>NC_142582.1:133460980-134666480 GCF_965207765.1 Zootoca vivipara | reverse complement strand
AATAATAATAATAATTTTTTATTTATACCCCACCCATCTGGCTGGGTTTCCCCAGCCACTCTGGGCGGCTTCCAACAGAAAAATAAAATAATCTATTCAACATTAAAAGCCTCCCTAAACAGGGCTGCCTTCAGATGTCTTCTAAAAAGTAGCTGTTTTTCTATTTGACATCCAATGGGAGGGCGTTCCACAGGGCGGTTCTATGCAACTTGGCTTCTCGCAACGAGGGAACCACCAGAAGGCCCTCGGTACTGGACCTCAGTGTCCGGGCAGAATGATGGGGATGGAGATGCTCCTTCAGGTATACTGGACCGAGGCCATTTAGGGCTTTAAAGGTCAGTACCAACGCTTTGAATTGTGCTCAGAAACGTGCTCCCAGTCATCAGTCTAGCTGCCGCATTCTGGATTAGTTGTAGTTTCCGGGTCACCTTCAAAGGTAGCCCCACATAGAGGACATTGCGGTAGTCCAAGCGGGAGATAACTAGAGCATGCAACACTCTGGCGAGACAGTCTGCAGGCAGGTAGGGTCTCAGCCTGCATACCAGATGGAGCTGATAGACAGCTGCCCTGGACACAGAATTGACTTGCGCCTCGATGGACAGCTGTGAGTCCAAAATGACTCCCAGGCTGCACACCTCCTCCTTCAGGGGCACAGTTACCCCATTCAGGACCAGGGAGTCCTCCACACCTGCCCGCCTCCTGTCCCCCACAAACAGTACTTCTGTCTTGTCAGAATTGAACCTTAATATGTTAGCCGCCATCCATCCTCCAACCGCCTCTAGGCACTCACACAGGACCTTCAGTGCCTTCACTGGTTCTCCAAACTGTTGTTGTCATGACTGCCTTTATTATTATTATTATTATTATAAATTTATTTATACCCCGCCCATCTGGCTGGGTTCCCCCTGCCATCCTGGGCGGCTTCAAACAAATACCAAAATACATTAAAATATCAGAGATTAAAAACTTCCCTAAACCTATTGATTGTGTCTGCCTGCATCTCGCTGCTAAAAAGAAAGAGGGAGTGAGACTTAAGTATGCCGTTACAGCTCTTGCTATAATGATTGTAAATAGGCAAAACAAAATATATATTTTAAAAAAATCTTCCAGTAGCACCTTAGAGACTAACTAAGTTTGTCATTGGTATGAGCTTTCGTGTGCATGCACACTTCTTCAGACCCTCATATATAGTGTGAGGGTGGGGAGGGGTATTCTCAGGAGGGTGGTGGGAATGGGTGTTTGACTGATAGGTGTGGAAACTCGTTGATGACTGTTAACGACTGCAATTTGTCTTACAGGAAAAAGCAAGGGGAGAGATGGCTAAAGATAGCTTTACCATGTATAATGAGATAAGAATCCAATGTCTTTGTTCAGGCCAGGTCTCTCCATGGTTCCAAGTTTGGTAATGAGTTGCAGTTCAGCAACTTCTCTTTCCAGTGTATTTCTGAAATTCTTTTGTAATAATCATTTTGTAAATAGGGTTACTGTGAAGCATTTATGACCAGTCAAGCAATAAAACACTTGACTGAGTTTTACGGTGTCTGTGAATGTTTCTTCTCAAAGTGTAGCTTCAACTGCTAACCACTGCTTCCAGAAACTCTGTTGAAGGACTGAAAGCTGCTAACAAGTATACTCATGCAGCAAAAGTACTCCTTAGAGGAAAAGATGGTATAAAAAGGCAATAAATGAATTTTAATAAGGACAAATGAAAGTTCTGCACTAACACAGGAATAATCAGCTGCACATATATACGATGGGTAACACTTGCCTTGACATTAGTACAAGTGAAAAGGATTTAGAGGTCTTAGTAAACCACAAGTTTAACACGAGTCAACAGTGTGATGCTGCAGTCAAAAAGGCCAATGTCTGCATCAACTGAAGTATGGTGTCCAGTTCAATGTCAGACTAGTGCTTGGACAGACTACACCTAGAATATTGTGTCCAGTTATGTGCAGAGGAGGGTGGCTAAGATGATCAAGGGTCTGGAAAACAAGCCTTGTGAGGAATGGTTTAGATAGAGAACTGGCTGTGTTTAGCCCAGAAAAGAGGAGGCTGAGATGGTGGAATGAAGGCCACCTTCAAATATCTCAAGGAAGAGCTTTCTGGTGGTCGAAGCTGTTCAATTTTCCGCAGTGGAAT
The DNA here is from genome assembly GCF_965207765.1 of Zootoca vivipara. Lineage (NCBI taxonomy): Eukaryota > Metazoa > Chordata > Lepidosauria > Squamata > Lacertidae > Zootoca > Zootoca vivipara. The sequence continues at coordinate 134,664,341 of NC_142582.1, read as the reverse complement.
TTGCTACCAAGGAGTGTGGTAGAGTCTCCTTCTTTGGAGGTCTTTAAGCAAAGGCTTGACAGGCATATGTCAAGAATGCTTTGATGGTGTTTCCTGCTTGGCAGGGGGTTGGACTGGATGGCCCTTGTGGTCTCTTCCAACTCTACGATTCTATGATTCAACAGTGGAACGGACTCCCTCAGAAGGTGGTGGTTGCTCCTTCCAGAGGCTGGAAGGTCATGTCATGGATGCTTCAGCTGAGATTCCCACATTGCAGGTGGTTGAACTAGATTAACCTTAAGGTCCCTTCCAATGCTACAATTCAATGATTCTATGATTCTCCCCGTGGTGCATTATTTGATGGGGTATGAGCTTGGTGCTCTTACTGAAGTTCTTTCCACATTCCAAGCACTAATATGGTTTTTCCCCTGTATGAATTCTTTCATGTGAAGTGAGACTTCCTTTCCAGGTGAATCTCTTTCCACATTCCAAGCACTGATATGATTTCTCCCTACTGTGAGTTTTTTGATGGAAAATGCAATGAGAGTTTCGGCTGAATCTCTTTCCACATTCCAAACATTGATATGGTTTCTCCCCTGTATGAATTCTTTGATGGGAAATGAGATTTTCCTTTTGGTTGAATCTCTTTCCACATTCCAAGCACTGATATGGTTTCTCCCCTGTATGAATTCTTTGATGGGAAGTGAGAGTCCCTTTGGAATAGAAGCTGTTTCCACATTCAACACATTGATATGGTTTCTCCCCAGTGTGAATTCTTTGATGGACTGTGAGATGGGCCCTCTTACTGAAGCTCTTTCCACATTCCAAGCACCGATATGGTTTCTCCCCTGTATGAATTCTTTGATGGGAAGTGAGGTGGGTGTTCTGACTGAAGCTCTTTTCACATTCCAAGCACTGATATGGTTTCTCCCCAGTATGAATTCTTTGATGGGAAGTGACACTTTCTTTCCGACTAAAGCTCTTTCCACATTCCAAGCACTGATAGGGTTTCTCCCCGCTGTGAATTCTTTGATGGGAAGTGAGATTATCCTTCCGACTAAAGCTCTTTCCACATTCCAAGCACTGATATGGCTCTTCCCCTCTGTGAATTCTTTCATGTGATGTGAGATGGGAGTTCCGACTGAAGCTCTTTCCACATTCCAAGCACTGATGTGGTTTCTCCCCTGTATGGATTGTTTGATGGGAAGTGAGACTTACTTTCCAGGCGAAGCTCTCTCCACATTCTAAGCACTGATATGGTTTCTTCCCTGTATGAATTCTTTGATGGGAAGTGAGACCTTCCTTCTGGGTGAAGCTCTTTCCACATTCCAAACATTGATATGGTTTTTCCCCTGTATGAATTCTTTGATGTGAAGTAAGATTTACCTTCCAAGTGAAGCTCTTTCCACATTCTAAGCATTGATATGGTTTCTCCCCTGTATGAATTCTTTGATGGGAAGTGAGGCTTTCCTTGCAGGTGAAGCTCTTTCCACATTCAAAACACTGATAGGGATTCTCCCCACTGTGAGTTCTTTGATGGGAAGTGAGTGGGCCCTTCTGACTGAAGCTCTTTCCGCATTCGATGCACTGATACGGTTTCTCACCACTATGAGTTCTTTTATGGGAAGTAAGATGGGAGTTCCGACTAAAGCGCTTTTTACATTCCAAGCACTGATATGGTTTCTCCCCTGTATGAATTATTTGATGGGAAGTGAGACTTGCCTTCCAGGTGAAGCTCCTTCCACATTCCAGGCAATGATATGGTCTCTCCCCGCTGTGAGTTCTTTGATGGGAAATGAGATAGGAGCTTTGACTGAAGCTTTTTCCACATTCCAAGCACTGATATGATTTTTTCCTGCTGTGAGTTTTTTGATGGGAAGTGAGACTCCTCTTGGAATTGAAGCTGTTTCCACATTCCAAGCACTGATGTGGTTTCTCCCCCGTATGTATTCTTTGATGGGAAGTGAGACTTTCCTTACAGGTGAAGGACTTTCCACATTCCAAGCACTGACAGAGTATCTTCCCAATGGGATTTTTTTGATGGGAAGTGGAATGGGAGCTCTGACTGAAGCTCTCTTCACACACCATATAGTTATATGGCTTCTCCACTGTATGGATTTTGCAGGGGTCTCTCTTGTTCTTAATTTCCAATTCATCAGCAACTGAGACAATAAGAGAAATGGATTAGAGCCTTAGGAAGAATTGAGCCCCAGATTATTGAACAATGCTCGTCAACACTTGTGATAAGAGAAAAAAGTGAAGGAAGTTAGACAATTAAATAATGATGATGATGATGATGATGATAATACCCTGCCCAACTGGCTAGGCTTCCCAAACCACTTTGGGCAGCTCCCAACAGAATATTAAAAAAATGATAAAACATCAAACATTAAAAAGTTCCCTTCAGATGTCTTCTAAAAGTCAGATAGTTGTTTACTTCCTTGACATCTGATGGAAAGGCGTTCCAGAGTGTGGGCGCCACTACCTAGAAGGCCCTCTCTCTGGTTCCCTGTAACCTCACTTCTCGCAGGGAGGGAACTGTCAGAAGCCCCTTGGCGCTGGACCTCAGTGTCCAGGCTGAATGATGGGGATGAAGACACTCCTTCAGGTATACTGGGCTGAGGCCATTTAGCTTCAAAGGTCAGCACCAACACTTTGAATTGTGCTCGAAAACGTACTGGGAGCCAATGTAGGTCTTTCAAGACCGGTTTTATGTTGTCTCAGCAGCCGCTCCCAGTCACCAGTCTAGCTGCCGCATTCTGGATTAGTTGTAGTTTCCAGGTCACCTTCAAAGGTAGCCCCATATAGAGTGCATTGCAGTAGTCCAAGCAGGAGATAACTGTCAGTTATCATTTCTTAGTACAGAAAGTATTGATCTGATGTGTAGAGATCTTTCCTATTCTGATTAGTTCAGGAGTGTTCTAGGTTACTTCTCTGTGTGAAAGAAGGTTGATTTCTATGTGAGAGATGTTTTGGTGATTTCTCTGGGAATCTGTGTACAGCTGATTTAAACTGGTTCTGTTATGTTTCTGTCAAGGTCATACTGACTATAAAAGTAAGGCCAAGAGGAGCCTGGCTCTCACTTACTTTCTCTATCTCTTTGTTCTAGTGTTCTGTTCTATATGCGTAGTGTTAAGGTTTAAATCTTATTATAAGTTCTTACAAGTTTGTAAGTTTTATTTTGAGTGCTGCAACTGGATTTTTTATGTGCCAATCCTGAATGTATTGCATTTGTGACCATTACACTCATTTGCCTTCAGTATCAGTAAAGCTCTGCTGGATGAAGTATAATTGGCTCTGGTCTATTTTTTGAGAACTCTGCTGAACTCTGCTGTGCATGTTTAGGTTTTTACCTGCCCCCCCCTTCCATGGGCGTCAATAACTAAAGCATGCACACTCTGGCGAGACAGTCTGCGGGCAGGTAGGGTCTCAGTCGGTGTACCAGATGGAGCTGGTAGACAGCTGCCCTGGACAAAGAATTGACCTGTGCCTCCATGACCAGATGTGAGTCCAAAATGACTCCCAGGCTGCGCAGGCCTTCAGGGGCACAGTTACCCCGTTCATGACCAGGGAGTCCCCCACTCCCGCCCACCCCGTCCTCCAAGAACAGTACTTCTGTCTTGTCAGGATTCAACCTCTATCTCTTAGCCACCATCAATCCTCAAACAGCCTCCAGGCACTCACACAGGACATTCACTGGTTCTGATTTGAAAGAGAGGTAGAGCTGGGTATCATCTGCATACTGATGAACACCCAGGTCTTACTACAAGGTTCAGTGTTTTTGTATTAACTGACATATTTATAGGAACCTGAGATCTATAAAGCCTGGCTCTTTTCTGGGATGGATTTTGCTTGGCCCAATCATGGACTCTTCTCCATCTACAATGACAGTTGTCTCTTCAGTCAACCAAAAACCCTGACAGAAGCTCTTTCCTAACAGCTCTGAAGGCTAACTGGAGGGAGAATATTCACAGACAAAACAGTTGATAGTCCTCCATTCAAGCTTAGCTATTGGGAAGTTAGAATTTTTGATGTTGTAGGTAGCACTGTTGAGCTCCATCAAATTATTGGTGGTTTGCCACAATACTCAATATCAAAACAGAAATAATGATCCAACAGGGAGTCTTACTGAGAGAGTCCATGATCTCACGATTCTCCTCCATGACTTCCTTATGCAGAGTTCTCTGGTCAGGATCGAGCAGTGCCCACTCCTCATCTGTGAAATGAACATCAACATCTTCAAAGCACACTGGACCCTAAAAGAAAAAGGTAAAGACAGCATGAAGAATATCAACTGCACACTGCTCTGCCTGTGAATTGCTGTGTTGTTTTAATTGGATAAGTTTGTTGCACATTTCAATCATGTGTACTTGTTTTAACATTTTAATGGATTTTTTGTTGTATATTTTAATGATGGGTATTGATTTTGTGTAATAAGGTGCAACTTCAAATTCTTCTGCCTGTGCATAAAAGCTTGCCAGATGGAAGTATCCCCGCTCTACTCCTCAATGCACTGTTCTTGGCGGGGGGGGGGAGGCTCCCAATGCCCTAAAGCCAACTGCAAGGGCTGCATGGGAACACAAGGAGTGGAAGGAAAAGGGAGCTGAGCCCCATTGTGCAACTGATGTGGCTGGTTAGAGGACTCCTGGCCACTGCTTTTTATGGTTCATAAACTGCTTAGAAGCCTGTCTTAGCATTCAACAATAAATATATTTAAAAAGTGCAATAACATAAATAATACTAGCAACGTCCAGAATCCTAGTTAAGGTGAGGTGGCTGTTTATTATTCACAGCACAAAAATCTTCTGGAATGGCATGTTCAGCCTTTGTAAAGGGCAGTTTCACAGCAGCAAGAGGAGGGGGAGAGATTCATTTGTGCCCAGAGACACCCAGGCAGCCCCACCGCTCAACCTCTTTCCCCACAAGACTTCTTTCTCCTACTTTATCTGGGTCCACAGCCGCTGCTTTCCCTCGAGCAACATGATAAGATGGATGAGCAGGTCTTGCTGGCATCATTCGGTCACCTGTAAGTAAGAAGGCAAGTAGGAAGACACAGGTGCATGCTGCTCTCGGAGGTTTAAGCAGCACAGCTCTAACTTCAGATGGGCCTTACATAAAGTCTTGCCTGCTGAGTGCATTTGGATGTTTGTACTCATTTCACCCCCTTCATGGATCAATGCCTTGTCGTGGCAAAGGGGCTTGAATAACTCAGAGAAGCTATGAGCTATGCCGTGCAGGGCCACCCAAGATGGACAGGTCATAGTGGAGAGTTTTGACTAAACGTGATCCACCTGGAAAAGGAACTGGCAAGCCACTCCAGTATCCCTGCCAAGAAAACTCCATGGACAAAGACAACAGGCATATAAAAGTTATGATGCTGGAAGATGAGCCCCTCAGGTCAGAAAGCGTCCAACATGCTACTGAGGAAGAGTGGAGGACAAGTACAAGTAGATTCAGAGCTGATGAAGCGGCTCAGCCAAAGCCGAAAGGTCGCTCAGTTGCGGATATGCCTGGAAGCGAAAGGAAAGTCCAATGCTGTAAAGAAAAATATTGCATACGGTAGGAACCTGGAATGTAAGAACCATGAACCTTTGTAAGCTGGATGTGGTCAAAATGAGATGGCAAGAATAAATATTGACATCCTGGGTGTCAGTGAACTAAAATGGACGGGAATCGGCGAATTCAGTTTGGATGACCATCAAATCTACTACTGTGGGCAAGAATCCCGTAAAAGAAATGGAGTGGCCCTCATAGGCAACAAAAGAGTAGTGAAAGCTGTACTGGGATGCAATCTCAAAAATGATAGAATGATCTTGATACAAATCCAAGTCAGACCTTTTAACATCACAGTAATCCAAGTTTATGCACCAACTACCGGTGCTGAAGAAAGTGAAATTTACCAATTCTATGCAGACTTACAACACCTTCTAGAAATGACACCAAAGAAGGATGTTCTTCTCATTATAGGGGATTGGAATGCTAAAGTAGGGAGTCAAGAGATAAAAGGAACAACTGGCAAGTTTGGCCTTGGAGTTCAAAACGAAGCAGGGCAAAGGCTAATACAGTAGAGTTCTGTCAAGAGAACGAGCTGGTCATCACAAACACTCTTTTCCAACAACACAAGAGACGACTCTACACATGGACATCACCAGATGGGCAGCATCGAAATCAGATTGATTATATTCTCTGCAGCCAAAGATGGAGAAGCTCTATACAGTCAGCAAAAACAAGACCTGGACTTGACTGTGGCTCAGATCATCAGCTTCTTATAGCAAAATTCCAGCTTAAACTGAAGAAAGTAGGAAAAACCACTGGACCAGTAAGATACAATCTAAATCAACTCCCTTATGAATACTCAGTGGAAGTGAGGTACAAGTTTAAAGCTTTAGATTTGGTGGACAGAGTGCCTGAAGAACTATGGATGGAGGCTCGTAACATTATACAGGAGGCAGCAACGAAAACCATCCCAAGGAAAAGGAAATGCAAGAAAGCAAAATGGCTATCCAACGAGGCCTTACAAATAGCGGGGGAGAGGAAGCAAGCCAAATGCGGGGAAGATAGTGAAAGATACAGGAAACTGAATGCAGATTTCAAAGAAAAAAAAGCAAGGAGAGACAAGAGGGTCTTCCTAAATGAGCAATGCAAAGAAATAGAGGGAAACAATAGAATGGGGAAAACCAGAGATCTGTTCAAGAAAATTGGAGACATGAAAGGAACATTTCATACAAAGATTACCTTAATAAAGGACAAAAGTGGAAAGGACCTAACAGAAGCAGAAGACATCAAGAAGAAGTGGCAAGAATACACAGAGGAATAATACCAGAAAGATATGGAGGTCTCATACACCCCAGGTAGTGTGGTTGCTGACCTTGAGCCAGACATCTTGGAGAGTGAAGTCAAATGGGCATTAGAAAGCACTGCTAATAACAAGGCCAGTGGAAGTGATGATATTCCAGCCGAACTATTTAAAATTTTAAAAGATGCTGCTGTTAAGGTGCTACACCCAATATGCCAGCAAGTTTGGAAAACTCAGCAATGGCCAGAGGATTGGAGAAGATCAATCTACATCACAATCCCAAAGCACGGCAGTGCCAAAGAATTCTCCTACTACTGCACAATTGCGCTCATTTCACATGCTAGCAAGGTCATGCTTAAAATTCTACAAAGCAGGCTTCAGCAGTATGTGGACCGAGAACTCCCAGAAGTGCAAGCTGCATTTCAAAGGGGCAGAGGAACCAGAGACCAAATAGCAAACATGCGATGGATTATGGAGAAAGCTAGAGAGTTCCAGAAAAACATCTACTTCTGCTTCATTGACTATGCAAAAGCATTTGATTGTGTCGACCACAGCAAACTATGGCAAGTTCTTAAAGTAATGGGAGTGCCTGATCACCTCATCTGTCTCCTGAGAAATCTCTATGTGGGACAAGAAGCTACAGTAAGAACTGGATATGGAATAACTGATTGGTTCAAAATTGGGAAAGGAGTACGACAAGGTTGTATATTGTCTCCCTGCTTATTTAATGCAGAACTCATCATGCGAAAGGCTGGACTGGATGAACCCCAAGGCGGAATTAAGATTGCCGGAAGAGATATCAACAACCTCAGATATGCTGATGACCCAACCTTGATGGCAGAAATTGAGGAGGAATTAAAGAACCTTTTAATGAGGGTGAAAGAGGAGAGTGCAAAATATGGTCTGAAGCTCAACATATGATCTTAATGGCCACTGGTCCCATCACCTCCTGACAAATAGAAGGCAAAGAAATGGAGGCAATATCTTATAGACCCGTATTTATCTCAGTTTAGTTCCCGACCAAGAGAACGGCAGGCAGCATATTTGCTAAACAAGCCCACTGGGAAAATAACCTTCTCAGTGGCTAAATTCCTCTTCCTGGCGCTCAAGTGTTGAAAACGTATAATCGAATGTCTTGATGTGGGTTATCTGTAGGAGGTTTAGTAGCACGGTCATACCCCATTTATGTATCCCTCTGATGCCTTCAGTTTTATATGTTTATCTTTGTACTGAGTAATGTTTTTTGTTTCTGACTATCGGTCGAATAAAGTATATTGATTGATTGATTGATTGATTGAAATGGAGGCAGTGAGAGATTTTACTTTCCTGGGCTCATTGATCACTGCAGATGGTGACAGCAGTCACAAAATTAAGAGACGCCTGATTCTTGGGAGAAAAGCAATGACAAACCTAGACAGCATCTTAAAAAGCAGAAACATCACCTTGCCAACAAAGGTCCGTATAGTTAAATCTATGGTTTTCCCAGTAGTGATGTATGGAAGTGAGAGCTGGACCATAAAGAAGGCTGATCGCCGAAGAATTGATGCTTTTGAATTATGGTGCTGGAGGAGACTCTTGAGAGTCCCATGGACTGCGAGAAGATCAAACCTATCCATTCTGAAGTAAATCAGCTCTGAGTGCTCACTAGAAGGACAGATCCTGAAGCTGAGGCTCCAGTACTTTGGCCACCTCATGAGAAGGGAAGACTCCCTGGAAAAGACCCTGATGTTGGGAAAGATTGAGGGCACTAGGAGAAGGGGACGACAGAGGATGAGATGGTTGGACAGTGTTCTTGAAGCTATGAACATGAAGAAGTGTGCATGCACACGAAAAGCTCATACCAAAATAAAAACTTAGTTGGTCTTTAAGGTGCTACTGAAGGAATTTTTTTATTTTACTATGAACATGAGTTTGACCAAACTGTGGGAGGCAGTGCAAGACAGGAGTGCCTGGCGTGCTATGGTCCATGGGGTCACGAAGAGTCGGACACGACTAAACGACTAAACCAGGGGTTCCCAACAAAATTTTCTCGAGGACCCCTCATCGAGCCGCTATTGTGACAAGGACCCCCATTAATTCCTAACTCTCCTTGGGGTTCTTGGGTATGTTCCGCAGAGGACCCTAAGGTCCATTAATAATAATAGCTTAAAGGTCCCGGGCGCTAAAGAAGCCAGATTATACTCCACCAGGGCCAGAGCATTTTCAGTGATGGCTCCGACCTGGTGGAATGTTCTGTCCCACGAGACTAGGGCTCTGCAGGACATGATCTCCTTCCGCAGGGCCTGTAAGCCAGAGCTATACCGCCTGGCCTTCAGTTTCAAGTAGCCCGATCCTCTATTCCCTTTTCTTTTCTATGAAGAAACCCTTCTGGGACCCCACATTTAAACTCTTCCCTGGTCTCCTTGCTGGCCCTAGTAGGACCAACCTGGCCAGTTAGCCCTGGTGACCATTTGATGTCTACTGATTGGGGTTCCCCCCGCTCCCTAAATGACCCTGAATTTTTGAATTTTATTGACATTGATGCTGCATTTATGTTGTATTCTATGCTGTTTTTAAGTCGCATTTTAATCAATGTTTTACATACAGTGGTACCTCGCTAGACGAATGCCTCACAAGACGAAAAACTCGCAAAACGAAAGCGTTTTGCGATTTCAATAGAGACTCGCAAGACGAAGTTTCCTATGGCGCGCTTCGCAAAACTAATTTTTCGCTATACGAAGCGACTTGCGGGACAAATTAAATTCGTCTAGCGAGGCACCACTGTATGCTGTTAGCCACCCTGAGCCCAGTTTTTAAACCAGGAAGGGCGGGGTATAAATAAAAATTCATCATTTTTATTATTATTCCACAGCCGCAAATAAAACACCTTAAGTGTGTTTTCTATGCAATATACAATGTGACACTAGATGGCGGTGGTGAGCCTTATGGAAAATTCAATGTGTTTTTAAAAAGCTTTTTCAGAACAGTTTTTATGTGTGTGTAGACTCCATGTTGGGCCTGTTGGGAGATTCATTCCCCATCTGCAGTCATAGGATTGTTGTGTATCATATGACTGTATGTGTTTTCATTCCACATAGTGGAAGTGACGTAGACAGGATGTTTGTCTTACGTGTTCCTGAGGTGGAACTGTTGTTTCCTTTGTTCATTCTCTTCACTGCCTGCTATGCTAGAGAGAGGCAGCCATGCTAGACAGCTCTGAATGTCTGAGCTGGGCAAACAGAGACAGACTCTGCATTTTGCCACAATAAAGCAATTTAGCCTTATTCAATGGCTTGTGTGTGTTGTTCATGCTGGGAACAATCGCACATTTGATTGCACCACCGGACTCAAGTAGCCGGGCATGCGTGCACTGGCTTTCTCCTTGCCCTGGGCAGTCTCACAACTGGCCCAGGTGACAAATGCTAACAGAGCCCAAGTGTCTTCCTCGAAAGAATTCAAATAATCCATTATATTAGTTTCAAATTCAATAGCATGTGCCCAGATGTAGAAAGAACTCATCAAGCCTTACCCAATGGCCTCTCTCTGGTTTCCAACAGAGTCCTCTCTGAGGAATCCAAGCCCATTTCTGCAAACAGTTCCTTTCCCTGAAAGAGCAACAAGGATTTAAAACAAAGAAATGGGAGAAGTATTAGAAAAGGAATGGCAGAGGCAAAAAATTTTGGGGTATCCAATATCATTCATTGGATGCTTTCCAAAAAAGGACGGGATTTAGGGATATTGTCCCTCATGTTTGGAGCCCATTAGGAGCACCCAGAGGAAAGTCTCTCTCACCAGCTGCTCTGCCTGCTTTCTCTCCTCTGCCTGACTCAGGAGAAAACCTTCAGCCAGGGCCACTGCCTGGGAACTGGTCTCTGCTCCACATTCCCTCACCCAGCACTCCATCTCCAGTGGAAGGAGAGCCAGGAACTGCTCCAAGATCACCAGGTCCAGCATCTGAGCTTTCGTATGCCTTTCTGGCTTCAGCCACTGACCATCGAGACAGTAAAATTGGTTGCAAACTTCTCGGGGTCCTTCAGCCTCCAGGGAACAGAGCTGCCTGAACTGCTGGCACTGCACCTCTGAGTGGAGGGTGTCCTCCTCACCCAGGACCTTCTGCACCGAGTTTCCCCAGAATTTCCCACTGCTCCCAGTTTTGATAGCATGGCCTCTTCCTGCTTCAGGGTCAGCTGAGTCTTGCTCATCCATTTGGGTTCTCATGAAGCCTCGCGGAGATCCCGTTTTCTTCTGCCAAGTTCTGTCTGTCCTAATTAGAAGCACTAGCAAATCCTACAAAGCAAGTGCATTGTTCTGTTATAAAATTGATACACTGTCAGGAGAAGAAAAATGTTCCCTGAGTAAGTGTGGATGAGACTTACTAGGAACCAGGGTTGGACTGCACCACAGCCCAGACTCTGAGCTTTCTCTAAAAGAAAAAGGAAGAAGACTTTAGCCCTCCTAGAAATAACATTGCCATGCAAAATGCGCAGACAACTGAGGGCATTTCTGTGAGATGAATTGCCCCGGTTGTTCCTGCCTTTCAGTGCTTTCAGTCAATGCATGAAGTCAGAACTGCGACTGACGAGCGAGTACCAAGTGCATTGTGGACACTAGGTTGTGGTGGGGGTCCTAAACCTGGGGTCCTCAAAAGCTGCTCTCCGTCCTGCCCTCCCCCCAAACGCACATTTCTTTCCTGCTTCTGTCTCATTTTCTAGCACTTGGACTTGGAATCTCCAGTGTTCTCAAGACATACTACTAGCGTGGGGTCTCCCCTTTTTTTGTTCTGAGGTCCAGATACTTACCTGGCCAATCCCCTGAGGATGACGTGGGTAAGTTCAAAGTACATGTGGGTGGAGCCAAGCGACAGCACTGAAAAGCAAGTAAAGAAAGACTCATCTTATTTCTGAGACCTTAAGTTGTTTTAAACGGTTTTAATACAGTATTGTACTTTAATGTTGTAATCTGCCGTGGGAACTGAAGGTGAAGGGTGGATTAATAATGATGATGGTGTGACATAGCTTAACCCACACACAGCCACATATGCCTAGGGGTACTCCTGAATCCAGCATGGTCAATGGAGGCTCAGGTGGCCTCAGGGACTAGCTGGGCGAGTTGTGGGGGGTGGGTGGGAAAAATAAAGAGAAAATTTTCTTCCCAGCCGGCCAACTTCAGGGCAAAGGGGCTTTAGCCAACATGAAAAGGGGAGGGGAGTATTACTCCGACTTAACCTTAGCAACCACAAGCTTGCCTCACTAGGCGTTTGGCTATGCTATGTTGCTTCTGTTTAAACCAATTCACGAACCAAAGAATCCTACATTGAACACTCATAATGAAACATATATTGCAGATATTCCTGCATATTTATTTTGCTATTTTTGTGATATACAAATGACATGAGAAGACCCAGTTTAATTATTGGTATCATTCATTACTTCTATTATCCTTGTTTAAAGCAAAGCAGAATCAGACCCTTTGATAGAGCCATGGCTTCCAAAGGATCCTGGGGAACGCGGTTAGTTCAGGAGGCTGAGAGTTGATAGGCGATATTCCCCCACCCACCCCCGGTGGTTAACAACCCGTCTTTCTTGCCACGGATTATGGGAACCGAATCGAGGTTGGTGGCCCTCCCTGCCTCCTGCGGGAGGGAGTTCCCTAGTTCACCGCAGGAAGAAGCGCTTTCTTTTCTCCGCCTTCGACCGTCTTTCTCTATGGATTGCATGGCTCAGGTTTTCGTTTTTATTTTTTGCATATATATTTATGTCCAAATGTTTCTCTCTGGCTACCCCATCTGTAAATAATCAGTGTGCTTTGTCTCTCATTATAAACGGGGCTTATTTGCACGCCCGCCCGCCCCCCGACCCAGAGATGGTTCCCCAGGGCGACAAGCAGCGCCTGGACCCCCAGACCAGAGCTCCCGGGACATCCTGCCTTGGGGGTCCCCCATACACCCCCGGCTGCAGCCCTGGGACTGACTCACCCGAGGGTCTCAGGAAGCGAGAGACCGAAGCCGGAAGAGACGGGCAAGGAATACAGGCTTGGGCTAGGGAGGACCTGCAGTCCGCCTTCCTCTCCTGTCCTCTCTAGGAATCCAGAGCAATGCCTTTTAACCCTTGGCAAGCGAGGGGGCAGCTTTGGCTCGGGAGGCCTTCCTTTCCTGTCCTCTCTAGGAATCCAGCGCCATGTATTTTAACCCTTGGCAAGCGAGGGAGAAGCTTTGGCTCGGGAGGCCATCCTTTCCTGTCCTCTCTATGACATGGGGAGGCCTTCCTCTCCTGTCCTCTCTATGAATCCAGAGCCATGGCTTTCAACCCTTGGAGGTACTGTATTAAGTAATGAATGGACATATCAGACAACACAGAGATTTCTCCAAGTAGTTCTTTATAAGTAAGGCAGCCAGCTGTCAACATTGTAAAAAACAACAGCCCAGGGTTTCCCGCCCAAATTAACTCATAGAATCATAGAGTTGGAAGAGACCACAAGGGTCATCCAGTCCAACCCCCTGCCAAGCAGGAAACACCATCAAAGCATTCTTGACATATGCCTGTCAAGCCTCTGCTTGTTGTTGTTGTTTAGTGAACTTTAGTCGTTTAGTCGTGTCTGACTCTTCGTGACCCCATGGACCATAGCACGCCAGGCACTCCTGTCTTGCACTGCCTCCTGCAGTTTGGTCAAACTCATGTTCGTAGCTTCGAGAACACTGCCCAACCATCTCGTCCTCTGTCGTCCCCTTCTCCTAGTGCCCTCCATCTTTCCCAACATCAGGGTCTTTTCCAAGGAGTCTTCTCTTCTCATGAGGTGGCCAAAGTATTGGAGCCTCAGCTTCACGATCTGTCCTTCCAGTGAGCACTCAGGGCTGATTTCCTTCAGAATGGATAGGTTTGATCTTCTTGCAGTCCATGGGACTCTCAAGAGTCTCCTCCAGCACCATAATTCAAAAGCGTCAATTCTTCGGCGATCAGCCTTCTTTATGGTCCAGCTCTCACTTCCATACATCACTACTGGGAAAACCATAGCTTTAACTATACGGACCTTTGTAGGCAAGGTGATGTCTCTGCTTTTTAAGATGCTGTCTAGGTTTGTCATTGCTTTTCTCCCAAGAAGCAGGCGTCTTTTAATTTCGTGACTGCTGTCACCATCTGCAGTGATCAATGAGCCCAAGAAAGTAAAATCTCCCACTGCCTCCATTTCTTCCCCTTCTATTTGCCAGGAGGTGATGGGACCAGTGGCCATGATCTTGGTTTTTTTTATGTTGAGCTTCAGACCATATTTTGCGCTCTCCTCTTTCACCCTCATTAAAAGGTTCTTTAATTCCTCCTCACTTTCTGCCATCAAGGTTGTGTCATCTGCATATCTGAGGTTGTTGATTTTTCTTCCGGCAATCTTAATTCCGGCTTGGGATTCATCTAGTCCAGCCTTTCGCATGATGAATTCTGCATATAAGTTAAATAAGCAGAGAGACAATATACAACCTTGTCGTACTCCATTCCCAATTTTGAACCAATCAGTTGTTCCATATCCAGTTATAACTGTAGCTTCTTGTCCCACATAGAGATTTCTCAGGAGACAGATGAGGTGATCAGGCCCTCCCATTTCTTTAAGAACTTGCCATAGTTTGCTGTGGTCGACACAGTCAAAGGCTTTTGCATAGTCAATGAAGCAGAAGTAGATGTTTTTCTGGAACTCTCTAGCTTTCTCCATAATCCAGCGCATGTTTGCTATTTGGTCTCTGGTTTCTCTGACCCTTCGAAATCCAGCTTGCACTTCTGGGAGTTCTCGGTCCACATACTGCCTAAGCCTGCCTTGTAGAATTTAAACATAACCTTGCTAGCGTGTGAAATGAGCGCAATTGTGCGGTAGTTGGAGCATTATTTGGCACTGCCCTTCTTTGGAATTGGGATGTAGACTGATCTTCTCCAATCCTCTGGCCATTGCTGAGTTTTCCAAACTTGCTGGCATATTGGGTGTAGCACCTTAACAGCAGCATCTTTTAAAATTTTAAATAGTTCGGCTGGAATATCATCACTTCCATTGGCCTTGTTATTAGCAGTGCTTTCTAATGCCCATTTGACTTCACTCTCCAAGATGTCTGGCTCAAGGTCAGCAACCACACTACCTGGGGTGTACAAGACCTCCATATCTTTCTGGTATAATTCCTCTGTGTATTCTTGCCACCTCTTCTTGATGTCTTCTGCTTCTGTTAGGTCCTTACCACTTTTGTCCTTTATTATGGTAATCTTTGTACGAAATGTTCCTTTCATATCTCCAATTTTCTTGAACAGATCTCTGGTTTTCCCCATTCTATTGTTTTCCTCTATTTCTTTGCATTGCTCGTTTAAGAAGACCCTCTTGTCTCTCCTTGCTATTTTTTGGAAATCTGCATTCAGTTTCCTGTATCTTTCCCTATCTCCCTTGCATTTTACTTGCCTCCTCTCCTCTGCTATTTGTAAGGCCTCGTTGGACAGCCATTTTGCTTTCTTGCATTTCCTTTTCCTTGGGATGGTTTTCGTTGCTGCCTCCTTTATAATGTTACGAGCCTCCATCCATAGTTCTTCAGGCACTCTGTCCACCAAATCTAAATCCTTAAACCTGTTCCTCACTTCCACTGTGTATCATAAGGGATTTGATTTAGATTGTATCTTACTGGCCCAGTGGTTTTTCCTACTTTCTTCAGTTTAAGCTGGAATTTTGCTATAAGAAGCTGATTATCTGAGTTACAGCCAACTCCAGGTCTTGTTTTTGCTGACTGTATAGAGCTTCTCCATCTTTGGCTGCAGAGAATATAATCAATCTGATTTCGATACTGCCCATTTGGTGATATCCATGTGTAGAGTAGTCTCTTGTGTTATATATATATCTATATATATAAAAATGTAAAAATCATGAAACTGTGTTTGACACTTTTCTCCGTAATCGCTTGACCGATCGCCCTGAAATTTTGACACAACGATCCAGGCCACTCCCAGAGCGTTGTTGGGGGCAAAAATCCCTCAAATCACACACCTGCGCAGGTACAGACCTGCTTTTCCACCAACTCAAACAGCACCCTCAAGTGGTGTAATACCCTCCTCCACCCCCTCCCTTCCTGTGAAATCTAAGCCACACCCACAAACCAAATGACATCATCAACCAAGCAACTGAAACCCCCAAGGCGGCCATTATCACACCACTATGCCTTTGTTTAGTGTAGGCCCCTGATGGGCCGGGGGGGGAACACACAACAACGCACTTGGGGGCACGGCAAGGGGTTCTTAGCACCACTAACCCCCCCAAAAAACCCACCAAAAATCAACATTGCCAAGTGGAGGTTGGGGCCTGCCTGGGGGGGTGGTGGCACAGGACACAGCACGGCCTTTGATTTATGTACGGTAGGCCCCTGCATGCCAAGGGGTTTTTCCTTTACCATTTAGCAGCACTACCACACCGGTCATGGGGGGGGGGAGGAACAAACTGAATAGATCATGGATCGGGACACATGGGGCCAGTCACAGGGATTAGCCACAACAACACACCACACCCACAAACCCCGCCTCTGCCACGAGATCCTGTAAAACAGGAGGCCTTGGCTCCATTTTACATACCGTGTTTCTCACATTTTAAGACGTGCCTATAAAATAAGGCATGGCACGATTTTCATGTGTTGAAAAAATATAAGACATACCCCGAAAATAAGCCGTAGTGCTACCGTATGTGAGCTCTACTTGGTGAAGAGGACAAAAGTGGCATTTGCGGTGGAGAGGAGAGGAAGGCACGAAGAAGAAAAGAGGAGCGATTAAATACGCTGCCTCATGAATGACCTCCGTGTGCGTCTCTTTCTCTCCCCCTGTGCGCGTCCCCTGTGCGCGTCTATTTCTCTCCCCCTGTGCGCGTCCCCTGTGCGCGTCTATTTCTCTCCCCCTGTGCGCGTCTCTTTCTCTCCCCCTGTGCGCGTCTATTTCTCTCCCCCTGTGCGCGTCTCCTTTTCTCCCCCTGTGCGCATCTCTTTTTTCTCCCCCTGTGCGCGTCTATTTCTCTCCCCCTGTGCGCGTCTATTTCTCTCCCCCTGTGCGCGTCCCTTTTTCTCCCCCCGTGCCTCTCTCGCTCTCTCTCTCTCTCTCTCTCTCACACACACACACACAGCCCACCTCTCGCTTCCCCTCATCTTTTCCCCCTTCCATTCTACCGGTATGTGCCCAGCCATGAGTTGCCTGTTGATTTCTTCTTGATGTCCGAGACAGAGAGCGAGGCAGGCAAACTGCAGCTACGGTAGGAAAGTGGCGAGCTCTCGCAGACACGCGGGTGGTTTTTTTAAAACTGACATCCCCTCCCATCTCGTTTTGCCGAGAGACCCAGACAACTTGCATTCCTAGGCTTCAAAGGTTATGCATATGAAAGAGGAGATTAAGGAGATAGATAAAGACAACTTCCTATTATCACCTTGCCTTTGTCCTGAAAGGTAGAAACCTTATTGTAGCCATGAGATCTGGGCATCAAAGGAAAGTACTTAACAGCTATTTGATAAAGCCAATTGTGATTTCTGGCAGCATCTGGCTAATCAGTCCTGAGAGAGAGAAACGTGATTTCTAAATAGAGAAATAAACACAGCCAGTTGTACAGCATCTGTAAAATCCATATAAAAAATCATTTCCCTGTTATGATCCAGCCCCCGAATAAGACACCCCCAAAAAATAAGCCATAGGCTTGTTTTCTTGAGTAAAATTAAATATAAGACGTGTCTTAAAATGTAAGAAACACGGTACTAGGCCTCAGGTCTACAGCCCATTAAATACTATCCCAAATGGAGCCCTGGGTGGGAGGTGGGGGGAGGAGGAGCCCAAATAGGTCATCGGCTGACGTAGGGTGGGGGGTAGATAACCCACAGCAACGCACTTGGGGGCACGGCAAGGGGTTTTTACTTTACAATTTAGCACCACTACCCCCCCCCCAAAATCCACAAGACAAAAATAAATACCATCCTTCAAAACGTCATGAGATACGCCAGTCATTGGGGGGGGGAACAGAATAGATCATGGATCGGGACACGTGGGGGCAGTCACAGGGATTAGCCACAGTCGTGCCCCTTTTAACCTAGGCTTTACCGTCTTTCTCCAAAAATAAGACACCGTCTTATATTTATTATTCCTAAAATAACCCCACATTGGCTTATTTTCAGGCGATGTCTTATTTTTTATTACGCGTCCAGCCTTACCTTTTCCTTGGGGCCCTCCAGAACTACGCCTATCACTATGTCTTATTTTCGGGGTATGGCTTATATTGCACAAATGTCTTATTTTAGGAGAAACAACTGATTGTTAAAAAAAACCCATGCACTTTCTCTCCCCAGTTTAAGTCCTCAGATATTTGCAGTGGCCACCCCCCCACCCCATTTACAATTCCCTACCTTCCCCTTGCCACTTCCTGGGTTTTTTATGGGACTGAACAACTCGGGTACTTCAGAACGTGCCTTCTGTTTCCAGGCCCTTACAGGCCCGGGCCAGGTAGATAATGTGGCCCTGTTTTTAACCCTTTTGTTACTTTTATCATTTTACTGATTGTGAATATGCTGACCGAGGCCCCCTTTAGATTCGGAGGCCCGCGCCAAGTGGCCCATATGACCCCCCCTCCTTCTGTCTGGGCCTGTCTGTCGCTATGGGGCTATGGGGCTTCGCTATTTGACCCCCCCCCCCGGGTTGGGATTCTTTAAGTAGTTCTCTGGGTCCCAGGGCACATCATCACCCCCCCAATCCTTAATCTAAATATATAGAAATGTTCACGATGCGTGCGCAGGGGCCAATGTATGGAGATACAGGGGGGAGGGGACAACAGAGGGCTCAGACAAAAGTAAATACTGGGAAATGGAACCCAGAAACTGACAACTCCTTCTCCAATGATGGGGGCCAATGTAGGAAGATACCGGGGGTAGAGGCCAACACTCCACAGGAACAACAGAGGGTTCAGACAAAAGTGCATGCTGGGAAATAGAACCCAGAACCTAACAGTTCCTTTTCGAAGGGTGGGGGCCAAGGTATGGAAATACAAGGGGGAGCGGCCAACACTCCCCAGGGACAACAGAGGGAAGGGTATCCTACCGAAACACAGGGATGAGCCGGGGTGGAGGGAGGAGGGGCAGAATACGTCATGGATCGTGACGGGGGGGGGGGTCCACAGGAAAGAACCACAGCAACGCGTGGCTGGGTCAGCTAGTATATATATAATAAACATGTACATGTTCATAAAC
Source organism: Zootoca vivipara (assembly GCF_965207765.1). NCBI lineage: Eukaryota > Metazoa > Chordata > Lepidosauria > Squamata > Lacertidae > Zootoca > Zootoca vivipara. Next base: position 134,645,376 of record NC_142582.1, on the reverse strand, counting down.
ATGTACATGAATGTACAGGCACATGTCTGAAGCAGCACAGGAAGACAGGCCTGACTGACACCATTTTGAGTCTCTCTGACCAGAATCACACACACATTTCCACATGACTATCAACTTGGGAGCCATAAGCCTGTAAGCCGGAGGCTCTGCCAACTGGACATTTCCCCATCAATGGTGCCAGACTGCTAGCCATCTCATTCACAATGGAAGACTCCTCCGATCAAAAGATAATGATCAACTTTTAGGAAACTGTTAATTTCTCTTTGTGTTTAGGAATTCACACCTGGGAGGGGTGAGAGGGGGACTAGGAGAGGTGTCAAAGGTGCTCAGATTTCTACCTTGAACCCTCCCTTTTTGTGAGGTATTGATTATGTAGGAATGATGTATTTTGGGGGTGTTTCTTGAAAACTGATAAAAATGGAGGTTCTCTTTTGTTCTGGGTTCCTTCCTTGCTCTCCTGTGTGAGGGGAAGGACCCTGTTGCAACAGCAAAAATAAAGGCTTTGCTTCTCAAAATTCTCTGGTTGGCCTCTGTTATATTCTCCGACCGATGGAGAACCCCACAAGGGCTCTTGTGTACCCCATTAGGGAATAAGGGCAGATTTTTGCTTATTACAGTTTTAAAACTGAATTTCATGTACCTGCTTAGGAAAATGAATCACCTTAAGTTTATTCCCAAGTATTCCCCATCTGTTTAAAATCTACCTTTTAAAAGTGATTTCCAATTTATGTACCTCTTGTATGATTATATGTAACTCTTCTTAAAATGTGTTCCAATTGATTTTAGACGATCTCCATACTGTATAAAAGTGTATCTACTCAGAACTCATTCTCTTTTAAATTTTATACTGTACATCGTATCACTAAGCAAGCCTTCACGCAAAGGAAAACGAGTGCTCACCAATACTGAATTAGAATAAGTCTTATCAAAGTTATACTCAGAATCTCCTATGAATTCCTATGAATTCCTACCCTTATGGTAACAATCCTTACTTAGGATTTCATTCCATTCTCTTAAGCCCTATATTTTTATATCACTCTATCATGTAAACAAGGATTATATTTGGAAATCTGTTTCCCTTAAAGCCGTTCCGTTCTCAAAATACAAGGAAAACAGCTACCCCTTCTGAGTCTGTAGGGAACAACAAGAGAATTCAATAAATACACAAATGTACCAGAACAAAAGGATTTTATTGAATAGATCACATACCAACCCAGGATAAAAAAATTCCTTCAGTAGCACCTTAAAGACCAACTAAGTTTTTATTTTGGTATGAGCTTTCGTGTGCATGCACACTTCTTCAGATACAGTGAAATACCCTGTTTCTCATATTTTAAGACATACCCATAAAATAAGCCATAGCAGGATTTTTAAGCATTCAAGGAATATAAGCCATACCCCGAAAATAAGACATAGTGATAGGCGTAGCAGCAATGCTGGCCGCGGCAGGAGGAGGAGGAAAAAAATAAGACATCCCTTGAAAATAAGCCATAGTGTGTTTTTTTGAGGAAAAAATAAATATAAGACATGTCTTATAATATGAGAAGCATGGTAGGAGTCCCCAGGCACTTATGTAGAGAAGGGGTGGGGAGGGGGTGGGGATGGGGAGGGGAGGGGGGATCACTCAGAAGGGTGTGGACAGTCAATCACCCATTTCCACCACCCTTCTGAGTGATCCCCCCTCCCCTCCCCATCCCCACCCCCTCCCCACCCCTTCTCTACATAAGTGCCTGGGGACTCCTATTTCACTGTATCTGAAGAAGTGTGCATGCACACGAAAGCTCATACCAAAATAAAAACTTAGTTGGTCTTTAAGGTGCTACTGAAGGAATTTTTTTATTTTACTTCGACCCAGACCAACACGGCTACCTACCTGTAACCAACCCAGGATAGTTACAGGTAGGTAGCCATGTTGGTCTGAGTCGAAACAAAATAAAAAAATTCCTTCAGTAGCACTTTAAAGACCAACTAAGTTTTAATTTTGGTATGAGCTTTCGTGTATCTGTTGGAATTTTTTTATTTTGTTTCAACCCAGGATAGACAGGATTTCGTGTTAAAATCTCTTTACCAGTGATAATTAAAATTACATTGACAAGAAATTCCAAAACCATCACTGCGATCAGAGTGACATTTCCAGGAATTCACAAAAAAGGAATTCACAAGTATCCTGTAATTTGAAAATGTTAATCTTTTGCAAGTACTATGTTTACTGAAAATGTTAATCTTTCCCGCCATTTTTCACTCCACCCACTTACATGTACAGCCAAAGGTATATAACGGGAAATGTTCTTTTGTTCAGGGTTCCTATTGCCATCTCTGCTTTTTTTGGGGGGGGGGGACCTCTGTTATAACAGACCTCTGTCTTAAAAAAAAAAAAAAAGATTATGCTTTGCTTTACAAGCCCTGGGTTTTGGTCTTTGTCATTTTATCCTGACCAAACGGAGCTTAGGTCTATCTGCTCCTTAGAGGATTTGTCCTCCTTTTGAGGCTGATCTCCCTTTAAGGGAACTTAATTAATTTTTATAACAGCCTGTTCTCCAGGAATTCTCAAAGATTACTGCCAGTGGTTCGGAAATCACCTCTGCCAGTTATTTTAATACTCTTGTATGTAGTTCATCTGGCCCTGGAGACTTGAATACATCTAAACTAGCCAAGTATTCTTGTACTACCTCCTTACTTGTTCAGGGCTGTGTTTCCCCTGCTGAATCATCTGCTCCATATTCTTCAGGTCGGGCATTGTTTTCTTTTTTGGAGAAGACTGTGGCAAATAAGGCATTGAGGAGTTCTGCCCTTTCTCTATCCCCTGTTCGCATTTCACCATCTTCTCCTCTAAGTGACCCCACTGTTTCCTTGTTCTTCCTTTTGCTACGGATATACTCATAAAAGCCCTTTTTGTTGCTTTTAACCTCTCTAGCAACCCTGAGTTCATTCTGTGCTTTAGCTTTTCTGACTTTGTCTCTACACGTGCTGGCTATTTGTTTGAATTCCTCTCTGGTGGTTTCTCCCTATTTCCATTTTTTGTACATATCCCCTTTAACTCTTAACTCAGTTAAAAGTTCTTTAGATAGCCATCCTGGCTTCTTTAGGCACCATCCATGTTTCCGTCTCATTGATATTGCCTGAAGTTGTGCTTTTAATATCTCCCTTTTAACAAACTCCCAACCATCATGAACTCCCTTCCCTTTTAGTATTTCTGTCCATGGGATTTCACCCAGCGTTTCTAATAAAACAGACCCCACTACACCAGACTGCCCATCAGTATCCCCAAATCAAAGATCTTATCAAACTTGTTCAATTATGTCCTGGAATATAGCGGGACTTTCGTGTAAGTTAGCTGACCCTGATTTTATACATTTTCTTGACTCTTATGATATAATCCTCCTGCAGGAATCTTGGTCTCTTAAACCATTAGAAATCCCAAATTTTACCATTTATAATTTACTTGCCACCAAAACCTTAACTAAAGGACGTCTGAAAGCTGGTTTGATTTGCGGTATTAAACAATCCACTAGCCTCAAAATCAACTATACTAGAAATATTGGACAGTATGCACAATTGATATCATTGTCTAAGGCTAATAAGGAAATTTTTCTTCTAAATGTATATTTACCACCCATTGACTCGGAAGCTAAACCAGATTACGGCTGGAATATGGTCTCTGAAGAGCTGTACTCAATACGCAGTAGATCTCCAAATGTCCCCATGATCGTAATGGGGGGGGGTACTAATGCACGAATTGGACCAAATAACGCAGCTCTCTATAAACGCTATGTTTCAACCTTAACCGAAGATTCTCCGCTCCCATTGAGACTGGGGAGGAATTCAAAAGATAATATCATTAACAAAGCAGGAGGAAAACTCTTACAATTGGCTTTGGAATTTAATCTTGCTTTCTTGAATGGGTCAACACGGCCTCTGTGGCAATAGGCAAGGCCAAAGGGACAGCCCACCATATCAAATCTCATTTTTTCTCCCCTGAAGGAAAAAGTAAGTAATTGACATGAAACTCTGCCCGCAACTTTTATATGGCGCCCCACTGGATTTCAGGCGACCTCAAGAAGCTGGACAAATTCCATGCATCCCTCTTGAGGTCATTATTTGGAAACTCTGTAAAATATGAGTCAATATGCTGCGAGCTAGGAATACTACCTCTATCAATACGAGCATGGCTGAGGACTTTGAAATACTGGATCTTCCTTCATAATAGAGCCCTATCCCCTAACTCTCTCCTTTACGACCTTCTAAGTGATAATACAAGCAATAACCTATCACTGACTTGTAGGAGAAAGTTGAACTCAATAGGACTAAAGAGAGCTGATTTTGAAAACACTGACCCCAAAGACGTCTGGAAAATTATTAGAAAGACTCTTATAGGGAAAAGCACTCTCTACTTACTTGAGGTGGCGGGCCGCAGTACCTGCTCCCCTTTATACCTGAACCTCCCTATGTGTAGAGACTTTAAAGGGGATATATGGCAAACTTGAAGAGTCAGGAAGGGTGCAGGCTCTTCATGTTGGCTAAATTCAACGTGTTCCCCTCTATGGAGATAGAAGGAAGATATCTAGCTCTCCCAAAAGCCAAACGTTTATGTAAATGCGGGAAGAATGAACCAGATACACTGGACCACATTTCTTTTCCTGCAATTATGGTATTAATGCGAGAAGGCGATTGCTGGGTGCTTTGCAGGTGGATGCATCGATCACGGCAATGCCAACTATTCAGGGGTTACTGTCGGATAATAATGATGGAGTTACTTTAGTGGTGGCTGAGCTTTTGTGCTCGGTTTATGCAGAGAGATTGGGCCACTGTGGAGAGGACCAGAGGATCCTAACTGAAAATTGATATATTGTTCTAAAATATTAATTTAATTAATATGTATTTTATTTCATGAAGTCTATAACGTGAATGTTTTATCCATAATTTTGTTCTGAAGCTCCTGAACTTGTCATGCCTAATAAAGGTTATTGATTTGATTTGAGCTCAGTCTTGGCAAATGTAAAACCTGTGCATAGAACAGCTTTTTGTGCCATGTGTTATAAACCTTACATTTACTTCCTCCTTTCCACCCACCACCCGTTTTTCTCTTTCCCCTTTGTTGTAATATATTTTCCAATCTCCAACAATTCACCCCCGTCCCCACTTTCAAGAACACTTCCAAGAGGAAGGTTACAATAAAAACAGAACATGCCACTGAGCCATGACTGTGGCAGCCGTGTGGGTGGCCACCTTCCCACCCTTCAGCGAGGGGAAACGCAGAGCCGGTAGGGTTTGGGGACCATCGTCAGGAATGCTGGTGCTGGCGAGGCATCGAGGTCCTCAGGAGCCACAAGAGGGACCAGGTCAAAGTGTTGCAGGATGGATGTCAAGGCCACAAAGATGGTCATGTCCACCAGCTTCTTGCCAATACAGGCCCGCTGGCCTGCAAGCAGAAAGGGAAGAGTGAGCTCTGGAAACACCTTCCTGGCTGCATCCTTAGAATGGCAAAGCCACACAGGCTGGGGTGGCAGGAAGGGAGACCAAATGAGATGCTAAATTGCAGGGGGGGGGCAGAGCAGCTCTTCCACGCTGTGGGCACAGAATCTATGCCTGTCTGTGACCCCCGTCTCCAAGCAGCCAGAGACTCCAGCAATACATTGGAATTAGGATGAGGCGCAGGAGAACCTGTTTGGCCTGCAAGATTCCTTTCAGCTGTAAAATGAGGGTGCATCTATTTACCTACGGAAAGTGGGATGAAGAATTTGCTCTCCTTCAGACCTCCATTATCATCCAGGAAATGCCCAGGATCAAACAGCAGTGGGTTGGGGAATTCTCTGCTGTCATGCAGCGAAGGCTTCAGAGCAGGGAAGACTGTGGTGCCCTGGTGGGGGGACAAAGAGAGGAGACCCTCCTGGGCTCAAGAGGTTCTTCTCCAAAAGAGAGGGAAGCAGAGAGCTCTGCCCTGCAGGTGCCATTCCAGACAAGGCCCTCAAGGTCTGGGGTCACCCCCTGCCTGGCTCAGGAGGGGCAGCCCTCAGTAACCTCCTCCAGGGACCAGGTGTCTGAGGGAGAAATGACTTGCACCCACCCCAGCCCTGGCCTCCATTCTGGGTGCTCCTGTGCACCTCAGGAGTCTCAGGCTTGCCCTGGTTGCAGCTGCATGGAGGGGACTACTTGGCAGGAATGGCCTTGATTCACGTGCAAAGTGCCAGCTGCACATTTCTGGTGCTGTGTGTTCGGAAAGCCCTTGAGTATGTCCTGCCCAACTTTCAAATCCGCTCCTCCACTATAACCAATACCCAGAAGGCTCCACAGTGTCTGCTGAGGATGAAAGGAAACTGCACACAGCTTTCTTGGTGGCCATTTTAGAGGCCACCTGGGAGGCCTGAAACTGACCTTGGGGATGAAGTATTGCCTGAAGAGAGTGTCCTTTGTGGTTGCACGTGGCAGATTCAGTGGCACAAGCGCCAGGGTTCGATGGATCTCATGGATGACAGCATCTGTGTAGGGCATCTTTCCCAGATCCACCATGCAAGGACTTCGTGATGAGCCAATCACAGTATCAATTTCTTGATGAACTTTCTCTGGGGTAAAAATAGATGAGATGTAGTAAGAGTGAGATTTTGTCAGTGTTTGTTTGTTTGTTTTTTTGCTTGGTTTTCTGTTCCTGTCCCTCTTCTCTGCCCTCTTCTTTTCCAAGCTCCTTAGTCTCCCAACCTAGAAGCCCCCCCTTCTGTCAGGGTGCTGCCTACCTTTGACCTCTGGGTGCTTCATGAGAGTCAGGAGGGCATAACTCAGGGTGAGGCTGGTGGATTCTGCTCCTCCAATGAAAAGGTCTAAGGTGCTCCTCACCAAAGCTTGAAGATCAAACACTGACCAGCTGTTCTGTTTCTCCTGTAGGGAGGTTGGAAGAGACGAAAGATGCACAAAACACATTATTTGCCCAAAGTAACTCTGCCATTACAGGATTCCACCACAAACACCTCCCAAGGATTTGGGGCTGGGCCTGTCTGTCATGTTTGCAATGCAGAGATAAGTCCCAGTCCTGGAAAACTCTTCCTCTCATCCTGTGTGAGGGGAGAGGACAATCTGCCACTTTCCAGGATCCCTCCCCTCAGCACACCCACCCACCCACCCATTACCCAAGCCACCCCCCACTCCCTATGAGGCCATCCGTGGGGGTGCAATGAGAAGCAAAATAAAGCCCTTTGTGCCCCCTCCCTCTGCCCCTGCTGCCGTGGCCCAGCATAAGGTGGGAGCAGGGGGTGCTTTGACCCTGGATGTGGGCTTCCAGAGCAAAACTGTGCCCTGCTGCCCCCTTTCATACAGACATGTTTCCCTGCCACCTCCAGTCTGGGAACGTGGCAGAGAGGCTCTGCTGAACACACAGCCAGGGGTGGCACAGCACCACACGCACTACATGGCACATGGAAGCTGCCCACGGATGGCCTCATAGTGAGACCCAGTGAGACAGCGGATCAGCTTCTAAGCAGGGTGGCCCAGGGATTGCTGCGGACAGGACAGCCAAGGAGGCAGGTGAAATGCCCCCACCTGCTCCATCCTGATGAGAAAGGCATCGATGAAGTCCTGAGGCTGGCTGGGCTTCGTCGTCTCCTGGTGTCTTTTCACTTGCCTTGAGATGAAATGCTTTAACTCCTCTGTATTTTTAAATATCTTCTTGTGAGATCCAGGGAAGTATTCCAGGATTGTCGGGAAAATATTGTACAGCTGTGAAGAGCAGGAGGTAAAGCTCATCATGTGATTCCTGCATTGCAGGGGGTTGGAGTAGATGCCCTTTGGTCCTTTCCAACGCTACAGTTCTGGGATTCTATAGTTGCCTGGCCATAAAAAGAAGCATTTCTTACCATTCTTACCATGGCATTTCCAGTCTGCCTGCCCTATGTTCAGGTTGACCTGAGTACCCCGACAACTGCTCACATCAGCCAGCCAACCTCCCCCCCCCCCAGGGTGGTGCATAGAGTTTACACAGGAGATGGTGCTGCTCTGCCCCCCCCCCCCGCGCAACCTCTTCCTCCTCTGGATGTTCATAGCTCAGCTCTCTGTTCTTGCAGGCTACCTTCCATGCTGGAGCCCAGGGGTGAATTGGCAGGTGGGGGGGCAGGCACTCTGACCCTCTCCTTGGTCAGCTGGAGTCCAGCATCTGAGCGGCTTAAGGGGAGCAAGCAGTTGGAGCTGTTCCCCCCATTCAGCCCTTGAAGGGGGGAAGCTGACCTCTCCAGCCCACATCCACTGCTGAGGACCCACCCTAGCCAGCCCCTCCTGCTCCCCCCACCTGGTGGGCAAGGGGAATTGGAAGAGCTCAACTGATGGAAGCGGGGACTGCCTTTTCAGTGAGACGGTGCAGGCATTTTAGGGAGTTTTCCACAAAGGACCCAAACTGTGTGGCTGTGTGTACATTACCATTTTTTCTCAACTCTGATCAAAGCTGATTTGGGGGGGAAACACATCAAAATGCAGCATTTCATAGGATAGATACAGGATAGATATGGATTGTAGCTTCCCCAATAGGCAGTGAGGATGCCCTGGATGCAGTCTGAAAGGGAGCATGTCTGTCTGTCTGTGCCTCTTGGCAGAGGGAGATGGGGGCAGCAGGAGCAGACACAGACCAGAGTCAGGAAGTGCTGGGGAGGGGGGCACCATCACAGAAGGGCCCCCCCGTGTTCCCTCAGGTGTAGATTATGTGACGGGTCACTTCTTGCCCCACAGGAAGAAAGGAACCTCAACCATCTTTTGCCCTCCCTGCACATCCTATACAGAGGGTCACCCACCAGTGGCCCCTCCCCTCCTCCTGCCTGTGTGCTCACCTTTGTCATTGGGCTGGACTGGAGAAGGGCATTTTCTTGAACCAGGCGGATGAATCCCTGGAACTCCTCATCTTCATAGTCAAAACGACTCCCAAAGGAAACTGAACAGAGGAAGTTGGCAGTTGCCTGGCTGAGGAAGTGAGATGGGTCGAAGGGTCTTCCTGCCAGGGCGCAAACAGGGGCATCATTTTGAGGCTGTGGGGAGATCCCAGCTGCATCCGGTCAGGCTCCCCTCCAAGGCCAGGAAGGGTAAGGGCCCATCTTCAGACCCAAGGGAGAGGACTAAGGATGGCTTCTGGCCAGGTTGGCTCTGCTTTGCCTCCACAGCCAGAGTCAGCAATGATTCTGAATCCCACAAGAGGGACTGTTTTTGCACTCGGATCCTGCTTGGGGGTTTCCCATGGGGGCAGTGGCAGACTTTGGGCTCTCACGTTTCAGTGGCGCCCTATGTGACACTACAATCCACACACCCCCACTCTGTTCTACAGCCTTGTTTTGGCGCCCCCTGCAGGGTGTATCATGCTACCCTAAAACTGCCTCTGATGGGGTATCTGCTTGGCCCCTGTGAGAACAGGAGGCTGGCCTAGACGGGCTCCCCTTGGCCTGATCCCTTCTGCCCACAAGGCCAGTCCTGATCAGAATCTGTCCTGTGGAGCCAAAAAGTTAGCACAGTCTGGCATTTTGAAGGTGGTTGGACTAGAAGACCCTCGGGGTCCCTCCCAACTTCACAGTTCTATGATTCTATGAGCCACCAGCCATTTGCTACTTGGAATAAAAGAAGTCTGCTTGGAGCAAGGTCTGCTTGAGGAGCCCGTAGCACCGTGTGGTCTGGAGGTGAGGAAAAGAGGCCTCCTTACCATTTGTGTTTCTGAGTCTCTCCACCAGGAAACTAGCCTCCTCCTGGATCCTCTCCTCTAAGCTCCTTTTCCCCACCTCCAAGCTGCCCAAGGTGGCAACAGCAAACTGCCGCAGCTGCCTCCACGTCTCCCCGTTGCTGAAGCCAATTCCTGAGGACACGCAGAGAGGAAGGCAATGCATGAGGGGCAAAGGGCCAGGATGCTTCCCCCCCACCGCAGGGCTGTGATGACCCTCTGCCATAAGCTGAGCAGCAGAGGGTGGAATCCCACCATCTCTGTCTGTCTGTCTGTCTGTCTGTCTGTCTGTCTGTCTGTCTGTCTCTCTCTCACACACCACAGGAGCCAAGGATGCTCAATAGGGCAATTAGAGAGGAGGAGAATGGGGCATGTGCAGGATTCGGCCTCATTGCACAGGGGAAAACAATCTGCCTTTCTGATGCCCACAGACTTGGGTCTGGATTTCTGCAGAAAATGACAGCAGGAATGGAGATGGGGGGGCATCCAGAACACAAAACTACTTGGAACAAGGAACTCCCCCAATACTTACTTTCCCCCAGTTCCTGGCCTCTGGGCCTTAAAGCCCCTCCCCCCATGAAGGGGACCTGCGGACCTTAGTCTGTCAAATACCCAGCAGAGACCTAATGGGTGGCGGGGGGGGGGCACTCCTGTGTTGCGTTCACTGCCTTGCATAAGCCACACCTTAGAAAGCAGCCCATAAATATTTTGAACAAACCCATGTGGGCTCTGCCTGAGGGGCTGGAGGCTGTGCATGTGCTGGTATGCAGCTCTTCTGGAAACCAACCTGTTCCGCCGGTTGTTTTAGCCAGAATGGGGTTGTTTCCTCTGGCCCCGAAGGCGTCTCTCTGGGCCAGCAAGGCCTCCTGCGCCACTTCATGCCCATAGAGCACCACGACCCGTTCAGAGCCCAGGTGAATGGTGAAGATGGGCCCATACTTCTGGCTGAGCTGTGAGAGGAGGAGGGAGGGAGGTGGGCAGGCTTCCTTCGTGCAAGCAGAGGCTGACTCTCTGGGGGGGACCCTCAGGCTGTCCCCCAAGAGCCCCGGCCCAGCCTCCAGCGCCACAGGATGTGCCCTTCTGGGCTCCTCACAGGGAGCACAAGAAGAGGGCTGCTTATTTTGGCAAACCAAGTTGATGGACTATGCCGAAATGGCAAAATTAACTGGGAAGCTCAGAAATCAAGAATAACTTTTTTTTAAAATGGGGAAAGTTCATAATTTACGAGACCATTGTAAGCAGGTTAAAACATTAGCAGGATTTTCAACATACTTGTAAAGTGTTACGGAAATTACGGGGGAGGGCACATCTTTAAAGTTGTTAAATGTTACAAATAATATGCATAAATGTATCCTTTCGACTTGACAGCTCAGGGAAGTTACCTAGCTTTAAAAATCATATAAAATCAACTCCTTTGCCAGTTTCCTCCATTCCAATGCTATTTTGCCCTTGAAAAGGGAATCCAGGAAGTGCCCAGTGGTGACAATTGCTGAGCTGACTGCTGGCCAAGGAAAGCTTACCGGCAATCCCATCACCAGACCTGCGAAGGGGTCCAGACATCTATTGTACTCTGGGTGATGGGACTTTAGAGGTGTTTGCCTATGCTAACCTTATGCCTGGGTCTTGCCCTGACATGTCTGCTTATGCTAATCTTGAACCAAGGACTTGTCTGGACATGTTTGCCACGGTTGAACTAATGTAACCCCTGCCTTTCCCTCCCCTTTGGTGACAGATGTAAAGATGATGTATAAGTGATGCTGTGCGAACTGTATCCTGGGGTGTGGTGGGAAGTTTAAAAAGTCAATGTCACCCCATGCTCTGGGTTCAATTCCTCTTTGAACCTGTTGCGCAATATACTTTGGTCTACTCTACGCTATTTGCTCTGGTTGGTGGCTGGACTCCTTCTTTGTTTCGCAGTGACCTGCAGGCTCTGCCTGACGAGCTAGGTGGCTGAGCAGCCTCGCACCTAGATTTTTCCCCCGTAACAAAAGTAATGGAAAGTATGGATAATTTGGAAGGATAAAAATTTGGATAAGTATTGATATGCAGTGGTAAATATTATCATTAAGACCCTTGGAAGGGATGGGAGGAAGTCAGGAAATTCAGAGTGTTAAGGAAAATTCTGGGTTGAGAGACTACTCAACAGCCCAGCTCATCGGGGTACAAGTCCCCACGGGTCCATGGGGTCAGTAAAACATGTAAATTCCAGCCAAGTAATTTGGAGCAAAACAGCGGTCAGTAGACTTAGATCCTTTATCGTTGCGCAACAGGTTCAACAGCCGCGAGAGAACCCAGAGCATGGGGCGACACTGACTTTTAAAACTTCCCACCACATCCCAGGATACAGTTCGTACAGTATCATCAATACATCATTGCTACATCACCAAAATTTCAGAAAGGGGGAGGGTTACACATGATTAACATAAGGAAAATGTTACAGGTAGGTAGCCGTGTTGGTCTGACGTAGTCAAAACAAAATTTAAAAATTCCTTCCAGTAGCACCTTAGAGACCAACTAAGTTTGTCATTGGTATGAGTTTTTGTGTGCATGAAAGCTCATACCAATGACAAACTTAGTTGGTCTCTAAGGTGCTACTGAAAGGAATTTTTTATTTTATAAGGGAAATGTGTCGGGGCACCCAAGGATAGGATTAGCATAGGCAAACACGTGTGGGTCCAAAATTGGCCTCCACAGTCACTTACGGACTCATTGTTAAAACCGTGTTTATGGAAGACAATCTTACTTGGCTATGAGGGATCGCCAAAGAAGAAGAAGACTCAAAAGCACAATAGATCTTCCTTTGCATGTCTGGAGCCTGAGACAAGTCCCGTGATGAGATTTGGCTTCCCTTGGAGACCAATGAGCTCAGCAATTGTCACCTCTGGGCATTTCCTGGGGTAGGAGGTGTGTATACATGTCTTCAAGTTTAGGGAGGTGGCAGAGAAAAGAGTCCTTTTTCCAAGGGCAAAATGGCGTTGGGATGGAGGAACTTTGGCAAAGGGGTTGATTTTATATGATTTATAAAGCTAGGTATTTTCCCTGAGCTGTCAAGTCAAAAGGATACATTCAGGCATAATATTTGTAACATTTAACAACTTTAAAGATGTGCCCCCCCTCCCTGTAATTTCTGTAACTAGAGTAATCTTGATAGTTGGATCTTGAATTGTTTTTGTATGTTTATATATATATTTAAAATCAAATTTAAAGAATAATTAAAAAAGAATAGGACTGCTTATTTTGAGCCAGGTGCCTTTGGCCTGCCTACCTGGGCAGAGTCTTCTTTGCTGGTGGTTCCTGCAGCCATTTGGTGCTGCTGTGAGGAGGAGCTGCTAGGTCAGGGGTAGGCAACCTAAGGCCCGTGGGCCAGATGCGGCCCAATCGCCTTCTCAATCCGGCCCACGGATGATCCGGGAATCAGCATGTTTTTACATGAGCAGAATGTGTCCTTTTATTTAAAATGCATCTCTTGGTTATTTGTGGGACATAGGAATTCATTCACCCCCCAAAATATATATATATATATATATAATCCGGCCCACCACATGGTCTGAGGGACAGTGGACTGGCCCACAGCTGAAAAAGGTTGCTGACCCCTGTCTTAGGTGGTTCCTCTGGGAAGCCTAGAAGGGCAGGACTACCCTTATCGGGCCCCAGTGCGTCCTGCAGCCTCACCACCATGTGTGTCTCCTTGAGACAGGGTGGCAGAGGCACGCTGCAGGATGTGATCCCCCCCCTTGCTCCAAAGCAGCCTCCTGGGAACCCTCACATTGCAAAGTGAAGCTTGGTTTGCAAATATCTAGAGCCTCCTGACTGAGAAGACCAAGAGGGTGAACTACTCAGGCCTCTTGCTGGGCAGGCCCTGGGGTGCCGTGGGGCTCCATGCCAGGCTAGCTTGCCAGCCCCCACCTGCCCATACTGGACGCTGGCTTACCTTCTCCAAGGATCCGGGGAAGTCCTTGGTGTCCAGCTGCAGGATGTTCCCCACCCAGGGCAGGGGCCAGGGGCCTGGAGGGAGCCTCTGGCAGGCAGGTGCCTTCCTCCGAGCTGAGAGGAAGAAGAGGCAAGCAGCACATAACAGAAGAAATATGCCAGGGCCCCCCCAAATCTCCATGACCAAAAACTGCGCTCCACCAGATTGCAGGATGAAGGGAGGCTGTTTATCACAGCCCAAAATATGCAAAGCTGCTCAGATGAAGGTGGGGCTGGGCTGCTAGCCAATCGCCTTCTGTTGGTCTTCAAGATAACAACTGCAACTTTCTGTGGCCAAAGGTCACCACCGGAGGTGGGTGGGAGGCCCTTGAAGGAAAGCCAAGGCAGATGCAGGCACACTCAGCCACCCACAGAGCCTCCAAAACGCAGGACTCTCCTGGCACGTGCAGAAGGTTCCTGCTGGCTCACAGCAAGGTGGGCCCAGCGTGCAGCATCTCACTCCCCCCAAAGTTCCACCAGGCACCTCCCAGGAACACACAAGCCCCAGCCAAAGCTCACTGCTTTGGGGTGTCTCTGCTTCTCTCTTTCACACTGCTGCAGCATCTTTTCTGTCTCCTGCAGCCTGTCCCACTCTGAATTCTGGGTTGTTTTAAGAAGGCCAGGAATGAGTCACAGCACATTTCATCACACAGCAAACCTGTTTCTCCCTTCAGAACAGCTGGACATCTGCTTGCCCAGGGAACTACAGAGACTGACCAACTAGAGAGGTGGTAGCAGGGAAGGAGCTGGTGGCTCACCCTCTGGGGGCGCAGGTCCAAGGGGATTCAATGCACTTCATGGCTTCAGGGCTTTTGCAGTCCCCATGATGTCACCCTCATCCAAGTGACAACCTGAACTTTCCTCACAATTAATTGGGGTTTCCCCAGTCTATGAATAATCTGATGGTGTGGGATCACATCCTTCCCAAGTGTGGACACTGAAGCAGATGCTTCCACATGATGTTCTTGAGAAGAGCCTGCTGGACCAGGTCAATGGCCCTTTCTAGTCTAGTAGCCAAGCAGATGCCTGTGGGAAACCTTCATGCAGGATTTGAGCACAAGAGCAATTCTCCCGTCCAGTAGTTTCCAGCAAATGGGATTCAGAAGGATGGTTGCTTCTGACCAGGATGCATATGTTATAAGAATTTTGAGGTCATTCATATATATATATATATATATATATATATATATATATATATATAATAATTGTTCATAAAACATGTACATGAATGTACAGTACAGGCACATGTCTGAAGCAGCACAGGAAGACAGGCCTTTCTGACACCATTTTGACTCTCTCTCTGACCAGGTGTTCCTCTGCAAGGAAGAAGGGGAGTGGGGGGGAACCTTCTCATTGTCTCAGGAATTAAAGTGATAATCCCTGGCATCCTGATACCTGGGTGCCAGACAAAAGGGTGTGATTAACTTGGCTGGGAAACAGGGAAATGTAAATATCTCTCTCTTTTGTTGATTAGGTTTGGGGGGCAGGGGGCAGGGTCCAGGATGCTCAGATTACTGCCACCAGACCTCCCCTTTCATGATGTACCTATGATGAATCTAGGGAGAGCGGTCTTGGGCTACACCCCTTCTGTGACATATGGATGATGCTTCTGGGGGGTGGGCTGAAACCAATTTCAAATTTCTTTTTAAGGGCAAGACACCTCTGTTTGGGGTCCCTTCCTTGTTCTCCTGCATGAGAGGAAGGACCCTGTTGCAACAGCGAAATAAAAGTGCCTTGCTTCGTACGTCCTGGTTTGGTCTCTGTTATTTGGTGGGCAGGAGACGCTTAAATTCGTCTGTTTGCCTGGATCCTTGGGCTCTCCCTGGGTCAGGATCCATTTCTCTGGGTTCATAGGAACCAGCTTAAATTTTACTTCAATTTGGCGACCACTTCGGGGACCCCAGTTTTGCCTTGAGCTCCGGGTTCACTGGGGAAGGGGAACCCAGCGTGCCCCTGCCCCTTTTGCAGGGGGGTAAACCAACCTCAGGACCCGAGGCACTTGGTAGTAATTGAGAGTCCAAGCGGGACCCCCAGGACGAAGCAACGTAAAAGGGGACAAGGCTGTTTTTCTTCAGGAACCAGTTGGAAGCTGGAGACAACGGGATTCGACTGAAAGGATCGGTCGTGAGTATTAAAAGGGGACACCTTGGGTGAGCTAAGAACCACAGCAACTAAAAATCTATTTCTCCGCTTGGACTATCCTTTTCTACTCTCCTCTTTGGACCTTAGTTGCAGCAAGGCTGCCAGGCACAGTTATAAAGTAGAACTGAGGTCCAGGGCAACAGTCTTTACGTTAAACGCAGAGCTTAGAAAGACTGTCCCAGCTCCCTTCTGCCAAACTGAGCAGAAGTCTGAGCAAACTGTCGCTTTTCTACCAATCTGGGAATCTGGCTATCCCAGCTCTGTTTCCTATTCCTCTGCTCTTAATCTTCGGGTGAAGACGCCCCTCTGCCATGGCGACCCTTGTTGGGTATGACCCATGATCAGAGATTGCAAGTGCGCCCGTTCCTCTTCCTACTTTGTATTCCTCAGTTCCGACCTGACATTGCATAGGCAAGCGTTCAGTAGGATCTGAGTCTAGTGTGTAAGAGGCAGGGAAGTTGCTGTGGAACCCTCAGGCAATTGATGACCAGTGGGAGGGTTCCAACAGGGTTTTAGCTGCACCAGCCGCCTAGTAGTTAGTGCACGCGAACGGTAGGCAGGAACACCACTAGAACGTGGGGGTGAGTCATAGACTCGGGAAGTTAGAGTGTCCAAGGAATAGGGTCGGGGACCCGAACTGCAGTATAAAAAGACAGAAGTAAAATGGGTACAACCCACTCTAAGGAATTCCTTTCCCAGACTCCCAACCGAGGCAAAGCACAACTGAGGCTTGGCTCCGGTAAGGACTTTGAGGATGAAAGTCCACTCCAATTCATTCTCTTAAATTGGCACGAAATCCCCGGGGCGGACAAGCTTGAAGGGAACCAATTGCAAAAACTTTGTAAGAAAAAACATTGGGTCCGATTTACTATGGACCACCCAGATGAGGGGAAATGGCTACCAGGAGGTTCCTTTAACATACAGAGAATCTCCACTTTAAAATTGACCCTGGAAGACCAGTACCCCCTTCAGAATGTTTACACGTTACATGTTGTCTGTTATATGTGTTGTCTGTTAAGTGTATGTGTGTCTGTTCCTTGTGTCTGCTATAGTTCATTGTTCCCCTTAAAGTAAATGAGAGATGTAATCCAGGTTTAGGAAATTAGGGGTTTGTGTTTAAAATTTGGCCATGACACCCACAGACTGCCTTTTTAAAGCACACATAGTTTAAAATAATATAATAATAAGGCAAGCTTGCTTAAATAATCTTATGTAAGGGCTTGATCAACCCAAAAACATGGCAAATCTTTAAAAGAGTGGAAGTAGTGTGTAAAGGTTTGTTTTAAAGAGGCTGTAGAAGGCCATTTTTTCCTCTCCAAAAGTAAAAAGAGGGGGCAGGATGAAGGAAAATAAAGAGTAGTAAGTTTGAAAATGCTTGCTCAATGCTTTGAAAATATTTTGAAACTTGAAAATGTTCACTTCATGAGGTGCGCAAATGTTTGTTATTGAGAGAGGCTCTAAAAGGGAGTCTTTCTCCAAGTGACTAGAGGAATATTGACTAAAGGAAAATTGAACAGCTATTCCAATAAAGGTGATTTGTTTGTCAAAAGTAGAGCTTCCATAGCCAGGAATTGTCTATCTGAGTCTAGTTTTAACTTCAATTGTGTTGGACAGAAGGGTTATTGTTGGGCTCCCCATATCAGTCTCTTAAGAAAAAAACAACTCATCTGCTAAAGGGTTCTGTATAAAGTTGGTATTTTCATTCAAATCTTGTGAATCCTGTATCTTAGAGGGTTAGACTAAATGACCTCAGGGTCCCTTCTAAACCCCATTTTAGAGCTATGTGAAAGGCAATGTGTCTGATGCGGTGATGGGTTGAAATTCAGCCCAGCTCTGCTTTCTGGCAAGGAAAGATTATTGGTTTTCAGAGTTGGAACAAGAGTGTCATTGTTGTTTTTTATGGAGTGATTATATAAGTTTGTATCACTTTGTCTATTAAGGTTTAAAGTTTAAGCACATATGAAAGTCTTGAACATTTCCCAATCTTTATCCAATCTTAAGGTTTGCTAAAGGCTTCTATATAACGTTGGTACTTTTAATCTTCCCCTTCCTTATTTTTCCCTTAGTACACACGTGTGCTTCCGTGATAGGGCATAGCCTGTGTTTCCTTCCCAGTCAGGCATCTGTACTCAAATGTATGTGAATCCTAAGGGCGGTGATAGTGTTGAGATCCCCATAATTCAGAAGGGGTGGACTAGATTACTCAAGCACTGAAAAGTGAGTTTAAACTCTGGTGGCTTAGTGAAATGGCCTGAATTCAGTCAAGCTTTACTCTTTGGTGGAGAAGGATGGAAAGATAGATTTTTAAAGTTTGGCATGAAGAGTTTGAGGTGCCACTTAGAAAGAGGTAGAGATGGTATATCATACATTGAAAATGAATGTCTGGGTTTTTTTCCCCCCCACCATATTGTCAGCTATTTTTTTAACTGCAAAACTCCAGCCAACAGTTCAAGCACATACAAATTCATAATCAAGCAGAATGAGCCTTGACCATCCCTGTAAATAAAGGGCCAGAAATTTTTGTCTGGAATTGGTAAGGCTGAAAATCAACGAGAATGCAAAGGATTTTATGAATTCTGGCTCTATGGCCATTCCCCATACATAAGGGGGCAGAGAATTTAGTCTGCCATGGCTGTAATAAATTATTTAAAACAAACAAACATTTGCAATTTATGAATTCTGACTGGTCATTTACCCATACATAAGGGGGCGGGTCATTGTTCCGCTAATGACTAGAGGGAAAGCACACTAATAATAATAATCCACATTTGTGAAATATTCTTGAATACAAGTCTGCACCCCAAAACCCTGTAGATAAAGGGGGCAAATCGAGATTTATTTTGCCTGGGGTATGAGATGTTTATTTGGTGACTTCATTAGGACTTTAATCTGACCCAACTTTTATTGCAGCTTCCAAGTTAGTTTAAGGTTTATAAGCCTGCTTCTTAAGCAGCAAGAAACAAGAAACAATGTATCAAATTGTATTAGGACTCCAAACTAGGAAAACGAATTTAAACTGGCTCTGAAAACAACAACAACACTGCTATGTTTCTATCTTTTGTTTGAAATCTAACCTTATTTTTAAATCTACTCTTTCCCCTTCCCTTCCTTTATTCAGATGGTAATTTGGTCAAGAGGTTGTTGTTGTTTAGTCGTTTAGTCATGTCCGACTCTTCGTGACCCCATGGACCATAGCACGCCAGGCGCTCCTGTCTTGCACTGCCTCCCGTAGTTTGGTCAAACTCATGTTCGTAGCTTCGAGAACACTGTCCAACCATCTTGTCCTCTGTCGTCCCCTTCTCCTAGTGCCCTCAATCTTTCCCAACATCAGGGTCTTTTCCAAGGATTCTTCTCTTCTCATGAGATGGCCAAAGTATTGGAGCCTCAGCTTCACGATCTGTCCTTCCAGTGAGCACTCAGGGCTGATTTCCTTAAGAATGGATAGGTTTGATCTTCTTGCAGTCCATGGGACTCTCAAGAGTCTCCTCCAGCACCATAATTCAAAAGCATCAATTCTTCGGCGATCAGCCTTCTTTATGGTCCAGCTCTCACTTCCATACATCACTACTGGTCAAGAGGTGCAGCACTTTAAAAAATGGTATAATAGACTGCCGAATCATGAACTCTGTACATGCACAGAGGCTATGTCAGCTTGAAGAGGAAAATAGAGGAGAAAAAGGAGGTTTTAACTAAGGGGCGAAAAAGTTATAATCTGCTCATGAAATATTATTCAAATTTCTTAATTTAAAGCTTTGAACCACTGAGGGAAAACAACCTCATGTGTGTTACTGGTCCATCAAAGTTAAATGGTTGCCAAGTTTCAAAATCTTAACATGCCAGATTCTTTCCACAGGTATAAATAGCAGAGTACTCCTACTATATGTCTGTCTCTTGAGTAGTTTATAAATTAATTAAGAGGTTCAAGGTTATGCTTTGCACATGAAACTTAAATTCTAATTTCCTTATGTAAAAATAAATAGATAAAGAACCATTGAACCATCAACTGTTTAGAAGCTGCCAATTCTAGTTCAACATGCAAAACTTTTCACAGCTCTCCCACTGTATACCTATACATTTTAGGAACAACATTTCCTGACAAGATTTTCACATGAAATAATTTCCCCCTTCCAGCAGGATACTGAGATTCAGGGTGCGGAGAAATTCTTTCAGAAACTTAATGCAAAATTATCTCCCAATGGGGGGGGGGGACATGCCACCTAAACAAGCCCCCTCCACACTTGGAAATTCATAGAAAATTGCTGTCTACCAGTTGACAGACTATGCAAACAAAAGGCTCCATTGTTCTTTCCTAGCAGGTACTCAGGATGGATACTTATCTCCCATTTGCATTTCACCCTGAAGCATTACCCTACGTTAATATAACCCTCCCTTTTCTAATGTAGCAATGATTGAGTGTTTTCCCAATTCTTTTTCTTCCACAGCACAAAAAAAAAGAAAAAAAAAGTGAGGAGTGAGGAGATACAAACAGTAATTTCATTTCTCTTTGCCTTTGACGCTTCTCTTTAGCTTATAAATAATCTGATTCCATTTATAATTCTTTTTTTAAAATCTGATAAGTCCAATTTCATTTGAAAAATTGTTGTGTGAGTGGTAATCTAAATTTTATTTTGTTTTATTTTTGTATTTTTTTTTGTATTTCTACTTTTTCTTTCTGTGCATACAAATGTAGCATCTAACTCATTCTTTCCTGTAAATAATAATAATAATAATATTAATCCCTTTCAAACAAGATACGTGAACCTCAAAGAGAATTCAGAACCACATAAGGAAAATGTTAATAACTTATCGATTGTGTCCTTTGTTTCCTCCACAGCCAAACTAGGTGAAGTAAATTAAACTGACTGAGTAGACAATAACAGCAGTAATTAAATATGAATGATAATAGTAATATTTAAATGAATAAATTGCTTAACTATATTATTTACAGCTTCCCAAGAAGAAATTTCTAGAATATTCTCCCCTTTCTTGACTATTTATCATTAACTAATTATATCTTCAGGCCCCAACCCCCTGCAGGCCTATTTTCAAAAGGATGTGTATCATTTACAGCTTCCCGACAATTTTTTTAGAAATACTGTAGGATATTCTCCCCTTTTGTTTTCCCACTCCTTCCTTCCTAACTGTCTTTTAGTTCCAAGCACTCCTGTCCCTCTGCAGACTGTATTTCTGAAGACTGAATAATGAACCTACAGCAGCTGAACAGCATGAGAAAGCCCACAGCCATTGTTTCCATAAATGACTTTTTTGGGACTTTTGGGGACAAAAGGGAGGGGGGAGAAAGGGGGGAACTATT
This sequence comes from Zootoca vivipara, assembly GCF_965207765.1. Taxonomy (NCBI): domain Eukaryota; kingdom Metazoa; phylum Chordata; class Lepidosauria; order Squamata; family Lacertidae; genus Zootoca; species Zootoca vivipara. The sequence continues at coordinate 134,624,278 of NC_142582.1, read as the reverse complement.
GTTGAAAAGTTTTAAGGATTTTGACTATAAGACTGTTTATTATCTGCAACAACAACAGACATCAGATTTTCCAAAGTAGCCACAGCATCTTCAAAATCTCCTTCCAAAAAGAAACAGACTGAAGAGGGGCAAGGGAAAGTGAATTGCAAGGACATACGCTCTCTTTTGACTTCAAGACTCTGTGCCCTATTAAGAATTGGCCTCAAGATACGCAACTGATATATGATTATGTTTTATGTTGTGTGATATTCAACAGAAACATTGAACTATGTCTGACAGTATGTTATTTCCACAAGGAGGGGTGTGTGTGAACCAATTTTGTGTTTAATTGTTTTTTATGTTTAATGTATAGTGTCCCAATGTTTTTTTTTTGTATTATTGCCATGCATTGTATGCCCTTTAAAAGATCAGGATATTGCATAGTCCAGTATTTAGATTAGATCAACTTATGACCACGTTTTCTTGTCCCACCTGGCACTCTGCAGTGTACCAACCTACTCTACACATTTTTAAAATTGTTTTTACTCATTTTACCAAGAATAAGCTCCAAGATCCATTAAACACCAGATAAATGAAGGTATTTATGTCTTGATTTAACAGGAATGATCCCTTTTAGAGTTAAATTTGACTAATTTGGACATGTTTTATGGGGCTGTATAAATTTTAATTTGGCTTCAATTCTAATTGGGCAAGTGTATCCAAGGTGCAAGTAGCTTTCTTCCTTTAAGAGCAACTGGGCAACTCCCTACAGTGCAAGGCCAGAGCCTATAATAATAAAGGCCCATAGGAAGCCCAAGGCAAAGGCATCTCTCTCATGACATGTCCAAACCTGTGGCAGCTATGGGGGGTGCCAGGCGACATGGTCAATATGAAAGCCCTAAGGGGATTCACCAGGGATTGTTGCTGCTGTGCCACGATGGAGGTGTGCAACCAGAGGAGAGCTAGCTTTTGACACCTGAGAACACACAAAAGGGTAAAAAAGCAAACTGCACTTTCCAGTCAATATTGGTGGACCATCCTGTTAAATGTAATACATAGACCATTTTTGAGAAATGCTTCTCCCAAAGTACTAAAACAACACATCTGGTTATTCTTTTGTGGGGCAACAATTTTTAAGAAAAATTATAGCCCCAAATGGGGGATTGTTATAAGAATTTTGAGGTCATATATATATATATGTAAGCAACAGCAATGGCTAGTACACAGTCTTTTTGTGAATAGTGAAATTTATTCCAAATAGAAAAAACAAAGGCAGACTGCCACATCATGCTCAAGGCCACTAGTTAATCAGATGATGACTCATCTAGCTCTCTAGCGTGATTCCGTCTCCTTTTAACCCTACGCTCAAACACCTCCCTCTGCTTCCGTCTGTATTGCAATTTCCTCTTATCCTGTAACCCTCCCCTCCTGCGTTCTTTTAACCTTAAAGACCCAGGAACAGGCTCGGACAAACTCTCTTCTGAGGTTTGATGAGCTTCTGGCATTTGCTCACCCCTCCCAGCCAGTTCCTCAGCCCTTATCAAAACATGCCTCCCTTCCAGTTCCGGGCTATCAGCCAAGTCCGACAGCTGAGCCTCATCACTTATCGGCTCTAACCTAACATCATCCCCCCCTCTAGGGGCCTCTTCTCCTTCCTCCTGCCTTCGTACTTCCTTACTTGGGGCGTTATGAGATACCTCCCACCATTCTCCCTCTTCACTTCCCCAATAACTGCAACCCGGTTGCGGCTCTTCTATTTCTTTCTCCTCTTCAGACCCACCATTCATTTCAGCTTCCCAATCTGCCTGTTCTGCCTGCTCCTCTACCCAACCCGGGGGTTTGGGTTTATTAGGGTACCTACGGTGAAACTCTCTCTGCAGCCTGGATGCATGTATATCGCTCGCATTCACCCACGAGTTCTCCTCTGGTCCGTACCCTTTCCAAGCCACCAAATACTGTACCCCCCTGCCTCTTCTACGAGAGTCTAATAGCTCAACCACTTCATATTCCGGTTCACCCTCCACCCAGATGGGCAAGGGTGGTGGCTCCTTCCTCTTCTGATACTGGTGTCTTGGCGTTACTGGAGATAGGAGTGATCGATGGAACACCGGGTACATCTTCATTGAAGCCGGTAAGCGTAACTCATACGAAACAGGATTAATTTGTTCCAACACTTCGAATGGCCCTACCCGTTGCGGCAGTAACTTCCTACAACGTCCCTTGCTCGGCCAATCTTTAGTGGATAGCCAAACTTGGTCCCCTACCCGTATCTCCTTGCCCACTTGTCGGTGTTTATCAGCTTCGGCCTTATACTGAGCCTTCGCCTTTTCTAGCTGTTCTCTCAGAATACTGTGCAGCGATTCCATTTCTTCTGCGAACTGTTCAGCTGCAGGCACTGCCAGACTGTCCCCCTGACCCAGAAACATCCGTGGATGTCGCCCATGGCAGGCAAAAAATGGCGTCTGCTGTGTAGAAGTGTGTACGGCATTATTATAAGCGAACTCAGCCAACGCTAGTTTCCCAACCCAGTCATCCTGTTGATAATTCACGTAACAACGTAGGTACTGTTGCAACGTCGCGTTCGTCCGTTCGGCCTCCCCGTTTGTCTGAGGGTGCCGAGCCGAAGAGAGGCACACCTCCACTTTCAGCAGTTGCATCAGTCGCCTCCAAAACTGAGAGGTAAATTGCGTTCCCCTATCTGACACAATCTTCTGTGGCAATCCATGTAATTTAAACACATGTTCTATGAAGAGTTGAGCGGTCTCCTGTGCTGATGGTAATTTCTTGCAAGGAACAAAATGTGCCATCTTGGAGAACAGATCTACTACCACCCAAACCACTGTCTGCTTCTGCGACTCGGGCAAATCAGTGATAAAGTCCATAGCAATACCTTCCCACGGCGCTTGTGGCGTGGGCAGTGGTTGAAGAAGCCCGGCTGGTGTTTCGCGAGGTCTTTTGGCCCGTTGGCACACTTCACATGCTCGGACATACTCCTTGACCTCCTCCTGCATCCGTGGCCACCAAAAATCCCTTGATACCAGACGTTCCGTCTTCCACTGCCCAAAATGTCCTGCTGTTGGACTGTCATGGCATTGTCTCAGCACCCTAGCACGAAGCTCTCCTTCGGGCACATAGAGAGCCTCTCCCTTGTACAGCAGCCCTCCTCTCTCAGTAAACTCCTTCACCTGGACTTCCCCCTTTCGTATTGCCTTCCTCTTCTCTCTAGCGAACCCATCCTCCTGCGTTTGTTGCAGAAAGTCTGACCGTTCTAATGCTGTCATTGTTGCTAGCTGCAGTTGTTCGGGGCTCAGGATCAATCTCCGTTCTGACCCGGTCTCTATTCCGGAATACTCCGGTTTTCGGGACAATGCATCCGCCCCCTGGTTCTGAGCACTAGACACATACTTTATCCGGAAATTGAACCTGGCAAAGAATTGCGCCCACCTAATCTGTCGTTGGTTCAAGTGACGAGCCGTCTGCCAGTACTCCAGGTTTTTATGATCAGTGCGTACCTCCACTTGATGCTGCGCCCCCTCCAAGAAATGCCGCCATGTTTGTAGAGAATCCTTTATTGCCAACAACTCTCTCTCCCATATAGTATAATTTTGTTCTGAAGCGTTTAACTTCCTTGAGTGAAAGGCGCATGGTCTCAGTTCCCCTTTGTCATCTTCCTGGAGAAGCACCGCCCCAATCGCTTTGTCTGATGCATCTGTTTCCACGACCATCGGCTTGTACGGGTCCGGGTGAACCAAGTATCTTTCCTCCACAAACAAGTTCTTAAGCCTCTCAAAAGCCCTCTGGGCTTCCTGAGTCCATTGAAACGCTTTTTTGCCTTTCAAACAATCTGTTATCGGTGCTGTAAGTCCTGAATACCTTGGTATAAACTTCCGATAATAATTGGCAAACCCCAAGAATCTTTGTACATCCTTTCGAGTCTTGGGTCTTTGCCATGACACTACTGCCTGTACCTTTGCTGGGTCCATGTGCACCCCCTCTGGGGTGATTCTGTAGCCTAAGAACTCTACTTCCGTTACGTGAAAATGGCATTTCTCCAACTTAGCGTACAATCGATGATCTCTTAGACGCTCTAACACTTCCTTCACGTGTTGTACGTGTTCTTCCAGACTCTCCGAATAGATTAATAGGGCATCTAAATAAGCGAGGACAGAACGATCCAACAGGTCGGACAGCACGTAATTAATAAATGCCTGAAAGGTGGCCGTGCCCGACTGTAAGCCAAACGGCATCACAAGATATTCAAAGGTCCCGTACCTGGTGTTAAAGGCCGTCTTCCATTCATCCCCCTCTCTTACTCGTATCAAATTATATGCCCCCCTCAAGTCCAGTTTCGTAAAAATTTTAGCCGACCGCAATCTCTCCAGTAAATCCCCAATTCGCGGCAACGGGTAACGACTGGGAATCATGCGCTGGTTGATCTTTCTATAATCAACTACAAGTCTTTTCTCAGAAGAGTTCTTCTTATCCACAAAGAAAATTGGAGCTCCTCCCGGAGTCTTGGTAGGCCGTATGAAACCCCGTTCCAAATTTTTTCGCAGGAACTCCCTCAATTCTACCAACTCCGCTTCTGACATTGAGTAGATACGACTGGCGGGTATCTCGGCCCCTGGCACCAGATCTATTTTGCAATCGTACTGGCGATGCGGTGGTAGCCGATCTGCCTCCTTCTCGCAGAATACGTCCCTAAAAGACTTATACTGCGGTGGTATTTGACTCTCTTCTCCAGTGAGAGGACCACAGTCTGTCGTACCGTTGGCCTCACCATTCCTCTCCGCCCTGATTCCCAAACAATGAAGTCGGCAATACACCGACGAAAAGGTCATCGATCTCTGGCCCCAGGAGATCATTGGATCATGACGGGATAGCCAGCTCATCCCTAAAATCACGGGGTAGGAGTTCAACCTGGTGATATGGAATGCAATGACCTCTCGGTGTCCCGGCAGTTCTAGACCAATTGGCATCGTGGCCTCTGACACACAGCCAGACAGTAACACCCTACCATCAATAGTTCTTACTTCTAAAGGTTCTTCCAATGATTGTGTCTCTATTCCCAACTTACTCACCAAGTCCACATCTATGAAATCAGTCGAGGCTCCAGAATCAATAAGAACTTCCACACACTCGCTCCTTCCATCGGGGAGTCGTAGCGTTGCGACTGCTGTAATTACTGGTAAGATCGGTCCAGGTGGAAGCCCTTCAGGTCTCTTTCCTCCCAACCCGAGGCCTCCAGAACGGGCTGGGTCATCTCGTTTCCCGACTGCTCCACTCTGACCTCTCCAGGTGTTGTTAAATTTGTGCCAGACAGCGCACCTCGGTTTCTTCCCACAGTACACTGACGAGCCACGTGATTGGGGGAGCCACAGGTAAAAACACAACCGCTCTCTCCACCTTCTCTCTCTCTCAGTGTGTGTAATACTAGGTGCTTTACCCCTTCTGATAGAACTACGTTGCATGGGTACCTCTTCCTCCACCCTTCGTGATTCCGGAGTCTCTAAGGGCACAAATGTCCTGTGGCTCTCTGACCTTCCTTGGCTCCTACGCACCTTGTCCAGCGATTGGAACCTCAGGTCTAGTTGTAAGGCGACTTGTGCCACCTCTTCCAAGGTATTCACCCTGGGATTTTTTGCCAACTCCAGCCGAATCTCTTCACTGAGTCCCGCCTTAAACAATCCAACCAAGGCCTTTCCTTCCCAGCCCAGTTGTCTAGCAAGCCTCACAAAAGAGGACCAGTACTGCGCTACAGTTCCCTTTCCTTGCTTGAGGCTCAAGAACTCCTGTTCCCACTCTGCCTCTTCAGGATTCCTGAACATGCTATCCAAAAGCTTCAAGAAGGCTGATAAATTGGTGAGCACTTGGTCATTAGACATTAGGTAAGGGGCAATACACTGCCGCGCCTTCCCTTCCAAAAGCCCCACCACCAGGGCCACTCTGGCATCATCATCTCTGTATTCTTCTCCCTTAAGCCTTAAATAATACAAGCAGGAAGCCCGAAAGGAATCATACTCTGCACTGCTCCCACTAAAACGTGGGGGAAGGGGAACTAAATTCTTTGCCACTTGCCTTCCAGATAAATCAGAGAGCTGTCTTGCTTGTTCTGAGGTCACTCCTTCCAGCCGCGCTAATCTTGCCTTTAACTCTTGGTTCTCTGCCCAAAGCGCCTGAGTAGTATCTTCTACCTTCCATTGCTGTTGCTGGTGCTGTTGCTGATAAATCCCCAGCCGGTTCCTTCTCTTCCATTCTTGCTTAAAACTACGTGCTTCCTCTTCAGCAGCAAGTTAGATGAGTCATGCTGTAAGCAACAGCAATGGCTAGTACACAGTCTTTTTGTGAATAGTGAAATTTATTCCAAATAGAAAAAACAAAGGCAGACTGCCACATCATGCTCAAGGCCACTAGTTAATCAGATGATGACTCATCTAGCTCTCTAGCGTGATTCCGTCTCCTTTTAACCCTACGCTCAAACACCTCCCTCTGCTTCCGTCTGTATTGCAATTTCCTCTTATCCTGTAACCCTCCCCTCCTGCGTTCTTTTAACCTTAAAGACCCAGGAACAGGCTCGGACAAACTCTCTTCTGAGGTTTGATGAGCTTCTGGCATTTGCTCACCCCTCCCAGCCAGTTCCTCAGCCCTTATCAAAACATGCCTCCCTTCCAGTTCCGGGCTATCAGCCAAGTCCGACAGCTGAGCCTCATCACTTATCGGCTCTAACCTAACAATATATATAATAATTGTTCATAAAACATGTACATGAATGTACAGTACAGGCACATGTCTGAAGCAGCACAGGAAGACAGGCCTTTCTGACACCATTTTGACTCTCTCTCTGACCAGGTGTTCCTCTGCAAGGAAGAAGGGGAGTGGGGGGGAACCTTCTCATTGTCTCAGGAATTAAAGTGATAATCCCTGGCATCCTGATACCTGGGTGCCAGACAAAAGGGTGTGATTAACTTGGCTGGGAAACAGGGAAATGTAAATATCTCTCTCTTTTGTTGATTAGGTTTGGGGGGCAGGGGGCAGGGTCCAGGATGCTCAGATTACTGCCACCAGACCTCCCCTTTCATGATGTACCTATGATGAATCTAGGGAGAGCGGTCTTGGGCTACACCCCTTCTGTGACATATGGATGATGCTTCTGGGGGGTGGGCTGAAACCAATTTCAAATTTCTTTTTAAGGGCAAGACACCTCTGTTTGGGGTACCTTCCTTGTTCTCCTGCGTGAGAGGAAGGACCCTGTTGCAACAGCGAAATAAAAGTGCCTTGCTTCGTACGTCCTGGTTTGGTCTCTGTTATTTGGTGGGCAGGAGACGCTTAAATTCGTCTGTTTGCCTGGATCCTTGGGCTCTCCCTGGGTCAGGATCCATTTCTCTGGGTTCATAGGAACCAGCTTAAATTTTACTTCACATAGCATAGACATCCTGGCTAGGAGCTCACCTCCACTCAGAGGTGCTTATGGGAAGAGAGTTCTGTGGCCTTTGTGCAGCAACTGTATCCTGCCATCTTGCCCTTCTGGTTTCTCTGGCCTGGTATCAGTGCTGCAATCACGAGAGGAATCCAGAACTGCTCCCAGCTGCAACTGCAAGATTTGTCACTGTTAAGACGCTCAAGACAAGAGCTGCGGGGAGGAGAGTCCTGTTTCCCAGCAGGAGCCATTTCCCACAATGCTTAGGGAAGCAGCAGCTGCAGCCTCTGGAAGGTGGGCCAGGTGAGTCCTAGAAGCCCAACCCCACAGGTGGGGCGAAACCTTGACCAAGGGTGTGCCCTGCACGGAGCATTGCCCTGGAGCCTCTGAGAGAGAGGGAGAGCAGGACTTCTAGTGGATCAGGTCATGTTTAGAATGCTGTTCTCCTGCTTTATCAACCTGAGTAGCTTTCAAAGGCTCTATTACGCAAGATAAGCACAGGAGCTGCTGCTTTGGACAAACACAGAGAAGTCGCCTTGTGGCAAAGGGCTCCCGCTTACCCCAGGAGAGCATCTTGTGTGCTGAGTGCTTGGCTGGAGGGCACCTCAGAAGCCCCCAAAGGAGACAAACTGTGCTCTGGTGCCAGAAGTGCAGATAGATTTTTTAAAAATAGGAACGATCCACAGGTGTATGTGCCGCATAGGAGCCAACTCCTAAGGGTCGAGGTACCTTCACCCCCCCCTAAAATATTTGAGGGCATTGCATGGCGGGGCTTACCTGTCCCCCTCAATATTTTATTCACGTTGGCCCTCCTGGTGTGCAGGACAGGGGAATGAGTACCTCTGCACATGTCCACAACAGACACCAGGTTTCCTAGGTTGGAGGAACACGTGCATATTTTCTCCATCTTATTTTTTAATGCAATTTGGAGCAAATCTGCTATATTGGAAAATGCAAAAAAGGGGGACAGGGAAGTTTAGTTTTCCCAACTGTCCTTAACCAGCTAATGAACATTCCTGCCATTTTTTGGCTCATCATTTGGTTTACATTTATTTTAGAGCATAGAGGCATCACATGCTTTTAGTGATGCCTTATAGTTTTATAAACTCTCAGTGTGCTTATTGCTTTTAAACATCACAGGCACTAAATAACAGAAGAACCAATGAGCCCATACATGGGATGCATCCAAGCAGGCGGGCACAGAAGGGGTGGACAGATAAAGAAAAAAGGAATGGTCTAATTGTAGAGCAAATCACTTGTTTACAGATTGAAACCTATCTGTTAGCCAAATCCAGTGGACAAGAAGTTGAAAGAATAAGGTACTGAGGTACAGGAAAATAATATTTAGCTTTAAAATTTGTGACCATATTTTGCGGTGTTTTTTTTTACCCACTCCTGAAGCAGAGTGCCCAAGGAGTGAGAAAAATGAATTAATAGCAAGGACTGTTGAGCAAAGTGCACATTGAAAAAGCAACAGAAGGTGGGGGTAGTGTTGGTAAGCTTTTGCTGCCTGGCAGAAGCCTGACAACTCTGTTGTCAAAGGGAGCTTGCCTGCTTAATTGAATTTAAAAAGGGGGGGGGGTTCTGCAGTTAACCTGAACAAACCTAAGGACAGTCGAAATAAAAATAAATAAAAAGTCCAGTAGCACCTTAAAGGTAAAGGGGTAAAACGACCCCTGACCATTAGGTCCAGTCACAGACGACTCTGGGGTTGCGGCACTCATCTCGCTTTATAGGCCGAGGGAGCCAGCTTTTGCCTGAAGACAGTTTCCAGGTCATGTGGCCAGCATGACAAAGCCGCTTCTGGCGAACCAGAGCAGCGCACGGAAATGCTGTTTACCTTCCCACCAGAGCGGTACCTATTTACCTACTTGCATTTGACGTGCTTTCGAACTGTTAAGTGGGCAGGAGCTGGGACCAAACAACGGGAGCTCACCCCATCGCAGGGATTCGAACCGCCGACCTTCTGATCGGCAAGCCCTAGGCTCTCTGGTTTAGACCACAGCGCCACCCACGTCCCTTAGAGAACAACTAAGTTTGTTCTGGGTATAAGCTTTCGTGTGTATGCACACTTCTTCAGATACACTGAAACAGAAGTCACCAGACCCTTATATATAGTGGGAGGGTGGGGTGTTTTTCTCAGGAGGGTAGTAGGAGATGGGTGATTGACTCAATGGGTATGGTGGTAAACCTGTTGACAATTGCTAACGACTGCAATTAGTCCTACAGGAAAAAGCAATTAATAGTATGCAGATGGTTAGCACAGGCATAGGCAACCTCGGCCCTCCAGATGTTTTGGGACTAAAACTCCCATCATCCCGGACCACTGCTCCTGTTAGCTAGGGATGATGGGAGTTGTAGTCCCAAAACATCTGGCAGGCCGAGGTTACCTATGCCTGGATTGTTGTTGTTTAGTCGTGTCCAGATAGTTGTTTACTTCTTTGGCATCTGATGGGAGAGCGTTCCACAGGGCGGGCGCCACCATCGAGAAATAACAGCCCTGCAAAGTTCAGCTCATTTGGGCCATGGTGGCTTTGTCTCCCTCAGCTCCTATACAGACATACGTCTTGGGTGCCAACAACAGTGAAACAGCACAATGTTTTCCAGATGCCAGTGGATGCGAACTAGCGGAGAACATCACTTACATGGGTAACTTTATGCTTATTGTTTATTACATTTAATTAAAAGGAAGGGAAAAAATGTCTGAGAGTAGCTTATTAAAAAAATACAGAGAGATAAATCCAGGCACCCCCAAACTTCGGCCCTCCAGATGTTTTGGACTACAATCCCCATCATCCCTGACCACTGGTCCTGTTAGCTAGGGATCATGGGAGTTGTAGGCCAAAACATCTGGAGGGCCTCAGTTTGGGGATGCCTGGATAAATCAGTTAAAAGCCAGATTTAAAATGATATACCATGTTGTTGTTGTTTAGTTGTGTCCGACTCTTCGTGACCCCATGGACCAGAGCACGCCAGGCACTCCTGTCTTCCACTGCCTCCCGCAGTTTGGTCAGACTTATGTTGGTAGCTTTGAGAACACTGTCCCCTTCTCCTAGTGCCCTCCATCTTTCTCAGCATCAGGGTCTTTTCCAGGGACTCTTCTCGTCTCATGAGGTGGCCAAAGTATTAGAGCCTCAGCTTCAGGATCTGTCCTTCCAGTGAGCACTCAGAGCTGATTTCCTTCAGAATGGATAGGTTTGATCTTCTCGCAGTCCATGGGACTCTCAAGAGTCTCCTCCAGCACCATAATTCAAAAGCATCAATTCTTCGACGATCAGCCTTCTTGATGGTCCAGTTGTCACTTCCATACATTACTACTGGGAAAACCATAGCTTGAACTATACGGACGTTTGTCAGCAAGGTGATGTCTCTGTTTTTTTTAAGATGCTGTCTAGGTTTGTCATTGCTTTTCTCCCAAAAAGCAGGCGTCTTTAAATTTCGTTACAGGTAGGTAGCCGTGTTGGTCTGGGTCGAAGTAAAATAAAAAAATTCCTTCAGTAGCTTTAAATTTCGTGACTGCTATCACCCTCTGCAGTGATCATGGAACCCAACCCAAGAAAGTAAAATCTCTCACTGCCTCTATTTCTTTCCCTTCTATATGCCAGGAGGTGATGGGACCAGTGGCCATGATCTTTTTTTTTTTTATGTTGAACTTCAGATCATATTTTGCGCTCTCATCCTTCACTCTCATTAAGAAGTTCTTTAATTCCGCCTCACTTTCTGCCATCAAGGTTGTGTCATCAGCATATCTGAGGTTGTTGATATTTCTTCCGGCACTCTAATGCCTTGATTAGCATATGTAATGAGACAGAAACCCCCCCCCCCCATCCCACTATATATAAGGGTCTGGTGACTTCTGTTTCATTTTTTTTTTAATTATATTTTTTATTAAACATTTTATCAACACACATACAGAACACAAATACAAAAAGTGAACATCAAAATACAGAAATACAAAAATACAAAAATACAACAAAAAAAAATACAACAACAAAAAAAATATATATCATCTCTAATCCATTTTAATATTCATTGTCCTCTGGCTTCCCCAATTCCCTACTATCTGATTTTCTTTTTTATAAACTTCTGTAGCAGTTTCTAAATCATCCTTCTTACCCATCATATAGTCTCTTTAACACTTCAAAAATTTCATCTTTATATCATCTATCATATTTTCTCCCTTTCAATCTTCTATTATTTCCCTATTGCCTTAACTTCTTTATTTTCCTGGATGTTCAAAATCTAGTTTTCAAATTCATACCCTATGTATATTTTAAATTTCTTCCAATCTTTTAAAACTTTGTCATTTGTTTGGTCCCGGAGTCTTCCTGTCAATTCTGCCAATTCCATATAATCCATCATTTTCATTTGCCATTCCTGCCTCGAAGGCAGTTCCTCTTTTTTCCAATATTGTGCTATTAAGATCCTAGCGGCTGTGGTGGCATACATAAACAAATTAACATCGTCCTTGGGGATTTCTTCCCCAATTATTCCAAGCAAAAAGGCTTCCGGTTTTTTCAAAAATGTGTTTTTAAACATCTTTTTCAACTCATTATAAATCATTTCCCAGAAGCCTTTTATCTTAGGGCATGTCCACCACATATGGTAGAATGAGCCAACATCCTGCTTACATTTCCAACATTTATTGTCGCTTTTGTGATACATTTTAGCCAGCTTGACCGGCGTCAAATACCATCTATACATCATTTTCATCAAATTTTCCTTCAACACAGTACAAGCCGTAAATTTCATACCCTTCTTCCACAATTTTTCCCACTCCGACATCATCACATTATGACCCAAGTCCTTGGCCCATTCAATCATCACTGATTTTGTTTGCTCATCTTTCAAATGCCATTTTAGCAACAAATTATACATTCTAGACAAATTCTTGTAGTCTGTCTCTAATAACTCCGTTTCTAATTTCGACTTTTCTGTCTGGAATCCTATTTTTTTATCTAGCTTGAATGCTTCATTTATCTGCACATACTGAAACCAGTCACTCAACCTATCTTTCAGTTGTTCATATGGCCTTAACTTAAAGTGGTTTCCCACCTCCATCAGGATATCTTTGTATTTCAACCTATTCTCATCCATATTTGTCCTTTTAGGTTTCTTTGCCTCAAGTGGTGAGATCCACCTAGGAGTTTTTCTTTCCAATAGATCTTTGTATCTAATCCAAACATTAAACAATGATTTCCTAATTATATGGCTTTTAAAACCTTTGTGTAATTTTACTTTATCATACCATAAATATGCATGCCAACCAAACGCATTATCATGGCCCTCTAAATCCAACAAGTCATCATTGTCTAACAAAAACCATTCCTTCAACCAACAAAAAGCTGCGGCTTCAAAATAAATCTTTAAGTCTGGCAAGGAGAATCCTCCTCTTTCTTTTACATCAGTCAAAAGTTTGTATTTAATCCTGGGTTTCTTCCCCTGCCAGACAAATTTAGACAGTGTCTTCTGCCACTCTTGAAAACATTTCATTTTGTCAACTATCGGTAGGGCCTGAAATAAAAACAACATTCTCGGCAATACATTCATTTTAACAGTTGCAATTCTTCCCATTAAGGACAATTTCAACCTTGACCATACTTCCAAATCTCTTTGGATTTCTTTCCAAAGTTTCTCATAATTGTCTTTATACAAGTTCAAATTTTTTGACGTCATATTAACTCCTAGGTATAAAAAAGTGTAAAAAAAGTGTAAAAAATGGTGACTTCTGTTTCAGAGTATCTGAAGAAGTGTGCATGCACATGAAAGCTTATACCCAGAACAAACTTAGTTGGTCTCTAAGGTGCTACTGGACAATTTATTGTTTTATTTTTCGACTGTGTCAGACCAACACGGCAACCTACCTGAATCTAAAACCTAAGGGCTTTCACTCAAACTTGTCTCTCTGAAATGCAAATTTGGCTTGTCTTCAGAACCTTCTCCCTCCTTCCCTTAGCTCCACCTCCCAACAAAGGAAGGATGAAACTGCATGAATTGACTAGTATTGCAGAGCATGGCATCCACTAGCCTAGCTAATTAGCGGCTAGGAAGAGCTCAGAAGAACATACATAATAAACTGCTAGTCACTTTTCGTTGTCATTATATTTTTTAAGCTGTATTTTCAGAAATGCTCTGGGAAAGACTTAGCTCTCATTTACCACTGAGAAGTTTTTCTGCAGGGACGCTCAACAGAGTCTTTGCCCTACAAGTAAGTTGCCCTCCTGAATCGTGAATATAAACCAGGGGTCAGCAAACTTTTTCAGCAGGGGACCAGTCTACTGTCCCTCAGACCTTGTGGGGGCCGGACTATATTTTGAAAAAAAAATGAACGAATTCCTATGCCCCACAAATAACCCAGAGATGCATTTTAAATAAAAGGACACATTCTACTCATGTTCCTAGACTGTCCGGGGTCCGGATTGAGAAGGCGATTTGGCCACATCCGGCCCCCGGGCCTTAGTTTGGGGACCCCTGATATAAACTGTGAATGGGGTGTTCGGAGAGCAGCACAACACCCCAAAGCAGCATTTTGCTTGTATGGCAGTTTCTCAACAGTTTAAAAGGGTTGTACCCTCCACCTTCAGGGGGGCTGTGGAGGGCAAAGGTTAGCAGACCTCCCTTGAAGAATTTTCTCAAAAGAGACCATCTTCTCCCAAGTTCCACTGGTGAGAGCCTGGTGCTGATAATGTCAAAGTTGCAGGTTCAAACCCTGTTTGGGACAGCTGCCTATTCTTGCACTGCAGGGGGCTGAACTAGATGATTCCCAAGGTCCCTTCCAACTCTACAATTCTAGGATTTGATAAGAGCCAAAATGCTCCTCTCATTCCAGCTGGTATCTCTATGGGTGGGAAGGTCAATGGGCCCAGAGGAAGCCACAAGGCAACACCCCGATTCTGTGCTGTCACATTACGGCTGGTATGAAATGAAGGTCCTTTGGAGCAGCCATTAGCCACCCCTTCCCCTCCACATCCCTCCCTCTCTGACAGCTATAGCCCCAACCGACTAGCCAGGAGCAGATGGGCTCAGCCCATTTATTTAAGAACACCCTTTTATTTGAGGATTATCTTATGACAAAACACTTTTTTTACAGTACAACAATCCAAAATATGTCCAAATTATATACATCCCCCCAGAGCAATCCCTAGGAACCCGCCTTCAGCAGGCAGTTAAGATTTCCCAGCAGAAACAAGGAGCAGCATCTTCTGAGCTGAAGCGAAGCCATGAAGAGGGGAAGGGGAGTCTGTCCTGCCTCTAATGCCTGTCCTGCCTGGGTGCCCTGGAGGACCCCATAGCAGAGAGAGACCCCTCTCTCCCTGAACCTCATAGGAGATGCTCCGTGTGGGGTGAGTCTGCCTCCCTTTCAGAGGGAACAGCTGCCTTCATTTCCTCCACAGCACAATCTGGAGTTGTGTGCAGGACCCCCACTTAGACCCAGCAGCCACCTCTGCTCTGGAAGCCACAGACAGGCCAATGGTAGCTGATCCGGGGTGGGGTGGGGGGTAAGGTGGATGTGGCTGGCCACATGGCCACACTCCCTCCACGTGGGAAGTCTCTGTGGCTGTGGAAGAAGAGCCCTTCTAGGGAGGGAAAGGAGGCTCCTCACCAGAAGAGAGGGCAGGATCCAGCCAGTCTGTGCTGCCGCCTGCTCACTCCCGCCCTGGCCCTTAATCTTCCTGGACGAGGTCAAAGGGCTCAAAGGCCTGGCGGAAGTCTTGGGCTGCCGTGGCTTCTTCCTCTTGCCCCGCCTGGCAGCTCCTCCAGTCTGCCCGCCCAGGCATGCCCAGGATGGCTTCGCTGGCCAGGACCTCCCTGAGGGGAGAGAGAGGACACCCAGGAAAGCGTCAGCCCGGCCTGCTCTCTCCAAGCGCCCCCAACCCCACCAGGTCCACAGAGCAGTTGGCTTCCCGCCCCCTCCCCAAACCATTCCTGATTGGGGCATCTTCTGCTGGGGGAGGTTGAAGGGGCAGAGATACTGGAGGTTTCCAAGCAGAGGCTGGATGGTTTCAGTTGAGATTCCCGCATTGCAGGGGGCTGGGCTGGGTGACAGCTGGGATCTCTTCCGACTCTACAATTCTAGGATTCTCTGACCAAGAGAATCCTAGTGCTCAGCAACCACCCAGCATGTTCAGAGCCCCTGCTATTGGGGGGGGGGGGTGACGACAATTGACAAACCTTCCAAACTGGAGGGGAAAGCTCTTCCTAATACGGTGGAAGAGCTTCTCCCCGTTATCGAGCTCCACATAGAAATAAGGCGTCCCTGGCTGGACTATCTGAAAGACAAAACCCAAAGCCTCAGAACATCTCTGGGGCAGCATTTCCTATATGAAAGACAAAACCCAAAGCCTGCTGGGACCCCAAGGCTCAGAGTGGACAGAACACCAGAGCAGCCTCCTTCTTGCCTTGCCAACCCCAGGCTGAGCTGGAGATGCTTGTCCCAGCCTTGGAAGAGGTTTCAATAAGTTATTTGCTAAGTTTATCCTGTCCGTTGGCCCAAAGGCAGCAAACACGCCAGGGGTAAGGTAGGACCCTGCCCACTTGCAGCCAACTTGCAGCTCCGGTTTTCGAACCTTTTGGAAGTCGAACGGTCTTCCGGAATGGATTACATTCGAAAACTGAGGTACCACTGTATTATTATTATTCATTGCTGCAGCAGGACCCAGGAAATCTGGAGACCCTTAAAGCAGCCACGGAGTGATAGAGAGGCCAATACTCCCTCACCCCCCCTGAAAGTGGCCCTGTGGTCTGGCCCAAGACACAGATGGTCTGGGCAGATGCCTCAACGGCCACTGAAGAGGAGTCTTCACACAGCCTAGAAGGGGCAGCCAAGAGGACTCCCATTCAGGAATCTGTCAGCAGCAGCTGCTGCAGGGCCTGCCTGACTCTCAGGCCTTCCTCTGATTATCATAGAATCATAGAGTTGGAAGAGACCACAAGGGCCATCCAGTCCAACTCCCTGCCAAGCAAGATTACACCTGCCTCCCCCCCCCAAAGGGCCCTGCTATAGGCCTACTTCCTTCTGAGTGTCCCCCTCGGCTGATGGGGAGAGAGGCAGAAACGGCTCCAGGTTAGGTGAGCCACTTTGCAGTCAGTGACTATGGAGCAGGTGGCAAAGGAAGGACTGGGGACTGAGGTCCCCTGGATTAGCTGTGATTCCTGGACCAGATGACCCTGGAAGTCCCTTCCAACCCTGCATTTCTGATTCCTGGCCATCCAGATGAATTTTGCATGAGAAGGTGGCTCCACACAGCCACCAGCCATCTCTGAGCATGGCCCACCCACAGGGGTTGCTCCAAGGAGGGGGAGATCCAGCCTTGCTACAGAGGAAATGGACCTTGTGGCCCCAGGAGACCCTGGTGTGCTCCTTCTACCTGCTTGAGAGCCGAGTGCTCTGGGATCTCCAGCAACTCGATTCGCTGCTCCTCCGCCTGGACGATGAAGGCCTCCTTGATGTCTTCCGTAGTGCAGCAGTTCAGGGGAACAGGAACCACCTGGGGGATGAGAATCACAGCACAGAGGAGTTTGCATGGTGCATCGCAGCTTAAGAGCAGAACTACAAAGCAAGCTGAGAGTACCATCACAGGGGCCCACGGGGCGTCCCTCAGTACAGCTTGTCATCATGGTGAAAGGCAGAGAGCCTCTCCTGCAGGCTTAAACTTATGAAATTAGAGAAAAGAAGGAAAGGAAAGCTTTCCTGTAGCTGTAGGAGGTGAGCAGGAGCAGCCAGGGACTCTGCACCCTCCAGAAGCCCTCCACTCTCTGGCCTCCTCCACACTCTCTGTGACAGCCAGACGCCGCTCAGACACTGTCTCTGGCCGGCTACGCAGAACTGCCACAACAGCCACCCAGACTCTGAGAGCCCAGCAGCAACTACCACCTGCTCCCCAGAAGGAAGGGAAGGAGGAGCACCCCACTGTTCTTACGCCCACAGCCATCCCTCGGCTGTTCCCGAGCGACTAACCCTTGGCAGGCTTGGCAGGGGGTTGGACGGGATGGCTCTTGTGGTCTCTTCCAACTCTATGATTCTAGGAACCCAGAGCCCTCTCACCTGGAGCTGGAGGTGCTGACTGCGGTAGTTCCTCTCAAAGGCCACAAATCTCTTCCCTCTGGCCCCGAAGAACCTTTTCAGGGCAGACTTGTACTGCTCTACTTCTTCCACCACCTCTGACGCCAGGTCTACCATCGACTGACAGTGCCCAATAGGCAAGATGAGGACATGGTCTGGAGTCAAGCCCCCTTTGGCCAGGGCCAGGTAGCACTGCAGCAGAACCAGGTGCAGAGGAAGGAACACAAAGGGTGAGCGCCCCACCCCCTAACTCCGGCAGCAACACCAGCCGGGCCAAAGCTGAAGCAGCCCAGGTGGCGGGGTGGGGTGGGGGCTCTCCCTGGGGTCATACTGAGGTTTCCCCGGATCAACTGCTGCTTCCTTGCACACTGAGAGATACCAAAGAGCAGCTCAAGAGCATCCAGGGTCGGGACAGAAAACCACGGGAAGCCCTTTAAGGGGGAACCAAGCCTCCCTGCCAGACTTTCCAGCAGCGTCCCCTCCAGGAGGCCAGGTCATGGCCAGCCTCGCTGCATCTCAGTCATGCTCCTGTCCTCAGCTGTGAGCCCATCTCAGACCCACACAATGCCCAGCAAGCTCCAAAAGGGACCAAGGCAGAAAGAGGAACTCACGTGAGTGCCGATGCTCACCACCAAATGCTTCTCAACTTCTGGGCTAGCAAGGCAAAACCAGCAGGCGGCCGTTGGCAGGGCTTAAACAGGCAGGTGGAAGGGGGAGAGACACAAACACTCACACATCACAGGATGGCCAGCAGGAGGCACAGCAAGAGCACGGTTTTCTCCAGGCAACTTGGTGGGCCAGGCCTCCAGAAAGACCTTCCTGCAGGCCAAGGCTGTGCTGGACTCATGTGGGGAAGCGGACATTCCCTCGCTTCTTGCACCTGGGCCCCCAAGGCATGGCCACTGCTTCTCCCCAAGCACAATGGGGATCTCAGGGGTGACCCCACAAGCAGAGAACAGGCATGTGCTACAAGGGGGCTCAAGATGACTTGAGCAAGGGAGCCCACCCCCCTTGAGGATCAAAAGCCCATCCAAGGTGGGAGGACTCTTTCACCAACCAGCCACAGACAACTCCTTTCTCTCAGCATAGGATAGTGGCCCAACGGGGACCCTCTGGGCAGACGGAACTTGGCAACCTCAAGGCTGGGCTACTGCAATGTGCTTCATGGGGGGCTGCCCTTGGAAGCGGCTTGGAAGGCTGAATTTGTGCAGCTGCTTGACAGTTGACAGGTTGGAGGCAAGCAGATCCTATAACGTGAATCCTCTTGCAGCTCTGCTGGCTGATTGGGCACTTCCAAGCCTCATTCAAAGGGCTGGTTTTGACCTAGGAAGCTCTTTGCGAATTAGGGATTAGCCCTAATGTTTTATCACATATTCTTATTATTGTTGTTGTTATTATTATGTATTGAATTGCAAGCACAGGACAGGAGCAGAGCAGCCAGGAACTAGTTAATGGGAAATAAAAAAAATTCCTTCAGTAGCACCTTAAAGACCAACTAAGTTTTTATTTTGGTATGAGCCTTCAACGCATCATCAGAGATCTACAGCCTCTCCTGGACAATGACAGCTCCCTTTCTCAAGCTCTGGGAGGAAGACCTTTCATTGCCTACAGACAGCCACCCAATCTTAAACAACTCCTCACCCACAATAATACAACCACCAGACTTAACATGGACACTGGTACCAGAGCCTGCAATAAACCCAGATGCCAACTTTGCTGCCACATACACCCGGACAACACCATTACTGGCCCCAACAACATCCAACATACCATCTCAGGACTATTTAATTGCTCATCCTCTAACATTGTGTATGCCATCAAATGCCAACAGTGCCCTTCAGCTCTCTATATTGGACAAACAGGCCAAACCCTACGCCAAAGGATAAATGGACATAAATCTGACATCAGGAACCAGAAGACAGAAAAACCAGTAGGAGAACACTTCAATCTCCCAGGACATTCTATACAAGATCTCAAAGTAGCTGTCTTACTACAAAAGAATTTCAGAAATAGACTGGAAAGAGAAGTTGCTGAATTGCAACTTATCACCAAGCTCAAAACCATGGAGGGACCTGGTTTGAACAGAGATATCGGATTCTTATCTCATTATACATGATAAGCGATCTTCAGCCATCTCAACCCTTGCTTTTTCATGCAAAACCATTTGCAGTCGTTTGCGGTCATCAACAGCTATCAGTCAGTCAATCACCCATTTCCACCACCCTTCTGAGTGATCCCCCCTCCCCATCCCCACCCCTCCCCACCCCTTCTCTACATAAGTGCCTGGAAACTTCCATTTCACTGTATCTGAAGAAGTGTGCATGCACACGAAAGCTCATACCAAAATAAAAACTTAGTTGGTCTTTAAGGTGCTACTGAAGGAATTTTTTTTATTTTACTTCGATCCAGACCAACACGGCTACCTACCTGTAACTAGTTAATGGGAGGTAGTGATAGCTTTTAATTAGCTTCACCTGGGTTGGCTAGGCTAGGCCAAGTGCCTATATATAGCAGCAGGGCTGGGCTTTGTGTGTGTCTTTTACTTACTTGCTGCCATGAATAAAGATGCTATCGTACCACTACTGGCTGGACTCACTAGTTAACAAGTATTATTATTATTATTATCCTGTTCGTAGCCGCCCAGAGTGGCTGGACAATCCCAGCAGATGGGCAGGGTATAAATAAGAAATTATTATTATTATTATTATTATTATTATTATTATTATTATTATTATTATTAGGACCCTGTTATCTTCTGGAGCCCCTCTCCCACAAAGGAGACCTGGTAGACCCCCTGAGGGAGACTGGGAGGGTGGTGCAAGAGAAGGGCCTTTCTTGCTGTGGCTCTACATCTGCAGAGTCCTTTCCCCAGCAAGGTTGCTTGCTGCTGCCTCCACTGCGTGTGTGTGCTCTTTAATGTTGTAGCGCAATTACCTTTATGTTTTGTACTGTGTTGCAACAAGTGAGTAGCAAGTCTAGAGCCTCCCCCTTAAGTGGCTATGTTCTTTGCCTGCCGCCCAGTCAGGGTCTCCATGAAGAAGTGCGGAAGCAACCCCACAAAAGGCAAATCCAATTCCTGGCCTGAAGGGGGAAGTTCACCCTCTGCCCCCCATCTGGCTGAGGGGCTGCCAGTCCATGGAGAGAGGCTTGGGCCTGGTACTCACGGGGCTTGTTGGGGGCACGCTTGGGCTGCTGCCCCTCCCCACCTTCTGGGCGGCGCTTCCTTCCTTTTGGCTTGCTGCTTAAGTCAAAGAAGAACTGGGGAGCCAGCTCCTCCTGCAGAGGAAAGGAGAAGGGCTGCTATCAAGCCACCATCTGGAGAGCAGACTGGAGCAGGGCTGCTTCCATGTGTCTTGAGGCCTGGCAATCCTTCCTCTGGAACCGAGGAGCAAAACTCTTTTCTGAAAGAGCTGCAAAGTGGGACTGGGGAGCCCCAAAATATTGAGCAGCAGGATGAACAGACAGGGCACAGCAGGGCCATACAAGCAGCCTGCTGGGAGTTTCTTTCAGAGGAAACTTGGGAGATGATCCAAATTCAACTCTTGTGCAGTGCAGAGGGAGGATCAGTGGAACTCACGTGTTGTGCCAGGATGAAGGTTGTGTCTGAGAAAGGATCTCAGCTCCCTAGGTGGCACAATCCCCCGCCCCCCCTAGCTGTTTTTTGGGGGATGCTGAGGGGGGGAGGGGCAGTCCTGATGTGCATGAAGTGAATTCTGGCAAGGATCTTCTGGATGCAGAAAAGGGAATGGCCCCTTCCACTGACCATTCCCTGGCTGCTGAAGCCACCAGCTCCCCAACCTCCCTCCCCATGTGCCTATCACCCGGCCGGCCAGAAACAGCCAACCCTCCCGATCCCAAATGCTGGGCATCGCAAGTGGCTGGCGTGCCACTTGTGGGCTCCCCGTAGTGGACACTTGGCTGGCCATCAAGAGAGGAACAGGATGTGGGACTGAATGGGCCCCCTTTGGTCCATTCAGGGCCCTCCTGCCACTGGGCTCTCCTTACATGTTCTTAAACGTGCCAGATTTATATCCCACCTTCCT
This sequence comes from Zootoca vivipara, assembly GCF_965207765.1. Taxonomy (NCBI): domain Eukaryota; kingdom Metazoa; phylum Chordata; class Lepidosauria; order Squamata; family Lacertidae; genus Zootoca; species Zootoca vivipara. The sequence goes on along the minus strand of NC_142582.1, from coordinate 134,602,776 downwards.
CTTGGGGCAGGAAACACACTAGTGATAAGTCAATTAAAGTGTGTGAAGACAATCCCAATGCAGAGGCAAAGGGGGGGGGCTCTGCTGGAAATGCATATGTGCAGCCCCTGCCCCCAGTACCTTTTCGTTTGGCAGCAGGTGGGCACAGCTCTTGCCGCCCCCAGGCCTTCGATAGGGGTTCTCCGTCACATCTTGTGGCTGCTTGACCAGCTCTATAGGCTCCATGGAGCTCATTGGGAGGATGCTGAAGGCGTAGAGATACTGGAGGAAGCAAACAGCAAAGAAAGTGAGGAGAAACACAAACAACTGACTTGTTTCCATCAATGAAATGGTGATTACTTTGATGATTCTCATCAGAGGAGACAGGAAGGTCCCTGGAACTCTCTGTACCTTCCTCTTGTTGGAATTGCCCACCCCAGCCAAGGCAATGAACCTGCTGACATGCTGGGCTGCCTCCTGGAGAACTGCGTGGTTCCTGCAGAAGAGAAGAGCGAGGCCATTTCCAGCAGGAACAGAGTTCAGCTTCTTCCAGAGAAGCTCAGCAAGTCACACACTGAAAGCCTCAAGGAAAGGAGATTTCAAAACTCTCACGCTGAAAGGTGTCCTGCTTCACAGCGCCACTTTCCAGTTATGGGAGGGGCACGAGATGGGCTACAGGTGGAACCATCAATGCAGAACAAATTTGGAATTCTATAAAATCCTGAAATATCAGGGTAGCAAGCAGATTCCTGATCTGCCTCTCCAAGAGGACTCAATGCAAAGAGATTGCTTGGAGAATTTCAAGAGGCCACTTATGCACAGCAATATTTATTATATAAATAATACAGGTAATAATAAACAATATTCCCCCCTGGCCTAATGCATGGGATTGCATCAACACAGACACACCAGCCAGTCAGCAAACTGCTATCCCAGGCTCTGCATACCTGTAGGGAAGTCTTTCGTAATAGACCTTTTGCAGGGCAGCAAAATGGTACCTTGGCTTCAGACTCGCAGCTAGTAAAGACACCAGGCCAGAGCCACATTTCTTAGTGTCTATGTCACCCTATTTAAAACACAAACACACACATTTTGTTTCACATTACTGTGGGTTTGTTAGCAGTCTGAAGAAAGAAAGTCCCCCTCTGCCCATGTTTGGGAACTGCAGAAGGAAAGGATTGTCTTGAGGAAAGTAAACCTGCTTCCTAGAAAGCCTCTCCCTCCAGACAGCCCCCTCCACATCTGGGCCCAGGCTGCTGAAAGGCCGTCTGGCTTCCATAGTAAACGGCTCACCTGTGGAGGTCTCTGAAGGGGGCCTCGCACTGCACCCCCCTTTGTCTGATCTCAAGCTGGTGTCTGGTGGCTTCCCCATGGCAGGCTCCAGGCCTGAGAAGGGTCTCCCGCCAGAAGCACATCTGGCCTTTCGGCTCTCAATTAAATGGAGACTTTCTTCTTCTCTCAGACTTTTGAAACAATGACAGCATTTGGTTTCCACTCCCCATTTTAAACTTTTTGGAGATGATAACTGTTTACCACAGTTTTGGATATACAGTACTGTTATGCATTTTTGTCCATTTTAGAAAGGGTTGGGCTATTTCCTGTTACTTTATTGTCACTGCAAAATTTATTTATTATGCCTACATCCCACTCTTATAGTCAACATTTATTTTCTTCCAACGTTGAGCCACATTTATCTACTGCCATCCTCTGGGTTCAGTATTGCATCGCCACATATTTTTGTGGTATTCCTTACTGTTCCTGCTTTTCAAAAGTGGTGTATAATTTCAAGCACAGATTTACAATCACCATCACCACCACCACAATAAGACGTTCTGGTTGCAACCAGAATGTGGATTTCTATGGAAGAGAACACACAAGCCCCTTCCACCCCAAACTGGATACTTACAGGGCTATTTCCAAAGATTTCTACTCCCTTTGGCCAAGACGATGTCAGCAAGATGTCTACGCCTTTGAACTTAGAGGTGGACAGCAGGGAGGTTTTAAGATCAGTCACATCCTTGGTGCTGAAGCAGTGGGCTGGAGTTGGTTCCCCCCCTGTGGACTCTGTTCCACTGAGGTAGGCAATCTGCAGCCCAGAGGCTCCGCTGAAGACCCCTTTACGTCCTACATGCACAGCACAGAACACAACAGTCAGGATGAAACCCTTTGACACACCAGCAACGTGCCTGAAGACTGAACACAATTAATTCTACAGGGAGAGCCAGAGAGCTCCTAGTTGGGTGTATATGCTAGAATTCTGATTTGTTCAAGAGACAGGGAAGGAGCCTCTCTGCCTTGTGCTGGAAAGAACTTTCCCCTGGCCAGTAAAAATCCCCCATCTTTTCCCAGCCTCTGGTAGAGCCTGGCAGATGCCTGTGTAGTTATGCCCCATTCAATTCATGGGTCAGGTAGCTTGGCATGGAGTGGGGTGGGGGCTGAGAGAACAGGGGAAGAAACCTTGGGGAGCCCCACACCATCACCTTTGTGGAGGCATTGAGAGAGGTCAGAGGGACACCACCCCTCTCCTCCAAACAAGAAGGCTGAAGATCAAAAATCTTTGTTCTCCACCAAAGAAGGGCCAGGTGGCAGCCCTGCTCCCAAGCCCAGACCCCAGCAAGGAAGGACCCAAGTGAGAATTCTCGTTTGGCACAGTAACTTCCCATTTGGAAAAAGAAACAATTTATGGTGGGGAGCGGATAAAATCCACACCCTTCTGGTTTGAAGGAAATACAAAATATGGTTCCCTCAGAGCCCTAAATCAGGACCCAAACCATGTCTGAGTCCCAAGAGCAGTCAGCTCCTCCTCCCCTCAGCAGCTTTTAGGTGCAAGCCTGAAACCTTTCTATTTGCCTGGGCTTTGGTGGTTCTTCACCTCTATTGTGGCGCTCATCTTTTAGTGGGCATAGGGAGGGATCGTCCTTTTTATTGGATTGTTGGGATGAGCAGTTTTAGGATTCTATATGGTTTTTACTTTAGAGATTTTACTTTCTTGGGTTCCATGGTCACTGCAGATGGTGACAGCAGTCACGAAATTAAAAGACGCCTGCTTCTTGGGAGAAAAGCAATGACAAACCTAGACAGCATCTCAAAAAGCAGAGACATCACCTTGCCAACAAAGGTCCGTATAGTTAAAGCTATGGTTTTCCCAGTAGTGATGTATGGAAGTGACAGCTGGCCCATCAAGACGGCTGATCGCCGAAGAATTGATGCTTTTGAATTATGGTGCTGGAGGAGACTCTTGAGAGTCCCGTGGACTGCAAGAAGATCAAACCTATCCATTCTGAAGGAAATCAGCTCTGAGTGCTCACTGGAAGGACAGATCTTAAAGCTGAGGCTCCAATACTTTGGCCACCTCATGAGAAGAGAAGACTCCCTGGAAAAGACCCTGATGCTGGGAAAGATGGAGGGCACAAGAAGAAGGGGATGACAGAGGACGAGATGGTTGGACAATGTTCTTGAAGCTACCAACATGAGTCTGACCAAACTGTGGGAGGCAGTGCAAGACAGGAGTGCCTGGCATGCTCTAGTCCATGGGGTCACGAAGAGTCGGACACAACTAAACAACAACAACATGGTACATAATTTTAAATCTGGCTTTTGACTGATTTATCTCTCTGTATTTTTTTAATAAGCTACTCTCAGACATTTCCCCCCTTCCTTTTAAATAAATGTAATAAACCCCATGGCGTGCTATGGTCCATGGGGTCACGAAGAGTCAGACACGACTAAACGACTAAACAACAAACAACAACAATAAACAATAAGCATAAAGTTACCCAGGTAAGTGATGTTCTCCGCTAGTTCGCATCCACTGGCATCTGGAAAACATTGTGCTGTTTCACTGTTGTTGGCACCCAAGACGTATGTCTGTATAGGAGCTGAGGGAGACAAAGTCACCATGGCCCAAATGAGCTGAACTTTGCAGGGCTGTTATTTCTCGATGGTGGCGCCCGCCCTGTGGAACGCTCTCCCATCAGATGCCAAAGAAGTAAACAACTATCTGGCGTTTTGAAGACATCTGAAGGCAGCCCTGTTTAGGGAAGTTTTTAATCTTTTGCATTTTTAATCTTTTGTGGGAAGCCACCCAGAGTGGCTGGGGAAACTCAGCCAGATGGACGGGGTAACGGGGTATAAATGATAAATTATTATTATTATTATTATTATTTCTTTCTCCACAGACAATTCATTTCAGAGAAAGTGCTGGCTTTTGAAGAAGATATGACTGGGCACTGTGGTGTAGGCTAGAAGAAGCTTTCACAAGAGAGTGAGCTTCCTACATGGAAAGGGGTCCTTCACTTGGAGAATGCCCATTGTTCTGGGTGCATTTTGTGACAGGGAATTTCATTAGCATGAGCAGTTTCTGAGCTCTAGGTGCAGGAGTGTGCATAAGATTTCAGCTACAGAGTTGAAGGAAGACCCTTTTCTGTCTCCCCACTTCCAGCCACTCTCTGAAGACTGGAGAAGGGACCCTCATAAGAATATTAGGGGGGCGGGCAGGGGAAACATGGCTTTGTTTTCTGCAGTCTACAGATGAGGACTAGACCATGTGACAAATGAACATAAGATTTTAGCTGCAGTTCATTCATTTCCAGCTTTGTATCAGCTCCCAGTTCTCCTCTCTCCTGCGACCTCGCCCTACCTTTCTTGGCTCCTGTCTGGTATTGCTCCCATTCTGGGTCTTGGGCCGAGCCAAAGAAGTTCCCCACGCACAAGAGGAGCTGCAAGAGAAGGCCAAGGGGAGACGTTCAGGAAGGAGGCTCGAAGGGGAGACTCGGCGCCCCGCCGCTGAGGAGTAGAGGGGAAGAGGCGCCCTTACGTCGAAGGGGCCGCTCTTGCTCTGCACCGCCTGGACGCGGCTGTACAGGGAGCCCAGGCGACCCTCCACGTCCCCGCAGACCAGCCTGGAGGGGAGAGAGAGAGAAGGGGGCGTCAGGTGGGGTCGGGAAGGAAGGCTGGCCTCCTGCCCATGGCACTTCAGCCGCCGCGCGGGCGGAGGAGGCCTTGGTCGGGAGCCCCCCGAGGAGGAGGAGGAGGGGAGGGGAGGGGAGGGGAGGGGAGACTCGCTCGGCCTGTCTCGGGCTCACACTCTCAGGGCTCCTCCGGGCGCCATCGCTCTCCCTCGCGCTTCCTCTTTCCGGCAGAAGGGGCGACGCGAGAACACTTCCGGTTCAGGCGGGCGGTGCGTTGCCTAAAGTCCTCCGGCACCCCCCCCCCCCCGGGAAACAGGAGCGAGAGGCGGCGGCGGGGGAGGCGCTTCTGCGCATGCGGCGCCCCGAGAGAGAAAGAGCGAAGGAAGGAAGGAAGGAAGCGCCATGTCCGGCGGCGGCGGCGGCGGGAGCAGCAGAGGCTTGGCCGGGGAGGGGGACGCCCGTCGCTGGCCCGGCCCGGCTCCTCCGGCGCCGCGCTCCCTTCCCGCCCGACCTCCCCGCTGGGCCGGCGCCGGGGCGAGTCTGGCCGGGGCGGCGGCGGCGCTGCTCCTCTTGCTCGGCGCCTCCGTCCACCAAGTGCAGGAGGGGCACCTGGCCGTCTATTACAGGTGAGGGGGGATGGGAAACCCCCCGGGACTCCCCCCGGCCCCCCTCCGGCCTGTCCGCTCAGCCCCCTCTCTTTCCCCCCAGGGGCGGGGCGCTGCTAGCCACCCTCAGCGGCCCTGGCTACCACCTCATGCTGCCCTTCGTCACCACGCCCAGAGCCGTCCAGGTCTGTATCTCCCCGGGGTGGGTGGGTGGGTGGGTGTATAAGCTTTGACTGGCAGCCGCTGCCCTGCCAGCTGCCAGGCAGGAAAAGGGGCCTCTGCTAACCCGCGGGGGGTTCCTGCCGGGGAGGAACAGGCGGGACTTTCCCGGAGCCCTGCTGCTGCTGCTGCTTCTGGGGTTCGCAGGGACCCTCCGCCCTCCCGGGGTTGCTCAGTCTCTCTTCTGTTTCAGACAACGCTACAAACAGACGAAGTGAAGAACGTGCCTTGCGGAACCAGGTGGGTCGCCCTTTTTATGGCTCTTGCTGCGTCCAAGGCTGGGCAGGGAGGAGCGCCTTAGGCTGGGTGTGATGGAGCCTGAGCTGCTTTTCTGGGCAGGAAGCACCCAGCACCTGTCATTCGCTCTGCTTCTTGGTTGCTCAGTGAGATGTGTTGGGCAGGATTCTGCCAGGAATCTCTTACGGAACCAAAGGGCTCAAAGGCAGTTTGCTTCATGGAAGCTGCAAGTAGCCAACAGGCTCATCTTGGGAAAGATGCTCTCCTGTGGGGCTGCTGGCCTTTCTCTTGCCTGGGTGGGGCTAGTCAGGTGTTTGGCGGGGACCCCAGTCTGGCTCTTGGCAGCTGCTGGACACAGCCAGGGTACCCAGTTATCTTTCAGTTGTAGCAGTGTGAAGGCAAAGAAGGGAGCTAGGGCTGCCTCTAGAGTCCCGTGTTGCTTCCTCTTCATTTTCTCTTGCATGTTGCTCAGTAGAGGTGTAGGCTAACTTTCAGTCTGTGCCGATAGCAGTGCAATAACCGTGGGACCTGCATCTGTTCCAGGTCACTCGGCCGGCGGCTTCATTGCCACCCGCTCCGTGACACAGGCTATGAGGAACCGCGAAGGCTGTTGTCTTCATTGGCTCTGGTGGGAGTTTGTGTTGTGGAGGGAATTGCTGCTGGTGCAGTAGCCCAGGTGGGCAAACGGTTTGTGCCACTCACTCCTGTGCCCGTTGTTGAGGGCCAAAGGTCATCTGGGGTCTCCTGGTTCTGACCCTGAGATGAGAGCAGAAAGCTGCCTAGACCAGCCCCCTGCCCACCCCCAGCTCTCTTGCAGTTAAACTCTGTGCACACTGTCTCTGCCTCTCTCCCTCTCAGTGTAGAGAAAGGCTCCAGAAAACTGAGTTTGCCCCAAGGGGTGGCGTAGCTTATCTTCCACCTTTTTTCCTTTCAGTGGAGGAGTCATGATCTACATTGATCGGATAGAGGTGGTGAACATGTTGGCTCCACATGCAGGTATGGCTCCTTTTCCTGTGCCTGAAAGCAAATCCTGGAGGAAGGAGAGAAGCAGAGCCCCTCGGAGACAGAGGAGGGTGGGCTCCCCAGCAGAGAGAGCTGAGGGAGGTGGAGGGTTGGTGGGCATGAAAAGGGGCTTCCAGAGGGAAATTGGAGGAGCTCATGTTGCTGAAAAGGAGGGTTTCCTGTTGACTGTTCCTGACTTTTGATGTTGGCTCAGTAAGGATTGCTAGGTTGATGGGAAACGGCCAGGGGCGGGGGTCCGGAAGCTGATGCTCTGCAGTGTAGTTATTGGTGACTGGCATGAGCAAGACTTACCACCCTCTGAAGGAACTGATTTTGGTCCAGCCAAAAAGGCTAAATTGCTTCTGAATCTGTCAGAGTCAAAGGCGTGTTTGTCTGGGGCATGCTGAGCAGACAGAGAGAGAGAGAGACTCTCCTTGGGCACCTACAGGGGAGGCAGTGGACAGAGCTGTTCTTGCAGGGGGTGAGGTGGGGTGGGGTGGTTGAGGCGGCAGGAGGAGGGGGAAGAGAAGGGAAGTGGGGCCCGGAAGGGCACCAGCTGGAAAAGGAGCACAGGACAGGGCTTCTGGGGGTGGGGATGGCAGAGGGTGAGCTCTGAAGAAGCTTTGCAGCTGGGCTTTAAGGAAAAAGCAGAGACTGACTCCCACTGTGGCCTGGCTCTCACCACAGTCCCTGTGAGCCTTTGCACGATGTTGGGAGCTGCTCCTCCCTGGACTTGTAAAGGTGGACTTCTTTATAGAAGCCTTCAGTTGCAGTTAACATAGGAGGAAAAATCTTATCAGTCTCCTGTAACACCACATTGTAATGTTTTCATTAGAGCTTCTCACTTTGGAACTGCTGAGTAAAAATTAGGACATCTGCTCATTAGGCCACTGCCATCTTTTTGTGGCTGCAGCCTTAAGCACACTTTCTTGCAAGTAAATCACACTGAAACCAGTTGGACTTCCTTCTGAGTAAATATAGCTAGGATCTGGCTTCAAATGTGTGAACAACCTTTTATACTTACTGGTACAAGTCGTATTCAATTGTTAGCTAGAAATTGTGATTAATTCAGCTCATTTGTGTTCAGGAAACGCTGAGCACCAGCATCTTGAATTTGCCACAGGTGAGAGAGCACCAATGGCTTCAGAGTGCCTTTCCGGTGACACTCTGCTGTTCCTTTTCTTAGTTTACGATGTTGTGAAGAACTACACTGCAGATTATGACAAGACCCTCATTTTCAACAAAGTCCATCATGAGCTCAACCAGTTCTGCAGTGCCCACACCCTCCAGGAGGTCTACATTGAGCTCTTTGGTAAGCAGGTGACGGGGGACTTGCTTTTGCTGGTACCGTTTCCCCAAAGCACATCCAGTGGATTGGAAATAGAGCAAGGATGTTTATACAGTTCCATCCCTCCTCTTCTGGGACTGCATGGAAGAGGAAGCCTGCAGAGGTTCTTGCTGGGTCAGGACTTTGTCCTCCAGCTCTCACCTGATAAAGATGATGATGATGATGATATTTTCTCATATATACACCACCCATCTGGTTGGGTTTCCCCAGCCACTCTGGGCAGCTTACAGCATATCTAAAAAATAATAAAAACAACAATCCTTAAAAATTTCCCTTAACAGGGCTGCCTTCAGGTGTCTTCTAAAAATCAGATAGTTCTTTATTTCATTGACACCTGAAGGGAGGGTGTTCCACAGGGAGGGAAGAAGGTCCTCTGCCTGGCTCCCTGTAACTTCGCTTCTTGCAGTGAGGGAACCAGCAGAAGATCCTTCGAGGAGGACCTCCGTGTCCGGGCTGAACGATGGGGTGGAGACGCTCCTTCAGGTATACTGGGCTGAGGCCGTTTAGGGTTTTAAAGGTCAGCACCAACACTTTGAATTGTGCTCGAAAACATACTGGGAGCCAATGTAGGTCTTTCAAAACCGGTGTTATGTGGTCTTGGCAGCCACTCCCAGTCACCAGTCTAGCTGCCGCAATCTGGATTAGTTGTAGTTTCCAAAGGTAGCCCCACATAGAGCACATTGCAGTAGTCCAAGCGGGAGATAACCAGAGCATGCACCACTCTGGTGAGACAGTCTGCGGGCAGGGAGGGTCTCAGCCTGTGTACCAGATGCAGCTGGTAGACATCTGCCCTGGACACAGAACTGACCTGCACCTCCATGGACAGCTGTGAGTCCAAAATGACTCCCAGGCTGTGCACCTGGTCCTTCAGGGGCACAGTTACCCCATTCAGGACCAGGAAATCCTCCACACCAGCCCGCCCCGTCCCCCCAAAACAGTACTTCTGTCTTGTCAGGATTCAACCTCAAACTGTTAACCGCCATCCATCCGCCAACTGCATTGAGACACTCATACAGGACCTTTACCACCCTCACTTTCTAATTTGAAGGAGAGGTAGAGCTGGGTCTTCCTGGTCATCCTGAGGTGCTGGATATCAGGAGGAATGCAGGAGCCCTTTGTGTTGTTGGACCTGCCCCAATTTCAGAATCTGCACCCCTGCTTCCTTAGATGTCCAGCAGGCGGGGTAAGAGGCTGCATGACCAGACTGGGATGGAGTGCTTGGGGAATTTAGGATTTCTGAAGGAGGAATAATATTTTTTAGGAGAGAGATGCAGCTGGCAGCTGGGCATTGTGTAGAGACACCCACAGAGCTCCCAGTCTGAGTTTCAAGTATTCTGCTTCACATTAAGCACCACAGAATTACTTTTGGTAGTGAGAACAATATTTATTATGGCATCCTGATATTTTGCCAGCTACTCTTGCTTTTGGGAATCTTTGACTGGGTTGCCTTAGGGCCTGTCCACAGCTGGGCAGTTGGCAGGGCAGTCTGGTGTCTTCGTTGACTCTTGCCTGTGGTTGGCATGTGGTTCAGTGGTGCAACATCTGCGGTGCATGCAGAATTTCTGTGGGTCAAGTCCTGGCAGCGTTTCCAGGTGAGACTGGGAGCATCTCTGACCTGAAGCCATTGTGGCTGGTCAGTGAGGCAGCACAGAGGCAGCTGGAGAAATGCTGGGACTCCTGACTTTCTTTGGCTGATGCTCCCTTTCATCTCCCCCCCCCAAAAAAAAAAACCTAGATCAAATCGATGAAAATCTGAAGCTGGCCCTGCAGCAGGATCTGAATGCCATGGCTCCAGGTCTCACCATCCAGGTAGTGCCCACCTCCCCTTTTTAGCTTTGGTTTTTCCCTTTTCTGGTTCTTGGTGGATTTAGGACTAGTCCACTTCTCTGCTTGGGGATGCAGTTTGAGGAGGGAGAGCTTCCCTCGGTCGAAAACGGATACTTGCCATATTGCTGGCGGGGGGGGGGGTCCAGTCTAGCAGGATGGGCCCAGATGCAGGGGGCCACTTCCTTTCTTTGCAGCAGAGGAGCTTGCACTTGGGGGGGCCTGCTGCAGTCTTATGAGGTCTGCTGGCTTTTGTGTGTGTGCAGGCAGTGCGTGTGACGAAGCCCAAGATCCCAGAAGCCATCCGAAGAGATTTTGAACTTGTGTGAGTATTTGCTGAGAGGATCAGAGAAGGGTCAGGCCAAAGTGCAGGGCCAGGGAGGGGCTCTAGGCCAGCATTTCAGAATTCCCATGGGGGGAGCAATCAAACTCCTCTTCTGGGAAGCCCTGGCAGGCAGACTGGACCTGAATGCCACCAGTTTCCACCCCCCTTGGGCTCCTCAGCCCCTGCTCTCCTGAGGCATCTCCTCTGTTTGGCAAACCACAGCGTGGTTTCGTAGACATGGACAGCCCCCTCCTGTGGATTTGTGCCCACCATTTTCTCAGAGGTCTCTCCATTCTGTGCAGCTGATGCAAAGGCCAGGGTGGGAGAAGCGCCTCTCAGGCGGCTTTGCTTGATGTTTCCTTCTCAGGGCTTTCAGGCTGGGCTGCCCTGCAGTTGCCAGGAGAATCAGAGCCGAGTGTCTCTGCTTGCCAGGCCCCCTGCAAAGAGGAAAGGAGCAACCAAGGCTGTTGCTGGATTGCTCTGGGCTATGCCTGAGATTGCTCAGGTCTGGCCCTTCTATGGCGGAGGGGTGGGCATGTGAAGAGAGAGATGGTTATTCGGGGGGTGGGGGTGGAGTTTTGATTCTGGCATATGGAGAAGTAGGTGGCTGGTGCCAATCTGAATTGCAAATGTTTATTTTGTGGGTTTCCCCCCCACACCCGCCATGTATCTGAATGAGAAAACATTCTGTCAAGTGAAGGGAAGGGCCAAGATCCAGTGCTGGAAAAGGAAACCTGTGTGTCTGGAGCAGGGTAAAAGCTGGAGGGGATTTAAAAGCCAAGCTCCTGCATTGCGCAACACCTTGGGATGCAGAGGAGGGGTCAGCCACCCCCTCCCAGGGCCCCTTCCTCCCCAGGGCAGGGGGGGGAGGGTGGCTGGGGCCCCACACCAAGGAGGAGCAGGGAGGGACCTTTTCTGTTTTGCCATTCAGGGAAGCAGAGAAGACGAAGCTCCTGATAGCGACCCAGAAGCAGAGAGTGGTGGAGAAGGAGGCCGAGACGGAGAGGAAGAGGGCCGTCATAGGTAACCAGACTCCCTTTGGGGCTCCCTTGGGAGAGTCTCCCCCCCCCAGTCCCTTATCCTCCCTTGGGACAGAAAATGGGAGGGGGGAGGCATGTGTGGCACAATGACCTTAGATTCTAGGCTTCTGGCTGGATCTAGACACACCCAAAAAGCATTTCAGGAAAATGCATTTCAAGCCTCTTAAAAAACAGAACTCCATAGCACCATATTTGCTCCATACAATTTATATACCATGTGATTGTTAAAAAACCCTAAAGTGGTTTATTAAAAGCATAAAATGAAAAAAATCAGAAAAAGCAGTTAAAAACAGCTATTTAAAACAGTTAGTTAAGAATTGAAACTAGCAGTAAGCTAAAAATGGATAAAACACCTTACATTTTTGGGCAGGCTTGTCTAAATAAAATATTCTTAAAGGTAAAGGGACCCCTGATCATTAGGTCCAGTTGTGACCGACTCTGGGGTTGCGGCACTCATCTCGCATTATTGGCCGAGGGAGCTGGCGTACAGCTTCCAGGTCATGTGGCCAGCATGACTAAGCCGCTTCTGGTAAACCAGAGCAGCATATGGAAACACCATTTACCTTCCCGCTTGGAGTGGTACCTATTTATCTACTTGCACTTTGACGTGCTTTCGAACTGCTAGGTGTGCAGGAGCTGGGACCAAGCAACGGGAGCTCACCCCATCGTGGGGATTCGAAGCGCTGACCTTCTGATCGGCAAGCCCTAGGCTCAGTGGTTTAACCCACAGCGCCACCTGTGTCTCTATTCTTAGCAGGCGCCAAAAAGGCCACAGTGATGAAGGCACCTGCCTGATGTCACTAGGCAGAGAGTTCTGAAGTGTGAAGGCTGCTGCAATAAAAGATCAGTTTCTGGCAAATGCAGAATGAGAATCCTGTGGCAGCTGTGTAGCTTATTGCTTGACATGGCAAACAGTTGCTAGTACCTGGTTGCAAAGACAGCCTGGAGCAAGAGACTCTGGAGAGGAGCCTGTGGCGACCACGGCTTCGCTTCTGGCAGAGGCCAGAATGCCTTCTTTCCCCAGGCCCAGCAGGGGCTTTCTGAGAAGAGGACTTGGCCTGTGAGGTCCCAGTGATGGTGTGTCACAGGCCAGTCCTGCGGGCCCTTTGGGGCTCTTGGGTGCCTGTTGCTAGAGCGCTGTTGCCACGGATTTCCTCTCAGGAGTCCTGGAGCACCGGCAGTGGGGCTTGGCTTTGCCCAGCTCTGGAGCATTGGTGCCCCTGGCTGCTGGTGTTTGACTGACTGCTCTCTCCTCACAGAAGCAGAGAAGGTGGCTCAGGTGGCAAAGATTCATTGCCAGCAGAGGGTCATGGAGACTTTGATGGAGAAGCAAATTTCTGAGCTTGAAGGTAGCTGTGCAGCCCTTACCTCTACCTCCTTCCTGCCTGCAAAGCAGAAGCTGTGAGCCAAATAACACCGTGTCTCTGGCTGTTACCCACAAGCATTTTGCCTGCAGCCAAGCAGAGCGCTGGGACTTTGCCTGTCTTCTGGGGACTGAGAAGCCAAGTCCAGGTGCAGCCTGGGTGTCTGGCCTTAATTGAGCATTGATGCCCTGTGGATGCCACTGGGGGTGGCCCAAGGCAGGGGCTCCTTTGCTCCAGATTCACTTGTGCTCATTGGCTCAGATTGCTTGAGCCAGAAAAAGAGATCTGCAGAGCCTGCACAAGCCGTGTGCCTCATGGAGAGTGAGAAGGGGGGCGGGTGGGTGTGTCTTATCTTCTCCCCAAAGCCTTTTGCCCAAAGTGTAAGCCAGGTCCCCAAAGGCAAGGTGGGCAGGGAGGAGGCAGGCAGAAAAGGGGCTGCTTTCTGCTCTGGTGAATCCTCTGGACCGTGGGGTTGGGGCTGTTTATTATTTTCATCATGGGTGGAACCAGTGAGAAACCAGCCTGTGCTTGAGTGGGATGTTGCTTTGCTGTGGGTTTCCAGGGCCGTATCCCCCTGGGGCACCCTGGTGATACTCCTTTCTCCTGAGCTGCCTTCCTTGGTCCCTTCCCAGACACGGCTTTCCTGGCGCGAGAGAAGGCAAAGGCCGACGCCAACTTCTACATGGCCCAGAGAGCAGCTGCCTCGAACAAGGTGAGTGTTGACTCTTGGCTGCCCCTGTGTGTGCTGGGGGTGGATCCTGAGCCATCCTCTGGGAGCAGGAAAAGGAGAACTCCTGCTTATTCGGAAGGATGGCTGTGGATGCTCATGACACAGAAATCCTTGCCTCATTCGTTCTCCCTCTCTCTCCCCCCCCCCCCCACCTGCCCTGTGCAGCTGAAACTGACACCTGCCTTCCTGGAGCTGATGAGGCACCAGGCCGTGGCCTCCAACAGCAAGCTCTACTTTGGCAGCAGCCTCCCCCCGAACCTCTTTCTGGGCTCTTACGCCTTTGAGCCGGCAGAGGCGAGGACTGCAAGAGACAGCCGCCTCCTCTCCAAAGCAGGGAAGCTGCGCCTCCAGCACGGGGGAGGCGGGGCCAGCTCTGCCATGGCAGCCGCCACTTGATGCCTCTGCTGCCCCAGCCGTCGTGTCTGCTCCATGGTCTGAAACTGCAACTTACCGGCTGCCTCAGATCTGCCTTATTCAGGGCAGCACAAACCGTCCTTGGAAGTTGCGTGATCCTCCACAGCCGAAGGGTCAGCTTTCATGGCTGCTACATCTGCCCCATGGAGGAGGGGTGTGTGTGTGTGTGTGCGTGTGTGTGTGCGTGCTCTGGAGGACCTCAGCCGTTAAGTGTAGACCTCTTGTGAGGACAACTTTGACACAGCAGAAGTGGGGGGGGGGGAGATCTGATTTTACCACTGGTGCTTGCATGGTCATGGGTTTTGTTGGAAGCTGCTCTTTAGCCTCCTTGCAGGGTTTGCTTATGATGGAGGAGCATCTGTTGCAAAAAGTGCAGAAGCAGCAGACATACAACCCCAAGGGTGTGTCCTTTTGGAGAGTGTTCCTCACTCAAAACCTTCCTCTGGGTAGTACTTCCAAGCAGATGGGCTTAGGGTGCAAGCTCCCTTGGGTGTGGGTGTGTTGTGCTGCTTTATCATTGCTTCTTTCTCTGTGTCCCCTGGGTGTGGCATTGCCCCTCTGCGGAGGCCACCCCACAGCATGGCACTAGATGCTCCTTGCAGAGATGCCCAAAGGCTCAGAGTGTCTTCATTCTGGAGGCCAACAGCCAAAGGCCAGGTTGAATGAACTGCGATGCCAGGACGTGTGCAGAAGTGGGGACACATTTGCTGGGTTGTAACTGGATTAAACTGGTAGGCAGACTTTGCTTCAAAACTTAAAAATGCATTTGTGGAAGGTAAACCTGCTGACTGGAAGTGTTTCCTGGCTTTTTTTTTGTATGACTGCCATTTCAATTGAGCAAGAGAGATATATGCAAAATGTTGAACTTTGGATTAAGGGAAAATAAAGTTATTTTCATAATCTTTTCCTATGACATCTGTATCTGCTGCATCTCCTCAATCTAGTTGTTGCCTTCTAGCCTTTAACAAGCTGCTCTTCATCACACACATTGCATTTCACCAGAGCAATTAGTTTCTCCCCCCCCCCTGCAGAAATCTAATGGTGGGGTTTGTGTGTGTGAAGAGTCTGAAGTGCCAAGTTTCTCAGCTCCAAAAAGGAAGGTTGCAGCAACATTGCCAATGCCACATGAACAAGCAAGAAGCTTCCCCCTTTGCGGGTGTGTGTGTGAGGGAGGGAGGTGTTACAAGGGAGCCTTCAATATATGGTGTGGTGTGGTGTCCTCTTTAGCAAGCCCACAACTAATACAGTCTAATGGAAAGGACCCTCTTTCCCAACAGAGCATGTAGAACGCAGTGCAGGTGAACATCCACTCACCCACTGCCCCAAGATTATGGGGTGGGGCCTTGCTGTGCCCCTTTTGGCTCCATCACCATCTCATAGGCCTCAACACCTCCCTCCCGCCACCTGTGTCACATGACAGGACTTCAGGAACTGCTTACAGGTACTTTTTATGTCAAGTAAAATACACCAAATTGTTCATCTGCGTTGAAAAAGTGGATGCATCCAGAAATGCCACAATTCTTTATGGACAAGCAACGGCAGCTGCAGTGGGAGTGTCTTGCTGCAGCTCTAGGCTACCTATGCAATAGTAGTGCTAAATTTACCCGGGGAGTTCTGGGTGCAGCCCCTGGGGAGAGGGAAGGGGGTCACTTGGTGGCCACCAGCGGCCTGGGGGGCCCCGCCTGCAGCACGGCCTTCTGGCTCCGCTCAGCAGACATGTGCTCCAGCCGCTCCGTGTAGAAGCCGTTGAAGTCCAACCTGGGGAGGGAAGGGTGGCAGCAGCACAGGAGCATGACCAGGAAGTCCCTCTGCCAGAGCAGAAGAGCAGGGTCTGCAGAGTCCAACCTCCTGCTTTCAGCCATGGCCAAGCAGACGCCTCGGGGAAGGGCCCCCTCCCTGCACAGCCGCCCTGATGCTGGGAGGACAGAGCCTGCTTACCTGTAGATGATGTTGATCATGCTGTGTTCGCAGTCATTGGTGCTGTAGATGCTCAGCTTGTCCAGCAGGTCCAGGAGGTGGGCTGAGAAATTGCTGTCAAACTTGTTGATTGTGGCCTCGAAGCCAGAGGTGACGTGCAAGGTATCGGCCTGCTCTGCTATCAGCTGCAGAGAAAGGGGGGGAGTTAAGGCTCACAAGGGAGAAGGGAGGCCAGGCAAGGAAGTCGCCCTGGCCCTGCTGCCATGGTTCATCCTGGGGCAGGATTTCCTGGGAAGGACCCAACGGGTGCTCAGCACCATGAGAGAAGGGCTCCGTCCACACTTGAGGCAAGAGAGGGATTTGGCTATTAGACTACGGGACATCGGCAACGGCAGCAGGAATGCAGTAGGCCAGACCATGGCTCAGTCATGCTAAGCAGTTGTCTGGTCTAACCCCTCAGGCAGGAGTCCTTCCAAACCTACAGAAGCAGATCACTGAAGCTGGGGCATCTGCAGGAGGGCACGGGCTCTAACATGCAGCTCCAGACCTTCCCAGCATCCCTGAGCGAAGTGCTGGGATCTGCAAATGAAGAGGCACCGCCCCCCTACCTTGTTTGCCATCTGCTTCCGGGCGGATTCCTCTGTGCGCTCCTGATCGGTTGGGGGCCCCCTCATGGTCCCGTGCTCCACCGTCAGGCGTCCCAGCTCATTGTCCAGCTTTATGCTGTGGGATAATCTCTGGTGGGTGGGACACAGGCAGGCATAAGTACGCTGGGGTGCCCAGGGGGTGCCCCTCGCTCCCTGTGCACAGAGGGACACAATAGGAAACCCACCTGCATGCAGTTGGTGAACATGACGCAGACAGACATCATCTTGGAGAAGATCTTCAGCAGCTCTGGGTTGGTGAGCATGCAGTCCTTCAAGCAGTTGTCCAGGAAGCTGGTGTGGTGGCTCAAGACATCATCAATATTGGAAGCCTGCCCAGAGGAGAAAGCAACCCATCAGAAACGAGGGAATCGGAAACAGCCATGGCCAGAAATAGTTCTCTGTTCTTTTGCAGAGCTGGCGATGACAAAGCCTTATTTTCAGGGGCTGAGGCAGGTGGCAAAGGGAGCTCCATCTCACTGTCACATTGGAGGAAAGGGAGCACTAGAAGCCGAAATGTAGCCAAGGGGGCTTCTGAGCCAGGGGCCTCCTGTGAGCAGCTACTTCAGGCTCTCCGGTACAGCAGAAAGCTCCTTACCAGCCGGATCCTTGCTTTCCCAAAAGAGAGCCTGACACCCTTCCAACTCGCAAATGAAGCCCCTGCTTTAGCGGAAAAAGAAGAAAGCCCCTTGGGAACAGAGGCCCCACCCAGCCCCACCATTGGGAGGCGAAAGGAGGACTTGGGGGCCACTGGCCCTAGACTGACCGACTTCAGGTTCTTCTCCAGGACGTGCCAAGTCGGCTCCATCACTTCGAACATCATGTAGTACTGGATATTCTGCACAAAGTTGAGCATCCGTTGGCGAAGAGTGAAGGCGCCAGCAAACCTGGGAACGGGAGAGAGAGAGGAGCCTGGAGGGGTAGATGGGAGGAGAGCCCCTGTGGGGCTGCAGGATGCTGCCCAGACGCCCAGGAAGGAGCTGAAACTAGCTGCCAGGATGGCAGTGCCAGGCAGGAGGAGCCCTGCAATGGGGGGGGGGGGAGGCAGCAAGGAGAAGAGGCACCCAGTTCTGACTACCAAGTTCTTTGCCCCTTGAGCAGTTTCTGAAGCCTCAGTGCCCCCTTCCAGAATCTGAAGGGAGCTCCCAGGGCCAGGGGACTTGCAGGGAGAGACCCTCTTGCTGCCAGGGGGCCCAATGCCCTCCCGTTGGCCTCGTCCATCCAAGAGTTCTGCAGAAAGCAGGAAGGCCCAGGAAGCGGCCACAACTCAGTGGGCTGAGCACCCACGGCGCATGCGGAGGGGCCAGCCTCTGCCTCCAGAGACTCTGCTGGGGACTGGGCCTGCCTGGCTCTGGGAGAGCTCACCATTTGGAGGAGTGCAGGGAGCACTGCTTGGCCGTCTTGCTGCTGATCCAGACGTTGCACAGCTGGCGCTCCACATGTTTGCAGTAGAACATGTGCCGGAAGAGCATCTGGTAGCGCGTCAAGGCCTTCCTAGGAGACGGGAAGAGGCATGGAGGAGCCGCTGCTTGGCCAGGGCCCGGAGAGGCCAAGGCAGGTTACCTCAGGGCCAGCGGCCGGCCAGTCATCTTTCCTCCAGAGGCACTGAGGAGGCCTTCCCGGCATCCCCTTCCCCTCCAAAGTTATGATGCATGGACTGAGGCAAATGCATGGAGGAAGGAGGATCAGGATCAGGCCAATGGCTGGCTGTGCTCTGCCCCCTCCGGATGGAAAGGATGAGCCACCATCAGCCGAGCTGCTCTGCCTTACCTGTTGATGATCAGCGAGAGCGGCCACTTCACAATGTAATCGAAGGAAAAGGCTTCCAGGCCGCTGAGCGAGAGCTCCGTGGGGTCTGCGTGGATGATGGCCTTCTCCTGCTTGGTTTCAATGGCCAGGACTCTCAGGAGCTGCGTGATGAGATCGTGGGGCATCAAGTCAACCTGGAAAGAGGGGAAAGGGCTGTGAGAGGAAGGAGGCCAATCAGACATTCAAGCTGCCGAGCAGAGCATGTGAGCAGACTGTCACAAACGACAGCAAATATTCCAATTTTCATTCACTGACAGCCTGTGAGGTCAAAGTCACACCCTGAACCAGCAGAAATGCTTAGTAGTCTTAAAAAACCTGTAGTAATAATAATAATAATAATAATAATAATAATAATAATAATAATAATAATAAGTTATTTATACCCCACCCATCTGGCTGGGTTTCCCCAGCCACTCTGGGCGGCTTCCAACAAAGTATTAAAATACATTGGTCTGTCAAACATTAAAAGCTTCCCTAAACAGGACTGCCTTCAGATGTTCTTTAAAAGTGGGGTGGTAGTTGTTCTCTTTGACATCTGGTGGGAGGACGTTCCACAGGGCGGGTGCCACTACTGAGAAGGCCCTCTGCCTGGTTCCCTGTAACTTGGCTTCTCGCAGTGAGGGAACCGCCAGAAGGTCCTCGGCACTGGACCTCAGTGTCCGGGCAGAACGATGGGGGTGGAGACACTCCTTCAGGTATACTGGACCGAGGCCATTTAGGGCTTTAAAGGTCAGCAGCAACACTGAATTGTGCTTGGATATGTACTGGGAGCCAATGTAGGTCTTTCAGGACCGGTGTTATGTAGTCTCATTGGCTGCTCCCAGTCACCAGTCTAGCTGCCGCATTCTGGATTAGTTGTAGTTTCCGGGTTACCTTCAAAGGTAACCCCACATAGAGCGTGTGGCGGATTAGTGCCTGCTGAGGATTCCGGTGCGTTGGGGGTTAAACTATCCCTCCAATGATAGGCACTTCTCCAGGAGGCGGAACTAGACTGTGTTTGAAAACAAAAGAGGGATAACGGTTAGTAGGAGTCAGTTGGGGGGAGAGGAGTTGGTTGGGGAAGGTGGAGAGTGAGATAGTGGGGAGTGGGAGGTTAGGCTTTGGAGGAATGAAATGCTCTAATAAGACTCTGTCCTATACCGAAAGGAATGCACTATAAGTTACCAGTAAAATCCATGTTCTCAAGTCAATAAATAAAGTTAAATGTGCTTAAACATTAACTGACTCCAGCAGTGTGTCAGTTCCTCTAGTTGTGTGACTAAGAAGAGAACCAAGCTTCCCTGGGGCCAGGAAAGGAAGCTAGTTCAAAGTACTTCTGACACTAAGAGCTGGTCAGTGAAGCCAAGAAAACCAACCAGGTTGGCCTGGAGAGGCCAACCAGAGCAGTAGGGATC
This sequence comes from Zootoca vivipara, assembly GCF_965207765.1. Lineage (NCBI taxonomy): Eukaryota > Metazoa > Chordata > Lepidosauria > Squamata > Lacertidae > Zootoca > Zootoca vivipara. The sequence goes on along the minus strand of NC_142582.1, from coordinate 134,583,015 downwards.
CATGAGAGGGAAAACCCCACTGGTAATAAGGTGGTGAGAGGCTTTGGATAAAGTGCCCTGAGGTAACCTAGAGCCAAGCCCTATCTTTTGTAAAACTGGAGGTTTAATCCTGTTTTTGCTGAAAGCACAGTGGGAACCACTGTCTGGGTGTTAGAGACTCGTTGTCCTTCACAGAGCGCATTGCAGTAGTCCAAGCGGGAGATAACCAGAGCATGCAGCACTCTGGCGAGACAGTCCGCGGGCAGATAGGGTCTCAGTCTGCATACCAGATGGAGCTGGTAAACAGCTGCCCTGGACACAGAATTGACCTGCGCCTCCATGGACAGCTGTGAGTCCAAAATGACTCCCAGGTTGCGCACCTGGTCCTTCAGGGGCACAGTTACCCCATTCAGGACCAGGGAGTCCTCTCCACCTGCCAGCCTCCTGGGGCTCTGAGGCCTTGGCTTTGTGCCAGGCATCCTTTACCTTCAAGTCATCCTTGAAGGGGTCTGTGTTTGCTGTGCTCATCCGCAGGGCCAGCTCCAGCAGAGCCTCCAGCCGGGTGGGGATGATGTCGTCCACTGGCTTCTTCAGCTCCTCTTCGGTGAGGTCCATGAAATGGACGTAGAAGTCCCCCTGGTCCATGAGGAAGTAGTGCTTGATGGACCTGCTCACAGAAAGGAGCCACCAGTCAACTCCCTGCAGCAGGAACAGAGAAGGCAGGAGCGACCCCTCACCCCCCCGCCTGCCTCCCCCCGCCTGGTAGAAACAGGAAGAAGCAGATCTGGCTTTTGGAGTAAGAAGTGCTGCAAATATCTTTATGCCATCTGCAATAAAGCAGTCCCTTGCAATTCAGGAAATGGGGGGACACTCTCCTTGGAGTGGGGGTCCCATGGCCCCTGCCCCTCCGCCCAGCTCCTCCTGCAACCTCAGGGCAAGTCCATGAAAGTGCCTGCCTCCCGCCCCCTGCTGTCCCAGTTGGCCTGGAGCCCCTAAAACTGTCCCAGTTGGCCTGGAGAAGAAAAGCAGCCTGCAAGAGGCACCACCTGGAAGGAAGCAAACCTTAAGTGGGCCACAAGTTCTTTTTCTTCCATGAGGAAATCGAGCAGCACTTTGCTGGCGTAGTTGTAGGCTTTTTCAATCTGCTCCACATATTCCCGCTCCTTCAGTGTGTAGATGACCTCTTTGGCCAGGGGGCAAGTGACGTCATGGCCACACTCCCGAACGACATTCAAATACTTCCCTGCAGGATGGATGGGACAAAGGGACATGAGGATGGGCTCAGCTCTTCACTAAACGCTGTTCAGACCTTGTACACAAACAAATGAGCACATCTCCTCCCCCTTCCCTGCTGTCACTCTCATCCTCCTAATGCGTGAAACTTAAGTGCAGAACCTGACATTAGTCTCCGCTGAAACTTCTTTTGTTAGTTTGGCCTGACTTCTCCAATCCATTAAGGTATTTTTGTATACCGATTCTGTCTTCTGCAGCATTAGCTACCCCTCCCAGTTTGGTATCCTCTGCAAATTTGATGAGGATCCCCTCAATTCCTTCATCTGTCACCCACCTCCTTGAAGGAAGGGCAATGGAAAGAAGCCAGATAAATACCATGATCGGCTTTTGGAGCTTGAGAAAAAGCTCACAGGATCTCCTCCATACGACTCGCCCAGAGGCAGAAGGGAAGAGAGCTGCACAGGGAACCAGACCTCCCAAGCACTCTGCAACCGCTCCCCAGCCCCCACCTCTCCCTCTGCCTGGGGGCGTCCCCATCCACTGCATGACCCTCCCTCCAACCCTCCCACTTTCCTGTCAACCAGGGCTCCTCACCTGTGCTGAGAATTTTGTCTGCAATCTTCTGGAGGAAGGAGGGGATCTGCTGCTGGACAACTGTGTACCTCTGGTCCCAGTATTTGTCATTATAGTCCTCTTGGATCTTCTCCTTCTGGAGCTCATGCTCTTCCACCATGAATTCACTGTGGAATTAAAAAGCGGTTACGCCCATGGTGGGGAGGCACAGAGCAGGAGGCTCCCCAGCTCCCTTCATCCAGGCAGTCCCAGGACACACCACCCTGCTTGGACTCCCAAACAGACCACAGAGGTTTCTCCAGCTCACATGCCAAGAGAAGGATCACAGGTTCCTCCGCCCACCTGTAGGGATCATTGATGATGCCTCGGTAGATCCATTTCTCCAGGATTTCAAAGTAGGGGACGCTGGCGGCCTTGGTCAGGTAGAGGCAGAGCTCCTGGGCTTGGCTGTCTCCTGTGTAGTTGAATGTCTTATCATGCAGCAGGCTGAGTGTTGACCCTCCAACACACTCCCCTTTGTCCACAGAAGTGGCTGCAACAAGAAGCAAAGGGCAGGAAGAGTTAAGTCCTGCTGAAGCCAGGGCTGGCCAGGCGCCCATCTCTGGCAGACACACCTGGATGTTGCAGGAGCTCCCCCCAACTGAAAAGGGGTCAGGAGGAGATGGCTGCTCTGGACTGTGGCCTGGGACACTGGCTGACAAGGTGAGCGCCCAGAGCGGAGGCAGGGTTTCTGCGGGGCTCGATAGGCCCTTGGGGCTGCTGAAGCAAAACCTGCCTCTCAGGTGTCACTTGTGGCCCCAAATGTGCCCAAGAGCCTCCGAAAACAGGCCACTGGCAACCATTTCAGGAGCAGAACCTCTGCCAGTCCCTGGTGTTCTCAGGTGCACTTCTCGCGATTGAGATGCTCCAGCCAATCAGCTGTGGTGAATCTGAATCATGTAGAACTGTTTATTCAAAGACTGTCCCCCCACCCCACCCAATTCAGCTGAAAGAAGCTTCTGCAAAATCAACAAATAATGTTCAGCTCACAGACTGCAGACACAGAAACAGAGAGAGAGAACGCCAGCATTATTCCCGCATTCAACAGGAGGGGCCAGGGGATTGGTATTAATAAATGTATTATAAATTGGTATTGTTAAAATGAGGCTATTATTGGATTGTAATGGGAAACTAATAAAAATTATGATAAAAAAGGAGGGGCCAGAGGATGCCCCCTTTTGCTCTGGGGCTCCAGGGTAGGGGGGACTTGGAGGCTTCCACAGCATTTTGGGGGGGGGATGTGTACAAAGGAAGCTCCCCTGCACCTCCTCTTTCTAGGGCTGAGGGATGGGCTCCTTGTGGGAAGGCCCAGAGGGAGCCCCTTTGACTTTGCTGCACCCAGGAAAAGGAATGATCCAATCACTGGCCTCACCTGAGACTGACTGTGGCATGAGGGAACCCCTTTCAGCGCTGGGCTGCTGGACTCCCTTGGAAGGACCCTCCCTGCACCAACATCCCAGCAGTGGGCAGAGCCAGAGCCCCACCTGGACACACGGACCCAGCTCCTTCCGCTGCCCCCCTTGATGAAGGAGAGCCATCTTGGCCTCTCCTGGCAGTGGGGCTCCAAGGTCAAAGCCTCCCTCCCTCCCCCGCCCCCTTCAGGGGAGCAGGAGGCAAGCAGGCAGAGAAGGCGGCTGCTCAGAAGGACACCCTGCTCACCGCCCTCCAGAGATCCTGTCCCACACTCACCCAGGGAAGCCAGAATCTCCATGGTCCTCATGGTGGGCTGGATGTAGAACCAGAGCTTCTGCAGGGAGAGCAGGCCTTGGCGCTGCAGGTGCTCCAGCTGCGTCACCAAGGTCATGTACTCCTTAACCAGGGCCCTCATGGCGGCCGCCAGCGCGTGGTTCACCTGCCCGTACTCAAAGGAAGACTTCTCTTCCACGAACCTGTCAGGGTGCAGGACGAAGAGCTGCTGCTGGAAGCCAGCCCCAGCACTTCGGGGCCCCTCCAGAAAGGTAGCCCACCAATGTCCCCCCCCCACCTGCCCGAGACGCAAGGAAGCCTTGTTCTTGTGCAGCTCAGCAAGAAGCTCTCTAGGCAGGTGGGCAGCCCCCATTGCTCCCTGAGCTCCGGGGCCTATGGGGCTCTGAGCTGCTGCAGCCCCCAGGTGGGAGGAGCACAAGAGGCCCCACCCCCCAGCTGGCTGTCGCTGCGTCTTCTTTGCCTCCCCCAGCTCCGTTCCTGATGAGGAACCCCAGGCTGCTACCTGGTGACGATGGAGTAGCTCGCTGCCACAGGGAGGATCCTGGTGACCAGCTCCTTGACCGACATATCCAGGTTGGGGTCCACCAAGAAAGTGCGGCTCTCTCTGCCCACCAGTGGCTGTGCACTGATGTACCGGCCATCCACCCCAATCAGGACGTAGAGCAAGTCCTCCACCACAGCAGATTCCTGGGCTGCCAGCGGCAAAGTCCCTGGCAGAGGAAAGTGGCGCGGCATGTCAATCGAAGAAATGCATTTGGGGGACCCACCTGAGGGCCAAAAGGGCAGCTGGCCATTCTTAAAAAGAGAGGGTCTCCCACCACTGGGAGGGGAGGGGGCATTTTACAGGTGGCTGCCTTGAAATGCTCTTGGACTTTATCCCTATTGATATTTTGTGTACCTGGACACGGTTTCATGGGCTTATTTTTTATGTCAAGCTGTCTGACACTGTTTTTATGGTGCCTACTGGGCTCATGGATAAAACTCTACTCATATTCACGTGTTTTTAATCTATGGTAAGCTGGCAGTATAGTTAAAGCTATGGTTTTCCCAGTAGTGATGTATGGAAGTGAGAGCTGGACCATAAAGAAGGCTGATCGCCGAAGAATTGATGCTTTTGAATTCTGGTGCTGGAGGAGACTCTTGAGAGTCCCATGGACTGCAAGATGATTAAACCTATCTATTCTTAAGGAAATCAGCCCTGAGCGCTCACTGGAAGGACAGATCCTGAAGCTGAGGCTCCAATACTTTGGCCACCTCATGAGAAGACTCCCTGGAAAAGACCCTGATGTTGGGAAAGATTGAGGGCACTAGGAGAAGGGGACGACAGAGGACGAGATGGTTGGACAGTGTTCTCGAAGCTACGAACATGAGTTTGACCAAACTGCGGGAGGCAGTGGAAGACAGGAGTGCCTGGTGTGCTATGGTCCATGGGGTCACGAAGAGTTGGACACGATTAAACGACTAAACAACAACAACAACAACAAGCTGGCAGCTATGGGAAAGAAGAGGGCTCTTGGGTTTGGATTCTGCCTATGGATTTCCCATTGGGGGCATCTGGTGGGCCCCTGTGAGGACAGGTTGCTGGAATGGATAGGCCCCTATCTGGACCTTCCGTGCTGCACTGCCCAGACCCACGGCAGCAGAGCATCACCAGCTGCCCGGCTGCCCATTAACAGTCCCAGAGAAACACCCAGCAGGCAGAAACAGCCCCAGGCTGTGAGACCCTCCGCTCCTCTCGTGCAAGACTCACCTATAGGCACCGTGGTGTCCAGGCTCAGGCTGGAGCTAGTGAGGAAGTCCCCGATGAGGGCTGGCCTCTCATATACCCAGGCAGGAAAAGACGGAATGGGCTGCCCAGAGTTCTTCCTGTTCTGCTTGTCCCTGAGCGACTTCCGCACCAGCTCAAGAGACTGCCAAGGAAGAGAGCGAGTGACAGGTCAGCCCAGACACTGAACTATCAAGCAGCCATGGCGGCAGGGTGTGTGGCAGCTGGGCTCCCATTCCTTGCCAGTCTCTGCCCCCTTTGCTCAGGGCGCAAGAGAGGCTGGCACAGTGTTTGCACCCAGGACCCACCCCTAGTCCTCTTGACAAACCGGAGAGCAGCCCACCCACCCGGAACTTCCTCTGAAGGAGGCACTACAGGGAGCCCAGCTAGGGGCCTCCTGCAGCTGCCCACTGAGGTCATTGGCTTCTCCATCCCAGGCTTCCTGGGTGTGAGAGAGAGATCTCAAAGGCTTTGGCTGCAGCAGAACCTTCCCTTCCCTTCCCAAGTAACGAATCAGGGGACCCGAGAGAAGAGAGGGACCTGTGGGGCGCTGGAGCTGGTTGTGACGGTGCCCAGCTGCTTCCGTAGCTCCTCCAGCTCCTGGACGGTCATTTTGGCTGCTGTTGAGGGGATGGAGAAAGTGACGCTGCTGCTGGCTCCGCCACTGTTGGCTGCTGCATTGGCTGCCAGCTCTGCCCTTTCCTTGGCATTTTGCTGCAAGTACTGGAGGGTCTGCAAAAGCCCCACAAAAAGCAGAACTCAGCCGAGGTGGGCAACCTGCAGCCCTCAGGGGGCCGAATTCAAATTCAGGCCTCAGGCCAGAGCAACCTGTCTCTCTCTTGTCAGTCTGCCGGGTGGGAAGGGAGAGAGGGGAGTGGGGGGGCTCTGGACCCTCCAACCACGGGCTCCATGTCCCACCCTCTGTTTCGCTTGATGGGGAACTGGTGAGCCAGCGCCAGTTATCAAGGACAGTGCTGGGCTGGGTTGAGGAATGGCTGGCTGGGGGTAAGGCAGCTTGGCTTGTTCATGCTGCCTCTGCAGGGCTGCCTCTTGGGGGGGGGCACCGAGGTCTGTCCTGTCTCTCTGTCCCGGCTCTGGGCCCCACCTCCCTTCCCCGGATCTGGAAGTGCTTTCTTGGTCTTCGTCTCCCCTGACCAGGAGCTTTGTCCCCTTCTCAGCTGGAGGGGAGGGGGCTCCTGTCCCATCCTCGGCATCTGGTGTCTGTGTGTCTGTCTGTCCGTCCCCTTTGGCCGGCAGGGGCATGCTCGCCTCGCCTCGCCTCGCCTCTCCTCACCTCCTTGTCCTCGGTGAGCTTGGAGAGCAGCTGCACCAGCGAGTCCAGGTGCCGCGTGTTCTTCGACTTCAGCTCGTCGTACTTGGTCAGAAAGTCTTCCGGCGTCCGAGAAAACTCCGCGATCTTCACCTGCGGGGAGAGAGGGGGCAGCGGGGGAGGTCAGCGCCCGGCGGGGGGAGGGACAAAAGGAGGAGGGTGACGCGGGGTCCCTGGGGAGGGTCCCGGGGCCATCTAGGAGGGAGGGAGGGAGGGAGGGAGAGGGGGTCCCGGGGTGTCCTTGCCTCCCTCCCTCCCTCCCTCCCTCCTTCCCCGGGCCTCCTCGCCTTGGCTCCGAGGGCGGCGGCGGAGGTGGCGAGGAAGGGCCCGCTCTGGCTCCTTTGCAGCAGCTCCACGTAGCCCTCGGCGCCGCCTTCCCCGCAGGAGCCCCTCGCGCGGAGGAGCCGGAGCAGCTCGTTCACATCGTGGTGGAGCCGGAACTCGCTCATGGCCGCCATGGACCGGGAGGCGGCGTCTCCCAGGCACCGGAAGCGCCGGCGGCGGGAGAGGAAGCGGAAGCGGGAGAGAGACCGGCTCTTCCGGCAGCAGGCGAGGAAAGCGGGAGGATGCGGGACGAGGAAGGCGAGCGAGACGGAGGAGGAGGCGGAGGCCCCTTCCGCTTCCGCCCGGCCAGGCTCCGCTTTCCCGCCCAGCACCCCTTTTTCGAGGCAGGCAGGCGGGGAGGGGAGAGGGAGGCCGGGGGGGGGGAGCCCTGGGCTACCGAAGGAGCCCTCCCGGAAGTGGCGTCATTGGCGGCGCCTCCGCTCATCTTGGTCTTTCTTCCCTCTTAGGACGGCGACGTCCAGCGCCATCTCCGCCTCCAGCATGCGCAGCCCAGCGACCCACCCGGAGGGGCCTCCCGGTGAGCGTCGCCCGCGGGCGCCCTGGTGGGAACCCCGCCGCCCCTTCCCCCTCCCTGGGCGCCCCTTGCGACCCCCGGCTGTGTCTTCTTCCGCAGGCCCCCCGCCGCCTTCTCGTGCCCGGCCGTGGGCTGCGCGCAGGTCTTCGACTCCCTGGCCAGCTGCGAGCATCACTACGGCCTCCTGCACCGCAGCGCCTGCGCCGCCTGCCAGCGCGCCTTCCCCTCGGCGCACCTGCTGCACCTGCACCTGCTCGAGTGGCACGACGCCCTCTTCGGGGTCATGGCGGAGAAGCGCAGCCTGGTGAGCGAGGGGGGAGGGCAGAGGGGGGAGAGAGCCAGAGGCAAGGCAAGGCAGCCCTGACGGCCCACATCCTCCTGACTGCTCTATGAAGCCGGGGCACAAGGGCATGGCTCCCCCATCCACGCTATGTCACCTCCATATATAGTCCGTATAATAGATCATTGGACCAGTAGCCAGCTTCCTCTTCATGACAATAATTTTATTATTTGTATCTTGTCCATCTGACTGTATTGCCCCAGCCATACAGCTTCCAATAAAATATAAAAATGCAATATGACATCAGAGATCTTTTTTTAAAAAAAAACCCCACCCCTGCTTGAGTGGCTGGGACCCCAAATGCTGACCAGCCCCCTTTTCTAGTACCAGTGCCTGGTCGAGAGCTGTCCCGAGAAGTTCAAGAACAGCAAAGAGCGCAAGGAGCACTTGGTCCGAGCTCACTGCTACCCGTCAGACTTCCGCTTTGATAAACCCGTGAAGGCAAAGAGGTAAGTACTCAGGTGTGGGTAACTGGGGAGGGGCAGACATGCTCACTGTTCAGCAGACCGGCTTCGGACATGGAGCAGAGGGGAGCAGACAAATATTCTTTGTAATACTGTTTGGCTTTCTTTGGAATCCTGCCCTTTTCACCAAGGAGCCAAGGGCATGGCTTCCCCATCCACGCTATGTCACCACAACAACCCTTTAAGGTAGGTAAGGTTGAGAGGAAGTGCCTGGCCCCAAAGTCATTTGGTGAGCCTCATGGTGGGGAGGGATTTAAATCCTCTTCTAAAAAGTCTTCACCTGCCACTGTGACTGCTGCACCACCCAGGCTCCTGCCTGCATGTTGCAAGAAGAAAAGCAAGGCTGGGGTGAGAAGAAGCTGACAAGGGCCAGGCCTCACTGACAGCCTCCATGTGGTGAGAGAAACTGGGGGGGGGGCGGCGGCAGCAAGGTCCTCATGCCTTTTCATAAAGTTGACAAGGGTTTTGCTCTGGGCTGTGTTTTTGCACCAGCACGAAGGAAGCGAGATCTCCCTCCAGAGAGAGCGCCTTCCTGATGGATGTGCGGGGGGGAGAAGACTGCAGGGAGCCGGCAGCGGACGATGCCATGGAAGTCGGCCCCAGCGAGAGCACAGAGGAGAAGCCACCCCAGCCTGGGGCAGAGGACACGCCAGCCTTTCCACCGCCTGAGAGGCGGCTCTACAGGTCCAGGTAGGTGCCTCTCCTGGAGCGGCTGTCCTCGTCTTACATCTGCTTGTTCTTTGTGTGTGGAAAATGATGTCGATGCTTGAATCATAGAATCATAGAATCATAGAATCATAGAATCATAGAGTTGGAAGAGACCACAAGGGCCATCCAGTCCAACCCCCTGCCAAGCAGGAAACACCATCAAAGCATTCCTGACAGATGGCTGTCAAGCCTCTGCTTAAAGACCTCCAAAGAAGGAGACTCCACCACACTCCTTGGCAGCAAATTCCACTGCCGAACAGCTCTCACTGTCAGGAAGTTCTTCCTAATGTTTAGGTGGAATTTTCTTTCTTGTAGTTTGAATCCGTTGCTCCGTGTCCGCTTCTCTGGAGCAGCAGAAAACAACCTTTCTCCCTCCTTTATATGACATCCTTTTATATATTTGAACATGGTTATCATATCACCCCTTAACCTTCTCTTCTCCAGGCTAAACATACCCAGCTCCCTAAGCCGTTCCTCATAAGGCATCGTTTCCAGGCCTTTGACCATTTTGGTTGCCCTCTTCTGGACACGTTCCAGCTTATCAGTATCCTTCTTGAACTGTGGTGCCCAGAACTGGACACAATACTCCAGGTGAGGTCTGACCAGAGCAGAATACAGTGGTACTATTACTTCCCTTGATCTAGATGCTATACTCCTATTGATGCAGCCCAGAATTGCATTGGCTTTTTTAGCTGCTGCATCACACTGCTGACTCATGTCAAGTTTGTGGTCAACCAAAACTCCTAGATCCTTTTCACATGTACTGCTCTCAAGCCAGGTGTCTCCCATCCTGTATTTGTGCCTTTCATTTTTTTTGCCCAAGTGTAGTACTTTACATTTCTCCTTGTTAAAATTCATCTTGTTTGCTTTGGCCCAGTTGTCTAATCTGTTAAGGTCATTCTGAAGTGTGATCCTGTCCTCTGGGGTGTTAGCCACCCCTCCCAATTTGGTGTCATCTGCAAACTTGCTCAGGATTCCCTCAAGCCCATCATCCAAGTCATTGATAAAGATGTTGAACAAGACTGGGCCCAAGACAGAACCCTGTGGCACCCCACTAGTCACTACTCTCCAGGATGAGGAGGAGCCATTGATGAGCACCCTTTGGGTTCGGTCAGTAATCCAGCTACAAATCCACTGAATGGTAGCATTGTCTAGCCCACATTTTACCAGCTTCTTTACAAGAATATCATGGGGCACCTTGTCAAAGGCCTTGCTGAAATCAAGATAGGCTACATCCACAGCGTTACCTTCATCTACCAGGCTTGTAATTCTGTCAAAAAATGAGATCAGATTAGTCTGACATGACTTATTTTTCAGGAACCCATGCTTGCTTCTTCGGTCAGCCACAAGCTAAAAAGGGTCACAAAACTTCCAAGAGAAATTAGATATCTCATCTTAAAATCCTTTTAGAATGGCTGGAAGCTGCATGAATGGCATCAATATTGTTGTTATTTCAGTTTAATTTATATTAAAATTATATCCCCCTTCCTTCCGGAGCACATGGTAGCATGCTCTTGAAATGTGTACGTCTGTGGCCTCTGGAATAAGTCAGGAAGAACTGTTCTGCTTTTGGAATATTGTTTGCGTGTATATACGTTTGCATAGCTTTGTTACTGAACTGGTGACTGAGTGAATTTTTTTATTAATCAAATGACAATGCTGCATGCACTTGTGGTAACATGAGCTCAATGTGGAGGTACCAGAAATGAGTTAAAATAAGGAACTACACCCATTGTTGAGCCTGAAGGGCTGATCAACAGGAAAGCGGAACAAATTTCAATAGATTTCTGGGCCTTCTGAGAAGCCCCAGGCAAGCCTCTGATCCACCAGGAGCCCTTTTTACTGCTGGCCACAAGGACACTGAAAGCTCTCTTGCTGTTCCTTCTCTTCCAGTGTCCCACCCACTGTTTGCTTTGGACAAGGGGCAAAGCGCAGCTTCCAAGGCAGAAAAAAGAAGGCCTGAGGGATCCAAGAGGAACTTGTGGAAGCGGCAGAGCGAAAAAAGACTCTTGCAAAGCCCAGGTGGCCTTTCTTCGGGCGGAGGAGTTGGTTTTGACCCTCCAGCAGAGGCAAAGTGGGCTCTGGTGCAGGGAGGTGCACCTGCTCTACCTGGCAGAGACAGCAAACTGGGTCCTTCACCAACTGGGAGCTGCTCCTGCAGGCCAGGAGTCCCCAGGACCAGAGTTGCGTGCAGAGGGTGAAAATCGTTTCCGAATTTTTGAAAATAAAATACTTGGTGTTTACAGAGTCCTGGATGTTGGAAAGAGCAGCTGGTTGATTAAGCCACAAGAGGCAAATGGAGGTCATCTCTCTCTGAACAAAATGCACAAAATACACAATCTGCATTTAAAAGCAATCTGTTCCTATGTTGCAAGAGATGTCCTATCATCTCTCCATTGATCAAAGGGGGGCGAAGTATTATCTTTCCTGTCAATACCAGTCTTTTGGCAGAAGTAAGGGCACAAAGAGTCCATCTAGATCAACCAGCTGCCAAGCCCCATATAATTGGCATGGCATTTAGGATAATGTTAACATCTGACAATTTTATTTCCCCCCCAAATATAGTATTTATACATCCTAAGACTTTAATCCAAAAAATCATAATTGTCAGACATTGCTTAAACTTATGTTTCAAAGAAGCGTTTTCCTAAATACATCTGCAACATGTTGTAGATAGTCCCTTTCTGTACAAAAGTACCAGTACACTTCTAAATACTACCTTTTGTTGCAAAAGATGAAGTTTATAATCTAACAACACATTTGCTATGGAAGCTAAGACATTATTACGTTTCTTAGTGGCTTTATACAAAGAAAATCTCAAAGAACTGGATAAAACCAGTTAAAAATTGGGGTTGAGGGAGACCCCTAACATAAAATAATCAATCTGTATCTATGAAACATTTAAATCATCAGTAGATGCTGGTGGCTCTATATAAAAATGTATTGAGGTGGCCTGTCTTGAAAGGACTGTTTCCAAGAGACACCTAAAAAGCGGCAGGGAGTTCCACCGGTCATCTTCCTTCCTGTGGGGCCAACCGCGCCTTGCAAGTTTCTCAAGCAGGGAAGCGCCCTAGCGCAGCCAGCTGCAAACTGCAGGGAGACCCCCTCAGCCGGGTGAGGGGGGGCTTATCTCGCCCAGCGCTTCTTTCTTGGGGCTCAGGGAAGCCCCCATCTCTACCCGAGCCTGCGCCCCTGCACCTGCTCAGCCTGGACTGGCAGGGAGGGGCCCCTTGGCTGCAGTCCCTCTTCCTCCCTCGCCCCGCAGCTCCCCGTTTCCATGGCGACGGGGTGGGGATGGGGAGGGAGATGCCAGCTCCCCCCCCCCCACGGAGCCCGGCCGGGAGGAAGAGGCTGACGGCGCGCAGCAGCAGCGACTCGGACGGAGGCGCCGCCAGGTGAGGGGGAGGAGGAGGAGAGGGGCGCCCCCGTCGGCTCGCGGGCCCGGAGCCCCTCCAGCAAGCGAGCGCCAAGGGCCCCCCCATCCTCCAGAGAGGACCCGGCTGGGTCGCCCCGCCACCCCGTAACTCAGGTCTGGGCGGCCGGGGGGGGGAAGAAGTGGGATGGGCAACCTCGCCCACCCCCGTGGAGCGGGCCAGCCCAGCCCGCCCCCCCCCCGGCCGGGATGGGCTTCCGTCTGCCCACACAGGACCCCAAGAGCTTGGAGGTCTGGCTCGCCCCCCTCCCGGCCCTTCTTTGTCCCTCCGCCCCCCACCTTGAATCCCCTTGCCCCCCCCTCCTGATCCCTTTCGAGACAGAGGCTTTTGCAAGGAGGCGCCCTCGGCCAGGCGGGTCCTGCCCCCCCTCCCAGAAGGAGCAGAGGGCCCTTCAAAGGCTGCCCCCCCCGACTTGCCCCTCTTTGGAAGCAAGGGGCACTGCATTGCAGGGGGTTGGACTAGATGACCCTGGGGTCCCCTCCATACCCTGCCATTCTTGGGTCCTATGGGCATCGCAGGAAGCCAGGGGCCCAAACCGGCCCCCTCCCGGGGCTGCGCGTTTCTCTCCGTCCTTCTGTGGCTTCCTGCCTTGGCGAGAACAGGAAAGGTGAGTCATGTTAGCTGAAGGTGGGTCCGTCCAGTCCCGTGTCCCGTCCCCCCCCCTCCCCGTCCTTCTCCGAGGAGTCGGACCATCCCGCCCGCCCCAGGCAAGAAGGGTCTCCCCCCCCCCCGGCTGAGAGCAGGGAGGCGGTGGCGGGTGAGCGCGCCCCTAGTCCGGAGCAGAAGCGCCCTCCTCGCCGCCGCTCTGTGTGCGCAAGGGGCGGGGGTGGCGGCTGCTGCTGGGCACCCGAGGGGCGGGAGAGAGGTCCAGGCTCTCCCCGGAGGAGGAGGAGGAGGAGGAGGAGGAAACGGGAGCCTCGTCTCTCTGCTGCCCAAGGAGCTCCGGAGCGGCCGGCAGACGCGCCTTTTGGGGCTCAGGACGCGGAGCAGAGATCGCCGCCGCAGCAGCAGGTGGGTCTGGGCTGGGCTGAGCGCAGCCCTGCGCGGCGGCACAGCAGGAGAAGGAGGCAGAGCGGGGGGTAGTGAAGAGGGGGGCACCAAGGAGGGAAGAGTCAGGCCCACCCTGCCTTGGTGCCTCAGAACCTGGGTCGCCTGGGCTTGGGCTTCCGCCAGGTGGAGAGAAAATTTCATTGGCTCTGCTGACTGTAACCGCCGCCCAAGGAAGCAGATGTCTCTCTTTTGCAGAAATGGGTGGCATGTGCAGGTCTGCCAGCCACTTCAGAGTAGATCCTCTTTTCCAGAGTTCAGCCAAACAGGTGGGCAAGATGCCTTTAATGATTATATATATATATATATATATATATATATATATAGGGGCGGGGGTGGCGGCTGGGCACCAGAGGGGTGCCCATATATATTCCATATAAAGTGGAACCTATAATATTTTTTTATTTGCAGAATTTGTTGGAGTGCTGGGGTTTTTGTGCAAGGGAAGTCTAGAAAGTGGGGGGTGGGGGTGGGGTGGGGTTACCTCTCTACTGTGACTTGGGGGCAATTTGTATGAAAATGGCTTGCATATATTTTTGTCGAGCCCCCCACTTTTCTTTGTCTGCATTTGGGCCTTCAATGTTTATCCTTTTAGAAACTCCCATCCTTCTTGGAATCCCTTCTCTTTGAGAATTTTTGACCATGGGATCACACCCAGTAGCTCCTTAAGCCAGTGTTTTTCAACCTTTTTTGGGCAAAGGCACACTTGTTTCATGAAAAAAAATCACGAGGCACACCACCATTAGAAAATGTTAAAAAAAATTAACTCGGCACACCAGGCAACATCTCGCGGCACACTAGTGTGCCGCGGAACAGTGGTTGAAAAACACTGCCTTAAGCTACTGTATATGAAGTTGGCCTTCTAAAAGTCCAGCGCCTGTGTCCGACTATGCTCAGTTTTCTCTTTCCTCTGTATCCTGAAACCCAGGAGAACAGGATCACTTCCTCCCAAGTTTCCAAGTGCTTCCACTTTGTCAATCAGTTCCTCCCTATTGGTGAGGACCAGATCCAAGATAGATGATCCCCTTGTTGGTTCTTCCACCTTCTGGGAAATGAAATGGCTGGCAAGGCAATGGAGGAATTTGTCAGACCTTACACTCTTGGACTAGAAGATGATGCCCAGGGTCCCTTTCAACTCAACAATGGCACAGGGGAAGGGGGATGTATGAAAGCTGGTTTGAGGTTTCTCTTATTGTTTTTTTTTTTGGGGGGGGGGGTCCCTTGGCAGCAACTGGTAACTTCTTTCTATATAACTTCTTTCTAAGAGCCAGTGTGGTGTAGTGGTTAAGAGCGGTAGACTCATAATCTGGGGAACCAGGTTCGCTCCTCCACATGCAGCTGCTGGGTGACCTTGGGCTAGTCACACTTCTCTGAAATCTCTCAGCCCCACTCACCTCACAGAGTGTTTGTTGTGGGGGAGGAAGGGAAAGGAGAATGTTAGCAGCCTCTCCCCCTGGCAAGTCAGCACAGCCTAAAGGAATCCCCTGCCTTGCGCCTCTCCTGAGAGAGGACTGTTCTGCAGCCAGATGTTTTCATCTGTTTTAATGGCAGCTCCTGCTCTCTGCTGTTGTGGAGCAGCAGTATCCAAAGTGCTTAGGGGGCCAGAGGGGGATCTGGTTGGGGAGCAGGATGTACCCAACAGAAGCCTGGATCCTGGAAGCTGAAGTGGGAGTGGGTGTCTTTATCAGTGAATCGCATTTGCATCGATTCTTGGCCAGAGCTGCAGGCCTTATTAGATCAGCGCAGTTAAGTGGATTAAGACAATTGGCTTAGCCCCATCCTCCTCCTCCCTTCTGCAAAGGCCAGCTGTGTGCTGTGCAACAGAACAGCCCCCCGGGCACCCATGTCCCTGGCAGTGGGGCTGCGAGAGCCAGAGCCCAGCAACGCAGCTGGGGGACAACTCACCAGGCTCCTTGGAGGCATTGAAGGCTATGCTTCTCCACCAGCAAATGGTGGCACTGAGGTTTTGCCCATGAAGGTAAAGGATCCCTGGATGATTAAGTCCAGTCAAAGGCAACTATGCGGTTGTGGCACTCATCTCACTTTCATGCTGAGGGAGACACTGTTTGTCCATAGACAGCTTTTTGGGTCATGTGGCTAGCAGGACTAAACCACTTCTGGTGCAATCAGACACTGTGACGTAAGCCATTTAACTTCCCACCACAGTGGTACCTATTTATCTACTTGCACTGGCATGCTTTTGAACTGTTAGGTTGGCAGGAGCTGGGAAAGAGCCACAGGAACTCATTCTGTTGCAGGGATTTGAACTGCTGACCTTCCAATCAGCAAACCCAAGAGGCTCAATGTTTTAGTCCTGGTTTTGCCCATAAGCACATCTAGGCTCCATCCTGCCCCATCTTTGGGTGGAGACTCAGTAGAAGAGAGAAGCTGGAAGGCAGCCTGCAGGGGGCGGGGGACAGTCAGACTTTGCATTTCCCTTTCCCAAGAGCAGAGGCTCTTGCTTGGATTGGGAACTCCCAGTGCAGAGAGAACATCATCAGTGTTGGTTGTGGCCCAATGAAGGCATTTTTGTGTTTTCATGGGGCTTGTGTTTATTTTAAAGGGGAGGACATTTGCAGACCTTTCTACTGTGTTGGGTCAAAGTGCAGAGAAGGACCTGAAGATGCAGGTGGGGAACAAACATATTGGGTGAGGGACCCCTGGGGGGAGTTTGGCCAGAGCGGCCTTCCCCAACATGGTGCTTCCTGCCTGCTCAGATGCTCTGAACTCTCCGGGTCCCATCAGGCACCCCCAAAACATTGCTGTATGATGCCAAGGAGGATGGGAGTTGTAGTTCCCAGTTGCAGAAGGTGGAGGAGCTTCAGACTCTTTCCCCACAGCTTCTGCTTGGGCTCTCTCCCCTGGGGCCAAGTGGGGCCATGCCAGCTTCCTCTTCTCCCCGATCCTTATAGAGCCACAATATGGCGAAGGAGAGACCCCAGGCAGCCTAGCCCAGCATCTTAGTTGTGCATGAAAAGTATTCATAGAGCACCCTTTGTGCAATATTCCAGAGCGGTGTGCAGCAAGCTTTACAAAAGAGATAAATGATCACTTTAAAACAATGCAGACAGATAAGTAAGAATCACAACGGACTCCACTGGAAGTCCAGTGACATCTTGAGGGCCACCTTTGGCTCGTAGAGTAACTGGTCCACCCTCTGGGCCCTCTTTGGCCACTGGAATCAACGGAAGATCTGGTGATGGGTGCAGCTTCTCCAAGGGGCTGCTGCCGCCAAGTGGGACAAGGAGGGGTGCAGGTCTCCCCCAAATTCCAGTTCCTCCGAGATTTCCAGGGTCTACCTGCTGACAGCTGTGCTCCCCTTGTTTGGCAGCCCCGAGCTCTGCTGAGCACAGCATGGAGGATTCTCCGGCCAGGAGCTCCAGTCCATCTGGCCTCACCTACGCCGTGGCTGCTTCACAGGTGGTGGGTTTGGCCGTGATCACCCTGACGGGGACCTGGATGGGCCAATACCGGGGCGGCATTGCCTGGGATGGATCCAAGCTGCAGTTCAATGCCCACCCTCTCTGCATGGTCATTGGGATGGTCTTCCTACAAGGAGACGGTAAGGAAGTGGTGGGAGGGGGCCTTTTGAGAACTGCCTTCCGAGGGAGACAACTGGGAGCTGCTTATTTCAAACCCCTGCCCCTGCTGTAACTGCATTCACAATTTAGGAGAGGGGACAGAACAGGATGTGCCCCCCCCCCCGCCCCAGAGGAGGCAGAAGCACATCTTGCACTGCCCAGCCAGGGGTCCACAAACTGTGTCTGCGCATGGTCATTCAGCCACATGATCAAGGCTGATGCTCCACTAGATTATCTTCCACTCTGTTATTCAAATTCCAGATTTTTGAGAGACCCTCAGATCTTTTCAATTATTTATTTGTTTGTTTTTAAAATATATATTAATGAATTTATAAGTGTACAAAATACAGAACTGAAGAATGCTTCTTGTGGGGTCTGAGCGGAGCAGTTCCTGGCCATGGGAGCAAGAGCCAAGCCCCCCTCTCAGCCAGCCCCACAACTCATTGCCCCTCTCCCCTCCATCTTCTCCTCTTGCAGCCATCCTGGTATATCGGGTCTTCCGGCACGAGACCAAGCGCTCCACCAAGATCCTGCACGGGCTGCTCCATGCCCTGGCGCTGGTCATTGCACTGGTTGGTGAGTCCTGGGGGGGGGGGGGCAGCTGGAATAATCTGCCCCATTTGCTTGAGCCTCAACTTCCTGCCTGCTTTCTCAGAAGCTCCTCTGAGGGACACCAAGCTCAAGGGAGTGGTCAGAGGCTTCCCTGAGTCTCGGGGTCAACCCACAGCTCCTCGGAGTTCTCCAATAAGCTAGAGGAAGTGGGGCATGTTTTGGGCCTCCCCTCCCCAAAAGACATAAGGCTGGGGGGGGGGAACCAGGCCATGGGTGACTTACTGCATTCCTCACATATATGGATTGGAATACGACTAGCAGGGCTCCCCAAGACAGACAGTCTCCACCACCTGCCATTTCTACCCATCTGCTTCTTCCCAGGCAAGTTGGACCTGCCCATCTCCCCATCCCTCATCCCTTGTGTTAAGTGCCCCCCCTCTGCTGCAGTTTTGTCTAAGGGTTGTGTCAGGGATGCTGGTGACTACCTTTGAGTAATGACGCTCCACACCGCCGTGTCTTTAAGACTTTTATTGGTGCACACTTATTTGCAGTGCAAGAGATAGGGGAGACATGACTGTTCAGTCTTCATCAGAATCTTGCAATGGCGCTTTCCGGCTATGCGCCCAGCAAAGTAGTTTGGGGACCCCCAAAGCGCCACCCCTTGTTCCTACGGGAGCTGGCACACCTCAAATCAGGCGTTGGGGGAAAAGGGCGCCTGTCCGATGCTCCGCCACTGGCCATTTCCTGTATAGGAGCTCCAGGCTGCAGTCACAGCTCTTGGATGCTGCCAGAGCCCTGTACCGACTTGCTCACTTCCTCCTGCCCTTCACTGGAGCCGCTGCTGGAGCTCTGACTGGTTGAGGAGCTGGACTTTATGATGGGGGGCTGTTCTCTGTAACTCCGCCCCCTTACAGGTTGGGATGGCAGGGAAAGGCAGGGGGTCACCTGAGGCCTCTTCCTCCCTCCCTCCCTTCAGGTCTGATAGCCGTGTTCCAATTCCACAAGAAGCAGAGCATCCCGGACATGTACAGCCTGCACAGCTGGTGTGGCATCCTGGCCTTTGGCTTCTACTTTGTGCAGGTGAGGCAAAAGCAGAGTGGGAGGAAGGAAGGAAGGGAGGGAGGAAGGGAGGGAGGGAGGGGAGGGGGCTGGTGTCTGCCTGGCCTCCTTCCGAAGCAGGTCTGTGCCCCAGAGAGCAGCGAGGGAGAAATGCACGAGGGGCAGGAAATCAGAGCCCGAGAAAGGAAGAAACTCTGGCTGCTGATTCCCTGTTGAAAGTACATGTGGTGCTGGGGCTCCCCAGATTCCTCAGCAACCTTGGAGGGGGGCTTGAGCTGTCCAGGGGTCTGTTGGCATGGACACAAGCACATGGAGGAAGAACGCCCTTGAGCCACATCCTTGCTGCATGCTGCAGCCTGACAGCTTCAGAGCTTCAGAGCTTCCAGCAGCCACCCACATGCATCTCAGGGGGGGGGCCTTTGATTCCAGGGCTGGGTGGGAGATCTCTGGGAGGGCTCCATCCACACTGCAGAAACAACGCGGGGCTCTTGACACTGTCTGCCTGGGGAGCTGGGCCTTGGCTCCCAGGATGCACATCTTTTCCCAAAGCACAGCTGGGGAGCCCTTCCTGCACCCCCTTCCTCCTGGGGGGTCACGCAGTGGCACCACATAGAATCTTAAGAGTTGGAAGGGACCGACCCCCTGCCATGCAGGAATCTCTGCTAAAGCATCCGTGACAGAGGGCCATCCAACCACTGCTTGAAAACCTCCAAGGAAGGAGGCTGCCGCTCTGAATCCCCTTTGAGCCAGCCCATGTGCCCCCCCCCATACCCGTCGTGGCTTCTTGGGATCAGAAGTGAAGGAAGCTGTGGGTGTGGATTATTGGAAGGGAGACCTTCTGCCCCTAAGCCTGGGGCACCATCTCAGGGGGACCTTTGATTCCAGGGCTGGATGGGAGATCTCTGGGAGGGCTGCATCCGCACTGCAGAAACCACACGGGGCTGTGCTGCCTCTTGACTTTGGGGCACTGGCTCCCCTTCCTCCTTAGTGGCTGCTGGGCTGGAGCTTCTTCCTCTTCCCCGGAGCCTCCTTTTCACTCCGCAGCAGATACAAACCACAGCATGTCTTCTTTGGGGCTGCCCTCCTCATCCTTTCCGTTGCCACCGCCCTGCTGGGGATCCTAGAGGTGCTGCTCTTCAACATCAAGTGAGTGGCCCCCACTTTGTGGAAGTGTTTCTGTTTTAACTTACAACCTGATGGCTCTCTGATAAATCCAGAATTTTGGGCTGCAAAGTGAGGGATGGAGCAGAAATGACTGCCTAGGAGGGGTGTTTGTTACAGCTTTTTGCAGTTTACTTGGTTAATATACTGTATTCTCAAATCAACATCCTGCAAAATGGCAGCAGTGCTGGGCTCGGAACTGAGTGCCGTCTCCATTGCCTCCTCTGGCCTGGAAGGCAGAATGAGATTCTGAACATGTCTGGTCAGCAGACGAGTTGCCCAAAGCCTTCAGCTGCCTTTTTCACAAACAAACAAACAAACAAACAAACAAACAAACAAACAAACCAGAAATGGGGGTGGAGTGGAGATAAAGTGCTTGTGCTAATGTCAACGTTTCTGTTCTTGCTCAGGGAGACCTACAGCTCCTTTGCCCCAGAGGGAGTCCTTGCCAACACCTTGGGCCTCCTGCTGGTGGCTTTTGGGGCCATTGTGGGCTACATCTTGACACGGGAGGAGTGGCAAAGGCCCCCCTTGGCTGAGGAGATGGCCCTGTCCATGGATTTCAAGACCCTCACGGAAGAGGGCAGCCCAACAAGCCCCCAATGACAGCCGCCATCGCCACCTGCCTGTGTCTCCATGTGGTGTCTCTTGCTTGTCGTGCAACATGGTGGCTGCCACCTTTCCTGCTGGGCCACGTGTCAGCAAGCCCTCTCCATAGGACTCTTTGCCATCCCTTTTCCTTCATTGGCCATTGCAAGGGCCTCATTCTGCACAGGGGTCTCCTGTGAGCTGGGGTGTTGTGCCACTTTCCCTGTGCAGAGGGGATTTAACTCTGGAAGTGGCTCCTCTCTTCCTGCTCAGTGTTCATTAATGGCAGCAGGACAAGGAGTCCCCTGGGGCCATTCCCAGAAGGGGGGCTGACAGCACTCACAAAAAGGGTTCAGGGGTGTTGGGAGGGCAGCTGCAGATTCTGTGCAGCTGGAGGCTGTGACTTCTTGCAGAGCTGCATCAGTAAAAAACAAAATTCTGAAGGCTTTAGACATAAGCACCTTCCTTCAATTAATTGTCCAATAGATTTAAGCAAGCCTGAATATTTGTAGAGGTTCTCCTGTTTACACAGTGATTATCAGACATAACAACTGGGAGGCTGAGGCAAGAATGTTGCTTGTGCAATTTTGTCTCCTCTTTCTCTACCAGCAGATATTTGGTTGAAATTTTTGTTTTTTCCAACTCCAGAAAGCCCTAAAGTCGACAGTCTCTCATTCATCCTGTTTTCTGGGGTTTGGATGCAGGCATTTCCTCTGACGCAAACTGCTGTGGGAGATCTCTGGGGGACCTGGATGTTTAAACTCTCCTAATGGCTCAACTATATAAAAAAGATTATACAAACTGCAGGTTTGCAAAATCTTTGTAAGAAAAAGGTGGGGCATTATCTTATGGAAGTATTTGAATTGAATGCATCAGGTGTAATAGTGGGGTTGTGTACGGTAAGAATTACTTAGCTAAGGATGAGGACCACTATGAACACTCAATAGGCACTATGACAATACTGATCTTAAGTGTGAAATTATTTATTTTCCTGGGGACTCCTTGCCTTAATACAAATATACTCTCTTGTGTACTGACCAGTATATATTGTGTTTGGTGGGTGAGATGGACTTCAATAAATATTTGCAGCAAGTTCTTGAATTGTTTGAAGTTGATTTGTCAGTGAAATCTCAGCAGGGCCCTTTAGGGCTGGATCTCAGCTGCTGGTCAAGCTACACTCCTGAAGCTACTTAGTCCTGCTTAGCTCTTTCAAGAGTCCATCCCAAAACAAGCCCAAAACTGTTCCACAAACCAGAGGCCCAGCCATTTCAGCATCTTTGTTGTGTTCTGCCAAGGGCAGCTGCTCTTTCTGGATTCGAAGGCAATAAAAATGCTTGGGGTGACGACCACACGTTACTCATATGCAGCAAGAATGAAGCACAACAAGTCGCTTAGCCAGCCTGCAGAATGCATTATGTGTAATGCACAGGACTAGCCTGCCTAAAGGTAAAGGTAAAAGGGACCCCTGACCATTAGGCCCAGTCACGAACGACTCTGGGGTTGCGGCACTCATCTTGCTGGTGTACAGCTTCCAGGTCATGTGGCCGGCATGACAAAGCCGCTTCTTGCAAACCAGAGCAGCGCATGGAAACGCCGTTTACCTTCCCGCCAGAGCGGTACCTATTTATCTACTTGCACTTTGATGTGCTTTCGAACTGCTAGGTTGGCAGGAGCAGGGACTGCGCAATGGGAGCTCACCCCGTCACAGGGATTCGAACCGCCGACCTTCTGATCAGCAAGCCCTAGGCTCTGGTTTAACCCACAGTGCCACCTGCGTCCTAACCTGCATACAGAATGTTAAAGCACAAAGACTAACAGGGTAATGCTCAGCACCCTACTTGGAGTGCCACCAGTGTGTCCAGCCCCAACTTACAGGATACCAGGCAAAGCAAGAAGCCCTTTTCCTAGATTGGGTTTCTATATTAAGGCATGAAACAGCACACTTAATAGCAAAGTATCCGACTTCCAGGCAAGACCTTACTGCTTACGGCTCTTTAGTAGTTCAGAACCTTGGACAGCAATGGACGTGGCCCCTCGCAGTCAGCGGCAGCATCTCCACCAGCCCTGGGCCTTTCCTTTAAGCTTTGCATCTGGCTTGCAGAGTTTGAGCTGAGTTGAAGTCTTCCCGTTCTGTCTGGCTCCCTGGCTCCTGCTCACACAGTGTCGCACTGTCAGGAAAGGGGCATGTTAGTTGCACTGTGGTTACAAAGCATGAGGTACCGTATTTACTTAAGTCTAATGCGTCATTGGATCTAATGCGCACCTCAATTTTCAGAACCTTGAAACAAAACAAAACAAAATTTGCTGGCAAATGTAAATGTGTCATCGAGTCTAATGCGCACCTAAATATTCACAATGTGATTTTGCAAAAAAAAAAAAAAAAGGTGTGCATTAGATTCGAATTAATATGGTAATTAGGGCATATTCAATGTGGTGTGATAATTGAGATTTGAACACAAAAGTCAGATAAACAAGTGTTATTTTGCTTTGTTAGGAGACATGGAAGAATGGAGTTAGTAAGGGATGTATAATGTAACAAGTGTTTAGGGTAAAGCCACATTTCCCCTGAGTGCTTACTGGAAGGACAGATTCTGAAGCACACTGTCCAACCATCTCGTCCTCTGTCGTCCCCTTCTCCTAGTGCCCTCCATCTTTCCCAACATCAAGGTCTTTTCCAGGGAGTCTTCTCTTCTCATGCGGTGGCCAAAGTATTGGATCCTCAGCTTCAGGATCTGTCCTTCCAGTGAGCACTCAGGGCTGATTTCCTTCAGAATGGATAGGTTTGATCTTCTTGCAGTCCACGGGACTCTCAAGAGTCTCCTCCAGCACCATAATTCAAAAGCATCAATTCTTTGGCGATCAGCCTTCTTGATGGTCCAGCTCTCACTTCCACACATCACTACTGGGAAAACCATAGCTTTAACTATACGGACCTTTGTCGCCAAGGTGATGTCTCTGCTTTGTAAGATGCTGTCTAGGTTTGTCATTGCTTTTCTCCCAAGAATCAGGCGTCTTTTAATTTCTTTTTTCTTTTTTAAATCATTTTTATTAGTTTTCCAATGAAAGAATACAGAATAAAATACAAGCAAAGAACACATTAGAAAGAAAAGAAAAATACAGATAAAAATACATCAAAAAACATAAAAATACAAAAAACTTTTTACATCCTTTACTAATATAATTCTTGTATCAGTGACTTCCTCCTTCCCTCCCTCCTCGTTTCTAGTAATAACTATATCAGCGCTCTCATTTTCAACATTCTTCACTTTTTCTAATACCAAACATCATATAATTATTATCAACTGCATTCTTCTCATAATTCTTTACTCTTATACATTAAATCGTATATACTTAAAAAACACATGTCTTTCTCCTTACTTCTTTAAACTAATGCTTCTATAGTTTCTTTGTACTTCCACTCCCTTGCTACCCAGTTTTTATCTTATAATTCTTTTCCAGATATGTCTTAAATTTCTTCCAGTCTTCTTCTGTCTTCTCTCTTCCTCTGTCGCGGATTCTCCCAGTCAGTTCAGACAGTTCCATATATGCTATCAACTTCATCTGCCATTCATCAATCGTCGGAAGATCTTCTGTTTTCCAAGTCCTTGCTAATACAATTCTAGCAGGTGTTGTGGCATACAGAAAAAAGTAATGTCTTTCTTTGGCAACGATACCGAGTAAAAAGGCCTCTGGTTTTTTGACAAATGTGTTTTTAAACACCTTCTTCAACTCATTATAAATCTTATCCCAGAAGCTTTTCACTCGGGGGCAGGTCCACCATATATGGAAAAAGGTCCCTTCCGATTCTTTACATTTCCAACACTTATTGTCTTTTTTATGATAAATCTTTGCCAATTTCACTGGCGTAAGATACCATCTATACATCATCTTATATAGATTTTCTTTCAAAACATTACAAGCAGTGAAATTCATGTTACATTTCCAAAACCTTTCCCAGTCTTCTATCATAATATTATGACCTATATCCTTTGCCCAATCAATCATAACCGATTTTGTTTGTTCATCCTTGTATGCCATTCCAACAACAATTTATACATTCTTGACAAATTTTTAGCCTTGGGTTCTAACAATTCTGTTTCCAATTTAGACTTTTCACGTTGAAAACCAATTTTCTTATCTATTCTATACAATTCATTAATCTGATGATACTGCAACCAATCACACAATTGATCTTTTATCTGGTCATATGGTTTTAACTTTATCTGTTCATCCACTTCTGTTAATAAATCCTTATATTTTAACAATTTTTCTTCCATATTCAACTTTTTCTTGGTTTTTGCCTCTAGGGTGATATCCACCTGGGTGTTTTCCTTTCTATCAGATCTTTATATCTAATCCAAACATTAAACAACAATTTTCTTATAATATGACATTTAAAACCATAATGAACCTTGACCTTGTTGTACCAAAGATATGCGTGCCAACCAAATGCCAACCAGGCGTCTTTTAATTTCGTGACTGCTGTCACCATCTGCAGTGATCAAGGAGCCCAGGAAAGTAAAATCTCTCACTGCCTCCATTTCTTCCCCTTCTATTTGTCAGGAGGTGATGGGACCAGTGGCCATGATCTTAGTTTTTTTGATGTTGAGCTTCAGACCATATTTTGGACTCTCCTCTTTCACCCTCATTAAAAGGTTCTTTAATTCCTCCTCAATTTCTGCCATCAAGGTTGGGTCATCAGCATATCTGAGGTTGTTGATATTTATTCCGGCAATCTTAATTCCAGCTTGGGGTTCATCCAGTCCAGCCTTTTGCATGATGAGTTCTGCATATAACTTAAATAAGCAGGGAGACAATATATAGAACCTTGTCGTACACCTTTCCCAATTTTGAACCAATCAGTTATTCCATATCCAGTTCTTACTGTAGCTTCTTGTCCCACATAGAGATTTCTCAGGAGACAGATGAGGTGATCAGGCACTCCCATTTCTTTAAGAACTTGCCATAGTTTGCTGTGGTCGACACAGTCAAATACTTTTGCATAGTCAATGAAGCAGAAGTATTTATTTTTCTGGAACTCTCTTGCTTTCTCCATAATCCATCGCATGTTTGCTATTTGGTCTCTGGTTCCTCTGCCCCTTTGAAATGCAGAATTTTAAGCATAACCTTGCTAGCGTGTGAAATGAGCGCAATTGTGTGGTAGTTGGAGCATTCTTTGGCACTGCCCTTCTTTGGAATTGGGATGTAGACTGATCTTCTCCAATCCTCTGGCCATTGCTGAGTTTTCCAAACTTGCTGGCATATTGAGTGTAGCACCTTAACAGCATCATCTTTTAAAATTTTAAATAGTTCAGCTGGAATACCATCACTTCCACTGGCCTTGTTATTTGCAGTGCTTTCTAACGCCCATTTGACTTCACTCTCCAAGATGTCTGGCTCAAGGTCAGCAACCACACTACCTGGGGTGTACGAGACCTCCATATCTTTCTGGTATTATTCCTCTGTGTATTCTTGCCACTTCTTCTTCATGTCTTCTGCTTCTGTTTCTTTCTACTTTTGTCCTTTATTATGGTAATCTTTGTATGAAATGTTCCTTTCATGTCTCCAATTTTACTTTTAGCAGACAACTGAAGGCGGCCCTGTTTAGGGAAGTTTTTAATGTTTAATGCTGTACTGTTTTAATATTCGGTTGGAAGCCGCCCAGAGTGGCTGGGGAAACCCAGCCAGATGGGTGGGGTATAATAAATTATTATTATTATTATTATTATTGAACAGATCTCTGGTTTTCCCCATTCTATTGTTTCCCTCTATTTCTTTGCATTGCTCATTTAAGAAGACCCTCTTGTCTCTCCTTGCTATTTTTTGGAAATCTGTATTTTGCTTGCCTCCTCTCCCCCACTATTTGTAAGGCCTTGTTGAACAGCCATTTTGCTTTCTTGCATTTCCTTTTCCTTGGGATGGTTTTCGTTGCTGCCTCCTGTATAATGTTACGAGCCTCCATCCATAATTCTTCAGGCACTCTGTCCACCAAATCTAAAGCTTTAAACTTGTACCTCACTTCCACTGAGTATTCATAAGGGAGTTGATTTAGATTGTGTCTTACTGGTCCAGTGGTTTTTCCTACTTTCTTCATTTTAAGCTGGAATTAAGCTGATGATCTGAGCCACAGTCAAGTCCAGGTCTTGTTTTTGCTGACTGTATAGAGCTTCTCCATCTTTGGCTGCAGAGAATATAATCAATCTGATTTCGATACTGCCCATTTGGTGATATCCATGTGTAGAGTAGTCTCTTGTGTTATATATATATCTATATATATAAAAATATATATATAGATATATATATAAAGCTTTAAAACCTACTGAGTTGTGTGAATATATCATAGTGTGATCCATGACATCAGTCCAGCTGCTTAAGCAGTTGGGAATACATCACTGTGTGATCTATGACATCAATTTAGCTTCTTAAGCAAGAAACCAGAAAATCTTAGCTTTCTTTTTTTAGAGTGTTATTATAGTCCTTATGCTTTAAAAGAACACGGTTGCTCTTACAAGTCTGATTCATGGGGCTCAGATACTGTATAATTGTACAGATTTCCTAATTTTCTCCCCTTGAGTTCATAAATTCTCAGCTTAAATTTACATACACATATTTCAATGCACTGAAATTGGGGTGTGTGTGTGAGGTAACAAACTTTGGTTCACACAGATCCAAGCTCAGATATTCTGAGTTTAACTACATTGTACTAAACTTTGATTTTGTGTACCATTCTCGGATGGCACTACAGTATTCATTCCACCAGCATTGTTAGGCTTATGAGAAGTGGGATTTTGTAGCGCAAAGCCTAGAAGAACTGAATGCAGTAGTTTTAGGAATCCCCTCGGGAACTTTGAGAAGAAGATGCAGAGTTTGAGGCAGAAATGCTACTGTGGCGCTGCTGCTGCTCTGGGAAGGAGAGGGGGGAAGGGGGCTGGGAGCCTCCCGCCTTCCTTCTGCCCCTGGGCGAGCTGACCTGGCACCCCGCGCCACCCAGCCTGGGCCTAGACTGAGACTGCCCTGCCTAGGCGAACCCTCGGGCGGGGGAAGCGCGCCGCGCCAGCAGCTCTTGATGCTTGTACTGCCGCGTTGCGCGCGTGCGTCCGCGTGCCGGGCTCCCCACTCGCCGCCCCTTCGCCGCTGCCGAGCGCAGGTCAGGAGAGGAGAGAAGGAAGGGGTGCAGTCCTTCTCCTGCATTGCTCGGCTCCCGGGAGCGAGGACGTTGGCAGGGGCTGATTGTCGCCGCCTGCAGCTAGTGCGGCCGGTGAGTCGCCAGCGCGAGAGAAAGAGAGGAGGAGGGGCGGGGCGGGTTCATTCTCTCTCTCTCTCTCTCTCTCTCTCTCTCTCTCTCTCTCTCCCAACCCGGGGGGCGCGCGCTCCTCCCCCTGCCTTGCCGGAGGGCGCGACGGGGAGCTGCAGGGAGGGCGCGGCGCGGCGGGCGGGAACGCCGAACTCGCGCTCCGCCGGGCTTCTGCTCCACCTCCCCCCGCCGGCACTGCCGCTCTCGGCCACAGCTGCGCGGCCCCCCCTGCCTACGCCCATGGCCACAACCCAGACAGGACCACGGCCTTTGGTTCCTCAGAAGGACTGAGTTGCATTGGAACAACATCCACTTTGCCAGAAAGGGCATAAGCAGGGCAGGCAGCTGGTGAACGGCCAAATTCCCCACTCCATGTTGGTTGCAGAAGACGTGTGAGCCGACTGTGACCCAAGGAAGCCTCTCCTCCCAGACAGACGTGGGGACGGAGCCATTCCAAATGTGTTACGAGTACGGTACTTCCTATGAGATAGAAATGTACCTACAGAATAAAGGATTTATTTCTGCCTAGATATTGCTTATTTATGTAGCCAAAGCCATTACAAAGCAAGACACATAGAAACAAAACAAAATACACCACACAATTAAACTAAGAAGAATTTCACTGAGCATCCCCACAAACCTCTCATTAAAGGCAAAGCACCCCCCCCCTTTGAGAAGTGCAAAGGGAGCGTGGCCTAATGGAAAGAAAGCACGAATGGAAAGAAAGCGCGGAGGGGCGGGAAGCCAAGAAGTGGCTCTCGCGCTTCTGCCCCGCCAATGGCCGCGTCCGAAGATTCCCCACCCTTTTCTTCATTTTGCCTGAGGCACTGAAAAGGGCGGGAAGAAGACGGCGAAGAGCGCCATGGCGGGGCGTCGGCGGGTGTCCCTTGCGCCCTTCGCGGGTCCCTCAAAGTTATCCCACAGAAGTCGAGGAGGGCCCGGGCCCCAAACAAGCAAGTCTGCGGCCCCTCAGGCGGGCAGCCCACCTGTGCCCCTGCCTGCACCCAGCAGAGGAGCTGGTCCCCCCACCTCATAGTGGAAACTATAAGCAAGTGTGAGGAGGCAAGGAGACGAATCCCAGCAGCCATGGACAGCCAGGACAGGCTCCCACAGAAGCCCTGGACTGGATAGTCGAAGGGCTGAAGGAAAGAAAGGAAGGAAGACATTCTCCCTGGTTACTTCCAAGCCTACAGGAGCTTTGGGTGTTTGGTCTGGCTTGTTTTGGGTGCCACAGGACTCCTCTGGTGCCTCTCCAAGAGTCGGATGCAGCAGCATCAGATGGGTGCCATTTGAAGACTTGTCATCTGGACTCTGCCCTGTGGGTCGTGCCCACTCCTGAACCCAGAAAGCACCAGGGGTCCTCCTCCTCGTCAGCTGCTGGTGGCCTCTCTTGCCTCGTCCACTGGCCCCCACCCGCCCCATCTGACTACCTTTCAGGCACAAAATCTACCGTAACTCCTCTGTGGGGAGATAATGTCATGTTCCCCCTGTCAAGAGCAGAGATTTAGAAATAATCACCAGTATGAAAGTGCTTATGTCATTTGAGTAGGATTAGGCTGAAATAGAAACCATGGAGATGAGGAATTCTATCTCTCGCAATCAAATTAAAGCGTTTCTGCCTTTTGTGAAATGCCAGGCTTCATTTGCCTTAATAGGTTGTGACACCCCTTCATGGATCAATGCCTTGTCGTGGCGAAGGGGCTTGAATAACTCAGAGAAGCTATGAGCTATGCCATGCAGGGCCACCCAAGATGGACAGGTCATAGTGGAGAGTTTTGACTAAACGTGATCCACCTGGAGAAGGAACTGGCAAGCCACTCCAGTAACCCTGCCAAGAAAACTCCATGGACAAAGACAACAGGCATATAAAAGTTATGACGCTGGAAGATGAGCCCCTCAGGTCGGAAGGCGTCCAACATGCTACTGAGGAAGAGCGGAGGACAAGTACAAGTAGATTCAGAGCTGATGAAGCGGCTGGGCCAAAGCCGAAAGGACGCTCAGTTGCGGATATGCCTGGAAGCGAAAGGAAAGTCCGATGCTGTAAAGAAAAATATTGCATAGGAACCTGGAATGTAAGAACCATGAATGGAGGTAAGCTGGATGTGGTCAAAAATGAGATGACAAGAATAAATATCGACATCCTGGGCATCAGTGAACTAAAATGGAAGGGAATGGGCGAATTCAGTTCGGATGACTATCATATCTACTACTGTGGGCAAGAATCCCGTAGTAGAAATGGAGTGGCCCTCATAGTCAACAAAAGAGTGGCAAAAGCTGTAATGGGATGCAATCTCAAAAATGACAGAATGATCTCGATACGAATCCAAGGCAGACCTTTTAACATCACAGTAATCCAAGTTTATGCACCAACTACCGGTGCTGAAGAAAGTGAAATTGACCAATTCTATGAAGACCTACAACACCTTCTAGAAATGACACCAAAGAAGGATGTTCTTCTCATTACAGGGGATTGGAATGCTAAAGTAGGGAATCAAGAGATAAAAGGAACAACTGGCAAGTTTGGCCTGGGAGTTCAAAATGAAGCAGGGCAAAGGCTAATAGAGTTCTGTCAAGAGAACAAGCTGGTCATCACAAACACTCTCTTCCAACAACACAAGAGACGACTCTACACATGGATATCACCAAATGGGCAGCATCGAAATCAGATTGATTATATTCTCTGCAGCCAAAGATGGAGAAGCTCTATACAGTCAGCAAAAACAAGACCTGGAGCTGACTGTAACTCAGATCATCAGCTTCTTATAGCAAAATTCCAGCTTAAACTGAAGAAAGTAGGAAAAACCACTGGGCCAGTAAGATACAATCTGAATCAAATCCCTTATGAATACACAGTGGAAGTGAGGAACAGGTTTAAGGATTTAGATTTGGTGGACAGAGTGCCTGAAGAACTATGGATGGAGGCTCGTAACATTATACAGGAGGCAGCAACGAAAACCATCCCAAGGAAAAGGAAATGCAAGAAAGCAAAATGGTTGTCCAACGAGGCCTTACAAATAGCGGAGGAGAGGAGGCAAGCAAAATGCAAGGGAGATAGGGAAAGATACAGGAAACTGAATGCAGATTTCCAAAAAAACAGCAAGGAGAGACAAGAGGGTCTTCTTAAATGAGCAATGCAAAGAAATAGAGGAAAACAATAGAATGGGGAAAACCAGAGATCTGTTCAAGAAAATTGGAGATATGAAAGGAACATTTCGTACAAAGATTACCATAATCAAGGACAAAAGTGGTAAGGACCTAACAGAAGCAGAAGACATCAAGAAGAGGTGGCAAGAATACACGGAGGAATTATACCAGAAAGATATGGAGGTCTTGTACACCCCAGGTAGTGTGGTTGCTGACCTTGAGCCAGACATCTTGGAGAGTGAAGTCAAATGGGCCTTAGAAAGCACTGCTAATAACAAGGCCAGTGGAAGTGATGATATTCCAGCTGAACTATTTAAAATTTTAAAAGATGATGCTGTTAAGGTGCTACACCCAATATGCCAGCAAGTTTGGAAAACTCAGCAATGGCCAGAGGATTGGAGAAGATCAGTCTACATCCCAATTCCAAAGAAGGGCAGTGCCAAAGAATGCTCCAACTACCGCACAATTGCGCTCATTTCACACGCTAGCAAGGTTATGCTTAAAATTCTACAAGGCAGGCTTAGGCAGTATGTGGACCGAGAACTCCCAGAAGTGCAAGCTGGATTTCGAAAGGGCAGAGGAACCAGAGACCAAATAGCAAACATGCGCTGGATTATGGAGAAAGCTAGAGAGTTCCAGAAAAACGTCTACTTCTGCTTCATTGACTATGCAAAAGCCTTTGACTGTGTCGACCACAGCAAACTATGGCAAGTTCTTAAAGAAATGGGAGTGCCTGATCACCTCATCTGTCTCCTGAGAAATCTCTATGTGGGACAAGAAGCTACAGTTAGAACTGGATATGGAACAACTGAGTGGTTCAAAATTGGGAAAGGAGTACGACAAGGTTGTATATTGTCTCCCTGCTTATTTAACTTATATGCAGAATTCATCATGCGAAAGGCTGGACTAGATGAATCCCAAGCCGGAATTAAGATTGCCGGAAGAAATATCAACAACCTCAGATATGCAGATGACACAACCTTGATGGCAGAAAGCGAGGAGGAATTAAAGAACCTTTTAATGAGGGTGAAAGAGGAGAGCGCAAAATATGGTCTGAAGCTCAACATCAAAAAAACCAAGATCATGGCCACTGGTCCCATCACCTCCTGGCAAATAGAAGGGGAAGAAATGGAGGCAGTGAGAGATTTTACCTTCTTGGGCTCCTTGATCACTGCAGATGGTGACAGCAGTCACGAAATTAAAAGACGCCTGCTTCTTGGGAGAAAAGCAATGACAAACCTAGACAGCATCTTAAAAAGCAGAGACATCACCTTGCCGACAAAGGTCCGTATAGTTAAAGCTATGGTTTTCCCAGTAGTGATGTATGGAAGTGAGAGCTGGACCATAAAGAAGGCTGATCGCCGAAGAATTGATGCTTTTGAATTATGGTGCTGGAGGAGACTCTTGAGAGTCCCATGGACTGCAAGAAGATCAAACCTATCCATTCTTAAGGAAATCAGCCCTGAGTGCTCCCTGGAAGGACAGATCATGAAGCTCAGGCTCCAATACTTTGGCCACCTCATGAGAAGAGAAGAATCCTTGGAAAAGACCCTGATGTTGGGAAAGATTGAGGGCACTAGGAGAAGGGGACGACAGAGGACAAGATGGTTGGACAGTGTTCTCGAAGCTACGAACATGAGTTTGACCAAATTGCGGGAGGCAGTGCAAGACAGGAGTGCCTGGCGTGCTATGGTCCATGGGGTCACGAAGAGTCGGACACGACTAAACGACTAAACAACAACAGGTTGTGACAACTTAGGCTTTGGTGAAATCCTCTTAGTAAGAATGTTAGGTGGCTTCTTTGTTCTCCACCCTGTAATCATGGAGCTAAGAACAAAGGTGACATCTCTTGCCTTTGTAGAAGCACTAATAGCGCCTTGTGCAAGTGTGGAATAGTTTTAGCTTTTGCATAGTCATATCCGTTTCTCAATGTATGCAGCATGCAACTCTGGATAACCTGAATTAAGAAAGAAGGATTACGGGGGGGAAAGACCCCAAAGTTTCAAGCAGTGTGATACCAAGGTTTTGTGAAGTCAGGAGTCCTGCAAGGGGCACCCAGGCATATAGTGCTTACTCTTGAAATGAGCCACCTGCTGCAAATTTCATACATTACTCCAATGAAACATCAGGAACAACTACTGGGTAAGATCCCATGGTCAGAAATACTCAGAGAGAATTGATTGGTGGTCCAAGATTGATGGGAGTTTCCTTAAGATGAAAAAATATTGAAGGTCCAAATGCAGGCAATTCCAACAAGAAATAAAAGTGGGAGGCATCTAAGGAAACCTGTGTGGCTGCATAAGGAGCTGACAGATGAACTGAGAGTTAAGGGAATGTATAAGAAATGGAAGAACAGAGAAATCACAAAGGAGGAGTATACACAAGTAGCCAACAGATGTATGGTGAATGTCAGGCGGGCTAAAGCTCAGTATGAGCGCAGGCTTGCAAGAGAGGTTAATAATAATAATAATAATAATAATAATAATAATAATAATAATAGCTTATTCAGCTATGTTCGATGGAAGAGGAAGAACAAGCAAGTGGTAGGTCACCTGCATGGAGAAGACAGAGAAATGCTCTTGGGTGACAGAGAGAAGGCGGAACTGCTCAACATCTACTTTTTCTCTGTCTTCACGCGAAAGGAAAGCAATGACCAACCTAGTGACAAAAGAAATGATGCAAAAAAGGAGTAGCAGCCCATGAAAGGAAAGGAGGTAGTAAGGGGACATCTAGTTATGGTACTTTAAATGAATTCAGATTCCAGGGCCTGATGAGCTGCATCCAAGGGTACTAAAGGAGCTTGCGGGTGTAATCTCAGCCTTGGTGATCTTTGAGAATTCTTGGTGAACAGGTGAGGAGGTGGTCAAATGTCCCCATTTTCAAAAAGGGAGAAAAAGAAGACCCAGGTAACTACTGACTAGTGAGCATAACATCAATACCAGGACAGGTCCTAGAACAGATAATTCAACAGTCAATCTATGAGCACTTAGAAAAGGATGCTGTGATTACTAAGACCCAGCATGGGTTTCTCAAAAATATGTCATGTCAGACCAATCTAATTTCTTTTTTTGATGGAGTTACAGGCTTTTCTGGATCAGGGGAATGCTGTGGACATAGTGTATCTTGATTTCAGTAAAGCTTTTGATGAAGTCCCTCATGATGTTCTTGAGAGGAAGCTGGTAAAATGTGGGCTAGATGAGATAACTGTTAAGTGGATTTATAGCTGGTCTACTTACTGAACCTAAAGAGTACTCATTAATGGTTCCCCATCATGCTGGGGGGAAAGTGAGAAGTGGGGCGCTGCAGGATTCTGTCCTGGGCCCATAGTCTTTATAAATGACTTGGATGAAGGAATTGAGGGGATGCTCACCCAATGACACCATACCAGGAGGGATAGCTAATGCTACAGAAGACAGAATTGGGATTCAAGATGACTTTAACAGATTGGAGAAAACTGGGCCAAAACAAACAAAATGCATTTCAATAGGGACAAAGGTAAGCTTCTACACTTAGGCAGGAAGAACCAGATGCACAAATATAAGATGAGGAACACCTAGTTGCCTACATGTGAAAATGATCTAGGGCGTCACAGAGCAAACCGGCAACACTCTTCAATGTTGGAGTTAATTCTTTATTGCAAATACACAACCCTTCACAGATTTTGCTGAGTGTCAGATCTAATGAGCAGCTCATCCCCGGTAGGTCTTACCTCATCAATCAATTGCAGAGTCACAGCTTTCCCACAGCCATCGAAGTCTCATCCTCTCCAGGGCTTCCCCCAAGCAATCTGAGACTGTGTGCATGGAACCTGCTGCTCCTCCTCACGTTTCAACCCTCTTTTGGTTCTGGGAGATGGGAGGGGAGCTTGTTGCAGCAGGAGGGGGAGACTCTCCACCTGTGTAGATCATTGGGTGATCATTATGTGGTCCATGGCAGTGTGATCCATCCATGCCCCCCCCAATTGCTCTGATTGACCAAAGCCAAGGGATTGAGTCCATGAGTGGACTAGAAGTGCCCATCATAATGAAGCTTGAACCCCCAAGATCCCAGACTGCTGCCAAAGCACTTGGTCTACACCACTCGACTGCCCATGCCTGGCACTTGTGACTGAAATTATTAGAGGCACTTTGCCCAGTGAGTCCCAGGCAGCAAATGGCACATGGTTGCAGTTTCTGGGCAAAGGCTCTGTGTCCAACAGCCCCTCATGATGAAGTGTAGGCCTGGTTACGGAGAAGGAGCCATTTCACGTGTCGTAAAGTGTCAGTGTGACGCTTCTTGGTCTGCGCGTTAATCATGGCCCCACTGCTCAGATTTATGCACACCATAAGTGCCTCCCTTTATTCCATAATAAATCTTGCAACTTCTGCTCCTGCTTTGGCCATAATAAAGAGAGGTTTTAATGGCAATTGTGAGTTCCAGAAATGAAACTCTCAGCATGCCATTATCCTCAGTCTTGATTACCTCAAAACACCTTGAACATCTCAGCACTGATAAATTGGGCACCTTGATTCCCCTAATTCAATGATAATAGAACCATTTTTTAAAAATGCAGCTCCTGAATTTTGAAACATTCTTTGTTCTAACAATTCGTTCTCATGAATTATTTTGCTTCATTAATTTCATACATAAATTACATTTGAATCATTCTGTTGCTGAGCAAAACACTTGGAGATTAAATGTATTGTGCACACGAGATGCTGATGCTGTACATGGACACATTCATCAACCCTCCCATTTTCTCCTATCTGGTCATGCATCACATATTGATCACATTCTTGTTTCAGCCACTCAAATGACTTCAGGGCTGTGCCTTGGAAGCCCACAGGGGTGGGGCAGGGGATGAAGACAGGACAGGGTGACCCCATCACAACATGAGCCTGTGAGGTGGCCCATGACCAATACTCGAGCCACTCCATCACTCCAGTCCTCAGCAATGTTATTGGTATAAGGCAGGTGAATTGTGGCTGGTGAAGAGCACTTGGCAGACCTCTCAGTGTGGCAGGTGAGAAGGCCAGCTGGATTCCTGAGCTGGTGAGCCTTCCAACTTAGTGTCACTGATGGACTCTGGGATTGTGGCACTCCAGATGCAATTCATCAGGCCCAGAGAAAGATTGGGATTCATTCCGAATGCCTAGGAGTTTTCCTTACTGACCACAGGCTGTCCTTGGTTGACCTACCTCTTCCTTGGTTGTCCTCTTCCTCTAAACATAGTCCCAAAGCCCCTTCCTCCCCTCTAGGTGCCAGCTGGTGGCAGCAGAGCCTACCAGAAAGTGCTCTCAACCGTAGGAGATACAGCAAGGGAAAAAGATTTTACATAGGGAAGCGTGTTGTAAATAATAGGAAGTAAATCCTTCTTTAATCCTTTCCCCCCCTCTTTTCTTATTCCTTTTTCCCCTTTATTTTTCGAGCATATGTATTTTTGTGTTTATGTATGAATGGATTTTTCTACTTATATATTTTCTTTGATTTTTTTATTGAAATTTTGAATTCTGCATTTTTAATTTTTTTTGAATAAAGAATTTTTAAAGTTTTTTTTTAAAAAAACACACAGAACGTGCTCTCAACCGAGATGAGTGCCCCCGCATGAAGGGAGCATACCTCTGGTGTTTTATAAGGATGAAGAATGGGCTACTTTTGCCCCTCATGACAAGGAGGGCCCTTTTGATTACACCTTGTCAACCACAAGGCTCTCTGAAATGTGTCTGCCAAGGTTGTGGCTAAGCCCTTCCTCCAAGATGTAAAGAATTAGCCACACGTTAGTGGACTTATTGAATCCTTTCTGAGTCATTAAACTGTCATCTGCACATCATGTCTTTTGGGTTCACTTGCCAGCAACACCGAAGGGAAGGTTCACTCAGGAGTAACCTCCGCTGGTGTGCCGACAGACCCCTTCAAATGCTCCCTTCCGCCACTGGCTGTGGCATTGTCCAGAACCACCATAGCACAGCTTCTGTCCTGTACAAATGTGCGGTGTCCCAGTCCTCCTCCCCTGCTGGCGCTGCTCTGTGGGAATGTCTGGCTGCTCCACATGCCTGTGTGTTGCCCAAGGTGAATCAGCACCACTTTTGCTGGGAGCAGTCAGCCATTCCATGGGAACTCCAGGCTGGGCCACAAGATCTGATCACCCCCCAAAGACCTTGCCTACTTGCACAGGCACTCCTGTCACTGTTCTTGGAGGGGCAGGAAACAAAACTTTTGGTTTGCTTATCAAGACACCCCCCAATCTCTCCCACAAAGGGAACAAAAGCTCCACATAAAAACATTGGAAGAGCCTGCTGGGGTCCAGCTTCCTTTCCTCAGTGGCCAGCCAGATGCCTCAAAGAGAAGCCAGGAAGAAGAATCATAGAATCATAGAATCATAGAGTTGGAAGAGACCACAAGGGCCATCCAGTCCAACCCCCTGCTGAGCAGGAAACACCTGCTTGAACACAAGAGCTCCTTCCTCTCCTGTGGATCCTAGCAGCTGGTGTTTGGAAGCATTGCTGTCTCCCCCATGGCTATTGGCCTTTGATAGCCCTCCTCTCCCCCATGAATTTGTCTAATCCACTTTTAAAGCCACCCAAGATGGTGGTCATCCCTGCCTCCTGAGGCAGAGAGTTCCATAATTGGCTTTACCCTTTGAACTAGGGTGCCTTGTAAATCTGGATGGACTGACGGATGGGAGACAATGGGGGCCCAGACTTGCCTGGAAGGAGAAGATGATTCAAGAAGTCAGGACAGAATTCCCTCCTCAGCCCCAGGAGGTCCTGGTTACAGGAACACTGGAGCAAACACAGCCACGTCTCAGCCCTTGGAGGTGGGGGGGGGGCTTTGCTTCAGGGCTGCAGTTATTAATTACTGGCATTTATTATTCTTGTCAGCCTCTTAATGCCCATTAGATTTTTCAATAGAAGCACTGCAATAAAAGTACAGTTCTTTGGATGGTTTATGATGCATGTTAATGAGGACACACAAAGGCCTTCTCAGTTATGTACTTTCTGTTCTGGAAGACAGACGTTCCTGGGAAAGGTGGTGGCTGCGGTTGCACAGGGTGTCTGGCCAAAGCCAAGTTGCCATGTTTTCAATTAAGTAGTCTTGCAAGGAGTGATGCTCCTGAGTGAAAGGACACCAGAGTCAGTTGGTGAGAGTTGGCCAGGGCCCCTGTTAGGACAGCCACATGTGTATCCCCTTCCCCCTGAAAAAGAAGTGGTAAGAGGACAGGGACCTGCATAAAACTTGCCTATGTTAACTTCAAGGCATAGTTACAGATTTATAAATATTTATTATGCTTTGTAGAAACTCTGTGGTGCGGAAGGGTATGACTTGGGACTCAGCTACATCAGCAAAAAAATTAAAATGTTTTAAATGTGTTATAACAACGTGATTTCCCTGGTCCTGAATGGGGTAACTGTGCCCCTGAAAGACCAGGTGCGCAGCCTGGGAGTCATTTTAGACTCACAGCTGTCCATGGAGGCACAGGTCAACTCCGTGTCCAGGGCAGCTGTTTATCAGCTCCATCTGGTACGCAGGCTGAGTCCTTACCTGCCCAGTGACTGTCTCTCCAGAGTGGTGCATGCTCTAGTTATCTCTCGCTTGGACTACTGCAATGCGCTCTACGTGGGGCTACCTTTGAAGGTGACCCGGAAACTACAACTAATCCAGAATGCGGCAGCTAGACTGGTGACTGGGAGCGGCCCGCCGAGATCACATAACACCGGTCCTAAAAGACCTACATTGGCTCCCAGTACGTTTCCGAGCACAATTCAAAGTGTTGGTGTTGACCTTTAAAGCCCTAAATGGCCTCGGTCCGGTATACCTGAAGGAGCGTCTACACCCCCATCGTTCTGCCCGTACACTGAGGTCCAGCTCCGAGGGCCTTCTGGCAGTTCCCTCATTACGAGAAGCCAAGTTACAGGGAACCAGGCAGAGGGCCTTCTCGGTAGTGGCACCCACCCTGTGGAATGCCCTCCCACTAGAGGTCAAAGAGAACAATTACCAGACCTTTAGAAGGCATCTCAAGGCAGCCCTGTTTAGGGAAGCTTTTAATGTTTGATGGATTTCTGTATTTTAGAATTTCTGTTTTTTTGGAAGCCGCCCAGAGTGGCTGGGGGAACCCGGCCAGATGGGCGGGGTATAAATAATAATATTATTATTATTATTATTATTATTATTATTATTATTATTATTATTATTATGAGCTTTACAATGCATTTTCCTGAGACGTTTTTGGAATGTGTCTATAACCAGGCCAGGTGAACTTTGTGAGTGCCTGCTCACTAATGCACAGAGCATGGGAAATAAACAAGATGAACTTGAGCTCTTGGTACAGCAAACTAAATACGACATAATAGGCATCACTGAAACCTGGTAGGATGAGTCTCATGACTGGAATGTAGTAATAGAGGGATACAATCTATTTCAGAGAAATAGACCAAACAGGAAAGGAGGAGGAGTAGTGTTATATGTCAGGGATGTGTATACTTGTGAAGAGATCCAAGATTTAAAACTTCAAAGCCAATTTGAGAGTATCTGGGTCAAAATTAGGGGAGAGAAAAATAACAGTGATCTCATTGTGGGAGTTTACTATAGATCCCCAAGCCAAACTGAGGACACAGCTGATGCCTTCCTGGAACAGATGACCAAGCATTCTAAAGGAAGTGAGATAGTAGTAATGGGGGATTTCAACTATCCTGATATTTGTTGAATGTCAAACTCAGCCAAGAGCATAAGGTCGAACAGATTCCTCACTGGCCTTGCAGACAATTTCATTGTCCAGAAAGTGGGAGAAGCAACAAGAGGATTAGCCATTTTAGATCTGGTCCTAACCAATAGTGATGACCTGGTTAGTGGGGTAGAAGTGGCAGGAGCATTAGGTGGGAGTGATCATGCTCTTCTGGAGTTTATTATTCAGCGGAAAGGAGCAACCAAGCATACTAAGACTCAAATTCTAGACTTTAAGAAAGCCGACTTCAGAAAACTTAGGGAAACGCTGGGTGAGATCCCATGGACAGAAATACTAAAAGGGAAGGGAGTTCATGATGGTTGGGAGTTTGTTAAAAGGGAGATATTAAAAGCACAACTTCAGGCAATACCAATGAGACGGAAACATGGAAGGTGCCTAAAGAAGCCAGGGTGGCTATCTAAAGAACTTTTGACTGAGTTAAGATTTAAAAGGGATATGTACAGAAAATGGAAAAAGGGGGAAATCACCAGAGAGCTGCTCATTCATCTGATCCTCTTTTAAAGCCATCCAAGTTGGTGGCATCACTGCCTCCTGGGTGAGCAAGTCCCATACTTTAGCTCTCTGCGGGATGAAGAAGGACTTTCATTCGTCTGTCCTGAATCTTCCAGCCTTTGGCTTCATTAGATGTCCACAGGTTTGAGTGTTAGGAGAGAGGGAAGAGAACTTTTCTTCGTCCATTTTCTCCATGCCAGCCACCATTTTATGAACTTCTGTCATGTCGCCTCTTCCTTGCCTTTTCTTTAAAATTAAAAAAATGACTCCAGCACTGCAGCAAAGCAGCCAATTCAGCAGCCCAAGGCAGAGTGGATCAGAGCAGCAGCCCCATCAAAGGTGCCCTGACAATGTTTCACTTCTTTTGAATGGGATAATTACTTTGTTTGCATGTTAAAGTCTTGTTATTCTAATAGCTTCCTAATGCAATTAACAAGTTTATACTGCATTATGCAAAAATATATAGAGGCGGAAAGCAAGTGATGTAAAAGCAGCTTCCGTACCATCATAGTGTCGTGCTTAATCTGGAATGATTTGGGAGTAAGCTCCACACTTCCTGTTTTTGGCAGAGAGAAATTGCACCTGAGGCTTTGCTAAGCAGAAGGAGAAAATTTGACCAAAAAAGGTGATGGATTTTGAGATGTTGCCAAATAGGCTGGCTGGCTTTTCTTTCTTCCATCATTCACCTCACAAACAGCCTCTATTCATCATCATGCATATATTCCCCAGATTTCAACAAAGAGCTTGTTGTCTGTTAACTATCCAGCTGCAGCTGGTGGTTTTTCAGAAATTCAGTGGAAATGACTAGAGTTGGGTCTGCGGTTGTGTGAACACTTCAGAACTGGCTGACAGCCCAGCACCAGGAGTTAAAGGCTGGGCCCCTCAGAGCTCTCCTGTGCCTTTGGCCACCCAGAGGGACTATTACAATCAGAAGCACAGTCCTACACAGACAGGAATGGGAAATGGCCACATCATAAGTCAATAGGCACTGTCAGGGAGCCCCACTGGCCAAGAGGGGCTCAGGAGCTCCCTTTAGGCTCCCATTGGAGCACCAGCTGGACTTGCCCCATGCCGGGTGGGCATGGTTGTGGGGACGGGCCTTGTGGGTCAACCTAGGACCCATGTTGCACCTCATGAGACCTGAATGCCAGGCGTTCCCCACCACTGATCTAGCAACACCATGAACCAGGAAAATCTTAATGAACTGTAGAGTTGGAAGGGACCCCGAGGGTCATCTAGTCCTACCCCCTGCAATGCTGGAATCACAGCTAAAGTTCTTAAAAATCTCCAAGGAACGACGGTTCATAACCTTCCAAGGGAGACCTGTCCACTTGGACAGCTCTTGCCATCAGAAAGTTCTTCCTGATGCTGAGTCGGAATCTCCTTTCTTGTAGCTTGAAGTCATTGGTTTGAATCCTGCCCTCCAGAGCAGAATCCAAGGAAATGTTACTGAAGGTAAACCAAGAGATCATCACTTTGTAGGCTTTGAGGGTTTGGGGGAATGACATTTGACAGTGTGGTGTAGTGGGCAGTGTGGTGTAGTGGTTAAGAGCAGTAGACTCGTAATCTGGGGAACCGGGTTTGTGTCTCCACTCCTTCACATGTAGCTGCTGGGTGACCTTGGGCTAGTCACACTTCTCTGAAGTCTCTCAGCCTCACTCACCTCACAGAGTGTTTGTTGTGGGGGAGGAAGGGAAAGGAGATTGTTAGCCATTTTGAGACTCCTTCGGGTAGTGATAAAGCAGGATTTCAAATCCAAACTTCTTCTTCTTCTTCTTCTTCTTCTTCTTCTTCTTCTTCTTCTTCTTCTTCTTCTTCTTCTTCTTCTTCTTCTTCTTCTTCTTCTTCCTCTTCCTCTTCCTCTTCCTCTTCTTCTTCCTCTTCTTCTTCTTCTTCTTCTTCTTCTTCTTCTTCTTCTTCTTCTTCTTCTTCTTCTTCTTCTTCTTCTTCTTTTCTTCTTCTTCTTCTCCCCCCCCCCTTCTGTGTGGTGGTTCTACAGTAAGACTGAGGTCTATACAAAAGGATGGCTGATCTTGCCTACACATCTCTTTGGTGAGGCAGGTGTGTTGCCATGGCAACATGGCACTGGGGTAAGTGTCCAGTCATTTCCCCAGAGTCTTCAGGACAGTTTTGAATGGGACACAGCCTGCCTTCCCCTCACCCAGCAAAGGAATGCTGCTACCTAAGAGACACTGTGTGAAAAGAATAGGCGGGTCACTTTGGAGCCAGTCTGGGACAGAGTCAGAGACCTGGATTTGGAGACTCTGAGGAGCTAACTAGGGAACAACAACTAACTGCTTTCCTAGAAATAAGTGGGGGCTTGTTGGTCTCTAGGAGGCCGTTGCTGACCCTGATGGGGCCTCTTTGGCCTGTCTGCATGGATTTGGGACTGCCGGTATCTGTTGGAGTGTTTCAATTGCACTACCACTGATGTTCAACCTGTGTGTAAAAGGTCACAAGGGAACCAGACCCAGACCTTCAAATATTTGAAGGGCCGTCCCATGGAAGATGGAGCCAGCTTGTGTTCTGCTGCTCCAGAGGGGAGGGACCTGAACCGATGCATTCAAATTACAAGAAAGGAAGTTCAGCCTCAACATCAGGAAGAATTTCTGATGGCAAGAGTTGTTCAACAGTGAAACTCCCTTGGAAGGTGGTGGACTCTCCTTCCTTGGAGGTTTTGAAGTAGAGATTGTATGGGCACCTGTCTTGCATCATTTAGCTGTGATTCCTGTGATTCCTTAAAGAAATGGGAGTGCCTGATCACCTCATCTGTCTCCTGAGAAATCTCTATGTGGGACAAGAAGCTACAGTTAGAACTGGATATGGAACAACTGAGTGGTTCAAAATTGGGAAAGGAGTACGACAAGGTTGTATATTGTCTCCCTGCTTATTTAACTTATATGCAGAATTCATCATGCGAAAGGCTGGACTAGATGAATCCCAAGCCGGAATTAAGATTGCCGGAAGAAATATCAACAACCTCAGATATGCAGATGACACAACCTTGATGGCAGAAAGCGAGGAGGAATTAAAGAACCTTTTAATGAGGGTGAAAGAGGAGAGTGCAAAATATGGTCTGAAGCTCAACATCAAAAAAACCAAGATCATGGCCACTGGTCCCATCACCTCCTGGCAAATAGAAGGGGAAGAAATGGAGGCAGTGAGAGATTTTACCTTCTTGGGCTCCTTGATCACTGCAGATGGTGACAGCAGTCACGAAATTAAAAGACGCCTGCTTCTTGGGAGAAAAGCAATGACAAACCTAGACAGCATCTTAAAAAGCAGAGACATCACCTTGCCGACAAAGGTCCGTATAGTTAAAGCTATGGTTTTTCCAGTAGTGATGTATGGAAGTGAGAGCTGGACCATAAAGAAGGCTGATCGCCGAAGAATTGATGCTTTTGAATTCTGGTGCTGGAGGAGACTCTTGAGAGTCCCATGGACTGCAAGAAGATCAAACCTATCCATTCTTAAGGAAATCAGCCCTGAGTGCTCCCTGGAAGG
This sequence comes from Zootoca vivipara, assembly GCF_965207765.1. NCBI lineage: Eukaryota > Metazoa > Chordata > Lepidosauria > Squamata > Lacertidae > Zootoca > Zootoca vivipara. The sequence continues at coordinate 134,539,440 of NC_142582.1, read as the reverse complement.
ACAGATCGTGAAGCTGAGGCTCCAATACTTTGGCCACCTCATGAGAAGAGAAGAATCCTTGGAAAAGACCCTGATGTTGGGAAAGATTGAGGGCACTAGGAGAAGGGGACGTCAGAGGACAAGATGGTTGGACAGTATTCTCGAAGCTACCAACATGAGTTTGACCAAACTGCGGGAGGCAGTGGAAGACAGGAATGCCTGGCGTGCTATGGTCCATGGGGTCACGAAGAGTCGGACACGACTAAACGACTAAACAACCTGCATTGTAGGGGATCGGACTAGATGACCCTTTGGGGTCTACAATTGGGGTCTCTGACCTGCCCCTGAAATTTCCCATCACCCTGAGAACTGGGACACATCTATCACAGCAATAAGTAAGGAAACAGTAGCAGCCAAGACCTGAATTTGCCCAGCAGGATTCAAAACAGAGCCTGCCTGCTGTGGGTGGATTCAGGGCAAGGCCCTTTGCTCCACATCCTGGCTAGGACCAGCCTATGTAGCTCTTAGGATGGGGCCTAAGTGGCATGCAGGGGCCCTGCCCTCTCCTTGCCCCCAAGCAAGGGGCCTTTCCAAACCACCATCCCCACCATAAGGCCTGATCCAGGTCTTTAGTCCTTATGTTGTATCCTGTGTCTATTTCTTGGTTCCTCATAACAGATTGGCAAGGCAAGTCTGCTGGGTACTTTCTCCTATATATACCCCCTGCACACAGCAACCCAGGGTGCACAGCCAGTTGGGGTCACTGGCCACATCCTGCACATCCCCAGTTGCTGGGGAAGAGCAGCCATGGGTGGCTTGCAAACCCCCTGCCAGGGGCACCTGCCTTCAGTCCTGAGCTTGCCATTGCAGAGTCCTTGCAGGGGAATCATAGAATCATATGGAGCACAGGCCAGGAGCCACTCTCAGGCCACTTGGGAGGCACCCAGCACCCTCCAGGTTAGGCTAGTTTTTAGTGCTGGGTGCTGATAGCCAAATTCTTTCCCTTCTCATTTTGCTGCTGAAGGAGACAAAGGCCAGCCAGCAGACGGCGCTGCTGCACCATGGATCTTCTTCTTCTTTGGTGATCCCTCGTATCCGAGTAAGATGTCTTCCATAAACACGGTTTTAACAATGAGTCCGTAAGTGACTGTGGAGGCCAGTTCTGGATCCATACTTCCTTCCACAGTGGGGACATTGGTTTCCGGGCGGGAGTTGATCACGGTGTGGATTTGCCAAGCGTGCCTTCCTCTTAGCACGTTTCTCCCTTGTGTCCTGTGTTCGAGGGTCTTCAAAGTCCACAACACCTTTGGTAAAGGCTGTTCTCCAACTGGAGCGCTCACAGGCCAGTTTCCCAGTTGTCAGTGTTTATACTACATTTTTTAAGATTTGCCTTGAGACAGTCTTTAAACCTTTTTTGTTGACCACTAGCATTACGCTTTCCATTTTTAAGTTCGGAATAGAGTAGTTGTTTTGGAAGACAATAATCAGGCATCCACACAACATGACCAGTCCAACGAAGTTGATGTTGAAGAATCATTGCTTCAACACTGGTGATCTTTGCTTCTTCCAGTACACTGATATTAGTTCGCCTGTCTTCCCAAGTGATGTGTAAAATTTTTCGGGGACACCGTTGATGGAATCTTTCGAGGAGTTGGAGATGGCGTTTATAAGTGGTCCATGTTTCATAAGCATATAGTAAGGTTGGTAGTACAATAGTTTTGTAAACAAGCATTTAGGTTTCCCTGCGAATGTCCTGGTCCTCAAACACTCTGCACTTCAATTGGGAGAAAGCTGCACTCGCAGAGCTCAGGCGATGCTGGATTTCGGCATCAGTGTTGGCCCTTGTGGAAAGGTAACTGCCTAGATAGGAGAAGTGATTGACATTCTCCAACGTTACACCACTGAGTTGGATTTGTGGCACTGCAGAGGGGTTGTTTTTTACTTGTTGGTGCAGCACTTTGGTTTTTTGGATGTTGAGTGATGCAAAGATATTTAGGATGGAGGTCATCCTCTGAGCGTACACAGACTACGTTGTCATCAGCACCACGGATACTGAGGACTTGGCAGTGGTTTGGGGACACACTGCCATAATCAGTATGAGCACTTTGCCTGGCTTCAATGAATGCTGAGCTGCACTGAGTTAACAATTTTGTACCTTTCTCAGGTTGAGAAGAGACAGAAATGAGAGAAGCTGGCTGACTGCGAGGCTCTCTTGCCCCACCCTGCAGTCTTTATGCCTTTTAAACGTTTTGTTTCCCTCCCTGGCAGGGTGTGTGTTGCCTGTGGTTGGCGGTGTGCCCACCAGCACCTCCTGTGGCCCCCAGGAAAGGTCCCCTCATCCCCCCTGCAGTTGAGCTCATCCGTCTGTCTCAGGATACAATGGGAGAGTGAGCCTTTGGGGGAGAAGTTAAACCATTGGAGAGTTTCTGTGTCTGCTGTGTCTCTCCAACTTGGGAAAGTCAGGTTTTGTTGCCTCTGGGGCAGATGAAGGCATCCGGTTGTGCTGCTGCAGATGCACTGGGCGTTTCTTCTCTCTGCGCTCCTCCCAGGGGTCATTCCTCCTCTGGTCACTGCTGTGAAAGTAGCGACTACCTGTCTGTCTCCAGGCGCTATTGTCATCTGCAAGGGATTTCCACATGGCGGGCTTGATGTTACCAGCCTTCATGTCACATTTGCAGGAATCCCAGCTAAAAGCACCCCTGACAGGTTGCTATCCAACCTCTGCTTAAAAACCTTCAGTGAAGGAGAGTCCGGATCTGCTTGCATAAGGATTATGTGGAGGTTGGGCTGCCTCTAGTCCATATTCAAGAGTCACTCTGATTTGTTTGTAGAGCAATGATGAGCCAAGATGCCTCCCTGCCCCTCCCTCCCTCCTGGTTTGCTTGTGTGTGTGTGTGTGTTGGGGGGGGGAAGGTGCAGCTACACATCTTCCTATCAATCATTCATTCATCCTTCAACCAAAGTGGACCATTCTATTAGCCTCCACCCCCACCCCCTCACCGTGGAGGCAGACAGGCAGAACTTTCTTTCTGAAATAGGCAAAGCTACCCTGACCACCAAGAGTGGTTTCCTTTCCCCAAAGACTCCCCCTCCCTCCCAGCCAGGTGACCCTGCAGGCTTAGCATTTGCCCTGAGGTCAGTGGCAAGCATGGGTGTGGGGAGCCTGGTCTGGATAACCTTTTTGTTGCAGGTGATTCCTCAGGAGGCTTGAGGATGCCTGTTGGCTGCACAGGCTCCCCAAGCTCCTTCTGCTGGTGCCTCCTCACTCCCATCCCTGCTGCCATTAATTTAGGGAAGTTTTTAATTTCGGAAGTTTTATTGTGTTTTTATATTTTGCTGGAAGCTGCCCAGAATGCCTGGGGCAACCTAGTCAGATGGACAGCATTCTTCTTCTTCTTCTTCTTCTTCTTCTTCTTCTTCTTCTTCTTCTTCTTCTTCTTCTTCTTCTTCTTCTTCTTCTTCTTCTTCGATTTGGGAGTTGAGCCAACAGCCACAAGGCTTTGGAGACTTCCCCCTGACCTTGAACTGACTGGGCTATAAATGGCCCAGCAGTGGCGCTGTAGGTTAAACCACAGAGCCTAGGGCTTGCCGATCAGAAGGTCAGCAGTTCGAATCCCCGCGACGGGGTGAGCTCCCATTGCTCAGTCCCAGCTCCTGCCAACCTAGCAGTTCGAAAGCACGTCAAAGTACAAGTAGATAAATAGGTGGGAAGGTAAACGGCATTTCCGTGTGCTGCTCTGGTTCGCCAGAAGGGGCTTAGTCATGCTGGCCACATGACCTGGAAGCTGTACGCCAGCTCCCTTGGCCAACAATGCGAGATGAGCACCACAACCCCAGAGTCAGTCACGACTGGACCCCACGGTCGGGGTCCCCTTACCTTTCCCTTTTACCTTGGTATGAAAGTGCTCTTCCATGGACTGGGCCGCTTTCTGGCTCTTCAGGGAGAGCCCTGTAAATATTTACAGCAGAGAGGAAGTGGGAGCAGTTGGGCTTCAGGAGGAGGAAGAGGGCCTGTGTTTGCTTTTGCCCTTGGCCTCTTTCCAAAGGAGCATGGACCCTGGTCAGGCGCTGCAGCCCTGAAATCTCCTGCTCCGTGGAGAGTTGGGGGCACATGCAGTGTGATCCTCAGCATGTCTACTTGGAAGTAAGATGAAGTGTGGACACGACTGCAGTGTGCAAAAGCTACAGAGGCCAATGGAGGAAGCCTTTTGGACTTCAAAAGGGCTGATCGTTCCGCCAATGAGCAGGAGCTGAGCATTTGCACAGGGGGATGGGAGGCCATAAATCTCTGCTATACTGTACTAAGGTCTGATTTCCTTTTTGAAATGGTTGTTCCTCCTCCCCGAATCTCCATAAAATATGCCATTATACGATGAGTGAGCTTCTAATTGCTCTTGAGAAAGGCTCATAATGCCCCAAAAGCACCTGAGATTTTTATAAGAGTGGAAAAATATATTTTAAAGATGTAAACGATTTTAAGATGATGGGATAAAAAGAGCACAGAGTGATTAAGGCTAACAATAGTGTGTGGCTGACTCTTAGTTCAGTGCCCGGCTGTTGTTCCCTCTGGGTGGATGGGGCTGTTCCCCCACAATGCCTTGCTCCATGTGCCTGGCTGGCAGAAGTGCGGTGTTCACTAGGTCATGGCAGCAAATCTCACAGTGGCAAGGAGTTCCATGGTTCACCAGTGGCCTCACCCTCATGCAGATATCAGCACAGGCTCATTCTCTCTCTCTGCCACCCCAACCACTCTGCTGCTCCAGAGAAGCGGACATGGAACAATGGATTCAAGCTACAAGAAAGAAGATTCCACCTAAACATTAGGAAGAACTTCCTGACAGTAAGAGCTGTTCGGCAGTGGAATTTGCTGCCAAGGAGTGTGGTGGAGTCTCCTTCTTTGGAGGTCTTTAAGCGGAGGCTTGACAGCCATCTGTCAGGAATGCTTTGATGGTGTTTCCTGCTTGGCAGGGGGTTGGACTGGATGGCCCTTGTGGTCTCTTCCAACTCTTCCAGATTCCATGATTCTAGGTTTATAAACGTGTCAGAGGATTCCACCTCTACAATTCTATGATTCTATGAATACGTGAGAAGTATTGCAAGGACTCTCAAGCTGAGCCTCTAGCCTCCCAGTAGAAAGCCTCGCTCGGTTTTACTGAGTTCCATCCAGGAGGCTGGAGGCTCAGCTTTGGAGTCGCGGGGGGGGGGGTCGTCCTACCCCTGTACGTAGTGCACATACGCAGCTATGTTATGTAGCGACACTGCCCATGCACACTACGAGTGATGCCCCGCCCCCGGGTGCACAGCAATTTGCCGCCCTGGGTGATGCAGTGGCTTCGTACGCCGCTGATGATATGTACAATTTTATCACATGCAGAAAACAATATGTACGAACAAATCAGAGAGGGGAGCTGAGGGAAGTCCTTAGAGGGTGGGAGAGGGAGGGGGAAAGGGGTGGAATTGTAAGTGGCTATGTTATTGGTAATTTGTATTGTTCAAACATTCTTTTTCTTCAATAAAAATATATATTTTAAAAAATTCCTTCCAGTAGCTCCTTAGAGACCAACTAAATTTGTTATTGGTGGAAGTACTGGGAACCTTGGGAGGAAGTGATCATGTCCTCTTGGGTTTCATGATAGAGAGGCATGAGAAAGCTGAGAATGGTTGGACATGCACTCTGGACTTTAAGAAGATGCTGTTGGGAGACAGGGAAGGTGGAACTTTCCCGGGAAAGGGAAACAATGCTTAGGTGTGCCTAGATGAGTACCCCCACACTCCGCAGCTCTTTGAAGACTTCTGCACTTAGATGTTGAATGATGGGAAGGCCGGGTGGGCTAAGACTGCCCCCCCAGTCCAAAGGCTGAGTCTGGTGGTGGGTGCTAATGGGCCAGTGTGGTGTAGTGGTTAAGAGCGGTAGCCTTGTAATCTGGGGAATTGAGTTCGCGTCTCTGCTCCTCCACATGCAGCTGCTGGGTGACCTTTTGCTAGTCCCACTTCTCTGAAGTCTCTCAGCCCCACTCACCTCACAGAGTGTTTTTTGTGGGGGAGGAAGGGAAAGGAGATTGTGAGCTGCTTTGAGACTCCTTCGGGTAGTGATAAAGCAGGATATCAAATCCAAACTCTTCTTCTTCCTCTTCTAATGCCCCACACCTTGTTCCTTCCAAAGAGGCATCGACTGCCAGATGTTTCCGTTATGACTAGGAGGCGTCAAGCCATTAGCGCAACAGTTTCCACTCTCCTCAAGAACATTGATGCTGCTATCAGGCTCTGCCTCCAATGCATTAATTTCCCTGCTGCCATATGATGGATTTTGTATATTACCGTGTGCAGTGTGCTGTCATTATAAGCCTCCTGAAGGTGATCTGCCATTTCGTTTCTAATCCAAACCCAACCGCCTCACATCAAGGCCAAGAGCGGCTGTTGAGCAGGGGAGCAATGGGACGTGCCGCCCTGTCTTACCACTGCTGCTGCTGCTGTTGCCATCAGTGCTGGAGAAGCGGCTCCAGCATCGGACCCATTTCGGGTGAGATCTTGTGCGGTCAGCAAGATCACCCAGGTCGCACCTGAAATCGGTGCTGACCCTGGCGCTGCTTCTCTGCCAGTGGGGGAGGTTGTGGGGCACCCACAGGGGTTTCTGCCTTGGGGGCTTCTGTTGCCTGAGGCAGCAGCATCACCCTGTCTAATGGCTGGGTCGGCCCTGTTTCTGAGAACCTTCCCTTTCTGCATTTTTCACTTGGCAAGTGCAGATGGGTGGCTGAGTTCGGGGCTGCATTCTGCTCCCCACATCTTCCCCTCCAAGGTGTGGCTCTGGGGTAGCGGCTGCCCATCCTGTCTGTGGGGCCAGGGCAGGATGCTGAGGAGGGAGCAGATGTGGGCACCAGGGCCAGCCAGTGGCATGGAGAAAGAAGGGCCCCCCAGCCACACTGGCACCAGGAGTGCCAAGGCTGTTGGGGGCAGGAGCGAGGGTGGAGACTTGGCTGGGTCAGGCGCCCACGCTGTGTGGGGCGGCCAGAGCCACCATCACCCCTTTCCACCATGAGGCCCTTGGTGATAGCCCCCCTTGGGGACCCTGTGATCCCCCCAGCCTCAGCATTGCAGCACATCAACATGACAAACTATCCCATTCCCCTCTGGCTTAATAGCATCCCATCAAAATGCATCTTCCAACCTTAAAGAAAACTTCTTCTGTGTGAAAGATTTTTTTTTTTGCTTCATTTCCTTTGCAATTTCATTAATGTTTAATAAAAATAGATTATGAAAAATGTTTGGGGTGGTAATCTTCCTGAAATGATTATGTCTGTGGAGGTGGATCAGGTGCTCAAGGTAAAGGGAATGGATCTTCGCTGCTGTCTGTGGGAGCTGGGGGGGGGTAATTTATTTCCTGAGGGTTTGCTGATTGATTGGCAATGGAAGCCCAGCTTAGAAGGACCATATTTACTCAAATCTAATGCTCACCGGTTTTGGCCAGATTATGGTGTGAAAATTAAGGTGCACATTAGATTTGATGGCACACATTTACATTCGCCAGCAAATACTTTTTTGGGTTTCAAGTTCTGAAAATTGAGGTGCACATTAGATTCGATGGTGCCTTAGACGCGAGTAAATGCGGCAATTCTTGAGATGCTGAGTGGCCAGTGAAGGAAGTGGCTCCTTCCTCTGGAACAAAGGAGATCTTTGGAGATTTCCAGAGAGGGGGGCCTGAGCCCCATGAGGAGGTGGGAGTTGCTGCTCATTTGGCCCTCTTCTCAGGGGCGTACCCAGGATCAAATCTAGGGGGGGCAAGCCATGGTCGTCCAGGGGCGGGGCCAAGGGAGGGGAGGGGCCACCAAGTGGGAACGTGGGCAGGGCTACAGAACCCACCCCCCACTATGACCTCTGGATAGCAAGGAAAACAGCAGCAGCAGCGCCGACAGAAACTGAAAAGCAAAGCGAAGGAGTGCGCCCAGGAAACGACTCGACAGGAAGGGAGCGGCAGCGGCAGCGCTTTTCTGGCCAAGGGGCGTGCGGTGTTCGTGCGCTCCGTGAGCTACCAGGCTCCGCTTCGCTCCGCTCCCTTCGCCTCCAGCAGCCGCCTCCAGTAGCCGCTGGGCTTGCCGCCGCGCTGCTGCGCTCCCTCCGGTGTGCGCGTGGGCGGGCACTTCCTGCCGATCAGCTGTGAGCGGGTGCGCGCAGCCTTGTTCGAGCTTGCCCTGCCCCGCAGCTCCTAGCGCGGGGGACGCTGGTTTCCACCACCGCCGGTCTTTTGAAGCGCCACTACGCTTCTGCGGTTAGGCCCGCTGCTGCCGTGCTCCTGGGGGGGGGGGCTTGCTGAAGAGAAGGTGATGCTGGATGAAATATACTCGGAGTCAAGAGTGAATTTCATGCTCTTTATTCAGCTCATAGTCATCAAGGAGGAGAAGAGAAGACGAATGGCTCTTTTCCCCAAACCATCTGCTTATATACATTATTTACACAATGGGCCTTGCGTGATTGGCTACTTCAGGGCTACACCTGTGGGCCAATTATATTATGGATTGACTTCTGCCTGCAGCCTGATTGGCTGCTCCTACAGGCCAATCAGGTAGCAGATTCACTTCTGCCAGCCGCCTGATTGGCTGCTCCAGCAGGCCAATCAGGTTGCGGATTCACTTCCACCTGGAGTTGGATTGGGTAGCTCCCGCTGATTCTGAATCCTATTGTTCTAGGATTCAGCTCAGTACATAACACCCCTCCCCTCTAAGTTCCAGTCCTGCCCGGGAAGTTGCATTCGTAGTCCCCAAGGTCTGCTGGCCGCCTCCGTGTGCGTTGTGGCCTGGGGTGTTCCTTGGTCAGGGGTTCTGGTTCTGGCTCGTGTTCCGAGGCTGCTGGCTGTGCCAGGGCTGTCTGGTCTGGCGCCACTGAACCACTAGGTTGTAGCTCTGGTTCCGGTGTCCTTCCAGCCTCGGGGCGCCCCTCTGTGCCTACTGCTTCTGCTTCCCCTGCCCACCCCTCTCGCTCTACAGGCCTCACTGCCCTGCTGTCCCCTTGGGACCCCTCTGTCCCGCTCTCCTCCCGGGTTCCTCCTGGGAATCGTCGCCGTAGCTGGTCGCAGTGGCGGCGCCAACATTGCCCCCCTTCCGTTAGTACCTCGTACGACACGGGACCGGTCACCTTGGTGACTGTGGCGGGTACCCATGCTGGGCCTGCCCCAAAATTCTTTGCATACACTGGGTCCTGGGCCACAAATGTCCGGGGGTTCCTGCCTTTCCCCACCACTACCTCATCCTGAGCTCTGTCGGGGTGAAGTCGGTCCAGTCTAGTTGCAAGGCGCCGGCCCATTAGTAATTCAGCTGGGCTCCGGCCCGTCGTTGTGCTTGGGGTGCTGTGCTGTGCTAGAAGAAATGCGGCAAGGCGGTATTCCCAGTCCCCTTGTGTCATGCGGCGGAGGCTGTCCTTGGTGGTTCGCACCATGCGCTCCGCTTGGCCATTGGTGGCAGGGTGGAATGGTGCTGAGCGGATGTGGCGGATGGCGTTCTGCGCTGTGAAGGTCTGGAACTCCTCTGACGTGAATGCGGTTCCATTGTCCGAGACGAGGGTGTCAGGGAGCCCGTGGGTCGCAAACAGCTTACGTAGTACCCGGATGGCTGCCGCCGTAGAAGTGGATGGTACCAGTGCGACCTCCAGCCATTTGGTGTAGGAATCCACCACTATGAAGAATGTTTTTCCCTGGAAGGGGCCAGCGAAGTCCACGTGCAAGCGTGACCATGGATGTCGGGCGGACTCCCAGGGCTGGACTGGGGCCCTTGGGGGATCCGGGCGGGATTCTTGGCAGGTCTGGCAGTGTTGGACCCAGGCCTCTATCTCTCTGTCAATCCCCGGCCACCACACATAACTCCTGGCAAGGGCCTTCATCCTCACTACCCCTGGGTGTGTCTCGTGTAGGGCTGTGAGGACCCTTTTGCGGAGGGGCTGGGGAACAACGACCCTGCTTCCCCATAACAGGCACCCCTTGTGGGCCGACAGTTCATGTTTGCGGTTTGTGTAGCCAGCGAATTCTGGCCCGGGGCTGCTGCTGGGCCATCCTCGCCACACCCAGTCCAGGACCCGGGAGATGACCCTATCTTTTGTGGAATGGTGCGCAACTTCTTGTGCCTGAATGGGTCGGTCGGGAAGCAGCTCCAGGGTCATAACCTCTTGCGCAGGCGCTGGGTCGGGGCCTGTTTCTGGTAGTGGTAGCCTGCTGAGGGCGTCTGCGTGGCCCATTGCCTTCCCAGGGCGGTGGATTAGTGCATACTGGTAGCCGGCAAGGAAAATTGACCACCTGAGGACACGTGGAGACAACACTTGGGGGGTCTGCTTCTCAGGGGCAAACAGGCCAAGCAACGGCTTGTGGTCAGTCACTATGGTAAAGGGCCGCCCGTACAAGAAATCATGGAATTTTTTTACGCCCTTCACGATTGCCAGACCCTCCTTGTCAATCTGTGAGTAGTTTCGTTCGGCTGCAGCAAGCGTCTGGGAGAAGTATGCCACCGGCACCTCTCTTCCATCCGGGAGTTGGTGTCCCAGGACAGCGCCGATGCCATAGGGAGAGGCGTCGCATGCCAGCACCACTGGCAGCCTCTCGTCGAAGTGTGCTAAGACCGAGTTCGAGACGAGCAAGTCCTTGACTGCCTGGAATGCGGCCCTTTGTCGCTGGCCCCACACCCAAGGGGCCCTTTTATCTAGGAGTCTGTGTAGGGGCTCCGCTACCGCTGCCTTATGGGGAAGGAAGGCATGGTAAAAGTTCAATAGTCCCAAGAATGACTGAAGTTCGGGCTTGCTCTTGGGCGCTGGGGCCTCACAAATGGCCCGTACCTTGTCACCGGTTGGATGGACCCCTTCTGCGTCCACCTTAAATCCCAGAAAGTCCACCTGCGGCACTCCCAGTAAACACTTTTCCCGCTTCACCTTGAGGCCCGCCGTCTGGAAACGGTGCAGGACGGAGCGGAGGCGGTCCTCAAATTCCTCTGGTGTGGGCCCGGCGATCAGTACATCATCGAAGAAGGGGGTGACGCCACGAATCCCTTTAAGGAGAGAGTCCATTAGATTCTGGAATATGCCTGGTGCCACGCTAACGCCAAATTGCAGCCGCTTAACTCTGAATGCCCCTCTGTGCGTCACAATCGTCTGAGCCTCTGCTGTGGCTTCGTCCACAGGCAACTGTTGATACGCTTGGGCCAAGTCCAGTTTGCCAAAGATTTTTGACCCAGCCAGGGTGGCGAGGACATGGCTGACCACTGGCACTGGGTATGCATGGGCCGTGAGAGCCTTGTTTATGGTGCATTTGTAGTCTGCACAGATGCGGACCGAACCGTTAGGCTTGACGGGTGTGACAATTGGAGTTTCCCAGGGGGCGTTGGGCACCGGCTCCAGCACTCCTTGCTCCACGAGCCGGTCCAATTCCTCGTCTATGCGGGGTTTCAGGGCGAACGGGACCCGGCGGGCCTTGTGCCTGATGGGTCGTACAGCGGGGTCCAGCTGTAGGGCAATGGGGGGTCCTGTATATCGTCCCAATGCCCCATCGAAAACCCCTGGAAACTCTTTGCATATGGCGTCCACGTCCACTTGTAAGCTAGTGCGGTTCACCCCGGTAACGGCTAGCCCCAGAGGTCCAAACCATGCCAGTCCCAGTAAGCTAACGTAGGGGCCCTTAACTACCAGCAAGTCCAATTGTTGCTTTCGCCCTCGATATTGCACCCTGAAGGTCCCCACCCCCATAGTAGGGACCTTACATTTCTGGAAGTCCCGGAGGGTGAATGGGGCCGGCCTTAGTTTGGGACCCCCATTAGGGCACAGTTCCCTTAATGTTCGGGCCGAGATTATGGATAGAGTTGAACCCGTGTCCAGCTCCATGCGGCATGGGGCTCCCTCTATCTGTACCTCTATATAAATTTTCTCTGTGCTGGGATGGGGCAACTGGAATACCTGGTAGTCCGTGATCTCCGTTGAGTTGCCTTGGTGCATGGTGCCGTGTGACCTGGGGCTCCTGGGTCGGTCATCTGATGCTTGTCGACGGGTGAGTTGAGCCCGACACACCCGGGCGATGTGTCCCAATTTTCTGTACTGCCTGCACTCTGCGTTGCGGAAACGACAGGTCCTCCTCTCGTGGTTCTCCCCGCAGCTTGCACAGTTCCCTCCTTCTCGTCGAGGCTGCTGTGGTGTGTGTGCTGCTTGAGTGCGCCGCTGTACTCGGTGTACTTCCTCCCTGTCAGATTCGGATTCGTCGGTGAGGTCATAGAATCATAGAATCATAGAGTTGGAAGAGACCACAAGGGCCATCCAGTCCAACCCCCTGCCAAGCAGGAAACACCATCAAAGCATTCCTGACAGATGGCTGTCAAGCCTCTGCTTAAAGACCTCCAAAGAAGGAGACTCCACCACACTCCTTGGCAGCAAATTCCACTGCCGAACAGCTCTTACTGTCAGGAAGTTCTTCCTAATGTTTAGGTGGAATTTTCTTTCTTGTAGTTTGAATCCGTTGCTCCGTGTCCGCTTCTCTGGAGCAGCAGAAAACAACCTTTCTCCCTCCTTTATATGACATCCTTTTATATATTTGAACATGGTTATCATATCACCCCTTAACCTTCTCTTCTCCAGGCTAAACATACCCAGCTCCCTAAGCCGTTCCTCATAAGGCATCGTTTCCAGGCCTTTGACCATTTTGGTTGCCCTCTTCTGGACACGTTCCAGCTTATCAGTATCCTTCTTGAACTGTGGTGCCCAGAACTGGACACAATACTCCAGGTGAGGTCTGACCAGAGCAGAATACAGTGGTACTATTACTTCCCTTGATCTAGATGCTATACTCCTATTGATGCAGCCCAGAATTGCATTGGCTTTTTTAGCTGCTGCATCACACTGCTGACTCATGTCAAGTTTGTGGTCAACCAAAACTCCTAGATCCTTTTCACATGTACTGCTCTCAAGCCAGGTGTCTCCCATCCTGTATCTGTGCCTTTCATTTTTTTTGCCCAAGTGTAGCACTTTACATTTCTCCTTGTTAAAATTCATCTTGTTTGCTTTGGCCCAGTTGTCTAATCTGTTAAGGTCATTCTGAAGTGTGATCCTGTCCTCTGGGGTGTTAGCCACCCCTCCCAACTTGGTGTCATCTGCAAACTTGCTCAGGATTCCCTCAAGCCCATCATCCAAGTCATTGATAAAGATGTTGAACAAGACTGGGCCCAAGACAGAACCCTGTGGCACCCCACTAGTCACTACTCTCCAGGATGAGGAGGAGCCATTGATGAGCACCCTTTGGGTTCGGTCAGTAATCCAGCTACAAATCCACTGAATGGTAGCATTGTCTAGCCCACATTTTACCAGCTTCTTTACAAGAATATCATGGGGCACCTTGTCAAAGGCCTTGCTGAAATCAAGATAGGCTACATCCACAGCGTTCCCTTCATCTACCAGGCTTGTAATTCTGTCAAAAAATGAGATCAGATTAGTCTGACATGACTTATTTTTCAGGAACCCATGCTGACTTTTAGTGATCACAGAGTTTCTTTCTAGGTGCTCACAGACTGTTTGCTTAATGATCTGCTCTAGAATCTTTCCTGGTATTGATGTCAGGCTGACTGGGCGGTAATTGTTTGGGTCCTCTCTTTTCCCCTTTTTGAAAATAGGGACAACATTTGCCCTCCTCCAGTCTGCTGGAACTTCGCCTGTTCTCCAGGAATTTTCAAAGATTATTGCCAGTGGTTCTGAAATCACCTCTGCCAGTTCTTTTAATACTCTTGGATGTAGTTCATCTGGCCCTGGAGACTTGAATACATCTAAACTAGCCAAGTATTCTTGTACTACCTCCTTACTTATTCTGGGCTGTGTTTCCCCTGCTGAATCATCTGCTCCATATTCTTCAGGTCGGGCGTTGTTTTCTTTCTTGGAGAAGACTGAGGCAAAGAAGGCATTGAGGAGTTCTGCCCTTTCTCTGTCCCCTGTTTGCATTTCACCATCTTCTCCTCTGAGTGACCCCACTGTTTCCTTGTTTTTCCTTTTGCTACGGACATACCCATAAAAGCCCTTTTTGTTGCTTTTAACCTCTCTGGCGAGCCTGAGTTCATTCTGTGCTTTAGCTTTTCTGACTTTGTCTCTACACGTGCTGGCTATATGTTTGAATTCCTCTCTGGAGATTTCCCCCCTTTTCCATTTTTTGTACATATCCCTTTTAAATCTTAACTCAGTCAAAAGTTCTTTAGATAGCCAGCCTGGCTTCTTTAGGCACCTTCCATGTTTCCGTCTCATTGGTATTGCCTGAAGTTGTGCTTTTAATATCTCCCTTTTAACAAACTCCCAACCATCATGAACTCCCTTCCCTTTTAGTATTACTGTCCATGGGATTTCACCCAGCGTTTCCCTAAGTTTTCTGAAGTCGGCTTTCTTAAAGTCTAGAATTTGGACCTTAGTATGCTTGGTTGCTCCTTTCCGCTGGATAATAAACTCCAGAAGAGCATGGTCACTCCCACCTAATGATCCTGCCACTTCTACCCCACTAACCAAGTCATCACTATTGGTTAGGACCAGATCTAAAATGGCTGATCCTCTTGTTGCTTCTCCCACTTTCTGGACAATGAAGTTGTCTGCAAGGCCAGTGAGGAATCTGTTCGACCTTATGCTCTTGGCTGAGTTTGACATCCAACAAATATCAGGATAGTTGAAATCCCCCATTACTACTATCTCACTTCCTTTGGAATGCTTGGCCATCTGTTCCAGGAAGGCATCATCTGTGTCCTCAGTTTGGCTTGGGGATCTATAGTAAACTCCCACAATGAGATCACTGTTGTTTTTCTCTCCCTTAATTTTGACCCAGATACTCTCAATTTGGCTTTGAAGTTTTAAATCCTGGATCTCTTCACAGGTATACATATCCCTAACATATAAAGCTACTCCTCCTCCTTTCCTGTTTGGTCTATTTCTCTTAAATAGATTGTATCCCTCTATTACTACATTCCAGTCATGAGACTCATCCCACCAGGTTTCAGTGATGCCTATTATGTCATATTTAGTTTGCTGTACCAAGAGCTCAAGTTCATCTTGTTTATTTCCCATGCTCTGTGCATTAGTATACAGACATTGAAGACCGTTGATCATTCCCCCATGTCTCTTATTTAAGGATATTTTCGTCCCACCACTAGGTCTGCATGCTGCTTGCTCCATTTGGTCCTTGACATTTGGATGATCATCTTCAGCATTTGATAGACTCCTACCTTCAGGACCACTGTCTCCCTCCCCCACATAAGTCAGTTTAAAGCCCTCCTGATGAGGTTTTTGAGTTTTGTGGCAAAAACATTCCTCCCAACTTTTGTGAGGTGCAGTCCATCACTTGCCAGAAGTCCATCATCAAGAAACTGCAGACCGTGATCTAGGAATCCAAACCGTTCCTGTTTGCACCATTTGCGAAGCCAGTTGTTCACTTCCCCTATTTTTCCCTCTCTCCCTGGGCCATGTCGTTCAACTGGGAGGACAGAAGAGATGACAATTTGTGCATCTAATTGCTTCAACTTCCTGCCCAGAGCCTCATAATCATTTTTGATCTTCTGTAAGCTATGGCTTGCAGTGTCATTGGTTCCCACATGCACCAAAAGGAAGGGGTATTTGTCGGTGGGTTTTATTATTCCTTGCAGCCGTTCTGTTACATCTTTGATCTTGGCCCCAGGTAGACAGCACATCTCTCGAGACATCTTGTCAGGCCCACAGATCACTGCTTCTGTACCCCTCAGTAGGGAATCCCCAATCACCACTACACGCCTCTTCAGAGGCTTGGTTGGGATTCTTCTATGTGCTGTCCCTTCCAAGGTTACCTGCATATTTCCAGAGGACTGACTTGGTTGCTCGTCTTCATATTCCTCATCAACTGTGATGAGGGAGAGATCCTCAGGTGGAGTCTGTTCCTCGTCTTCCATGAGCACTTCAAAACGGTTGTTTAATTCTAAGCACTCAGAGCGATCCCTGGGCCTTCTACTTCTATGAGTCACGTTCCTCCATACATCTGGCTGCTGTGTTGGGGAACTGACCTCCTCCTCAGGGAGATCCCCTGTCTCCTCCTTGGTGCAGACAGTGTGCTCTGCTGCATCCAAGAAAAGCTCCAGCTCTTTAATTCTCTGGAGCGTAGATACACGCCCCTGAAGCTGCTGCACCTTCTCTTCCAGAAGGGCAACCTTGTTTTCTAGTAGGGCAACCAACTTGCAATTGTTGCAAGTGTAGCTACCCACATCCTTTGGCAAGAAAACAAACATTGCACAGGAATTGCAGGTGACAATGGTTGTTCCCTCCACCTCCATCTTGAAAACCTTGAGGTCAAGGGGGAAAGAGGAAGAGGCCTAGGTCCCCCCTAACAAACGTATGAGACTTGCTGCCCTAGGTCAAAAAGATGGGTAAAAGGTCTTCGTGGTAGACCCTCGGTTGGGATGGCGGGGCCGGTCGTGCCTCTTGCGTTGACCTCTCGGCGGCTTCGGTTGCCAGGGCTTCCTCCAGAGCAATCTGGAACGTGAGGTCTTTTTTGGCGTAGAGGCGTCGTTGCAACATCTCGTCCCTCAGGCCACCGACGAGGCGGTCACGAAGCATGTTCTCCAATTCTGAGAAGTTGCATAACCGGGCGGCTTGGCGGAGGGAGGTCACAAACCCAGTTATGGTTTCCCCCGGGGCTTGCCGCTTTGCGTAGAAGGCATTTCGGCAAGCTACCACCGAGGGCTGTGGTGAGAAGTGCTCCTTCAGCCGTTCCATTATTGTTTTGTAAGAGACGGTAGCGACATCTCTAGGTGCAAGGAGAGCCCGGGCGATTTCAAACGTCTCCTCTCCACAGACGCTGAAGAATGTTGCCCTCTTCATGGCATCGTTGGTGACTTCTTTCGCTTGCAGGAGGAAGTTGAAACGGGCGGCGTACCCTTCCCAGTCTCCTGATGCTGGTTTGAATGGCGAGAAGCTGCTGTCGGTTGCCATTCTGGGTTCCTTGGGTCCTGGAGCTGAAGCCTGGATGCACGGTGCGATGCAGCGGTGCAGCAGGTGGCGGTGCTGCGGTGCAGTGCGTGGTGGCGGTCAGCTCAGCAGGATCCCATCCTCGTCGCCAGTGAAATATACTCGGAGTCAAGAGTGAATTTCATGCTCTTTATTCAGCTCATAGTCATCAAGGAGGAGAAGAGAAGACGAATGGCTCTTTCCCCCAAACCATCTGCTTATATACATTATTTACACAATGGGCCTTGCGTGATTGGCTACTTCAGGGCTACACCTGTGGGCCAATTATATTATGGATTGACTTCTGCCTGCAGCCTGATTGGCTGCTCCTACAGGCCAATCAGGTAGCAGATTCACTTCTGCCAGCCGCCTGATTGGCTGCTCCAGCAGGCCAATCAGGTTGCGGATTCACTTCCACCTGGAGTTGGATTGGGTAGCTCCCGCTGATTCTGAATCCTATTGTTCTAGGATTCAGCTCAGTACATAACACCGGAATAGATGGGTTTAGCCACACCTCTGTTTGCCTTGTGCTTTACTACTGAATGTCAATTGGGTTTTCTCTGGATTGACTTCTTGCTCTGATTTATTGCTGAAGAGTGGGTTTTCCAGGGGAAATTGGTGAGGCAAAAGAAAACTGCTTGGCTCCTGCTTTTTAGGCACAGCACAAGTTTGTATGAGCCCTGAATCAGATCAAGCGTAAAACCAGGTTTTCTGTGGATTGACATTTGTTCTGGTTAAGGAGTAAACAGTGTGTTTTCCTGGGGAAAAGGACAGACAAAAGAAAAGCCTCTTGGACCCTAGAAATCAGGGGAGAAAGGGTTAGGGTTAGGGTTAGGAGCCCTATGGCTTCCCTTTGATCTGTGAATGCAGCTGTCCAGTCTAGCCTGTGAATGTTTCTTCCCTGCTGTCCCTCCTCTGCAATTTTTGTGACGAGGATCCCCCCCTCCCCCAGCCTGGCCATTCCTCTCTTTTTCTCTTAAATAAGGAATATTTTGCCCAGAGGAGGCAGGGAAAGGCTTCAAATACCTGCTCAGTTTGACAAGATTAACTTTATAAAGTTCAGTTCTGTGTTATGACCAGGAGAGGCAGGGATCAATACTCAATGATCAGAAGGAGCCAACGTTTTGTATTTGGGTTTTTCCTCTGCTTGTGAGGTTAATGCCCCCAGGCAGATTAAATATGAAGTGCTTTCTTCACCCTCAGCAATGATCTACACTTTATTAACTTCTACTGGGCTGGGAATTATCTTCTCATAGAGCAATTTATGTTCTCCCATTGACTCTCACTTTGCCATAAATATATACAGTACAAACATCTCTTCATTTTAATAGGTTGACATTTCAAGCTGCTTAAGAGTATATCTGAGAGGCTTTCTGCTCCGAGGGTCCCCTGGATGAGAAGCAGCAGCCACTCCGAGCCCCAGTGCCGCAAGGCCCTCATTTGTGGGCCCAGAAACCCCTCACCCTCTTGGCAAGTCACAGAGCGCAGGCACCCCGGAAGTCTCTCAGAGGTTGGATAACGCAGCCGTCATAGAATCATAGAGTTGGAAGAGACCACAAGGGCCATCCAGTCCAACCCCCTGCCAAGCAGGAAACGCCATCTTTCCTCAGGAGACACCGTCTTTCCTCTCCTGCTTGCAAGTCTCTCATTCTGTGCCCCCCTTTCCAGGCAACACTTCGGAATGGGAAGCAAACTCCTCTGTGGAAGCTGGATGGAAACAGATGTACAATTCCAGATCTGCAGAACATGCATTATGTCTGAAAACCAGATTTCAGTATGTCTAAATTTCAGAAGCCTAAATTTCAGAGCAGTTTTGTGATTTTTAAATTGCTGACTGTGGCTGATGAGAGAGAGAGAGAGAGAGAGAGAGAGAGAGAGAGAGAGAGAGAGAGAGAGGAGACAGACTCCTCTGCCTCTCTTCTGTGGGGCTGGGGAGGGTGTTAAATTGGCTCCAGAAGAAAGCAGTTCTTGTGGTGGTGGGACCCCCACCTGCCAAGCCAACTCCTTGTATTCTCACTCTCCCCGCAGTCCAGCAGCCACAGGCCAGCCCACCCAAAGCCCAGGGTACCAGGGAGATGCTGAAAGCAGTTGCTAAGCAACAGGAGGAGGTGGAGGAACATTAGTATTTTGGAGCTCCTCTTGCAGCCAATGGCAGGCTCTGCTTGTGTCAAGCCCTCCTTTCATCATTCAGGCAGCAGAAGCAGCAGCAGCAGGAGATACCAAGTGAATCTGGACAAGCAGGGGGGTTGGGTCATTAAGATGCTACAATGGGGGGGCAGCAGTTGTGGCAAAGCTTCACAGAGACTGTTGACCCTCGCTCCTTATGAGTTGTGTCTCTGTAGGGATGGGAGGGACTTGCTACTGGTGGCTCCTTGCCCAGGATAAGGGACTACAGTAGCAACGCTATTGAGGTGCCAAAACATAACAAAGAGGTGCTGATACTCAGTTCCTGTGAGTTCCAGATGAACAAAGCCCTGCTGAGAGGAGATATCATAGAATCAAAGAATCCTAGAGTTGGAAGGAACCCCCAAGGGTCATCTAGTCCAACCCCCTGCAATGCAGGAATCCCAGCTAAAGCATCCCTGACAGGTCACCAACTTCTGCTTAAAAACCTCCAAAGAAGGAGAGTCCACCACCTCCCGTGGGAGTCTGTTCCACTGCCAAACAGCTCTTACTGTCAGAAAGTTTTTTCGAATGTTTAGTCAGATCTCCTTTCTTGTAACTTGAAGCCATTGGCTTGAGTCCTACCCACAAGAGCAGGAGAAAACAAGCATGCTCCCTCTTCTCTGTGACAGCCCTTGAGATATTGGAAGAGGACTCTCCTATCTCCTCTCAGTCTCCTCTTTTCCAGGCTAAACATACCAGTCTCCTTCAAGCACTCCTCATAAGGCTTAGTTTCCGACCCTGGATCATCTTGGTTTCCCTCCTGTGCACACATTCCAGCTTGTCAACATCCTTATTAAATTGTGGTGCCCAGGAATGGACACAGTATTCCAGAGGTGGCCTGACCAAGGCAGAATAGCGTGGGACTATGACTTCCCTGGATCTGAACACTAGACTTCTGTTGTTGCAACCTAGAATAGCATTAGCTTTTTTTTGCTGCTGCATCATATTGTTGACTCATGTTCAGCTTGTGATCCACCAAGACCCCTAGATCCCTTTCACATGTACTGCTAGGAAGCCAGGGGTCCCCCACCCTATATTTGTGCATCTGGTTCTTCCTGCAGAACCTGACATTTGTCCCTATGGAAATTCATTTTGTTAGCTTGCACCCAATTCTCCAGTCTGTTAAGGTAACTTTGAATTCTGGTTCTGTCTTCTGTGACATTAGCTACCCATCCTGGTTTGGTGTCAACTGCAGATTGGATGAGCAGCCCCTCAATTCCTTCATCCAAGTCGTTTATAAAGATGTTGAACAACAATGGGCCCAGGACAGAACCCTGTGGTACCCCACTTGTCACTTTTTTCCAGGAGGTTGAGGAACCATTCATGAGTGCTCTTTGGGTTCAGTCAGTCAACCAGCTAGCTACAAATCCACCTAGCAGTTACCTCCTTCAACCCACATTTTACCAGCTTCCTCGCAAGAATATCATGGGGAACTTTGTCAAAAGCCTTAATGAAATCAAGTTACAGTATGTCCACAGTATTTCCCCAATCCACCAAGTTTGTAATTCCATCAAAAAAGGAAATCAGATTGGTCTGGCATGACTTATTTTTGAGAAACCCATGCTGGGTCTTAGTAATCACAGCATCCTTTTCTAAATGCTCACAGACTGACTGTTGAATGATCTGTTCTAGGACCTGTCCTGGTATTGATGTTATGCTCACCAGTCAGTAGTTACCTGGGTCTTCTTTTTCTCCCTTTTTGAAAATGGGGACATTTGACCACCTCCTCACCTGTTCACCAAGAATTCTCAAAGATCACCAAGGCTGAGATTACACCCGCAAGCTCCTTTAATACCCTTGGATGCAGCTCATCAGGCCCTGGAATCTGAATTCATTTAAAGTGTCCAGGTGTTCCCTTACTACCTCTTTTCCTATCTGGGCTGCAGCTCTCTCCTTACATCATTTATTCTGTTATCACCATGTTGGGCATCACTTTCCTTTTGGGTGAAGACAAAGGCAAAGTAGATGTTGAACCGTTCTGCCTTCTCTTTCTCACCCAATTTCTCCGTGTTCCCCAGATAGGAGAGCCATCCTCAAATATCTGAAGGGCTGTCACATGGAGAAGGGAGCAACATTCATAAGGACATAGTGCTACAGGCCACACTCAATCCCCGGGGAGAGTCCGGGGGTTCCAGATGCTCAGCAGCACAAACTAATGTCTTTCTGAAATATGGTTTCTTTTAAAACATATTTACACCTGGAGCCTTCAATGGAGAGGGTGCAGAATAGTTTGCCCCTAGAATGTCTCTCATTGCCCCTCTCATAACTTCAGGAAGCAGCCAGTCTTGCCCCCCCCCTCCACCTCTCCTCCAGCCAGCACCCCATGGAGTTCTCCCCACTTTCTCTTTCTTGTTCACTGAACACCTTGCCAAAAACCTCTGCATAAAAGGACAACAGTGTGGTGTAGTGGTTAAGAGCGGTAGACTTGTAATCTGGGGAACCAGGTATGTGTCCCTGCTCCTCCACATGCAGCTGCTGGGTGACCTTGGGCTAGTAGTCACACTTCTTTGAAGTCTCTCAGCCCCACCCACCTCACAGGGTGTCTGTTGTGGGAGAGGAGGGGAAAGGAGATTGTTTGCTGCTTTGAGACTCCTTCGGGTAGTGATAAAGCGGGATATCAAATCCAAATTCTTCTTCTTCTTCTTCTTCTTCTTCTTCTTCTTCTTCTTCTTCTTCTTCTTCTTCTTCTTCTTCTTCTTCTTCTTCTTCTTCTTCTTCTTCTTCTTCCTGATATCACGTCCACGTTTTACTGGTAGGGCCTTTTGTCTTGTAGATGGCTTTCATGTTGGGTTAAGGGCAGGTCCCTTCTGTCCCTCTGCCCCTCTGCTGGCAGAATTGCAAGTTCAGCCTGTCAGCTCACTTTAATTCTCAAAGCCTCCAAGGAGCTAGGGGGCTAAATCTGGCATCCAGGGGATCCCTGTCCCCGCCAACCCACAACAATATGAAGATCCTGCTGGGTCAGGCCAATGGGTCGTCTACTGCAGCATCCAGTTCTCACCTGCAAGCTGTATGCCCTTTATGGGAAATCCACAGGCAGGATTCAACCCCAGGAGCTTTCTCCTCTCCGGTGGTTTCCTGCAACTGGCATTGGGAAGCCTCTCCTGCCTCCAACTGCAAAGGCAGAGCCGAGCTATCCTGGTTTGGAGCCACCAAGAGCCCTCTTCTCCTCCTTGAAGGGAAGAGTTCCTAGAAGAGGGGATCCAGCCACCCGGCCATGGCAGACGGTGTGTGTGTGTGTGTCCCTCCTGCCTCCCTCCCAGCGTTTTTATCCTGGCTAGCTCTGCTTCCCGAACGACGCTGTTTCTGGTGCAATCCATTCATCCCTTAATGAGGTCCAGACTAATTTATCTGACAACAATAAAAAAAGAAGAAGCTGCTACAACAAGGAGGACACTGGAAGCCTCTTAGCAGTGACGGTGCTAATGAAGCCTTAAAATGAAGGGCGAGATTAATTCCCCAAACTCCTCTGAGTCCTTGTGAAGTAACTCTGTCAGGAGGCGGCAGATACAGAGGCCAAATGGGGACATGATGCGGCGGGGGGGGGACCCTTCCTGTGAAGGGTGTGCGTTTGTGTGTGTGCTCACCCTCCACGTGAGGCTTGGGAAGGACAGGAATGAAATGTGCATTTGGATGGGGACAGGACTTCCCTTCTGGACACCTGGAAGGGCAGAGCATATGGGGGGTGGTGGTGGATGTGAGGTGCAGAAGCCCTTTTAAAGCCATCCAGGTTGGTGGACATTCCTGCCTCCTGCAGGAGTGAGTTCCATAGGTTAACTCTGCGATGTTTGAAGAAGCACACTACTCTCTGCATAAAGCAGCTCTCAGAGTTCCTATGGCACCTGCTGCCACTTTATTTTCCATTTGACCAGCCTCCTTTTGCAACTGCCTTCAGCAGGCAAGTATAATCTCATGACCCAGAGGTGGATTTAGGAGAGTGTGACTGTTTCACCCGCTGCTGCCATGTAAGTCGCTGCAACAATGACTTAGAAGAGAAGGTGAGAGAGAGGTGGCACTGAAATTTGGCCTTGCTCAAGGTGCCACTTCAATTTGAAGGCCCAAGTCTTCCACAGTCACTACCCTTTGATGGGCAGCGCAGGGTTGTCTCCCTCACGTCTCCCAGGCATTCAGCTCTGGAAAGAGGCAGTGACACCTTGGCCTCCTTGGCTGGTGGGAGCCCAGAGGCAATTCCCCCCCCCACTCACCTTTGATTCCTCTGCCTTCACTTCACCTTGTGGGAAATTCCTTGTGACACTTCCATGCAGATGCTGTTATGGAGAAAGTCATTCAGCCCAGGCACGAATCACATTTGCAGAAGGGAATAACGGATTGTGGAAAGGAACTGATGGGCTGGAGAATCTGGGTGCTGGGGCTGATCCTGAGCTTTTGCATTTCACCAACCCGCATCCCTCCAGAATGGATGGGAAGAGATTTGCACCTGGATAGGAGAACAATGGCTCAGCCCATTAGCTGACTTCTCTAGAGACAAATGAATTCTGTCCATCTATCCATGAAAAAAGCTGGAGTCTGAAGGAGACAGTTTAACTATGTTTTGCATGAATAAGAACTTCCTTTATCTGCTCTGAATCTTCTAGCCTTCCACTTCATTGGATGCCCATGAGTTCTGGTGCAATGAGAGAAAGAGAAAAACTTTTCTCTGTCCACTTTCTCTGTTAAGATGAGCAGACTCTGAAGATCAAGCCTGTCAATTAACTTGTCCAGTTAGACTGAGCATATTAAGTTTGGTTGCAGGTAGGTAGCCGTGTTGGTCTGACTTAGTCGAAACGAAAAATTAAAAAAATTCCTTCCAGTAGCACCTTAGAGACCAACTAAGTTTGTCATTTGGTTGATCAGTGTCAGGTTGCTTGTTAATAAAATTTATTTTCTCAATTACTACAGTCATACCTCGGTTTAAGTACGCCTCGGTTTGAGTATTTTCAGTTCAAGTACTCCGCGGACCTGTCTGGAACGGATTAATCCACTTTCCATTACTTTCAATGGGAAAGTTCGCTTCAGGTTAAGTACGGACTTCCGGAACCAATTACAGTCATACCTCGGGTTAAGTACACTTCAGGTTGAGTACTCCGTGGACCCGTCTGGAACAGATTAATCCACTTTCCATTACTTTCATTACTTTCAATGGGAAAGTTCACTTCAGGTTAAGTACAGACTTCCGGAACCAATTGTGTTTGTAAACCGAGGTACCACTGTACGTCGAATCTGGAATTTTAGGTTGAAGACAACACATGGTATCAGGAGTGAAATACATTGTAGGAAAGTAGTGTGGAAGAGTTGAGGGCTCCACATCCTTCATCTCTCTCCCATGAGGCAGCTGAAGAATGGAAGAGTGGAGAGTTGAAAGCAGCCAGTTTGTTCCTTTCAGTACTTCTCCCTTCTCACTGCTGTCAAAGAGCAGCAGAAGTGTGAGTAAAGCAGGGATGGAGGGACACTGAGGAATTGTTTTTCTCAAAGAAAATCTATTTTAACAAGAAGAAATAGCATAGATGGGTACAGCACAGTAGTCCACACCAAAAATCTAACACAACAGAACTTTCCCAAACTCTCTTCTCGCTGTGCTCAAACCTTGTTTTAAAACAGCCTCTTCCCCCTCTCATGTCACCCAGTTCACTCTACTCAAACCTCAGCCATTATTTAAAACTGTCCCTTTTTTTCCTCTCAGTGTTGCTCCATCACTGCTTTCATCAAACCTTTTTCCCTCTTCGTCCCCCGTCATATCTTTTCTCTTTTGCTCCTCTCCCACCATGACTTCAAAATGTATACTACTATCAAAATACCCAGGCAATAAATAAATATTCATGCCCATGGCTTTAGCTGGCTCCCATATGCCACATCTTCCACAGAGCAGAGTCCCTGGAGATTCTGCTCCCCTTGATCTGAAGTCCTGCCCAGCACAATCCTTTCACTGCCAGCTTTTCTTCTTGGAAAGAAGTGCTCGTCCTGTACACCGTTTGACAAAGCCTGCCTCAGCCTCTCCTGAGCTTCACAAAAATGCATTAATTGCTGCCATAATGATGTCTGTTGCTCACAACTTAATCACTACCCAACCTGTAGGGCAACCTTTCCTGTGCACCATGTTTCATATAATTGGTATTTATAATGACACTGCTTTAGCCTTGCCAAAGCAAAGCAAACAAACAAACAGAGAGAGTGATTTGCCATTCCTTTCAAAACATTCCTCCTTCACATTACAGTTATGCAGATTAATTTGCTGTTTGCTTTGTTATAGTCATAATCTTCCCAATTATCAGATTTCCAGTCTGCTGTGTGGAAAATTCAAACTGATATATACCAAGTTTATTAGGAATTGTGGCTGGCACTAATTCAGACCTGAGACAATCATGTCCTGGTGGCAGAATTAAAGCAAAATAGATCAGAGGAAGAGAAGGATGGTCCCTTTTTGCTCTTTGGAATATTTACAAGGCAACTGATCTGCATATAGTTCATGCAAAGCACCTTCTCTGGGTCTCAGCCTGCCAGCATTGATCCTCTCTTGCTTAAGCTAACCAACTCAGAGTGTCTCATCCAGACAAAGGCACCCAGGAAGCCCTTCCCTCTCTGGAACAGGGGTAGGCAACCTAAGGCCCGTGGGCCGGATGCAGCCCAATCGCCTTCTCAATCCTGCCTGCGGACAGTCTGGGAATCAGCATGTTTTTACATGAGTAGAATGTGTCCTTTTATTTAAAATGCAGCTCTGGGTTATTTGTGGGGCATAGGAATTCATTAATCCCCCCCCCACAATATTGTCCGGCCCACCACCTGGTCTGAGGGACAGTGGACTGGCCCACGGCTGAAAAAGGTTGCTGACCCCTGCTCTGGAATGTCCTTTGTTCCAGATATTCTGTTTTTTTCTTCATGTGTATCATACTGATACTTCTCTTCTGCCTCTCTCGGCTTATATTATCAGTTTAAGAAAGCTAAGTGAATCCTCTTGTTAGGAAGACTCCTCGTGTCATAAAATTGTTTCACATGGCATTTAAAGAGCTTAATAACTTGGCGAAGGAAGGGGGTGCAGTTGAACAAAGCTACTCAGGGGGGGGGGACTAATTAAGATGTGGAAGCTTCCCTGCCACGGAGCGCCAAGACACCAGCATATAAATAATTGACCCTCTGTGACTAATAATCAGAAGGAGAAAAACTTAAGCCGTTCAAACCAAAGCTGGATCTGGAACCATGAAACGGGGATGGGGTGTTTGAGCTGTGTGCTGATGTCCCCGAGGGAACGGGCCTCATCTCCACGGAAGAGAGTCTGCCCTGTGAGCAGAAGGTCCCAGGCTCAATCCCCATGGGCATCTCCAGGGAAGGCTGGGAATCCGAGACCTTGGAGAGTCATGGCTGCCAGTCAGTGTAGGCAGTGCTGAGCTAGACAGACCAATGGTCTGACTCCGGATAAGGCAGCGTCCTGGGTTCCTTTGCTTGGAACTGGAAGGGGAATGAAAAGAGGCAGAGATGGATGAGCTCTCTGAGGCCAGCACCAGACGAGACTGGCACAGGGTGGATCAGGCCCAAGGAGGGGGGCCAGCATCCTCTTCTCATAGGGGCCAGCCCCAACTGGGAGCCCCACAAGCAGCACCTGAGCGCAACAGCAGAAAATCTCCCCCGCTCAGCTTTGTTTTAATCTGAGTAGAATCTGTCGGTTTGGGTCCTGGCCTCAGTTGACTTCATCTTCCCAGGGATGGCCCTTCAGGGCGGGAGTCTTCCTGGGGTGACAGCTGCCCGCTGGCATTTGGTCCCCTCCATTGGGCTCCTGCAAGGGATGAGGGTCTCATTCTTCCTGCGTTACCTACCTTTACCCTTTTCCCACAAGTGGAGCGGGAGGAAGGGCCTTTTCCACAAAGCCCAGATGGAAAACAGACTCCATGGGACATGGAGGGAGCAGCCATTGCAGTGAGAGACATGTACACCGAGCAAAATTAAATTAACTCGGAAGAAATGAGCTGAAGCAACACTTGAATAAAATTGAAGTGCAAAAAAGAGAGAAGTCAACATCAAATGTGTTCTGATCTTTTTCTCAGTAATATAGGTTGAAATGTCAAACAATTTCAGATCTCCTCTTTATCTAAATCTCTCTTTGGCACATTGCAGTGACTGGGAATATATCTTGCAAGAATCAACATAAGTTGAACATATGATGATGATTTCCTTCTAAAGCACCTAAATTTTACTAAACGCTGTTCAAATATCAAAGCCAGTCCCTTCCTGCAGATTTAGACTCCAACAGGCACAGCACAAAAGGAGAAAGGAAAGGGGAGGGAAGAAGAGCGAGCCAAGCACCATTGCCATTGTTGGCCTTATAATTGGTGGAAGATGTGCCTTTTATCAGTTGCTCCTGGTGCGTGAAGCTATGAGTGTTCCTGGACTGGGAGAGCTGGACCAAAGCTGGACTTCACAGCTGGATCACTGCAATGTGCTCTTTGTGGGGCTTCCTCTGGGCTTGGCTCTGAAACTATGGTTGGTGCAGAACGCTGCAGCACAGTTGCTGACAGGAGTGAGGAGACGACAACATAGGACATCTCTGCTCAGAGACTGCTTGTCAATTTGTTACTGGGCCAAGTTTGAGATGTTACTGTTGATATAAAAAGCTCGAAACAGCGCTGATCAGCGAGGAATCCTCAAGCTCCGAGGTTCCTGGCTCTGTGACGGAGGGGGGGAGCCGTGAGAGCAACGCGGACCCCCAGAAGAACCCCAGATTGAGCTTTCTGGGGCGTGAGAGCTCGGCTGTGCCCCAAAGTGACTCCTCTGCCTATTTTGGAACTGGGCAGAGCAGCATCAAAAGTCGCTTCTGAGCATGCTCCGCCCAGTTCCAAAATGGCCGCCGCGCCAGAATAAATCGGGGGGAAACAAAAAAATCTGTTTTTTCAGCTAGGAACAGCTGGAAAAACGGGGATTTCCTGGGGAAAACTGGAGACTTGGCAGCTATGTTTGGATATAAACTCGGGTTTTGATGTTTTGGGAAATACAATCTGCACCACTTCCTGCCCTGCTCTGTTCCCATGAAATTTGAGGTGAACAGGATGCCTGTAGCCATAACATCATCTGATGGCCTTGACTTCCAGAAGGAACTTTTGGAATCGCTTTTGGACTTGAGAAATGAACTGCAGCAAAATAATATATTGTTGCATGAAATACAATGGTTGTGTGAATGGTGTGAAAGAAATCAGAATTGTCAGGAACAAGAAAAAGGATTAATTCTAACAGAGAGCGAAGTCAAGCAAGAGGAACAATCATCAGTCTTGGACAGTGTAATTGAACTTTAAAAAAAGGAGGAAGATACATGGAACATTGTTCCCCCAGTGAGGGTGGGGGTAGGGGAACAGAACATCTGTTTGATCCAAGGAGTCCCCAAAAAAGAACCAGCATGGAGCAATGTCCTCCCACTGAGAGAGGGAGGGCAGGATCCATGCTGGGGTCATAATCCAAAGGGAATAAAAACTGAGATAGGGCTGGAAAATGGAATTATGCTTTTTGGATGGTTTTGTACTACAGCATTTTAAGAACTGGGGAGGCATCAGGGGATGACTGAGGAAGAATGGTGGGTAGGCTGGGATAGGGTGGGAGTGGGGTGAGGGGTAATAATGGATGTAATTTTCTTGATTGATTTAGATGGTCCGAAAGTGGAATGACTTATGGAACTCGCTGAAGAATCTGGGAGACCCTGAGTTCAGGGGAAGGGGGGTTAAATTTGTTATAATGTGTTTAAATGTTAGTATGATAGAAGAATTAATATTTACATTTATGGAAAGTTCTTAGTAAAAATTTTGAGGCTAAGGGGAGAAATAGAAGATAGAAGGAAGGGAAAATAATTTTTGATTTGTATAAATTGATTAATTAATGGTGGAAAAATAGATGATATTTTTAGAATAGAATATTTGAGTGTTAATGATAAAATGTGTTAGATCAATTTAAGATTTAAGATGAAAACTGCTTAATTGGAATTTTAAAATGGACCCAGTGAGGAGGGAATCAAGGAAGTCAACAATGTTAAGTAAATAATATAAGATCTGAGATTTTTTTTAATGTTTTCTTTTTGTGTTTTTTTCTTGTTTTTTCCTGTTTTGAGTTTTTTTTTTTTGTGGTTTTGTATTTGGAAAATGAATAAAAATTATTTGGAAAAAAAATTATTTGAAAAAAAGAAAGAAAGCTCTAAACAGCTCCAGACCCATTGCCTCACTAATAATAATAATAATAATAATAATAATAATAATAATAATAATAATAATAAATGATGGAATAAGTTAGGGTTGGATTTATTGTTGGCATGGCAATCAACAAAATAATATAAGAACTTAAGATGAGGCTGCTGGATCAGGCCAAAGGGGCCCATCTAGTCCAGCTTCCTGTTCTCACAGGTACCTCCATGGGAAATCTGCAAGCACAACTCTCCCCCCTTGTGGTTTCCAGCAACGGGTCTTCAGAAGCATTGCTGCTTGAGCAGAGCCATGCTGGCTAGGAGCCATCGAGAGCCCTCTCCTCCTGGCATGGATTGGTCTAAAGTTCTTTTTAAGCCATCCAAGTTGGTGGCCATCTTTGCCTCCTGCAAGAGTGAGTTCCATAGGTTAACTGCAATGCGTGAAGGACTTTCTATTATCTGTCCTGAATCTCCCAGCATTCAGCTTCATTGAAATGTTTTTGCAGGAGATGCTTGGTGGGGGACGGCATTGGGAAGGGTAGCCTCCCCCCTGAATAAACTGAGGTACGTGTGTGTGTGTGTGTGTGTGTGTGTGTGTGTGTGTGTGTGAAAACATCTTTTAAACACCCAAAGCTCAAGTGAGGCCAGCTGTTAGGATGTCATATAGAGGAGGGAGAAAGGTTGTTTTCTGCTGCTCCAGAGAAGTGGACACGGAGCAACGGATTCAAACTACAAGAAAGAAAATTCCACCTAAACATTAGGAAGAACTTCCTGACAGTAAGAGCTGTTCGGCAGTGGAATTTGCTGCCAAGGAGTGTGGTGGAGTCTCCTTCTTTGGAGGTCTTTAAGCAGAGGCTTGACAGCCATCTGTCAGGAATGCTTTGATGGTGTTTCCTGCTTGGCAGGGGGTTGGACTGGATGGCCCTTGTGGTCTCTTCCAACTCTATGATTCTATGATTCTATTCTATGTTGACTAAGAGCCCATCATTTCCCCACGATTAGTCTGAGGACATGTGACTAATTGGGATTGACATTCCTCCTGCTGACGTGGTGCTATCCAGGTGAGATCTGCCTCTCTAGCTGCTCTGGAGGCCTGTCTCAAACCTCCATCTTCGCCACGGCTGCTCATCTCCAGAGCTTCAGCTGAGCACCAGCCATATAATCACATTGTCAGGGCTGCTCCCTGCCTCTCCCTTAAGGGCGGCCAGGCCCAGGGCTGGCGCCTGAGCTTCTGGGTTGCCCACTTTGTCCCTGCAAGGACAGAGGCAGCAGCTGGAGAAGATGGCTGGCAAGGACCATAGAGACCCCGAGGCAACCAGGCCCCCAGCATCACAAGCCCCCAACTGCTGGAGTTGTGGTGTTAGGAGGGTCACACAGATGCCCCCCTGCACTGCTGGCACAGGGAACCAACGGCTGCAGCATCTCCGATGGAGGCTATTCAGCCTCTGTTTCCAAGGATGGAGGCAGGAGGGCTCAGTGGGCTGGGCCAGGGGCCTGTTCTTATTTTCCCTGTGCTGCTGGTAAATAGCTGGGTCAGCTGCCTTGTTATTCGGGTCTGGGCCAGCTCTGTTTCACAGAACCGTCTGCTGCTCCAGGGAGGTGGGGGCAAAGGAATGGCTGTGGAGCCAGCAACAGTCTGGAAACGATGCCTTATGAGGAACGGCTTAGGGAGCTGGGTATGTTTAGCCTGGAGAAGAGAAGGTTAAGGGGTGATATGATAGCCATGTTCAAATATATGAAAGGATGTCATATGGAGGAGGGAGAAAGATTGTTTTCTGCTGCTCCAGAGAAGCGGACACGGAGCAATGGATTCAAACTTCAAGAAAGAAGATTCCACCTAAACATTAGGAAGAACTTCCTGACAGTAAGAGCTGTTCGGCAGTGGAATTTGCTGCCAAGGAGTGTGGTGGAGTCTCCTTCTTTGGAGGTCTTTAAGCAGAGGCTTGACAGCCATATGTCAAGAATGCTTTGTTGGTGTTTTCTGCTTGGCAGGGGGTTGGACTGGATGGCCCTTGTGGTCTCTTCCAACTCTATGATTCTATGATAGTCACCAGAAACCAGTGGATTCATCCAACAATAGAGGCGATTCCAATCCAGCATTAAAGGTAAAGGGACCCCTGACCATTAGGTCCAGTCGTGACCGACTCTGGGGTTGCGGCACTCATCTCGCATTATTGGCCGAGGGAGCCGGCGTACAGCTTCCAGGTCATGAAGCCAGCATGACTAAGCCATTTCTGGCAAACCAGAGAAGCGCACGGAAACGGATTCGAACCGCTGACATCCTGTTCGGCAAGCCCTAGGCTTAGTGGTTTAAGCCACAGCGCCACCCGGGTCCCTTAATCCAGCATTAGGAATAACTTTACGAGGGTAAGAGCAATTTGTCAGTGGAACAGACTCCTTGGAAGGTCATAGAATCATAGAGTTGGAAGGGACCCCAAGGGTCATCCATCCCAACCCCCTGCAATGCAGGAATCTCAGCTAAAGCTAAAGTTAGGGAGAGTCCACAATCTCCCAAGGGAGAGCCTTCCATTGTGGAAAAAGGTGGTGGACCCTCCTTCCTTGGAGGTTTTTAAGCAGAGGTTGGATGACCATCTGCCATGGATGCTTTAGCTGTGGTGTCTCCATTGCAAGCGGTTGGACTAGATGACTCACGTGGTCCCTTCCAACGCTACAATGATATAATCCTATTCTTCCTCCTTCCAGTGCAAATCCTGGTAAGCCTGGAGAGCCTTGCAAGGCAGGCTTTTCCCACCAGGTGGCAGCAGCGAATGGAGAAGCTCCCCCAAGGAGACGCGACAGGTGCCTTCCTTAATTGACCTCCCTGGGATCGCTTGCCAGGATCCTGCCACAGATTCAGCCCTCCGAGGTCAACCTTCGAGAGAGAGAGAGAGAGAGAGAGAGAGAGAGAGAGAGAGAGAGAGAAAGTGCTTTAAGTCTTTTTTTCTTTTTCTTTTGCTGAAACCTCTCTCTCACACACAGAAAGAATGTACATCAGCACTTTTAGCCAGAGGTTCTAAGGAAGCAGCATCTTAAACAGGAAATATCTTGGGAAAATATTCTTTTTAAAACCCAATGAGAAGAGCTTAGGATGGAGATGAACACTCCTTGTTTGCAGGAAGACCTGCAGGCTGTAAGAAGAGACGGCACTCACTTTGGGAACATGGTTTCTGGGTTTGCTAAGATCCTTTTGCTCCTTTGGTGGTCTCTCAAGAGGAGGGAGATTCCTCAAGAAATGGAGGGGAACATTCCTTTGTCCCAAGGGAATGATGATGGTGGTGGTGGTGGTGATTTTATTATTTGTATGTCACCCATCTCTCTGGGTTGCCCCAGCCACTCTGGGTGGCTCCCAACAGAATACTAAAAACATGATAAAGCTTCAAACATTAAAAACTTCCCTGAACAGAGCTGCCTTCAGATGTCTTCTAAAAGTCAAATAGTTGTTTATTTCCTTGACATCTGGTGGGAGGGTGTTCCACAGGGCGGGCGCCACCACCGAGAAGGCCCTCAGCCTGGTTCCTTGTAACTTTGCTTCTTGCAGTGAGGGAACCAACAGAGGACACTCAGAGGAGGACCTCAGTGACTGGGCAGAACCATGGGGGGGTGGAGATGCTCTTTCAAGGCCTCTTTCTCATGTTCCCACCCTCTGGACCTCTTGAGGAGGGGGCATACGAAGAACGGCTTCAGAAGATGATCTCGGGTCTGGGTAGGGTCACATGGAAAGAGACGGTCCTTGAGATATCGCGGTCCTGAGCCCTTTAAGGCTTTATAGGTCAAAACCAGCACTTTGATTTGGGCCCAGAAACTAATTGGCAGCCAGTGCAGTCGGTCCAGGATCAGTGTAAGATGCTCAAACCGTCTTGCAACCTGGCCACTGAATTCTGCACCAGCTGAAGTTTCTGAACCATCTTCAGAGGCAGCCCTACGTATAACACATTGCAGTAATCTAACCATGATGAGGCCTGAATCCTGAAGGGAAGGGATCCAAATGATCCGCATCCTCCAGGTGTGTCTGGGGTTGTTCATTGACCACCCGCTCAATCACCTTGCTGAGGCGATCCTTCTGCTTGCTACAAGAAGAGGCGAACGGAAGGATGGGAAATGCCAAGTCACAGGCAGAGCAGGAGAAGAGACAGCCTCTGTGGCAAGGACACAGGTGGTCCCATGTCTGGGGAGATGTGCAGAAAGGACTTATTCACGCAGCGCATAGCTAAACTATGGAACCGCTTCCTGCAGGATGCAGTGGCAGCCACCAACTTTAAAAGAAGATGGCTGGTGGCTCCTAAGCCTGAAGGCACTACTCTGTCTCCACAGCTGGAAGTAGCAATGCTCCTGAATGCCAGTTGCCGGAAACCACAGAAGGGGAGAGGGCTCTTGTGCTTGGATCCTGCTTTCAGGTTTCCCACAGGCATCCGGCTGGCCACTGTGAGAACAGGAGGCTGGGCTAGAGGGGCCATTGGTCCCATCCAGCAGGATCTTCT
The DNA here is from genome assembly GCF_965207765.1 of Zootoca vivipara. Lineage (NCBI taxonomy): Eukaryota > Metazoa > Chordata > Lepidosauria > Squamata > Lacertidae > Zootoca > Zootoca vivipara. The sequence goes on along the minus strand of NC_142582.1, from coordinate 134,505,726 downwards.
TAGCACCCGCACCCACTTCCCATAAATGAATAGATGATTGCTAATGTCAAGATTTTCTTCAGTAGGAAGTCCCAACATTTTTGGTCCCCTCCCATTGGAGCTGGGCAATGAGGGAGGCTTTCTCCTGGTGCTTCTGCTCCTGAACCTCCCAAGGACTGTGGAGCTCCTCCTCCTCCACCACCTCCTCCACCTCCACCTCCACCGTCTTCAACAACAATGATTCATGACACCCGTAACTTCCAGCTTGTCTGACTTTTCAGCGCAGACTTGAAGAGCAGCTGGATGGGGGCCCCTGCAATGAAAAGAGCCGATTAATGAACCAGGCTTGCACTAATCACCCTGAGAGTTGCGAGGCAAGAGACGTTTGCCATGAAGCGGTGCCTTCGTCCTCCTTGCAAGACGAGGCATTGTGATTCATCTCACAGATTCAATTTTCAACATTAACGTGTCTGAATTTGTCAAATTCCCTTTTATCTGACATAGTAGACTAGGCAAGAATTAATGTTAATGGCTCTGGAACAGATAGAACTTACGACATGCCCCACAATCTGCTTGGGCCCCACAGAGAACAAAAAAAGGAGCTTTTCAGCGCAGATCCTGGGGCATTTTTGAGTGCGTTTAGGGGGGAGTTTAAGGGGGAGGCTCAGAGTTCTGTCTCTTGGTGGGCATAGGAGCAGAGACATTAAGCCAAGGGAGCTGAGGCAGTGACCTGCGCCATGTTTGTCATTCTGCCAGAGAACAAGCAACAGGCAAGACGCTGGAAGAGAAGGGGCAGCAACTTGAGGCCTGCCTAGCCACACCTCAAGTAACAGGACCACATGCAGAGTTACTCGATAGAGCTGAGTTGACTGAGATTGAGCACCAAGAGAGATGGGTTGCCCCCAGGGTGGAGAGAGATTCCCCATTGCAAGAGTCTTAACCCCTGGAGAAATGTGATGCACAAATTAGGACAGTCACAAACCACACTTTGTCATCAGAGTTGCAAAATTGCTTCCATGCTCTCACCGTGGACACCGATTCTGGGCCAGAGGAGCTAGGACAGCAGTTGCCCACCTCAGAAGACACGAAAGTGGCTTGATCGAACCCCATCAGATCCAAGGCTACTGACCGTGGGTGGGTATGCTGATAACATACTTGCTACCTTCCGTGGAGACAACTTTGGAGAAAGGGAATTGCAGCCCAGAGATGACAAGCTGGGTGGAAGAAGGAGGAAGTACTCAAACCATAAGTTTCTGACCTTTGTAACTTACTCCAAAACTATCAAAATAAGCCACAAGCAACATTTCATCTCAGATGAGGGGTCTGGAAACCAAGTCTGATGAGGAATGGTTGAGGGCATTTGGTGGGTTTAGCTTGGAGAAGATGAGACTGAGAGGAGAGCCATCTTCCAATATCTTAAGGGGGGGTCTCATCCTGCACATTAGCTGTTGCCCTGCATGGTGGTGGTGGTGGGGGTCAGTCAGAGGAAAGGGATCTCTTTTTTCTCTGCACAGTTGCTGACATCCTTTGGGATCAGCGGGATCCATACAGAGCAGAACTGAATTGCTCTCCGGGTCTCCTGCTTGCCCAAATGCCAGGCAGTGTGAGTCTTCTTGTTCTCAGTGTGACCTGCTTAGATGCCCCTGGCATCAGGAAGCCTCAAGTCTCAGAGCCTGGAAACACTAAAGGGTGGGGATGGACTGAGGGGGCCTCTTCCAGCAGCTGGGGGTGACACTGAAGTGCGTGGGGTTGGACTGGATGACCCTTGGGGTCCTTTCCACCTCCACAGTTCCTGAGCAATTTCTTCCTTCCTTCCTTTACTGAACCATCTCAGACCATCAGCTATCCGTGCAGAAACCCACCAACTGGCTCCTTGTTGACTTTAACAATCTTCTGAGCAATTTTAATAAATGAACTTGGCCAATATTTGTGGGGCTGAGGAGGCAGCGGAGCTAATAGGAATGGAAGGAGTGTCACTGGGGGGGACCGCCCAGGCGATGCGCAGCATTTTGGGGAAGTTTGAGACTAATGTGTCTTGTCACCAGTGTCTTGTCTGTTAAATGTTAAGTCCTACATACATGTGTTTTCTCAGCGTGTGCCAGGAGACTCCGCCGGGGGGGGCTGGGGGGGGCTTCTGCCAAGCGACTAACGCCAGCAGCTCACCTCCATTGCCCCTGCGGCTAATCTTCAAGGCAAATGGACCAGGTGGCTCCAGACCAACCCACCTTTCAAAGACCTGCCTTGGAGATGCCCTCGTGAGAAAAGGAGCCACGGGGAGTAGGAATACTTGCCAGCGCGACCCTTGGGCAGAGTGAGGCAAATGCCTCAGGCAGCAGATGCTGAGGAGAGGGATACAGTGGCTGCTCTCTTCTAGGACACCCCTCAGTTGGAGGAGCGCTCTTTGTATCACATGCCCTGTGCTGCTCCCTCTAAGCTAGTTGGCTGCCCTTCACTGCATAGAATCATAGAGTTGAAAAGGGACCCAAGAGTCATCTAGTCTAACCCCCTGCAATGTAGGAATCACAGCTCAAGAATCCCTGACAGTTGGCCCCCAACCTCTGCTTCAAACCACCAAGGAAGAAAACCACCTTTCACGGTCATCCATTCCTCTGTTGAGGAGCTCTCACCCTCAGAACGTTCTTCCTAAGGTTTAATGCTAAGTCCCTTTGCCACAGCTGAAGTCAGTCTCTAGTTGGTCCATGGGAAGAGGAAAGGGAATTTTGCCATTTGCCTCAAGCAGCAAAATGTCTTGGGCTGGCCCTGAGTATGAGGTGCAGAAATCACGGACTGCCTGGGCTTGTTTCCATCTGGGATTGGCATGGAAGCCACCAGCTTCATTGCTCTGGTGGATCGTCTGCCCAGGATAGTCAGGGACAGAAGTCTTTTCAGTTCAACTGGATCTCTTAGTGGTTTCTTATATCGTCAGTCAAAAGAACATCAGAAGAGCATGCTGGATCAGACCAGAAGGGGCCCATCTCGTCCAACATCCTGGTCTCAAAGGGGCCAACCAGATGCCCCCCCCCCGGAAAACTGCAAGCAGGATCCAAGCGCAAGAGCAACTCTCTTCTCCTGTGGTTTCCAGCACCTGGGATTTGGAAGCATGGATGCCTCCAGTTGTGGAGGAAAAGCATAGCCCTTGTGGCTAGGAGCCAGGAAATGGCACAATCCTGCCAACCAGGTTGGGGCCATCACTGTCTCCTGGGAGGGTGGGTTCCAGAGTTTCACTGAAGAAGTTCTTTCTTTTATCTGTCCCAAATCTTCCAACATTCAGCTTCATTCAATGTCCTCCAGTTTGCTTCCTTGAATATTGGGGTATCTCCCCCTTGACTGCAATGCCAGCTGCCACAAAGGTCAAAGGCCCACCAGCTCCCCCTGTTGCTCCTGCAATGCTACCTTTTAGAAACCCCCTTCCCTGCATTTCCCATTCTGCCAGGGAATGAGGGTAACGGAGACTTTTGAACTCCACCTTCTTCCCTCTGAATGGTCCTCTGCATTTATGTCCCTCCTATAAACTGCCCATTGTTAGTATCAACTTAAAAAGATGACAGCACTTTGCTGCCATTTCACAAACAGGAGGTCATGCCACCGGCTTAACTCAAAGAGTTGGTTTCTTGTTAATGGTTGTTGTTGTTATTTAGTTGTTTAGTCATGTCCGACTCTTCATGACCCCATGGACCAGAGCATGCCAGGCACGCCAGGCACTCCTGTCTTCCACTGCTTCCCGCAGTTTGGTCAAACTCATGTTCGTAGCTTCGAGAACACTCTCCAACCTTCTCGTCCTCTGTCGTCCCCTTCTCCTAGTGCCCTCCATCTTTCCCAACATCAGGGTCTTTTCCAAGGATTCTTCTCTTCTCATGAGGTGGCCAAAGTATTGGAGCCTCAGCTTCAGGATCTGTCCTTCCATTGAGCACCTCAGGGCTGATTTCCTTCAGAATGGAAATAATGGTTTGACTTTCCTAACAAGATCCTCAGATCTTTCTTTGTTTCATTGAACAAGTTTCCCTGGACACAGGCTGGGGAGAATGGTCTTTGTGACCTGGGAAAATTAGGGGACAATTAATGGGCCAATTCTATATGGTCTAGTCAGAGCTAAGCCCTATTGAGTCATTACTTAGGCGTGCACATTGTGTTTGTGTGTGTAGGATTGCAGTTTGCCATAAGGGGCATCTGGTCAGCCACTGTGAAAAGAGGGTGTCACTGGTCTGATCCAGTAGGCTCTTCTGATTTCCTTATTGCAAACCATAATACCCTGTGGACTGTCCTTCTGAAAACTGGCTGCCCAGATAAATTTGTGAACATCTTTCGGCTCCTCCATGATAATATGACAGAAACAATTGCAGATAACAATGGCTCTCAAAGTGAACCATTCGTGGTGGGATCAGGTGTTAAACAGGGTTGTGTTATTGCCCCAACTCTATTCATTATTTTCATTGCCATGATCCTACACTTTGTCAAAGGGAAACTCCCCACTGGGGTAGAAATCATATATTGAACAGATGGAAAGCTCTTTAATCTGAGCAGGCTGAAAGCAAAGAGTAAGGTTACCGTAACTTCCGTCATAGAGCTTCAGCATGCTGATGACAACGTAGTGTGCGCATATCTTTGCAGAAGCTTATGAAAAGCTTGGCCTATCACTCAACATTCAAAAAACCAAAGTGCTGCACCAACAAGAACAAAATAACCCCTCTGCAAATCCAACTCAGTGGTGTAACATTGGAAAATGTTGATCACTTCTACCTAGGCAGTTACCTGAGCTCTGTGAGTGCGGCTTTCTCCTGATTGAAGTGCAGAGTGTTTGAGGACCGGGACATTCGCAGGGAAACCAAAATGCTCGTTTACAAAGCTATTGTACTACCAACCTTACTGTATGCTTGTGAAACATGTATAAATGGCTTCTCTAACTCCTCAAAAGATTCCATCAACAGTGTCTCCAAAATGTTTTACACATCACTTGGGAAGACAGGCGAACTAATGCCAGTGTACTGGAAAAAGCAAAGATCACCAGTGTTGAAGCAATGATTCTTCAACATCAACTTCCTTAGACTGGTCATGTTGTGCGGATGCCTGATGATCGTCTTCCAAAGCAACTACTCTATTCTGAACTTAGAATGGAAAGTGTAATGCTGGTGGTCAACAAAAGAGGTTTACAGACTCTCTCAAGGCAAATCTAAAAAAATGTAGTACAGTATAAACACCAACAATTGGGAAACACTTGCCTGCGAGCACTCCAATTGGAGAACAGTCTTTTCCAAAGGTGTCGTGGGCTTTGAAGACACTCGAACTCAGGATGCAAGGGAGAAACATGCTAAGAGGAAGGCACATTTGGCAAACCCTCACCGTGATCATCCCCCGGCTGAAGAAAAAGAGGAAGAAGAGTTTGGATTTGATATCCCGCTTTATCCACAAGGTCCTTCTCACCCGGCACGGGACAAAGTCTTGCCCGCTACCCAAAACATTCATCGAAAGGGACATGTTTAAATTTCCCAGTGCATTCTTTGACCAAGCTCTTTTGCCTTGTCATTTTACAGCCACCTTGGTATCTGGCGCTTTAGCGTAAGCTCATTGCTTCCCAGGTCACCTGGGATGGCTGAGGAAGGATCCTGCATCATACAGGACCAGCATGAATCAAAGTGGGCTCTGCCCCCCCTTTTGGAAAAAAAATCCTCTTTCCAATGGAGCAGCAACTGTCTGGCACTGCCCAGCTAATTAGAGGCCACTGTTAATGGGAGGAAACGGGTTCAATCACTTTGAGAGCAGGGAGCAAATGCTCAGAACTTAATTACAGATCTTTTTAACTTGAAGAAGACGTAGTTTAGCCAAGCAGGGGGAGGAATGAAATGACCTGCTTTGTGCTCAAAATATATAATTGATTGCCTGAAATAATACCTATCCTCAAAGACACTTGCTAGGTGTCTCCTCCTGCCCTGCTGTGACCTTGCAGGAAGATTCGTGGTTTGTTTGTTTGTTTATTGCATTTATATCCTGCCTTTTCTCCAGAGAGCTGAAGGTTCCAGATACGTGGTTCTTCTCCCCCTCCTCACTTAATCCCCCAAACAACCCTGTGAGGTAGGCTAGACTGAGAGGCAGTAACTGACCACAAGGTCACACAGTGAACTTTATGGCCAAGATGGGGATTTGAACCCTGGGCTCCCAGGTCACAGACCAGTACTCCAACCACCACACAACACTGCCACTCTCAGTGAGGGAGATGGCCCTTCTCCATGGTGACACTTATTTTGTAGCATGAAAAACCACCATCCCATGATAAAGTGGGTGCAAAACGTGGTGTTTTTCTGTTGTTTATTAAAAATGGACCTTTTGCCCTGCAAGGAGTGAACAGTCAGGTAGCAACCGCAAAGTTAAATCTGCAGCTGCAAGAGAGTGGAGCTGTCCCTTTCCCTCAGCAGAAAGAGAGACCCTCGTTCCTTCTTCCCTTTTAGACCACAGAGGAAATGCTGGAATTTACAGGTGGCTTCGCACAGGAATCAGAGCAGCCGCCATCACGGCTTCTGCAGTGTCTTCTGAGCTGGCCCAGCAGCCCCTCCCCCAAGTGGCCTTTCCTGATGGACCACCATTATCCATTGGGGTCCAAGGCAGCTTCCAGCTGACAAAGAGACCCTACGCTCCCTCCTGCTGAGAAGAAAGCAAGACAAATGGGTCTGGCTTTCCTGGGCTGCAGTGCCTGGGACTGGGCTCTGGTAATTGCTTTAATTAGTTACACCCCTCTGCAAGTGCCATTCAGCCACTGCCACCACCACATATGCTTCTCATGGATAGGTTCTCTCACCCCAGCAGCCAAGACGGCCCTGGAGTGCTTCTCTGAACCAGAATGTGCTTGTGCTCTGAGCCAGGTGGGCAAAAGCCACAGTTCTTCTATAGTGTTACGAGTTTGTGGATGCCTTGTTGCTGTTTAGTCGTTTAATCGTGTCCGACTCTTCGTGACCCCCATGGATCACAGCACGCCAGGCACTCCTGTCTTCCACTGCCTCCCGCAGTTTGGTCAGACTCATGTTCGTAGCTTCGAGAACACTGTCCAACCATCTCGTCCTCTGTCGTCCCCTTCTCCTAGTGCCCTCAATCTTTCCCAACATCAGGGTCTTTCCCAAGGATTCTTCTCTTCTCATGAGGTGGCCAAAGTATTGGAGCCTCAGCTTCAGGATCTGTCCTTCCAGTGAGCACTCAGGGCTGATTTCCTTCAGAATGGATAGGTTTGATCTTCTTGCGGTCCATGGGACTCTCAAGAGTCTCCTCCAGCACCATAATTCAAAAGCATCAATTCTTCGGCAATCAGCCTTCTTTATGGTCCAGCTCTCACTTCCATACATCACTACTGGGAAAACCATAGCTTTAACTATACGGACCTTTGTCGGCAAGGTGATGTCTGTGCTTTTTAAGATGCTGTCTAGGTTTGTCATTGCTTTTCTCCCAAGAAGCAGGCGTCTTTTAATTTCGTGACTGCTGTCACCATCTGCAGTGATCAAGGAGCCCAAGAAAGTAAAATCTCTCACTGCCTCCATTTCTTCCCCTTCTATTTGCTAGGAGGTGATGGGACCAGTGGCCATGATCTTAGTTTTTTTGATGTTGAGCTTCAGACCATATTTTGGACTCTCCTCTTTCACCCTCATTAAAAGGTTCTTTAATTCCTCCTCACTTTCTGCCATCAAGGTTGGGTCATCTGCATATCTGAGGTTGTTGTGGATGCTAGAAAGCCTGAATTCCTGGGTCTAGTAGGAGTTAGAATTTAGTTAAGGGTAGGTGTTAAATCTGGGCCTCAGACTAATGTGTATTAAGGAAGACCTCGTGTATTAGACTGTGTGCTAGACAATGCTAATCCCCTGGAATCAGCAAGTCTTGAAATCTGTTGTTGTTGTTGTTTAGTCATTTAGTCGTGTCCGACTCTTCGTGACCCCATGGACCAGAGCACGCCAGGCACTCCTGTCTTGCACTGCCTCCCGCAGTTTGGTCAAACTCATGTTCGTAGCTTCGAGAACACTGTCCAGCCATCTTGTCCTCTGTCGTCCCCTTCTCCTAGTGCCCTCAATCTTTCCCAACATCAGGGTCTTTTCCAAGGATTCTTCTCTTCTCATGAGGTGGCCAAAGTATTGGAGCCTCAGCTTCACGATCTGTCCTTCCAGTGAGCACTCAGGGCTGATTTCCTTCAGAATGGATAGGTTTGATTTTCTTGCAGTCCATAGGACTCTCAAGAGTCTCCTCCAGCACCATAATTCAAAAGCATCAATTCTTCGGTGATCTGCCTTCTTCATGGTCCAGCTCTCACTTCCATACATCACTACTGGAAAGTTTATGAACAGACTTCCGGAACCAATTGTGTTCATAAACCGAGGTACCACTGTACTAAGAACGTAAGAAGAGTCCTGCAGCTGGATCAGGCCCATGACCTACCCGGTCCTACTATTTTGCTGTCCACTGTATTCAGTTTCTCGGACCAGATTTTTGTCCCCTTTATTATTGGAAACCTCGGGTGACTCCTTGGAAACACAGTTAACACATTTACTGCAAGATTCTGATCCGAGTAGGTCCCTTTTTGTTGCCAGGTTTCTGATTACAGTCTTAGCTTATAAGAGAAAAAATGGATTACTTTATGATTATTGATCTCGTTTAAATAATACTGATTTATAGTGATAATCTGATATTTTAAGTGCTGTATTGCTCTTATTTTAATGGAATTTAGAAATTTATGATTTTAGATATGTATTTTAATTTTTTTTAATTTTTTTGTCATATTTGTTTTGTTGTACAATGTATATTGGTATTGAATATGGGCCTACGGCCGTAATAAACTATCAGATCAGACCTACCCGGTCCAGCCTCCTGTTCTCACAGGGGCGACTCAGATGTCTCAGTGGGAAACCTGCAAGCAGGATCCAAGCACAAGATCCCTCTCCCCTCCTGTGGCTTCCAGCAACTGATATTCAAACACTGCTGCCTCTGACTGTGGAGGCAGAGTCGAGCCATTGTGGTTAGTAGCCATCCATGGACCTCTCCTAATAATGACAAAATGGAGGCAATTTTAGCATAACGATGTTGCTGTGGAATATGCCTTCTGGCAGGGAAGGAGACCCACAGCCCTCACTCCCCCATGCTGGATTTTGCTGCAACTGCTGCCCTCGTCTTCAGGTTCAGGTTCAATTGGAGGCCAATGGAATTGAGCAAGGCCCTTCTAATGCAATGGGATTGTTCTGCCGTCCCTTAATAGCTGGTGCCGGGCTTCTTGCGGTTAATTGAGACAGATCTGGACAGAAGGGGCCTTTCTTCATCTTGTCAAAGATAAATATGTGTCACAAGCTGAGAGAAGCTTCTGAGCTGCCATCCATCATCTTCCTTTTCACTCTGTACTAAATAACTCCCTGCAAGAGCATTAAAGGGCACCGATGTCTGAATGAACAGAACGGGGCAAAAGGAGGCAGGAGAATCCTTCCTTTGTCTCTGCTCTTCTGGCTGCCTCTCTCCCACTCCCAGGAACCGCAGCCAGTCCTGGGCCCAGTTCTGGGCATCCCAGTTTCAGGAAGATGTTGACAAGGAGTACAGAGGAGGGAGACTGAGATGATCCCGGGTCTAGAAGCAGAGTTTTTGGAGGGATGATGGAGGGAGTTGGGTCTGCCTAGCTGCAGAAGAGAAGACAGGGGAGATATTGGGGTGTTGCCTGCCACCCCAAACTATGAGCAGGGGTTCCAGCTGCTTAGCCAGGGTTTGGTTTCCTTGGAATGAGGGACAGAGGAAACTGTGGTGTCTTTAGGAGAGATGGTTTATTTACGCATCTATACAACCGGAGCCTGTGATGGAGGGCCTTGCAGCATTAACACCCCAAGAGGGTCTTTCTTCTCCCATAGCCACATTGATTCCAGCAGAAGTCAGGCTTGGCTCTGACGCTTGACTTCCTGCAGCTTGCTTCTTGCTCCTAGCTCACAAACCTCAACTCTCACCCACCTTGTCTAACTACCAGTGAGGTGAGGGAGGTGAGCCCAAACATTGGGTTTCTGGCACAGAGCCCCTTCCTTTGTTACTTTAATGACCCATACTTTGGGGTCATTGCCAAGGCTGTCTGGCTATTCCAGCAACTGGATCCTTGTTGGACCCAGGAATTAGAAGGGACTCAGGCATACGACCTAACCCCCTCCCCCCAAACTCACAACAAGAGCCACCTTCAATTCTCTAAAGGGCTGTATGGAAGATGGTACAAGCTTATTTTCTTCTGCGCTGGAGGGGAGGACCAGAACTAATGGCTTTAAGTATCCTGACTAAACATCAGAAAGAACTTTCTAACGGTAAGAGCTGTTCCACAGTGGAACGGATTCTCTCGGGAGGTTGTGAACTTTCCTTCTGTGGAGGTTTCCAAGCAGAGGTTGGATGGCCATCTGTCCTGGATGCTTTCACTGAGATTCCTGCAATGCAGGGGGCTGGACTAGATGGTCCTTGAGGTCCCTTTCAGCTCTACAAATTTGATGATTCTATGACCTGAGCTGGCAGGAAATTCAGGCAGCATATAAGCTGTTTCTCTAGTCCTTTTGCACAGGTGTGTGTAAATTGCTCTCTTGTCCCCTGGTCTTCTTCTTCGTCTTCCTCCTCCTCCTCCCCTCGCCCTGTCTTCTGCACACTGGGGGAATGGCATCAGAAACCATTAAAATTTCATTTGCATATATTTCTGGAAATGTGAAAGGACTGAACTTTTTACCTTGCTCTGCATATCTCCTTCTTGCAGGCAGAGGCAGAAGGATGGCAGGAGCTGCCTCTGGCACTTGCTCAGCTGGGAAACCCTGCTGGGAGGCAGAGGGGGACATCAGCTGGGGGGTCCCAGACCCACCTCCCTCCATGGAGACAGGAGGAGAGGGGGGGAAAGGTGTGGACTTCTCTCAAATTCAGAAGATGGCTTTCTTTCTTTTTTCTAAAGAACTTTCTCTTTTGCTTTTAAGGAGGGAATACAACATCAAAACATCTCAATTTGTACATTTGCAAATTGAGAAAAATATAGAATAGAAAAAGAATCAACCAAGAAATATTGAATATGGAGGAACCATCGAGTGTATAGCAATGTGTGCTGACGTTTTAACATAAATATTCAAATGAAGGAGAGGAGGGGAGGTACACCACAATCAAATCTATCTTATTGAATTAACCATGTAAACACTGGATGCAGGTTTAGACTGTATGAATTCAAGAAGTTCAAGAAGGATATTGACAAGCTGGAACGTGTCCAGAAGAGGGCAACAAAAATGGTCAAAGGCCTGGAAATGATGCCTTATGAGGAACGGCTTAGGGAGCTGGGTATGTTTAGCCTGGAGAAGAGAAGGTTAAGGGGTGATATGATAGCCATGTTCAAATATATTATAAAAGGCTGTTTTCTGCTGCTCCAGAGAAGCGGACATGGAACAATGGATTCCAACTACAAGAAAGAAGCTTCCACCTAAACATTAGGAAGAACTTCCTGACAGTAAGAGCTGTTCGGCAGTGGAATTTGCTACCAAGGAGTGTGGTGGAGTCTCCTTCTTTGGAGGCCTTTAAGCAGAGGCTTGACAGGCATATGTCAAGAATGCTTTGATGGTGTTTCCTGCTTGGCAGGGGGTTAGACTGGATGGCCCTTGTGGTCTCTTCCAACTCTATGATGCTATGATTCTATGAATCATCATTGACATACTGTACTGAATAAAGTTGTGCCATATCATAAGGAATTTGTCTCTTTTACTCCCCTGGAAGGTCCTGAATGTTCTTTCCTTGGAGGTTTCCAAGCAGAGGTTCGAGGGCCGTCTGTCATGGATGCTTTAGTTGAGATTCCCGCATTACAGGGAGTTGGACTGGATGACCCTTGGGGTCCCTTCCGTCTCTAGGATTCTATGATTCTCCACTGGGAGGCAGGGCAGAGACATCTCCTTCAGCCACTGGAGCAGAGCAGGAGCCTCCACCTATTTCTCCAGATCCCCCCAAGGGAAGCATCAGGCATGCCAAATGATTTTGCTGGTAACATTTTTGAAAAGCGCAACCCTTCTTTGTGTTGTGTAGCTGTATAGAAAGCCTTTATCTCCCAGCAGCTGTTTCTGGGCTGCTTGACGCGTCTTTCCCAGATGCTGCCTGAACCCTTTGGCTGGTTGGCACATTTGCCAGGCGCCAGCAGAGCCACCTTGCAAAGGCAAACATTGGCGCCGCCTGCCAAAAGACAGCGGTGGCAAAGGCGAGGGGAAGCAGATGCTTTCTGAGCAAGAGTCGGCAACGAACATGGAAGAACAACTGTACTCTGCTCTCCTCTCACCCAGAAAGGTGACTGGCAGGGCAAATCCAAAGATTCATAGAATCATAGAGTTGGAAGGGACCTCCCAGGGTCATCTAGTCCAACCCCCTGCAGTGCAGTGCAGGATTCACAGCTAAAGGATCCCTGGAAGATGGCCACCCACCCTCTGCTTGAAAACAGCCAAAAAGCAATGTGTGTGTGTGCATTTGTGTTTGTGACGGTTATAAATATCAATAGAACCACTTGGTGGAATTGCAAAGCATATGAATCAAATAGACCGGATTCTGAAAGTATGGGAAGATGAGGATTATAGGAAACACTGGGATGGGAGCATCTCAAGGATGTTGGACTGGATGGGCCATTGGCCTGATCCAGCAGGCTCTTCTGGCATTCTTATGTTCATCATGAGGAGTCTCCGCCCAGGGCAAGCATGAACTGGGGGGCTCCCTATTGGTACCCCCAGATTGACTCCAATGATTGGGAGTTCTGGGCATTAATCCTTCTGTAACCAAAAGGGGAGGGAAATCCAATTAAGGGCTTGTGAAGCCGTTGCGACTGCTGCTAACAGGAAGTTGCCAGAAGAAAAGAGATGATGAATTAAAGGCTTCTTCAAACTTCGTTGAGCACAAACCTTAATTAAAGGGGACCAGAGATGATTCCTCGCAGGCTGGAAGGAGAGGCTGTCAAGGCACGTTCCCCATGTGTACCTTTGCATTATTACAAGCCCATCTCCAAGGGGGCAGGAAATCAGGGCAATTCACTTGTCTGAGAAATGCCTCCCCCCCCCCCAGCGGCTGCCTGTCAATCTCAGATAGAGACCCCCTCCCTCCCTCCTGGGGCTCCGAAATATTGAAAGGCCAGGCAGAGGAAACAGGGAGCAGGTGAAATGGCCGAGACCTCAGATGGCTTTCTTGTGTTTTCTCTTTTTGGTTTCTGGTGATGTTTCTTCATTTATTGATTGACTGCACGGGATTTCTTGTCCTCCTCTTCCTCTTCCTCTTCCTGGAATGTGACCCACGCTGGGAGAACTTGTGATGAAATCTTACAAGGAAATGGCTTGTTGTGAATCTCTGAAGCAGCACAAGAGGAGATCCACCAGAAGAGCCCGCTGGATCAGGCCTGCCTTGTCCAGAGCATCAGAGCAGCTCCCTCCTGGAGTTCCAGCCCCTAGCCTTCAGAAGCATGGCTGCCTCCAACTGTGGAGTGCAGAGCATGGCCTTCAAAGCTAGTAGCCATTGATAGACCTCTTCTCAAGCCATCATATGATGGGGGGTCTCCACCTTTGGCCCACCTAAGGTCCCAGAGATTCAACTCAAGACCCCAAGTGACCTCTTGGCCTCAGAGACCCCCCCAGACCTTGATGGATTTCTTACTAGAACTTGGGTACCTCCTTGGTGAAAGGGAAATGAATCATAGAATAGAATCATAGAATCATAGAGTTGGAAGAGACCACAAGGGCCATCCAGTCCAACCCCCTGCCAAGCAGGAAACACCATCAAAGCATTCCTGACATATGCCTGTCAAGCCTCTGCTTAAAGACCTCCAAAGAAGGAGACTCCACCACACTCCTTGGTAGCAAATTCCACTGCTGAACAGCTCTTACTGTCAGGAAGTTCTTCCTAATGTTGAGGTGGAATCTTCTTTCTTGTAGCTTGAATCCATTGCCCCGTGTCCGCTTCTCTGGAGCAGCAGAAAACAATATTTCTCCCTCCTCCATATGACATCCTTTCATATATTTGAACATGGTTATCATATCACCCCTTAACCTTCTCTTCTCCAGGCTAAACATACCCAGCTCCCTAAGCCGTTCCTCATAAGGCATTGTTTCCAGGCCTTTGACCATTTTGGTTGCCCTCTTCTGGACACGTTCCAGCTTGTCAGTATCCTTCTTGAACTGTGGTGCCCAGAACTGGACACAGCACTCCATGTGAGTACTGTGAATAGTGGTACTATTACTTCCCTAGATCTAGATGTTATACTCCTATTGATGCAGCCCAGAATTGCATTGGCTTTTTGAGCTGCTGCATCACACTGCTGACTCATGTCAAGTCTGTGGTCTACCAAGACTCCTAGATCCTTTTCACATGTACTGCTCTCAAGCCAGGTGTCACCCATCCTGTATTTGTGCCTTTCAATTTTTTTTGCCCAAGTGTAGTACTTTACATTTCTCCTTGTTAAAATTCATCTTGTTTGCTTTGGCCCAGTTGTCTAATCTGTTAAGGTTATTTTGAAGTGTGATCCTGTCCTCTGGGGTATTAGCCACCCCTCCCAATTTGGTGTTGTCTGCAAACTTGCTCAGGATGCCCTCAAGCCCATCATTCAAGTCATTGATAAAGATGTTGAATAAACTGGGCCTAAGACACAACCCTGTGGCACCCCACTAGTCACTACTCTCCAGGATGAGGAGGAGCCATTGATGAGCACCCTTTGGGTTCGGTAAGTAAGCCAGTTACAAATCCACTGAATGGTAGCATTGTCTAGCCCACATTTTACCAGCTTCTTTACAAGAATATCATGGGGCACCTTGTCAAAGGCCTTGCTGAAATCAAGATAGGCTACATCCACAGTGTTCCCTTCATCTACCAGGCTTGTAATTCTGTCAAAAAACGAGATCAGATTAGTCTGACATGACTTATTTTTCAGGAACCCATGCTGACTTTTAGTGATCACAGAGTTTCTTTCTAGGTGCTCACAGACTGTTTGCTTAATGATCTGCTCTAGAATCTTTCCTGGTATTGATGTCAGGCTGACTGGGCGGTAATTGTTTACTAGCTAAGCCATGTGACGTCCACATGGAGGGTGTCAGGGGGTGACCACATGGGTGGCGCTGTGGTCTCAACCACTGAGCCTCTTGGGCTTGCCGATCGGAAGGTTGGAGGTTCCAATCCCCATGATGGAGTGAGCTCCCATTGCTGTGTCCCAGCTCCTGCCAACCTAGCAGTTTGAAAGCACACCAGTGCAAGGAGATAAATAGGCATCTCTGTGGCGGGAAGGTAAACGGCATTTCCGTGCGCTCTGGTTTCCGTCACGGTGTTCCATTGCACCAGAAGTGGTTCAGTCCTGCTGGCCACAAGACCTGGAAAGCTGTCTGTGGACAAACTCCGGCTCCCTTGGCCTGAAAGCGAGATGAGTGCCACAACCCCAGAGTCGCCTTTGACTGGACCTTGACCATGACCTTTTACATGGAAGGTGTCAGGGGGGGTGTTCTCCTTACTAAGCGCTGTGGGGAAGGGCTCTCTGCACATGCTCTTTGCCACCATTTGGCATACTGTGGTGTGATGGAAAGGGGCTCTTGAGACCTTCGCCCTGTCCCCTACCCTTTTCTCTCCTTCCTCTGTTTGCCTCCCTGTTCCCCCCACAGTCCGTCTCCCCAACACCACCTCAAGATCTGTCCTGATGCATGTATATAGTTGAGGGGAAAGAGACCCAATTACTGGCTTTACAGAATTGGTTGGTTTCCCCCCAGACTGGAATTTCCGCTCATGCTGTGCCAGCCAATTCATTCTCAGATGTTTTCCTGGGGGGACGGGGACTTGTACCAGAGATTGGAATTTCAGGTTTTGGAAAATGAAAGAAATTTCGGGGTGGGGTTTATTTATTATATGCTGAGCGATTCTCAGTGTGAGCCGCAGCAGTGGTGGCAAATCCCCCCCCGACAAACCCATGAAGGGCAGGACTTCTGCAGGAGAAACCTGGATGGGGGGGAGCTGCTAGTCCTTCCCAGTCATGCCCTGGCCAGAGTGTCTGTGTGTGGCAGTCCAGCTCCATTGCCACATGATTCCTGCATTGCTAGATGACCGCTTGGGTTCCTTCGAGCTCTATGCAATGGCTCCTCCAAGGACAAAAGGAGAGCATGGGTCTACCAGCCCCACCAACCTTCCCAGGAGAGAGCCAGGCCAAGCAGCTCTTGCCCTGTGTGCCTCTTTCCCAAGACAAGCGGCTTCCTGTGCCCGGCCTGGAGGGTCCCCCAAAGGTCCCCCCAGAAGCCGCGGAAAGGGAAACTCCATTTCCTCCTCGGAAGTGTCTTCACTCAGCATTTGCATCCTGCACCTCCAACCTGCATTATGCATCTCTTTGTCTGCTCCTTTGGAGTCCTTCCCTGTCTAAGGCTTTTGTAACAGTTCTTTTCACTTGACAGACATCCTTGGCGGCAGAGCAGAAAGATTGTTCAGCTGAGCAGCATTTCCTGGTGATGCGTCAGCCCTCGGAGGCTCACAAGAAGCTGGCAGAGCGAGGGGCCCCAGGGCTCACCTCCTCTGAAGGGGCTCTTCTGCTGGGCCTGGGTGCAAGACAAGGCCAGTTGGGGGGAGATCTAGGAGCCAAACCTAACAATGCATATTCTTGCTAGTTCGCATGAGAAGGAAAAACGGCCACAGAGCTACATTGCTGATAGACCATAGAAATGTACTGGGTAGAGAGGGCTCTGTGTGATGTCATTTCCCCTCCTCTCCTAGGAGGGAAGAAGCAAATAGTAATTCCCCGTTCCTCCCCGATGGAGGGCTGCTTGCTCCAGGTCAGGCACAGGCCTGAGATCATTTCTGCTGTATTTTACCTGCATAGTTTTTACTGCTGCTGTAGCTGAGAACCCATGCAAGACTATGAGTAGTAAATCACATTATAAACTTACCAGTCTGTTATCAAAATTCTTTGTTAAGTGAGGTAAAGTAAAAAAGAAAGAAAAAGGTAAAGGTAAAGGACCCCTGGACGGTTAAGTCCAGTCAAAGGCAACTATGTTGTTGCGGCGCTCATCTCGCTTTCATGCTGAGGGAGCTGGAGTTTGTCCACAGGCAGCTTTCCGGGTCATGTGGCCAGCAGGACTAAACCACTTCTGGCACAACGGGACACCGTGACGGAAACCAGAGCACATGGAAACACTGTTTACCTTCCTGCCACAGTGGTACCTATTTATCTATTTGCACTGGCGTGCTTTCGAACTGCTAGGTTGGCAGGAGCTGGGACAGAGCAATAATTCGAACTGCTGACTTTCTGATCGGCAACCCCAAGAGGCTCAGTGGTTGAGATCACAGCGCCACCCGCATCCTGTATTAAGTGAGGTAAGAAGGGGGGCGGGAACTAGCTTGGTTTTCAGCTGGGCCTATTTAAAAGAAGGCTTCATAGTCTATGTTTTGTTTTTGCTGGTAAGGGTGGGACTTTAAACTCTGCCCACACATGTGGGTGCCTGGAGGGATAAACTGCAATTAAGATCTCCTCTCTCCTACCTATTAAAACCCATCTCACACTTCTGCTGGACCCGGGTGCAGGACTCCACCTACTGGTAGCAGCAACTGGTGGCCACTGAGCACAGGGAGGCGGGAAGGGAGGGGAGGGAGCAAGCCACCCTTGTCCCCTCATGCAGAATCATCCCATGACAGAGGTGGAAGGGGCACCAAGGGTCATCCAGTCCAACCTGCAGCAATGCAGGAATCACAGCTGGAGAATCCTGGACAGGCAGCCATCCAGCCTCTTGGGCTGCAGCTGCCATCACTTTGTAGAGATCTGAGGGGGGGACTCTTCCATTTCAGTAATTTCCAAACACTCCGATAATGGGCAGCTGTGAAAGTTGTGCACAAATCAATCAATCTTCCAGCTTAGATACAAGCCAGGCAAGGTGTCACATAGCTTGAAATGAAAATAACCAAAGAGGAAAAGGAAGGAGGCTCCCAGAGCCAGCCGAGCAAAGGACCAAAACCACGCAAATCCTCAGCCTCAGGGAGAAGGTTTTCTCTGTGTTTAAAAGATGCCCCCAAGCCTCACAATTTGGCATTTCAAGAGTGCGCCAATTGTTTAAATGGGAAGGCTGCTTTGGGATGAGGAGGATGTCCCTCTTTGGCCCTGGATCCTTTGGCAGGAGCAGCTCACAGGAGGAGGAAAAGGCAGGATCCGAGGAGCAGCAGGAGCAGCCCCTCTCTCAAGGAGTGACTCCCTTTGGGATTTCTCCACTCTCAGCAGCTGGAAATGGCAACAGAAGCAGCCAGATTATCATTCTCAGAAAGCCTCACTGGGCCGACGTTTGTGGCCCAACCCTTTTCCTCCAGGCTAAACTCTGGCCAGTTGCTGGAAACCACCAGAGGGGAGAAAGCTCCTGTGGTCGGATCCTGCTTGCCACTGGTTGCTGATCCTCCATTCATTGGCCTCAAAGGATTCTGGGCTGTAAATTCTGTGCATTTTGAAAGAGTGTTGCTAATCCGCTCTCCCCCACCCCCACCCCCCGGAGATCTGTTCACTTGTCAATGAGGGGGGAGCACGAGGGAGGGGCTTCTTTAAGTGAAGGGTATTAATATGTTTTTATGCGATTCTCTTTCTAAGAACAGATTAGTGGGTTTATCAGCATATAATTCTCTCTCTGCTGGATAAGCCTCGCACAGAAAGGTTGCTCATGAAGCAATTAGCGCACCTTAATTTGATGGTGTATTTGAGAAAGGGAAACAATAGATAAATGCAGAAAGAGGAAAAGAACTTGTGCAAAAGTTATATAAAAAAAAGACGTTTCAAAGGCCAGCTCCTTTGCTGCCATCTGCTTGCTGTGACAGAGTTCGTAAATCAGAAAATGGCCATGGAAGTGGAGAATTGTAGAGTTGGAAGGGACCCCGAGGGTCATCTAGTCCAGTCCCCTGCAATGCAGGAATCTCAGCTAAAGACACCCTGGCAGATGCCCATCCAACTTCTGTTTCAGAACCTCCAATGAGTCCGTGCCAGCTTTGCTCCCCCTCCCAGCATTTTTGGGTCCGTTACTTGCTAGAGTTTCCAACATTAAATGCTGTGAGCTTTTCGGTGTATTACTGGATGTTCAGAACAGTGTGTCCCGTTGACACATTTCTTATGCCTTTCTCTCCCCCCCCCACTCAATATGGTGGCACTTCCTGTTTTAATGAAAACAAGATCTGGGCCACTTGAATGCCCTTAAGAAAGTTGTGGGTGGGTGAGAGGAGGGGAGGGGGGGCGCCAAGGGGTCCCTGGAGCTCATAGGAGTCATAAAATATTTGAGGAGGCCGCCCCTCCAAATTGATGGGCGTTGCCATTCAAATGGTGTGTGTGTGTCATATGATCAATTAGGCAGGGTGGGACTTACCCATCTTTTATTCAAGTTGACACCATTGCAAGCCAAAGAACCACATCCATGTTTTTAAACAGAGGTCAAATGGTCACCTCTCAGGGAATCATTAGCTGAGATTCCTGCATTGCAGGGGTTGGACTGGATGACCCTATGGGTTCCTTCCCAGCTCTACAACTCTACGTGTGTATGATTCTCCCAGATATGGCTGCCACAACTGAGCTCTGCCTCCTCCTCCTTCTCCTCTTGAAATCTCATGGCCCATGTGGTGAACAAGACCTCTTCCTGCAGCATCTCCCTGTGTGTGGAATTGCCTTGGCTAATGGTGCCATTTCCCTGCCAGCGCAGGCCTGCGTGAAGCAGCCAAGGCTTCCGCTGAGAAAATGGTCTCCAGCATCAAAAGGCAGTTACGGGGGACGTGAGCGGATTGACTCTCCGTTTCTCGCATTTGTACAGTGAGATTTGGAAGTGGAACAGCAAAGTGGAGCTCATTCGAGAGCATCTGCTCAGTCACAGCTGGAAGGAAAGCAGGGCGAGGGGAGGAGGAGCCGCTTCAGGGCTGCCGTTTGAAAGAGGGGCTCTCCGGAGAAGGAGAGAGAAAACTCAGGGCAGGGGGAGAAGGAAGGGGCTGAGGAAGAGAGTGTGTTGGCCAGGATGGCTTCCTTGGAAGGTTGGTGGTGGTGGTGATGATACCAGTTGCTGGAAAATAGGAATGGAGAGAGTTGCTTCTGCTGTACTCAGGGGTCCTGGTTGCAAGATTCCCATAATGGGCATCTGGTCGGCCACTATAAGAACAGGGTGCTGGACTAGATGGGCTCCCTTTGGTCTGACCCACAGCCAGGCTCTCCTGACACTCTAACATCAACTTCCTTAGACTGGTCATGTTGTGCAGATGCCTGATGATTGTCTTCCAATGGGACTACTCTATTCTGAACTTAAAAATGGAAAGCACAATGCTGGTGGTCAACAAAAGAGATTCAAAGACTCTCTCAAGGCAAATCTAAAAAAATGTAGTACAAACACCAACAACTGGGAAACACTGGCCTGTGAGTGCTCCAGTTGGAGAACAGCCTTTACCAAAGGTGTCCTGGGCTTTGAAGATGCTCAAACTCAGGACAGAAGGGAGAAACACACTAAGAGGAAGGCACGCTTGGCAAATCCTCACCGCCCGGAAACCAATGTCCCCACTGTGGAAGGATGTGTGGATCCAGAATTGGCCTCCACAGTCACTTATGGACTCACTGTTAAAACCATAGTACTTGTTACTGCATACCTGAGGTTGTTGATATTTCTTCCGGCAATCTTAATTCCGGCTTGAGATTCATCCAGTCCATCCTTTCGCATGATGAATTCTGCGTATAAGTTAAATAAGCAGGGAGACAATATACAACCTTGTCGTACTCCTTTCCCAATTTTGAACCAATCAGTTATTCCATGTCCAGTTCTAACTGTAGCTTCTTGTCCCACATAGAGATTTCTCAGGAGACAAGTAGGAAAGTTTTTCCTACTTTCTTCAGTTTAAGCCTGCTCCATCTCCCACATGACAACCCTTTGGATATCTGAAGATGGCCATCGTGTCACCTCCCAGTCTTCTCTCCAGGTGAAACACCCCCAACTCCCTCAACTTCCTCAAGTGTTCACCATAAGCAGTGGGGCAGAGTTCCTGCTCTTGTGCTCAGGTCCCGCTTGCAGACTTCCCAAAAAGGGCATCTGGTCGGCCACTGTAAGAACAGGATGCTGGATCCCATGGACTTCTTTGGGCCTGATCCTGCTGCCGGGCCTGTTATGCCTATTAATATTTGTGCTAGATCTAGAAAGTGAATTGGTTATACAATGGCTACTTTCTCCTCCTCTTCCTTTTATCCACAAGGGTTTCTTCCTGTCCTGCTGTTCTTTTGTTCCAGGAAACGGAGAGTTAAAACGCTTTTTGAAGCCCAAACCAAATGTTAAATGAAGGCCTATGAATCTCCAATATATGCTTTTCTGTGCTTCTTCTCCACTAAATACCCAAATAAACAATAACACATGATTAATACACATAGAATACAAGAACACAAAAATGTCAGGCGTGCAGTTTCTTAAAATTACGCACCCCAGATCTCTTACAAGGTCTCTGGGAAGGAAGAGTAGATCTGGTCCCACGAAGCAGCCCCTCCAAGAGCCTCTTTGCTCACCTGGCTGCTTTTGACCAGGATCAGGGGCTCCACAGACGCAGATGGCGAAGGCCAGAGGAAGGGCTGGAAAGGACAAGAGATGGAGAGAAGACATTATTTTTTAAAAAACAACAACAACAAAATCAACATGTAAAAAGACCTTCTGGGCAGGCAGGTAAGAAGAATCCAGAGTTCATGGCTCTGCAAATAATGGGCAGATAAAATTTTATGTATTCTGTATTCTGTTCTTTATAGTTTACCAGCTGCTTCGAGAGCACTGCTGCCATCAGCGTTATTTTTTCATTAATGAAATAAATTTCATTAATGAAAACAACAGCAGCAAAACACAGAGGGCTTGTCAGACATCAAAGGCAGAGTTACAGGCTCATTTTGAGATAAGGATGGCTCTGGATCCCCACACTGAGCAGGCGTCTCCCAAGAGTCACGTGAAATTGCTTCTGCCAGGTGTCCTTCCCAAAGTGTCTAATCATTAATTAAATGATTGGTTTAAAATATGCTTCGTATAGCCCACCCTTTTTCTGAAGAACTCAGAGCCAGAAACAATAACAGAATATACCATAAGAGTACAGTATACCATAAGACCATAAATGCAGAATAAAGTCCACATTTCAAACCACTGTAAAACTGCAGAACATCTCCAAGTTCCAACTTCAAAAAGCTTGAGGAAATCGCCATGCTTTAAACTGGCACCTAAATGGGAAGAGGTTGGTGCCAGCCAAATTTCAGAGGATTGGGAGCCTCACAACTGAGGCATCACCCCTGAGAAGGCCTTGCCTGGTGTCAACACGTAGATCCTGGTAGCAGAATGCTTCAGATGATCTTCTTGGCAGATCTTACCTCTCAGACATGGAGAGATCTGCAAGCATTTAGACCCCAGGTCAACCAGGGCTTCACAAATCATCTTTTCTTTTTTTAAAAAAGATAATTTTATTAAGTTTTCCAAATAAACAATCCCCCAATCTTTTTTTACATTTCATCTTATATTCGCCCATCTCAGTTCATTTTGCTCTGCCGAGCTGTGACTTCCCTCCCTCCCATCATTCGGTTTTGTTTCCCACTCTTATCTCGCAGTTCCTTTTTGCCCACCTAGTTAAAATCAATTCGTAGGATTTATTTCAGTCCTGCAAGTGTCTTTAAACTTCTACAGTTCTTCTCCATATAGTCAGTGAATTTACTCCACTCCTTTTGGAACAATCATTTTCGTCTGCCACTCCTCAATTGTCGGTGTCTCTTGTAATTTCCATTTTTGGACTAATAAAATCCTCACCACAGTTGTAGCATACATGAATAGTCTCTGATCTCCTTTTGCTATTTCCTCTCCCATCAGTCCCAATAGAAAAGCTTCAGGTTTTTTTTGGAAGGTATACCTAAACATCTTTTTCAATTCATTATATATCATTTCCCAAAATCTTTTTACTTTTTCACATGTCCACTACATATGATAGAAATCACCATCTTTATCTTTACATTTCCAGCAAGATTTACTACTCATTCTATACATTTTGGCTAGTTTTACTGGTGTTAAATACCATCTGTACATCATTTTCTTTCAAAGCGGTACATGCAGTAAATTTCAATGTCTCATTCCATAATTTCAACCACGCACCATACTCAATATTATACCCAATATCCCTTGCCCATCTTATCATCACCTCTTTAGTCATTTCATCTTTCATAAACCACTCTAATAAAAAATTGTACATTTTCGATAACAATTTCACTCTGCCTTCCAACAATTCTATTTGAAATTTGGACCTTTTATCTTCAAATCCTACTTTTCTATCATTTAACAATACATCATTCACTTGGTGGTACTGCAGCCATCCAGTCAAAACCTCTTTTATTTCCTCATACGGTTTTAATTTCCAGGCTCTGTCTGTTTTCATCAAAATCTCCCCTCCCCTCCATATTTATCTTTTTAACAGTTAAGACCTCAGCAGGTGATATCCACCATGGGGTCTTACTTTCTAACAGCATTTTATTTATTTCCCACACCTCATATAATGATCTTCTTATCACATGATTTGTAAAACCTTTATGAACTTTTGTCTTTTCATACGAGAGGAAAGCATGCCAACCAAATCGGTTGTCGTAACAGGGCTTCACAAATCATCAATGAAATCTTGAATAAGAAATGTTTGGCCGCAAGGAATGTTTGAGGAGCTGGGTATGTTTAGCCTGCAGAGGAGAAGACTAAAAGTTCACACACACTTTTCCTGTCACATGGAAGAGTCACCAAGCTTGTTTTCTCTTGTTTTCTGGGGGGCAGGAGTTGGAGCCATGGCTTCAAGTTCCAAGAAAGGAGATTCCGACTCCACATCATCCAATGACTTGGATGTTCAAATATAAAGTGCCATCATGGCTGCCCCCCTGCACTGGCCGTCATGCCCCCGCAGGTGGTGTGCCATGCCCCCAGGATGAGTGCCATGGCCCTGGGAGATGCACCAGCCACTCCCCTGCCTGCTCTGCACCACTGCACATGACCCAGGTAAAGGTAAAGGACCCTTGGACGGTTCAGTCCAGTCAATGACGACTATGGGGTTGTGGTGCTCATCTCGCTTTTCAGGCTGAGGGAGCTGGCATTTGTCCACAGACAGATGTCCAGGTCATGTGGCCAGCAGGACTAAACCGCTTCTGGCGCAATGGGACACCATGACAGAAGCCAGAGTGCACGGAAATGCCATTTACCTTCCCACCGCAGTGGTACCTATTTATCTACTTGCACTGGTGTGCTTTTGAACTGCTAGGTTGGCAGGAGCTGGGACAGAGCCGTGGGAGCTCAGCAGGTTGTAAGGATTTGAACCGCCGACCCTCCCATCGGCAAGCCCAAGAGGCTCAGTGGCCGCCAGCTCTGTGTACATGACCCAACAACAGATTAGCAAATGGAATTTAGTGTGAACCCTTTCAAATGCCACATGTAAGGCCTTTCTGGATGTCACAAAATTTGTTCCAACCTTGATGTTGTGGCTGTTTGTAGGGAGCACTTTATCCAGCTTATAGAACCCAAAGGGCCTTTTAAAATTTAGCCTCTGTGCTCTTAAGACTAACCAAACCTGTGTTTCACCATTAAACAATGTCATTTTATTCACTGTGCTTGAGGTCGTATTATAGAAACGCAGAAATACAGGAGGCTTTTTATTGCTCCTCTTTTAGCTGTGTAAACAAACACATAAACTGATTTTGGCTTTTACCTGGCCAAGTATTTCCTTTGGCAGAATGCTAGAACTGGAGCAGCTTCTGTCATCAATTTCCCTGGGAAATAATAATAATATTTTAAAAAATTTATACCCCACTTTTTCCCTGATGGGACTCAAGGCAGCTTATGGATAAAAACAAGAACTAACTGCTAAAAACATTTTAAAATTAATTGAAATACAATTAAACATTGATAGAATTTAAAACTATATACATATATAAAATCTGTTTAAAACATATTTATAATTACAATAAAATCAGCAGGGCACTAGCCCTTTCATTAAAAGCAGTCATTTCCCAAAAGTCTCTTGGAAGAAGAAGAATCTGCTTGAAGAAGGAGAGCAAGGAGCCAGTCTCACTTCTCCAGGCAGGTAGCAGCCTCAGAACATCCTTGTGAGGGTGGTAGGACTGAGAGAAGGGCCAAGCCAGAGATCTCAGAGCCCAGTTGGGTTCCTAGGATGAAACAGGGTCTTTTGGATTGCTTGGACCCCAGCCATATAGGGCTTTATAGGTCATAACCAGCCCTTTGACTTCTGCCTGGGAAAAGACCACTAGCCAGCAGAGCTGCCCTCAGTCTCTGGCATCTGGGAATGACTGGGGACCTTGGCTCAGTCTTTCTAAAATATGCATTCCCCCCCCCCCTGGAAGGTTCTGTGGGGCTCTGTGGCTTAAAGTGACTCATATCCGATTCCAGTGGCCGACCAGACACCTGGGGGGAACCTGCAAGGAGGTTTTGATCACAAGAGCAACTCTCCCCTCTTGTGGTTTCCAGCAACTGGGATCTAGAAGCATTGCTCTGTAGAGGCAGAGCAGCGACATTGTGGCTGACGACGACGACGGCAAATTATTACTTGCACCTCACCCAACTGACTGTGTTGCCCTGGCCACCCTGGGCAGTAGCCCTCAATAGCCCTCTCTTCTTCTATGATTTTTTTTTCTAATCCTCTTTTTAAGCCACGCCAGTTGGAGGCAATAATTGCCACCTGTGGCAGTGAGTTCCGTAGTTTAACTGAGAAGCCCTTTCTTTTATATGTCCTAAATCAGGGATTGGCAAGGTTTACCTTTCCTGGGCCGGTTCATTCCAGCGGACATCCCTCTGTGGGCCGGATTGTGTGCATGTGTAAGCACGAGCTCCCACGATTTCAGGTTTCTGCATCTGCACAGACGCAATTTCCGGCGCCGCAGAAGCGGATCCCCATGCTGCGCTGAGCCGGTTTAGTGCAGCGTGTGGAAACTCGCCGAGCGGGCGGCTCGGTTCAGGGGCGGCTCATGGGCCGGTTAAACAACCCCCACGGGCCACTTGTGGCTCATGGGCCTTAGGTTGCCTAACCCTGTCCTAAATCTTCCAACGCTCAGCTTCCTGGGATGTCCATGAGTTCCAGTGTTGGGCAAGAGGGAGAAAAACTTTTCTCCACCCCCTTTCTCCATGTGGGGCATCATTTTATAAGCTTCTGTCATGTCATCTGGTTGTGGGGCTACAAAAGCCCACTGCCAGCTCCAGTCAGGGGCTGGAGGGGAGCCCTGTGCCACTGCTCAGACTCACCTGAAATGCAGCCCGGATCTAGCCAGGAGCTGACCTGGGTCCTTAGAGACCTAAGATTTACCATAATCAAGACAATAAGTGTTGGAAATGTAAAAAGGTGGAAGGAACATTCTATCATATGTGGTGGACCTGCCCATTAGTAAAGGATTTCTGGGGAAAGATTTATAATGAATTGAAAAAAGTGTTGAAAAACACTTTTATTAAGAAACCAGAATCCTTCCTACTGGGCATAGTTGGAAGAGAATTGCCTTTGAAAGATGTAAATCTGTTTTTATATGCCACAACTGCAGCTAGAATTTTATTAGCAAAGTACTGGAAGACACCAAAGATACCTACAGTGGAAGAATGGCAGTTAAAGATGCTGGACTACATGGAACTTGCTGACCTGACCGGAAGACTACGCGACCGGGGGGAGGAGAAGGTGGAAGAGGAATGGAAGAAATTTAGAATTTATTATAAAAAATATTGTAGAATTGATTTATAAGCAACTGTGAGGAGATTTATAAGCAACTGTGGAGCTGCAGATAAAGGAAATGAGTGAGATATAATTGAAAATAGGTTAGATATGATAAGGAGATGTAAAATTAGGAAAAGGATATTGTAATTGGATTTGGACAATAAGATATAGAATCTGCCAACAATGATAAGCAATGAACCGTTAGAAGGGGGACCCGGGGAAGTCCTCTATTAAAATGAGAAAAAATGATATGGATGTTTAGTTATTTTTTGTTCTTTTTTTGCTTTTGCTTTTCTAATTTTTTATTCTTAAATATGGATGTCATAACAATGTGTAATTATATGGATGTTATTCTCTCTTTTTATAAAACCTAATAAAAATTACAGTGGAACCTCAGTTTATGAACACCTCGGTTTATGAATTTTCGGTTTATGAACACCGCGGACCCATCTGGAACGGATTCATTCACTTTCCATTACTTTTAATGGGAAAGTTCGCTTCAGTTTATGAACGCTTCAGTTTATGAACGGACTTCCGGAACCAATTACACCCATGTTTCAGTTTATGAACGCTTCAGTTTAAGTACTTCGCGGACCCGTCTGGAACGGATTAATCCACTTTCCATTACTTTCAATGGAAAAGTTCGCTTCAGTTTATGAATGCTTCAGTTTATGAACAGACTTCCGGAACCAATTGTGTTCATAAACCGAGGTACCACTGTATTTCAAAAAAAAGAGGAGCTGACCTGGGTCCTGATCCCCCTCCTTGCTAATTCTTGCAGCACCCTGATCGCTTCCTCTCCTTTCATTCACATTTTTAATCTATGTTTTTTAATTACATAGCATTATTAATTGCATTTGTCTGCCAGCTGCTCCCGGACGATGAGTCACTCAGCGCTGATGAATGGTTTGCCACATCCAGCAAAGGGCCGTGCAGCTTCTTACCGCCATCTGAGGAGCCCGGCTTCAGATCTCGATACGCCGTATCAATCGTGACATGTGGCTGCTGCGAGCGGGGCTGGCAATTAGCAGAAAGGCTCAGAACAACAAATGCGCAGGTCTCTGATTCTCAAGCAGCAGCAGCAGCAGCAGCTGGAGTCTTGCTCAGATTAACAGGAGGGTGCTCCAAATATTTAGCACTTTGCTGCTACAAAGTAAATAACAAGAAGTAATTGCAGGAGGAAAAACAAGCCTCTCCCTCAACTGCTCTGCCTTTGCTTCTGCAAAAGGGAGCTCAGCCCACCTGCGGAATCTTTGTCAACAGAAGCTGCAAACTTTCAGCCAGGGAAATCTCACGGAAATCGGAAGATCAGGCCCAGGCATGGACCCTCCAGCAGTAAGAGCTGTTTGATTCTGGAACAGTCTCCTTGGAAGGTGATGACTCTCCTTCCAGGGAGGATTTTAAGCATAGGTTGGAGGGCCCTCTGTCCTGGATGCTGAGATTCCTGCATTGCAGGGGGTTGGACTGGATGGCCCCTGGGGGTCCCTCGACTCTACAATTCGTCCTCATAGAATCATATTCTACAACTCTGTTATTTTTGTTCATGCATGCCACACACTCCATTTTTCCAGTTTATCCCCATGGGATTTGCCCTCTAGGCACTTTAAAGCATCCATGTCCTAAAGTACCATAGGTTGTATGATAATCCCGACTTCAAAAGAGAAAGAGTTTTATTTGAGCACAACTGCTGCCACCTCTGATCCCCCCCCCCCCCCGGTTTTACTGAGCATAGATGTGAAAACAGACAAGCCTGATGTTCTTCCTTCCCCCAGATTTCCCTGCCCCCCTAAAGCTTCTCAGGTTGGGATGTTTGGATAAAACCTCCAAGGGGGAGATGCATGATGGTCACTTCACCAGCATTGCAATGTCAACAAGCGACGGAGATGGAGAGAAGTTTATCCCAGGGATGTTGCGGCCCCCAGAACGATTTCACAGTGGCATAGTGGAGCATCCCTCTTTAGAAATATATATGGCAGCAGTTAAACTCTTAAATTCAATTATTGTATGCATATTAGCCATCCTGAGCAATAAAGGAAAGAAGAACCCGTCCAGACAAAGTGATTTACAGTAAGGGGTTGCCTGTGACCAGGATACTCACAATATTCCCAAGCCATAATGCCGCATAAATCACCCTTTGCAAGCCTTTGCTTCCAGCTTTTCATGAGTATTTATTATTTCATCTACATATAAAGTGCCCATCTCACAACAATATCTGGAGCTTAGTTGTTTCCATAAATAAAAGGGGAAAGCAGAGTGCCCAAAGGGACCAGGAGAAAGAAGAGGTGGGGAGGGAGAAGCTCCTTACTGCCTACAAGATGCTTTCATAGAATCAGGATTGTAGAGTTGGAAGGGACCCCAGGGATCATCTAGTCCAACCCCCTGAAATACAGGAGTAACAACTCAAGCATCTCTGACGTTTCTGCAAGAATGATCCAGGAAACTCACAGAGGAAGTCGGAGTTCCCAGAGATCTCTTGACCACAGGACAAGGACTGAAGAAGGTGGCAGGACTTCCCCTTGAGGTTCTCTGTCGCACAGAGGCATCTCCAATTGTGACCCAGTGGAATTGGAAGCAGGAAGCCGCACAGTTATTTCACCCAACCTGGCCACCTGTATGTGTGCCACAAGCAACGTTTCGGCTCAGATGAGGGGTGTGGAAGCCAAGTCTGATGAGGAACGGTTGAGGGAGTTTGGTGGGTTTAGCCTGGAGAAGAGGAGACTGAGAGGAGATAGGAGAGCCATCTTCAAATATTTGAAGGTCTATTACATGTCGGATGGAACAAACTTGCTTTCTCCTGCTCTGGAGGGTAGGACTTGAACCAATAGCTTCCAGTTGCAAGAAAGGAGATTCTGACTAAACATCAGGAAGATCTTTCTGAGAGCAAGAGCAAGACTTGTTCAACAGTGGAATGGACGCTCTCAGAAGGTGAAGAATGCTCCTTCACTGGAGATTTTCAAACAAAGGGTGGGTGTCCATCTCTTGGGGACCCTTGAGCAGCCACTCCTGAATTGCAGGTGGTTGGACTAAATGATCCTTGGGGTCCCTCCCAACTCTATGATTCTAAGAAGACTCGCAGGCCAGCCCAAGAGGGGCCTGGCTCTCTAGTGATCCTTGTGGCATGCAGACCACGCACTCGCTGAGTCTGCTGCACCTCAAGCTGAGGCTCCTCTCTGTGAGTGGGGATGTGGCCAATGGGGGCAGGAGAGAGCCAAGGAAGAGGAGGGACCCTTTGGAGCAGCCTCCCCTGGGAAGTCCTCACTCTGGGATTATATGATGCTGGAATGTGGCCTCTCCTTCCATGAAGATTTTCAAACAGAGGTTGGATGACCATCTCTCAGGGATCCTTTAGCTGTGATTCCTTCATTGCAGTGGGTTGGACTACATGACCCTTAGGGCCCTTTCTAACTCTATAGTTGTTATCTACTGAACTGAATCCTAGAACAATAGGATCCAAAATGCAG
Organism: Zootoca vivipara; assembly: GCF_965207765.1. Taxonomy (NCBI): domain Eukaryota; kingdom Metazoa; phylum Chordata; class Lepidosauria; order Squamata; family Lacertidae; genus Zootoca; species Zootoca vivipara. Next base: position 134,475,625 of record NC_142582.1, on the reverse strand, counting down.
CAGTCTGATTGGTTCGCAGGAGCCACTCAATCCAGCTCCAGGTGGAAGTGAATCCGCAACCTGACTGGCCTGCAGGAGCAGCCAATCAGGCGGCTGGCAGAAGTGAATCCGCAACCTGATTGGCCTACAGGTGCAGCCCTGAAGTAGCCAATCACGCAAGGCTCATTGTGTAAATAATGTATATTAGCGGACATTTTGGGAAAAGAGCCATTCTCCTCTTCTCCTTTGCTACTACAAGCTGAATAAAGAGCATGAAATTCACTCTCGAGTCTGAGTATATTTTAATAGTTCTATGGTTTTGTAAATTTCAAGGGAGCTCAAGAGACTTTTGCTACAACTTGCCACATTTTGCAGGCAGGTGTCACATAATGGCCTGTAAAAAGAGTACCCCACAAAGTGTCTCCCCAAGTATCAGGAGGTGGTCTCCCCTTGAGAAAGTCTTCTTTGCCCTTCAGAACCATCAGGCGAACCCTGTGCAAAGTGATGGGAGGCCCTCATTCTCAGAAAGACGCCTTCTTTCTCCTCCTCCTTTCAACTGGAACAGAAGAATTCCTGGAGGTAACTCAGGACATAAGATCTTTCTTTCTTTCTTTCTTTCTTTCTTTCTTTCTTTCTTTCTTTCTTTCTTTCTTTCTTTCTTTCTTTCTTTCTTTCTTTCTTTCTCTCTTTCTCTCTCTCTCTCTCTCTCTCTTTCTTTCTTTCTTTCTTTCTTTCTTTCTTTCTTTCTTTCTTTCTTTCTTTCTTTCTTTCGCTATTGTATTTCCCAACCGTCCTTCCCAAGGATGCCAGGGCAGTAAACAATGTGATAAAACAATGAAGGCATCTTTAGCAAAACAATTCCAGTACAGATGCAGCCTGGGAAATATGGCAACAAAAGTCTTGTTGGACGATGAAGGTCTTCCGCAGGCACCAAAAAGTCAACAGAGACGGCAGAGTCCCAGAGTGTGGATCATTGCAGGCAGCCACCGGATGGCGCCCTTCTTTCGCAAAGCTGTATTTTGGGGGCACCCACTTAAGTCACTGGATTCAAAACTTTTGAGTTGTGTTTAAATGTTGGTGACCTACATTGTGCAGAGTCAGGCATTATCTCCTTAGACAAAGAGCGACATTTATTTTTGTGAAATGCTCAATAGATCCATTTCCCTAATCCTGATTTGTGGAAAGCGACAATGATTTAAGTCGATGGTACATTAGGAGATAAATACCAGGCTTTATTTTGCACAGATGGGCAGTTGCTACTTAGCAGCCTTTTCTTTTTTTAAAGGGGGGGGAAATGGCTAATTACTTGATATTTTGCATTTTACAGATAAAGTTCCTTGTTCCTTGTGCGACCAAAAGGATTTCGGAAGATTAATTAGCTGCTTGTTAATAAATAATTAAACATTTTATCTGCTCATTGCCCCAAAGCAAATGTAAATGTGATTTTCCTAATTTGATGTCCTGCAAACTGCAGCGCCTGGAGGATTCTTTGAGGAGCTCCTGATCTACTGGCAGCCTGTTTTGCTTGCCTCCTGCTTCCTCTTAATTGTTGCTCCCCATAATCCAGTTACATGAATGATTACAGGCTTCATCAGACACAACAATGTGCTTTGCCTCTGCGGCATCAGGAGCCCAGGCTTGGTCCCAGGGGAGTTATTAGACATACCCAGCCAGGAGTTCCTGGAGGGCCTTTCATGTCTCTGGAGGAGCAGAGGTCCTGCTCCTCTTCTTAGCCCATTTGTGCAGAGGTCCTGCTCCTCTTCTTAGCCCATCAAGGAAAAGGCAGTAAGCAGTGCCGGGTTTTGGCCCAAGGGAGGCACATTTGGGGCAAGACAAAAACTCCCGGCACCAGGAAAGGGGAAGAATCTCTTTCATTATTGGACAATCTCTCTCAGCTACATTTAAGACCCTAAAAAGAGTCTGCTGGATCAGACCAACAGCATCCTCTTCTGAGAGTGGCAACTCAGATCCCCGTTATGGTGTGGGGTGGGTTTTAATGGGTAGAGAGAATGTATGAATGGCAATTTATCCCTCCAAGCTCCCACAGAATTTCAAAACCCCATTCTTGGCAGCAAAATCAAAAGCACAGGAATTGTGTGAGAGGCCATGCATCATTTTATAAACTTCTATAACACACACCAGTCCCCACTGGGAAAGGGTCAATGGGCACAACCCTGCCATCACAACCCTGTTGGGGAGCTTTGCACCATGAGCAGAATCTGGCCATTGAAAGAGAGGCTCCAGCAGGAAATCACTGGGTTAAAATTCATTTGGGTCTGCATCAAGACAATGGTTTCCTACCCCACTACAAATGTTAAGTAACTCAGCCTTGAGCTTGATGTCTGAACTCGGAATTCAAAGCTAGAAATTTCACAGTCAAACCCATCGCTTTCCACACTGAACCAGAAACCAGGGGGATTATCCCTCTCATGGCTTAAGAGGTGGGGAAAGGTGGCTTCCTGCCCAGTTTGGAGGTGAAGGATCACTTTCTGGTTACGCCATTTCAGGGGCATATATAAAGGCTGAGACATCTTCCCCAACATAAAGCAGAGAAGACAGATGGGTCTGTGTTGGGTTTAAATCCCTGTAAATCACGAGAAATGAGCTTTGCCCACTGACACTCTTGTATTTATTTTTTGCTGAGAGCCTTTTGCTGAACTCAGACACTTTGGAGACAGATGCCTGAGAGACACCGGGAGATTGTTCTTCCATGGCTGCTCCTTGGCGGCTGAAGCCACGTGGGAGGAGAGGAACAGGACCCCCCCCAAGTAATCTGCTTAGTTCAGAAGCAGAATCCATACCCCACGGAAGAGTCTGCTTGAGGAAGGAGCAGTGGTAGACCTCCACTTTGGGGCCCCCCAAGCTTAAACTGTCCTGGGGTCTCCTTCACAACTAGCAGTGAGGTCTGGGAAACCCCTGTTCTCTTCTTCAATGGGGTTATCACCACATCTTTACAACATCTGTGCAACTGACTTTCAAACTTAGAGATTGTTAAAATACAGACAACAAAAAATTAATCCATTTGACTCAAATCAATGCGACTCAAATTGGGTAAAGTAGACCCCAAAATGTTATGGAACGTGGACTAACGTCACTTCTGGGGGTCCTCTGAGATTCGGGGCCCTGGAGCTGAAGCTTCCTTAGTTTCCTAGTAGATCTGCCTCTGGGAAGGAGAGGGGTGGACTATCTGAGAGGCCACTTGGGACTGTGTCCGTCCAGGGTGAGGAAGCACCTGGGCTGGGCCACCGGGAGCCAGGCAAGTTCCCAAGTGTGGCTCCCAAGATCATGCCCACCATGGCTGCGAAGGTCCTGGGTGCTATTTGGCAAGGCACCGCCAATGCCAGTCCTCCCATCAATAGAATTACTACTACTACTACTACTAGTAGTAGTAGTAGTGGCAGGGGGTTGGACTGGATGGCCCTTGTGGTCTCTTCCAACTCTATGATTCTACTAATATTCCGCCCTATACCTGGAGGTCTTAGGGCAGTCCACAGAACAAAATCAAAATATAAAACAACAAAACATATAATCAAAATAAAAAACAACAACCCAACCCCCCCAAACCCCACTACATTTAAAAAGGGCTACATAGAATGAGAGCTGTTGTTGTTGTTTAGTCGTTTAGTCGTGTCCGACTCTTCGTGACCCCATGGACCATAGCACGCCAGGCACTCCTGTCTTGCACTGCCTCCCGCAGTTTGGTCAAACTCATGTTCGTAGCTTCGAGAACACTGTCCAACCACCTTGTCCTCTGACGTCCCCTTCTCCTAGTGCCCTCCATCTTTCCCAACATCAGGGTCTTTTCCAAGGATTCTTCTCTTCTCATGAGGTGGCCAAAGTATTGGAGCCTCAGCTTCACGATTTGTCCTTCCAGTGAGCACTCAGGGCTGATTTCCTTCAGAATGGATAGGTTTGATCTTCTTGCAGTCCATGGGACTCTCAAGAGTCTCCTCCAGCTCCATGTTGTTGTTGTTGTTTAGTCGTTTAGTCGTTTAGTCGTGTCCGACTCTTCATGACCCCATGGACCATAGCACGCCAGGCACTCCTGTCTTCCACTGCCTCCCGCAGTTTGGTCAAGCTCATGTTCGTAGCTCCATACATTGACCTAAAGACTGTTCAGAGGACGTCCAGGGCAACTGACTGAGGACTTCAAGGGGTTTGTCCAACAGGAGGAGCCCATGGTAAGGGCAGATTCAGTCCCCACATCTGGCCAATGCCTTGTGCCCACAGCATGGAACATCACTCTGTAGACTGCTGATAGGGAGAGGCATTTGAGACAATGTTCCACCCACTCAGCTACACAGCTGCTTTGAAAACATATGCTGTAACCTCAGTTTCTTTTCTTTCTTTCTTTCTTTTTTTAAAAAAAATCAGTTCCGAGATTATCCCAGATGTTTTTGCAGGATAACAGCACTGGCCCATTTTTGTTTGCCAGTTCCAAGAGAGGGTGCTCAGTCCCCAGGGACAAGTTGGCCAGGTTGCTTTTTAATCCTGCATACCTTCTGAAAGATTCTGAAGCTGAGCTGAGACATTTAGCAACTGGAGGGCAAGAAAGTCCCACAGAGAGGGGAGTGGCCTTACAAACATCTCTCTCTCTGTGTCTCCAAGTAGGAGGCAAGGACAATGGTAAGATGACCAAGATGGTCAAGGGACTGGAAACCAAGTCTGATGAGGAACAGATAAGGAAGTTTGGGTGTTTAGCCTGGAGAAGAGAATATGGAGAGGTGACTTGATAGTCATCTTCAGATACCTGAAAATCCGTCACATGGAAGAAGGAACAAGCTTGTTTTCTTTTGCTATGGAAGGATGAACCCGAACCTACGGATTTGAGTGACAAGTAAGGAGATTCTGACTGAACATCAGGAAGAACTTTCTCAAAGTAAGAGCTGTTTGGCAGTGGAACAGGCTCCCTCAGGAGATGGTGGACTCTCCTTCCTTGGAGGTTTTTAAGCAGAGGTTGGGTGCTCTGTCACAGAGCTTTTCACTGACTCCTGCATTGCAGGGGGTTGGACTAAATGACCCTCAGGGTCCCGTCCAGCTCTGCAATTCTAGCATTCTAGGATTCTGTGAAAGGAAAGGAAATATCAACTGTTCCTCAAGCACTTCACTAATTACAACACACAAACAAACACATGCACTCTGACCATTGAGTATCCCACCAGTCATCAACATGTGGCACACTGCTTGCTTCTTTTTTGAGAGCTCTTTTTGGGACCATTTTTGCAGCTGGGCCATTTGACAGCCAGGGAGAGATAAACATCTTCAGACAGGAACCTGCTTCGTCTTGTTTCTGTTTGTGTTCCTGTTAGGAACTCTGTCACGTCTCTGATAAAAACTTTTCACAACTGCTCTCCAAAGTGTTTAGATCGTGGTGCCTTGAAAATTGATGACAGCTTCCTTCTCTTTGTTTGGTTATTATGGAAAGCTCCGCTAGTGGGTTATCACGGCAGAAAGAGGTCTGCAATTTGGTGCCTAATGCACTGCGCACACACAAACACAGTTTCCCTGCTCAGATGTATTATAAGTGGATACATCAGAGCCACAAAGCAAGAGAGCAGATTATTTCTCACATGGTAATGAGGGCAAAACGAAAGTGGCAACCTCGGGATTTCTCTCCAGGAAAATGATAGGGGTGTGATCCGCGATGAGAGCCTTTCTCCTCAGAGAGTTTATAAATGTCATTCCCTGTTCTATTTGCAGAGCAGAGCAGAAGGCAATTAACTTCCAGTTGTCCTTGGATATCTCCTTTGGAAGTCGCCTTCCCTTTCCCTTGAAAGGGACAAGTACCAGACTCAGTGTTTCCAAATGAAGAGCCGGCGCAATTAAATCTCCTTCGTGAGCCCCTTGAACGACCCATTTCTCCCTAGAACTCTGCATGTCTCTGCCCCAGCTGCAATTAAATGCTGGATGTTGTGGGGAAAGGGATCTCCCCAATGTGGAGCTTTTTGATTTTCAGTTTGTTTGTTCAGAACGGGTGGATGGACGCCGAGTGCGAGGCTGTGCCAAGCAGTTGGGGCTGCGGTTGCTTCTGTGGGCTGAGGAGGCAGCAGGGCGAGGGGTGAACTGGTGGGACCTGGAGACTTTCTGTCTTGGCAGAGAGTCTGGTTGCTTTGAAGGGAGCAGAAGGGGGGAAGAGATCTGCCAAGAAAGAACATCCAGAGGACCTTGCGTGACGGCAGATCAGAAGATGGAGGAAGCTTGTTTTCTTCTGCTCCAGGGGGGAGGACCTGAGCCAATGGATTCAGATTCATGAATCATGGAATCATGGAATTGGAAGGGAATCTAGCCCAAGCCCCTGCAATGCAGGAATCACTTCCTGACAGGTGGCCAAGTGACCTCTGTTTGAAAGGTTCCAGTGAAGGAGAGTCCAACACCTTCTGAGGTCCTCCTCTGTAGTCTCCCCTCATTTCCTATAGTAGAGGTAAAACCACAGAACTGTAGAGAACTGCTGCTCTCTGAGGGCCTCTTGCTCCTGCCCCACGGCAGCTGCCAGGGGAGACTCCCAGAGCAGGCTTTTAATAATGATAATAATAATAATAATAATAATAATAATAATAATAATAATAATAATAAATTATTATTTATACCCCACCCATCTGGCTGGGTTTCCCCAGCCACTCTGGGTGGCTTCCAACAGAAAAATAAAACACAATAATCTATTAAACATTAAAAGCCTCCCTGAACAGGGCTGCCTTCAGATGTCTTCTAAAAGTCTGGTAGTTGTTTTCCTCTTTGACATCTGTTGGGAGGGCGTTCCACAGGGCAGGCGCCACCACCGAGAAGGCCCTCTGCCTAGTTCCCTGCAACTTGGCTTCTCGCAACGAGGGAACCGCCAGAAGGCCCTCGGTGCTGGACTTCAGTGTCTGGGCAGAACGATGGGGGTGGAGACGCTCCTTCAGGTATACTGGACCGAGGCCATTTAGGGCTTTCAAGGTCAGCACCAACACTTTGAATTGTGCTCGGAAACGTACTGGGAGCCAATGTAGATCTTTCAAGACCGGTGTTATGTGATCTTGGCGGCCGCTCCCAGTCACCAGTCTAGCTGCCGCATTCTGGATTAGTTGTCTTTTTGTCTTTTGTCTTTTTCCATGCTACTTAAGGTGTAGAGAAGGCCTGGGGGATCTTTTCCCCAATTTTTTTCCCAATGAATCCAGGGACACTTTTTTTTTTTGAGCTGAGTAGCAACAGGGAGTCAGTAGTGGGGATGGAGAGGCAAAAGTCCCTGGGCCCAAGCTGTGGGAATGTTTAGGAATGTGGATGAGGAGATATTGTTTATTATATCCTATCCCAGCTTGTGTTAGCAAGCTTCAAACTTAGCAGAGTTTACATTCCCTTTTAATGCACAGCAAAAATGGTTGCTCAGGCTTGCGGAAGCCTATAGAATAACATATATTTCCTGGATTTCCCCCTTTATCCTTCTTAAAAGAAAATACACAACACAGTGCTCATTAAAAGTATGAAAACAGTTTACTTACAGACTTCCTGAGATACAGCACAACTCAAGAGGCAGACTAGCTTAGATAAAAGTATTTACATGCTGAATCTGCTCCATAGGGGAAAGCAGATTCATTGTTCTCTTTGCTGGAAGCCAAGAGATCTCTTCCTTAGATCACAGAATCATAGAATCATAGAGTTGGGCCATCCAGTCCAACCCCCTGCCAAGCAGGAAACACCATCAAAGCATTCTTGACATATGCCTGTCAAGCCTCTGCTTAAAGACCTCCAATGATGTTGCTTGCTTGAAGTCCAAATCGAAAGAGAATGAAATGGCCGCTGGTCAGTGACTTTACCTGGCCAGGTAATGCCCACTTGAATTACAAACAGAGGAAATCCCTCCCAGATCAGTGGCAGGAAGTTTTGCTGCTGACCTGGCCAGGTGTCCCTCCATGTGGTCACTCTAGGAACTGTTGTGATTTGACTGCACCTAACTTTACATCCCACACAAGCACATATGCCTATCCCAAGCCTTCCCCATTGATCTGCCCCCTTCCCCCTTTGTTTTGACAGATCAGGGGCGGCTCAGGAGTCACGGGCGGGTGGGCATTGCCCAGGAGGGGCACAAGGCATGCAGTTTCTCTGCCAGGCAAGGTGCAAAACCCTTCTTTTGCACCCCGTGAAACATAAATACGCAGAGTTTTTAAAAAACTGGGCAATGTCCGGCCGTTCAAAACAAAGGGGGAAGGGGCAGGAGATCTGTACCACTGGACGTCCCCGGTTCTCCGTATGCAGTGGTGGCAGCGGCGGCAGTCAGCAGCCCGGAGCCAGCCTGGTAGCACAGTTGGCTCTGGCTGGCTTCAGGAGCTGCTCACTGCTGTGGCGCCCGCCATTTTTCCTTGCCAGAAGTCCCCATATGATGTGTTGCGCACAAGACACATCATATGGGGACTTTCAGTGAGGAAAAATGGTGGGCGCTACAGCAGTGAGCAGCTCCTGAAGCCAGCCAGAGCCAACTGCGCTACTAGGCGGGCTCTGGGATGCTGAGGCTGTCGCTGTCATGTTTCCCGGGGAGAGATTTGCAAATCCGGGGACTGTCCCTGGGAACCAGGGATGTCTGGTAACCCTATCCTGGGGGCCTTCTTGGAGAAGCCTCCATTGTTGGCACCTCTCCTGATTGATGGATTGAGTCTCCTGACCAGCCGCTTCCCCACAATAGCTGCTCCAAAGGAGCTGAGAGAAAACATTTGAAAATATCAAAATGCAAAGCATTGGAAATATAACTATGCAAGATACAGAGCATGTCAGCAAATTCAAAAATGATAGAGATCAACAATTTGGGCAAAGACAGAATAAATTCCGTATCACAAAAAAATTCCAAGATAGGCTTAAATACATAAATACAAAGCAAAATGAGCATTAACTGACAATAAAGTTTCTGTCCTGGTCTTGCTGCCCTCCGAGGAACCTGGCTTGAATGCTGTCCAGAGGAGAGAAGTCCTCTGTCCAGGCCAGGTAACAACTGCAGTGAACTCTGAAAAGGCTCAGCAACTTCGACCGGCTCATAGAACTGCAGCCAGACAGCTGAGCAGGGCTGGTTCCATGGGACATGGAACTTTTCAGAGTTCCCTGCAGAGTCCCTTGTTGCAGCAGCTCCACCGGCTGCCGGTCTGTTTCCAGGAACAATTCAAAGAGCTGGTTCTGACTCACAAAGCCCAACACTGGACTCTTTGGGCACCTGCTAAAAGCATTCTCGTTTAGACAAGCCTGCTCAGGGGCTTAGAAAGCTGATGAAAGTTTTGATCTGTGTTTAAGGTAAAGGTAAAGGGACCCCTGACCGTGGGGTCCAGTTGTGAACGACTCTGGGGTTGCGGAGCTCATCTCGCATTATTGGCCGAGGGAGCCGGCGTACAGCTTCTGGGTCATGTGGCTAGCATGACTAAGCCGCTTCTGGCGAACCAGAGCAGCACACGGAAAAAACCGTTTACCTTCCCGCCAAAGTGGTCCCTATTTATCTACTTGCACTTTGACGTGTTTTCGAACTGCTAGGTTGGCAGGAGCAGGGACCGAGCAATGGGAGCTCACTCTGTTGCGGGGATTAGAACTGCCAACCTTCTGATCGGCAAGCCCAAGAAGCTCAGTGGTTTAGACCACAGTGCCACCCGCATCCCCTTGATCTGTGTTTAGCCTATTGTTATTTTAACTTTTTGAAAGTTTTTCTTTTTACAAACAAATGGGGTATAAATTTTATGAACTGAACAAATGAACACGGCACAGGCTATCTTTTAAACCCCATTCTGAGTGCAACCCATTTTGCTGCCAGACATTTTGCAACACCTGGGTTACTTTTCTGCCCCAACTCCAGATGCTTCTGGCCTCCTTCCTTAGGAGCAGAACGCCATTCCTCCGTCACTCTGGAAAAGGACCAGGCAAATGCATGGAAGAGGAGAGGGCGATGGAGGGCTGATAGTCAGGACGGCTCTGCTCTGCCTCCACAATGGAAGAAGGTGGGGATGCTCCTGCTCACTAGGGGCTGGAGACCCCAGGAAAGAGAGGACTGTTGTGCTTGGATCCTGCTTGTGGGCTTCCCAAGAGGGCCACCTTGAGAACAGGAGGCTGAACTTAGATGGGTTCTTTGGCTTTCTGGAGAGTGCCTGGAGCTGGAAGATGAAGTCAGTGTGGATCAGAACCCTCCTCTCTCTCTCTCTCTCTCTCTCTCTCTTTCCATCCCTCCCCTTCCAGCTCAGCCCACAACTCCTTCAAAACAAGTTCCTTCTTCCTGCAATTCACAAGAGTCCTGGAACTTAATTATGGCTCTAATATGCCCGCTAATGAATGTGAGCATAATTATGTCATGGAGTGATTTCAGGGGTATTTCGTACTAATGTTAATCACTTCCATTTAATGTGTACACTGGTTAATGAAAACAGCGTGGGCTTCGGGCAGATGGCTAAACCTCACAGGAGCTCGAGGCCAGTTCTGGACAGCTTCTTTCAAGGGGCAGCGAGTTCTGAGGCTGAGCACTAATCCAGTGAATGGGGCCAGGAAGCTCCGAGGGTGAGCCAGGCTGCCCTGGTGGACTCCTGCCTGCCTCCTCTGGTCAATGGCTCCAGCAGAAGCACACAGCCCACCAGGGAGATGGTTGCTCTTCCCTGGGCCAGCTTCACTTGGATATCTGGAAGGGAACTCCCAGAAGTTGATATAGGAGAATAATAGGAGATGAAGTCAACACTCCTGCGAGGAAGAGCCATAGCTCTTCTGCCTTGCATTTGGAAGGTCTCAAGTTCCACCCCCAGTGGCATCTCCAGGTAGATCTGGGACAGATCCTTGCTTGAAACCCTGGGGACACAAGGGAGAGAGATGGACCTATGAGTCTGAGTCAGTATAAAAGAGCTTCCAATATCCCCATGAGCCACTTCAGCTGCCTCTTTGCAGTCACTGGAGGTGGCAAAGGCAGAGGACTCCTCCTCCGGTGGCTGGAGAAATCACAAGAGCCCAGAGATGAGGCAAATCATAGAATGCTAGGAGGAGACCCCAGGGGTCTTCTAGTCCAGCCCCCTGCAACGCAGGAATCACAACTAAAGAAGCCTGATGGATGGTCACCCAGCCTCTGTCTAAAAAGCTCCAGGGAAGGGGACCCCCCCAACTTCCAAGGAAACCCCTTCCACTGTCCAACAGCTCTCACCACCAGAAGGTTCTTCCTATTGTTGAGTTGCAATCTCCTTTCCTGCCATTTGAACCCATTGATTTGGCTCTGGAGTCTGAGAAAACAAGCTTGCTCCACCTTCTGCCTGACAGCTCTTCAGATATTTCAAGGTGTATCACCTCTCAGTTGCCTCTTCTCCTGGCTAAGCATGCCCAGTTCCCTCATTCCTCACAAGGCTTGCTTTCTAGACCCTCCAATGTGGCTTTCAGCAACTGGTATTCAGAAGCGTTGCTGCCTCTAGCTGTGGAGACAGAGCAGAGCCCTCATGTCTAGGAGTCATCCATTGCCCATGATTGATCAAATCTTTATTTAAAGCCATCTAAGCCACTGCCTCATGCAAGGGTGAGTTCCATAGTTTGACCAAGTTAACCCTTTACCATCTTCCTCTGCATGCACGAGGCAAAGTGGAAGGAGCCATCCTATGAGGAGAAGCAAAGGAGGAGGTTTGGTCGGGAGAAGGGGGTCAAGCAGATGAGCCAGGGGAAAGAGCCCCTGTAGACTCGCAGCAGGAGCTGGACTAATAGAAGGCCACAGAATTTGCACCTCCAGGTGAAAATGGCAGTGCTGCCTCCTTGACCCCCTCCCCCCTCCCCCCCATTCTCTCACAAATGACTCCTGCAGCCAGAAAGATGACATTTCTCCCCATGCAAAATCTGTCCCAAGGCAAGATCTCACCGCTGGAAGGGAATATTGATTAGGGAAGTTTTCCAGAGCTCAATACAAACAGCTACTGTTATGAAAATTATAGCTTGGGGGTGCTTTGCTGTAAATTGCAAAAGTCTTGAGATGTGCTCCTGTTTTCAACCGCTCAGATTCTTTAGGAAAGTCCAAAGTCTCCCCTGAGAAAAATAATGAATTGAGCAAAATGTTAATTCATCCCAAATATATTTGTCCAAGAAGCAACTCTCTTTGTCCCTCTGAGTCGAGGAGCAAAATTCAAAATGATTTCCCACTGGTGGGCTTGGGAAGGGACCCCACATGGATCTTGCTGGGTTTTCTGTTGGGGGATCTTGGACCCTACAAGTTGGAGAATCGAGAGGCTGATGAGATGTGACCCGACAGGCCAGGCCAGGACCAGGGACAGCTCCTCACACAGTTTGACAAACACACAGGCATCTTCTTGCATCTGGCCATTCCTCCTCTCAGGGTGGTGTTAATCTGAGCCAGGTCAACCCTTCCTCCTTCGCTGGTGCCTGGGATTCCTGCTCTCTGGTGTCCCAGCTCTGCCTCTGACTTGCTTTGTCTGCTGGTTGACAAGGTGTGCCTTAAAGCAGCAAGCATCTCCCTTGACAAATGTATTTTCTGGTGCCAAGTTTCATATCTGATCCTCAAATGAAGACACCCACCATGTTATGCCTCTTCTGAGACATTGTGGGAAGACTGATGATGGAACAATGAGTGAGAATAGCAGGCTGGACCATCTATTCCCATTGCCCAACCCAAGATATTTGACAGCAGAACAGCCTCCCTCAGAAGGCAGTGGACTCTCCTTCATTGGAGGTTTTCAAGCAGAGGTTGGAGGGGTTCTTCAGCCACGATTCCTGCATTGCAGGAGCTTGAAATGACCTTGGAGGCCTCTTCCAGATCTGTAGTTCTAGGATTCTATCATACTGCCTCTCACATGAGTGTTTAAGGTGTCGCTGTACCTTTACCTGCTCTTCTAATAGCATTGGAATTGCTGTCCCTTGAATTAGTTGCACCTAGCCAGGCCCTGAGATCTTAAGATGATCCTGGAGAGTAGTGACTAGTTGGGTGCCACAGGGTTCTGTCTTGGGCCCAGTCTTATTCAACATAGAATCATAGAATCATAGAGTTGGAAGAGACCACAAGGGCCATCCAGTCCAACCCCCTGCCAAGCAGGAAACACCATCAAAGCATTCCTGACAGATGGCTGTCAAGCCTCTGCTTAAAGACCTCCAAAGAAGGAGACTCCACCACACTCCTTGGTAGCAAATTCCACTGCCAAACAGCTCTTACTGTCAGGAAGTTGAGGTGAAATCTTCTTTCTTGAAGTTTGAATCCATTGCTCCGTGTCCGCTTCTCTGAAGCAGCAGAAAACAACCCTTCTCCCTCCTCTATATGACATCCTTTTATATATTTGAACATGGCTATCATATCGCCCCTTCACCTTCTCTTCTCCAGGCTAAACATACCCAGCTTCTCTTCTCATTGTCCCCAGGGTGGGGAAACCCAGAGAAATGGGATCATTGCAACTCTCTTCATCAATCCCAAGGGGAACCGTGATGAGTTGGAGCAGCTGTTTTTGCCAGGCTGATTCACGTGAGCTGCAGAAAGGACTGAAGATTTGGGGTGTTACAAAGGTGACCAAGAAAGAAGTATCTGAGGTTGCGAACATGTTGCAATGGCAACATGTGTCCAGTGTCCAGGCAAGCTTTCTCGTGTTCTGTGCCCTGACCACTAGGGGGAGCTGCTGATTCATTGATGTGGAAGATACTTTTTCCTGGCGATTGTGAGCAACATGGAAATGAGGTGAAATGTAGGAATCTCTGGTCAGGCAACCTGAGTTTGGGTAGCCTTTGTAGAATCTCATCCCAGAAGATGTGGTGACTTTACTCCATTGTTACCAACTGCTCATGGTCAGGGCCGGCTCGTCGTAGACCCCCGGTGGCGCAGTGCACCATGGCGCGGGGGTGGTAAGCTGGGCGCTGGCCTGGCAAGGAGGGCGCTGCGGGGCGAAGCCGCGCGGAAACCAATTGCGCCCTGCAAGGGCGGGGCGGGTGGCGGAGCAATCTCCACCCCTCAGCACCAGGGCGCGCGATCTGCTCAAGACGGCCCTGCTCATGGTATCCCCTCCCTGAAGATAGAGCCATCTACAGTACTCTAAGCCCCGCAATGCAGGAACATTGCATGTACAAAATGACACCCCCCCCTCAAATCCTTCCTTAAAAACCACCTCCTCTATACAATCTTTGGCTTGTGAATCCTTGTTCCCCACAAGCCTTTGTAATGGCATTTGGCCAAATCTTCTGCAGAGCACCATGGACAGATCCAGAATGGTGCTGGGAAAGTCATTGTTGCTGTTCATGGTGTGGTCAATTTGAATCCAACTTGGTGAAATCCATTGGGTTGCTGTGAGAGCCTTTTGCAATTCCTGCCCCTCCCGTCGCTTCCAGCTACACGACTTGCGCTGACCCACTTTGCAAACATCAGGGTAGCAAGGCTTCCTTGTGAATGGAACTACCATAGTCAGAGCCCCACCCCACCCCCGTCTTTGAAGAGGCACACTTAGTTTTATTTCCTGGCAATTTCAGGAAAGGAATCCTCCTCTTTCCCACAGAGGGCCTTGCAAGATCCAGAAACTCAGCGACAGGTTTTGCGGGAAAATCACAGAGCAGCTCAGCAGACACTGTAATTATGGAGATTAATACCCTTCCTAATTAAAGATACATGGCAGCCACAATTATTCTGCTTTTATCTAGAGAGAGCGACATTAATGTTTGCGGCAAGCCATAAGTAGGCCAAAAGGTAATTGCAATTTCAAGAGGGTTCTCTGGAGTTGAGCGCAAACCATCTCCAGGCTTTTTTTCTACTGGCACCAGAAGTGGCAGAAGTCTCTCTCTCTCTCTCTCTCTCTCTCTCTCTCTCTCTCTCTCTCTCTCTCTCTCTCTCTCTTGGAAAGACATGGCAGCAGCCCAAGACAGCACCAGAGAGATTTAGGAAAGGCTGACCCCTTCAATATGGCCTCTTGGGGGCAGTGGTGAGTCCACATTGTTGCTGTTCCTACTAAGGGTCAAGTTCAAGGTGCCCTGGGCTGGAGGGGGATGGGCTAGGTAGCTGTGAAAAGATGCCTCCATATGGCCAACCTGGAGCCTCTCCATCCTGGCCAAGATGAGCCCCGTGGCAAACACCTCAAGCGGCTCCCTCCACGTGGCCTCCAATGGGCAGACCCCCAGGAGCAGAGAAAATTGTATGAGACCAACCCAGGCTATTGGTCTGTCCAATTCAGCACTGGTTGCTCTGACTGGCAGCTGCTCTGGCAAGGGGCCTCCTGGCTTTGCCTGGAGATGGACGCCATTGGGGACGGATCCTGGAGCCTTCTTCATGCAGGACAGGTGCCAGACTGCTGAGCTTCAGCTCTTGCCCTGTGGTTCTAGATACTTGTGCCTTGATATTTATGTATTGATGCTGATATTTGTGTTCTGTGTTGTAAACCTCCCTGTGGTCTTTTGATGAAGGGCAGTATATAAATTTAATAAGGGAAAATGAAAAATGAATGAAATTCTAGCGTGTCATCAAGGAGTGGGAAGGGGAGGGGAACGAGCCCCAATGCTTTTCAGGCCCTCAAATAAGTCAATAAAACTCATTTAAAGCTCTCCTGTTAGGCAAACGTGATCTCGTGTCCCAAGAGCTGAAGGCAATTGCAAAGCAATTCATATTTGAATGCAGATTCAATTTTGTTTGCTTAATGTGACGATGACGGGGAATTTTCATTCTCCTTTGCTGGAAAACACACAGGGCAGGTGGGGCTGGAAATGCACTTAACTTGCCGTGGTGGAAAGAGGTAAATGGCACAAAATGCTGCATTAATTTGAGTTTCCAGCAACTGGGAGCCTATCCACACCCCCATTTTGTGTGATGTGGTACATAAGTAGCAGTCAAGTACAACATTCCTTGTATTCCTAGAGTGGACATGCAGGGGAATGTTTGGTCCAGCCAGTCAGAACTTCCTGTTTCCTCCTGGGCTGGGACATACTAGAGGTGGGCGTGACCTTACCTGTGCAGGTAACAAAAGCACAAGGCACACAACCCTCCTCTCTTCTTTTTCCATCTTCCTTTTGTCATGTGAACTGCAGTGAGTGCCAGTCTGCAGTCACTGGAATTAACCCCCATATAGGTTAGATCCTCATGTATATAGTTTGTAACTAAGTCTGCCTTCTGGGATCCAACTGTGAACAGAATGTGAGTAAATTACTTTTAGATACTTTACACAAGATTGTGGCGTGTTTATTCTTTTAAGAGGGATATAAGGGAACTTACCAGGTCACTAATATTGAGAGACTTACACAAGCCTGCAACCAGCTACCCGCTGTGCATTTGAAAGGGGAATGTAAAACTCTGCTAAGTTATAGAACTTGCTAGCACAAGTTAGGAAGGATATTAATAAACAATATATCCTCTCCTGCCTCCCTGAACATTCCCACACGTTTGCCCCCAGGGAAACCCAATCTTTAGCACTGAATTGGAAGAAATGGCAACTGGGTTTTCCAAAGATTGCTGTTTGTTCTGATTTATCGCTAAAGAGCAGGTTTTCTGGGGGGAAACAGCAGGAGAAAGGCAAAATCGCTTGGACCCAGGCCTTGTAGGCATGGGCCAAACAGAAGTGTGCACAGCCCTGATAATCGGAAGAATTGCTGCCTCCGGCTGTAGCAGCAGAGCATAGATCCATTATGATGAGTAGCCATTGAGAGTCTTTTCCTCCTCTGTGAATTTGCCTGATCCTCTTTGAAAGCCATTCAGGTTGGTGGCCACCCCTGCCCTCTGTGTTGGGTGAAGAAGGACTTGTTCTTACCTGTCCTGAATCTTCAACATTCAGCTTCATTGGATGCCCACACAGTCTCATCTTAGGAGAGAGGGAGAGAAGCTTTCCCCCATCACTTTCTCCAGGCCAGGCATCATTTTAGACACATCTATCATGCCACCACAATGCTGGACTAGATGGGCCATGGGCCTGATCCTGCAGACTCTTCTTAGGTTCTTACACATTCTTGTGTTCTCCTCCTGGCACATGCAAAGGAGCAGCCCATCCACACAAGAAGACCAGCCTGTCCTCTCCTGGGTGGTCTCAGTCGGGGGCATGCCAGGGCTTCTTCAGGCGGCACAGGAAAATCCACGTGGCAAATATGCTGGGATTGGGGCCGGACTCTCCCTGGCAAATTTGCTCCCTTGTTCCTTCCCATCATTGTCAGGCTGACACTTGCCCTGTTTCGCTGTCCTTTCCCATCACAGTCACTGTCATCCAAATGTGCCACTCCGGTTTTAATGCTCCATAAATCTGTACAGAGTGCTGCTGTGTGTTTCAGCTCCCTGCCCCCTTACCCTGAGCATGAAATGGGGGAGAACTGGCCCTATTTACCTCCTCCTTCCAAAAACCTTTGCAGTCACAATGACACCCCCCCCCCCCAGTAAGAGAATGGTTTGTCCCTTTCCCCGGCAAAACCTGATTCAAAGCCACCAGCCTCACTCTCTTGCAAGAAAATGTCCTGATTTTTTTTGGGGGGGGGTCCTTTTGCTGGCTGTGTCCCATGGGATGGGGGCAGTGTGTGTGCATGGCATGGGGGGGGAGTGAGATGGGAAGGTCTGGGGGCTGTTGAGGGAACAGTTAAGGTACAAACCTCTCTGTGCTTAGGAAGGCAGCTGGGAAGGAATCCTGGGCAAATAAATTACCCATACAAAAACAGGCGATTCTGGCAAAATGGGACAAAGACTTCCCTGGGGGACACCGAGAGGATGGAGCTGTGCTTTGCATTCAGATGTCTTTCTTCCCGAGGAAAAGCAGCAACTGACAGCACACACACACACACACACACACACACACACACCGCTTGTGGAAAATGGGTCACCAGAGCTGACTCACTGGCCAGAAAAGAAGCCAAGATTTTGCCTGCTTTGTCATCTGGATTTGTGGTGACTTAAAATGACACAAGCCATTCTGAGGATGAGGAAGACATGGGGGGAAAAAGGGCGAAAAGGAAGTGAAGTGAAAGCAAACCCCCAATGGACACCAGGCTAGTTGTCAAGGCTGCCCAATAGAGGCTTGTGGGCACCTCCTTCTTTCCCGGACTGGCTCCACCACACTTTTCAGGAGCCACTTGGGGGCAGGAGGCTGGAGGAGCAGCTCAGGCACCACAGCCTGGGCATTTTCCATTCAGAGCTCAGAGAAAACCTGCATGGACCTTTAAAACAATACCCTTAGCAGAATAAAAAAAATCTCTGTATGAAACCCAAAAATGCAGCAGCGTTTAATGACTGCTGAGGGCATTGCACTGTCTGCCCGTCTGCTACCAGGCTAGGCCCAAGTTGGTGCAGAAAACCCTCTACAGCCTGGGACTGGAATAGCTGAAAGGCGGCCTCATCCCCTGCAAACCCAACCAGTCACTGTGTTCTACGATTCCTGCATCGCATGGGGTTGGGCTAGATCAGTGGTCCTCAACCTTGGGCCTCCAGATGTTTTTGGCCTACAACTCCCATGATCCCTAGCTAGCAGGACCAGTGGTGAGGGATGATGGGAATTGTAGTCTCAAAACATCTGGAGGCCCAAGGTTGAGGACCACTGGGCTAGATGATCCCTGAGGGTTTTTCAAACTCTACCATTCTAGGATTGCAAGAAGGTCTGGAAGAAAACGGTGTGGCTCCTCATTCACATGGCTGAGTTGCAAAGTCCACATGGGAAGTGGGCCTGAAGGGACATCTTAGTCACAACAGTGTGGGGCATTATTGCAGTCAAGCCAACAATTCACGTTTTGCCAGATAATAGCCCTGTGAGATCACTTCCTTTGTCTGCCTTGGTAGGAAGCTGGAACACTCTACACTTCCTTACTTCCTGAGCTGCCTTTTCTTTCTTCATCATGCTTCCAAGCTGACCTCATATGCATGTCTGAGCTCTGCAGCTTAGACACCATTTTAGAACTGACATTTTGTACTTTTGTAACTTAGATAGTTATGGTGCTGGAGGAGACTCTTGAGAGTCCCATGGACAGCAAGAAGATCAAACCTCTCCATTCTGAAGGAAATCAGCCCTGAGTCCTCCCTGGAAGGACAGATCGTGAAGCTGAGGCTCCAATACTTTGGCCACCTCATGAGAAGAGACGACTCCCTGGAAAAGACCTTGATGTTGGGAAAGATTGAGGGCACAAGGAGAAGGGGACGACAGAGGACGAGATGGTTGGACAGTGTTCTCGAAGCTACGAACATGAGTTTGACCAAACTGCGGGAGGCAGTGCAAGACAGGAGTGCCTGGCGTGCTATGGTCCATGGGGTCACGAAGAGTCGGACACGATTAAACGACTAAACAACAACAACAAACTTAGATAGTTATAAACCTGCCTTCACTTTGCTACTGTAATTAGTCCTGCAAGACCTGGATTATGTAAGTAAATACTACTTTTATTTATTCACAAAATGGCATGTGTATGATTGTTGTTTTTAAGAGGGAGAAAGGGGGTAATGCCAGGAAAATCCAGTCTGCCTTAAAGCATCCTAGACTGTTGTTTCAGCAGAGTACCAGAAGATGGTACTCTGCTGATCTCACAAGAGCAAGAGAGGATAATAACTAAATATATCCTTCTCCTAGTGTCTAAATCCATTCCTACAAACAGGACATGGGACGATGAGTTTGCCACAGAGGCATTTTTGCGTACAAATCACACAGAAACATCCACATGGAGACTTAGCCTTAGGGCAAGTCTGAATGGGACAGAACAGGAGTTGCAGACTCACCCCTGACCATCCATGTCCCAGGCTCCTTCCAGAAGACTGCTCCCCTTCCCTGGGGGATGGATTTGCGGGAGGGCATCCGGGACCTCCCTGTGACCCGGTAGTGGGTGGAGGGATGCGGCCCGTGTCATTGGGACTCCCAGCCATGTCACGCCTCCGGCTGACTAATCGAGTTAGCTGGGGGGGGGGGGGCGACTGCTTGCCATTTAAACTGTGGCACGGCTGGGGGGTGGCCTCCATTCACCTCCTTGTTGGTGTCAGAAAAATGCCCTGGGGGTGCCCACAAGCCCCTGAAACTCTGAGCATCCTCTGGTACGCACAGCTCTGGAAAAGGCATCCCCCTTCTTCTCCAGGGCGCTCCAGCGACATATACCAGCTGGTATATACACACTAATCTTCTGGCAAAACAAAGCAAGAAGAGTGAGACATCGTAGATCTAATCTACTATTTATTTACACACTATGTACAGACAAAGGGATAATGGTGTCCATTCTCTCCAGCTCCAAGAGAACAAACAGAAAGAAATAAAAGTACAGTGTAATAGTACCCGCAGCGGAAGAGATAAGACGTCTTCCTTTCCCAGAGTTGTCCCAGACAGGCATGTGATTTAAAACAATCTCATCTGCAGCATCGGAGGAGTGAAATTGCTAACAGTTGGATCTCCCAGCCCACCCGCCCTCTTTTTATGCGTTGCTTGACTTTGGCCTTGCTATGGACTAATCATAGAATCATAGATTTGGAAGAGACCACAAGGGCCATCCAGTCCAACCCCCTGCCGAGCAGGAAACACCATCAAAGCATTCTTGACAGATGGCTGTCAAGCCTCTGCTTAAAGACCTCCAAAGAAGGAGACTCCACCACACTCCTTGGTAGCAAATTCCACTACCGAACAGCTCTTACTGTCAGGAAGTTCTTCCTAATGTTTAGGTGGAATCTTCTTTCTTGTAGTTTGAATCCATTGCTCCGTGTCCGCTTCTATGGAGCAGCAGAAAACAACCTTTCTCCCTCCTCTATATGACATCCTTTCATATATTTGAACATGGTTATCATATCACCCCTTAACCTTCTCTTCTCCAGGCTAAACATACCCAGCTCCCTAAGCCGTTCCTCATAAGGCATCATTTCCAGGCCTTTGACCATTTTGGTTGCCCTCTTCTGGACACGTTCCAGCTTGTCAGTATCCTTCTTGAACTGTGGTGCCCAGAACTGGACACAGTACTCCAGGTGAGGTCTGACCAGAGCAGAATACAGTGGTACTATTACTTCCCTTGATCTAGATGCTATACTCCTATTGATGCAGCCCAGAATTGCATTGGCTTTTTTAGCTGCTGCATCACACTGTTGACTCATGTCAAGTTTGTGGTCTACCAAGACTCCTAGATCCTTTTCACATGTACTGCTCTCAAGCCAGGTGTCTCCCATCCTGTATTTGTGCCTTTCATTTTTTCTGCCCAAGTGTAGTACTTTACATTTCTCCTTGTTAAAATTCATATTGTTTGCTTTGGCCCAGTTGTCTAATCTGTTAAGGTCATTCTGAAGTGTGATCCTGTCCTCTGGGGTGTTAGCCACCCCTCCCAATTTGGTGTCGTCTGCAAACTTGCTCAGGATTCCCTCAAGCCCATCATCCAAGTCATTGATAAAGATGTTGAACAAGACTGGGCCCAAGACAGAACCCTGTGGCACCCCACTAGTCACTACTCTCCAGGATGAGGAGGAGCCATTGATGAGCACCCTTTGGGTTCGGTCAGTAAGCCAGTTACAAATCCACTGAATGGTAGCATTGTCTAGCCCACATTTTACCAGCTTCTTTACAAGAATATCATGGGGCACCTTGTCAAAGGCCTTGCTGAAATCAAGATAGGCTACATCCACAGCATTCCCTTCATCTACCAGGCTTGTAATTCTGTCAAAAAATGAGATCAGATTAGTCTGACATGACTTATTTTTCAGGAACCCATGCTGACTTTTAGTGATCACAGAGTTTCTTTCTAGGTGCTCACAGACTGTTTGCTTAATGATCTGCTCTAGAATCTTTCCTGGTATTGATGTCAGGCTGACTGGGCGGTAATTGTTTGGGTCCTCTCTTTTCCCCTTTTTGAAAATAGGGACAACGTTTGCCCTCCTCCAGTCTGCTGGGACTTCGCCTGTTCTCCAGGAATTTTCAAAGATTATTGCCAGTGGTTTTGAAATCACCTCTGCCAGTTCTTTTAATCCTCTTGGATGTAGTTCACCTGGCCCTGGAGACTTGAAGACATCTAAACTAGCCAAGTATTCTTGTACTACCTCCTTACTTATTCTGGGCTGTGTTTCCCCTGCTGAATCATCTGCTCCATATTCTTCAGGTCGGGCGTTGTTTTCTTTCTTGGAGAAGACTGAGGCAAAGAAGGCATTGAGGAGTTCTGCCCTTTCTCTATCCCCTGTTCACATTTCACCATCTTCTCCTCTAAGTGACCCCACTTAATGTCAGCCGCCTTATTGTTGGGGCCAGGTAGGAATTTTTCCAGTTGGCAAATTGGCACCAGCAATTTGGTTTTTGCCTACCTTGTAGCAATCATCACAACTTTGTATGGTTAGGTGGGTAAGCCTTGTTCATAGGAGGGGAGGTTGTTGCCTCCACCTGCCCCTCTTTGTTAAGGGGATCCTGTTAAAGGGATCTGGGGGTATGGATCTTTTCCGAAGCCTGGGCATGGGCATGGGCCATGCCACAACCCCATCGGCGACCCTGGGGTGCTCTTAATTGATGTATATCACAGGGCTCCCCCTACCAATGGTCGACCCTTAAGAGAGTGGACGTGCAGGAGTCAGGATATAGTCTGGTTTCACCCAATGCCTAAGCCAAACCACTCACATCTGTAACCAATAAAGTTGTGGCCTAATTTATCCCATTTACCGAAAATATCATAGCTGCCAAGTTTTCCCTTTTCTCGCGAGGAAGCCTATTCAGCATAAGGGGAAATCCCTTAAAAAAAGGGATAACTTGGCAGCTATGAAAATATTTGTGTCCTTGGGTTTATTAACTAAGGGAACTCCGGGCCCCTGGGCCTCACCACATAATGTTTCAGACAGGTGACCTCTTCAGCCGTGGTTTTATGAGCCGATCCATGAGGGCAGCACAAATGGACAATCTGACTCTTCCTCTGGGACAACAGTTGCTGTGTCCCACTTCACAGTCTTTTGGCTTCCTTGTTCTTAAGGGTAATGGGATTATTCTATAGAAATAACTCTAAATAGGTAATAATGATGGGGTTGATGGGGCTGGAAGAGGCTTCCATTCAGTGTGCCAAATATCTGGAGCTCTTTTAATTATCCCCTCCACTCCCTCAGAATTTTTGGCTTCCCAAATCCTATTTGCATTCATGGAAAACGCCAAGCAATTCTCAGCTTCAAAACAGATATACCCCGGGGAGGAAACAAAGAGGCTGGGATTAGCAGGATCAACGCACCCTCCATTCTCCTCTTCGGCTCCTCTGACAAAACTCCAGCTTTGGGGATGATGCTCAGAGCGAGGCGAGTGGGACCTTTTCGTCAGCCAAAGTACACCCAGCTCACGAGGGACGGAGGGAGGGAGGGAAGGAGGCTGCCTGCTCGTTTCACGGATGATGCCGCACTCCTAGCTGGATCTCCCATTGGGCTGAGGAGAATGCTACAAGCACTCTATGAATACTGTGTACAGCATGAGTTTCAACCTAATGATGCTAAGACCAAGATTATGGTCTTCTCCGCCTGAGCAAAATTTCACTTGTGGTCGATGAATGGTACTACATTGGAGCAGGTTAACTGTTTCAAGTATCTGGGACACGTAATTCGATCAAATAGGTCCTTTCTGGCTCATAGAGATTATATAACTACAAACGCATCTAAAGCAGCCATGATGATTAGATCTCTACATGCTAAGAACCAGGCTCAATCAGTGAAAGTTGCCTTGAGACTCTTTCAAAGGAAAGTCCTTCCCCTCCTGTTGGTGGGCATTTCCCTGGGTGCCCATAGGGATTTTCTCAGATTGGAATCTATCCAATAATGATTTCTTAGAGCCATCCTTAGGATCCCCCCTTCTGTAGCGGGGGCGGTCATGTGATTAGAGGTTGGTTGGCAAGCATTCCGGTATGTGGCCTTGAAGGCAAAACTGGCTCTGGCTCAAGCTATGCTTCAACCCGGTGGGCATGGCCCCCTTGATATTGAGGGATGATTTCCAATCATCGTGGGGAAAGGAGATCATAAATGAAGTGCAGGCCTGTGGATTGTCACATCTTTTCCTGGAGTCTATGACATTTAGTCAAGCCAGAGCTGTGATCTTTCAAAGACTGAGTGACATTGCTAGACAAGAGGACATTGCAGTTTTAGTCCCATGATTAGGCCTGAATCCCGACTGACTTCCTGACAGTAAGAGCTTTTCGACAGTGGAATCTGCTGCCAAGGAGTGTGGTGGAGTCTCCTTCTTTGGAGGTCTTTGGAGGCTTGACAGTCATCTGTCAGGAATGCTTTGATGGTGTTTCCTGCTTGGCAGGGGGTTGGACTGGATGGCCCTTGTGGTCTCTTCCAACTTTATGCTTCCATGATTCTAGGACTGGAAGGGATCCAAATGGTCCACTTCTTCCAGGCGTGCCTGGAGTTGTTCAGCAACCACTTGCTCAATCACCTTGCCCAAGAATGGAAGATTTGAGACTGGGTGATAGTTGGCCATATTGGCCGCATCTAAAGATGGTTTTTTAAGAAGTGGTTTAATAACCGCCTCTTTCAGCGGGTCTGGGAAGGCTCCCTCACAGAGAGAGGCATTCACCAACCCGCGAAGCCCATCGCCCAGCCCTTCCCGGCTAGCTTTTATAAGCCAGGATGGGCAAGGATCAAGGAGACAGGTGGTTGGTTTCACTCGTCCAAGTAGCCTGTCCACATCCTTGGAGGTAACAGATTGGAACTGATTCCACGCAACTTGACTAGACAGGACTTTATCACTCTCCCGCCCCAGCCCTGCTCCCATGGTGGAGTCCACCTCTTCCTGAATCTGAGTGACTTTATCTGCAAAAAACTTTGCAAAATCATTTCAGGAGATCATGCGGCCCATACTGGGTCCTGATTGAGCAGGTGGTTCCGCTAAATTGCGAACCACCTGAAAGAGTCTCCTGCTGCTGTTTTCTGCAGATGCAATAGAGGAGGTGAAGAAAGTCTTCTTCGCTGTCGCTACAGCCACTTGGTAGGCTCGACATTGAGCTCTAACCCATGTCCGGTCAGCTTCAGAATGAGTTATCCGCCACCGGTGCTCTAGCCGTCTCAGCGATTGTTTCATTGCCCTCAGATCCATGGAAAACCACGGGGCTGTCCGGGCTCCATGCAATCGGAGAGGGTGCTTCGGAGCCAGACAGTCAATAGCCCTGGCTAACTCCACATTCCAGCAGGCCACCAGGGAATCGGCTGAAAGGCCATCAACATTGGAAAAAACATCCCCTACCACTCTCTGGAAACCATTTGGATCCATTAAGTGGCGGGGGCGGACAATCTGAATCGGCCCCACCTCCCTGCAGAGGGGATGGGTCGTGGAGAAGTCCAGTTGCACCAGGAAGTGATCTGACCATGGCACTTCTTTAGTTTCACTTTTACTTAATGTCAGATCACCAACATCCATAGAGGTGAAGTTTTATATAACCATTGTTAAAGCAGGTCAATTGTAACAAAGTTTTGTAGCAGTTATTGTCGGGTATTTTGTGTTATTGTTATTGTTGAATTCTAAATAAAGCTTTTTAACCTAAAGGGGAAAAAAGAACATTTACTTGGATTGAATGCTAAGAGAGGGTTTTCACGGGGAAAGTTCAGGGCATAAAGTAAAATAAGAAATGCTCAGACATGGCGCTTTTGCGCATGGGCATGTGCCTAGAAAGAACAAAAGCAAAGTGTGGAGAAGTCCTCAGCCAGAGAAAAGGGCAATTCTTTTGTTCCAGATTGATGTTTGCTCTGATTTCCTGGGAAAGGACTGGAGCCAGGGGAAAACTGCTTGGACCCATGCATTCTAGGTGTGGCCCCATGTGGGACAAGCAGAAGTGTGGACGAACACTTCCTTAATCAATTTTAAGCCGCTTTTCCTCCCCGCAACTCTGCTGCTCAACAGAGGCCTTTTTGTGCCTCCCCTATTGCCCCCCTGTCTCCTGTTTGCTCCCTTCTCATCCTTACAGTAGCCAAAGAGAATAATAGAATCATAGAGTTGGAAGAGACCACAAGGGCCATCCAGTCCAACCCCCTGCCAAGCAGGAAACACCATCAAAGCATTCTTGACATATGCCTGTCAAGCCTCTGCTTAAAGACTCCACCACACTCCTTGGCAGCAAATTCCACTGCCGAACAGCTCTTACTGTCAGGAAGTTCTTCCTAATGTTTAGGTGGAATCTTCTTTCTTGTAGTTTGAATCCATTGCTCTGTGTCCGCTTCTCTGGAGCGGCAGAAAACAATCTTTCTCCCTCCTCCATATGACATCCTTTCATATATTTGAACATAGCTATCATATCACCCCTTAACCTTCACTTCTCCAGGCTAAACATACCCAGCTCCCTAAGCCGTTCCTCATAAGGCATCATTTCCAGGCCTTTGACCATTATGGTTGCCCTCTTCTGGACACGTTCCAGCTTGTCAGTATCCTTCTTGAAAGAGATTCCTTGTAAGGAAGCTTCAGCTCAGCTCCCCAGAAAATGGGATTTAAAATGTCACCAACAACACCTCCTCCCAAAACAGCTCAGGATGTTCTAGCGCTTTCAACACTCAGCTCCGATTAGGCTAAGCGTCCCTTTGAAATTAGGGCTTACTTTCTGCAGGGGGGAGGGGGGCTGCCTTCCTGCCCCCAACCTTGGGCAAAAGGAACTCCCTCCCATTCTCTGATGCACCAAAAGCCCCCTCAACTTTTCCGGGGCTTAGCTGAGTGCGGCCAGAGTGTTTTTAAGATGTGGTTACATCAAAAGAGACAAAGGGCGAGGAGATGAAGACAATTAGCAGCGCTGATCCCACCGCAACTTCCAATTCATTTTCAAATCCAGAAATGACACTCTTCAAGTGAGGTCGGGTCGTCCTTCTCTCAACCACACAGGAGGCGGCTCACTTCCTTTTGTTCTCAGTTAATGTTTGGAGGATTGCCAAATTCCAGTTAACCACGAGTAGATGCGGGAGGCGGAGATGCGGGAGGCAAAGGGAAAAGCAGATCAGGAGAGAGGAGGGTAGAGACAAGGGCGGTGCCTTCTTAGACCGACTCAGCTGAAAAGCATCCATGACACGAAGCGACGGAGACTCGTATATGGTGCCAAGGAGACCACATCTTGGCATCAGCAAGAGAGAGGGGCAAGGGAGGGGAGGGGCGGGTGGCTTGGCCGGGAATCATTGGGCAACAAGAGCAGTTCCCCGCCTCCTTGACCTTAACACTGCTGTCAGTCTGGGTGCGTGTGCATCAGTCATAGAGTCATAGATTTGGAAGGGGCCATCTAGTCCAACCCCTTGCAATACAGGAATCACACCTGAAGCATTCCTGACAGGTGACCACTCAACCTTTGTTTAAGAACCTACAGTGGTACCTCTACTTACAAATAACTCTACTTACGATTTTTTCTACTTACAAATGGAGCTCCGTCCGCCATCTTGGATGCGGTTTAGATAGGATTTTTTCTACTTACAAATTTTTAGATAGGGTCACTTCGACTTACAAATTTTTTCTCCCAATGCATTCCTATGGGATTTGACTTACAATTTTTTCGACCTACAAATGTGTGTTCGGAATGCATTAAATTCGTAAGTAGAGGTACCACTATATAGTGAAGAAGGGCCCACCCGTTAGGAGCTCTTGCCAGAGGTGGAGCAAGGGGTGTGTGGTGGGGGTGGTCTGCCCCGGGTGCCATTCTGAGGGGGGTGACACTGCCACGCTGCCCCCAGGGCCAGTTGCTGCATGTGGCACCCCCCTGGGATGCTCACCCCGCCCCTGGGTGCACGCCACTCCGGGTGCCAGAGCACCTAGCTCCGCCTCTGCCTCAGGCCAAATCAAGACTTTGTGAAATTAAGTAAAACAAACAAACAAACAAACACATTCATAAGAAATTCCCATTGTGAAAAAAGGTTTTAAGTGCTTATGCTCACAATGTTAAGTAAATAAACCATAAAACAACACTTGCAACTGGAAGTCTCTTATTTTTCCTTCTTGTAATAATTTCAATGTGGGGGTGGGGGTGATAAGAAATTTTCCACACCGGGTACCACCTGACCATTCTACCCCACTGGCTCTTGCCCTCGGAAAGCTTCCTCTATTTCCCATGTGATATTTGAAGATGGCTCTCATATCTCCTCTTATCCAGGCTAAGCATACCCAGCTCCCTGAACGGTTCCTCACAAGGCTTGGTTTCCAGACTCAGCTCCTGGACCATCTTGGCTGCCCTCCTCTGCACACTTCCCAGCTTGTCAACATGTGGCGCCCAGGACTCTCAGTCTTCGCTTCTCCAGGCTCAACATACTTTTCTTTCCCCATTCCCAAAAGGGCCAGAGGTGTGTCCTCCCCCCTCTCCTCTTTGTTTCAGAGAGAAGTCAAATGAGAGGGATCTGCTTGTTCCTCTTAAATAATACACATCCTGGTTCATCTCCTTTCCCCTCCCCCACCAGAGCTGGAATTAATTGAGCTTTTCATATTTGCAAATCAAACCTGAGTGTTTGTTTCCTTTGCAGAATAATTGAATTGGAATTTACCCTCGGAAGGCAATTCCCACTGAGTTCCTGAGCGGCTTCAGCTTTCATTAGCCCAGGTCCTCCTTGGCTTCATAGGAACTGAATGAATGGAAGGGAAAGTTTGACTCCTCTGATTAAAATTCAACCCCAGTGAACTAATTGGATCTGAAGTCAGGCTGGAGCAGCAGCCCCTGAGCACGTGCAGATGCCAGAACAGCGGCGGGGGCAGCTGACGATTTGTAGTAAACACAGAGGCTCCCTGCCATGGTCTGGAGCTGGAAAGGGCTGGTCTCTGAGGGTTGGAGAGGAGGAGGTGTGTGTGTGTGCGCGCGCACACACGCCAATGAAGGATGAGGAGAGTTTGGTTCAGGGATTGTGGAAAGAAGGATGCACTAAGGTGGGTTGGACTATATGACCCCTAGGGTCCCTTCCATCTCTACAATTCTATGATTCCATGTTTCTATGAAAGAGGGACACTTGGCCAGTGAGAAACTCTGGAAGGCTGCCAAATCCTTAAAAACAAAAATACCCAGTTGATTGATGAAGCTCCTTTTACTTGATTGATCAGCTGATGATATTGAACCATGTTTACACATTCTCAAAAGCTCAAGGCAGGTGACGTTTTGAGAGGTTGGACAAAATGTAAAAGGGCTTACAGTTTAATAAGCATGTCTTACTGCTCACTGCTTTAGTAATTCTTATTCGCTTTCCATTCTGCTCCCTTCTGCCTTGGTCAGGCCCCACCTGGAGTCGTGTCCAGTTCAAGAAGGATGATGACAAGCTGGAGGGCAACCAAGAGGCTCAAGGGTCTGGAAACCAAGCTTGTTTTCCTGGAGCAGAGGACCCAAACCAATGGAGTCTAATGACAAGAAAGGAGATTCTGACTAAACACAAGGAAGAACTTTCTGAGGGTGAGATTTGTTCAACAGTGGACCGGACTCTCCTTCATTGGAGATTCTTAAGCAGAGGTTGGCTGGCCATCTGTCACAGATGCTTCAGTTGTCCTTGGAATCATGGTGTATGTGTGTCAATTTCTTCTTTTTATGCAAATAGTACAGGGGACCATGGCATAATAATAATAATAATAATAATAATAATAATAATAATAATAAATTATTATTATTATTATTATTATTATTATTATTATTATTATTATTACCCCATCCATCTGGCTGAGTTTCCCCAGCCACTCTGGGCGGCTTCCAACAGAAAAATAAAATACAGTAATCTATTAAACATTAAAAGCCTCCCTAAACAGGGCTGCCTTCAGATGTCTTCTAAAAGTCTCCACAGGGCAGGTGCCACTACTGAGAAGGCCCTCTGCCTAGGTCCCTGCAACTTGGCTTCTCGCAACAAGGGAACTGCCAGAAGGCCCTCGGTGCTGGACCTCAGTGTCCGGGCAGAATGATGGAGGTGGAGACGCTCCTTCAGGTATACTGGACCGAGGCCATTTAGGGCTTTAAAGGTCAGCACCAACACTTTGAATTGTGTTTGGAAACAAATTGGGCGCCAATGGAGATCTTTCAAGTTCATGGTACATCTGCAGTAGAACAACCGGACGCCTTCACTAGCTTCAGCTGCAATGAAGCCTGTCTCTCCCGCATCTTTCTCTACAGCCACAGCAGGGGCCGCAAACTTCCAACAGCTTCACCTCACCCCCAAAGGCACCCTCCTCCACTGTCTCCTGTGACAGACCGATACCACCCAAAACGTGCCCACGATGCTTGAAAACCGAGCCAGCCCATCTAGCAAGGGCAGCTTGTAGCATCTTAAAAATGAGCATGGAGATGGTTAGGAGTGGTACCTACCGGTAACACCAAGGAAACTAGCGCTAATACACCCAGGAACCTCACCACAATGTTGGAGAGGAAGCACCTCCACAGGCACATACCTCCACATGTGCTGGGAATGCCCCAAAAGCCAACTATTCTGGACAACATAATCCACCTACTCTCAACAGCCAGAAACATCATAGCCAGACACTGGAGAGACTTGTCAGAAGTAAGCATGGACTAGTGGTACCAAATAGTATGGGAAACAGCCTTATTAGAAAAAAACTAACCATTAAACTGAAACTGACACGGGGACAAATGGAAGAAGACACCTTCACCCCGGTATGGCTCCCCTTTATCACATACACAGTCCAATAAGACAAGAACAAGAATCCACCAACAGCATGCAAATCAATCTGGCTAACCTGATCCAAAACACCCACCCGCCCCATTCACACATGAAAACAAATTCGCCACAGCCAATCACAACCAACCTACCCCACCCATGGCCAACCCCAACCTCTCTCACCACCAAAGGAACACAAGCAAATAGCAAAGAGAACCCGCACAAGCGCCACTGACACAAAACCCCACACATACATTAAGTAAAATAGAAACATCACCACCCGACTCCACCCCCACCCATCATGGCCCCCTCCACCTCTTCCCCCCTTTTCTTCCTAATGCAACACTAATGTCTCAACAAATGAAACTGATCTGCAGAAAATGTAACTTGAAAAAAGAGACATTGCACAATAGGATCCAGAATCAGCAGTCTGATTGGTCCGCAGGAGCCACCCAATCCAACTCTAGGTGGAAGTGAATCCGCAACCTGATTGGCCTGCAGGAGCAGCCAATCAGACTGCTGGCAGAAGTCAATCCACAAACTGATTGGCCCCCAGGTGTAGCCCTGAAGTAGCCAATCACGCCAAGCCCATTGTGTAAATAATGTATATAAGCAGATGGTTTTGGGAAAAGGGCATTCTTCTCTTCTTCTCCTTGATGACTACGAGCTGAATAAAGAGATCGGACTGAAGAAACAGTGGAGGAAGACTGGAAAAAAGTTAAAGTTTATTTAAAGAATAAGCTTATGAGAGAGTAGAACCAATGGAAGTGAAGGAGATACAAGGAGGTTGTAGATAATAACAAGTTAAGAAATAAGTATTGTTAGAAGTAGTTATAGGTATGTAGAAAGAAATGGAATAGTAGAGAAGGTAAATATCAAGGAAGATAAGATATAGAATTAAGTTAATTTTTAAGTAAAGTTAGTTGTTTAATATGATTTTGAAATTACTAAAAGGGATTTACATTGTAACACAGAAGGGGCAGGAACGAGGAAGTCATTAGATGAGATAAAAAGTGAGATTATGAAATAAGAATTTTTTTTTGTTTTTTTTGTATTCTGGTGTTTTTGTATTTCTGTATTTTGAATGTTTTTTTTTGTCGTTATTTTTGTTGTATTTGTTGTCTGTTATAAAAATCAATAAACATATTTTTTTAAAAAATGAAATTCACTATCGACTCCGAGAATATTTCACACATACTTTTGTAAACCAAGGAATCTTTAATAAAAAAGATGTTTAAAAAAGAACATGGTGACTTGATTGGGGCCTGCAAACCCAGCGAAGGGGAAGCAGCTGCCCCTACCTCTGCCTTGCTGTGAGGGATGCCTCTGCCCTCCCCTCTCCCCTTTCCCCTCCCCCCTCCAGTTGGTTTGCTGATCATGGGCAGCATCCTAATTGCTGCTTCCTCCTCGGATGCTTTGCTTGTCAGGCTGAGCCTCTGTGTGCTCCGATTTGTAGGTTGATACCCAAAATATGCAGGAGATGGTGGTTGCCATGGCAGCGCAATCGAGACCAGGCCATCTAAAACACCTCAATTTTTTTAATTTTTTTTTTTCTAAAAAAACTTTGATCATGTTTTATGGGCAAGATTAAAGAGGGAGATGACATTTGTGCTCGTGGATTCTTGGTGCAGGGTTTTTCCATCAGTATTTCCAGGAAAGAGCTTAGCTGCTGGTTGAGGGCAATCACCCATCTAGTCCAGCCTCCTCTTCTCACAGTGGCCAACCAGATGCCCATTAGGGGAAACCTATTAGCAGGTCCTGAGCACAAGAGGATTCCCCCCCCCCACATGGTTTCCAGCTAGCGGCATTCAGAAGCATTGCTGCTTGGAGGCAGGGCAGAGCCTTCCTGGCTAGCAGCCAACCATAGCCACCCATAGCCCTTTCCTCCTCCATGAATTTGTCTAATCTTCTTTTAAATCCATCCAAGGTGGTGGCCATCACTGCCTCCTGTGGCAGGGAGTTCCATAGTTTAACTCTACACTGTGTTCCCCCTTCCTCATAATGTCTCAATAAGTAAAATTGATGTGTAAAAATGATACATGGGAGAAAAATAATAATGAGACATTGCACTACCTTTGTAACCCAAGAAAAATAATTACAAAACAAAACAAAACAAAACAACACTCTACCCTGTGTAATGAGGTCCTTTCTTTCATCTCTCCTAGCTCCTCCAACATTCAGCTTCCCTGGATGTCTCATAGTGTCCACTTTCTCCATGCTCCTCTCTTCTCTTCACTTAAAGGTCCCAAGTGCTGCCACCTTTCCCCATAGGGGACTTGCTCCTTTCTTGTATCTTGAAGCCATGGGTTCGAGTCCTGCTCTCCAGAGCAGGAGAAAAGAAGCTCGCTCCATCCTCCATGTGACAACCCTTGAGATATTTGAAGACGGCTCTCATATCTCCTCACAAAAGCACCATCTGCTGTAAATCCAAACGGCTGTTTGCCCCAACTGGGCGCTAAAGAGCAGGTTGTAGTGGGGGAAACTCACAAAACAACTTAAAAAGTGGTGAGGGATGTGGGGCTGTGGTGGGTGGGGGGAGGAGAGAGCCAGGAGGGACCCTCAGGAGCATCACCTGCTCGGAAGTCCAGTTGCTCCTCTCAGGGCAACCTGTGGACCCAGAACTTGTCATGCCCACTTTGGATAATGCCAAGAGGAAGATGGGAAGCAGCGACAGGATTGGTCTTCCCTGGCCCCTCTGTCTCCTTCTCTTGACTAACTACAGAAAAGGCTTCATTTAAAGTGTTCATAGTGCCTTCTTATCTCTCCCTCGCTGGAGAGGCCCGTCATGAATTATACATCCAGGCCCAGCATGAAATATTCAAGTCGTGTCCTTTCCTTTCAGCTCAGGCTGCCCAGCAAAGCAACTAACTGGTGGAGTGGGGAAGGAAGTGAGAGGCAGGAGGCAGGAAGGCCCAGACCCCCCCCCCCCGAGAAAGAGAAGGAAGAGCAGCAGCAGCAGGAGGAGGAGTCTTCCAGTGCTGCAGTGGGTGGTGGCGGTGGCCCAGTCCCCTTGGGACCCTTCCTGTTGCAAGGAGAAGGAGGGTGCCAAGGTGGCTCAGACCCAGGCCTTCCAGAGTCTTCAAAGACAAGCAACCCTAAAAGATTTGGGATCAGCCACTTGCTTGTAATCATAACAATCCAATGAAGAAAGGATAGATAAAAGAAAGTAATTCTTCATGCAGTGGAACTTGTTCCTGCAGGAAGCAGTGATGGCCACCAACTCAGACGGTCTTAGTCTGACCAGAGCAGAATACAGTGGTACTATTACTTCCCTTGATCAAATGCTATACTCCTATTGATGCAGACCAGAATTGCATTGGCTTTTTAAGCTGCTGCATCACACTGTTGACTCATGTCAAGTTTGTGGTCTACCAAGACTCCTAGATCCTTTTCACATGTACTGCTCTCAAGCCAGGTGTCTCCCATCCTGTATTTGTGCCTTTCTTTCTTTCTTTCTTTCTTTCTTTCTTTCTTTCTTTCTTTCTTTCTTTCTTTCTTTCTTTCTTTCTTTCTTTTTTGCCCAAGTGTAGTACTTTACATTTCTCCTTGTTAAAATCTTGTTTGCTTTGGCCCAGTTGTCTAATCTGTTAAGGTCATTTTGAAGTGTGATCCTGTCCTCTGGGGATTAGCCACCGCTCCCAATTTGGTGTCGTCTGCAAACTTGCTCAGGATGCCCTCAAGCCCATCATCCAAGTCATTGATAAAGATGTTGAACTTATTCAACTGGCCCAAGACAGAACCCTGTGGCACCCCACTAGTCACTACTCTCCAGGATGAGGAGGAGCCATTGATGAGCACCCTTTGGGTTTGGTCAGTCAGCCAGTTACAAATCCACTGAATGGTAGCATTGTCTAGCCCGCATTTTACCAGCTTCTTTACAAGAATATCATGGGGCACCTTGTCAAAGGCCTTGCTGAAATCAAGATAGGCTACATCCACAGCGTTCCCTTCATC
Organism: Zootoca vivipara; assembly: GCF_965207765.1. Classification (NCBI taxonomy): domain Eukaryota; kingdom Metazoa; phylum Chordata; class Lepidosauria; order Squamata; family Lacertidae; genus Zootoca; species Zootoca vivipara. The sequence continues at coordinate 134,441,304 of NC_142582.1, read as the reverse complement.
TACCAGGCTTGTAATTCTGTCAAAAAATGAGATCAGATTAGTCTGACATGACCTATTTTTCAGAAACCCATGCTGACTTTTAGTGATCACAGCGTTTCTTTCTCACAGACCGTTTGCTTAAGGATCTGCTCTAGAATCTTTCCTGGTATTGATGTCAGGCTGACTGGGCGGTAATTGTTTGGGTCCTCTCTTTCCCCCTTTTTGAAAATAGGGACAACATTTGCCCTCCTCCAGTCTGCTGGAACTTCGCCTGTTCTCTAGGAATTTTCAAAGATTACTGTGAGGGACAGGGGATACCGGGAGGTCCCTCCCATCTTGAGCTCCAGCCCATCCCCGAGCGCTGGGGAAAGCAGGGAGAGTTCCGCCTCAAGTGGAGAAGCAGGAAGTGGTGTCCGAGGCTCAGGCAAGGTAGCGGAGCCAGCGTCCCAGGTGGGACAGGAAGGGGGGAGCAAGGGGGGAAGGCCGATCCCGCTCACCCCGGAATTGCGCAAGAAACGTCGTGGGAAGAGGCTGGGTCTCCCCAAGCTTTTATGCTGGAGGAAAACGCGCCAACCTCCATTCGAAGGTACTGAAGAAGACGGACAAGATGTGCCACTCTCTGTAAATAGCACTGCCTTTAGCACTGTAAATACACAGCACCAATAAAAGGATCCCCTTCATGGATCAATGCCTTGTCGTGGCGAAGGGGCTTGAATAACTCAGAGAAGCTATGAGCTATGCCATGCAGGGCCACCCAAGATGGACAGGTCATAGTGGAGAGTTTTGACTAAACGTGATCCACCTGGAGAAGGAACTGGCAAGCCACTCCAGTATCCCTGCCAAGAAAACTCCATGGACAAAGACAACAGGCATATAAAAGTTATGACGCTGGAAGATGAGCCCCTCAGGTCGGAAGGCGTCCAACATGCTACTGAGGAAGAGCGGAGGACAAGTATAGATTCAGAGCTGATGAAGCGGCTGGGCCAAAGCCGAAAGGACGCTCAGTTGCGGATATGCCTGGAAGCGAAAGGAAAGTCCGATGCTGTAAAGAAAAATATTGCATAGGAACCTGGAATGTAAGAACCATGAGTGGAGGTAAGCTGGATGTGGTCAAAAATGAGATGACAAGAATAAATATCGACATCCTGGGCATCAGTGAACTAAAATGGAAGGGAATGGGCGAATTCCGTTCGGGTGACTATCATATCTACTACTGTGGGCAAAAATCCTGTAGTAGAAATGGAGTGGCCCTCATAGTCAACAAAAGAGTGGCAAAAGCTGTAATGGGATGCAATCTCAAAAATGACAGAATGATCTCGATACGAATCCAAGGCAGACCTTTTAACATCACAGTAATCCAAGTTTATGCACCAACTACTGGAGCTGAAGAAAGTGAAATTGACCAATTCTATGAAGACCTACAACACCTTCTAGAAATGACACCAAAGAAGGATGTTCTTCTCATTACAGGGGATTGGAATGCTAAAGTAGGGAATCAAGAGATAAAAGGAACAACTGGCAAGTTTGGCCTTGGAGTTCAAAATGAAGCAGGGCAAAGGCTAATAGAGTTCTGTCAAGAGAACAAGCTGGTCATCACAAACACTCTCTTCCAACAACACAAGAGACGACTCTACACATGGATATCACCAAATGGGCAGCATCGAAATCAGATTGATTATATTCTCTGCAGCCAAAGATGGAGAAGCTCTATACAATCAGCAAAAACAAGACCTGGAGCTGACTGTAACTCAGATCATCAGCTTCTTATAGCAAAATTCCAGCTTAAACTGAAGAAAGTAGGAAAAACCACTGGGCCAGTAAGATACAATCTGAATCAAATCCCTTATGAATACACAGTGGAAGTGAGGAACAGGTTTAAGGATTTAGATTTGGTGGACAGAGTGCCTGAAGAACTATGGATGGAGGCTCGTAACATTATACAGGAGGCAGCAACGAAAACCATCCCAAGGAAAAGGAAATGCAAGAAAGCAAAATGGCTGTCCAACGAGGCCTTACAAATAGCGGAGGAGAGGAGGCAAGCAAAATGCAAGGGAGATAGGGAAAGATACAGGAAACTGAATGCAGATTTCCAAAAAACAGCAAGGAGAGACAAGAGGGTCTTCTTAAATGAGCAATGCAAAGAAATAGAGGAAAACAATAGAATGGGGAAAACCAGAGATCTGTTCAAGAAAATTGGAGATATGAAAGGAACATTTCGTACAAAGATTACCATAATCAAGGACAAAACTGGTAAGGACCTAACAGAAGCAGAAGACATCAAGAAGAGGTGGCAAGAATACACAGAGGAATTATACCAGAAAGACATGGAGGTTTCGTACACCCCAGGTAGTGTGGTTGCTGACCTTGAGCCAGACATCTTGGAGCGTGAAGTCAAATGGGCCTTAGAAAGCACTGCTAATAACAAGGCCAGTGGAAGTGATGATATTCCAGCTGAACTATTTAAAATTTTAAAAGATGATGCTGTTAAGGTGCTACACCCAATATGCCAGCAAGTTTGGAAAACTCAGCAATGGCCAGAGGATTGGAGAAGATCAGTCTACATCCCAATTCCAAAGAAGGGCAGTGCCAAAGAATGCTCCAACTACCGCACTATTGCGCTCATTTCACACGCTAGCAAGGTTATGCTTAAAATTCTACAAGGCAGGCTTAGGCAGTATGTGGACCGAGAACTCCCAGAAGTGCAAGCTGGATTTCGAAAGGGCAGAGGAACCAGAGACCAAATAGCAAACATGCGCTGGATTATGGAGAAAGCTAGAGAGTTCCAGAAAAACATCTACTTCTGCTTCATTGACTATGCAAAAGCCTTTGACTGTGTCGACCACAGCAAACTATGGCAAGTTCTTAAAGAAATGGGAGTGCCTGATCACCTCATCTGTCTCCTGAGAAATCTCTATGTGGGACAAGAAGCTACAGTTAGAACTGGATATGGAACAACTGATTGGTTCAAAATTGGGAAAGGAGTACGACAAGGTTGTATATTGTCTCCCTGCTTATTTAACTTATATGCAGAATTCATCATGCGAAAGGCTGGACTAGATGAATCCCAAGCCGGAATTAAGATTGCCGGAAGAAATATCAACAACCTCAGATATGCAGATGACACAACCTTGATGGCAGAAAGCGAGGAGGAATTAAAGAACCTTTTAATGAGGGTGAAAGAGGAGAGCGCAAAATATGGTCTGAAGCTCAACATCAAAAAAACCAAGATCATGGCCACTGGTCCCATCACCTCCTGGCAAATAGAAGGGGAAGAAATGGAGGCAGTGAGAGATTTTACTTTCTTGGGCTCCTTGATTACTGCAGATGGTGACAGCAGTCACGAAATTAAAAGACGCCTGCTTCTTGGGAGAAAAGCAATGACAAACCTAGACAGCATCTTAAAAAGCAGAGACATCACCTTGCCGACAAAGGTCCGTATAGTTAAAGCTATGGTTTTCCCAGTAGTGATGTATGGAAGTGAGAGCTGGACCATAAAGAAGGCTGATCGCCGAAGAATTGATGCTTTTGAATTATGGTGCTGGAGGAGACTCTTGAGAGTCCCATGGACTGCAAGAAGATCAAACCTATCCATTCTTAAGGAAATCAGCCCTGAGTGCTCCCTGGAAGGACAGATCGTGAAGCTGAGGCTCCAATACTTTGGCCACCTCATGAGAAGAGAAGAATCCTTGGAAAAGACCCTGATGTTGGGAAAGATGGAGGGCACTAGGAGAAGGGGACGTCAGAGGACAAGATGGTTGGACAGTGTTCTCGAAGCTACGAACATGAGTTTGACCAAACTGCGGGAGGCAGTGCAAGACAGGAGTGCCTGGCGTGCTATGGTCCATGGGGTCACGAAGAGTCGGACACGACTAAACGACTAAACAACAACAACAATAAAAGGATAAAATGCAGAGCTGTGTGGAGTCGTTACTCTGAAGTAGCCCACTCAGGCCACTGTGACAATTACTGTCAGTGGTTCGGAAATCACCTCTGCCAGTTCTTTTAATACTCTTGGATGTAGTTCATCTGGCCCTGGAGACTTGAATACATCTAAACTAGCCAAGTATTCTTGTACTACCTCCTTACTTATTCTGGGCTGTGTTTCCCCTGCTGAATCATCTGCGCCATATTCTTCACGTTGGGCATTGTTTTTTGTTTTTTGTTTGGAGAAGGCTGAGTCAAAGAAGATGGCAGATTCTCCTTGAATGGAGGCTTTTAAGCAGAAGTAGCATGGCCATCTGCCAGGGATTCTTCAGCTGTGATTCCTGGCTTGCAGGGGGTTGAGCTAGATGACCCTGCATTGGCTGAAAGACAAACCCGTTACTTTTCAAAGGCCTCATTCTCCAAATCAGCCTAATATTTGGTGTGTCCCATTTACACACACAACAGGGTCAATTCATTTCTACCTTCTCCCAGCTTAGCAGCTTTTAAATAATGGCTGGGCCCACATCAAAAGCACTCAGCCTTCAAATTGGAACAAACAGTTGCATGCAATGTGTCTTACACACACACACACACAGAGAGAGAGAGAGAGAGAGAGAGAGAGAGAGAGAGAGAGAGAGAAGGAGAGAGAGAGAGAGAGAGAGAGAGAGAGAGAGAGAGAGAGAGAGAGAGAGAGAGAGAGAGAGAGAGAGAGAGAGAGAGAGAGAGAGAGAGGCTGCTTCTGGCTGCCTGTAAATCACACAGAATTATTCTAGAGAGGGAGAAGCAAAAGAACAGAGCAGAAAGCAGGCGGCTGTCTGAGCGCCTGTCCTTGAAGTGAATGAAAACAGCTTGGCTCGAACCTTCTGCACTCAGAGCATTTTTGAGTGTGTTTGTTTAGCATTTGATGTGAGTTCATTGTGTGGCTTCCAGATGTTTGGTGTCAAGTTTTGCACATGTGGGTGGGTGGGGGGGATCCAGGACCTCTCCTTCAAGTTCTGTAAGTTACTTTTGGCTGACGTTGCCCTTGGCTGGTTGCCAAGCCTGGTACAAGCCACATGATGCACCTTGGCACATAGTCGTGTGTGTGTGTGTGTGTGTGTGTGTGTGTGTGTCCACAGGCTCTGAGCCTTTTGTCCCCAAGATGCTACAAGAACAGAAAAGGGGCACCCAGGCTTTAAATGTTTCTCACTATCCTGGAAAAGATGGCAAATGGGGAGCCACAGGGTTCTTTCCTGGCGCTGCGGTTCAACACCTTTATGAACTACTTGGACAAAGGAACTGAGGGGATGCTCATCAAATTTGCAGATGACCCCAAACTGGGAGGGGTAGCTAATGCAACAGAAAGCAGAATTGGGATTCAAAGTGACTCTTTAAAAAAAAACATTTTTATTGGGGAAAAAGCATTTTTAAACAATACAAATTACCAATAACACAGCCAATCACAATTCCCCCCTTTTTCCCTCCCCTCCCTCTCCCACCCTCTAAGGGCTCCCCTCAGCTCCCTTCTCTGATTTGTTTGTAACATATTGTTTTCTGCATATTATAAAATTGTACATAAAGGTAAATGTAAACCACATTCTATTGTTTTAAGAAGGGTTATAGCCAACATTAGCCCTACTCGGAGAAGGTCCATTGACATTAATGGCCATGACCAGCTTGGGTTCATTCATTTCTATGAACAGAGGGCTTTTCCACACTTACCTTTCATCCCATGCACAGCCTGGGCTTTAAAGCTTCATGTCTGAGGGACCTTTTTTATTCTGCTCCACAGCCTTCCCTATAAAAACCTTCTCTTTAAAGCTCAATGGGAGCAAATGAAACTCTGCGGAAAACCCAGACTGACATTTGCTTTTGTGGGGAGAGCTCTGGGGCAAAACGAGAGCACTCTCAGACATTTGAAGTGTGGACCTGTGCCTGGGAAGAGCAGGGCAAAAGGCTAGTGTGGAGAAGCCCTGGGTGCAGATCTGTTGGCTACAACCCCTGTTCTTTAATTTTGTATATTCCATTGATGGAGTGAAACTCTTGCTCCAAAGCATTGCAAAGCTGGTCTTGGGCCACGAGAGGATGGGATGGAGGGCTCCATCCAATTGCAGGCATTCACTGCTAATGGGAAGCCAGCTGGAAAAGTTGGTGAGGAACCAGCGTTTGGGCCGCACACATTTCAACACAGTGAAAATTAATTTGGAGAGCCGTCAGCATAGAACGTCATCAAAATCTGGTCCGTTTTCATTCTGCTGTCAGTCTCTGAAGGCCAGAATAGGCAGGCCCTGTCAAGGCAGACGCCATGAGCCCAAACAAGCCCCGCTCTCCAAGCTGCCTCTTCCCAGGCGCTCCGATGATCCTGTATCCTGGTAGGTGCCAGGTGCCTGCCTCTTGCCATTCACCACAATGGCTGGAGAGTAGGCCCCTTTCATTCAGTCATCCCTTCATCCATTTTATAAAATTTATACACTGCTTGATTGTAAAAGATGGGTATGGTTGGAGAAGATATTGCAAAGAGTGATCGGAAAGTGTTCCTATATGCAACAACAGTGGTGAGACTATTGTTAGCACAGGTTTGGAAAAAACAGCAACTTGACAGTGGAAGATTGGCAACAGAAGAGTACATGGAAATAGCTAAACTAACTGGGAAAATCTGACAACAGGACGATGAAACATTTCAAAAAGAATGGAAGAAATTTATGTTGTACTGTACATAGGAAAGATTTATATGAAATAGAGAAACCAGTAGAATAGAAATAAACCTCATAATGTGTAACACAAATATTTTTATTGGAATAATCATCATCATCATCATCATGAAGTACAATGTAACTAAAGTAACCAACTGCATTTACAAATAGTACATAGATAGACAACAACAATGTTAAAATAAGAATTGTATGCATCAAAGGGTTTATATACTCACAGACAATTCATGGACAATTGCATAATTAGAACAACAATATATAGAATGGATAAATAAAATGTGAAAAATTAGAAGTGACATAAAGAAACCAGAAGGCGGAAGGAGGGAAGTCAGCTCGTAGGAGCAAACTATAAATGTATAATGTAACATAATATGTATTTGAAGTATGAAAAACTTGTTGTTGTTGTTGTTTAGTCATTTAAGGCTATATTAAAAAACAAACAAAAAACAAAAGATAAAATCAGTGATAGACTAGAAACAGATTAAAACTTGCATTAACTTCCTAAATACCTGGTCAGGCTTATGTAAACAAGGATATTTTTAGCAGGCACAGAGCACAGTGGAGGCTGTGATGTCCATAGGCAGGGAGTGCTGGTGCTACCAAACTAAAATATCAAGTCCTTACAAATGCAGAACGAGTCAGTGTCAGTTCCACAGATCAAAGTGTCTTTAGTGCTGCCTCTCTTGGCTTGGCATCCGTCAAGATGGTTAGATGATAACAGATCCATTCCTGCTTCAAAACGATACTTTGCATGCAGAGCTCGCCCAAAGGAGACGTCCTGGGAATCCCCCAGAAGCCACATCCCCTCTGCATGCAAATACCCTTCCCTTCCTGACTTCCACTCCCTTCCACAGCCCAGAGCTCTGATCCATGTTATGGACTAACAGCCAGCACTATTTGCATCTTCCAGCTGGAAGGGCGTGTTAAGTTATGCGAGCGGAAAGCACAGCCTGCAAAGCGGGAAGCGGAGGTGCATGGCCATCCTCGCAGCTGTGAGAGTGCTGGAAGCCAGTGGAGCCTCTTGCCGTTGGCTTCGCCTTCCAGCACCTCCTTCCAAGCAAGCCAGGCTGGGCTGTGCACCTTGACTGTGCCAAAATGGTCTGGGAGGCGGCCTGAAGGAGAGCAGGGATGGCCACCAACTCGCATGGCTTTAAATGAGGATTGGACAAATTTGTGGAGGGGGAGAGGGCTATTGGAGGCTGCTAGCCAGGTTGGCTAGGCTCTGGCGCCTCAGTTAGAGGGAGCGATGCTTCTGAATACTAGTTGCGGGAAACCATAGGAGGGGAGAGGGCTCTGGTGCTTGAATCCTGCTTTTGGGTTTCCCTTCAGGATCTGTGAGGAGAGGGTGTTGGGCTTGATGCGCTGCTGGCCTGGTCCAGCAGGCTCTTCTTCTTCTTCTTCTTCTTCTTCTTCTTCTTCTTCTTCTTCTTCTTCTTCTTCTTCTTCTTCTTCTTCTTCTTCTTCTTCTTCTTCTTCTTCTTCTTCTTCTTCTTCTTCTTCTTCTTCTTCTTCCTCCTCCTCCTCCTCCTCCTCCTCCTCCTCCTCCTCCTCCTCCTCCTCCTCCTCCTCTTCTTCTCCTCCTCCTCCTCCTCCTCCTCCTCCTCCTCCTCCTCCTCCTCCTCCTCCTCCTCCTCCTCCTCCTCCTCCTCCTCCTCCTCCTCCTCCTCCTCCTGACTCTCTGCTGCCGCATGTGTGCCCAGATCATGCTCCAGACAAGAGCAGCGCCTAGCCATGCCTGTTCCTCGCCCTCTCCTCCAGAGCTGTCCATTTGCTGGGTGCTGAAGTCACAATTGGCTGCTCAAGAGGAGTGAAACGGCCTTCCCACAGCTGAGCGCAGCAGCTCATTCCAATGAGTGGGGAAGCTCTCCTCCCACCAGAGCCAGCAATCCGCAGCTGCTGGACCAACATGTTTCCAATGCAGATACATCATTGCACGCATCCGCCAAAGATGGATGCTTGGTATTCACTCTTGTACTGTGTGTGCCTTTGAGTATTGATTAGTAACATAAAAAGAGCCTGCTGGATCAGACCAATGGCCCATCTTGTCGCGCTGCCTGTTCTCACAGTGGTCAACAAGGTGCCTCTAGGCAGGGATGTCCAATGGGTAGATCGTGATCTACTGGTAGATCACTGGGGGTGTCCCAGGTAGATTGCGGGATGACTGAAGGTGATTCCTCCCTCCCCAAAAAGGTTAAAAAATGTGGCCTCTCTCCAAAAAAGCTCAACAACTTTGCTTCCCCTCCCCAAAAGCTCAGTCACCATCTTGGGTAGATCACTGGGTAGTTAGTTACCATCTCAGGGAGATCACTGCCAGTTTTTTTTATAGTGGGAGTAGATTGCAGCATCTTGGGAGTTGGACATGCCTGCTCTAAGGGAAGCTCACAAGCAGGACCCCTCCTGTGGCTTCCTGTAACTGGTATACAGAAGCATGGCTGACCCCAGAGACAGAGCAGAGTCTTCATGATTAGTAGCCATGGGTAGCCTTATGCTCCTCCATCAATTTGCCTAATCCTCTTTTAAAGCCGGCCAAGTTGGTGGCCATCATTGCCTCCTGTGGACATGAGTTCCTCTCCCATGACCACAGGCAGGAGCAAAGACTTGCGGGAGGCAGGCACTGCCTCTGTTTTTTGGATTCGCCAAGCAGCAATGTTCACCAAAGCACATGAAACAAGAATAGCAGCCTGCCTCCCTCCCTTCCCGGATCATAAATAGAAGTGACAGAGTCAATAGTACCCCTTCTAAAGGGAAAATATATCAATGTGACTGTAGGCCATAATAGGGAGGGTCTTAAATGACTCAGACATTTGGAGACCCTGACCCTGGTTCACCCTGAATTTTTCAACATTCAGCTTCATTGAATGAACATTCCTTCTTCACCTGCCGAGCAAAGCTAATGCAGGAGGCAAAGCTTCATGGGCATATGCAGAGTGCCAGGTGGACCAACCTATGTTACTCTTCAGCTGGAGTTGTCCCCCTTACAGCGGCATACAGGAGTTTTGCAGGGGGCACAAGTCTCTCCACTGCAGAGTGAGGGGCAGTGGTCTGCTCATCCACATGAGGAGCTCAGAGGCAGGCGAGCTCCTTCCTCCTCCCAGGGGCATTCAGGGTGAAAGTCTCCCCTCTCTTCCCTCTTTTAACTTCTTCCCGACTGCTCATAATCCTCTAATAAAGGTGTAAAAACTGAGTATTAAGCCCAGCAGAGATTGTGCTGAGCAGACTGACAGGTTCCCAGGGCAGCTAATCTTGCCTCAGACCCAAGGACTTTCTACATAATTGAAAAATCTTTAATTAAAATCCCCTTTTTAAATTTTAGCCCCATCAAAGCCAATGAGATGTCCTGCAGGGCTCAGCCAGACTGAAGAGTCATTTTGACCCTGGTTTCATGTTTCCAGTGTGGGTTCCATTTGCAAATTGTTCCCAGGGAACATTTAGCTGCTCTTGCTGGAGAAAATGCGTCTCGTTCAGCCAGGAGTTTCTGGAGAGGCTAATGCTATTCTAGGCTGCATCAACTGAAGTCATAGTACCAATCTTATCTTCTGTTGAGGCAGCTTGGAATAGCATTAGCTTTTTTTGCTGCTGCATCACAACGTTGACTCATGTTCAGCTTGTGATCCACCAAGACCCCTAGATCCCTTTCACATGTAGTGTTAGTAAGCCAGGTGTCCCCCATCCTATATTTGTGCATCTGGTTTTTCCCGCCTAAGTGCAGAACCTGATATTGGTCCCTATTTACATTCATGTTGTTATACCATACATACATACATACATACATACATACATGTAGTGCAGAGATGGGGCAGGTTTGCCATGTCACATGCTACTTGGAAAGAGGAAGGAAGGAAGGAAGGAAGGAAGGAAGGAAGGAAGGAAGGAAGGAAGGAAGGAAGGAAGGAAGGAAGCAAAAGAAAGAAAGAAAGAAAGAGAGAAAGAGAGAGAAAGAAAGAAAGAAAGAGAGAAAGAAAGAGAAAGAGAAAGAGAAAGAGAAAGAGAAAGAAAGAAAGAAAGAAAGAAAGAAAGAAAGAAAGAAAGAAAGAAAGAAAGAAAGAGCTGTGCTGTGTGTGGTGGAGGAAGACAAGCTTTGTAGAGGAACAGGTGGCATTTTGGTCAGAGGCCAGGGAAAGTTTGCTGCATCTTCTTGGCAGAGATGCAGGCCCCATGCAGGGAGCCCCCAGAGTAAGTTCCTGAAATGTACAAAAGCCGGCAAGGAAAGCGCTGCTTGCCTGAAGCCTCCCAAGTCTGGCCTGATTCTAGCGGCGTCTGCTCAGCTGCAAGGAGCTGCGCTGAGTTACGGCATCGCTAATTAGAAGGTCCCCCAATGTTTCTGAACGCCTCGGGGAACAGCAGAACTCATGTTTGATCTTGCCTAACACAAGCATCTTTGTTAACTTCTTACCTTTTCAGGAGCGAAAAAGCTCCAGAGCTGCTTCCCATGGATTCAGTTTCCTGCTGCCTGGGAGCAGCACCAGCTTGTCTCAGCAAGTCAGAGAAGAATTTGGACAAATATCTCCTCTTTTGTCGAGGCAGAGGAATGGGGGGTGGCCACCAGCTGGCGATGCAGCTCCTACTCCCCAACCCCAGGGAATCTCTCCCTACCCATGCCAATGTTTCCACTGAGCTGTGTCAGCCGTGGAACCCATGGGATTTGGTGGGATTTTCTCAGCGAAGTCTCGCCATGAGCCCCAGGACACCTGCAACAGCCCCCTGAGCCTACACATCACAACAGAATCAGAGAATTGGGGGTTGTAAGGGACCCCAAGGGCCATCTAGTCCAACCCCCTGGAATCCTGCATCCTGTTCTGGGCACCATAACTTCAGAAGTACATTGACAAGCTAGAAGGTGCACAGAGGAGGGTGGTCAAGAAGACCAAGGATCCAGAATCCAAGCCTTGTGAGGAACAGTGGAGGGAGCTGGGTCTGCTTAACATGAAGGAGAGAAGCCGAAGAGGTGATATGGCAGCCCTCTTCAACTGTAGGAAGGGCTGTTCCAAGGAGGACACAACAAGCTTGTTTTCTGCCGCTCCCAAGGGGAAGACGCAAACTGGCAGATTTAAATTGCGAGAAAGGAGATTCCGATTAAACCATAAGAAGAACATTCACAGTGGAACGGACTCCCTTGGAAGGCGGTGGAATCCTCTTCCCTGGGGTTTTTTAAGCAAAAGCTGGGTGGTCATCTGCCAGGGATACTTTAGCTGTGGTTCCTGCATTGCAGGGGGTTGGAGTAGATGACCCTTGGGGACCCCTTCCACCTCTACAGTTCTATGATTGTAGCCCCTACAATGCCAGAATCACAGCTCTAGAATCCCTGACAACTTTGCAAAGAGGCCAAAAGGGTGTGTGTGTGTGTGTGCTGGAACAAACCCTGAAGAACTGCATTAAACAAACAGCTCACCACCTCCCCTTCCTTGAGCTGAATGCAAATTTCCTTTAAGCAGGACGTCTGCTACTGGACCTGCATTCATACATGATCTCCATTTTCTATTTTAAAATGGTAGATAACTGCTCAGAGTCTCCTGGGGGGGCAGGCTGGGTTAGAAAACTAAATGATGAATCAAAGCATAAACAGAATAAGATGTGATGTTGTAGCAAATGAGCTGCATTGGGAATGATTGTGAAACTGAGTCTGCTGCAGCTCCCCCACCCAAACACACACACACACACACACACACACACACACACACACGAGTAAGCGCCACTAAGCATAGCAGGACTCACTTCCAAATAAACGTCATGCTACACTTCACATTCCTGCCAACCTAGCAGTTCGAAAGCACGTCAAAATGCAAGTAGATAAATAGGAACCGCTACAGCGGGAAGGTAAACGGCGTTTCCATGTGCTGCTCTGGTTTGCCAGAAGCGGCTTTGTCATGCTGGCCACATCACCTGGAAGCTATACGCCGGCTCCCTCGGCCAATAATGTGAGATGAGCGCGCAACCCCAGAGTCGGTCACGACTGGACCTAATGGTCAGGGGTCCCTTTACCTTTACCTTACACTTCACATAAGAAGAGAACAAAGAGCCTGGCATGTGGAGGAGGCCAAAGGGGGTCCATCTGGTCCAGAATCCTGTCTTCACAATGGTCAGCCAGATTCCCCAAAAGGAATCCCACAAGCAAGGCCTGAGAGCAACAGCACTGTGTCCTCACTTGTGATTCCCAGCAACCGATAGCCAGAGCTGCCTGGACTGTGCCTGGGCATTGAGGTTCTCCCAGTAGACCTCCACAGGTCTACAGTGGCCAACCAAATGCCCATCATGTGAAGCCCCCCCCCCCCAACAGCAGGAATGGTCTCTAGAGCTGGGATTCTCAGCAACTGGCACAGCAAGGCCTTTTTCCTCTGAGCGTGGAGGCCAAGTATATCTGCTTGCAAAGGCAAATGCTGCACACCAAACTGAGCCAGACCCAGGGAAGAAAGGGCATCTCTTCGCAATCCCTGGGACCAACCAGGAGCACCAAAGGGCATCCATTCACAAAGTGGGCAGAAGCACAGCTCCAATGTCTTCTTCATGGTCTAGGGCTGCATCCAGTGCCCCCTTTGAGGACCTCGGGACAAATCTCTCTGATTCAGGTCTGATTTGTGCTCTGGCAGGCTCATAGGAGATCCCTCCCAAAGACTGCTCAGTCAGCACGCGGCAGTTGGAGGCAGAAGCGCAGGTGTCATGGAGCATCTTCTGGCTGCTGCATGCAAGACAGGTATGTGCTCAGGGATGGCGATATTTATTCATCACTTGTTCAGCACAGATCACAAGGAAGAGTTCATCAGAAGATCAAAAACCAGGACTCTCCCTCAGAGCCGGCACTCCAATTGAATAGAAAGTGGAAAGAGGAAAGCTGTTTCCTCCACAGGAAGGGGTGGAGCCTTTTATGCCCCCAGCAGCTCCTCTCCTCTCTCTTTCCAGCTGAAGCAGCTGAGAGCACACCTGGGAGACCGTCAGAGACACTTCATCCTGTTCCAGAGACGGCTGCTAATGAAAAAGTGCAATTAATTGCGTGTAAAAGGTTGCACTTGACTTAGATGGAGTGAAGGGAGCTGGAGCGACTGCGCGGCCTCATCCAGGCACCAGGAGAAGCATCTGGGAAATCAATTAATCACCAACATTTGCTCTCTCTAGCGTGATGCAGGCCTTTCATTAGCTGCTGGGAGCGGCAGCTGCTCCTTGGAGGGAGCCTCTGCCCGTCAGGACACCCACCCCACAACTCCCTTTGGAAGGTCTCTCTCTCTCTCGGCAGGTGGCTCTTCAAAGCATTCCCACCGGGCCACTCATGGGATCTGTGGCCACAACTGCAGGAAGAATCACCCGGGGGGGACGGGACTCAGGTGTCCCATCCGCAGGCCAGCCCCACTTGTGTGCTCTGTGGTGTGGGGTGTGATACATAAGTAGCAGCCAAGTACAACATTCCTTGTTTTCCTAGAGTGGACATGTGGGGAAATGTTTGGTCCAGCCAGTTGAAGACTTCCTGTTTCCTCCTGGCTGGGACATATTTCCTTTGCTAGAGGTGGGCGTCACCTTACCTGTCCAGGTAACACAAAAGGACAAGGCATGCTGCCACACTCTCTCTTCCATCTTTCTTTCGTCGTGTGAACTGCAGTGACTGCTAGCTTGCAGTCACTGGGATTATTCCCCCATATAGGTAGAGCCACGTGCATATATTACTTGTAACTAGGTCTGCCTTCAGGGATCCAACTGTGAACTGAATGTGTGAGTAAACTTCTTTTATATACTTTACATAAGATTGTGGTGTGCTTATTCTTTTAAGAGGCATAGAAGGGGACTTAGGTAAAGGTAAAGGGACCCCTGACCATTAGGTCCAGTCGTGACCGACTCTGGAATTGCGGTGCTCATCTCGCATTATTGGCCAAGGGAGCCGGTGTACAGCTTCCAGGTCATATGGCCAGCATGACTAAGCCGCTTCTGGCGAACCAGAGCAGCACACGGAAACACCGTTTACCTTCCCGCTTGGAGCAGTACCTATTTATCTACTTGCACTTTGAGGTGCTTTCGAACTGCTAGGTTGGCAGGAGCTGGGACCGAGCAACGGGAGCTCACCCCGTCACAGGGATTCGAACCGCCAATCTTCTGGTCAGCAAGCCCTAGGCTCCGTAGTTTAACCCACAGTGCCACCCGGGTCCCTATAAGGGGATTTACCAGGAATCTAATATTGAGAGGCTTACACAAGACTGCAACTAGCTACCTGCTGTGCATTTAAAAGGGGATTGTGAAACTCTGCTAAGTAAAAGAACTTGCTAGCGCAAGTTAGGAAGAATATTTATAAACAATATATCCTCTCCTGCCTCCCTGAACATTCCCACATGTGGGGCAAATCCCCCTGGGTGGGTTCAAGCATGGAGGCTCACACCTACCTCCTGATTGGTGAGACCAGGACACACACTAAGAGGCAAAAGAGACACCATTCTCTACCCAACCACTTTCAGCCACCCCAGTATTTCACCATTTCCTCCTCCAGCCACAGTCCTTGAAATGCAGCTTTACTCAAACATGATTGAAGCCCTCCTTGTACCTTATTTGGAATTGGTTTTCACTTCAACATTCATCTTTAGGTTCTTCCTTAAATGGTCTTACCAGTTTGGGAGTCAGGTCACACTTTTGCATATGTGGCACTGACATTACTGAAATTGAGAATCCCACATGAGTGGAGACCCTTCAGACCAGGACATTTCCCCTCATATGGGAGTTTTGTTTAGGTGCCTGTGCTGCTCTTTCTTTCTTTCTTTCTTTCTTTCTTTCTTTCTTTCTTTCTTTCTTTCTTTCTTTCTTTCTTTCTTTCTTTCTTTCTTTCTTTCTTTCTTTCAAAAAATGCCCCACTCCAGAAGTGGGCAAAAGGGTGCAGTCAGGCAATTGGAAATTTGCTTGTGCAGTTTTCTAGTTTTTGCAAATCTGGGCACTCTACACCCCCTGCCCCCGTTTCAGGAGCACCTCAGAAATAGTAGCAAGTCTGGCTGGAAACTAAAAGGAAGCCTTGCGGAAGTAGAGGGCATGGGAAGGAGAGTAGCAGAAAGTGACCATTGATCCATTCACCCCAAAACACTGAAACAAATATACCGTGCTTTTGAGAGGAACAGCTTGGAAGCCCAATTTCCGCCAATTTATCAGATTATCCCTGTATCAGGTAAACCCAAATTTGCAAGGGGAAAACTCCTGCACTGCTAGATAACCTTAGAGTCCCTTCCAGCTCTACAATACTGTGATTCCTTCAGGTGTGGCTCGGCCTGCAGTGTTGCTCAGTATTCCGGAGTAGATTTATGTCCCAAGATATAAAACTCACACCTCCTCCTATTTTCAGGGTTTTTAAGTAATCAGAAGTGAGCCACCCAGCTCATGGCATCTTTGTTAACAACACCTCCACTCAAAATCAGCCACATTTTAACTGGATTAACCTTGAATCCAAAAACTCAAGAAGAGCCTTCACGCTCGTCCGAAGGTCGGCATTGCCCTCGCCAGTGCTGTTAGGCTCCTTCGGAAAGATCCCATACGAGCAGAGACTCTGCTCCTGCCTATTGGGGGAAGTAGGCAGCCCCGAGCATCTATTTTTTAGATGCCCTCTGTTTGATAAGGCACACAGAGATACCATCGCCCCCATTCTGGAGAGCCTGGCCGACCTCCCAGATAAGGTCAAACTAAAGGCCCTGCTATTAGGAAAGGAGCCAAAGTTAACTCGGACGGTAGCCAGATTCTGCGCGCAGATCTGCAGGACCAGTCTCTCCCCCCCCCCCCCGAACAGGACAGCCATTGGAATAGCAAACTCGGTATTGGACTGTGGGAAGTAGTTCCTCCGCTCGGGTACGAAACTGAGAACTTTGAGCAGCACCAGGGGAAAGGCTAGCTGGACCCGCCTTCTGGAAACATAGCCCCTTCAAACCCATAGACTCTTATATCCACCCCGAATGACAACTCCCATAGCCTTGTAAAGCATTTTTATTTTTAATAGCTGGTATATGACCGTAATAAAGCTTGATTGATTGAACTGGGTGGGTTTTTTTTAATGAAAATCGTCATCCTCGTCTTCATTTGAATGCTGCCTCTGCATAAAAATTTTGTTCAAAGCAGCTTACAACAGGAAAGAGAAACCACAAGACACAACAAGATGTCATAGTAGCAACATTAATTAGCCAGGATAATACAGCAATCCAAACCATTCCAAAGCAATAATTGGAACCAATAGTAACAAGGCAAGCAAAGCAATCAATAATAATATCGTTCAGCATAATGACGTCGAGTTAACTAATTAACCCAACATCTCAAGAGGCGGACAGAAGAGGGAATGGAGCACAGCAAAGAAAGAAACATGGCAGCAACAAAAGACCTAAGAATGAACATCTGGGGAAAGGCGTCTTCCTGAGGCCACATGAAATACAACACTGTCAAACCTGAATATTTTCTGCTGCAGTTGGAAGGTGATGGACCCTCTTTCCTTGGAGGTTTTTAAGCAGAGGTTGGGTGGCCATCAGCCAGGGATTTTCCAGCTGTGATTCCTGCATCTCAGGGGGTTGGGCTAGATGACCCTTGGAGTCCCATCCAACTCTACAATTCTCTGATTCTATGAAAAGCTACATGAGTCACAGTCTGTGCTGCTGGGGCAAAGAACATTTTGGAGGGATGTTTCCAACCTCCTGCCTGCTGGGCTGACGCTCCCTTTTGTTGGCACTTGCCAAGGATGGCACAGAGACCAAACCCTGTTCACTTGAGTAGCCTGTTGTTCCTAAAATAATAATAATAATAATAATAATAATAATAATAATAATAATAATTTATTATTTATACCCAGGTTCTCCAGCCACTCTGGGCGGCTTCCAACAAAATATTAAAATACAGAAATCCATCAGACATTAAAAGCTTCCCTAAGATGCCTTCTAAAGGTCTGGTAATTGTTGTTCTCTTTGACCTCTGGTGGGAGGGCATTCCACAGGGTGGGTGCCACTACCGAAAAGGCCCTCTGCCTGGTTCCCTGTAACTTGGCTTCTTGTAGCGAGGGAACTGCCAGAAGGCCCTCGGCGCTGGACCTCAGTGTCCAGGCAGAACGATGGGGGAGGAGACGCTCCTTCAGGTCTATGGTCTAATGGCCTCCTGGACCGAGACTGATGGAACAAGAGATCCATCACTAGCCTTCTCTTTATTATTCACAAAAACAGCTTTGTTGAATTGGGAAGGAAAGTTTAGCATCTTTCACTAATGTTCAATTAGTCATGCGGATTTTTCAGCATCTGTGCCAATGTGATGCAGGATTTGGAGAATGCCAGATCCCCCTCCATCGTGGGCCTAGGAAGGAGGGCTCAGGTGGGGACAAGTTCTGGCACCACCTGAGCTTCAAAAGCACACACAACATACAGCACGTACCCCTCTGCAAAGAGGCGGGTTCAAATCCCCCAGGCTGTCCCTGAGGAAGGGCGACGAAGGTTTGCATTTGTGTGAAATGCGGAAAGGTTCCAGCACAAGACTAGAGCGCATTCGCACCCATCAAAACACACAACAAAACAGCACCAGCATCAGTTTGACACATATTATTTGTGGATTATCAAAATTAGTGTCATAGGAAAAACCTGAAATAATTATAGCTATCAGAATTATAATAATCAGGAAAATCAAAGAATGTGTCAGCAGCACCGTCATGTTGGGATGTAAAAGCTGTGTCGGAGCAATCAAAATAAGGAACATCAACAGACACAAATAGATTCGGAATAATTAAAGGCAAAGTTGGCGTCAGCCTTGTGGTTTCGCTGCTGGATCAATACAAAACAGGGTCCAACTTCAGGTGCAGGAGGAAAAAAGTGCTTCATTGGACCTGGTATAGCATCACATCCCAGAACGGTATCATTGGAAGGGACAGCAAGGGGCATCTAGTCCATCTCTGGCATTGCAGGGGTCATGGCTGAGGAATCCCTGACAGATGACCACCCAACCTCTGCTTAAAAACCTCCAGGAAAGGAGAGTCCACTGTTGGGAAGGTTACAGGTAGGTAGCCGTGTTGGTCTGGGTCGAAGTAATTGGACCTATATTGGACAAACAGGCCAAACCCTACGCCAAAGGATAAATGGACACAAATCTGACATCAGGAACCAGAAGACAGAAAAACCAGTAGGAGAACACTTCAATCTCCCAGGACATTCTATACAAGATCTCAAAGTAGCTGTCTTACTACAAAAGAATTTCAGAAATAGACTGGAAAGAGAAGTTGCTGAATTACAACTTATCACCAAGCTCAAAACCATGGAGGGACCTGGTTTGAACAGAGACATTGGATTCTTATCTCATTATACATGATAAGCGATCTTCAGCCATCTCCACCCTTGCTTTTTCATGCAAGACCATTGGCAGTCGTTTTCAGTCAGTCAATCACCCACTCCCACCACCCTTCTGAGTGATACCCCCTCCCCACCCCACCCCTCCCCACCCCTTCTCCACATAAGCGCCTGGGGACTCCTGTTTCACTGTATCTGAAGAAGTGTGCATGCACACGAAAGCTCATACCAAAATAAAAACTTAGTTGGTCTTTAAGGTGCTACTGAAGGAATTTTTTTATTTCACTGTTGGGAAGGAGGAGGTCAATTAAAGACCCTCCTGGTGACACAGAACAAAACAAACTTATCTCCCAGCACTGTTCCTAGGAAGACTTTTTGAAAATGCAGTAAGAAGCACATCCTGCTCACATAGAAATGAGTCCAACCTCCTAAAGAATCTCTGACAGACAGGGAGCCATCCAAGCGATGCCTAAAACCCTCCAATGATGGAGAGCCCACCACCTTCCGAGTCGGTTCCACTGTCCAGCAGCTCTCAGCATCAGGAAGTTCTTCCTAAGGTTGACTTGGAATCTCCTTTCTTGTAGTTTGGGTCCTCTCCTCGGGAGCAGCAGAAAACCCTACAATGCTCCCACAGTGGTCCCTTGGTTCTCAAATGCCTTGGGACTCAAATAACTTGGAACCCAAACGCTGCAAACCTGGAAGTAAGTGTGTTTCGGTTTGTGAACCTTTTTCGGAAGTCGAATGTGCTCTGTTTTGAGTGTTACGCTTCTGATTTGAGTGCCACAATTCCGTTTTGAGTGTTACGTTGAGGTCTGTATGTTTTTGCTATTTGTTTTGAGGTCTGTTTTTGTGGCTCTTTGTTTGTCTCTTGGTGACAGTGTAGAACCCAGTTCAGCTACTGATTGATTCATTGATTGTGTGACTGCAGTATATTGTTTATTGCTTTCATTTAATGGATCAATGGTCTCGTTAGATAATAAAATTCATGTTAAATTGCTGCTTTAGGGTTGTTTTTAAAAGTCTGGAACGGATTTATCTGTTTTGCATTCCTTTCTATGGGAAAGCACACCTTGTGTTTTAGAACACTTTGGTTTTGGAAAGGACTTCCAGAACAGATTAAGTTTGAGAAGCAAGGTACCACTGTATTCTCCTATTTGGCAATGCTGCTGCCCAAGTGAGGCTCCATCTTGAGGGGCCTTATGGAGGGAGGGGGGGCTAGGGAGAGAATTTTCTGCTCCAGCACCCAGTTTGGCAGGCCCCCCCCCTGCACCTCAGAGCAGGAGGGAAAAGGGGTTCTGAGTCCCTGCCTCAGGATTGGGCCTTTGCCCATGACTTTCTTTAGGGTTGCAGGACAGAGGCAGGATGGGGGAGCACAAAGGGGGATGCCCACTATACCCTCTCCGTGTGGTGCCCTTGACATCTGGGTGGGCTCTTAGCTCAGGAAGAAGAGTTGCTCAGGCCCTTTTCACCCCCCTCCCCACCTGTTGTGTTGGAAGCAGGAAGGGGGAGGGGCAAAGGCAGCCAAATGAGTGGCAGGTGATGCTCCCTAGGAGGGATGCAGGGAGGGGAGAAGCAATCAGGAGAGACAGAAATCTGTTGAAAAGGTTAAAGACGGCATGAATAATGCAAATTTCAATTGCTTCTGAATAAACGAGGGGCTGTTCAAGGCTCTGCTCAGGAGTTGCCCAGGGAGGGGCTGGGGGAGCAAGGTCTGTCTTCCTTCATGGGAGAGAAATCTGGGAGTGGGGGGGGGAGACAGAAGTAGGAGGAGGAAGGGGAAACGCCTTGCCTTACCATAAAGAAGAACATGAGAGCATGAGACGAGCCTGCTGGATCAGGCCAATGGCTCACCCTGTTCCCACAGTGGCCAACCAAGCACCAGTGGGAAACTAACCTGCAAGCAGGACCCCAGCACAAGAGCACCTCTCCCTCTCTTTTAATAGTCTTCTAAGGCGAGTGCCAAATCTTCAGAAGTGTAATGGGAGGAAGCAGTTTTAATCATCTTCTATCTTAGGGAGCGTATAATCTCAGCAAGCAAGCAGAGTTCAAACCAGCAGAACCATTTCGAAGGCAAAGCTTCCTTCCTTCCTTCCTTCCTTCCTTCCTTCCTTCCTTCCTTCCTTCCTTCCTTCCTTCCTTCCTTCCTTCCTTCCTTCTAGTAAGAGTCAAAGACTGATCTTCTTTAGCCATCTTTAATGCTTGCCTCCTCCACTGTTGCCTGAGCCAAGGGTCATTCTGTTGTCAGTGCAATACCTATAGTGAATGAGAGAAGAGGGGAAGATGGGACACTCCACTCGGAATCCTCACCTACATCAGCCAAGAAACACGACATCAGCCAAGAAACACGGCATCAGCTGGTCACTTGCGAACTGCTCAGCAAGTTGAATCTTCTCGCCAGGTGCTTTGTCTCAAAACACAATGAAGAAATGGCAGCTCAAAGGCTCTGAATCAGCTTCCAGACTGACGCATGTTCAAATAGTAAACAAAGGCAAAACTGCCAAACCAAGTTCAAAACTAGAGACCAATAAGATGTAGAAATCACTAAAGATGATTTACAATGTAACGCAGTTGGAGGACGAATGAGGAAGTCAACAGTGTTAGATTTGAATTAAGATATAGAAAATTGGAATTTTATTTTTGTTTTTTGTATTTTTGTATTTTTGTATTTTGTATTCTGTATGTTTTTTGTTTTTGTTTGCTATAAAATCAATAAATATATATATATAAACTAGAGACCAATAGACTCCATTTTTTAATAGTACTAGTTACAGGTAGGTAGCCGTGTTGGTCTGATGTAGTTGAAACAAAAATTTTTTAAAAAAACCTTCCAGTAGCACCTTAGAGACCAACTAAGTTTGTCATTGGTATGAGTTTTCGTGTGCATGCTCATACCAATGACAAACTTAGTTGGTCTCTAAGGTGCTACTGGAAGGATTTTTTTTCATTTTTTTAAAAAAGTGACATGGTATTAGGAGCCTGGATGCAAGGTATTGCTTAAACTTTGCTCTGCAGTGGGAATGCAGGAGGACCACACACATACCGAGGAAAAGCTGACCTTTGGAAGACACATTAGGAGCAGGGGGGAAACCAAAAACAGACACCAGGCCTCTCTTTCCCTATTTGGTGACAAGAAAGTGCAAGAGAGCGTTCCTTGGGACCCCTCCTGCTGTTTCCAGCAACTGGTACCGGTATTTGAGAGCACCATTGCCTCTGGCTGTGCAGGGCAGGGCAGAGCCACCATAGCTAGGAGCCATTGATCTCCCTCTCCTTTTTTATGGTCCAATCCTCTTTGGGACCCATCCAGGTTGGTGGCACTGCTGAGGGAAGGAGTTTCATGGTTTAACTATGTCCTGCACGAAGAAGGACTTCCTTTGATAGGCGAGAAGGAGAAAGTCTTTCCTCTATTCACTTTCTCCATTTTGTGCATGATTTTAGAATCATCTAACTCGCCTTTTCTCCAAACTAAAAAGTTCCAAACACTGCGACCGTTCTTCATAGGGCTGCAGCGCTGATCCTTCTGGCAGCCGTCTTCTGAACTTTTCCCAACTCTGTAATATGACCAGAACTGTGCACAGCATTTCAAATGTGGTTGCACCATAGACTTGTATGATGGCATTAGGATACTGGCAGTTTTATTTCCAATCCATTTCCTATTGATGCCTAGCATGGACTTTGCCTCTCTCATGGCTGTTGCATTCTGGGTCAGCACCTTCCTTGAACCCCCTGCTCTGACCCCGAGGTCTTGTTCTCGGCCTCCCTGTGAGACTCACCACATCTTTTTGTGGGGGTTGGCCAAGGGATCTGTCCAACCCCTCATGCACAGCGGATCTTTACATTGGCACTTGGGCCCATGGCGCTTCCTCCAAGGAGATCATCCTGGCTCTCCTGAAGTTGATCCCTTTTCATCCTCGCAACAGCCTGCTCATGGCAATTTCTGGAGCTGCTCGAATTCTGCACGGATCCTCTGCTTCCTAGCCAAACCCATCTTTCATGTAACCAGCTGTGATTTATTGATTTGCTAGCGTTTGACGCCGCATCTCCCAGCAACAGCTCCAGGGGAGCCCACTTGGCAAATATTTCAGAAAAGCAAAATACTTCTCATAAAAAACTAGAGAAAGTGCAAACTGTTTTCACCCTGCAGAAAACAAGGTTCCATAAATCAGTAATTGCTTTTTTTGATTGGCAAAGGCAGGTCTGCAAACAGGGCTAGGATTTTAATTACTGGGGGAAGTCAGTTCACATTGCATCCCTTTGCCAGAGTAATGGCCACCATCTTAGCAGTGGGGAACGGAGGCTGAGGGAAGGAGAGCTGGATTCTCAAACTGGAAGCTCAAACTCCTGCTTGAGATGGGATTTCCATGTTTGCAGCCGGCTGCAGGGCCTGATGATGCCCTTGGAGAGGAGGAGGAGGAGGAGGAAGTGGAGCACAGACTAGCTGCCAGGCAGAGCGGGACATAGGGGGCCAGGTGGACCAATGGCCAAACTCCGTGAAAAGCAGGCTTATAGGCTCATGTAGCTATTAACCTCTGAGAGCCAGTGTGGTGTAGTGGTTAAGAGCAGTGGGCTCGTAATCTGGTGAACTGGGTTCACTTCCCTGCTCCTCCACATGCAGCTGCTGGGTGACCTTGGACTAGTCACACTTCTCTGAAGTCTCTCAGCCCCACCCACCTCACAGAGTGTTTGTTGTGGGAGAGGAAGGGAAAAGAGAATGTTAGCCGCTTTGAGACTCCTTCGGGTAGTGATAAAGCGGGATATCAAATCCAAACTACTACTACTACTACTCTTCTTCTTCTTCTTCTTCTTCTTCTTCTTCTTCTTCTTCTTCTTCTTCTTCTTCTTCTTCTTCTTCTTCTTCTTCTTCCCCCTTAATGGAACTGGAACCTGAATTATTCAATTAGATACTATTGAAGTGAGAAATTTTCAGTTTGCGAATATTATTTAAACATTACGCTTATTACAGAAATTGTATGGTTGCATGTAATTTTGTTTTCTATGTTCACAATTGGTTTGTTAATAGGGATTATTCCCATTATTGAATGGTATTGTTGGCCTGAGTTCTTGGCCTGATTCATATTGGTGTGGCTTCCTGTTATGGGCATCTGGCCGTTCACTGTGAGAACTGAATCTTGGATCAGATGAGCCCCCTTGGCCTCATCCAGCAGGATTCTCTTATGCTCTTACCATTTTAATCCAGTTTGGTTCTTGCCTTACACAAGAATGCCGAGCTGATCGAGTGAATCTGACAAAACTCCAAAAGATAACTTCATAATTAACAAACTCTTTGGATTTGAACGATGCCATTCAAATCAAAACAGCTTTTCAGATTATCATTAAAATTCAAGCTATCTGACAGGCGCTCTCTGAAAGTACTTGGGCAGTGAACATCCCCAAATGGATGCCTGTATTTTAAAAAAGGCATTATTTATTAAGGGAAAGTAGAGAATAATGTGAGACACTTTCCTCGGGGAAATCACTAAAGTTCCTTATGTTGCTGACGATCAACATTCATGAGCTGCTTTTGAAGCATGCGCTGGGATGTAAATCTGAATGAATTAATGAATGGGCTTTGGGAAGAGCAAGAGGCTCAGCCCTCTATAGTCATTCTCGCCTCCCCCCCCCCAAGCAATCCGCCTGGGACCCTGACGGCAACCATTCTCCAACATGTCCATCCTTTGCAGGTCTCATCACAGGCCCCCCAAAGGCTCCATTCCAGCCACGGGAAGGAGGTTCCCCAAGCCAGTGCCAGGCAAAACCCTCAGGTGGCTCCTAGGCAGGCAAAATCTTCTAATATGTGAAGATGGGGGTGGGGACTGCCACCTGTGGGGTGGGGCATCCAGCGTGGGGGGGACACAACCGTGATGGCAGCCTCAGGATTGCGCTGCCCGGGGCGGAGTGCCCCTATTGCCCCCTCTTCCTACACCCCTGGTTTGATTGAGGTGGCTCTTCTGATCTCATGTTCTTGACCGCCTCCGCAGCATGTTGCCTCTCTCACATCCTTCAAACACCTCTTCCTATCCCAGCTTCCACCCAGACGCGGGTGGAGCTGTGGTCTAAACGACTGAGCCTCTTGGGCTTGTTGATCGGAAGGTTGGCGGTTCCAGTCCCCATGACGGAGTCAGCTCCCATTGCTCTGTCCCAGCTGCTGCCAACCTAGCAGTTCGAAAGCACACCAGTGCAAGTAGATAAATAGGCATGTCTGTCACGGTGTTCCATTGTGCCAGTAGCGGTTTAGTCCTGCTGGCCACATGACCCAGAAAGCTGTCTGTGGACAAACGCTGGCTCCCTCGGCCTGAAAGCGAGATGAGCGCCACAACCCCATAGGCGCCATTATTATTTATTATTATTATTATTATTATTATTATTATTATTATTATTATTTTATTTATACCCCGCCCATCTGGCTGGGTTTCCCCCACTACTCTGGGCGCCTTCCAACAAATACCAAAATACATTAAAATATCACAGATTAAAAACTTCCCTAAACAAGGCTGCCTTTAGGTGTTTTCTAAATGTCCGGTAGTTGTTTATCTCCTTGACCTCCGATGGAAGGGCGTTCCACAGGGCGGGAGCCACCACCGAGAAGGCCCTCTGCCTGGTTCCCTGTAGCTTTGCTTCTCGCAGTGAGGGAACTGCCAGAAGGCCCTCGGCGCTGGATCTCAGTGTCCGGGCTGAACAATGGGGGTGGAGACGCTCCTTCAGGTATATAGGACCAAGGCCGTTTAGGGCTTTAAAGGTCAGCACCAACACTTTGAATTGTGCTCGGAAACATACTGGGAGCCAATGTAGGTCTCTTAGGACCAGTGTTATGTGGTCTCGGCAGCCGCTCCCAGTCACCAGTCTAGCTGCCGCATTCTGGATTAATTGCAGTTTCCGAGTCACCTTCAAGGGTAGCCCCACGTAGAGCGCATTGTCCAAGCGGGAGATAACTAGAGCATGCACCACTCTGGTGAGACAGTCTGCAGGCAGGTAGGGTCTCATCCTGCGTACCAGACGGAGCTGCCCTGGACACAGAATTGACCTGCACCTCCATGGACAGCTGTGAGTCCAAAATGACTCCCAGGCTGCGCACCTGGTCCTTCAAGGACACAATTATCCTATTCAGGACCAGGGAGTCCTCCACACCCGCCCGCTCCCTGTCCCCCCCAAACAGTACTTCTGTCTTGTCAGGATTCAACCTCAATCTGTTAGCCGCCATCCATCCTCCAACCGCCTCCAGGCACTCACACAGGACATTCACTGCCTTCACTGTTTCTGATTTGAAAGAGAGGTAGAGCTGGGTATCATCCACATACTGATGAACACCCAGCCCAACCCCCCCCCCCTGATGATCTCTCCCAGCGGCTTCATATAGATGTTAAAAAGCATGGAGGGCCCAGGGGTGAGAGCCCAGGGGTCTGAACACTCATCCCCCAGGGGTCCTTTACCTTTCTTTACCTATCCTGACTTTCTTTCAAAGCCTTTGGCCCAACCCCCCTGCCCCCCACTGAATCAAGGGCTCAGGCTCCTCAATTTCATTTTGGTGCTCAGCAGATCTCAAGGTCCTTGATATTAAGGTGTTTAAAAGAAAGGGAAATGTTTGGTTTGACACCCCCTCCAAATTATTTGTCCATGCGGATGAGTGAAATGGGGATTATTTTCTAACAAAAGTGTTCCATTATCGGGTGGGAGTGGGGTCACACTGAGTCGAGATCAATGAATGGGGAACATCATCATTTTTATTTAAGAAATGAATAGAAGTGTCCTTCCTTCAGTCCTTGGCAACCATCCAGTAGCCTAACAAACAATGCCAAGAGCAGACCTAATATCATATCCATGAAACCCACACGGGGAAAAACAGATCTACAAAAGGAATTTATGGCAATAAGCACAATACACAATAATATGCAATGCCTAATAGCAAGACATAATCAGGAGCCTTTTCACAGTGTCAACACAGATATAAATTACACAACTCAACCATTGCGAAATGCAAGAGTCTAACAACATGCATTATTATCTACCCCTCCCAGGTGCTGCTCTAAAACATAATGCATATTTAACAACAGCAATGGGCGTGTGTGTGTGTGTATTAAATGAGATTTTTAAAAATGTGGTCATTAAGCTACTGGAATGAAAATGGAGACGAAAGAAAGATATCCCAGACAACAGGTGATTGTTCAATGCTTGCAGGCAGAAATGTTTCGGAATACCTTTCCTGGAAACTGCAGGAGGGGAGAGTTGCTCTTGTGCTTGGATTCTGCTTGCAGCCTTCCCCTAACGGGCATCTGGTTGGCCCCTGTGAGAATAGGACGCTGTTTTTATCATGATCATTTGTATGGTTTGACTGCCTGTGCATCATTTCTGGCTGCTGTATGAGGAAGCACATGAACCTGACCTTTTTGTAAGTAAAACCATTTTATGACTTACCAAGTGTGTGGTCATAGCTTCAAAAGAGATTTTAAAAGGGGACATTTTGGGGACTCACTGGAAAGGCACATTTTAAAGGATTTACAGCCTATAGTTCTATGCATTTCTTGGCTGCATCTTTTGCAGCTGGGGTTCTCTCATCAAAGATTGCTGGCCCCAAACTTTGGTCTTGGCTTCCAGGACTCCAAAAGTATCATGGGATCTCCAGAGAAAGGCCCCCACCCCTCCAACTCTGAGCCCCTTGCAGATGTTTCTCTCCCAATTGTTTGCCATCATGCGTTCCCTCCTACAGATGACATTGCTGGCCTCATTCCCATTGCTGCTCAGGCACCCAATTAACATGGCAAAAACCTTGGCAGCTGCACCAGGCAGGCAGAATTGCACCTGTGGAGACCAGCCGGATGCTACAGCAACACTCCACACGTGGCTCTCCTCCTTCCCTCCCTCCTGAAGTTTCAAGCTCACGGCGAGTCACTGGGTCACCTGTGCCGAGTGTAACTGGCTTCCCTAACTGCTGCTCATTATGCAGATGTGTTATTTACAAACACCATTGGGCTGAAGCGACTGTGATTGGAAAGTGGAATCAGCACCACTCCAGGAGGAGAAGCCACCCTGTGGGAAGGCGAGAGGGAACTTGCGTAGGAACCTAGCAAGGGTGTAGCTCTATTCTTGGCCCCACCTGGGGTCCTGTGTCCAGTTCTGGGCAGCCCAGTTGAAGGAGGATATGGAGAAGCTGGAAGGTGTGCAACCAAGATGATCAAGGGTCTGGAAACCAAGCCTTGTGAGGAATGGTTGAGGGAGTTGGGAATGTTTGGAGAAGACAGGATCGGGAGGGGATGCGAAAGCCATTTTCAAATACCCGAGGGGCTGTCACATAGAAGATGGAGCAAGCTTGTTTTCTGCTGCTCTGAAGGAGAGGACCCAAACAAATGTATTCAAGTTACAAGAAAACAAATTCTGACTAAACCTTAGGAGGTACTTTCTGATAGTAAGAGCTGTTTGACAGACACCCTTGGAGGGTGGTGGGCTCTCCTTTGTCTGGGATGTGATACATAAGCAGCAGTCAAGTGCAACATTCCTTGTTTTCCTAGAGTGGACATGCGGGGGAATGATTGGTCCAGCCAGTCGAAAACTTCCTGTTTCCTCCTGGCTGGGACATACTTCCTTTGCATGTGCCTAGAGATGGGCACATGACCTTACCTGTCCAGGTAACAAAAGGGATAAGGCACACAGCATTCTTTCTTGTTTATTAATCAACAATATATCAGGACTGTCCACCCCACTGCCTGCATGTGCTGCTGTCAAGAGCTCTCCATTCTCCTGCTGGTGATTTGCTCCAGCTCCTTCCCACACGAGGTCCTTGCCCGGTGGCCCTCATTAAACTGTCGCAGAGACCTGACAGCCAGCATAGGTTGGAGCGAGGCTGTCACGGCTCATGAGGGGTCTGTCAGCACTTTGAGAAAGTTGCTGCTGATGCCATTGTCCTTTGGCAGCCCCCTGGAGCCCCTCAGCCTTCACAGGCTCCACATCCCCCTGCCCGCCAAGGACAGGGTGACCACTTCATCAGGGAACTGGAGGGCCTGGCCCTGGGAGCCATCGGCCAAATCCTGCTGAATGGTGCTGGGATTGGTAACCCCGATGCTCAGGAGTGTTTTCCCCTGGGGTTTCTGCAGATAATGCTTTTTTATTTATTTATTTATTGAAAGATAATATTCTCCAGAAACAGCCAGTGAGACAAAGGCCTCCCTCTGCTAAGAGGAGTGTTTCTCCAGGTGTTACGCAATCTTTTCTCAGGTGCTTCTGGAAAAGCATAGAATCATAGAATGGTAGAGTTGGAAGGGACCCTGAGGATCACCTAGTCCAACTGCCTGCAGTGCAGGAATCTCAAGAATGCTCAGCCTGCCCGCCCCCTCCCTCCCTCATCCCCCTTCCCTGTGGGCCAAGAGAGGCCATCCTGCTGGCATGGCCAGGACCACCATCCCAGGGGGGCCACAGATGATGCCTTGTGAGACCTGGTGGTCTTCCTCCCATGGGCAAGATCGAGGGACATCTGATCAAGGCTTGCTAGCTTGGCAGGGAAAAGACTCGCCTAATGATCTTCCTGAGAAATTTTATGCGCTGTGATAAGTGGGGAGTTGTCATTCCGCTTGATGCTCCCCAGCCTGCTCTGTCTTCCTAATGATTGCAATTGGTGGGCTGCTCTGCCCTCCTGCTTCACTCACAGGAAAGGCACAAAGCCCTCCCCCCTCCCTGATGATGATGCACAGCATGGCCAGGCACTGGGATGAAGCAAAATGAACACCCCTAAACCACCCTGAGAAACCCCAATTCCTATCTTCCCTGGTGCCCAGGGACCTTTGCTCTGCTCTGCCTTCCTGCTGCTGAGGCACATCTGTGTTGCGCAGGCAGCGAAAACTCAGTCAGACCCCCCCACTCCTTCCCCATAAACACTTGCCTGGCAACCTCCATCCACCTCAAATAGGTGATAGAGGATACCAGGAAACAAATCCAAATGTCAATCTTAATTGTGATTTGGAGCTTACTGCACCCGAAACCTTGAGTGTGGCATTTAAGAGAAGTCATTACACTGCTTGATTCTGCCTTGGCTAGACGCCACCCAGGGTCATAGCTGTCAACTTATGGATTGGAAAATAAGGGATCAGCAGCCTCGCCCAGCAGCGCAGCATCGGAAGTCACTTCTGCGCATGTCTGGACACACACATAAGCGACTTCCGGTGCTGGGCTGCCCGTGTCCACATGTCTGGGCACCAGAAATCGCTTCTGCGCATGTCTGGACGGTTTCTGGTTTCCAGTGCCCAGACATGGGCAGAGTGACATCGGAAATTGGTTCTGCGCATGCCCGGGCATGTGCAGAGGCAATTTCCGGCAGCACTTGGCAAGTGAGCAAGCAGCCAACCGCCGAGCGAGGCGTTTTACCGGGCGGCGGCTGGCTGCTCGCTCGCGGGGGTGGGGGTGCCGAGTGGAGAGGAGCTGCTTTGAAATCCGGGAAATTTACAGGATTTACAGGATATCTACAATCTGGGATAGCAGCGGGAAACAGACTGAAAGAATGCTTTGATGGTGTTTCCTGCTTGGCAGGGGGTTGGACTCGATGGCCCTTGTGGTCTCTTCCAACTCTATGATTCTATGATTCTATGAAATAAGGGGGTTTTCCGCAAAAAACGGGAGGGTTGACAGCTCTGCCCAGGGTCCTGTGTCCAGCTCTGCACACCACAACTTAAGGAGGGTGTTGACAAGCTGGAAGGTGCACAGAGAACTGTGGGCAAGATGGCCAAGGCTCTGGAGACAAATCCTTGTGAGGAACGGTTGTGGGAGTTGGGTCTGCTTAGCCTGGAGAAGAGAAGACTGGGAGGCGATATGAGAGCCACCTTCAAATATCTGAAGAGCTGCTTCACAGAAGAGGGAGCAATTTTCTTTTCTTTTCAGGGGAGAACCAAGTCAGGAGATTCCAACTCAACAGGAGGAAGAGCTTTCTGGCAGTAGGAGCGGACTCCCTCAGAAGGGAGGGAGATCTCCTTCCTTGGAGGTTTTAAGGAGAGGTTGAGTGGCCATCTGCCAGGGAGTCTTTCCCTGTGATTCCTGGACCACAAGGAATGGGGGTGGAGGACCCATAGTGTCCCTTCCAACTAACTCTGCAATGCTACAGTTCTCTGATCCACGTGCACAACCCACCCTAAGCTTTGTGTGTCCTTTCAATGATGTGGTTTCAGGTTGGTGCCGATGTGCAATTTGGATCTTGGCCAACCCAGGCTGTTTTTCTTTATCCTGTCGAGTCTTGGAAAGCTGTTAAGAGGCTGTTAACATTTGGGGTTTGGACACTGTGGTTTTACTTTAATGTTGATTTTGATTATTTGCTACTTTTCTCATGTGACAGCATAATTGCAGATGTAGAAATCAAATGTTTCCATGCAGTCATTCAAGCGGAATTTAGGGGAAATAGGAAATGTTTGCTTCTTGGCAAACCAGACGAATTCAGTCTAAATACAGGAACCATTTATCACACACACACACACACACACACAGAGAGAGAGAGAGAGAGAGAGAGAGAGAGAGAGAGAGAGAGAGAGAGAGAGAGAGACACTTAAGAACCTTAGAAACCTGTTTTTAGGATTTCTTTAAACTTCCCCTTTATTCATTCATTCATTCATTCATTCTGCTCTTCAGATGTGCTCAGCAAGAGTGGAGGGCAGCTTTGGAACATGCCAGACCATAATGGAGGGGGTGGAATCCTTAGGTCAGTCCCAAAATCGCAGTCTGGTAGAGTTCCCAAAAGAGTCAAGTCATGGTCCACCAACAGTGAAAGTTGAGTGGACACAGAGCCTCTGACTTGCTTCTCTTTTGATTCCTCCCCATCTTCTTTGATGCCCCTGAGCTTGCTCCAGTCAAGTCTCTCCCCTTCATGAAGCATGGGATCCTCACCTGCCCTGAGCGCCACCTAATTGAGCGACCACAATCCTTCTCCCAGACCTCACCTGTTGCAGTCTCTTAAAGGGCACTTTCCTACTCACTGGATCATCACCTTGTCGTAGTGAGTGGGCTTGCATGTTCCTATGACCCTTGTGAGCGAAGCCGTCGGGAATCTCGTACTGCCAGCAGGATCACACAAGGCGGTAAGGTCAAAGGGAAGGAGCTAAACAAAGAATGATCCAAGACGTCCTCAACGGCAGAACAGGCGGATGATAACAAATGGTATGTTACAACGGCTGTGAAGGCGGGTGAAGGCTGCAGCAGATAGGAATCTACCGGTTTGTTGTGACTACTTCATGCCATCGGAACAGAGCCCTACTGCAAAGACTGTGCGTTGGTCAGCGTGCACTGATCTTCTTGTTGTTGTTGTTTAGTCGTTTAGTCGTGTCTGACTCTTCGTGACCCCATGAACCAGAGCACGCCAGGCACTCCTGTCGTCCACTGCCTCCCGCAGTTTGGTCAAACTCATGTTGGTAGCTTCGAGAACACTGTCCAACCATCTCATCCTCTGTCGTCTCCTTCTCCTAGTGCCCTCAATCTTTCCCAACATCAGGGTCTTTTCCATGGATTCTTCTCTTCTCATGAGGTGGCCAAAGTATTGGAGCCTCAGCTTCACGATCTGTCACATAAAACAAAAACATAAAACTTCACTGATCTACACACATAAAACAAAATCACGCACAGGCGTCTTCCAGAAACCCAACCCAAACCCCAAAAGTCCCATGGCAATTGACAAATTGCTTCAGGTTACAAACTCCGCTAACCCAGAAATAGTACCTCAGGTTAAGAACTTTGCGTTTGTAACCTGAAGAGTTTGTAACCCGAGGCACCACTGTACTTCTCTGAGCATCGAGTTGTTAAGACTTTTGCAAATAATAATAACAATAATAAAAATGTGGAAGCAGGTTTTTGTGCAAAGGGCATCAACAAAGTGCTTATTAATACCCTTTGCAATTTAAATGCAATCAAGGAATGGCTCTTTCTGTGAAACTGGCTCAACTAATCTGCATTACACACTTGTTCTCTTTCTCCCTCACCAGTGGCAAGAATTCTCTTCCGCAAGCAACAAGCGATGAGCCCAAGAGTGGGGCAAAGCTGTGTGTCTTTTGCCGTGGGGAGGAGGTATTTGCCAGGAGAGGTCTAACCTTCAGACCTGCCTGCCTTGCTTGAAGAATGAAAACATTTTGTGGAATATTTGAGAAAATACCACGGTTATGTTAAAACATATGCAGGATGTGTCTAGCAACAGATGAGAAATTGTCATTTAATAATTTGATAATTAATTTTGTTTAATAATTCTGAATTTAATAATTCAGAGTTAATGTGTACAATGGATAAAATGTAAGTAAGTAAGCAGTTTGTAAAGGAATAAAAGTACATCATGGAAGGGTGGATGGGAAGACAACCGATATAAGAGATTGGTTCTGA
This sequence comes from Zootoca vivipara, assembly GCF_965207765.1. Taxonomy (NCBI): domain Eukaryota; kingdom Metazoa; phylum Chordata; class Lepidosauria; order Squamata; family Lacertidae; genus Zootoca; species Zootoca vivipara. The sequence continues at coordinate 134,408,138 of NC_142582.1, read as the reverse complement.
TTGTATTTTTAAAGTATTTGTAAAATTTGAAAATTTAATAAAAAGATATTACGGAAAAGCACGACTTCCTCTGACACATAGCCATTGTAGCCATGAATTTGTCTGGCCCTCTTTTGAAAGCACCCACGATCGTGCCCCCACCGCCCTTAAATCTGCTCTGCAGAGACTTTCTTTTCTCTGCCTTGAATCTCCCGAGGTTCAGCTTCTGCTCTGCTCTGGGGCTCCTGGAGACGATGGCCGCCCCCCTCCTGCCTCGCTCTTTGAGCAGAGCCGCTGTCACCGCCAGAACGGTGCAAATTCGACTTTGCTACAAGTTGACGGGATGCAAAGCCTGATTATGGCTCACATTTGGATGACATTTCATTAATGAAAACAACAACGCACATCAAAGGCGAAGAAGAAAAATTAATATTTCCAGTGACATTTTCAGGTTTCGTTTGCATAAGTAGGAAGAGGGCCCTCTGGTCAAACGCTGCTGCTGCCTGGGTGATGGCTGGTCCTGCCCAGACTCCCTCCATGGCCTGAAGGGAGGTTTACCTGCATGGTTTCTCACTCAGGTGAGCTTCCCCTAGGAAACACGCATGGCAAACACTCCCCACAGTCCTTCCGCCCTGAGATTTTGCCCCGCAGACCCAGAGATGGCTCCAGTTTCCCCTTTTTCTTGTGTTTACAGCAAGAACTGAGATAGCTGCTCCCTGCCCCCCTGACAAAAATCCTGCTACCTACTGAGGTGTGCTCTCTATTACTGTTAAATTTTATTTCAGTGCATTTCCTCCAAGGAGCTCAAGGTGCTGGACCTGGTTCTCCCCCTCCTCATTGAATCCCCACAACAACCCTGTGAGGTAGGTCAGGCTGAGTGGCCGTGCCTAGCCCCCTTAGCTTCACAGCCAGGGGGGGGGGTTGAACCCTGGTCCTAGTCTGACATGCTAACCACTACACCATGTTGTCTCTTTGGAGAACAACCCACAGGGCACCCAGGCACAGAGTATTTTGAGGGGGTGCTGGGTCACCCAGGACTGGGTTGAGGTTTGAGAAAGCCCTCAGCTACTGAAGAAGAAGAAGAGTAGTTTTGGCTTTGATATCCCGCTTTATCACTACCCGAAGGAGTCTCAAAGCGGCCAACAATCTCCTTTCCCTTCCTCCCCCACAACAAACACTCTGTGAGGTGAGTGAGGCTGAGAGACTTCAGAGAAGTGTGACTAGCCCAAGGTCACCCAGCAGCTGCATGTGGAGGAGCGGGGAATCGAACCCAGTTCCCCAGATTACGAGTCTACCTCTCTTAACCACTACACCACACTGAAGGCAATGGGGCCATTTATCTGTCCAGCTGTCCTTTGTCAACAACAAATTGTCACTGGTTTTTGTGTTGAATATACGCTATATGGTAATTTATGGACCTAGAAAGTATCTCAAGCCATTTGCACATGCAGAATGGAGGCACCCTATATATAGAAATGAGCAAAGCAGTGATATTTGAGGGAGGAGGCGAGCAGGCAGGGCCCATGACTTACATCATAGGAGCCGACACAACACAAAACAAAACAAAACACAGTTGCTGGATGTAGGTTTTATTTTATTTGCTTTTTATCTTATATTTTGTAAATGTGCATCCAGGTGTTTTTTTCCCCTTTAATTTTTTTTGGGCTTGTTGAGCTTATATGTCAATCCAGCCCTGGGGTCCCCACCCAGGTCAAGAAAAGGGGAGATGGAGCAGCTTGGGAACAACCGCTTCTGAAGAAGAGAAAGGGTGGGAGCTGGATTTGTGCCCCCCCCCCAAGGCAAGTTCATCCGCAGTGCAGATATTGTGGCCAGAGAGGCAGAAGAGAAAGAGCCTAACTGCGTGAGGACAAGACAGACGAGCAGCGGCAGGAGGAGGCAGAGCCTGTGAGACCAAGGGAAAGCCCTGGACTTGAGGCAACAGGCTGGGCAGGGGGCTCTTCCCTCTCCCTTGCCCCCCCCCCACCCGGTTGCCTGCTGCCTTGCGCCTCCTTGCATGGGTGAAGAGCTCTCTGGGCACGCTTTGGCACAAGTGAGCAGGGCGATGTGACAGCCCACCGCCATCCTGCCAGCCACTTAATATATGCAGCTGCGGAGCAAGAACAACAGATTCCAGCTGACAGCTCAGACGGGCGCCCAGCCCCTTCGCACACACGGGATTAAACCGAACAGAAAGGTGATCATATTGAGTTTGCGTATCTCAGGAGCCAGCTGGGCTGTTGCAGCAGACAGTTCATGGGAATGCAGGGAGAGCTGGCTGGATTCGGCCAAAGGCCCATCTAGCTCAGCATCCTTTTCTCACAGAGGCCAACCAGATGCCCCAGTGGGAAACCAGTGGGCAGGAGTGGAGCACCAGAACCCTCTCTCCTGCTGCCATTGACAGTGATTCAGAAACCTCGCTCTCCCTGACTATGCAGGGTGGAACACAGCCATCACGACTAGCAGCTTGAGGACCTGGTTAGTGGGGTAGAAGTGGCAGGATCATTAGGTGGGAGTGATCATGCTGTTCTGGAGTTTATTGTTCAGCGGAAAGGAGCAACCAAGCATACTAAGACTCAAATTCTAGACTTTAAGAAAGCCGACTTCAGAAAACTTAGGGAAACGCTGGGTGAGATCCCATGGACAGAAATACTAAAAGGGAAGGGAGTTCACGATGGTTGGGAGTTGGTTAAAAGAGAGATATTAAAAGCACAACTCCAGGCAATACCAATGAGACGGAAACATGGAAGGTGCCTAAAGAAGCCAGGGTGGCTATCTAAAGAACTTTTAACTGAGTTAAGATTTAAAAGGGATATGTACAAAAAATGGAAAAGGGGGGAAATCACCAGAGAGGAATTCAAACATATAGCCAGCATGTGTAGAGACAAAGTCAGAAAAGCTAAAGCACAGAATGAACTCAGGCTCACCAGAGAGGTTAAAAGCAACAAAAAGGGCTTTTATGGGTATGTCCGTAGCAAAAGGAAGAACAAGGAAACAGTGGGGTCACTTAGAGGAGAAGATGGTGAAATGCGAACAGGGGACAGAGAAAGGGCAGAACTCCTCAACGCCTTCTTTGCCCCAGTCTTCTCCAAAAAAGAAAACAATGCCCGACCTGAAGAATATGGAGCAGATGATTCAGCAGGGGAAACACAGCCCTGAACAAGTAAGGAGGTAGTACAAGAATACTTGGCTAGTTTAGATGTCTTCAAGTCTCCAGGGCCAGATGAACTACATCCAAGAGTATTAAAAGAACTGGCAGAGGTGATTTCAGAACCACTGGCAATAATCTTTGAAAATTCCTGGAGAACAGGCGAAGTCCCAGCAGACTGGAGGAGGGCAAATGTTGTCCCTATTTTCAAAAAGGGGAAAAGAGAGGACCCAAACAATTACCGCCCAGTCAGCCTGACATCAATACCAGGAAAGATTCTAGAGCAGATCATTAAGCAAACAGTCTGTGAGCACCTAGAAAGAAACTCTGTGATCACTAAAAGTCAGCATGGGTTCCTGAAAAATAAGTCATGTCAGACTAATCTGATCTCATTTTTTGACAAAATTACAAGCCTGGTAGATGAAGGGAACGCTGTGGATGTAGCCTATCTTGATTTCAGCAAGGCCTTTGACAAGGTGCCCCATGATATTCTTGTAAAGAAGCTGGTAAAATGCGGGCTAGACAATGCTACCATTCAGTGGATTTGTAACTGGCTGGCTGACCGAACCCAAAGGGTGCTCATCAATGGCTCCTCCTCATCCTGGAGAGTAGTGACTAGTGGGGTGCCACAGGGTTCTGTCTTGGGCCCAGTCTTATTCAACATCTTTATCAATGACTTGGATGATGGGCTTGAGGGCATCCTGAGCAAGTTTGCAGATGACACCAAATTGGGAGGGGTGGCTAATACTGTACCCCAGAGGACAGGATCACCCTTCAAAATGACCTTAACAGATTAGACAACTGGGCCAAAGCAAACAAGATGAACTTTAACAAGGAGATATTGGTTGACCACAAACTTGACATGAGTCAGCAGTGTGATGCAGCAGCTAAAAAAGCCAATGCAATTCTGGGCTGCATCAATAGGAATATAGCATCTAGATCAAGGGAAGTAATAGTACCACTATATTCTGCTCTGGTCAGACCTCACCTGGAGTACTGTGTCCAGTTCTGGGCACTACAGTTCAAGAAGGATACTGACAAACTGGAACGTGTCCAGAGGAGGGCAACCAAAATGGTCAAAGGCCTGGAAATGATGCCTTATGAGGAACGGCTTAGGGAGCTGGGTATGTTTAGCCTGGAGAAGAGAAGGTTAAGGGGTGATATGATAGCCATGTTCAAATATATTGTTTTCTGCTGCTCCAGAGAAGCGGACACGGAGCAATGGATTCAAGCTACAAGAAAGAAGATTCCACCTAAACATTAGGAAGAACTAGGAGATCTTGGTAGCCCTCTCCTTCTCCATGAATTCATTGAAGCCTCTTTTAAAGCCATTTGGGTTGGTGGCCATCAGTGCCTCCTGTTGCAGGGAGTTCCATAGTTCTATAGGGCGAGACAATGACTATGGGACACTTCTTCTTCTTCTTCTTCTTCTTCTTCTTCTTCTTCTTCTTCTTCTTCTTCTTCTTCTTCTTCTTCTTCTTCTTCTTCTTCTTCTTCTTTCCCTCGTAGCCAAGTAAGATTGTCTTCCATGAACACGGTTTTAATAATGAGTCCGTAAGTGACTGTGGAGGCCAATTCTGGATCCACACATCCTTCCACAGTGGAGACATTGGTTTCTGGGTGGGAGTTGATCACGGTGAGGGTTTGCCAAGGGTTCCTTCCTCTTAGCATGTTTCTCCCTTGCGTCCTGAGTTTGAGTGTTTTCAAAGCCCATGACACCTTTGGTAGAGGCTGTTCTCCAACTGGAGTGCTCGCAGGCCAGTGTTTCCCAGTTGTCAGTGTTTATACTACCTTTTTAAAAATAGATTTGCATTGAGAGAGTTTTTAAACCTCCTTTGTTGACCACCAGCATTACACTTTCCATTTTTAAATTCGGAATAGAGTAGTTGCTTTGGAAGACGATAATCAGACACAACATGATCAGTCCAACGAAGTTGATGTTGAAGATTCATTGTTTCGACTGGTGATCTTTGCTTCTTCCAGTACACTGGCATTGGTTCACCTGTCTTCCCACGTGATGTGTAATTTTTTCTCAGACACCCCCTTCCACCCACTGCTCAGAGAACTCTATGCACCTGCAGTTAAATCTCAGCTCAATCCAAACTCTGGGATTTCCATAATCCACATTTTTACTGCACAACGGCATCTATTTTTGGAAGCAATAAAGGCCTGGCTGTCTTTTGCGTGCACATGTTGGTTTCACCGATGTCAAAATTGCAAGAGGAACAGCAGCTCACAAACCTGGCTTGCAAAGGCAAGTGGAGAAACTGCAAGCGTGTAAGTGGGAGCAGCAGCTGCCACTGTGTGCTCCTTTTGCCATCCTGAGTGACTCATAGAGTGAGTCAGGCATGGGAGGGGGATTACTCCCATTTCATTCATGGGTCTCTCCAGCTGGACTTGCAAACAGTGATTCACTTCTCTTTGGGCGGCTGAGAGAGCGGCAGAGAGAGAAGCGTTGTCTTTCAGATCTGCCAAAGACCCAGAAAACACACAAAGGATGGAGCCTAAGCAGAGGCTGGGGGGGGGGCATTGGTCAGCGAGTCTTTCGCTGTGATCCCTGCAGCCCTAAGGACAAAAGCGGCAGACCCTTGCCAGGCACTCCTGGGCACCTTCTCCTCGGTGGTCTTGCAGCAACAGGTTTCCTGAGCTCGGTTGCTGAAACTGGCAAGACATTGTCAGAGCTGTTGAGTGAACTGGAAGCTCTTAACTCAACAGAGGTATTAAACTAGACACACATGTAACTAGCCAACTGCTAAGAAAATCCAATACAGTTACGTTTTGGATGTGGCAGCCCTTCATGTATTTGAAGAGGTCTCTTAGGTCACCTCTCAGCCGGCTTTCACCTTCCCTTGGAGAGGCTTCCATTGGATTTAATGGGAGTTGCTTCTGAGTGGACATACTGTATGTAGACAGGATTGCTGCATTAGAAAGATGCTTTGAACTGGTCTGGGCAGGAGGAAGTTTTTAGGATGGGCCTGAAGACTTAGCAATAGACATGTTTTATTGGTAGCTGTAAGGGCTCCATAGAGAGTTAGAGAGTTCCAGAAAAAAGCTAGAGAGTTCCAGAAAAACATCTACTTCTGTTTCATTGACTACGCAAAAGCCTTTGACTGTGTCGACCACAGCAAACTATGGCAAGTTCTTAAAGAAATGGGAGTGCCTGATCACCTCATCTGTCTCCTGAGAAATCTCTATGTGGGACAAGAAGCTACAGTTAGAACTGGATATGGAAAAACTGATTGGTTCAAAATTGGGAAAGGAGTACGACAAGGTTGTATATTGTCTCCCTGCTTATTTAACTTATATGCAGAATTCATCATGCGAAAGGCTGGACTAGATGAATCCCAAACAGGAATTAAGATTGCCGGAAGAAATATCAACAACCTCAGATATGCTGATGACACAGCCTCGATGGCAGAAAGTGAGGAGGAATTAAAGAAACTTTTAATGAGGGTGAAAGAGGAGAGCGCAAATTATTAAAAAGCCCAAGATCATGGCCACTGGTCTCATCACCTCCTGTCAAATAGAAGGGGAAAGAAATGGAGGCAATGAGAGATTTTACAAAGTTGACAGAGGAACAGGTTGGTGGGGTAACCTAAGGGGACGCAAAGGAAGCCTACAGTCAAATGGGTGCAATATTGCACATAATATTGAATGTATAATACTGAATATTGAATGTATAATACTGCAGTGAGAGATTTTACTTTCTTGGGCTCCTTGATCACTGCAGATGGTGACAGCAGTCACGAAATTAAAAGACGCCTGCTTCTTGGGAGAAAAGCAATGACAAACCTAGACAGCATCTTAAAAAGCAGAGACATCACCTTGCCGACAAAGGTCCATATAGTTAAAGCAATGGTTTCCCCAGTAGTGATGTATGGAAGTGAGAGCTGGACCATCAAGAAGGCTGATCGCTGAAGAACTGATGCTTTTGAATTATGGTGCTGGAGGAGACTCTTGAGAGTCCCATGGACTGCTAGAAGATCAAACCTATCCATTCTTAAGGAAATCAGCCCTGAGTGCTCACTGGAAGGACAGATCCTGAAGCTGAGGCTCCAATACTTTGGCCACCTCATGAGAAGAGAAGACTCCCTGGAAAAGACCCTGATGTTGGGAAAGATTCGGAGCACTAGGAAAAGAGGACGGCAGAGGACAAGGTGGTTGGACAGTGTTCTCGAAGCTACCAGCATGAGTTTGACCAAACTGCAGGAGGCAGTGGAAGACAGGAGTGCCTGGCGTGCTGTGGTCCATTGGGTCAGGAAGAGTCGGACACGACTAAACGACTAAACAACAACAATTACTTCCCTTGATCTAGATGCTATACTCCTATTGATGCAGCCCAGAATTGCATTGACTTTTTTAGCTGCTGCATCACACTCTTGACTCATGCCAAGTTTGTGGTCTAGATCCTTTTCACATGTACTACTCTCAAGCCAGGTGTCACCCTCGACTAAACGACTAAACAGCAACAACAACAATGGTTAATGATGGCCATTCCTTTTCGTTAATTAGTCAAATTGCTGCTCTCTTTAATGCCCCCAAATATCTCCCTATCTCACTCCACAGATTAATTTTCTTTTGTTTCTGTATTTATTGCTCATTCTACATTTTTGCATTTTCTTTTTCCAGTTAATCATTGATTGCATCTCAAACGGCACTTTCCCATTTACATGCCTCTTTCCTTTATACTGTATTTCAGAGTTTTCATGGTTTATCTTCTGTGATTTAAATACATCTTTCCAATTGTATTTTTACTCTTAGCCTGACTCTGGCCTCTTCCTGGTCCTGGAGACAAGGAACTCACTGGAGCAAGAACTCCACCTGGCTAGAAAGATACCGGCACTTGGGTTCACCAACAGCTGGGGATCCCAAGGAGCAGGAAATGCAAAATGGAATGCAGTAGATACAGGTAGGTAGCCATGTTGGTCTGGTGTAGTCGAAACAAAATACTGTAAAAAAAAATTCCTCCAGTAGCACTTTAGAGACCAACTAAGTTTGTCATTGGTATGAGCTTTTGTGTGCATGCATCTGAAGAAGTACAGTGATACCTCTACTTACGAATTTAATGCGTTCCAAACACACATTTGTAAGTAGAAAAAAAAGTAAGTCGAATCCCATAGGAATGCATTGGGAGAAAAAATCGTAAGTAGGAAAAATCCTATCTAAAAAATTGTAAGTAGAAAAAAATCCTATCTAAACCGCATCCAAGATGGCGGATGGAGCTCCATTCGTAAGTAGAAACATTCGTAAGTAGAGTTATTCATAAGTAGAGGTACCACTGTACTTCTTCAGATGCATGCACACAAAAGCTCATACCAATGACAAACTTAGTTGGTCTCTAAGGTGCTACTGGAAGGAATTTTTTATTTTGTTTGGAATGCAGTAATGTTTGTTTGTGGATTCAATTTATATCCCTTCTCCCAAAGGAGCCCGGAACACGCCCCATGCATGTGGCATGCCACACTCCCAGAACACACGCCAGCCCCACCCCCGTGGCGGAGCTTGGTGTGCTGTGTTCAGTTCTGGACACCCCAATTTTAGGAGGACATTGACAAGCTGAACCATGTGCAGAGGAGGGTGACTGAGAAGATCAAGGGTCTGGAAACCAAGCCTTGTGAGGAACAATGGAGAGAGCTGGGGATGTTTGGAGAAGGCAGGATTGGGAGAGGATCTGAGAGTCATCTTCAAATACATGAAGGGCTGTCCCACAGAAAAGAGATTCTGTCTCAACCTGAGGAAGAACTTTATGAGAGTAAGAGCTGCTCAACAGTGGAATGGACTCCCTCAGAAGATGGTGGGTGCCCCCTCCCTGCCAGTTCTGAAGCAGAGGTTGGATGGCCACATGTCAGGGATGCTTTAGTTGAAATCCCTGCATTTCTACAATTCTTGGGTTCTAGGTTTTGAGCAGAAGAGCCCTCTCTCCTCCTGTGCCATGGTACCTTGGTTCTCAAACTTAATCCGTTCTCAACTCAATCCAGTGATATGATAGCCATGTTCAAAAATATAAAAGGATGTCATATAGAGGAGGGAGAAAGATTGTTTTCTGCTGCTCCAGAGAAGCAGACACTGAGCAACGGATTCAAACTACAAGAAAGAAGATTCCACCTAAACATTAGGAAGAACTTCCTGACAGTAAGAGCTGTTTGGCAGTGGAATTGAGTCTCCTTCTTTGGAGGTCTTTAAGCAGAGGCTTGACAGGCATATGTCAAGAATGCTTTGATGGTGTTTCCTGCTTGGCAGGGGGTTGGACTGGATAGCCCTTGTGGTCCCTTCCAACTCTAGGATTCTATGATGAGCAGGGTAGGCAGTGCCAGATTTACGGATAAGCTAAAGAAGCTCTAGCTTAGGGCTCCAATCTCTTGGGGGCCCCAAAAAATGTAAAGAAAAAAAACTTGGTGTACATTTCCAAAAAATAAAATAAAAAAACAAATAAAATAAAACCTACATAGAACAACAGTGTTTTGTGTTGTGTAGGCTCCTATGATGGAAGTCATGGGCCCCACCCGTTTGCCTGCTCCCTCAAATATCCCTGGTTTGCTCCTTTCTATATATAGGGTGCCTCCATTCTGCATGGACTGGTTGCAGGGCAACATGTGCAAATGGCTTGAGATACCTATTCAGTCCATAAATTACCATAAAGCATCTATTCAACACAAAAAAACAGCAGCAATTTGTTGTTGACAAAGGACATACCGTAGCAAAGGCCCCATTCCCTTCAGGAGCTGAGGGCCTCATCCAACCTCAATCCGGCCCTGAGCGTAGGGAAGGCATCAGGAACCTTCCATGGTGCTCCTGGCCTCTCTTTTCTTTTCTGAGTGCAAGGAACATTTATTCACAAGTATCACACTCTCTTTTCATTGGTGCCCCCCCCCTCGCTGTGCAACACTCTGTCTCTGCCAGGGAAAGCTGAGCAAAATGGCCTGGAGGCTGTGATGTTGGCCGGCTTGTCTGAACAGCTCCTGTTGCTGCTGCTGCCTCTGATCAGGGGGGGAGATGAGTGGATTTTGGCCCAATTATCTCTCCAGCCAGGAGGTGTGAATGTGAGCACAGAGTCAGGGACTCCCTTGCAGCAACAGGCAGCAAGGGGTTAAACAGTTACACTCACCCCTCCTTAATTATTCAATATACAGATAATTACGTGAGTCATTTACATGAAATTATCTCCAAAAGATGTGCCACAATTCCCATTAATTGCTGAATATCTCAATTTCTCCTAATTAATGACTGTTGCTCCTAGAACATCACAGCTTAATCTGGTAAGAGAGATCTCTATTTTTAAAATAAATCCAATTCCGTGTAAATCTCTTGGGGAGGAAGGAGGCGCAGGCAGGCCTTCCTGAGAGGAGGAAGAGGAGGAGGAAGAGGAGGAAGAAACACACCCAAGCTTGGAATTATTGAAAATATCAGGCAGCCAAGAAATCTGCCTCCTTCTCAGTGATTTCTACCTCATCCCAGGTAAAACCAGTACAGTTTAGAATCCAAAGACATTAAAACGTGGAACTATAGAGATGGAAGGGACCCAAAGGGCCCACAATTCTATGGTTTTATGAAAGGGATTTGGGCTATGATAATAACCCTATTAAATGGGGAAGAATGTGGAGCAGGGTGCCTTGGAAATCAACTGCAGCAAAGATTTAAGAATCTACTCTCAAGATAATCTTTAGGTGGCACTGCACACCAGTCATTTTATCACACGTTAACCCCTGTCTGTCCCCCAAAAGCTGGTGCTGGGGGAAAAAACATCAAAAAACACTGTAGTATTTCCACTTACAGTGGGAGTGTCACTCAGGGCATCTTTTGGGGAGGGGATGTTCCTAGAAATCAATTTATAAACTCAACCAAAATGAGATGGGTCGAACAAAGATGTTTGGATAAAGAATGGATTCTGTGTTTATATTGTGAGTTACAAGAATGGCTATTGCAAAAAAAATTGGAAATATTTAGAGGAAAAAGGATTTACGATATAATCAAATCTAGTCTGTAGCTATTGAAGAAAAATTAACTCAAAATTCAAGGCATGCTAGAGGACAAACGGGGGGAGGGAATCATTTTCAACTACATGCTGTTGTTGTTTAGTTGTTCAGTCGTGTCTGACTCTTCGGGACCCCATGGACCCCAGCATGCCAGGCACTCCTGTCTTGCACTGCCTCCCGCAGTTTGGTCAGACTCTTGTGGGTAGCTTCGAGAACTACATGCAACTACATGGCAAAATATTATTTTGGATATGGGCAATAATAACTATGTTCAAAAGCTTCCTGTGATATATGCTTCCATTTGGATCTCAGAGTGACTTTTCAGCTTCATGTGAGCACATCATACCTTGAGGGCAATTACTGATATTTTGTTGTTGTTGTTTAGTCGTTTAGTCGTGTCTGACGTTTCGTGACCCCATGAACCCCACCGCTGATATTTACAGATGAATAAATATTTTAACGATGTCTTTCTCCCTCACAACACCAACTTTAATGAATAAGTTAATCCCTTTTTCAGGGAATGTGAGTGAAGCAGTGCAAATTCGTACCCTCTGTGTGCATTTGTGTAGGCTTAATCTTACTTTTTGCAGAATCATAGAATTGTAGAGTTCAAAGGGTCGTCTAGTCCCTAAGTGAACATGTTTTAGTTTAAATAAATAAAAAAACTACATATATTTGAAATAATAATAATAATAATAATAATAATAATAATAATAATAATAATAATAATAATAGTTGTTTAATCAGTTGTGGGCAAGCCAAGGTCTTCAGGCCCCTCTCCGTGAGAATATTCCACCCCCAATGCCCGGGTCTGGGGTCAGATGAGGCGGGGCGGGGTGGACACGCGCATCCCGAGCAGGACATGCAAAAAGGGGATCCCTGAGCAGAGCAGGATCTCTGGGGCAGCAGGGCAGGGAGGGAACTGCCAGAGGGGATGCCAGGGAGGGGGGCTCCCTCCCCCCGCGGGAGTCTCCTCGGGAGCCGGGCTGCTTTGCGGCTTAACGTCTGTCGGGCAGAGTTTTCTCCGAGGCAGCAGCGGCCCCAGCCTACAGACCGAGGAACTTCAAGATAACGTCGGGGGAGAAGGAATCCGAACTGGGCAGAGTCTACTCTTGGCCCCCGGCCATTCTCACTATTCCTAGCAAGAAGGGGCAGCAGACCCGCCAGGAGGAGGCGGGGGGGGGTGTCGCATTTTCTCTTGGAAGAGAGATGGGGGGGGGAGTCTCCAAAATCGCAGCTTTGCAGAACTTGGTTAAGAGAGAGATCAGGGCACGGAGGGTGGGGCTTGTGAGGAAGAGAAAATAGGGGGGGGGGCTCCTCGAGGGTGGGGGAATATCCAAGATGGGTGGGGGCTGTGCAGGAGGAAGTGCGCCCTGGAAGGATTCTGACAGTTCCTGCAGAGGGAGGGAGGGAGAGAGAGCGCGCGCACCTGGCTTCTGGTTTCTAGCAAAGCTGGAGGATCTTCCAATACTGTAGTTTGAAACACCTACAGGGTGTCACGTCCCCGAGGAGCTGAATTTGGAAGGGATTTCCTTTCAGGATAATATTGCAAAAGCAGTAGCTTCTGGTTCACGTGGGAAGAAGAGCAGAAACACGTGGCTTTCTGAATTTCATCAACAGAAGCAAGCACCCCATATCGTGCCATCCTTTCGCACCGCATTGAAATGGTGGCCAGGGCTCAGTTCCATTTCAGGCACAGTGTGGCACTGGGTTCAAAGTTCATAGGACTTTGAGATGGTTACAAATCTATCTATCTATGTCTCTGAAATTCAGGGCAGGTCGCAGAGTATTATTGCATCCCAGAGAGAAAAAAAGATGCTTTAGTTGAAAAATTATAAGAATGCAAGATTGTAATATTTGCAGAAGACTGGGAGGGGTAGTGAATGCTGCAGAAGACAGAATCAGAATTCAAAATTACCTTCACAGATTGGAGAACTGGGCACAAGCTAACAAAATGAATTTCTGTAAGGACCAATGTCAGGTCCTTAGCCAGGAAGAACCAGATGCACAAATATAGGATGGGGGACACTTGGCTGACTAGCAGTACATGTGGAAAGGATCTGGGGGTCTTGGTGGACCACAAGCTGAACATGAGTCAACAGTATGATGCAGCAGCAGAAAAAACTAATGCTATTTGAGGCTGCATCCACAGATGTCTAGTGTCCAGATCAAAGGAAGTAATGGTCCCAAACTATTCTTCCTTGCTCAGACCCCACCTGGAATACTGTGTGTCCAATTCTGGGTGCCACAATTTAAGAGGGATAAATTTAGGAAGCAGAAGCTGCAATGTGTGCAGAGGAGGATGACCAAGAAGAAGGAGAAGAGTTTGGATTTGATATCCCGCTTTATCACTACCCGAAGGAGTCTCAAAGCGGCTAACAATCTCCTTTCCCCTCCTCCCCCACAACAAACACTCTGTGAGGTGAGTGAGGCTGAGAGGCTTCAGAGAAGTGTGACTAGCCCAAGGTCACCCAGCAGCTGCATGTGGAGGAGCGGAGACGCGAACCTGGTTCCCCAGATTATGAGTCTACCGCTCTTAACCACTACACCACACTGGCTCTCAAGGGCCAGTGACCAAGAAGATCAAGGGCCCAGAAACCAAGCCATATGAAGAATGGTTGAGGGAGTTGGGTATGTTTAGCCTGGAGAAGAGGAACCTGAGAAGTGATATGATGGCCATCTTCAAATATCTGACGGGCTGCTTCATGGAAGATGAAGTGAGTGTGTTTTCAGAGGGCAGGACCTGAACTTGCTAGATTCAACTCGCAAGAAAGGAGATTCCCACTAAACATTAGGAAGAACATTTTCTTTATTTATTATTATTATTATTAAACAAAATGTAATAATAATAATAAATAAACAAAATGTTCTTCCTAATGTTTAGTGGGAATCTCCTTTCTTGCAAGGTTGGAGTAGATGACCCTCAGGGTTCCTTCCAGCTCTACAGTGCTATGATTCTGTGACAGTAAGAGCTGTTCGACAGTGGAATTTGCTGCCAAGGAGTGTGGTGGAATCTCCTTCTTTGGAGGTCTTTAAGCAGAGGCTTGACAGTCATCTGCCAGGAATGCTTTGATGGTGTTTCCTGCTTGGCAGGGGGTTGGACTGGATGGCCCTCGTGGTCTCTTCCAATTCTATGATTCTATGCAATCCCAGCCTGCAGGATGCTCCCTCTCCTCACACAGAGTTGTGGGCATGCATGACCAGCTCACAACCCCACAGAGCTGGTGGTGTTCTTTGTGAACCCCACTCTGCCTATCCATATCTCTATATGTGCAGCAATGTGGAGAAGCATCCCTGTTCGACGCGTTGAGTCATGCTGCACACAGCGTGAGCCGCTCACCATGGAGAGGCAGACAGCTGCCACAGCAGGCAGTAGGAACACAGGAAACTGCCTTGGTGCATCTGGCTCAGCATTGCCAACACTGGCTGGCAGCAAGAGCTCTCTGGGGTTTCAGGCGGGGGGCATTTCCTACCATACCAGGGACCTTCTGCATGCAGAACAGGTGTTCTATGGGGGTGGGACTGTATCCCCAAAACAGCAAATCAGCCTCCATAGACTGGTCTCCTTGAGGCTCCCAGTGACTCCTGTTCTGCAAGTTACAGGCAGAGTGAGGGATGGAAAGCCCATAGATTCCTGGCAAAATCCAGCCTGGTCTGTGGAGTGGAGCCTGTCTGGTCCTCCTGCTCTGCAATGCGACGTCAGGCGTCATGGGCTGATGTGAATTATGTCTGGCCCAGGTCCAAACTGACTCCTTGGGGTGGGTGGGGCACCTGCTTTCCAAGCGGAAGGTCCCAGGTGCTAGGCTCTGGGAGGAGAACAGGCCACTGGACTAGATAGCTCCCCCCCTTTGGCCTGATCCAGAAGGCTCTTCTGATGTCTTTATGGAACCTGCGGGTGGAGAGAGGGCTCTTGTGCTCGAGTCCTGCTTGTGGGATCCCCATGGGGGTTGGCTGCTGTGAGAGGAGGATGCAGGTCAACATGGGTCCTTGGCCTGATCCAGCAGTAACTTTTGCTTATGTGTTTATCACCCTCAGCTCCGGGGAAAACCATGCAATCGGAGAGGGCGCTTCGGAGCCAGACAGTCAATAGCCCTGGTTAACTCCATATTCCAACAGGTCACCAGGGAATCAGCTGAAAGGCCATCAACAAGGGATAAAGCATCCCCTACTGCTCTCTGGAAACCATTTGGATCCATTAAGTGGCGGGGGTGGACCATCCAAATTGGTCCTACCTCCCTGCAGAGGGGAAGGGTCGCGGAGAAGTCCAGTTGCACTTGGAGGTTTCTCAGCAGAGGTCAGATGGCCACCTGCCAGGGGCCATTTTGCTATGATTCCCTCGTTACATAAGGTTGAACTAGATGACCCTTGGGGTGCCTTTCAACTATACAATTCTATGATTTCACAGCAGCCAATGGGACTCACTAAGAGGCTCAAGAGCCTGGTGGGCAGAGCGTGGACTGCAAAACCTCCTTTACATCTTGAGTTGAAGAATAAATTTGGGTCTTGGCACAGGGTGTGTGGCTTCCCTTCAGCTCAGAATACAGACAAGCATTAAGAGTTGGAGAGAGGCAGATTCCAAGCCAAATAATTAAAAACTCACTATTCCCAACTAATTAAGAAGCCGGCATCTCTCTGCATGGAAGAGGAGGGCTTATATTGTACATGCTTGGACAGGGAGTTTGGAGATTCAGTGGAGAGAGTGTTGGATTAGGACCGGGGAGATCAAGGGGGCACACATGGTTTCCCCCCTCCTCATTTGATCCCTCCAACAACCTGCGAGGTAAGCTAGGCTGAGCTTCGTGGCTGACTGGGTGGGTGGAGATTCAAACAATGGTATCTCAGGCCCTAGACCAACACTCTAATCCAGGCATGGCCAAACTTGGCCCTCCAGATGTTTTGAGACTACAACTCCCATCATCTGCAGCTAACAGGACCAGTGGTCAGGGATGATGGGAATTGTAGTCCCAAAACATCTGGAGGGCCAAATTGGGCCATGCCTGCTCTAACCACTACACCACACTGGCTTCCCCACTGGTCCACAGGGAGTCCTGCCTGGCCTACTACATTCGGACCTGCTGTTGCCAAGAGGTCCCTCCCATTTCTCGGAGAAGGAGGTCACCCACGTTCCGGCTCTTATTCCAGGATCTCCCACTTACTCAGGGAGCAGAGGGTGAGTCACCCAGGTGAGTCACCTGCTCACAAGGTGCATGTAGCTCCCCAGTGTCCCTCGGGTGCTTTGAGTGTTCAGAGTGCTTCACACCAATTGAAACAACCTTGTAAGGTAGGTCAGAGGAGGCCAGGTCTAAGAGACTTGAGACCTCTTGGAAGAGGCAAGTTTCAAGCCTTAAGAGGTATTCCCCCCCCCACCTGCTTGGAAGAGGCCACAGCAGAACCCCAGGGTGAGCTCTTTCACACCTCAGGACTTTTTGCCTTCCCTTGCCAAGGAGGACTTGCCTGTGTGCCTTCTCCTCTCCAGGCTGCTCCCTAGCACCATCACCAGCGGCAGCAGACCACCCACATCTCAGGGGGATGTGGGGAAGTGGAAGGATCTTCCTGGACCTCAGGACCTTGAACCACCATTTGCTGCCCTGTTTGGGGGTCACCTTTGACCAGGGTGCCCTGGCCTTCAATGCAAGCCCTGCCCTGAGCTGTCAAATGAGGGGACAACACTGCAGGGAGAGTGGCTGGCCTAGCAGTTTTGCAGAAAGACCAATTACAGCCAGTATGTTCCTTGGAGAGAGACGCAGGCAGCTGCTTCAGGCCAGCTAAGCAGGCAGGGATGAGGGCTGGGCAGAGGCTCTGGAGCTCAGCCTGGGAGATGCTCAGTTATTGCATAGAAAGAATCATGATCACAGAATTGCAGAGGTGGAAGGGACACCCCAAAGGTCCTCTAGTTCAACCTCCTTCAATGCAGGGCCATCATCCTCACCAGTGATTTCCAAAGGATTGTGCTCTGAAAGAACTTCCAAGCCCCCTCAGTACTCCTACAACCCCCTGCAAGGTAGGCCCATGAACTTTATTATCATTATTGTTATTTATTAAACCTGTAGGCCACCCTTCATCTGAGGATCACAGCGTGGTTTGCAACTTAGAAATACAAAATGAGATCAAAACACACATCACAAAAACAAGACCAAATCAAGACCACCCACTCCCACAAACACATTTAAATGGACGTCGCTTCTGTCAGCTAAGAGTCCGGCCTGCTGCCCGCTTTCCCTCCACGCAGGCCGATCGCCGGTGAAAGCGAAGCAACACCCCTTCGCCATCTCCGCCACCGAGCGAAGCTCCTGTCCAGCCTCCCGGGTCCCCGCCGTCGGAAGAAGCGCCCGCGCCGCGCCCCGGAGAGAGGCCGGCAGAGCGCGAGCCCCGTCGGGAGGAGCGCGTCCCTTCTCGGCTCAGCTACGGTAGTTGCTCTCGGGCCCGCTCCGGAGGGCAGCAGCACGTCGCAGAACCGCTGGCCCTCGTGCTGTTGGCCCTGCGCCCCCGTCCCACCGCAACTCCTCCGCTGGGCAGCCCACAAAGTCCATCCTCTTCCGACGGGGCGTCCGGCCGGCGTTCCTTTCGTCGCTCGGAAGCGCGGCGCCGCGGACCTTCTCCCGCGCCCCAGCAGCTCCGCCATCGCCGTCCTCGCGATCCGAGAGGGAGCAGCACCCGATGGAGCCGAGACCCCGCACCCCGTCTCTTTGTTGGTGGAGGCGGGGAGGAGAAAAGAAGCGGCGGTCGCGGCAGAACAGGCGTGCACTGCCCGGAGGAAGAGACCGGCGGTGGTGAGGGGCGCACACAGGTCGGGCAGCCCCCTCCCCGACGGCGACGGCCTCGGCGGTGCGTCCCGGCTCAGCCGCGGCCGCCGCCGAGTGGAGGGGCGTCTGGGCGGCGGGCGCCTTTATTGGAGGCCGGGCTAGGCGGGCGCCGCCTCGCAGCTCCTGCGCCGGCGCCGCCCCCTCCCCAACCCGCTTGCTTGCCCGCCCCTCCGCGCCGCCGGACGCTTCCCGTCTCCGCCACTCGGGCGCGCTTCGGACTGCGGAGGAGACGCCGCTGCCGCTGCCGCCGCCACAAGGCTTCATGCGGCAGCGAGGAGGCGAGCGGGGTTCGGCCGGGCGGCAGCCGCCTTGTTCCGGGGCTTCTGGTGGTGTGGCGCCGGGGATGGAGCTGGCCGCGGCGGGCGGCGGCGGCGGCGAAGAAGGAGAGGCTCGGTTCGGCGCGCTCGGAGGAGCCCAGGCGGGCGGCGCTCGGCTGCGACTGTCCCCGCGGCGCTGCCACTGAACGGCGCCCGGCCGAGGCTCCGGCGCGCCTGCTCCTCTCGCTCGCGCTCTTTCCTTCGTGCCTGCCTGCCGGCGGCGGCGGAATCTACAACAGCAGCGGGGATGTGATCGGCGACCGGGGCGGCGGCTCTGGGGCGGAGGGGCCCGGGGCCAGCGAGGGCGCGGCGCGCCCGGAGGGATCTTTGCGCATCGCGGGAGCGGCGGGCGAGGCGGCGCGCAGGGCGTCGGGGCCGGGCAAGGTCACCCCCGGGCCGGTGGAGTCGCTTCCCGCCGCCCGCGCGCTTCCCATGGGGCGAGCTCGGCGGCTTGAGTGCGCCCGCCGAGCCGGGCGCTCCGGCCCCGAGCGCAGCCGCTCTTGTGCCGCCGCCGCCGCCGCCCGGGGCCGCTGCCGCCGCCTCTCGCCTCTAGGATGCGGCGCCTGCCGCGGCTCCTGGTGAGCGGCGCACCGGAGCAGGGAGCGGGCGGACGACGACGACGAGGAAGGCGGCCAGCAGTAGCAGCAGCAGCAGGAGGAAGGCGGCCGCCGGAGACGGAGCGCCCCGGGCGGCCGGTCGGATTCCCCGGGAGGCAGCAGGTAAGCGCCTCGGCTCGCGCTTTCTGCATTGCAGCCCCCGCGCGGGGAGGGGGGGAAGGGGGTTGAGAGACGTGGGGAGGGGAGGGGGGCGAGCCACCTCTTCCCAGTGGGGGGCCTGTTTCCTCGCGCCCTCCCCGGCGGAGGGAGGGGGAAGGGAGGGGAGGGTCCCGCTGGGCACGGCCAGGTGTGGCTGCTGCGCTCTTCTCCCGGTTTTCCTGCGCGACGAGGGGGTGAGCGTAGCCCCTCCTTATTTCCCGGTTCTATAACAGAAGGACGCTCCCCACCCCCCACCCCGGTCCTGTTTAGGAGAGATGGAGGTTCCTGCAAAGCACTCCCTCCCCCCACCTGCCAAATCCTCCCCCGTTTTCGGGGCTCCGGAACTCGCTTCTCCGCCTGCCTGCCGCTGCGGCTCTGGCAGGTTGGGGGAGCTCCAGGGTCGGTTTTGGAGGGTCTGGACGCGGGAGCGCCCCCCCCCGCACCGGGGGGAAGGAGTCAGCCGCCAGCCCCCGATTCCCAGCACGTAGAACCAAGGGCCTGGCGCCGAGTGGATGGGATTTCTCCGGGGAGGGGAGAGCACCGTTCGTGCGGCCGAATCCAGGCTTGCCCCCCCCAAAGCCCCGGACCCCTCGGGGGACTCGCTCCGCTTCTTGCCTGCGCATATTTTTTTTCTCTCCGCAGCAGCGGGGGGGGGGTGTCCCTACCGGTTTCTAGGAGAGAGGGTCTTTGGGCTGCCCCTCCCCCAGCGCTTTGGATCTCCCCGCTCCTGCCCCCCTCCTGCTGATGCTCTCCGAAGGTGTGGGGTGCCTCCTGGAAAGGAGTGCTAGAGCCCCGAAGCAGGAGGGGGCGGGCAGAATGGCAGGTTTTTTGGGGGGGCTGAGAGGAGGAGGAGGAGGAGGATGTGGAGGAGGACAGAGCCCAGGCAATGGTGGGGTCTGTATCCCTCCCCCCCCCAGGTCGATTGGCATGGAAATGGCAGCTCCCTGGAGGAGGAGGGGCAGGGGGGAGGGAGAAATACCTGGCGATGAAGAGGTTTCCAACTGTTAAGTTGCCCTCCTGTTTCTTTGGCGTTGGGGACCTAAACTGCTGTTGCAACCTGTCCCCCTTTTGGGGGGGGGATGGAGAGGGGCGTCTTTCTGTAAGGCCCTTGTGAATTGTGCTTGTCGGGCAGGAGTCTCTTCCTCCTGGCTGCTGGTATGGGGCTTTCAGGAGAATGGGGCAGGGGGTGCCCTTAATGGTGAGCTGCTGGGGTCTCCCTTCTCCCTCCAGGCCCTGAGAGCAGGTCTGAGGTCTTTGCAGAGCTCTGGAGCCAGTTGGGGGGGGGGCTGGAGGGCAAGGAGCCCCCCCACGTGGGGGAAGGGTACTTAGTATTCAGTATCTCTGGACATTGTTTTAGCCTCATGTCCAGCCGGTTTCTTCCTGGCCTGGGGACATGTGCTTGGCCAGAGGAGGCTCCTGGCCCCCCCACCCCAGGCCTGTCCCAGTTGAGGCACTTCTCTGAGCCATGGAGCTCATCCTGCCCATACTCACACCCAGTTCATTTTCTCTTTGTCCCTTTTGTTTGTACCAGAGGACAGATGCACAGATTGGTGGAGGGGGGCATTCCTCGGGGAAAGGCCAGAGCTTAAGGGTCGAGCAGCTACTTTTCCAAGTAGGGGCTGAGGGAGACCCTGGACCCCTGGAGAGTCTGCTGCCAGGCAGTCTAGATGCTACAGAGCTCCATGGCCTGTTGGCCTGGATCCCACATAAGCAACTCCCTGAGTAGCAACTGGTTGGAAGGTGGAAGACAGGCCAGTCTTTCGTCCAAATGTCACCTTGGCTGTATGAGGTGGCCTTAGGAAGCCCGTATTTCCTTGGCCCCCAGCTGCGATATGGATAGGAAAGGTGGCCCCTTACAGGTCTGCTGCAATGATTGCTCTTATAATGTTGCTTAATTTTAGGGCCTAAGCCCTAAGGCATGAAGGCTTTGCCAAAACAGTGTATTGGAAAAGCCTGGCGGCTGGATCCGACCAAAGCGGAGGCCTGACTAGTTGGGCACCTGGTCTCCCTACCCCACCTCACCCTCCACTGGTGCTCCCCAGGACGTGGTCTCCTTTGGGGGCCTCCTGAGGATCTCCGTGGTGGAGCATTTGCCTTGATAGCCAAGGGTTCAATCCAAGTTCCCAGCTGGGAGTGGGAATGTCCCTGGCCTGAACCCCTGGAGAGCCATCACTGGCAGCCAAGGTAGACAAGACCAAGGGAGATGGACCCAGTGGTCTGACTCAGGAGAAGACAGGCTCCCCAGTTTCCTGCCTGCCTCTGGCAGCGGAGGGAGGACATTGACCGCAAGGCTGGCACCCACATTCCAGCCCCCACTTGCCCATGGAGCCCCAAGGCGGTTGTGGAGGTGGAGACCCCCCAAGCCCCTCCCTCCCTCCTGGTCAAGGAGACCTTCAAGGGGGAGTCCAGCCTTTCTTCTCCTTCTGGGCGAGGAGAGCTGGATGTGGGCAAGCCTCCCGGGCTGCAATTGCTTGCCCTCCCTTTCCCCAGGGGATCGATACTCCTTCTGCTCGAGGGCTTGATAACAGGGCTGGTTTTATAGGAAAATCTTTGGGGATGCTATCAGAGCAAACATTCTGCTCGGGAAAATCATTAGAGTAGCTTTGTCTTTAGCAGGCTGAGCCGAGCCCCAGCTAAGTAGGCGAGGTCTGTCTGCTGGCAAGGAGAGCAGGCCCCTTGGGGAGCAGCCATGGCGGTTGCCGGCGGGGTGGGTGTCACTTGGAAGCAGGTGTGAGCGACTTGTGCTGATCCAGATAGGGCAGGGGGACAAGGCCTGGCAAGGAAGTTTCCCCTGCCCCCACCCTACCAGAAGAAATTGAAATATGGACGTGGTTCAGTCCTTTCCAGGGGAATTGGCCTGGAGAGTGTGGCTGCCTTTGGACGGCCAACTGCCAAATGGCTCAGGGCACTTATGGGTGGGGTGTGTGCTCAGGCCCACATGTGAATACCCAGATGGGACCATCCCCACTTGAGGCTGAGGGGAGGAAGCAGGCAGGCAGGCAGGCATTGTCAGAGGAGCGATTCAGCCCAGCAGGACCAAAGGCTGCCTTCCTAGCGGCGGCTGCTTTCTCCTCTCGGTGTCTCCCGTGCCCTTGAGCCTGAAATAGATGCTACTCCAGAACGGAACAACAAGCCTTGCAGGATTGCGCCGGCTCCGCAGCTCCGCATGCATCTGTTCAAAAGGTGCAGCGGTTGTAGAAGCACCACATGCGGTGGAAGGGGGAGGCGAGGGGTAGGATTTGGCCTGTGTGTGAGAGAGTGAGAGAAGGAGTGGAAAGGGGGCTGTGTTCTGGGCACCTGAGGCCGTTTTCAAGGGAGACGTGGAATGCTTCTGAGCCTCTCCCCTCTATGGGTCACGTGTGGGAGGTTTTGACACACAATTGGACAGAGCGAGGGAGAGACATCAGACCTTGGTTCCTGCCAGTGTGGATCTTGCCAGTTTTGTGGACTAGCCAGTTCCAGCATCATGCTTGGAAGCAGCCTCTAAAGCTGCAGCATCCAGCCTTTTCAGACCCAGGATGCACTTTGCATAGAATCAGAGAATTCTAGATTTGGAAGGGACCCCAAGGGTCATCTAGTCCAACCCCGTGCAATTCAGGAATCACAACTAAAGCATCCCTGACAGGTGTCTGTCCAACCTCTGCTTAAAAAAACCCAGTGCCCCCAAACATGCATTGGGGGACCCATTTCTTAACCTTCCCCATCTATTTCCACGCTGGCAGTGCTCCTGTTTGAGCTTCTGCTCAAATCAGTCCGTGGCCTGCTAGTGGCTCTTGCCCCACCAGCTGAAGACCAGTCCTCGAAAAAAGCCCCCTCAAATGCTGGAGTATTTGTACTAGTTTGTGGCTTGGAGGTGGAGAGGGGCCCAAGGCTCTTGGGCATTTTGGTGGCCCTACAAGCCTGAGTTCACAGGGGGGGCTATGGAAGCTGCCATTTTGGATTTCTGTTTGGCTGATGAAAATTGGAGCAAAGGCTCTGTGGAGAAGTGGAAGGATCAAATGAGATAAAGAACATCTCCGTTGCCCCCACTTCTCTGGTTCTGCTCACCGCCTGAAATGTTTCACAGAGGGGAGGGGGTGGTCTGTCCTGGATGGTGCAGAGTTCCCAAGGCATGGATATACCAAAGTCCTCTCACCACCAAGGGGCTTGGAAGCAGACACACCTGCAAAGATCACAGAATACCTGTGGGAGTTGGCATGGGGGAGCTGGAGAAGAAGATAAAAGGTTCATAGAATTGTAGAGTTGGTTCGTCTAGTCTATGCAGTGCGGGAATCGCAGCAAACCTTCTGGCTGGAGAGGAGGGGGCAGAGCATTTCTGGGTCACAGGCTTGTCCTGCTGAGCCTCCCAGACAACCCAGAGAGCTCAGTTCAGCCTGGCAAAAATCCCTGGCCTCCTCCTCGCCGGTTTTCTTTTTCATTTATGGGAGAGGAGCAGATCTTGAAGTATAAATCAGGGAGAAGCTACACGAGAGCAGGTGCTCATTTCAATTTGTTGTTCTGGTTGTTGATGGATGTCTCTGGACTACGGCGGTACAAGGTATTCGTTCTCAGATCAAAAGGACCCTTTTGCTGAAGAATTAGGGCTGCTACAGATCGGCTTGTGCTCCCCAAAGCATGAGCATTAGAAGTTGAGCCTCCTGCCTCAGCCTCCAGCACCACATCAACAGTCAAGAGATGCCAACCCAGTTTGTCCTGCTAAGCCCAACCATGGCTTTGTGGGGGCAGGCAGGTGTGGTCTCTCAGAGAGGAGAATGTGCCCACTGTGCAGCTGAGAGCTAAGTCATGGTTTGGTAGAACAAACCAAAAGCAGATGACACCCAAGCAAACCATGGCTTAGCTCCCAGTGGTGCAACAGAAGCTGAGGAGGAAGGAGACAGTGGTAATCTCCTCTCCAGAGCCCATAGGTTTGTGGGTCCATGCTAAGCTATGGTTTGTTAGGTTATGTTACTGTTTATTTACCGTACATGCTGCCTTTCCGCCGAAAGACTCCCAAGGCAACTCCCAGGAACAAGCAGATACATTATTCACAAAACATATTTATATACCACTGTTTCAAAAAACAAACAGCAGTTTGCAACAATACTGTATATAAATCCAAAACCGCACAGTAAATTCATAAGGCATTAGAAGCAAATACGTACACACAAAATGATTCAAATACAGAATAATGCAAATACAAATGATGTACCATCAAAAGAGCCATAGAATCATAGAGTTGGAAGGGATCCCAAGGGTCATCTAGTCCAACCCTGTCCAGTGCAGGGATCTCAGCTAAAGAATTTCTGATCAGGGTCCCAGGCAGGGTCGGTGTGGCAAGGCAGTGGGCCCCCCAGACCCTCCCCTGCCCCTCAGTGTTGCATGAGAACAGGTCCCTTCCCCTGCGTTGGGCCCATGCTTCCCTCTCCTTGGCCTCCTGGCTCTGGGGCCGTGAGCCCCTTCCCTCTCTGCATTCCTCTGGCTTGAGGAAAAAGACACATCTTGATAAGGAGCCCAGAAGCAGCTGGATGGCTTACCTGGCCCATCATCCCTTTCCCCCTGTTGGCCAACCAGAAGTCCCTGTTGCTTCCGAGGTCTTCCTTTGTTTGGAGCGCCAGGCTGCTGGGCTCAGGGAGAAGGAGCCGGAATTGGTGCCAGGGGTGGGGATCCTTCCAGCCAATTGGTATTTTGTAATGTCATGTAACAGCTTGAGCCCACCATGTTCCCTTCCTTCTCTCCACCCTTACTATGTTTTTCCTATGCCAACAAACCTCATGGAGATCATCTGTCTAAAAAACCAAGTAGCTCCCCTCCCTCCACCTCCCTAGCAACGCATTTAAAAGCAGGGACCAGATTGAAGAACATCAGAAGAGCTTTCTGGATCAGGCCCATCTAGTCCAGCCTTCTCTTCTCACAGTGGCCAACCAGGTGCCCTAAATGGGAAACCAACAAGCAGGATCCGAGCATAAGAGCATCCCTCTCCCCTCCTGGGGTTTCCAGCAACTGGTGTTCAGAAGCATCGCTGCCTCTGACTGTGGAGGAAGAGCAGAGTCCTCTCCTTGTGGCCAGGAGCCATTGAAAGCTTTGTCCTCCGTGAATTTGCACAATTCTTGTAAAAAGCTATCCAAGTTGGTGACGTTTGCGGCCTCCTGCAGAAGTGAGCTCCATCTGTTTCAGCAAAGCTACCTTCCTGGACTGAGCCTCTTTGCCTTCTCACCTGGGGGTGGCAATCTTCCCAACATGACTGCATGCCAAAATGGTGCCCCCTGTCTCTGTGAGGTAGAATCATAGAATCATAGAGTTGGAAGAGACCACAAGGGCCATCCAGTCCAACCCCCTGCCAAGCAGGAAACACCATCAAAGCATTCTTGACATATGCCTGTCAAGCCTCTGCTTAAAGACCTCCAAAGAAGGAGACTCCACCACACTCCTTGGTAGCAAATCCCACTGCTGAACAGCCCTTACTGTCAGGAAGTTCTTCCTAATGTTTAGGTGGAATCTTCATTCCTGAAGTTTGAATCCATTGCTCTGTGTCCGCTTCTCTGGAGCAGCAGAAAACAACCTTTCTACCTCCTCTATATGACATCCTTTCATATATTTGAACATGGCTATCATATCACCCCTTAACCTTCTCTTCTCCAGGCTAAACATACCCAGCTCCTTCCCTTGCTGCTCATTCAAGGGGTCTCTACCCCCCCCCCCTGTTTAATCCTCCTCATCCTTCTCTGTGGCCTTCATGGGGCTTGTTCTTCAAATGGGGGCAGGGAAGACTTGCCCCCTTTAGATGTGTTTTCTCTGATTTCAGCGTCTCCGTTGTGTTTGCTCTGAAAGAAATCACCTTGAGGTACCTGAGCGCAAAAAAATGCAGCTAATATTTATTAATAACATCAGCTGCCGCTACTGCATTTCTAACCGGCCTGAATCAAATGATCTCAGGGCAGGTTGGAATCTATAAAAATGCCGATACAATGTAAACTGTAAAAACCGCAAAAAATCAGCCATGTGAAATCTAATAACCAGTGGCAAAATCCAATATAGGGCCATTATACAAATTGGTGGCATGACTGGCTTTGGAATAATGTACTGTTCTAGTTGCCTCCCCTCCAAAAGGACACTGTAGAGTTGGAAAAGTTTCAGAAAGGGGCCACCAAATTGATCAAGGTGGCAACAATGCTGCAAAATACCAGTTGCTCAATTCGCCAATGAATTTGGGACGTAGAATTTCAGTGTCATGTGAGTGAGATGAATAAGCACCCAGCAATCAAAGACGGTTTTACCCCAGCAAGATATCTGTCAAAATTACAAATATCTAATATAGACGGTCGTTCACCCTCACTAGATTCAACATGCTGCCATTTGCCTTATTGCAGGGCGGATATGTGGGTAAACCCGTAGGCAGAGTGAGTCTGCCCCTGCGGCCTGATAGAGGTGGAAACCGTCTCTCATGTCTTGCTACGATGTCGTTTTTATGAGGATATACACTTGGTCTTTATCACCCCTGTTACACAGAAAATTCCAAGTGGGTCTGAACCTCAATGCTTAAAATCCCTGATAGAGGATAAGGATCCAGAGATCAAGCTAAGGGTGACTAAATTTTGCGCGGCTGCCACAAAACTCAGGGAACAAGCTGTGCTATTACAAAGACTAAGGCTTCAGATGCAAACTCTAGATAATATTTTAGAGACTAAGACCTAAACCACATTTCTAATGGCTGTCATATTCGTATTGTTTATTGTCATATTTGATTGTTAATTCAAACTTCATTCTATTGTGTTTGATGTTCGCTTAGTACGGTTTGTGAATCTGGTCTGGGACCATAATAAATTCCATTCATTCAAATACCAGTTGCTGGAAACCCCAGGAGAGGAGAGAAGAGCTCTTGGGCTTGGATCCTGCTTGCGGGTTTCCCATGATGGGCATCTGGTTGGCCCTTGTGAGAACAGGATGCATGGCTAGTTGGACCCCTGGTCCTAGGCGTGCAGCTCAGATGCCACAGCTTCCACTAAGAGCCACCCACACCCCAAATTCTCCAGTGAACAGCCACGTCTGAACTTGGCGCCTGGACGAGACCAATGAACGTTGGTGCCAACCAGGCCTAATCCTGAATTCACTGGGAACAGGAGGCACACTAGACTAGATGGCTGGATCCAGCAGGCTGTTCTTGTGTTCTTCTGCACTTCCTGGTGGCCTGAATCGCACATCAAGAGCTGGGGACCCCAGGCCACTGCATGGGTTTCTGGTCTCTTTGTAACCCCCCTCAGCAGAGGGGCCAGTGGGGGGCTGATGACCCCAGCCCCCCACCGGCATCCCCAATGACTGGCAGTGCAGAGAAGGGCAGAGGGAGGGCCACAAACCGTTTCCTCCTCCGGTGCATGCACATTCCTCCGCTGCCGACACTTTCCTCCCTTGGCCTATTCTTTGCAGGGCATCTGGGAGGTCAGCCGTGGGGAGACGGGGGCCAAGAGGAGCCCTATCTTCTGAAAATAAATGTTCCCTGGTGCTGTAAGGGCAGCACTGTGGGGGCTCCACAGTTCAAGAAATGAATGGAAATCTCTCTGGTTTTGGCATTCTCCAGAGCCTCTTTTCTGAGTTTATGCTCCTCAGTAAAATGGATTGTTTACAATATCATCTGTGTCCTTAGTAAATCTAAAGCCCATGAAATGGGAGAATCTCATCTCTTACCTGCAAATATTGTGTGAAATGGCAAATCTGCAGAATTGCACACCCCCCCCCAACCCCACCACTACTGTTGCAATAGTCATTGTGCATTGCTGAATTACTTTCCATGGTGTATTTTTGCAGCACACTCTTAATAGTTGAAAGGGGAAATAGAAAAAGATATTTCTGCTTATTTATTTTTGTGTGGGTTCATTATTATTATTATTAAACACATTGTAATTCCCTTTTTTTGATACTTTTGTGCTGTGAGAGCGAAGGAAGGGATTATCCATCTTGGGTGTCTCCTCTTATCCGTCAGAATAATATCACAGGTCAGCGTTACCTGTGATTCTCCTATGATTTCTGGGGGGCCCTCGCCCTGGTTCTGCAGTCAAGCAGGGATGTCTCTGTCTGTGCATTTCTGGTCATGCTGGATTCAGCAGGATTTGTCAGCAAACATGCTGAGTTTTGTCGTGCTATTGCCTTCCTTAGTGGGTTGTGCAAACTGCTGTTCTGAATAATGCTTTTTGTAGGGTACAGTGTAGAGGATGAGTTTGTGGAACGAAGGGGGCAGGGCCCCCCCAAAGGTTTTGGGAACCCCTGAACCGTAGTTAAATTGTGCTTTGAATTGACTGGCTGGGTGGTCGGCTCACCTGAGCCCACAGTGTGATGCAGCAGCAGGAGAAGAAAGATAATGCTATTCTAGGCTGCATCAAGAGAGGTCCAGTGTCCAGTCGAAGGAAAGTCCTGGCACCCTCTCTTCTGCCTTGATCAGACCACACCTGGAATATGGTGACCAGTTCTGGGCACCACAATTTGACCTACCTGGCAGGGTTGTTGTGAAGGTGAAACGGGGAGCAGCACGCCACGTTGAGCTCCTTGGAGGATTAAAGGTAAAGGGACCCATGACCATTAGACCCAGTCGTGTCCGACTCTGGGGTTGCGCGCTCATCTCACATTATTGGCCGAGGGAGCCGGCGTATAGCTTCCAGGTCATGTGGCCAGCATGACAAAGCCGCTTCTGGCAAACCAGAGCAGCGCATGGAAACGCTGTTTACCTTCCCGCTGTAGCGGTTCCTATTTATCTACTTGCATTTTGACGTGCTTTCGAACTGCTAGGTTGGCAGGAGCTGGGACCGAGCAATGGGAGCTCACCCCATCACAGGGATTCGAACCGCCAACCTTCTGATCAGCAAGCCCTAGGCTCAGTGGTTTAACCCACAGCGCCACCTAGGTCCTTCCTTGGAGGATATTGGTGGTCTAAAAGTGCAAGAAATAAAAATAAACACCAAAGCAATGGACTGTGGTTTCCCAGTGTGGATTCTTCACGGGCAACGAGGCCTCCGGGTTGGCGATTTATGCATGTTTGTTTCCTCCATCAAAGGGCCTCTAGGGATGGCCATTCGAAGAGGTGGAAGGGAGCCCACCCTGGACCCACAAGTGCTGGCCTCCTGCCTTCCCTGCTGTGTCGGATGCTGGCCTTCGTGAAGTGGGGCCTCACTCTGGCTCGCAGGAGCCCTTTTGTCCGTCAGCGCCTGTTTGGTTGCCTTTCCTGGAACAGTCACGAGCTTCTCCTTAGCAATGCCAGACTCCGCAGATGACATCAACCTGGCAGGTGGTCTGTGGCTGCCCTGGGTCCCTCCCCACAGGTCTGAGTCACTCTTCCTGGCTTCTCTTGGGGGGAATGGGAAGTGAATGCCATAACCTCCTTTCTGCACGGCATCCACCTGTCTTCGTGCAGAATGGAGACTGAGAGCAAGTTTCAAGACTAGGATCGCAAGAGCACCTTGAAGGGAAGCACTCGGGTTTTTGCTGGACGTAGAAATGGCTGGAAACCCTTTGAACCACTAAGTGCAGCTTCACAGTGAAGGTTGGTGGAGGAATTGAGGACCTTGGATCAGAGGTGAGCTCACAGAGAGCTTGGGGAAATAATTGTATTTGGGCAATGGATCTGAGTCCTGGTATTTTAGGTGCAGCTGGACATTGGCTGTTTCCTAACTGTCTTCTATCCCTTTAAGGTATTCCATGACCCTGAATTCAACTTCTGAAGAGGTTTCTGCTTGGCAGACGTTAGAAGGCTTTTGAATTTCGCAGTAGAGAACATGTGTGTGTAAATTGCCTCTCAGAGTTAGACTTACGGCACCTTAAAGACTAATTGCAGATATATCATTATATTGATTGATTGCATCTATATTCCACCGTTTTCTCCAAGGAGCTCAAAGTGGTGTACATGGCTCTCCTCCTCCTCTTTGATCCTCATAGCAACCCTGCGAGGTAGGGTTAGGCGGAGAGGCAGTGACTGGGCCAGGGTCACCCAATGAGCTTCAGGCTGGGTGGGATTTGAACCCAGCTCACTCCTAGTCTGACCTTCTAACCACCACATCACACTGGCATGGTGGGCCTCAGGGGATCCCTGGTCATCCTTGAGAGCGATGTGCGGGGCACTCCCACCTGGAAAGGGGCACATGGCACAATTTCATGCCCCCCAAGCAAGGGAGAAAGCTTCTTCAATGGTTGTCTCTTGACCTGCATGGGGGGGGGCAGGGGCAAGGGAGAGGGCTTTCAAGGGCTCCCAGCCAGGAAATCACACTAGCCATGAAGAGGGCTCTTGTGCTCGGATCTTGCTTGCTGGTTTCCCACAGGCAACTGTTCAGCCATTGTGAGAGCAGGATGATGACCCAGGTGAACTACTGGCCTGTTTCAGCAGGCTCTTCTGATGCTCACTCTCCTTCCTTGGAGAGCAGATGTTGGGATGGTCATCTGTCCTGGAGACTCCTGCATTACAGGGGGCTGGACTAGATGACTCTTGGGGTCCCTTCCAACTCTACCATTCTATGGTTCTATGATTCTCATGGAAACAGAGAAGAGCAGGCTCTTCTGGTGTTGTTATGCAAGGGAAATGCTGTCATGCTCCTCAACGTGCTTGAGCAAGCGGCCTTCTTGGTAGCAACGGCAAGAGCAGGTCCTAGTAAATGACAGATGGAGAGAGCTATTCTGGCAGCAGGCTGGGGAGATGCAGGCTGCTCTTCATGAGAGCATCGGAAAAGCCTGCTGGATCAGGCCACTGGGCGCCACCTCGTAGTGCATCCTGTTCTTGCCATGACCATCGGATGCCCCAGGGAGAAGTCCACAGGCAGGAGCTGAGCATAAGAGCACTTCTCCAGCACATCCCCCACCCAGCAGGAGGGGGGAAGGATCAGGCCCTCGGCAAGAGTGAGCAGCCTCCATGCCAAAGGAAAGGGCTTGGTGCCAAGTGGGGCCAGACTTGTCTGCCCCTTAATCCCATCTTGGTTTCAACCCCTACCGGTATTTGGATATCTGACTCGAGGTGTGTGGCACGTTGAGAGTTCTGTGCTCTGACTCTGAGGCAGAATGAGAAAGCAAGGAGACCCATGCCAATCAAGTAAAAAAGGTTTTTGGGGTTGTTGTTTTTTTTAAAAAACCCAACAACAACAACTGGGGAATTTGTGTGGCTTGGTGGGAATTGTCACAAGCGAGGTTGAGAAGTTGCCGTGTTGGCGTTCCATGTGGTAAGCACCAACGAGTCGTGATTTCCTCTCCCTTGCGGGCCTTGGCACACGCCGTCCTGCAAAGTATGGGTGGGCAGACTCCTCTCAAACCCTCGCCACCTATGAACACCCTTCCAAAAAAGCAGGATAAAATGGGGTTCGGATACCTTAACTGCAACGAGTTTAGAGTTGCCCGCCAAATGTTCTCCTGAGTCCAGAGGTCTGACATTGCTGGCTCTCTCAGAAGAAGACTGTTTCTCAAGAAAGGGGCACATATCCAGTAGGCACTCCATGATCCCATGTGGGTCACACTTTCGACACTTGGTTGCGATGAGCAGGCCTCTGGGCAGATGCAGGAAAAGGCATCTTGGACCTGTGATGCTCCTGGTTTGGCGGTTGGCTTTGAGCAGATCTTCCTCTGGTCTTGAGCGAAAGAATTGTAGCAGGATCGGGAAGGCGAAGCCAGGAGGGGACTGCATCTCAGCAGGGCTGGGCTGGCAGATGTGTAGCCTAGCTGTGCTCTTTGTGTTTGTGCTGCAAGCAGTGACTTAGCGCCTGAATTTATCTCCAGGCAAAGCTGAGGGTTGTGTAAGTTTCCTAGATAAATAAAGGAACTGGGCCACTCGCCCACACCCTGCCCTGTCTGGCCATCTGTCCAAGGAAGGCCGGAAGCCAGAATTGAGAGCTGCAGCTTCCTGAATTCTTCTCCTCCTCCTCCTCTTTCCTCAAGTGGCTTTGGAGTCAAGAGCTAGTGGTCCAGTGACCAGGCACTGCCCTTGATTTCCCAGCAGGGGACGAAGGCCTTGTCTCCCAGGATGATGCTTGCCAGCCCTCCTTGTGCCCCCCAAAAAGAAGAAGCTTTTCTGCCCGAGAGAGAAACCCTCCAAATAAGTGAAACAGAGAAAAAGGTTTGCTTTGCCTGCATGACTGGAGGTTTGATGGCCACTCTTGTGTTGGAAAATCTCCCCACACTTTTGTTTTGTCCCGCCACTGGAGCATCCTCTCAGAGCAAGAATTCCCCCCTGCGACTCTCTCACGGATCTGTCCTTGGGTTCCCCACAGAACAAACTCCTTCAGAAGGTGGTGGAGTGTCCTTCCTTGGAGGTTGGAAGGTCTTCTGTCGTGGGTGCTGGAGATTCCTGCAACCCTCCCAGCCCCACAATTCAATGATTCGATGAACTCTCCAGAATGGATTTGAGGCTCTCCTGAGGCACATCTAATGCCACAAAGCAAGAGCCTGGGGTGGGGCTGGTAAAAAGAAAGCAGTCTTTGCACTGAATCTGCACTTCATTTTTGCCTTGGGCTCCAAAGAATCTTGACTGAGCACCTGCAGAAGCTGTCCATTAATGGTCAGATACTTAGAGGAGGGCTAGGACCCCGCCCCCCAAAAAGCTTGTGGGCTCTGCAGAAAGTGAAGGAAAAAGTCCTTCTTCATGTACTGCATGGTTAAACTAAGGAATTCCCTCTGCAGGAGGCAATGATGGCTGCCAACCTAGATGGATTTAAATTTGGATTAAATTCATGGACGGCCATTGATGGCACTTAGCCAGGATGGCTCTGCTCAGCCTTCACAGTCGGAGGCAGCCAGGCTTCCGAATGTCAGTTGCTGGAACTGCAGGAGGGGAGAGCTGCTCTTGTGTTCGAATCCTGCTTGCGGGATTCCCACTGAGACATCTGGTTGCCCCTGTGGGAACTGGGTGCTGGACTAGATGGGCCATGGGCCTCATCCAGCAGGGCTTTTATTGGTACATTCTTAGGCTACCCCTTCAGCCTTGAGATACCTTCTGGGCAGATACAGTCATACCTCGGTTTAAGTACGCTTCGGTTTGAGTACTTTCAGTTTAAGTACTCCACGGACCCATCTGGAACAGATTAATCCACTTTCCATTACTTTCAATGGGAACGTTCGCTTCAGGTTAAGTACGCTTCAGGTTAAGTACAGACTTCCGGAACCGAGGTACCACTGTACCTTGAACTGGAAGTGATCTTCTGTGGATCCCTGTTTGAGCTGGTGGCTGTTTCAGCCAGTGCTGCATGGACCCCTGGCCTTTGGGTGGGAGGGAAAAGCTCATTTACCTGGAGCCCCCACCAAGGCTCCCCTTAGCAAGCCTTTGCCTGAACATCGCCCCAACCATGGAGCGATTCAGATGGGGATGACATTGTGCCAGAGCTGTGAGTGTGTCTCTTATCTCAAAGGCTCAGGTGAAGAGAGTGCGGAGTTAAGAACATTAGAACCTGGAGGCCCATAAAGGCCAGGCGAGAGAAACACAAACAGAGGACCTTGATCTGCCTCCAGATACAAATCTTGACTTGCTTCCTTCATGCAGTGAGAGTATTCATGGGGGTGGGGACAATGGGAGCCAACAGTCTTGTTTAGGAGGTTATAAACATGGTTGGTTAATAACAGAATATGAGTTTCTGCTGCAGTTGTGATGTTCATCCTATTTTTTTAGTTGCTGGTTTGTTTAATAGTGTTTTGTGGATTGCAGTTGTTTTACTGACGATTTGTTAATTATAATATATGATTTATGCTGTCCTTGTTCTGTTCTCTTATTGTTAGTTATGGTTTGTAAGCCAATTTGGGAAAAGAGCATGGATGTATTATCAATCAATCAATCAATCAATCAATCAACAAGCCCCTTTGGAGCAGCCAATACTTTTCCTGGGAAAGGGCCTTTCAACATCAGTAGAAGGTTTTCTAGTCCCCCACCCAGCCCCTTCCCTGTTTTCTGCCTTTTCCAGAAAAGGCCGCTTGTTTTTCAAAGCTCTTTGTGGTCTGGCAGCTCAGATGTTTGATTTGCCTCTTTGAAAAAAGGACAGGGGGAGATAAATTCCTTCAGGGTGCTGGAATTGATCGAAATGGGCCTAATAATAATTAGGTCGAATCAAACTTGTTTTTTTAAAAATGTAATTGGATCTGAGATTCAAGTTCTGCAATGATGATCCTTGTTCTTTTCTGTAATCTCCAGATGGGGTCTGGGCTGGGCTGCTATCTCATGTGGGGTCTGGTGGGGGCTGTTCCAGGTGGGGAGAGGGCAGGACACCCCTTGAGTCTCTGAAGCCAGCTTGCTGCCGGTGGCTCCGCTGGGGGTGAGTAAGGGAACTCTGCCAGGAACATGGAAGCCCTCCTGTCTCCATGATGTGTTGTGTGATGATTAGAATCCCCATATCTGCACCTTGCTCTTGTTGTTTAGTCGTTTAGTCATGTCCGACTCTTCGTGACCCCATGGACCAGAGCACACCAAGCACTCCTGTCTTCCACTGCCTCCCGCAGTTTGGTCAAACTCATGTCCGTAGCTTCGAGAACACTGTCCAACCATCTCATCCTCTGTCGTCCCCTTCTCCTAGTGCCCTCCATCTTTCCCAACATCAGGGTCTTTCCCAGGGAGTCTTCTCTTCTCATGAGGTGGCCAAAGTCTTGGAGCCTCAGCTTCACGATCTGTCCTTCCAGTGAGTTGTGTGATGATTAGAATCCCCATATCGGCACCTTGCTCTTAGAATCCCAGACTTGTAGAGTTGGAAGGGATTCTCCAAGCCCCTGCAATGCAGGAATCACATTTCAAGAATCCCTGCCAGATGGCCGCCCGACCTTTGCTTAAAAACCTCCGAGGAAAGAAAGCCCACCACTTTCCATCAGAAAGTTATTCCTAATGTTCAATCAAATAATGTTTAATCAAATCCACAAGCCATTAAACCTGGGGAGAGAACCCTTCAAACAGGCAGGCAAGGGGTGGGGACCAGTTGCTGCTTTGCCTTGATACAGCTTCATCCAAGATGATGGGCGACCAAGAAGATGAAGGGTCTAGGAAGCAAGCCTTGTGAGGAACGGTGGAGGGAGTTGGGTGTGTTTAGCCTGGAGAAGAGAAAACAGAGAGGTGACATGAGAGCCACCTTCAAATATCTTGTAGGCTGGAGGGAGCCAGCTTGTTTTCTCCTGCTCTGGAGGGGAGGACCTAAAATCAATGGGTTCAAATGACAAGAAATGAGATTTTGTGTATTGCAGGGAGATGGATTTAGTGACCCTCGGGGTCCCTTCCAAGGCTACATTTCTATGATTAAACCATGTTTCTGAGTGTTTGTCTGCCCTAGACATGCAATCAAACATTTGCCAAAGGAAGTTTGAAGACTTCTCCCTTCTCTGCAATTTTCCCCAGTGCTGGTTTTGGACT
This sequence comes from Zootoca vivipara, assembly GCF_965207765.1. Taxonomy (NCBI): domain Eukaryota; kingdom Metazoa; phylum Chordata; class Lepidosauria; order Squamata; family Lacertidae; genus Zootoca; species Zootoca vivipara. Next base: position 134,372,854 of record NC_142582.1, on the reverse strand, counting down.
TCAAGCCTCTTCATGGTGAGGGGCCTTTGCCATAGAATCATTGGAAGGGACCCCAAAGGTCATCTAGTCCAACCTCCTGCAATGCAGGAATCACATCTCAAGAATCCCTGACAGACGGCTGTCCAACCTCTGCTGGGAAACCTCAGTCCACCACCAGTAGGGAGTCCATCCTACTGTTAAATAGCTCTTGCCAGCAGAAAGTTCTTCCTAATGTTTAGCTGGGACCTCCTTTCTTCTCATTTGGATCCATTGAATATTCCGCCTTGGTCAAGCCCCACCTGGAGTCCTGTGTCCAGTTCTCAGAGGATATGGAGGAGAAGAAGAAGAAGAAGAGGAGGAGGAGGAGGAGGAGGAGGAGGAGGAGGAGGAGGAGGAGGAGGAGGAAGGGGGAAGTTTGGATTTGATATCCCGCTTTATCACTACCCGAAGGAGTCTCAAAGCTGCTAACATTCTCCTTTCCCTTCCTCCCCCACAACAAACACTCTGTGAGGTGAGTGAGGCTGAGAGACTTCAGAGAAGTGTGACTAGCCCAAGGTCACCCAGCAGCTGCATGGGGAGGAGCGGAGACGCTAAGCTGGTTCCCCAGATTACGAGTCTACCGCTCTTAACCACTATACCATGCTGGAAGCTGGAAGGTGTGCCGGGGAGGGCAACCAAGATGATCAAGGGGCTGGAGACCAAGCCTGATGAGGAACAGTTGAAGGAGCTGGGTATGTTTAGCCTGGAAAAGAGAAGACTGAGAGGAGATATGAGAAAAATTCCTTCCAGCAGCACCTTAAAGACCAACTAAGTTTTTTATTTTGGTATGAACTTTCGTGTGCATGCACACTTCTTCAGATACGTATCTGAATACTTAGTTGGTCTTTAAGGTGCTGCTGGAAGGAATTTTTTTTATTTTGTTTCGACTACGTCAGACCAACACGGCTACTAGGGGATATGAGAGCCATCTTCAGAGATATCTCAAGGGCTGTCACATGGAAGAGAGAACAAGGTTGTTTTCTCCCGCTCTGGACGGTAGGACTTGAACCCATGGCTTCAAGTTACAAGAAGGGGATTCTGACTAATCATCAGGAAGAACTTTCTGACAGTAGGAGCTGTTCCATAGTGGAATGGTTTCCCTCGGGAGGTTGTGGACTCTCCTTCCTTGGAGGTTTTTAAGCAGAGGTTGGATGGCCATCTGTCCTGGATGCTTGAGCTGAGATTCCTGCATTGCAGGGGGTTGGACTAGATGACCCTTCTCCTCCCTTCTAACTTTACAGTTCTAGGATTCTATAAGTGACAGTATCCAAGACTGCTGAATAGAGCTTCCTTGTAGAGGAGCAGTATATCTCTGTGGCTTCTCCTGTTTCCATGCCCTGCTTATGGCCTTTGCAGAGGCCTCTGGCTGGCTGGGAGCAGCTCTGGTGGGACTTTGTGGCGGTGTGAGGGGCCTGGGGCATCTTTGCCCTGTCCTAGCTGAGCAGTCTCTTCTCTGCATAGAAGCTGATTGTGGTGGAAGTTGAGGAGACTGAAGATTAGGAAGAACTCCCTGGTGGAATCCTGCCAGGGATTTGTTAGTTGTGCATTGCAGGGGGTTGAGCTAGATGATCCTTGGGGTCCCCTTCCAACTTGATAGTTGTATGATTCTATGCGACCCAGAGAAGGTGGCGCCAGGGCTGAACTGCCACCCCACAGCAGATGCCGGCCATCCTGGGATGAGCTGGGGCTCTGCTCCTGCTGGCGATGAGTTTGATGCACCTCTGGATGAGTTTATTAAAACTCTTCTCTCTTTGCCCGATGAATTTTTCATGTCCGCAGGATGAATTGTACATAGCCCAAAAAATAAATTAAAATAAGTGCACATAAATCATTTACCATTCTTGGCTCCTGGAAAAAAAATATGTTTCCGTTGTGTAGGGCTTGTCCTTTTTTGGAAGGCATTATGATTATCCCCATCTTCTGCGGCGTGAATATTCCTTGAGATGATAAGGACGTCGCGTCTCCAAGAGATCCAAATCATTCTCTCTCCCCCGCCCCCCCATTGAAGATGGTCGGAGGAAAGCCTCTGTCTCTCTGCAGTTTCCTGGAACATGTTGGATTAGCTTTATCTCACTTTCATATGGATAGAGCATCCGTTAGTGGAAAAGGCTGCAAATAAATCTTGCTTATTAAAGGGCTGAAAGAGATGCTCTCGTTCTCCGATTGTGTCTGCTGTGCACGGAGCCATCAATTTTCTCTTCTGTCCTTGCAGCAGCCTTAGAAGTCTGGTGCCTGTTTCTGGAACAATGCGCATTACGGAAGGGTGGCCTAGTGGTTAGAGTGCAGGACTCGCACCTGGGAGAGACCAGGGTTCAATTCCCCCCCCCCTCGGCCGTGTTACCTCGGGGGCCAGTCACTGCCTTTCAGCCCAGCCTACCTCTCAGGGGTGTTGTGAGGATAAAACAGGAAGATGAAAACCGTAGGTGCCACCAACATTTGAGGAAAAGTGGGATACAAGCTCAATAAAGGGACCCCAAGGGTCACCTGCTCCTGCCCCCTGCAAGGCAGGAATCCTGGCTAAAAGATCCTTGACCGATGGCCCTCTGGCCTCCAAGGAATAGGAGTCTTGGTCTAGGAGTCTTGGTAGACCACAAACTTGACATGAGTCAACAGTGTGATGCAGCCGCTAAAAAAGCCAATGCAATTCTGGGCTGCATCAATAGGAGTATAGCATCTAGATCAAGGGAAGGAATAGTACCACTGTATTCTGCTCTGGTCAGACCCCACCTGGAGTACTGTGTCCAGTTCTGGGCACCACAGTTCAAGAAGGATACTGACAAGCTGGAACGTGTCCAGAAGAGGGCAACCAAAATGGTCAAAGGCCTGGAAACGATGCTTTATGAGGAATGGCTTAGGGAGCTGGGTATGTTTAGCCTGGAGAAGAGAAGGTTAAGGGGTGATATGATAGCCATGTTCAAATATATAAAAGGATATCATATAGAGGAGGGAGAAAGGTTGTTTTCTGCTGTTCCAGAGAAGCGGACACGGAGCAATGGATTCAAACTACAAGAAAGAAGATTCCACCTAAACTTTAGGAAGAACTTCCTGACAGTAAGAGCTGTTCGACAGTGGAATTTGCTACCAAGGAGTGTGGTGGAGTCTCCTTCTTTGGAGGTCTTTAAGCAGAGGCTTGACAGGCATATGTCAAGAATGCTTTGATGGTGTTTCCTGCTCGGCAGGGGGTTGGACTGGATGGCCCTTGTGGCCTCTTCCAACTTTATGATTCTATGATTCTATGAATGAGAGTCTTATCTTATCCTCTTCACTGCCCAACAGCTCTGCCTGCATCTCTGCATTTGTTTATTTCACCCTCAAAGTGGTTTACAAAGGAAAGAAGACAATGACATGGTCAGTGAAAACAGCTCTTCTTTCTTCGTCAGAGTTTCCTTGTTAGAGACCATTAGGAATGGTATTTTTTTATTTTCATTTTAAAAAAACACCCTGTCATTTTATGATTTTTAAAATACAGCAAAGGTGTCCAAAAAATATCTGTCCCGATTTTCTTAAAATATACATTTTGCACCAGATGACAGAATTAAAAATCGACAAAATATTAATGTGAATAAGCAATTAAAAACCTAGGAAAACCAGGAGGACGGTCTGAAGCTGGGAATGTGGCAGCAGCAGCAGCAGCAGCAGCAGCAGCAGCAGCAGCAGCAGCAGCAGCTGATGTAATTCATGAGGCCTCTCTTGAAATCTGCCACATAGCCACCCTTTTAAATACTCAAAGAATCGTAACATTGTAGAGTTGGCAGGGACCCCAGGGGTCATCTAGTCCCACCCCTGTAATACAGGAAATACAGCTAAGGGATCCCTGACAGGTGGCCACCCAACCTCTGCTTAAAAGGCTCCTGTGAAGAGACTCTGCCCCCTACTCTGTGCAGGAAGAGGTTTGCCCTGGCACTCGGCCCCCTGTCTCCCCTGGGCTTGACTTCAGAAGGGCTCCAAGTGCCTATTTAGGTCTCACTTTTCCATGAATAACACTCAAAACACCTAAAATCAGAACAGAAGAATACAATGGTATTTTAAAAAAAGAAACAACAAGGATATATTAATATATGGAACAACTTGGTAAACCTTATTAAGGTTATATAACATAAATATCAAAATATCAAGTCATGAAAAAGCCCAGTGCTTTCTTTCTGGGGGTACGCAGGGGTACACATACCCCTAAATATTGTGTGAATCTTTGTACTTTTGTCCATTTACTGTATTATTTTCCTCAATTTGAACTATAACATGGTGGTTTTCTTGAGTAAAAGGAGAGTACCCCTCAACATTTTTAATAGAAAGGACGCACTGAAAAAGCCACTAAACAATTCATAAAAATATTTAAGACCATGGTTATAGCCTTCAGGATCAGGCCAGCATCCTGTTCCCACTGGGGCCAGCCTGCATGAGCACCACCTTATTCTACTCCATAAACTTGCCTTTTATAAGCCATCCCTGCCTCCTGTGGCAGGGAGTTCCACAGTTTAACGAAGCTGTGCATGGCAAAGGACTTTAATCTGTCTTGAGTCTTCCAGCTTCATGGGATGTCCAGAGTTAGGAGAGAGGGGAAAGGGCTTTTCTCTTCCCACTCTCTGCGTGGCTTGAGCTCCCTGAGTGCGCTTCCTTTCTCTGCCCGTCCCGCGCAGGCACCAACTCTTTGCACATTGGGGTGTGTGTGCATCATTCCGCTGAGAGGAGAGTCACATTGCGAGGTGGTGGCAGCGCCACCTGCCCTTCACCAGCTCACGGTGGGCAGAGGTCCAAGTTGCGTTGCGATTTCGCATTGCCATTTGGCGTCCAGATGGATGTGTGAATCAGCTTTGAGGCAGAGAATGAGGAGGAATATTTGGTCAGCCGAGATGGAGGCCTCCTTGAGTTCTGCTCCGCTCAGTCATCTACTCTCTACTTGGCTTAAGCATGGGAATTAAAATTGAGTGAAGCTCAGTGACTAAACGCGAAAAGGGATGATTCAAACTTGTTGATTGTAATCTTTGTGCCACCAGCTAATTAACAGAAAATCTAGTCTTGATTCCCCTTGCAGCCTCTTGGTCAGATGGGCTGAATCAGCTGGGCGGATGCGCGCAGGCTTCCTACAAAGTTCAGTCCTACTGGGCTCAAGGGAGCTTACTCCTTTTTTATTTATAAAGCATTTTATTCAATTTTCCAAATAAACGCATTTAAAACAATAAACGAAACAAACAAACATTCAAAAACAAATAACACACACAATTATCTTTTTAACAATTCTTCCCAAATTTCTCCTTCTCAATGCTCTGCCGAGCTTGACTTCCCTCCCTCCCCTCATTTGGTTTTCTATTCAGCTCTTATCTCGCAGTTCCTTTATTCCATCCATTTAAAGTCAATTCGTAGGATTTATTTCAGTCCTGCAAGTGTCTTTAAACTTCTACAATTCTTTTCCATATAGTCCACAAATTTATTCCAGTCTTTTTGGAACCTTGTTTCCCCCTGGTTCTGGATCCTGCTAGTCAGTCTCGCTAGTTCCACATAGTCTATCATTTTTGTCTGCCACTCTTCAATCGTCGGCAAATTCTGAGTTTTCCATTTTTGGGCTAATATAATACAAGAATATTATATAGTCCTCCTTTGCAATCTCTTGTCCAATAATTCCTAATAAAAATGCCTCTGGTTTTTTGGGAAAAGTATACTTAAGGATCTTTTTCAGTTCATTATATATCTTTTCCCAAAATCTTTTAACTTTTTCGCATTTCCACCACATATGATAAAACTCTCCTTCCTTCTCATTACATTTCCAGCACATTTTATTACTCATCCTATACATTTTAGCTAATTTTGCTGGTGTTAAATACCATCTGTACATCATCTTCCAGACATTCTCTTTCAGGGCGGCACATGCAGTAAATTTCAATGTTTGATTCCATAATTTCAACCACGCATCATACTCAATATTGTACCCAAAGGGAGCTTACTCCTGAGTAGGCTTGTGCCACAGAAAACTTAGACAACAAACTAGTCATGAACTTTGTCTCTTAAGCAGGACAGGCCTAACTCCACCCAGATACAATTATGTACAGTGCCACCTAGTGAATAAATGATACAAAAGCTCTATTCACGCAGGGAGCACAATATTGTGCCCTTGATTTGGTGCCAATGCCAAGGGGGATTGAATTCTTCGATGTGAATTTTTTTAAAAAAACATTTAGAACTCTTTAGTCGCTCCATCTTCCATGAAGCAACCCTTCAGATATTTGAAGGTGAGTGTACCCAACTCCCTCAACTGTTCCTCATATGGCTTGGTTTCCAGACCCTTGATCTTCTTGGTCACCCTCCTCTGCACACCTTCCAGCGGGTCAACATCTTTCTTAAATTGTGGTGCCCAGAATTGGACACAGTATTCCAGGTGGGGGTCTGACAAAAAACAGAAAAGAGTGAGACTATTACTCCCCTTGATCTGGACACTAGACTTCTGTTGATGCAGCCTAGAATAACATTAGCCCTTTTTTTGCTGTTGCCTCACACTGTGGACTCATGTTCAGCTTGTGATCCACCAAGACCCCCAGATCCTTTTCACATGTACTGCTAGTAAGTCAGGTGTCCCCCACCCTATATTTGTGCATCTGGTTCTTCCTGCCTAAGTGCAGAACCTGACATTGGTCCCTATTGAAATTCAACTTGTTGGCTTGCGCCCAGTTCTCCAATCTGTTAAGGTCATTTTGAATTCTGATTCTGTCTTTTGTGACATTAATTACCCATCCCGGTTTGGTGTCATCTGCAAATTCGATGAGCGTCCCCTCAATTCCTTCATCCAAGTCATTTATAAGGACGTTGAACAACAAGACAGGACAGAACCCTGCAGCAGTGCAGCACCCCATTTGTGTCCCTGGAAGTGCTAGATGATGATGATGATAGTAATAATAATATTTATACCCCTCCCACCTGGCTGGGTTTCACCAGCCACTCTGGGCGGCTCCCAACAGAATATTTAAAGCACAATAAGGCATCAGTCATTAAAAACTTCCCTAAACAGGGCTGCCTTCAGATGTCTTTTAAAAGTCAGATAATTGTTTATTTTCTTGACATCTGATGGGAGGGCATTCCACAGGGCGGGTGCCACCACCGATAAGGCCCTCTGCCTGGCTCCTTGCTTGAGCATTTCTATAAAATCTCAGGCATTAAGGAGAAGAAGCTGGAATCTGGTTTTTCTTTGCTCCCTTCTGGGGGTTATTCAGAAAGCTTTTCCTTCTGATGACTGTCGGGAGCAGATGGGGGCCACCAAATTATCCCACTGATTATTTAGTGAACATGGGGATGCTGAGAGCTTGATTCAGATCCTCAAACAGCAGACTGGGAGGTTGTATGAAATTTCACACCTGCTGTGTGACAGTGGAGGCTAGAAGATGCTTTTCATGCCCATGGTCCTGGGGTCAATTGCAGGCATCTCAAGGATCCAGTGGTGTCTGGCTGAGAACTGAATGCTGGACTAGGTGGGCCATTGGCCTGATCCAGCATGTTCCTATGTTATCCTCCATGAATTTGGAGGAGCATTGCTCGATCCTCTGGATCATTTTGCTTTCCCTTTTCTGCAGCCGCCAATACCTACAGTATCCTTTTTGAGGTGAGAGGGCTGCAAATGTACACATTTGTAGAATGGTGTTAGGATGCCAGCAGCATTATTCTGAGTCCCTTTCCTAATGATTCCCAACATGGAAAGTCCCACTGGCTCAATGTTTCCATCCACTGTCCTCTCTGGTCCAAATATCCTGGTCCTTGTCTGGAGCTCCTCACAATCTCCCCCCTCCCTTTAATGATCCCAAACAAATTTGACCATCTCACTGCAGAACTGCTTTGGGAATCCTGGGGCATTTGTGTTTCATTTAGGACAGGGGTCCCCCAACTCACCACGCTTCGGGTTTGTGCCCGCAGTGTGCACACACACTATTTCCGGCGCACTTCCGGGTTGCGGGAGCACCGGAAATAGCTTTTGCGCATGCGCATGCACACACGCCCCCTCCGACACTGAAGTGCACTGGAAATGATGTTTGCGCATGTGCGCAAACTATTTCCAGTGCCCCTTTAGACCCAGAAGTGGGTAAGAGCGGGCGGCAGCAGCGGGCAACGGGCCGGATAAATGAGGCCTCCGGGCCATATCCGGCCTCCGGGCCGTAGTCTGGGAGACCTCTGATTTAGGAAATCCTGAGATGTTTAACTACCTGGAGTGGAATGTCTGCAAAGCTGCACTCCATGTAAGGAGGCTTTTGGGAAGCCCCTTTTGGCTAGTTTTAGGGGGTCCCTCTTGGGTCTCCTAGTAAGTGGATGGTAAAGACCTGAGCCCTCTTGGATCAGAGGAAGCATCCTGTTGAGAACAGCATCCTGTGTCCTTTCCCAGAGCAGACAGTTAGATTTCCCAGTGACAGCTGCCAGTTTACTGGTGGATTCAAATTACAGGAAAGGAGATTCCGACGCAACATGAGAAAGAACTTTCTATTGGCAAGAGCTGTTCTCAAGTGAAATGGTCTCCCTTGGAAGGTGGCGGACTCTCCTTCTTTGGAGGTTTTTTAGCAGAAGTTGGATTGCCAGATGTCATGGAGGCATTGCTGGGCGCTCTGGTTTCCATCACAGTGTCCCGTTGTGCCAGAAGTGGTTTAGTCCTGCTGGCCACATGACCGGGAAAGCTGTCTGCGGACAAACTCCGGCTCCCTTGGCCTGAAAGCGAGATGAGCGCCTCAACCCCATAGTTGCCTTTGACTGGACTTAACCATCCAGGGGTCCTTTACCTTTTTAAATTTTAGTTGAGATTTCTGCATTGCAGGGGTTTGAACTAGAAGACCCTTTGGGTCCCTACAATTCTGTGAGTCTACAAATAAAAACAAAAACCACAGCTCACCTTGGTTGGAGGCCATCTGTAAGGGGTGCTTTAGTTGAGATTCCTGCATTGGACTAGTTGACTCTTGAGGTCTCTTCCAACTCGATACTTCTGTGATTCTATACCTATCAGAAAGGTCCATTCTTGGCTTTTTCTCCACCACCCTGAACCATTCTCTCTTTATTATGGCAGAAATTTCTTTTGGGTCCCTCACTGTGCTTCAGTGACTGTACGTGGTGAAGAGAAGAGACACGAGTTTTGCATCCTCATTTTTGGGGTGGTCCTCCTTTGACTGAGTGGGAGATGACGGAGGTGGGAGGAGGTGTGTTGGCGGTGAGGCAGCTCCTCCTGAGCAGGTTGGAGAAGGAGGCAGCTGTTGCTGGGGTGGGGTTGCCATGGTGTTGGCTTGGAAACCGCACTTTGGCAGTGGGATTTGCTGGGTGACTTGAGCATCTTGTGGAGCTCTTGCGCAACTGCCTTCTTCCATGTCAGTCCTTCACTGCCCCCGGCCACGTGCTGAGCACAAGAACGTGAGAAGAGGCTCTTGGATCAGGCCAATGGGGACCGGTCTCATCCACCCTCCTGATCTCATGGTGGCGAACCAGATGCCCATTCACAAGCAGGACCCGAGTGCGAGAGCAACTCTCCCCAAGAGTCTTCTCCATTAATCCCCTCTTAAAGCCATCTTGGTTGATGGCCATCATAGCTTCCGGTGGCAGGGAGTTCCACAGGATAACTATGTGCTGTATGAAGGACTTACTTTTATCCGTCCTGAACCTCCCAACATTCAGATGGTGATGGTGGGGATGGCATTAAATTTAAATACTGCCCTTCATCCGAAGATCTCGGGTGGTTAACAAGATAAAAAAGTTAAAACAAAACCATAACCCCATCATTGGATGTTCACAGGAGAGGAAGAAAAAAACGTCTCCTCTTTCTCCTTGACATGCATAATTTTATATAATTATATAATTATATATAAAGATGCAACATAATATCATGTTGCATCTTCTCTAAACTGAAAAGCCCCAAATGTACCACCCCCTCCGTTGTTTTGGTTGGCCATTTCCAAACTTTTCCAAAGCTACAAAATTTTTGAAGTAAGACAACCAGGACTGCAGATTCTTCCAAATGGAGTTACAGTCAGAGGTCAGCAAACTTTTTCAGCAGGGGGCCGGTCCGCTGTCCCTCAGACCTTGTGGGGGGCCGGACTATATTTTGAAGAAAAAATGAATGAATTCCTATGCCCCACAAATAACCCAGAGATGCATTTTAAATAAAAGGACACATTCTACTCATGTAAAAACTGATTCCCAGGCTGTCTGTGGGCCGGATTTAGAAGGCGATTGGGCAGATCCGGCCCCTGGGCCTTAGTTTGCGTAGATAAAACTATTATAAGTAGAAAACAAGTAAAGTGGTTCTAAATGGAATGATATAAATGCCACACACACACACCCCAAAATCCCCAGGAGAAACTGTGACTCGGAAATGACGTCTCTCAGTGGCTCATGGATCTCTTCTGAAAAATCCAGGGGCTGATCCTTCTGGCGAGGAGGACCCATGGATCTGCCGCTCCTCACCTGCCGCTCTTTGACTGCCTGGGGAAGAGTCTCCAGATCTCAGCTGCCCCCTCTGGGGGCTCCAAGACGTGCTTTATTACAGGCGTGCGACGGCGTTCCGCACCGCCGCAATTAAAAATGAAAAATAAAACCGAGAATGCATAAAAAATTCATAGGCCACAGCAAATTAATATCAAATCAGTGGTGTGTGCTGGTATCTGGAATTAACACTATTATGCTAATCACTAATCTGAATTCAAATTGGACAGCTTGAAAGTGGAGAGGCATTAATAGCATTTTAAATCAGATTGGCTGAAACCTGACAATTTAACTACAGTCAGGTGGGCTCGGCTGCCTCTGCAGGTGGGGGGGGGGTGCAAGGAAAGAGAGCCAGGGGAAATGCTGCTGTATTTGGGGGGGAGGGGGTTGGGGAGAGGAAGGAGAGCTTCGGGCAGTTCAATTCCCCGCCCCCTGCATTGGATTTTGTGTTTGGGTGTGTGAATTCAAGTCCTGCTGTGTGCGAAGAAGCTTCCATTAGGTTCCCAAATGTTCATTGGATTCTGCTTGTGACAGCCTTGCGAGGTAGGATGTAGACTCGGGCCCAGGGAGGGGGAGCCGGGCAGCTACTTGTGGGCGCCTAGTTGGCCACTGTGGGAACAGGAAGATGGACTACCCCCCACCCAATTTGTTCTGACCCGTCCGTAAGAGCTAAGTGACAGTGCAGCAGTCTCCGCCAGGAGATTGTGGACTCTTGTTCCTTGGAGGCCTTTAAACAGAGGTTGGGGCCATCTGTCAGGGATGCTTGAGCTGAGATTCCTGCATTGCAGGGGTCAGACTAGATCAGTGTTTCCCAACCTTGTGCCTCCAGATGTTTTGGGACTACAACTCCCATCATCCCTAGCTAGCAAGACCAGTGGTCAGGAATGATGGGATTTGTAGTCCGAAAACATCTGGAGGCACAACGTTGGGAAACACTGGACTAGATGATCCATGGTTCCAGCCAAACTTCACAATTCTATGATCTTATGATATCATCCTTCTTCTTTGGCGATCACTCGTAGCCGAGTAAGATTGTCTTCCATAAACATGGTTTTAACAATGAGTCCGTAAGTGACTGTGGAGGCCAATTCTGGATCCACACGTCCTTCCACAGTGGGGACGTTGGTTTCCGGGTGGGAGTTGATCATGGTGAGGGTTTTCCAAGCGTGCCTTCCTCTTAGCACATTTCCCCCTTTCGTCCTGAGTTCAAGTGTCTTCAAAGCCCATGACACCTGTAAGAGAGAGGGCTTGCAGAGAGCAGCCCACTCTGCTTACTTCCATCAGATGAGAGAGCAGCAGCAAGTCTGGGAGTTCAAATCAGGAACAGGAAGGGTTAAGACGGGTCCAGGGCTCTGCAGAGTCCTGGTGGCTCAGCTCCAGGTTGGTAGCAGGGAAGCAGGGGAGGAGCTAGCTTCAGCAGGGGCTGGAAAGGAGGGAGGAGAGAGAACGGCACCTCAGGAGCCTGGTTTGGGACCACGGAGGACCCATAGAGCAAGGAGGAGGGGCGTTTGGAGTCTTAAAAGGGGGGTCAGAGCCCACGAGACGCCATTGTGGGCTTCTGCCCCATGCAGAGCAGACATGATTTGAGACATCTCACCACTGTATATAGCATGCACAATAAAACTATGAAAATCCAGAGGATGTGTGGAGTGCTTACTCGGGAGTAGCCAACACCCCATCTGTGACAGCAAGCCCACAAACTTTTGATGGCTACCCCGAGGGAAGAGGGCTGCAAATGGAGCAGCCGGCATGAAGTTGGCAGCATCTAAAGCAGAAGAGAGAGATGCCGAGGGAGGATTGGCATGAGTTGCCAGCACCCTGCAACTATGGAACGGCTCAAGCACCAGGTAGGCACCCGGGCACAGGGGAAGCCAAGCTTAGTGAACCGAGCAGCTCTGAACACAGCCAAGCCGGGGGAGCGGAGGCTGGACAAGCAGAGAGGACACTCGGGACGGGCCAGCACTTCGTAGGGCGACCCTCAGCACAAGCTGGCTCTAAGACTGAGAGGCATGGTGGCGTGGAAGTGCAGGAGGCGGAGAGGCGAGTCCGGGCAGAGGGGACAGACGGAGGGGAAAGGCAGCGGCCACAAGTTCCCATACAGTCCCGGGGAGGCAGCTGCAGCACAGCACAGCCCCCTCCAGCCAGATGTGATGCAGAGGGACAAAGCCCGCGCGCGGGTACTTTTAAACGCTGACGCGGGAAAACAGAGGAAAGAGAAAGGCGGGAGATGCCTTTACAATGCACCCAGCCACTGGGTGGAACACTGCCCCCAGAGGAAGGAATGGCGAGAGCAGGCAGGCACAGACACAAGCTTGGATGCCAGATCAGGAGGGGAGGGGCCAGGCAGAGCACCAACAACTGAGCCCTCCTGTAACACCCCACAGCACGACAAAGAGATGGAAGTGAGTCTGCAGCTGCCAAGAGGCCAGACCCAGGAGACAGTCGGGCTTCTCCGCAGGGGCAGCAGCGACGATTTCCTATCGGTGCACTTGGCTAAGCAGGATCAGATTCCCATTTTCCCAAGGGAGCTGCCCATGAGCGTCTTGACCGTAGGCGGCCGGGAATTGCAGGAGGGTGAGGTCACGCAACAGACCCCCTCTCGGAAGATGACAGTGAACAAGCACGCAGAAGTGCTAGCTTTGGACTTAATGGACAATGACCCTGTGGGCAGCCAGCGCCGGGGAGATCTCACCTTTGGAGATGCAGACGGCAAGGAGCACTGCAGGAAAGAAGGAGAATCCTCAGGATCGCACCACATCAGCTCCCCAGGCGGATGGAACGACGCAGAGGCGGGGATGCAGGAAGAGAAACTGAGCCAACTCACCAAAGAGGACACTTTGACCCAGAACATACGGAGGGACTTGAGGGAGAAAAAGGGGGCAGGGGAAGGGCTTGCAGAGAAAGAGGGGTTACTCTTTAGCAATGATGCCCGGTATATGCCCCAGGACTCCCTCAGAGGGAAGATTCTCAAGCAATATCATGACAACCCCACGGAGGGGCATGCAGTACATGTCTTCACGAGGCTCACACCCAGTAAGGCCAGTCTTGGGCGAAACCCCAGAGCCTTCCCAGAGCAGGGGGAGGGGGAGATTGGGGGACCACCTATTGAGGCATGGGGTGAGAGGAGGGAGACAGTACACCAACAACTGGATGGAGACGTGGCAAGGGGCAATGAGGCTTACAAGGAGGGGGCAGACCATCACAGGGGACTGGAGAAGGTCTTCCACGGAGGGGACAGGGTCTGGCTGTGGTCAGAAGGCCTTCCCATGGGGGGAAGGGGGAAGAAGCTGGCACCCAGAAGGCTGGGGCCCTTCAAGGTTCTGACACAGATCAACCCTGTCACCTTCAGGGGGGAAGCACCTACAGCGAGAAAGGTCCATCCCGTGGGTCACAGGTCTTTGCTCTCACACTTTAGGGAAAGCCCAAGGTTCAGAGGACGTGACACACATCCAACACAAGACGCTGACAGGAGGGAGGGGGAGGAAATCACACAAAAGACACTAGACAGAAGGGTGGAGGGAGAAGGCAGCCAAGAGGTTCCAGAAAGAAAGGAAGAGGAGGAGGTCTACAGTGCCACAGCGAGCCCGGGCTCCCGGTGGGGGGAGGGGGGGTTAAAATGTCTGATGGCCAGGCAGGGCACTCCTGCTTCCCAAAACGCGGAGGCAACCACGCACACCATGCAAGGGGAGGACCGCACACTGGAACTGCACGCTCCTTTCTCCCACAGACCCAAACCACCACACGTCAGTAGCACAGGGAACACAGAGGGGGAGGGCGATCCCAGGTGGGGAGCAGGGGAGACGCAGACCCAAGGAGCCCTCCGGGAATCGGAAGCAATTTTCCAGAGGGAGGAGGAGGATGACAACGGAAGGAACTACACGGACCAGCCACCCAGCACCGACGGGGAACAGGATTTTACACACACTACAGAGGAGGAAGACCTGTCAGGCTTCCAGCCCTCTTTACAGACATCAGACCAGGCAAACCAGGCCTCAGGAAGGGGGGGGGGAGCCTGGAGGGGGGGTGGATGTAAGAGAGAGGGCTTGCAGAGAGCAGCCCACTCTGCTTACTTCCACCAGATGGGAGAGCAGCAGCAAGTCTGGGAGTTCAAATCAGGAACAGGAAGGGTTAAGACGGGTCCAGGGCTCTGCAGAGTCCTGGTGGCTCAGCTCCAGGTTGGTAGCAGGGAAGCAGGGGAGGAGCTAGCTTCAGCAGGGGCTGGAAAGGAGGGAGGAGAGAGAACGGCACCTCAGGAGCCTGGTTTGGGACCACGGAGGACCCATAGAGCAAGGAGGAGGGGCGTTTGGAGTCTTAAAAGGGGGGTCAGAGCCCACGAGACGCCATTGTGGGCTTCTGCCCCATGCAGAGCAGACATGATTTGAGACATCTCACCACTGTATATAGCATGCACAATAAAACTATGAAAATCCAGAGGATGTGTGGAGTGCTTACTCGGGAGTAGCCAACACCCCATCTGTGACAGCACCTTTGGGAAAGGCTGTTCTCCAATTGGAGAAATCACAAGGGAGTGGCCTCTCCTTCCTTGGAGGCCTTGAAGCAGATTTTGGGTCTGTAATGGAAACTCTAGCTGAGATTCCTGAATTGCAGGGGGTCAGACTAGAGGACCCTTGGTGCCCCTTCAGTCCTGTGCTTCTATACTGCTCTTGGCTCGAGGGTTGCCACTTTGGAAGCAAAAGGTGGCCCTGGTGAGGAGCAGCAGCCTGTAATGTGGCCCTCTTGCCTCTCACCTTGAGGAAGGTTTGCTTCCCCTCATCCCTTGCCAGAGAGGCTGAGATGTTGCCCTTGAGCCCTTCAACCTCCCCGGCTGGAAAAGAAGCATCTCCTCTCCTCCCCCCCCCCCGGGTCTGTGCCACGCTGCCTTGTGCTATTTCAGAGCCTGTCGGCCATGAATAGCCCCACGTGGGTCTCATAGTGTAATGTGCAGGATGCTCGGAGTGACTTAGCGTAACTGGATTACACCCCGCGGATGCTCTGCACACTCCAGCTTTGTCCCTGCAGACCCTGGGGCTTTGCCGGGTCTTACGTGTCACCGGACCGCGGCTTAGGCAGAATTAGGCCACTTAGGGGCCAACCGTCTCGCCTGGAGGAATAGCCGGGCAATCTCTGAAGGGGAGGCCAGAAGGGAGACACACTCATCTGGTGGATCAGGCAGGAGCTTCTCCCACCTCCCGGATTCCAGGCACCCGGAAGGTGCCTGATCAGCCACATGCAGGAAGGGAATAGCAAGAGACTTGTTGGCCTCATCCAGCAGGATGACTCTTATCCCATGTTTGTGTCCTCAAAAATGTATCCTTGCCAGGGCTGGGCGATGTCTGCTTTTCCACATCTTCTTTGGCAATCCCTCATAGCAGAGTAAGATTGTCTTCCATGAACACGGTTTTAACAATGAGTCCGTAAGTGACTGTGGAGGCCAGTTCTGGATCCACACTTCCTTCCACAGTGGGGACATTGGTTTCTGGGTGGGAGTTGATCCCGATGAGGGTTTGCCAAGCCTGCCTTCCTCTTAGCACGTTTCTCCCTTTCGTTCTGAGTTCGAGGGTCTTCATAGCCCATGACACCTTGGGTAGAGGCTGTTCTCCAATTGGAGCGCTCGCAGGCCAGGGTTTCCCAGTTACCAGTGCTTATACCACATTTTTTTAAAGATTTGCCTGGAGAGAGTCTTTTTGTTGACCACCAGCATTACGCTTTCCATTTTTAAGTTCGGAATAGAGTAATTGCTTTGGAAGATGATAATCAGGCATCCACACAACATGACCAGTCCAGCGAAGTTGATGTTGAAGAATCATTGCTTCAACACTGATGATCTTTGCTTCTTCCAGGACACTGAATCATAGAATCATAGAATCATAAAGTTGGAAGAGACCACAAGGGCCATCCAGTCCAACCCCCTGCCAAGCAGGAAACGCCATCAAAGCATTCTTGACATATGCCTGTCAAGCCTCTGCTTAAAGACCTCCAAAGGAGGAGACTCCACCACACTCCTTGGCAGCAAATTCCACTGCCGAACAGCTCTTACTGTCAGGAAGTTCTTCCTAATGTTCGCCTGTCTTCCCAAGTGATGTGTAGAATTTTTCGGACGCCATTTGATGGAATCTTTCAAGGAGTTGGAGATGGCGTTTATAAGTGGTCCATGATATATCACCAGCTAAACTTCGCAATATGTCAATATATCATGATGTCTGAAATAAGGGTGGAGCTATGTAGAGGCATCGGCTGGCTTCACGGTTTCCCCTACATCGTGATTTTGGCCAGCTGCTGCTCTTGGAATTCACTGCTCCCTGCAGGAGGCAGGGGAGAACTCAGCCGGCAGAGTTAGTAGAGAAGGATTACTCCCTCCGTGTCCCCCCCCCCCGCATTGATTTTTGCATAGCACACACAAACATGCATCATGATTTGCAATATATTGCCAGGTCAAAAATTATGAACCCAGTATCATGATATGGACCGCAAGGCGGATTTGGGCGATATATTGAAATATTGCCCAGCCCTAATCTTTGTTCTTCTTCGTGCAGCACAGAGTTAAACTGTGGAACTCTGTCAGGGGACCCTGGGTGGGGAGCGAGTTTGCCCAGGGACAGGAACTAAGGGGACCAGCCGAGCAAGAGGAGGGCTGGCTGGAGTGCAAGCCGGAAGGCGGTGCAGGGGCTCTGAGCGAGGCGGAGGAGTCTAGGGATGCAACCGAGACGCAGGCGGGAGAGGCGGTGTCCGAAGATACTGCAGCAGGGGAGGTATCGGAAGCTGGGGAATCGAGGAGGCTGTTTAGCAGTTCGGGGGAGGGGTCTGGTCCTGCTCCCTCCTCTGAGGTTCGTAGATGGGAAAAACGTCAGGAGCAAAGAAGGAAACGAGGCGAGCCGAGGTTGTTTTGCTGGATCGAGACGCGCGCCAGTTCCGGATTCTGACTCAGAATAGGCGGCCATGTCTTTCATAGAATCATAGAATCATAGAGTTGGAAGAGACCACAAGGGCCATCCAGTCCAACCCCCTGCCAAGCAGGAAACGCCATCAAAGCATTCTTGACATATGCCTGTCAAGCCTCTGCTTAAAGACCTCCAAAGGAGGATACTCCACCACACTCCTTGGTAGCAAATTCCACTGCCGAACAGCTCTTACTGTCAGGAAGTTCTTCCTATTGTTTAGGTGGAATCTTCTTTCTTGTAGTTTGAATCCATTGCTCCGTGTCCGCTTCTCTGGAGCAGCAGAAAACAACCTTTCTCCCTCCTCCATATGACATCCTTTCATATATTTGAACATGGCTATCATATCACCCCTTTACCTTCTCTTCTCCAGGCTAAACATACCCAGCTCCCTAAGCCGTTCCTCATAAGGCATCGTTTCTTTCTGAACTCTGAACTGTACATATGTATATAGTATTAAAATCTGAAAAGCCATCACTGAGCCTTGGTAGTCTTTGGCCATGGGAATCCGCACACCAGCCCTGACAAACCCCCTCCCCCAGGAGGCAGAGGTGACCATCAAACTGGATGGCTTTAAAAGAGGGTTAGCTAAATTCGCAAAGGAGGCGGCTTTTGATGATTATGAGCCTCAATGGCTCATCTCTGCCTCTTCTGAATCTCGGTGTTGGAAACCTCTGCTGGTTACTTGGCTGATACTGAATCTGGTCATGATGCAATTAATAAAATGGAAAATCAATCCATGTCAACAATCTCCTAGGGATTTCTAGGTTACTGTCATGAGCAGCGATGCAGTATTCTGAAATGCTTGGGGTGACCTAAATAAATTGGGATCTGAGTTATGATGTTTGATCCCCCCCCCAAGTTTAGTTGACTGAACAAGCTCACCATCCCCATTTGACCTGCTCAAATTTTACCCTCCTCCCAAAAATAGCACTTAACTATAACTGAAATATTTGATTAAGGAGAAGCATCTCTCCAATGCACGTAACAGTAAAATCCTATGTGCATCTTTTCAAAAATAAGTCTTGTTGAGTTTTATGGGACTTATTCTCATGGAAGTGTGTACAGGATCACAGCCTTAATCTGGTTTCCGAGTTATTTTCAGTAGATTTATATCTTTCCTTGGAAATTAATATGCAAGTTCTTGTAAATGTTTTAAGACATCGCCAATTAGTTGCATGAGACAAAAACCTAAGGAGATCTTGCACATCATCATCGTTTATTTTCATGCTGCCTTTCCATCGTTAAAACCCTCAAGGTGGCTCGCAACATGAAATGATTTGCATATTTACAAAAATAGAACCCAAGCAGTCATAAGCAATAAGGGGCATCATATCAAAATGTACACAACAAAATTAAACAATCCCCACATAAGTCATGATAAGTTCTCAAAATAAAGATACGAAAAGAAGGTGGTCTCTCTGGAAGCCTCACCATTGGCAGCTGACCTCTGTCAATCAGTCAAGGGGGGCGGGGCTCTCTGCTCCAGCACCCCAAAAGCCTTCTTTGCAAGTTTTCTAGGTTTAGGGAATTTTGCAATTATATTCTTCCCACCGGTCACCTTCCGAGTCTGGTTTACTAAAAGAACAAGGAAAATGGACCAGCGCAATCTGCTGCCTGTTTGGGACACCCAAAATGCAGGATTGGAGGAAGGCGCTCAGCCCTGAGCTGGACTCTGTCCAAAGGCAGCAGGCTGTGCTTGGCACTTTGGGGTGGGGTGTTTTGCACACATTGCACAATCCTGACGGAGGAGGACTTCATCTCGGGGTGGGTGGACCTGTCAGTTTGGTTGGTTTTTTTAAAGTCCTCATGAAAATTCATCAGCATTTCAGTGCAGATCTCTCCTGGTAAACACACATTTCTGCAAGCAATTTCCCCCAGTGCAAGGCATTTCCCCCACGAATGCATGCACACCCCCACCTAATACTCCAGACAGACAATTTTGTACCCCTTGCTTGGTTGGAGAAATCCGGGGAGGTGCAAATTCCAAAGGGGAGGCTGCCTTTTGGTTCTTGTTCTGATTTGGAAAGGGCACCTGAGGTCTGGAGAGCAGGTGTGCCAGGGCGGGGAGTCCAGACCTGTCCTGGCTAAAAAGCACCAAAGGGATTTGCACTGATGTCCTCCAGTGCTTCAAGTTTTGCTGTTGTGCTTGGAGTTCTCAGTTAATGGTCAGGGTCGGTCCTGGGTTAAGGATCTCCCTATGAATAAGGGTGACCCCACGGGATGCGACCCACTGAACTCTGTCTGGGCATCTGGGCAGAAGCCTTCTCCCCGGACCCCTTTAATGAGGCACCCCACTTCCTTGGAGGAGAGCAGGGCTCCTACAGGCAAGATCCTACTCCAGTTGAGCTGTCAGGTCCTGCCACGACCTCCTTAAATGCCCCAAGAGGGGACCACACTGGAAGAAGGGACTGGGGAGACTCCCCTCCCCAGGCCACGCCCACTGGCCCACCCGGGATTGGCTGGTGGTAGGGCAGGCACCCCTAGCACCCTCTGCTGGCCACGCAAGGCGCAACAGGCTTCCCTGGCGCAGCAGAGAGACGGTCCAGGCCACCAGCCCTGCTCTCCACGGAAGGTGGACAACCCTTCTCTGCTTTGAGGATGGAGGCTGAGTCAGGAGGAAGAGTCTTTGCCCCCACTCTGCCTGCTTGAGAGTGTCGCCAAAGAGGAGCAGCATCTCACTCACCTCTGAGGCAGGCAGGAGCCAAGGGCAGGACCCCTACCCAGCAAAGCAAAGAGATGGGAAGTGGGTACATGGTGGGGAAGGCAGAATTTGCCCCCTGCCCTGCAGCAGGAGTAAAAGGAGAATCGGATGCTCACAGTTCTGGAGAAGACTTGCACTTCTGTTGATACAGCATAGCATGTTGTTGTTGTTGTTGTTGTTGTTGTTGTTTAGTCGTGTCCGACTCTTCGTGACCCCATGGACCAGAGCACTCCAGGCACTCCTGTCTTCCACTGCCTCCCGCAGTTTGGTCAGACTCATGTTGGTAGCTTTGAGAACACTGTCCAACCATCTTGTCCTCTGTCGTCCCCTTCTCCTTGTGCCCTCCATCTTTCCCAACATCAGGGTCTTTTCCAGGGAGTCTTCTCTTCTCATGAGGTGGCCAAAGTATTGGAGCCTCAGCTTCACGATCTGTCCTTCCAGTGAGCACTCAGGGCTGATTTCCTTCAGAATGGATAGGTTTGATCCTCTTGCAGTCCATGGGACTCTCAAGAGTCTCCTCCAGCACCAAAATTCAAAAGCATCAATTCTTCGGCTGGGAAAACCATAGCTTTAACTATACGGACCTTTGTCGGCCAGGTGATGTCTCTGCTTTTTAAGATGCTGTCTAGGAGACAGGAGTGCCTGGCGTGCTATGGTCCATGGGGTCACGAAGAGTCGGACACGACTAAACGACTAAACAACAACAACAACTAGGTTTGTTATTGCTTTTCTCCCAAGAAGCAGGCGTCTTTTAATTTCATGACTGCTGTCACCATCTGCAGTGATCAAGGAGCCCAGGAAAGTAAAATCTCTCACTGCCTCCATAGCATGAGCTTTTTTGCAGCTGCATCGCACTGTTGACTCCTGTTCAGCTTGTGATCCACCAAGACCCCCAGATCCTTTTCACATGTACTGCTAGTAAGCCAGGTGTCCCCCCCATCCAATATTTGTGCATCTGGTTCTTCCCGCCTAAGGGCAGAACCTGACATTAGGATCTTCTTAGGTTCTTGTTTCCTTAAGGCAGGGAGAGGAACAGGCAGGCCAGAAATTGAACCAACAAGCAGGTCTAGTTTCAGGCATGGAGCCCTTCCCAGCCTCCCCACCCCCACCCCGAGATGCTGCCAGGGGCTTCTGCAGGAAACAGAGGGGCTTCTGAATGGCTGTTATCCCTTGCCCCTCTGTTCCATGACTCAAGTCCAGCACTTTCCCTCCTGATCCACCACACACCCTCTGCCGGGGCCCACACGCTGCTCCCAGGCAGTGGTGCTGGAGGAATGCCCAACAGAGGGGGTGGGTGGGGAGGAGGAGGCAGCTGCCCTTGGTTATCACCATCACCATCACAAGAATGGATCATGCCAATGGTCCATCTAGTTCAGCATCCTATTGGTTGGCCATATACCCCCAACGGGACACCCATAAGCGTCACAGCGCTCCCCCCTCCTCCTCCTCTTTTTTTTTTTTTGCAAATCATCTTTATTGGTTTCTTTTCATTTATGTTCATAGAATCACATTATAACATCTCAGCTCTCTTATGGCTAAACATGTATTTCTAGTTACAGGTAGGTAGCCGTGTTGGTCTGACATAGTCGAAACAAAAAATAAAAAAAAATCCTTCCAGTAGCACCTTGGAGACCAACTAAGTTTGTCATTCTTGTGCATGCACACTTCTTCAGATACACTGAAACAGAAGCCACCAGACCCTTTTATATATGGTAGTGAGAGGGTGGAGAGGGGTATTATTCAGAAGGGTGGTGGGAATGGGTGATTGGCTGATAGGAGTGGTAAACCTGTTGACGACTGTTAACGACTGCAATTGGTATTGCAGGAAAAAGCAAGGCGTGAAATGGCTAAAGAAAGCTTTATCATGTATAATGAGATAAGAATCCAGTGTCCTGGATAGAATGTCCTGGGAGATTGAAGTGTTCTCCTACTGGTTTCTCTGTCTTGTGATTCCTGATGTCAGATTTATGTCCATTTATCCTTTGGCGTAGGGTTTGGCCTGTTTGTCCAATATAGAGAGCTGAAGGGCACCGTTGGCATTTGATGGCATACACAATGTTAGAAGATGAGCAATTAAATAGTCCTGAGATGGTATGTTGGATGTTGTTGGGGCCAGTAATGGTGTTGTCTGGGTGTATGTGGCAGCAAAGTTGGCATCTGGGTTTATTGCAGGCTCTGGTACCAGTGTCCATGTTAAGTCTGGTGGTTGTATTATTGTGGGTGAGGAGTTGTTTAAGATTGGGTGGCTGTCTGTAGGCAATGAAAGGTCTTCCTCCCAGAGCTTGAGAAAGGGAGCTGTCATTGTCCAGGAGAGGCTGTAGATCTCTGATGATGCGTTGTACTGTTTTAGCTTGGGAGCTGTATGTGATGACTAGTGGTGTTCTGTGATTTTCTTTTTTGGGTCTGTCTTGCAGCAGGTTCTCTCTAGGTATCAGTCTGGCTCTGTTGATCTGTTGTTTAACTTCATCAGGTGGATATTTTAGTTCTAAAAAGGTTTGCTGTAGATCTCTTAGGTGAAAGTCTCTGGAGTTGGAACAGATGCGGCTGTAACGTAGGGCCTGGCTGTATACGATGGATTGTTTGGTATGTTTGGGATGGTAGCTAGAAGCATGTAGATATGTTTGTCGGTCAGTTGGTTTACAGTATAGGGTGGTGCCTATACGACCATCCTGTATTTTTATAGTAGTGTCCAAAAAGTGTATTTCTTGCATAGATTGGTTCATTGTTAGGTTGATGGTGCGGTGAAAGTCATTGAATGTCTGGTGGAAGGTGTCCAGGGTCTGTTGTCCATGTGTCCAGATAATAAAAAATATCGTCAATGTATCACAGGTACAAGAGAGGTTTGAGTGGGTAGGAGTCTAGGAAACGATGTTCTAAATCTGCCATGAAGATGTTGGCATACTGTGGGGCCATGCGGGTGCCCATGGCTGTGCCGCTGATCTGGAGGAACAGGTCATCACCAAATTTGAAGTGGTTGTGGGTAAGGACAAAGTGGCAGAGTTTGGTAGCAAAGTCCGCTGTGATTTTATCTGAAATGGTGTTCCTTATGGCTTGTAAACCATCGTTGTGTGGGATGTTGGTATACAGAGATTCCACATCCATAGTGGCTAGTATAGTGTTGTTAGGAAGATTATTCAATGATTGTATTTTCCTCAGAAAATCTGTGGTGTCACGTACATAGCTGGGAGCACTGATAGCATATGGTTTCAGAACAGAGTCCATATAGCCAGAAACACCCACTGTAATAGTGTCAATACCTGAGATGATGGGGTGTCCATGTATTTCTAAATAATAATAAAGAAAACAAAAACAAAAATTTGTGCTTAATTGCTTGATTCGTTCGCATTCCTTTTATACTTGACTTCCCTCCCTTTCTTACTTGGGTCCTCAGTTTTACTTAGAATCATAGAATCATAGAGTTGGAAGAGACCACAAGGGCCATCCAGTCCAACCCCCTGCCAAGCAGGAAACACCATCAAAGCATTCCTGACAGATGGCTGTCAAGCCTCTGCTTAAAGACCTCCAAAGAGGGAGACTCCACCACACTCCTTGGTAGCAAATTCCACTGCCGAACAGCTCTTACTGTCAGGAAGTTCTTCCTAATGTTTAGGTGGAATCTTCTTTCTTGAAATTTGAATCCATTGCTCCGTGTCCGCTTCTCTGGAGCAGCAGAAAACAATCTTTCTCCCTCCTCCATATGACATCCTTTCATATATTTGAACATGGCTATCATATCACCCCTTAACCTTCTCTTCTCTTATTGAATGCCTCTCTTATGAGTGAGTTTTCCTGTTTTTCCACTATATTTTAGTATTTTTTTTCTTACAGAAGTTATTATAAACCAGTCAAAATTTCAATTTCCCCATATTGTTTGAATATGTTCCAATCTTTTTTTAAAAAATGTTTTGTTTGATCTCTTATCTGCCTGGTCAACTTGTCCATCTCCGCGCTCTCCTCTTTCGGGATTTCCAGCACCTGCCATCAGAAGGACTGCTCCCTCCCACTGGGGAGGCAGAGCAGAGCCATCCTGACCTCCTCCTCCTCCTCCTCCTCCTCCTCCTCCTCCTCCTCCTCCTCCTCCTCCTCCTCCTCCTCCTCCTCCTCCATGAATTTGTCCAATCCTCTTCTCAAGCCATCCAACTTGATGGCCAGCCTTGCCTCCTGTGGGGGCGAGTTCCATGGTTTAACTGTGCTCTGCCTTGGAGCAGGGAGAGAAGGGGAGGCGACCAGCATGGCCTCTTCCTCCTTGCCCAGGCTGGGGAGGCCTGCTGGGTATGTCTGGCTGCTCCTGAGGAGATGAGAGGGGTGGGTGGGGTCCTCTCTCCCCCCCCCGCCTGCTCCATGCGCATTATTGCTCCGCCATCAATAATTCACAGGCTGCTGCTGCTGTGGCTCCACCAAGACTCTCTGGCTGCATCCATTAGAGGAGAGAGGAGAGATGTCAGGAACCCGAGAGCTGCATCCTGGAGGTGCTGCAGCGGAGGCTCCTGCGAAGCAGCTGACCCGCCGCTTCTCTCTCTCTCTCTCTCTCTCTCTCTCTCTCTCTCTCTCTCTCTCTCTCTCTCTCTCTCTCTCTCTCTCTCTCTCTCTCTCTGCAGCTTCTGCTCTCCTCCCTTCCACCCTCCCCATGTTGCCATGGGGGTTTCCTCTTCATTTGCCCCCCATCGCGCCAGCCTTGTGCGGCTTCTCTGGAAGCAGATGTGCTTGGAGCTTTGAGAGCCCGATAAAAAGGCAGAGCATCAAGAGGTGTTGGTGCAGGATGAAACATTGCTTACTTTTGCACCCGCAGGTGTTCATAAGGAGACCAAAGAGCCTGCCGGATCAGGCCAATGGCCCACCTTGCCCAGCATCCTGTTCTTGCAGGAGGTAGAGCGTAGCTTGTTCGCCTTAGAGAGCCCCCTCCTCCTCCTTGAATTTGTCCAATCTTCTTTTAAAGGCCTCCAAGCTGGTGTCCCCCGTGGGAGCAAGTGCCGCAATTGAATTCTGTGCTGCATGAAGAAGTCCTTCCCACGTTCAGCTTCATGGGAATGTCCAGGAGTTCTCAGTGTTAGGAGAGAGGGAGGAAATGTCCCTTTTCCCCACTCTTTGTGGATGGTGTCCTGCTGGAGATTCGGCTTGTACCAAGCTGCCCTTCAGGGCTTTCTGGAAAAGTTTCTTCTTCCCCTCTCTTCTGTCTTTCACCCCTCCCCAAAATGCCCCTGAATTGATAGGGGGCCCATCTTCAACCTCTGTGAGACTTGCCTTGGTCTCTGTTCACTGGATCCCCCCCATATAATTTAGATTAGGCCTGTGGGAATCTGCTCTGTGTCCAGCTCCCTGACAACGGCTCCCAAGGGTCATCTCTTCCAAGCACCTGCAATGCAGGAATCACAGCCATAAAATTATTTCCATCACTTGTTCCCTGCCATTGAGCTCTGGTATCTTCCTCTGGGCTTCTCCCCTTGGAGACTGGAGGCTGGGCTGGGCAGAGACCTTTCTTAGAGGGACAAACAAATGCAGACGTATCT
The DNA here is from genome assembly GCF_965207765.1 of Zootoca vivipara. Lineage (NCBI taxonomy): Eukaryota > Metazoa > Chordata > Lepidosauria > Squamata > Lacertidae > Zootoca > Zootoca vivipara. The sequence goes on along the minus strand of NC_142582.1, from coordinate 134,347,259 downwards.
TCTCGGTGAAGTTTGCACTTTGCCCGAGGTGAGCCTTAGAGGGAGAGGCCCTGCGCATTGATGGTGCGGCCTAAGAAATGATGGCAGTGCAGGGGTTAATCGAACATGGAGCAATTCAGGAGTTGATGGATGGCTTGCAACTTTTCTCCAGCCTTTCCAGGAAAGGTGGGGGTGGCATCTCTGAGCCACTTTGCTTCCAAGCTTGCATAGAACTTGCGTGCCTATCGATCTCTTCCATCTTTGGGTCTTGCTACTAAAGGATTCTCAAGGCAGCTCAGGATAAATGTCCATAAAATATTAACACTGGATAATTAAAACAATACATAAGCAGGAGGATAAATATACGTGGAGGTCCAGGGAGAAAGCCGCCCAGCGCCCTTCTGAAACAAAGATGTCTTTTCGGGAGACGGTGAAGGAATGATCTGCTCTTTCTCCTCTCTCACATACAAACCCCTCCAAGGAGAGACTCTGAGCAGCGATTCTCCTCAAGGACTCCACAGAGTAAAGGAGTCTGGCTTCACTGGGATGCAGAGGGTGCTTAAAAAAAACACCAAGGCTCTCTCCTCACTCCAGATCCCAGCGCTGGAAGACGGAGTCCTCTGTCAGGGATGCTTGAGTTGTGATTCCCACTTTGGAGGGGGTTAGACTAGATGACCCTTCCAACTCTACAGTGCTGTGATTCCCACAGTGCAGGGTTAAACCCTGGAATATGCTCCCAGGTGTATACAGATTCATGGAGGAGGAGGAGGAGGAGGAGGAGGAGGAGGAGGAGGAGGAGGAGGAGGAGGAGGAGGAGAGGGCTATCGGTGGTTACTATCCAGGAAGGCTCTGCTCTGCAGTTGGAGACAAGTCAATGGTTCTGAATACAGTGGTACCTTGAATTACTTCCAGAAGTCCGTTCCAAAACCAAAGCATTCCAAAACCAAGGCACACTTCTTTCCCATAGAAAGTAATGCAAAATGGATGAATCCATTCCAGACTTTTAAAAACAACCCCTAAAAGAGCAATTTAGCACCAATTTTACTATCTAATGAGACCATTGGTCCATAAGATGAAAGCAGTAAACAATGTACTGCAGTCACACAATCAATCCATCAGTAGCTGAACTGGGTTCCACACAGTCACGAGAACAAAACAAAAAAGAGCCACAAAAACAGAAATGCAAAATAAATAGCAAAAACAGACAGACCTTAGCATAACACTCAAAATGGAGCACATTCGGCTTCTGAAAAAAGTTCACAAAGTGAAACACTTACTTCTGGGTTTGCAGTTTTGGGGTTCCAAGTTGTTTGAGTACCAAGGCGTTTGAGAACCAAGGGACCACTGTACACCGCTTGGTGGAAGCCACAGGAGAGGAGAGGGATGCTCATGTGCTCGGATTCTGCTTGCTGGTTTCCCTTGGGGCATCTGGGTGGCTACTGTGAGCACAGGACCCTGTCCATTTTAATGAAGAAGACAGGCTATGCTGTGGTCACAGGCAGCTCACCCTCTCGGCCTCACCTGTCTTCTCCTTTGCCCCCCCTCCCGACTTGTGACTCTGGAAGGGCAGGCCAGGAGGGGGGGGGGCTCCAAGCAAATGGGCTTCTGCCATCCTTTCAAGCTGTAGCAATGAGAGCAACTGGCTGCTCAACATTTTAATTAAGCTTACAAGGTGAAAATAAAAGGAAAACCTGAAAGGAGCAAGTAGCATCGAGGAGTTTTACAGCTCAATTCACGTCTTAGCTCACTGCGAGGGTGCTAAGGAGGGAGAGAGCCCAATGAAGCTGAATGCTGGAAGATTCAGGAGAGATAAAGGGAGTTCAACTGTGGAACTCCCTCCCACAGGAGGCAGGGAGGGCCACAAACCTGGATGGCTTTAAAAGAACTGTGGACAAATTCATGGAGGAGGAGGAGAGGGCTATCAATGGCCACCAGCCAGGATGTTCTGCTTTGGCTCCACAACTGGAGGCAGAAATGCTCTAAATACAAATTGCTGGAAGCCAAAGGAGGAGAGAGTTGCTTTGGGTTCAAGTCCTGCTTGTGGGTTTCCCCTTGAGACATCTGGCCGGCCACTGTAAGAAGAGGAGGCTGGACTAGGTGAGCCGTAGGCCTGATACTGCATGTCTGAGGTTTTGATCCCTGGCAAGAGGTTGGCCAGCCTCTTGTTCTTGGGACAAGCTCTTCCATTGTTGAGCATCTCAGATCGGGAGGAGTTGACACTTGCTTCCCTGTTGCAAGACCCACCAATTTGGGGTCAGGCCTGACCTTTGGAGCAATGGAGAGCAGGAGTCTACTCCCTCTTCAGCTCTTCCAGGGCAGCTGCCCAGTCCCCTTTTCATCTTCACCTGAATCATCACCATTGTTTATTTGTGTGCTGCCTTTCCATAGCCAAACCCTGCCCAAGGCGGCTTTCAAAATGGAAATAGTCATGGAACTGCAAAAATAGGACAAAAGTAGCCGTAAGCAATAACTAGAAGTGAATCAAAACAAACACAGCAAAATTGAAACACTCCCCACATAAGTCATAAAAGGATTATAAAAAATACAGGTGCAAAAAATAATAATACCAATAGCAGCAAAATTAGCATCTCCAGAGTTAAATGTTGACCCCAAGAAAAACCCCTAAACCCCACCCCACCCCAAGAGTCTGCAGGCATCCTGAAAAGAAGGTCTTTCAGGGCTCACAAGCAAGAAGGCCTTTCTCAAAGCCTCAGCTCCATCTGTCGGTCCATCCACCATCTGTCCGGGCCCCAGAGCCCTCCCTGGTCAGGTGCCTCAAGAGGCTCGCAAAGCAGGGAGCAGGTCTTGCAGGACTCGCACCAAGAACCTTCTCCGCTCTGGACCTCTCCGGCTCCTCCGACTCTTCTTCCCAGGACCTGCCTTCAAGGACCCTTGCCATTCCAGCCTCCGTCCTGGTCTACCTCCTCCTTATAATGTGGATTTCCGTGTGTCTCGGACTCCAGACCAGCCTGGTCAGCGTAGAAGACTCTGTGTGTCCGTCTGTTGGAGACTCTGTTCCCTTCGCACCCAAGCAGCCTTGGCTTGCCTTTGTCCTTTCAGCTGCCTCCTGGGGACCTGACGCTTCCTGCTTGCTGAGCTCTCAGCTTCTGCTTCCAGCGTTGGGGCCTTTTGCTCTTGGGACCGAGGTCCAGGGTTTATTTTAAAGGGAGGATGTCACCTCCCTGGTGCTGGCCCAGCCTGCCAGCCTGTCAACATCATTTTCCATCTCTGTCAAATCTGTAAGCGTTTCTGACTTTTTCCTGTCATCCGTTAACATTTTGCTGTTTCCCCCTAAGCATCAAACTTCACCTTCCCTTGACATCCTCCTCCTTACTCCACGCAGAGCTGGGGAAACCCACTTCTGTTGTTTTCTACGCCTCTGGCCAGTCTCAGCTCCTTCTGGGAGGACAGGGCTGCGGCTACTTATGGCTTCTCTGTGGGGAGTTCTGGTCGGTCCTGGTGAGAGCCTCCTGGTGGACATTGTAGTCATTCTAGGCTGCATCATCAGGAGGTTGGAATAGATAACCCTCAGGCTTCCTTCAAACAATACAATTCTATGATTCTAAGTCATGAGTAGGCAAACTAAGGCCCGGGGGGGGGGGGGGCGGGTCTGGGCCAATCGCCTTCTAAATCCTGCCCACGGACAGTCCGGGAATCAGCGTGTTTTTACATGAGTAGAATGTGTGCTTTTATTTAAAATGCATCTCTGGGTTATTTGTGGGGCATAGGAATTCATTCATTATTTTTTCCCAAAATATAGTCTGGCCCCCCACAAGGTCTGAGGGACAGTGGCCTGGCCCCCTGATGAAAAAGTTTGCTGACCCCTGTTCTAAGTCTAGTGTCTTCAGACCATACATGGAATACAGTTTCCAGTTCCGGGCGCCACAATTTAAGAAGGTTATTGACAAGCCAGAATGTCTGCAGAGGAGGGCAACCAAGATTATCCAGGGTCTGGAAACTAAGCCTTATGAGGAACGGTTGAAGGAGCTGGGTATGTTTTGCCTGGAAAAGAGGAGACTGAGAGGAGAAATGAGAACCATCTTCAAATATCTCAAAGGCTGTCACATGGAAGAGGGACCAAGCTTGTTTTCTACTGCTCTGGGGGGGGGGGAGGACTCGAGGCAATGGCTTCAAGTTCCAAGAAAGGAGATTCTGACTAAACATCAGGAAGAACTTTCTGACCATAGGAGCTGTTCCATAGTGGAATGGTTTCCCTCGGGAGGTTGTGGACTCTCCTTCCTTGGAAGTTTCTAAGCAGAGGCTGGATGTCCACCTCTCCTGGATGCTTTAGCTGCCTTGCAGGGGGTTGGACTGGATGACCCTTAGTGCCCATTCCAATTCTATGATCTATGATTCTGCACCTGACCCTTCACCTGCCAGTTGGATGCAAGTGCAGGAGAGCAGCGTTTCCTCCTCGGCTTGAGAGAGAAGGTTGTCGGCAAGGTGTGGATTTATGGGATGATCTGCTCCTGGCAGAGTTAATTTCCAGCAGATGCCAGGATAGCTGAAAGCCCCCATTACTACACTTCTCACCTGCAAAAGTTCAGTCATCTCTTTCAGGAGTTTCCTCCTTGTCTTCTGGCTGGCTGACAGGAGAATGCCAGGCCGCTCTGCTGTCCTCAGATGTCTCAACTTCTGCTAACTAACATGTTCTAATTGTTATCTTAAGTATTCCCCTCCTCCCTTTTGTACACCGCTTTGACCTTTCTAATAGGAAGCAATTAATGAGTTGTGCAAATAAACGAATAAAGCAACTAAACCGTTAGGTTTCAATTAGAAATGCAAACAATCTTGCAAAGGAGTTGAGCTGCTAGCAGGAAGCAGGAACCTCCTCAATGGGGAGGGGGGGAAAGCAGGCAACAGGTTTTCCTTGGTTATTTTCCTCTATGCCAGGGGTCCCCAGACTTACCCGGCTTTGGGCCGGTGCCCGCCACGCCGATCGTGCGGCGGGCCGGAGGGCGGGGGGTGCGCGCCCGTGCGCATGCGCACACACACTTACTGGCGCGGTGGCGCGCTTCCAGGTTGGAAAAATCGCCGAAAATCGTTTGTGTGCATGCATATGGGCCTCCCCCCCAACCCGGAAGTGCACCGGAAATGACCTCTTCTGGGTCGGGAGAGGCCCATACGCATGCGCACAAACGATTTTCAGCGCTTTTTCCTGATCTGGAAGTGCGCCGCCGCGCTGCGCGCCGTAAGAGCGGGCGGCGGGGGTCGTCATGGGCCGGATTGGGCGGCCAATTGGGCTGCATCTGGCCCGCGGGCCGTAGTTTGGGGACCCCTGCTCTATGCTAATCTGCCTCAAACAGAACTTGAAAGTGTTGTTATCACCTCATTGACTTGGCAGGCCAAGAAGTGTCTGTCAGATGGCTCCTGAATCTGCCCCTGCCCGCCTGCCATCCCTGCTCCTCCTCTAGCTTTCCAGAGTCATAGAAGTGCAGAGTTGGAAGAGACCCAAGGGGTCATTTAGCCCACCCCACCCCCTGCAATGCTGGAATCGCAGCCACATTGCAGGAGCCCAAAGTGGGGCTGGGGGGTCCTCTCTCTTTCCCCCTCTCCATTGCCCGGGATTCTGAGGAGCCTTCTGGGGAGCTCAGTGGATCTCCCTATGGATCCCATTCCTGGCTTCTCTTTCTATACTAGGCCACAGAACTTGTGGGGAAGCTTTTTTCCGCCTGGCTGAAGTTGGTGGGCCTAAAATTTACCTGCCTCTGTGGAGGCACCTACATCCAGTCCTGTTTAGGGAAGTTTTTAATGTTTGAAATTTTATTCTGTTTTTAGTGTTCTGTTGGGCGCTGAGAGTGGCTGGGGAAACCCAGCTAAATGGGTGGGGTATAAATAATGAAATTATTACAGTGGTACCTTGGTTCTCAAACTTAATCTGTTCCGGAAGTCCGTTCCAAAACCATAGCGTAATGCAAACCAAAGTAATGCAAAATGGATTAATCCGTTTCAGACTTTTAAAAACAACCCCTAAAACATCAATTTAACATGAATTTTACTACCTAACGAGACAATTGATCCATAAATGAAAGCAATGTACTGTACTATAAAATAAACAAGCGAGTATTGTAGATGATGAAAATTAAATTTTTATTTTCTTACTTGCTCTGATGATAGTCATTGTTTGGAAGGGGGACTTTTATCCATTTCCGCAGTAACACCATCTGTCAATCAGCTGAACCGGGTTCCACACAGTCACAAAAACAAATTAACTGAAAAAGCCTCAAAAACAAAAATTCAAAATAAATAGCAAAACCAAAAGTGCCAAATACTGTGGTATCTTGGTTCTCGAACTTAATCCATTCCAGAAGTCTGTTTGACTTCCGAAATGTTCTAAAACCAGGACACAGCTTCTGATTGGTGCAGGCGCCCCGGAAACAATAGACGACAGCCACATCGGACGTTGGCTTCCGGAAAACGTTTGAAAACCAGAACACTTACTTCCAGGTTTTCGGTGTTTGGGAACCAAGGTGTTTGAGAACTAAGGTACCACTGTATTATTATTATTATTATTATTATTATTATTATTATTATTATTATTATTAATATTATCCATGGCCACCATCCCTGGGAGAGAAGGCTAAGCTCTGCCTCCACAGTCGGAGGCAGCAATGCTTCTGAATCCTAGGAGGGGCCAGGTCGTTTGTGCTTGGATCCTGCTTGCAAATTTCCCTCTGGGGCATCTTCTCTGCTGCTGTGAGCGGACTAGATAGGCCATTGCTTTAGCCTCTCGGCATTCAGAGGCAGCATCATGCACAAGCAGTCATAATAATAATAATAATAATAATAATAATAATAATAATAATAATAATAATTTACTATTTGTACCCCGCCCATCTGGCTGAGTCTCCCCAGCCACTCTGGGCAGCTCCCAATCAAATATTAAAACAATACAGCATTAAATATTAAAAAAAACTTCCCTCAACAGGGCTGCCTTCAGATGTCTTTTAAAAGTAGGAGAGCTGCTTATTTCCTTGACATCTGTTGGAAGTTACAGGTAGGTAGCCGTGTTGGTCTGGGTCGAAGTAAAATAAAAAAAATCCTTCAGTAGCACCTTAAAGACCAACTAAGTTTTTATTTTGGTATGAGCTTTCGTGTGCATGCACACTTCTTCAGATACAGTGAAATGGGAGTCCCCAGGCACTTATGTAGAGAAGGGGTGGGGAGGGGTGGGGATGGGGAGGGGGGATCACTCAGAAGGGTGGTGGAAGTGGGTGATTGACTGACTGATAGCTGTTGATGACCGAAAACGACTGCAAATGGTTTTGCATGAAAAAGCAAGGGTTGAGATGGCTGAAGATCGCTTATCATGTATAATGAGATAAGAATCCGATATCTCTGTTGGAAGGGCATTCCACAGGGCGGGTGCCACTACCGAGAAGGCCCTCTGAATGCACAAGATTCTTTCCTGCGCATTTCCTTGTGCCACTTGCCAGGCACGATGCTCCTGCGCTCGCCTTCCCTGACCCAGCCTGGCCTCCTTTCCCTGGCATGGAGGGCCTGTTTCTCTGGGGGGGGGGCACTGAGGGGGACCCTCCCCATCTGCTGCCAGGAGGAAGAGCAAGCGCTCCTGTCCGGAATCTGCTTGCAAGGAGTTGTGTAGGGAACGGGAAAAGGTTAGTTAGCTGGACTTTATTTCCATGTCGCCTTTTGGCCAGAAAGGACTCCCAGGGCAACTCTCAAGGAGCAGAAGATAAATAAAACTGAAGCAATAAAATGCAGCTTATAGAAATCTGGGGCAAAATCCGAACATCTACTCCCCCCCCCCGAAAAATAAGGTCACTCTTCCCAAATGCACACAATACACTTCCTGAGGACAAAAGAATTTATGAATGTAAGAAGAGTTTGCTGGATCAGGCCAGTGGCCCATCTAGTCCAGCCTCCTGTTTCTGTTTCTGTGTCTGGAGCCTCGCTGCAAATGGCCCGCCTTCTCCAGGGTCAGAAAAATTGGGGGCCTTCTCCTCAAGGATGTGCTTAAACATCACCCTTGGAAGTCTGAATTAATGCAAAAGAATATTCTCTGTGGAAAGGCGTAAATGGTTTTATTCCAAAAATTTATGGTTCCTTCTCAGAACGACCTGCCTCCCTCATGTTCAAAGCTGCTGGGGAAGGGAACAAGTTTAATTGGTACATTTATAGTCCTGGACTGCCTGGCTCTCCACGAAGGAGCCCAACCACTTTCTTTCCAACGCAACGCATAAATTGGAGCAATATTGGATTCTGCAGAGAAGAGATTACCCTCTCAGCTGCCTATAAAAATGAATTTGTTTCTGTAAGCTTTTTCCCTTTGTCCAGTGGACACAGAGTCTCCTGGGCGTCCGCAATGGAGGCAGAAAAAGACAAATCATGCCATTGGTCGGCCCCTGGGCTCTCGACACCCTCTGGATGTGGGGCAGGGGCAGACTGTCCCCCATCAGGGCAGGCCATGGGGGTCCTTGTCTGGGGGCGGGAGGCCGAGCCCTCTGGACATGAAGGGAGTTGGCAGAGGGGCTGGAAGAGGTTGCAGACTGACATTCCATAAACCACAGAGAGCATTTTAATATGTTTTATATCCTGCCTTTCAACAAAGCAGTTTGCAAGGCGGCTAATGTTAAGTGCACAGAACCATGTGGGATGGAAATAATTAAACGGAGGCAGAAGAAAATCGGCAGCAAAGTAATCTTCAGCCGTCATAAAAAAAAGCACTATCTCCTTCCAATAAAACAGTTTTAAGTTGGAAGCAAAGCGAAGTTGGAGCCAAGGAAATTTATCTGGGGGGGGGAGGGCGATTGCACGGCCTGGATCTTCAGCTTGCCCGTGGTTTCAGACATGTGCTCCTAGGATTGCAGAGTTGGGAGGGACCTCAAGGGTCATCTAGTCCAACCCCCTGCAATGCGGGACTCAAAGCTGATTACCGTCTGCGAATGGTTGAGAGGGAGCCAGGAGCTGCTGGGTTATTTGTGGGGCATAGGAATTCGTTCATATTTCCCTCCCCAAAATATAGTCCGGCCTCCTGCTGAAAAAGTTTGCTGACCCCTGACATATTAGCTGTATTTCTGCCCCAGTGGGGGTGGAAACTTGCAAAATCGCCAGTTTCATAAAGCAACAGGTTACCATAACTTCTCTATTAGAAGCGCACTCAAGGATTTCCAAGAGTACACACGATCACATTTATTGTGGCCCTTTGGGCCACCACCACAATATTTCTTCAGCTGCGACTGGTTTCCTGCTAAACTCCTGCAACTTTCCTGCTGCAAATGCTCCAGTTCTTTTGGTGACGTTGGTTGTCCTGCTTTTAATGTGCTACAGCACAAGAGCACCTATGCATAACACTCGGATTCCTTGTGATGGAGCCATCCCCACTTTCCCATTGCTGGAGACCTCAGGAGGGGAGAGGGCTCTTGTGTTCGAATCCTGATTGCTGGTTTCCCGTAATGGGCATCTGGTAGACCTCTGTGAGGACAGGCTGCTGCTGGGCTGGATGGGCCCCTTTGGCCTGATCCTGCAGAGCTGTGCTTACTGTTGTGTCTTTGTGCATGGATCTAAGCAATTGCTTAGAACAGGAATCACAGCCAGAACATGTCCTCCTTTTCAAGGGTAAAATTTCTCTGCCTGGGTGGATTTTTTAAATTTACCAAAATGTCTATGGCTTTACTTTCTGCAGGAGACATAGATGTAACTGGCAGTTGAAGACTTGCTCTCCTCTCCTCTTCTCCTGCCCCCTCAGCAATATACCCCTCAGCTTCTATAGCCTACCTATAGTAGGAGGTTTAAAATGAGAGTTGTCATAGCGTCGTCTTTTTTTGCTCTTCAGAATATGGCAACCCAAGTTCTGATCTTATTTTTTGAAAGTTTTAAAGAGGTGTGTGTGTTTTTTAAAAATACTAATAATGTTATTGTCGTATTCAGCTTGTAAACCAATTTGAGGTTGTTGGAGTGTTTTTTTTGCAATCAAGTGGTGTATACATTTTATGAAATAATAAATACAGAAATAGCTGTTCCATAGTGGAAGAGACCCCCTTGAACTCTCCTTTGCCAGAGGTTTTTATGCAGAGCTCGGACAGCCACCTGATATGGATTCTTTAGCTGTGTTCAGGGGGGAGGTCCAGATGGCCTTGGGGTTCCCTTCCAACAATTCTACACTTCTATGAAACGAATTGCGCCGGCGTGGCTGTGTGTGGGACTCGAACCTGGTGCTCCCCATGTAACTCCTCTTCCCTCTCTCTCCTCTCTCTCTCTCTCTCTCTCAGCATCCTGACCCCGCTCTACAATGGAAAAACTGCTTCTGTATCTGCTCTTCATTGGCATAGCGGCGAAGGCCCAGATCTGTCCCAAGCGCTGCGTCTGCCAGATCCTGTCTCCCAACCTCGCCACCCTTTGCGCCAAGAAGGGCCTCCTGTTTGTGCCCCCCAACATCGACCGGAGGACCGTGGAGCTGCGGCTGGCCGACAACTTTGTCACCAGCATCAAGCGCAAGGATTTTGCCAACATGACCAGCCTGGTGGACCTGACCCTCTCGCGGAACACCATCAGCTTTGTCACCCCGCACGCCTTTGCCGACCTGCGCAACCTCAGGGCCCTGCACCTGAACAGCAACCGGCTGACCAAGATCACCCACGACATGCTGAGCGGCCTCCTCAACCTGCACCACCTGATCCTCAACAACAACCAGCTGACGCTGATCTCCGCCACGGCCTTTGACGACGTCCTGGCGCTTGAGGAGCTGGACCTGTCCTACAACAACCTGGAGACCATCCCCTGGGACGCCGTGGAGAAGATGGTCAGCTTGCACACCCTCAGCCTGGACCACAACATGATCGACAGCATCCCCAAGGGGACCTTCTCCCACCTCCACAAGATGACCCGCCTGGACGTCACCTCCAACAAGCTGCACAAGCTGCCCCCCGACCCCCTCTTCCAGAGGGCCCAGGTCTTGGCCACCTCAGGGATCATCAGCCCCTCCACCTTCGCCCTCAGCTTTGGCGGGAACCCCTTGCACTGCAACTGCGAGCTGCTGTGGCTGCGGCGCCTCTCCAGGGAGGACGACCTGGAGACGTGCGCCACCCCGCCGCTCCTCTCGGGCCGCTATTTCTGGTCGGTCCCCGAGGAGGAGTTTCTGTGCGAGCCGCCCCTCATCACGAGGCACACCCACGAGCTGAGGGTGCTGGAGGGCCAGAGGGCCATCCTGAGGTGCAAGGCCCGCGGGGACCCCGAGCCGGCCATCCACTGGATCTCGCCCGAGGGCAAGCTGATCTCCAACGCCACGCGCTCGCTGGTCTACGACAACGGGACCCTCGACATCCACATCACCACCATGAAGGATACGGGCTCCTTCACCTGCATCGCCTCCAACCCGGCCGGGGAGGCCACGCAGTCGGTGGACCTGCACATCATCAAGCTGCCCCACATCGTCAACAGCACCAACCACATCCACGAGCCGGACCCCGGCTCCTCAGACATCTCCACCTCCACCAAGTCCGGCTCCAACGCCAGCAGCAGCAGCAGCAGCAGCAGCAGCAATGGGGAGACCAAGGTCAGCCCCGACAAGAAGGTGGTGGTGGCCGAGGCCACATCCTCTACCGCCCTGCTCAAGTTCAACTTCCAAAGGAATATCCCTGGAATACGCATGTTCCAAATCCAGTACAATGGGACGTACGATGACTCGCTTGTTTACAGGTAAGGAGCCCCGGACCAGTTTGGTCCATCGCCTGCTCCCTTTGCTGGGGGGAACCTTTCCCTTTCACCTCTTCTCGGCTCTTGGGGGGTTAGGTGGACTCAGCAGGAGATAGGGAGAAACCCTCTTCATTCAGGTCTTGCCAGCGCCGAATTCAGGACAGTGTGGGGCTGGACAAAGGAGGGATGGTGGAGATGGCCTCCCCCTCCTGAATCTTCCAGAGAAGAGGAAGACAGTATAGATTTAGAGCAGTGGTTTGAGGAAGGACATGGCTCAGAGGTAGATGAAGAGCTGAGTTAGGAAATAACAGCAGAGGAAGGGAGGGGAGCAGAGCCGGAGCAGCTGGATGACACATTATCACTAGATAGCATTCCAGACCCCCTTCTCCCGGAAGATCAAAGGCTCCTAAGCAAATGGCCTAAAGCGGCAACTGTAAAATGGGTGGTGCTGTTGGCGATTGAGGAGAGAAGGGGGATGGAGATTATTCAGAGCAATGCCATCATTTCTAAGCCTCCCTCTGTGAATATTGAATAAAAGACATTGGTAAGAGCTTCCTTGCCTTATCTATTCCTGACAGCCTGCTGTGGGGGATCAGATTCCTTGACACCTGACAGCGGGTGGCTTCCCTGCACAGGGCACTGAGCCAAGGGAGCACAAAATCGAGAAGATCCGTAACTGAGATGATCTATTGGTGGAGGGGGGCAAATTTTGGCCTCACACAGGGAGCCATATTACAAAAGATTACCAAATCCAGCAGCATAGCTAGCCACTCGGGGGCCCTGTGCCCGGGGTGGGGTGAGCAAGGGCAGGGAGTCTGTCCCCTGCCTCCCCCTAGAGCATAGCTGCCAAGTCTCCCATTTTCTCCGGGAAACCCCCGTTTTTCCAGCTGTCCCCAGCCGAAAAAATGGATTTTTTTTTGTTTTACCCCGGTTTATTCTGGCGCGGCGGCCATTTTGGAACTGTGCTGCAGCCATTTTGGAACTGGGCAGAGCAGCATCAAAAGTGGCTTCTGAGCATGCTCCGCCCAGTTCCAAAATGGCAGCCGCGCTACTTCTGGTATGCTAATTTCGGTCCGCTCCCTTATTTTTCAGAGAGGAACTTGGCAGGTATGCTGTAGAGTGGCTGAGAGTGTGTGACGGGCAGACACAAGCCTCATGGTGCCGTTTTGGGCAGCGTGGAGCCTGCAGACACCCAAGCCACTCCATCACTCCCAGGAGAGATGTGGGACCCAGTGACCCACCCCCCCAGCTACAAAGTCTGCCCCTGGTCTTGCAAGACTTCTCCCCCCAGGCCTTTGGGAACAGACTGCCTTTACCCAAAAGGCTGGTGCCATGTCAGTTTAATTGCAATTACTGGTATGGCTTCCATCGATGTTATCTATGTGCTTAGTTTTAACGCTAGCAGCGTTTAATTGTTTTTCAAGGATTGCTTTCCACCTCATGCTTTTAGAAGTCTTTCTTTTTATCTGTACGCCACCTGAAAACGTCAAAATGCAGAGCATTGGAAGTGCAAATATACAAAATGCAGTTTATGGAAGTCGATTAAAAAATGACAGAAATCAGCAATTTCTTCTTCTTCTGTGGCGATCACTCGTATCGGAGTAAGATTGTCTTCCATAAACATAGTTTTAACAATAGGTCCATAAGTGACCGTGGAGGCCAATTCTGGATCCACACATCCTTCCACAATGGGGACATTGGTTTCCAGGTGGGAGTTGATCACGGTGTGGATTTGCCAAGTGTGCCTTTCCCTTAGCATGTTTCTCCCTTGCGTCCTGAGTTCGAGTGTCTTCAAAGCCCAGGACACCTTTGATGAAGGCTGTTCTCCAACTGGAGCGCTCGCAGGCCAGGGTTTCCCAGTTTTCAGTGTTTATACTACATTTTAAAAGATTTGCCTTGAGACAGTCTTTAAACCTCTTTTGTTGACCACCAGCATTACGCTTTCCATTTTAAGATCGTAATAGAGTAGTTGCTTTGGAAGACGATCATCAGGCATCCGCACAACAATGTCCAGCAGCACCTTAGAGACCAACTAAGTTTGTTCTGGGTCTAAGCTTTTGTGTGCATGCACACTTCTTCAGATACTCTGAAATAGAAGTCACCAGACCCTTATATATAGTGAGAGGATGGGGTGGGGTTTTTCTCAGGAGGGTAGTGGGAGATGGGTGCTTGACTCAATGGGTATGGTAAACCTGTTGACAACTGTTAACGACTGCAAATAGTCCTACAGGAAAAAGCAAGGAATAGTATGCAGATGGTTAGCATATGTAATGAGACAGGAATCCAATATCTCTGTTAAGACCAGGTCTCTCCATAGTTTTCAGTTTAGTGATAAGTTGTAATTCAGCAACTTCTCTTTCAAGTCTATTTCTGAAATCTTTTGTAATAAGACAGCTGCTTTGAGACCTTGTATAGAATGTCCTGGGAGATTGAAGTGTTCTCCTACTGGTTTCTCTGTCTTGTGGTTCCTGATGTCAGATTTATGTCCATTTATCCTTTGGCATAGTAGGGTTTGGCCTGTTTGTCCAATATACAGTGGTGCCTCGACTTACGAATTTAATCCGTTCCGAAGGCACCTTCGTAGGTCGAAAAATTCGTAAGTCCAAAAGCGCCATTGGAAATGCGATTTCCCATAGGAATGCATTGGAAACGGAAAAATTTGTAAGTCGTAGCAACCCCATCTAAACCCCCCCCCTATCTAAAACCGCCACGGTTTTCCGTTCAGATGTTGAGAAATTCGTAAGCGTGCGGCCATTTGCCCCATTCGTAAGTCAAAAAATTCGGTTGTCGAGTCGTTCGTAAGTCGATGTACCACTGTAGAGAGCTGAAGGGCACTGTTGGCATTTGATGGCATACACAATGTTAGAAGATGAGCAATTAAATAGCCCTGAGATGGTATGTTTGACGTTGTTGGGGCCAGTAATGGTGTTGTCCGGGTGTATGTGGCAGCAAAGTTGGCATCTGGGTTTATTGCAGGCTCTGGTACCAGTGTCCATGTTAAGTCTGCTTGCTGTATTATTGTGGGTGAGGAGTTGTTTAAGATTGGGTGGCTGTCTGTAGGCAATGAAAGGTCTTCCTCCCAGAGCTTGAGAAAGAGAGCTGTCATTGTCTAGGAGAGGTTGTAGATCTCTGATGATGCGCTGTACTGTTTTAGCTTGGGGGCTGTATGTGATGTTCTGCTATTTTCTTTTTTGGGTCTGTCTTGCAGCAGGTTCTCTCTGGGGATCAGCCTCCTGGAAGTCTCCGCTGCTGGTGTAAGTCTTGGTGCATTTCAGGAAGTTGGGGGGTCTAGGAAAGTGCGGTGAAAGAGTAGCCAAAAATGTTCAGTGTTCTCAGGCCAGTTCTCTGGGACTCTCTGCCACTGGAGACTCAGTAGGGACCTTCTGTGCCAACTTCTAAAAGCCTGCTGAAAACCTTCTTATTCTATTCCTCTAGGTCTCTGCAGGCCATTAAAACTGCAACCTTCCACAATATTTTGTTGATGTCTGACATTTTGTTTTATTTTGTTGCGGTTTTTATGGGATGGTTTTATTGGTGTAAACCACTTTGATATTTTGTATGACACAGCAGTAGAAATATTCTTCATAAATAAGATGTCTGATGATGGGAAATGTAGTCCATTTCACTTTTTATTTGCAGGCTGCCTTTTCTGTATCTCTGCCCGCGAGATGCTTGCAAGCAGCAGGAGAAAAATTAATACACAGCAAAGATCAGACATCTCAAAGCAATCTGATCCAATGCAGATAAGAATAGGACCTTCACATAAACAACTTATATCAAATAAAGAAATGGCCAATAATACATTTAGAATATAATAGCACCCAATAATGAAATAGAAATTAACCCTCAACAATTGCAATAATAATAATAATAATAATAATAATAATAATAATAATAATAATAATAATAATAATTTATTATTTATACCCCGCCCATCTGGCCGGGTTCCCCCAGCCACTCTGGGCGGCTTCCAACAAAACAGAAATTCTAAAATACAGAAATCCAATAAATCATTAAAGGTAAAGGGGCCCCTGACCATCAGGTCCAGTCATGTCCGACTCTGGGGTTGCGGCGCTCATCTCGCTCTATAGGCTTAGGGAGCCAGCGTTTGTCCGCAGACAGCTTCCGGGTCATGTGGCCAGCATGACAAAACTGCTTCTGGCGAACCAGAGCAGCGCACGGAAATGCCGTTTACCTTCCCGCCGGAGCGGTCCCTATTTATCTACTTGCACTTTGATGTGCTTTTGAACTGCTAGGTGGGCAGGAGCTGGGACAGAGCAACAGGAGCTCACCCCATTGCAGGGATTCAAACCGCCGACCTTCTGATCAGCAAGCCCTAGGCTCTGTGTTTTAACCCACAGTGCCACCTGGGTCCCTTCACATAAACAACTTATGTCAAATAAAGAAATCGCCAATAATGCATTTAGAATATAATAGCACCCAATAATGAAATAGAAATTCACCCTCAACAATTGCAATAAATCATTACTAGGTTGTAATCAATAAAAATAGCAGTGAGTCAGAATGCATAAAATGCCATAATAATAATAATAATAATAATAATAATAATAATAATAATAATAATTTATTATTATTTATACCCCACCCATCTGGCTGAGTCTCCCCAGCCACTCTGGGCGGCTCCCAATTGAATATTAAAACAATACAGAATTAAATATTAAAAGCTTCCCTAAACAGGGCTGCCTTCAGATGTCCTTTAAAATTAGGATAGCTGCTTATTTCCTTGACATCTGATGGAAGGGCGTTCCATGGGGCGGGTGCTGCTACCGAGAAGGCCCTCTGTCTGGTTCCCTGTAACTTCACTTCTCGCAATGAGGGAACCGCCAGAAGGCCCTCGGCGCTGGATCTCAGTGTCCGGGGTGAGCAGTGGAGGTGGAGATGCTCCTTCAGGTATACAGGACCAAGGCCATTTAGGACTTTAAAGGTCAACACCAACACTTTGAATTGTGCTCAGAAACGTACTGGGAGCCAGTGTAGATCTCTCGGGACTGGTGTTATGTGGTCTCGGTGGCCGCTCCCAGTCACCAGTCTATCTGCCGCATTCTGGATTAGTTGCAGTTTCTGGGTCACCTTCAAAGGTAGCTCCACGTAGAGCGCATTGCAGTAGTCCAAGCGGGAGATAACTAGAGCATGCACCACTCTGGTGAGACAGTCTGCAGGCAGGTAGGGTCTCAGCCTGCGTACCAGATGGAGCTAATAAACAGCTGCCCTGGACATAGAATTGACCTGCGCCTCCATGGACAGCTGTGAGTCCAAAATGACTCCCAGGCTGTGCACCTGGTCCTTCAGGGGCACAGTTACCCCTTTCAGGACCAGGGAGTCCTCCACACCTGCCCGCCTCCTGTCCCCCACAAACAGTACTTCTGTCTACAATACACAAAAAATGTAAAAGGACTGAATTGAGTAACAAAGTCAAATAATATATAGATATATATAAACCCCACCAACATCTGGCAGACCAGATGTTCTCCAGACCTCCTTGAAATGTGTTGGAACCAAAGTGTGGTCTCAAAGAGGGGAATGGCTATTTGTACGTTGCCTTGAGTCCCATCAGGGCAAAAGGCTGAGTCTGAATAAATATGTAATGTACAAAAAACAGAGAGGTGAGGGTTGAGGGAGTCAGGTAAACTTCTAGATTTGCTTTGAATTAATTGTGCATAGGTTTCTTTGCCAGAATGAGCCTGTCGCCAAAGCGGCTGGCGATAACCATTCAAAACATCCCAGTGCAGAGCGTTGGAAGTGGAAAAATAGGAAGTGCAGAGGAGGTCAGTAAATTCAGGAATGACAGAAATCAGGAACACTCCCATGGTTAGATTCTGATGAAACATTAGGAGGACCTTTCCGACAGTGAGAGCCAGGGCCGGATTTAGGTTTGATGAGGCCCTCAGCTCCTGCAGGTAATGGGGCCCGTGTTATGTCCAGCTGTCTTTTGTGAACAGCAAATTGTCGCTGGTTTTTGTGTTGAATATATGCTATATAGCCGACATGTCCACCAGGTAGATCACTGGACGTCTGTGGTAGATCACTTGTAGATCACTGGCTCCCCCCAAAGAAGCTCACCAACCTAAAAAAAACAGGGCTTTCCTCCTCCCTAAGAAAAAGCTCAACAATTTTGACCTGAACCCCCGAAAAGGGGCTAGATCACTGCCGGTTTTTAACTTTGTGAGTAGATCCCAGCCTCTTGGGAGTTGGCCACCCCTGCTATATGGTAATAGATGGACCTAATAGGTATCTAAAGCCATTTGCACATGCAGAATGTAGGCACCCTCTATATAGAAAGGCACAAACTAGTGATATTTTATGGAGCAGGCGAGCAGGCGGAGCTCATTTCTTACTTCATAGGAGCCTACACAACACAAAACACTGTTGCTCTAGGTAGGTTTTATTTTATTTGGTTTTTATATTATATTTTGGATCTTATATTTTATCTTATTTTTTATCTTATATTTTAGTTTATATTTTGTTTGATGGCAGGATGGATTCCCTTGGGAGGTGGCGGACTCACTTTCCTTGGAGGTTTTCAAACACAGCCGCCTGTCAGGGAACCTTGAGCTGTGATTCCTGCATTGCAGGGGGCTGGACTAGAGGACCCTTGGGGGTACCTTCCAATTCTGCAGCTCTTTGATTCTCTACAAGCACCAACTGGCTCCAGGCAGGAGGAAAGCAAAGCCTTTTTGCAGCCATCAGGTTTGATTTGTGCTTTATTTTTGGCTCATCCCCGCTGACCTTTAATCCGTCAAGGTAATCTGATTAGCGGAAGGATTGGAAAGTTAGCCCTACTCAGGAGACACTAACACCCTCTGTTTGGGGGAGGGAACGACAGGGGAAAAGGATATCCATGAATTATTTTTATTTATATATATCCATGGATGAATGACGGGAAGAGCGTGTGGACAAGGTGTTGGATTTGCTAAGGGGATTTGCTTTGAAGCTTCCTAATGGAGCAGTCACACCTTTCCAAACCGATTTGTCATAAATTATTCCCTTTTTCTCCCCCACTTTCCCAAGCCACGTCCTTGGGGAGGGAGCGGGATCCTGCAGATCAAAGCCACCCAGAAGCCTCCCCCCCCCCGACTCTCCCAGGACACCGGCAAGTTTCCTTGCAGTTTCTGCATCGGGCGAGAGAGCGTTTGCCGGGGACTCCCCTTGGGGGCTGTGGGGAGGGCTGGGTGTCTGTGGTTGTGGGGCTGCTCCCAGGGACTAGAACAGGCATCCCCAAACTGCGACCCCCCAGATGTTTTGGACTACAATTCTCATCATCCCTGACCACTGGTCCTCTTAGTTAGGGATCATGGGAGTTGTAGGCCAAAACATCTGGAGGGCCGCAGTTTGGGGATGCCTGGACTAGAAGCCTGAGGAGGAGAGGAGGCAGAAGGACAGAGCCTGTCCCGAGAGAGGATGCTCAGCCAGGGCGGTCCTGAGTCTTTGGAGACGTCTCAGGTTGTGTCTGGGCCCCTTGGACTGCTTGCCCCCGAGTCCGGGCCAATCGAGGCCAACTTGCGGTGGGCAGCTGCAGGGCCGTCTTGAGCATGCCTGGCGCCCTGGCGCAACGGATCCCTCCGGCGCCCCCCCCGCCCCGTTTCCCAGCCTGGCCATAGGGCCGGCCCTGGGCCAGGGGGCGCTGCCTGCCCCCGTTGTGATGCCCCTGCGCGGCGGAGGCGGCCCCAGGCCCGCACGCCTCTGGGGAGCGGCCTGAACAGCTGAGAGGTGGGTCTATGGCTGCATCAGGCGTCCGGCGCACCTGGGGTGGCCTCAGGCGGCCTCCACCGCACCTTGCAGTGGGTGCAGCGGCGCCCCTGGTAGCCTGGCGCCCTGCGCCACCGTACCCGGGCCTAGAGACGGCCCTGGGCAGCTGGCTGGCTCACCTCTCCACTTTGTTTTCTCGTTTTCCCTATATTTACAACCCACCCTATTTTTATGACTGTGGTTTATGACGTTGCTTTCTGGCTGCCGTCTTCCCTGAGACCTTCGGATGAAGGGAGCGTCATAAATAACATGATTTGCTTCTTTCTCCGGCCTTAGGAAGCCAGCAAGTGGCCTCGATACCTAGTTGGCCCTGCTGGTCCAGCTTGCTCTGTATTGCCTGCAGAGACTGGCACACAATTTCCAGGGGTTCAGGCAGGGAGATGCTCTAACCACTGAGCTACAACCCCACAGTACAGTAGTCCTAAGCTCACGGTTCCACATTTTCACAGCAGTTTGCCACCATTATTGTTGCCGTTACCCCACTAGCCTTTTAGTGTGATTTCCTCCAAATGGACAAACCTGTTTGCAATTTTGCTTGATAAAGACATTTTTTGTGAAACAACTTTCCATAATGAGTCTTTAGTTACAGGTAGGTAGCCGTGTTGGTCTGAGTTGAAACAAAATAAAAAAATTCCTTCAGTAGCACCTTAAAGACCAACTAAGTTTTTATTTTGGTATGAGCTTTCGTGTGCATGCACACTTCGTCAGATACACTGAAACAGAATCCACCAGACCCTTATGTATATTCAGAGGGTGGGGGTGGGGGTGATGGGAATGGGTGATGGGCTGATAGGAGTGGTAAACCTGTTGATGACTGTTAACGACTGTTAATGACTGCAATTGGTCTTGCGGGGGGGGGGGGGAAGCAAGGTGCAACAACATTCAACATACCATCTCAGGACTATTTAATTGCTCGTCTTCTAACATTGTGTATGCCATCAAATGCCAACGGTGCCCTTCAGCTCTCTATATTGGACAAACAGGCCAAACCCTACGCCAAAGGATAAATGGACATAAATCTGACATCAGGAACCACAAGACAGAGAAACCAGTAGGAGAACACTTCAATCTCCCAGGACATTCTATACAAGATCTCAAAGCAGCTGTTTTCTTGCAGAAAAAATTCAGAAACAGACTGGAAAGAGAAGTTGCTGAATTGCAACTCATTAGCAAGCTTAAAACCATGGAGCCACCTGGAATGAACAGAGACATAGGATTCTTATCTCATTATACATGATCAAGCTTTCCTTAGCACCTCAGCCCTTGCTTCCCCCCCCCCGCAAGACCAATTGCAGTCATTAACAGTCATTAACAGTCATCAACAGGTTTACCACTCCTATCAGCCCATCACCCATTCCCATCACCCCCACCCTCTGAATATACATAAGGGTCTGGTGGATTCTGTTTCAGTGTATCTGACGAAGTGTGCATGCACATGAAAGCTCATACCAAAATAAAAACTTAGTTGGTCTTTAAGACGAGTCTTTGTTTGCTGTTTTCCTCCATTCCTGCCTTTACGTGAGCATTTGCCCTTGCAAGTGCCACTTTGGAGAACCGCATTGCAAAATCTGGAGAAGTGCGGGTTTCTGAAGGGTGGCCGTGTGTTTCAGTTCACATGCCATTCTGGAAAAGCCAAATTTGGGTCTCTTCTCCATTCTTATCTGTGAAAAGAGGACCTTGCAGGACTGTTGTGGGGATTAAACAAGGAGGGGGTGAGAACCATCTAAGGCGCCTCGAGCTCCTTGGGGAGAAAAGCTGGGATATAAATGCAGGAAATAAACAAGAAGACTTGAGAGCAAGGAGCAGGCCCCTCCCCTACCAGAAGTGGACACGGGGGTCTGATTCCTTTACCCACCCCTCTGTGTGTTGGGGAGCTTGTCTTTTTGCCATGGGGTATTTGCAACAAAGCCACCTTCTCCTCTGGCTTCTGCACTACTGAGAAAGAGGCGGCTGGGTGCCCTAAATGATCTCGGCCCAGTATACCTGAAGGAGCGTCTCCACCCCCGTCTCTCAACCTGGACGCCGAGGTCCCTCTCCCGAGGGTCTTCTGGTGGTTTCCTCACTGCGAGAAGTGAAGTTATAGGGAACCAGGCAGAGGGCCTTCGTGGTGGTGATGCCCGCTCTGTGGAACGCCCTCCCTTCAGATGTCAAGGAACTAAACAACTCTCTGACTTTTAGAAGACATCTGAAGAGAAGTTTTCAATGTTTGATGAGAGCCAGTGTGGTATAGTGGTGAAGAGAGGTAGACTTGTAATCTGGGGAACCGGGTTCGCGTCTCCGCTCCTCCACATGCAGCTGCTGGGTGACCTTGGGCTAGTCACACTTCTCTGAAGTCTCTCAGCCCCACTCACCTCACAGAGTGTTTGTTGTGGGGAAGGAAGGGAAAGGAGAATGTTAGCCGCTTTGAGACTCCTTCGGGTAGTGATAAAGCGGGATATCAAATCCAAACTCTTCTTATTGTATTTTTAATATTTTGTTGGGAGCTGCCCAGGGTGGCTGAGGAAACCCAGTCAGATGGGCACTGTATAATTATTATTATTATTATTATTATTATTATTATTATTATGCACCCCCCCTTGCCCCACAAGGCTTCTCTTCAGGCCTCCCAACCTGTTTCAGGTGGGAGGCAGAAAGAGGGCTCATCTTTTGCCAGGGACAAGCATCACGGAGCCTCCAAACCACCGTTTGTCCTGAGTGGCAGCTGAGGAGGAGCATCTTTTGGCAGCGGCTGGAGAGCGGGCGAGGAGAGGCTGCGGCCGGCAAGGCCCAGACCCACGTGACCCTCTGGCTCTGGGGTGCAGGCAGGGGGCAGAGCCACCCTGGGCAGCAAGAAAGGGGGAGCAGAGCGGAGTGGGTGGAATCTTGTTTTTTTGGGGGGGAAGTATGCATTGTGCGTCTGCATCTAATCTTGCCCCTCTCTAAAATGGATATATTGGTGTGTGTGTGTTTCTTTTTGTAAATCTACCAAAGAATGCAATAAAACAAAATCGGGATTCAGGGCTTTCCGTTGGTGGAGTGATGGCGGGGGATACAGGCAAAAAAGAGGGGGTCGAGGAGGGTCAGTTGTAGGGAAGTGAGCAATGTCCCTATTTTCATCTGAGGAGCGTGGGTGGGTATGCTGGAGGTGCAACGGCTTCCGTTCAAAAAGAGAACAAATCCCATGTTATGCAGGGAGCAGGGGGGGCAACAGCTCCTGCCCTCTTCCTGACTTTGGTGCTTTGAGTTTGGGGGTGCCCTGTCCCCTGGCGCTGCTTCTGAGTCTTCCTTCTCCGTTGTTTGACTCTCCTTGGCACAGCGAGAAGCGTTGGCTTCTTTCCTTTGTCTTCTTAAATAACGTTCGTTGAATTGTTTCTGCAAAGGTTATACAAAATTCTGCAAAACAGGGCAGGATCAGGCAGGATCGGCTGACAATTCGCAGAGTCCCCATGCAACCACCGGCCATAGCTGCCAAGTTTTCCCTTTTCTCGCGAGGAAGCCTATTCAGCATAAGGGACAATCCCTTTAAAAAAGGGATAACTTGGCAGCTATGCCACCGGCTGCTCGGTTTTATATTGCTGTAAACTGCTCTGCTACGATTTTTTACGATGCAGGGGTATATACATATTTTTAATAACTAAATAAATAGAAGGACAGATTGCTGTGGAACAAGGACAGATGAGAAACAAAAGGAAAGTAAAGAAAGCACAGGTGTGTGGATGCATCAAACGCAGCAACTGGAACTATTTCTGGCATAGACATTGCGGTTAGACAAGACAGGGTTGCCAAACGTGGGCCCTGTTATGGCTGGCCAGGGAAAGGAATTGAAAGTATTTGCAGGCCTGAGTCACTGCACTGGCCTTATTCGCTCGTGCACTGAGGGGGCTCCCAGCTCATGCTCCTCCTTGGTCGGCAAATGAAATAAAATCAAGCCAAACAGGTATGAAATTGCTGACCCCGTGTGCAGCAGCCATGGAAAAGGCAAATTCCACGATAGGAATAATTAGGAAAGAAATGGGAAGCAAAACTGCCAACATCATAATGCCTTTGGCCAGATCTATGGCGCAACTGCATCTGGAGTCCTGCATGCAGTTCTGGGTGCCTCACGTCAAAAAGGATGAAAATGAAAGGGATGAGAAAAGCCCCCCCCCCCCGAAATGATTGAGGGGCTGGAGCAGGTTCTCTACGAAGAAAGGTTGAAGTGTTCGGGACTTTTTAGTTTTGAGGAAACACTAGACCTCATGGACATCCAATGAATGAATGTGGGGAGATTCGATCCTCCTTCATGCAGTGCATAGTTAACTTACGGAACTCACTGCCACAGGAGGGAGGGAGCAACGGCCACCAACAGGGCCATCTTTAGCATATGCGCCGCCAGGGGTGCAAAGATCCGCCTAGTGCCTCCAAATTTAGTTTAGCTGCCCCCAAGTTTTTAAGGGGGGGCACTCAAAGTTGTTGAGCTTTTGGGGGGGAGGAAAATCGCACACCTGTAACAATGACTAAGTTTGTCACTGGTATGAGCTTTTTCTTCAGATACACAGTTGTCCACAGGTTTGCCTCACCTATCAGCCAATCCCCCATTCCCACCACCCTTCTAAGTAATACCCCTCCCCACCCTCTGACTATACATAAGGGTCTGGTGACTTCTGTTTCAGTGTATCTGAAGAAGTGCGCATGCACACAAAAGTTCATACCAATGACAAACTTAGTTACTGGAAGGAATTTTTTTATTTTGTTTTGACTACGGCAGACCAACACACAGCTACCTACCTGTAACATTTTGGCAAGTTTACTTGGTGTTAAAAACCACCTATATAGATTCAGGTAGGTAGCTGTGTTGGTCTGACGCAGTCAATATATATATAAATAAAAATAATTGTCCAGTAGCACCTTAGAGACCAACTAAGTTTGTTCTTGTTATAAGCTTCCATGTGCATTCTTCATCTGAAGAAGTGTGCATGCACGCAAAAGCTTCTACCAAAAACAAGCTTAGTTGGTCCCTAACACACACATGGACCCAGGTGGCGCTGTGGTTAAACCACTGAGCCTAGGGCTTGCCAATCAGAAGGTTGGCGGTTCGAATCCCTGTGACGGGGTGAGCTCCCGTTGCTTGGTCCCAGCTCCTGCCAACCTAGCAGTTCGAAAGCACGTCAAAATGCAAGTAGATAAATAGGAACCGCTACAGCGGGAAGGTAAACAGCGTTTCCATGTGCTGCTCTGGTTTGCCAGAAGTGGCTTTGTCATGCTGGCCACATGACCTGGAAGCTGTACGCCGGCTCTCTCGGCCAATAATGCGAGATGAGCGCGCAACCCCAGAGTCGGTCACGACTGGACCTAATGGTCAGGGGTCCCTTTACCTTTTAACACACACATATATATATATATATCGACCACCTATATAGCTCCTCTAAGATTCTGAGGTTGGTCCTCCCAGTCCAACCCAGTGACGTGTTTCTTCTCTCTGTCCCTCCGCAGAATGATCCCTCCCACGAGCAAGACCTTCCTGGTCAACAACCTGGCGGCGGGGACGGTCTACGACCTGTGTGTCCTGGCCATCTACGACGACGGCATCACCTCCCTGACGGCCACCCGCGTGGTGGGCTGCATCCAGTTCACGACGGAGCAGGACTACGTGCGCTGCCACTTCATGCAGTCCCAGTTCCTGGGGGGCACCATGATCATCATCATCGGGGGCATCATCGTGGCCTCCGTGCTGGTCTTCATCATCATCCTCATGATCCGCTACAAGGTGTGCAACAACGGCGGGCACCCCAAGGCCGCCAAGGTCAGCAACGTTTACTCCCAGACCAACGGGGCCCAGCAGGCCCAGCAGCCAGGCTTCGGCGGCGCCGGCGCTGCCCTGCCGCCGTCGGGCTCCAAGCAGGCCGTGGGGCGCGAGGAGAGCCTGCAGTGCTGCAAGGTGGGCGGCGAGGGCTCAGCGCGGCCGGCGGACGCCTTTCCCGGCCAGGACTCCTGCTCCACTTCTGCCGGCGCCGGCGCTACCTCCGCTCTGCCGCCCACGTGGACTCCGGGGCCCCCCGCTTCCCAAAAGCTGAAGCGCAAGCCCACGCCAAAGTCCGGCAGCCACGACGCCGTGCCGAGCGAAGGGGCCTCCTGCTCCTCCGCGTCCGGCGGCCTCGAGTCGCAGAACACGAACCGCAACAACTCCACGGCGCTGCAGCTGGCCGCCCGGCCAGCGGACTCTTCCCTGGGGGCAGCCCCCACCCACAAGAGAGCGCAAGCCAAGCCAAGTAAGTTCCTCACCTTGCCCGCCGACCCGTCCCGTGCCAGGCGCAGGTACTCCCTAAACGGAGAGATCATGGAATACCACTGTTACCTTAACTCCCCGAATCCGGGCGGATTTTGGTCTAAGCGGAGCCTGTCCATGAATGGGATGCTCCTTCAGACAGACTCCTCCGAGGCGGATAGTGGCCAAGCGACTTTCTCCAGTTCGGAGTGGATATTGGAAAGCACGGTGTGAGCCGCCGGGGGTGTGTGGCTGTTCTTTTTTTTATTTTGCCAGTCCTAAAAAAGGACGGAGGTTCCGCCCGCCCTCCAAACACTGTCCAAGAACTCGTGTCCCGGTGGGGGCAGAGGCTGGATTTTTCCTGCCCCTCTCGCCTCTCTGTGCAGAGCGGGGCGTGGACCACCGAGGAGCACCCTTTCTCACCACCTTTTCTCTCTTGGGGTTTCCGTTTAATCTAACAACCGGAGGGAAATATTGGCAAGGAAACAAAGATTTAAGGGGAAAGCACAAGAGTCGAGTGGGGTCTCCGCCTGTGCTAGGATCGGCACCCAGGTCCCCCCCTAGCTGATCAAGGACCCAGGAGAGAGAGAAAGAGCCTTGGCCAGGGGGGAAGAAAGAGCCGTTTGTAGAAGGGCCTCGTTGCTCTTTCCTCGTGCCAACGGACGGCTGCTTTTCTGATGGATCAGTAGACAAAAAAGGGAGAGGGAGCCTTTCTAAATCGAGCCAAGTGTCTTCTGCCCTCTTTCCCCCTGTGACTTTGGTCCTGCCTTCCTTTCTGGCCCAACGCTGTACAAAACCCATCAACTCTGTGTTGCTACGTTGTGTAAAATAAAATATTCCTTCAATACCTTCAGCCGGTGTGACCAAGCCATGCCCTTGAAATGACCCTCCTTGGTTCAGAGGTGCTGGGGGTGCCCTGTCCAGGTGGCCGATGGGGAGAGGGGGAAGGAGGAGGTCTCTGCCCCTGCCCCCTGGCCAGGCTTCCCAATGGGCAGAGGTCATCTGCTATAGAGGCAGGATGGAGCCGGGATGGAAGTGTGTCTGGTCAGAGAGCCTGTCCATCTCTCTCTTGGTAGCTGTGAGTAGGAGCCGGGGGTCTCTAGCAGCAGAGAAAGTGGGTCAGCGGTGCTACAGGCTGGCCAGCCTTGCTTTCTGTGGGTCTTGTTGGCTCTAGGGGGATTTCTCCAGGCTGAGTCAGCAGCATTTATATTTGTGCCAATTTCGCTCTTTTGTTCCTTCTATTTGTGCGAGGCTATGAGTCAGCTTTCCAGGCAGAAAGGACGGCCTGTTGCAATGCAATAAAACTGATAGAAAGTGGTTAAAACACCCCGAAACAGAGCAGCCGTAAAACCTCTGCAACGCTCGCCCCGGGAAATCTCTCGAGGCTTCTGCAAATTCCTTCTTGGGGCTCCAAATGGCTTAATCTTGTTTCTGGAGTTGCCCCGGTGCTCGATCGATCCCTTGTTCTCCTGGACAAATCCTAGAAGCCGCTCACAGTATGGCTGTGCGCTTTCAGCCCCAGGTCGCTGACGGATCCCAGGGAAGGAATTGCATTCGCTCGCAAAGAGGGATCTCGGCGTGATTTCACAATTGCGTCAAGATTCCTCCTTCGTTTGTTCCATGATAGACTTAATGCATATGACAAGTGGGCTCGGTTGGCTTCTCTGTTTTGAGAACTTGTGTGGGCAGAAGAAAAAATACAACAACTGAAACTCAAAATGTGCCTGTGCCAATTCAAAGATGAATGCCCCCCCCCCAAGTACTCCCATCACCCCACACCACCCGTGGGTTCTTCCTTGGCCTTGCCTGCTTTCTGGGTCCTTCCTTTGGGGTTACTTTGGGGCGCCAATGAGCTTCTCTCTTTGCTTAGGGTGAATCTGGTGGGGAAGGAAAATGAGCCTCTCTTGCATTTTCTCCCTCCAGAGTCAGCTCCTCTTGCTTGCAAAGCCTCCCCTCCCCCACTCTCTTTCTATTTATTATATTTATTTAGTTCCATTATATTTCTTATTCCCCCTGATATGAACTCAAGGGTATTTTTACCTAAAATTACTCACTGAGTGGCATTTTTAAAAGTCACCTCTCTGGCCAAGTCCATCCAAAGCAGCTTGCAACATTATTATTATTATTATTATTATTATTATTATTATTATTATTATTATTATCATTCCCACATGCAAATTTAAACGGCACAGAGGGAATACAGAAAGCTAAAAATGTCACAAAGACAATAGCTGAAAATGAATTAAACTCTAATATGATTAAAACAATATAAAATAACCGAATCTATTAAAATACAGATAATAAAAGAACATTAAGAAAAAAAAAACCCAATGGGCCAGCTGTTCTTTAGCCGTGTTTCCTTCATTGCATTTGCTGCATCCTTTCAGTCTATTATGGCTTTAACCTTTGCATGTCTAAAACTGTTGTGTTTTCCCCTTGGTTTTAGTGTTTTATCTCTTTGAGATAAACTACTTTGAGATCATTTTACAATCAAGCTCTGCAATCATTTTATGAAAGGACTAAATAATAAATAATTGCAGGGGTGGGCTAAATGCCTCTCGGGGTCCCTTCCAGCTCTACAATGCTGTGATTCTATTAATAATGTATAGACTACCCTAAAAGAAGGCAGTGAAAACAAAATAGGAGCAGTATAATTTAGACAAAAAGCCCAATCTTAAATTTCAGGTCCTGGCCCTAAATAATAATAATAATAATAATAATAATAATAATAATAATAATAATAATAATATATTTATACCACGCCCATCTGGCTGGGTTTTCCCAGCCACTCTGGGCAGCTTCCAATAAAAGATTAAAAGTACATTAAAACACCAGTCATTAAAAACTTCCCTAAACCAATGCTGCTTTGGAGAGAAAATGTTCAGAATTGCCATAGCCGGTCCCCTTTCTGGAAGTTGTGTGGCTTGGGGGTCTGTTTGTTTGTTTGTTTCATAAAATTTACACGTCGCTTGATTGTTGAAAACAAATAAGCCTCAAAGCAGTTTACAAGGAAACCATCGAGAAAAATTGACAGCAACACTTTAAAACATGCATGAAGTTAAAATGCTAGTAACAGATTAAAACTCACACCAGCTTTTCAGGGACCTGAGTTGAGGTAGTTCTGATGAGGTTGTTTTGAGCAGGGACCCCCCAAGAGAACATGGCTGGATCTCAAGAGGCAGGGAGTTCCAAAGTGTAGCAGCTGAATGTGGTGCCTGTCACAGTGTGGGACTCTGGAACTCCCTGCCACAGGAGGCAGAGATGGCTGCCAACCTGGATGGCTTTCAAAGAGGATTGGCGGAGGAGAGGGCTGTCCATGCCTAGGACTGGACTGAGGTGGTCACCTGGTCAAACCCTTCGAAATGCAGGAATCACAGGGAAAGAATCCCAGGCTGGTGGCCACCCGGGGGGGGGTGTGGGGTGGACCGCTCCGGGAGCCTCACTGACATTTGGTGCGCCGCCCGCCCGTGACTCCCAAGCCTACCCCAAGCCATCGGGGTAAGGGGGGAGCTGCGCCGCTTTGCCGATAGCATCCCCCTCCCCCTTCGTTTTGACAGCTTGGGGGGGGGCTTGGGAGTCACAGGTGGGCGGCATGCCAAATGTCCGCCATGGGTGGCTTGCTTTGCCCCTGGCTGCAGGGCGCGCACTGCTCCGGGCCCCTAGGGAGGGCACCCTGCGCACCACGCCCCCCCCTTGGGAGCACGCCCGCCCTAGGCAGCCTGGGCATATGGTCTGCTGCTGGGCCATCCAACCTCTGTTTGGAAACTTCCAATGAAGGTTACAGAATCCTAGGATTGTGGAGTGTGGGGGGGGGGAGACCCCAAGGGCCATCTAGGAGGTAGCCACCGGCCCCATCCCAGCGCAAGGCCCCACCCTTCCAGACAAAAGGGACTGGAGGAGGGTGAAGCTGGGGACAATCCTGAGGGCCGCATAGAGAGCCCGCAAGGGCCACGGTCATTCCCTGGCCCTAAACTAGGCAGCCTTGACACTTGCAGACCAGGCAATTGCTGCTTGGCCTCCCATTCTTTGGTCTCTCATGCACACTCTCCCCTGGGGCGCCTCTGCAAGTTCAAAGCTCTAGGCTGACATCCTTGGCCCGCTGACCCGGGTTAACCCAAGAGGACTTGCTCCTGAGGAGTAATTGATCCGGTTTCGCTAGACTAAACCCTGCCTTACTCTGAGCACAAAGAACGACGTGTGTGAATGTGGGCCATTATTATTTGTAACAAAATCTGTGTGCAGCTTTCCTGAAAACAAAAGTTCTAGCAGTTTGCGAAGAACATAAAATATGCATTAAAAGAATGCAAAAGATACATTAAAATAAAAAAGCAACATTGAAAGCATTTGGGGGTTGGAGTAGATGACCCTTCCAACTCTACAATTCTTAAGTTCATAGAAAAGCAGAAGGAATAAAATTCACAGTTAAAAGCACGCATTCTGAGCTAAATAGGCAGATTTTTTTATTTAAAAAAATGCATCAACTTTGCAAAACACACGTACATTCTTTAGGTCACTGTTTACCCTGAGCACATCATGGGCCATATATTTTGTGGTGCTCTCTCTCCAACCCCCCCCCCTCAGGTGCCGGAAGTCATAGCTGCCAAGTTTTCCCTTTTCTCGCGAGGAAGCCTATTCAGCATAAGGGAAAATCCCTTTTAAAAAGGGATAACTTGGCAGCTATGCCGGAAGTTTATCTACAGGGACGAGAGCTTCCTTTTCTCTCCTGCCTTCTAGGCCATCCTGCTTGGGGCTGGCGGGTTGGAATCAGAAACGATGGTATGGTGCTAAACTTTCCTAGCAAAGTGTGGTTTGTCATTTTCATGGTTAGTTCAAAGCATGAGGCAGATGCTTCCAAACTCATTTTGGGGACGGGGGACAGGCAGGGACCGACTCAAAGCTGCCTGGCTCCTAGTCTGCTAAGCAATGGTTTGGCATCACGACCAAACTGGGTTATTCATCATCACCATCGTCATTTTATTTGTATTCCGTCTTTCCATAGTTAAAACAATGCTCAAGGCGGCTTACAACATGACAAGGTTTACATAATTATGTTGTTGTTGTTGTTGTTTAGTCGTGTCCGACTCTTTGTGACCCCATGGACCAGAGCACGCCAGGCACTCCTGTCTTGCACTGCCTCCCGTAGTTTGGTCAAACTCATGTTCGTAGCTTCGAGAACACTGTCCAACCATCTCGTCCTCTGTCGTCCCCTTCTCCTAGTGCCCTCAATCTTTCCCAACATCAGGGTCTTTTCCAAGGATTCTTCTCTTCTCATGAGGTGGCTAAAGTATTGGAGCCTCAGCTTCACGATCTGTCCTTCCAGGGAGCACTCAGGGCTGATTTCCTTAAGAATGGATAGGTTTGATCTTCTTGCAGTCCATGGGACTCTCAAGAGTCTCCTCCAGCACCATAATTCAAAAGCATCAATTCTTCGGCGATCAGCCTTCTTTATGGTCCAGCTCTCACTTCCATACATAACTACTGGGAAAACCATAGCTTTAACTATACGGACCTTTGTCGGCAAGGTGATGTCTCTGCTTTTTAAGATGCTGTCTAGGTTTGTCATTGCTTTTCTCCCAAGAAGCAGGCGTCTTTTAATTTCGTGACTGCTGTCACCATCTGCAGTGATCAAGGAGCCCAAGAAAGTAAAATCTCTCACTGCCTCCATTTCTTCCCCTTCTATTTGCCAGGAGGTGATGGGACCAGTGGCCATGATCTTGGTTTTTTTGATGTAGAGCTTCAGACCATATTTTGCGCTCTCCTCTTTCACCCTCATTAAAAGGTTCTTTAATTCCTCCTCGCTTTCTGCCATCAAGGTTGTGTCATCTGCATATCTGAGGTCGTTGATATTTCTTCCGGCAATCTTAATTCCGTCTTGGGATTCATCTAGTCCAGCCTTTCGCATGATGAATTCTGCATTTAAGTTAAATAAGCAGGGAGACAATATACAACCTTGTCATACTCCTTTCCCAATTTTGAACCAATCAGTTGTTCCATATCCAGTTCTAACTGTAGCTTCTTGTCCCACATAGAGATTTCTCAGGAGACAGATGAGGTGATCAGGCACTCCCATTTCTTTAAGAACTTGCCATAGTTTGCTGTGGTCGACACAGTCAAAGGCTTTTGCATAGTCAATGAAGCAGAAGTAGACGTTTTTCTGGAACTCTCTTGCTTTCTCCATAATCCAGCGCATGTTTGCTATTTGGTCTCTGGTTCCTCTGCCCTTTCGAAATCCAGCTTGCACTTCTGGGAGTTCTCGGTCCACATACTGCCTAAGCCTGCCTTGTAGAATTTTAAGCATAACCTTGCTAGCGTGTGAAATGAGCGCAATTGTGCGGTAGTTGCAGCATTCTTTGGCACTGCCCTTCTTTGGAATTGGGATGTAGACTGATCTTCTCCAATCCTCTGGCCATTGCTGAGTTTTCCAAACTTGCTGGCATATTGGGTGTAGCACCTTAACAGCATCATCTTTTAAAATTTTAAATAGTTCAGCTGGAATATCATCACTTCCACTGGCCTTGTTATTAGCAGTGCTTTCTAAGGCCCATTTGACTTCACTCTCCAAGATGTCTGGCTCAAGGTCAGCAACCACACTACCTGGGGTGTACGAGACCTCCATATCTTTCTGGTATAACTCCTCTGTGTATTCCTGCCACCTCTTCTTGATGTCTTCTGCTTCTGTTAGGTCCTTACCACTTTTGTCCTTGATTATGGTAATCTTTGTACGAAATGTTCCTTTCATATCTCCAATTTTCTTGAACAGATCTCTGGTTTTCCCCATTCTATTGTTTTCCTCTATTTCTTTGCATTGCTCATTTAAGAAGACCCTCTTGTCTCTCCTTGCTGTTTTTTGGAAATCTGCATTCAGTTTCCTGTATCTTTCCCTAATTATTTAATTATTATATATAATACATAATTATATAACATAACAAAAGTCATAAACAATCAATAAAACACATCAAAAGGTACACAACCAAATGGAAAACAATTTCCACATAAATCATACAATCTAAAGCTAAAAATACAACATCAATATCAATAACAATTTAGAATGGCATAGATAAGAAACCAAAAGCAATATTTAAAAAGGAGCCCTCTCCGTCGAGCAGCAGCAGCAGCAGCCCTTTCTTATGTCCTAATGCTTGGCTTTGGCCTGTTCTTCGCCAGCCTGCCTTCACGGAAGCTTCCAAGAATGAAATGCAGGGAGGCGATAAATCCGGCTGGAGCCAACATGATAAAGACAGAACAAGGTGCAAACAGCCTGGGAAGGAGAAAACATTTAAGAATCAATAGAAAACCACATATAACAGAACCTGGGTTTTGTTTTTTTTAAGCAGCTATAGCTAAAAGGCTAATTATAGAATGCCATAGCTTCCAGCTTGCCATAGCTGGAAAGACAGCTAGTTCTTCATGCAGTGCATGGATGAACTGCAGAACTCCCTGCCACAGGAGGCAGACATGGCTTGAAAAGAGGATGAGGCACATTCATGGAAGATTCAAGCGCACTTTCTCCCCTCCTCTGGTTTCCAGCAACTGGCATTCAGAGAAGCAGAGCAACATGCCTCACACCCCTGGATAGCCCTCTCCTCTTCCAGGAATTTGTCTCGCCCTCTTGTAAGGCCATCTAGGTTGCTGGCCATCTCTGCCTCCGGTGGCAGTGAGTCCCACAGTTCAACCCGGCACTGTGTGCCGAAGCCTTTTCTTTCCTGGGTCCCGGGTCCTCCTGCGGGGGGGGGGGGGAACCTGGCTCCATCTTTCCTGCTTGAGGGGAAGATGCTTAGACGGGCAGGTGGGCGGCAGGGAGGGAGGGAGCTGGTGGAAGTTCTCCCCTTCCAGGTTGGTTCTGCTTTTGTGAAGTTGAGGAGCTGAGCCAAGCCGGGCGTTTTGTCTCCTTATAGATCTCTTTCTCTTTCTCTCTCTCTCTCTTTCTGTTTCTCTTTCACCACACAGAAGCTGGCAGCAGCCTGAAGAGTGCTTGCCACCCTCCTCCTCCTCCTCTTCCTCCTCCTGAAAACGTGGCCGCCCACGTTTGCACCCGACAAAAATCCATTCGGTTTCAACTCACCGGAGACTGAGAATAGGGCCAAATTCTGCTCCACCAGCAGGGACGTCACACCCCCCGGTGCCTCAGGCCTGCGCTGGGAACCCACAGAGACTGGAGATGCTGGAGGGATGGAGGGTCTCCCCTGTCTCCCCTCCCCCTTTTCACCCCACCCCACCCCCGGAAAACCCTGCCCAGGCATTGCAAGTGTCTTCTTCTGGCCTTCAGGACTTTATTTCTCTTTTGTACAGCAAAGAATTAACAGGGAGAGGGACCTGGGCCCAGCGTGGCCTCCGTTCTTCCTATTCGTGGTTGCTGGTTGGTGGTGGTTGAATTCACAGACCGTACGACTGATTCTCCATTATGTCACACCACCCCTGGAAATAAATGTTTTAATATGAAGCGTTTCCCCACTGGTTCATTGACAAGAGCATGGCGGGCGGGCGGGCGGGGGCGTCTTGGAGACACATCCTGCAACACCTTGGAGCAGCTTCCAGGCGGGCTGGGAGAAGGTCCAGCTCACTCCCCGCTCACTGAGGCTGGAACAGAATTAAGTGTGTCGTCTTCTGAATCCAGCTCCTTCCCAGCCATCTATGAAGCTCTTGCCTTGTTCAGTAAAAGGGTCTGGCAGCCTGAAGGGCCTGGGAGTCACATGACCCTTTCCAGGAAGATTGTGTTGGGTCAGTGGGCCAGATTTCGGGAAAGTCTTGTGACCATCATGCACACCCCACCTTTTCCTCAAAGGAGCTCAAGGGGAGGGAGGTTCATGGCTCTCCCTCCTCCCCATTTCATCCTCACAACCACCTTGTGAGGTAGGCTAGGCTAAGAGGCACCAACTGCCCCCCTAAGTTACAGCCAGTGATCTCCATGGCTGAGTAGGGAGAGTCAACCCTGTTTTCCCAGGTTCTAGTCCAATGCTAATGATGATGATGATGATTAATTAAATTTGTATGTCATCTGGGGATCTCAGGGTGGTTCACAATATTAAAAATACAAGTTAAAAATACAAAATACATAATAAAACAAGAACCAAAACCGAAACATACCCTGTTTCTCATATTTTAAGACATACCCATAAAATAAGCCATAGCAGGATTTTTAAGCATTCAAGGAATATAAGCCATACCCCGAAAATAAGACATAGTGATAGGCGCAGCAGCAATGCCGGCCGCGGCAGGAGGAGGAGGAAAAAAATAAGACATCCCTTGAAAATAAGCCATAGTGTGTATTTTTGAGAAAAAAATAAATATAAGACATGTCTTATAATATGAGAAACACGGTAACAATAACCCCTTCTACAAACACATCTAAAAGGACATAGGATGTCAATCAGCCAAAAGCCTGGTTAAAAAGGAACATTTTTGCCTGGCGTCTAAGGGTGTACAATGAAGGTGCCAGGTGAGCCTCCCTGGGGAGAGCCTCCCACAAATGGGGAGCCACTGCAGAGAAGGCCCTGTTCTCGTGTTGCCACCCTCCAGTCCTCACATGGAGGCGGCACATGAAGAGGGGCCTCGGAAGATGATCTCAGAGTCCGGTGGGTTCATATGGAAAGAGGCGGTCCTTGAGGTATTGTGGTCCTGAGCTGTTTAAGGATTTACAGGTATAGGTCAAAACCGGCACTTTGAATTGGGCCTGGAAGCTAATAGGCAGCCAGTGCAGTTGGGCCAGGATCAGTGTAATATTCTCCAACTATCTGGCCCCTGTCTTGCCTGACCGCCAAATTTTGCACCAGCTGAAGCTTCTGAACCATCTTCAGAGGCAGCCCCACATATAATGCATAATACAGAGAAAGTGTAGCCCCGTCAAGAGCTGGCAACCCCCCCCCCATCACTCCTGTCTAGGGAACCAGCCACTAAGAGTACCTCCGTTTTATCCAAATTGAGCCTCAGTTTGTTGGCTCTGATCCAAACCCTTACCAAGTCACGTCAATGGTCCAGCACATCCACTGCCCCACACTGGCTCTCTGGAATGGCATCTGCCCCCCACCCAGCACAGAGAGGGGCGCAGGCAGGCAGCCCAGTGGGCAAGAAGGGTGTCAGACTCCATGCTGGAGCGTGACCAATGAGCCTTTCGTTTTGGCCTCTGCAGTCCAGCAATCTGCCTTGTGAATCAGATGGGGCTCTTCTTTGGCAATGCCCAGGGGTGGCCTCCTGTTGGGATGTTGCCAGCATTTTTTTTTGGGGGGGGTGAGCCTTCCTTCCTAGATGCTGGATCACAGAGAGAGGACAGCTCTGGAGACGAGTCTTCTGGTTTCCGCCAAGCATGTGCAGGGGTGCAAAAGGTGTGCTTGTGCTTGGCAAAGAGAAAGAGGGTGTGCATCATCGCACCCTCCCCAATGGATCGGCTGCTGGGGCCATGTGTTCCATCCTGCCTTTGAGGATCCGGCTAAAGGCAGGCAGGCAGGCAGGCCCCTCTCTGAGTCCTTTGGGCCACCTTGTGGGCCCTCTCAGAAGCCATGGCTTACCAGGGAAGGAAGCCCAAGGCCAGGGGCAAGAGGACAGAGAGAAGTTCTTCTCCCTCTTTCCTGACACTGGAACACTCCTGGACAGCCAGTGAAGCTGTCCAGTGAAGCTGTCCAGGTCAGAGAAAAGAAAGTGCTTCACGCACCGCATGGTCCAACTCTGGAGCTCACTCCCACTGGGGGGAAACTAGCTTGAAGGGCTTTAAAGGATTTTAGGCAAATTCCGGGAGCAGAGGGTCATTCATGGCTGCTAGCCGAGACAGCTATGCCCTGCCTTTCTCAATGGGAAACAAGTAGAATAAGGAAAATTAAAGGCATGTCTTAATTATGCATTCTCAATGCATTTTTAATTTTAATTTTCCTTATTCTACTTGTTAATTCAGTGCAATTCTATTACAGTTGATTTTGACAGCTTGGTGACTAAGCTCTTTAGCGACGAAACGTCGGATAAGCGGAATGACGCCTAAGCATTGACCCACTGGAATATCACAACTGGGCTCTTTATTACTGCGTTTGCAATTGTTCAAGATAAAATCTATTTTGGAAAGAGAAGAAATGAGCACTGAACCACTGACACTACAAGTGCGCTCTTTATTTACAGCATTTGCAATGGTTTAAGATAAAACCTATTTGAGAAAGAAACTCCTTTTGCCATTTTTATGGACGTTTATTGTTTGTTTACAGATAGTTGCCTTGGGGATATTACCTTGTGCCGATTGCAGTTGTCCTTGTCCTTGTATTCAGAAGTTGTCCTTCTGAATCCCAGTTGCTGGAACCCACCAGATGGGATGGCTGTTCTTGTGCTTGGATCCTGCTTCCTGGTTTCCCACAGGGTTGGCCTTTCTCCCTCCTCTATATGACATCCTTTCATATATTTGAACATGGCTATCATATCACCCCTTAACCTTCTCTTCTCCAGGCTAAACATACCCAGCTCACTAAGCCGTTCCTCATAAGGCATCATTTCCAGGCCTTTGACCATTTTGGTTGCCCTCCTCTGGACACGTTCAAGCTTGTCAATATCCTTCTTGAACTGTGGTGCCCAGAACTGGACACAGTACTCCAGGTGAGGTCTGACCAGAGCAGAATACAGTGGTACTATTACTTCCCTTGATCTAGATGCTATACTCCTATTGATGCAGCCCAGAATTGCATTGGCTTTTTTAGCTGCTGCATCACACTGCTGACTCATGTCAAGTTTGTGGTCTACCAAGACTCCTAGATCCTTTTCACATGTACTGCTCTCAAGCCAGGTGTCTCCCATCCTGTATTTGTGCCTTTCATATTTTTTGCCCAAGTGTTGTACTTTACATTTCTCCTTGTTAAAATTCATATTGACCCTGGATCATCTTGATCGCCCCCCTCTGCAAACTTTCCAGCTTGTCAACATCCTTCTTAAATTGTGGTGTCTGGAATTGGACAAGTATTCCAAGTGTGATCTGACCAAGGCAGAATACAGTGGAACCAAATACTTCCCTTGTTTTGTTGCCTCTTGACAGCTTCTAGGAGCTACAGGGGAGAACTTGCTTACTCCATCTTGCATCTGGCAGCCCTTGAGATATTTGAAGATGGCTCTCATATCTCCTCTCAGTCTCCTCTTTTCCAAGCTGAGCACACCCAACTCCCTCAACTGTTCTGACTCTTCCTGCATCACCTCGGCTGCTTAACCCAACAGCCCTGTGAGGAAGAAGATTCCACCTAAGCATTAGGAAGAACTTCCTGACAGTAAGAGCTGTTCGGCAGTGGAATTTGCTACCAAGGAGTGTGGTGGAGTCTCCTTCTTTGGAGGTCTTTAAGCAGAGGCTTGACAGGCATATGTCAAGAATGCTTTGATGGTGTTTCCTGCTTGGCAGGGGGTTGGACTGGATGGCCCTTGTGGTCTCTTCCAACTCTACGATTCTATGATTCTAAGAACACTCTCTGTCCCATTTTCCTGGCTGCTTCTCCACCCCAGCCCCCCTTCCCATCATGGCCTGGGAGAGGGACAGCTTGCAATGGTGTTCCTGGGTTCCTGCTGGCCTGTCAGGACAGCACTAGGTGTGCACAGCCTTCCCTTGGTGCCAATGATGGATGTGCCCCTCCTGCCCCATAAGGGGGATTTGGTTGGACCTCAAACCATGAGCAAAAATGAAGGAGCCTTTCCCCTCCTTGGAGCCAGCCAAGAGCCAGCCTTGCCTCTAGAGATGCTCCTCTCCTGCCCAGCTGCTTCTCCTGAACACCTTGGCAGCCCGGCAGAGCTTTCTCTGCCCTGCAGATGTCTCCTTGCCAAATCGGGCTTCCCCAGAGCCTAGAGCTGGCCATATGCTCCCACTTGCACCCTGGCAACCTTGGAGAGAGCAAGCACCAGGGCTTCAATTTATTTCCTGTTGTTTTTGCAGAGAAGCTGCTCTGCCCCGATGTTTTGAGCGTAGGGCAGGCTTGC
The DNA here is from genome assembly GCF_965207765.1 of Zootoca vivipara. Classification (NCBI taxonomy): domain Eukaryota; kingdom Metazoa; phylum Chordata; class Lepidosauria; order Squamata; family Lacertidae; genus Zootoca; species Zootoca vivipara. The sequence goes on along the minus strand of NC_142582.1, from coordinate 134,308,717 downwards.
CCTGAGCCAGAGGTGACCCTACTGCAAGGCAGAGGGAGGTGGTTCTATAATTCTGTGAAATCTGGTGCCTTTTTCTCAATCTCAGCCTGCAGAAGAGGAGACGTAGAAGAGACTGTCACCTGGAAGATGGAGCAAGGTGAGGACCCAGAACAAGGTTTCCTACATTGCAGGGGCTGGAGAAGATGACCCTTTGGGCCCCTGCAAACTCTATGATTGTATGATGATTCAATGGATCCAAATTCCAAGGAAGGAGATTCCAACTCAACATCAGGAAGAACTTTCTGACAGCAAGAGATGATCAGCAGTGGAATAAACTCCATCAGAAGGTGGAGGACTCTCCTCCCTGGGAGGTTTTTAAGCAGTAGTTGGATGGCCATTGCTCAGGGATTCTTTAGCCACGAGTCCTGCATTGCAGGGGGTTGGACTAGATGACCCTGAGGGTGCCTTGCAGCCCTATCATTCTATGTTTCTATGGTAGGGCTGCCATATTTCAAAAAGTAAAAGCCAGGACACCCCAGAATTCTTGAGCTTTTTTAAAAGGAACCCCCCTCCAAGTTGTTGAACTTTTATTTACAAAAGCACCTCCCAAAAAACCATGCAATTTTTCTAATATCCAGGACAAATCCCCCCTGGACGTCAATTCCGCCTTTGAAATCCTAATGATATCCAGGAAAATCTGGACGTATGGCAGCCCTATTCTGTGGCTCCTTGGGGAGCAGAGAGAGAAAGAGGCCCCTGCTGGGACTGGGACAGGGCCTGGTTTGCAAGCGCCAGGGGCTTTTCTTTTGCAGAGAAGGGGGGGGGACTTGCCCTGAGCCAGAGCCGGCCCCACCATGAGGCAGAGGGAGGCAGCCACCTCAGCCATCTGTTCAAGAGTGTCCGGAAAGGGCAGCAAACAGTTATTCAGTTTATTAATGTTGCTTCATTCCTCCCCCACTCCGGCCTCCTGGTGCCTATGCATAAGGGAGGCTTAAAATAATTCTAAAACCACATTACAATAAGGAATATATTTAAATGCAAAGAATACAAATGAGAACAATGCACAAGATACACAGCATTGAAAAACAGCAACAGCAGAGCTCAGGAGTAAAAAGAATAATAAACTGAGTAAGACTGGTCTTTTCTGTATTGTTGGGGGTGGGGGCGGGAAAGGCACTTTGGGGATTTTCCAGCTCAGATGCCAAAATAACTTGGCTCGCCTTGAGGGATCCCTTGTGGGCACCTTGACTGGGGCAGGGAGGGGAGGGGAGGCCCTGTTGGGTGCTGGGCATTTATATCCCACCTTTTTCTCCCAGAAGCTCAGAATGGCACCTGTGGTTCTCCCCTTATCCTGTTTCATCTTCACAACAACCCTGTGAGGTAGGGTTAGGCTGAGAAGAGGTGGTGACTGGCCCCCAAGGTCAGCCAGTGAGCTTTGTGGCCATGTGGGGACCTGAAGCCTTCAGAGGGTCAGGCTCTCTTCAGCCTTGGAGTCCTGTGTCCACTTCTGGGCACCACAATTTCAGGATATGGACAAGCAGGAAGGTGTGCAGAGGAGGGTGACTGAGATGATCAAGGGTCTGGAAGCCAAGCCATGAGGAATGGTTGCAGGAGTTAGGTATTTTTAGCCTGGAAAAGAGAATCATAGAACCGTAGAATTGGAAGGGAACCCAATGGTCATCTAGTCCAACCCTGTGCAATGACCGAGAGGGGGCATGATAGCCACCTTCAAATATCAAAAGGGCTCTCCCATGGAAGAGGGAGCAAGCTTGTTGTCTGGTGCTCTGCAGGGTAGGACCCGAACCAATGAATTTAAGTGACAAGAAAGGAGTTTCCAGCTCAACCTTCGGAAGAACTGTCTGCTGGTAAGGGTGCTGGACAGCGGAATGGACTTCCTCAGAAGGGGATGGACTCTTCTTCATGGGATGTTTTTCCACAGAGGTTGGGTGGTCATCTCTCAATGATTCTCTAGCTGTGATTCCTGCACTTCGGGAGTTGGACTAGATGACACTTGGGGGGTCCCATCCAAATCAACAATTTGATGATTCTACCCTAGGCTGCAGCAATACCTTTCCATTACAGGACCCTCTTCCCATGGAGATCTTTGAAGGCCATCCCCATGTTGCATCCCAGTGACTATCTGAGATAGCTCAGTGGGTAGAGCATGAAACTCTTAATCTCAAGGTTGTGGGTTTGAGCCCTACGTTGCAGGGGGGAAAGATTCCTGCATTGTGGGGGGTTGGACTAGAAGACCCTCATAGTCCCTTCTAATGCTACAATTCTATGATTCTTCCTCTGCTTTGAAACAGTCCTGGGAACATAAAATTCAGGAGCTATCCTCCCTCTGCCCCCCAGTAACCCATCTGTGTGTAGTTGGAACTCCAGTGCTGTGGAGCCTGGAAGTTGGGCCTGGAGCTGTCCGTGGTGCTGGCTGATCTCTCCACGCTCTGAAAGGATGTAATGACAAGCGAAGCACAAGAACAAGACAAGATGGTTTCGGGCAAATTCACAAGTTTAATTAAACGTGTTATCAACCAGCTTTCTGCCCTCGGAAGAGGTTTGGCGAGGAATGGGGGGGAGGGGGTGTGTGTCTCCGCAGAGGATGATGTCACCCACTGTTGGTAAATATTCAAGATCCGTGTTGTGAAGGCAGCTGGAGCTTGTCCACACCTCAGTGGGAGAAGCTGAGCAGGCAGGCTGCCAATCAGACCAGTAAGCATCACAAGGAAGCCGGTGGCCTCAGATGGTACTTGGTGATCTGTAGAGCTGTGGGGTGTGCTGTGTGTGTGTGTGTGTGTCAACTGGGAGGTCATGGGGTTAAGAGCAACACACCCAGTGGGGTGGGGAGAGCAGTGCTTCTAATCTTGCATTTCTGCCAGAAGTGTTCTCTGGATTCCAGGTAGACCTCTTTCCTCATGTGCCTCTGAAGAACACAAATATCTCTCTAAAAATAGAAAAGAGCATCTCCGGGGCAAGAACCACCCAGGAGCTTCGGGGGTCTACTGTGTCCAGTTCTGGTGGCCTCACCTCATAAAGAAGATTGTAGAGTTGGGGAAGGTTTAGGGACAGGGCCAGCAAAATGACCAAGGGGGCGGAGAGACTCCCCTCTGAAGAAAAGCTGCAGTGTTTGAGACTTTTCAGTTTAGAGAAAAGGAGACTAAGAGGTGGCACCTAGGAAATTTATAGACTTATGTATGGCGCAGAGAAAGTGGGCAGCAGGAAGATTTCCTCCCTCTTTCATAACACTAGAACTCACCCAAGGAAGTTGAATGTCATAAGATGATCCAGAGAGAGCTATCGGGGGCTGCTGGTCACCAAGGCTCTGCTCTGGCTGCTCTTGTGTTTGGGTCCTGCTTTTGGACTTCCCACCGGGACATCTGGTTGGCCTCTGTGAGAAAAGGATGCTGGTCTGGGTGGGCCATTGGCCTGATCCAGCAGGCACTTCCTATGTTCTTTAGGGAGGCTTTTCATGTTTAATAGATTATTTTATTTCATTTTTCTGTTGGAAGCTGCCCAGAGTGGTTGGGGAAAACAGCCAGATGGGTGGGGTATGTATAAATAAATAAATAAATAAATAGATAAATAAATAAATAAATAAATTATTATTTATACCCCACCCATCTGGCCGGGTTCCCCCAGCCACTCTAGGCGGCTTCCAACAAAATATTAAAATACAGAAATCCATCAAACATTATTATTATTATTATTATTATTATTATTATTATTATTATTATTATTATTATTGCATCTTTTTCAAGAGGCCTAGAGACTCTCCCAGGCTTGAGGGCTCAGGAACACAGGGAACTGCCTGGTGCCCAGTTAGACCAGGCACCCCCAAACTGCGGCCCTCCAGATGTTTTGCCCTACAACTCCCATGATCCCTAGCTAACAGGACCAGTGGTCAGGGATGATGGGGATTGTAGTCCAAAACATCTGGAGGGCCGAAGTTTGGGGATGCCTGCGTTAGACCATTGTCGGTCCATGATGAGGTTGAAGCTGGGACCTCCTGCATGCCAAGCAGAAGCCAGAAGGAGGCTGCCGTGAATATCCCCAGCCATTCACAACTGCAAAGTCATCCCTGCTCACTGAGTGTGTGCAGAAAAGCAGGCTCAGTCCCTGCCAAATTGCAGCTACTGCTATTTGCATTTCATTATCTCTGGAACTATAAATACCCCCAACGTTATTTTCACAGCACTCGCGTGTGGTATTTGAACATTTTGCCAGTTAGCAGCAAAACGGGGGGCAGAAGGGATACTGGGCTCTGTGTTGCTCACTTCTACACACAGACACAGCACATTTGATAGGAGAGATGGGAGTAAAGTGTGTGTGTGTGTGTGTGTGTGTGTGTGTTGGCCTTGCATGTCTGAAAGGGACCAGACACACACACAGAGGCAGCTGCTGGGGTGTGACTCTGTGAACATAGGAGAATGAGCTCCCCGAATAGTGATCAGTGGTCACAGTTACCAGCCAGTTCTCAATGTGGGACATCTGCAAGCAGGATTCAAGGGGGGGGTCTCCTCTCCACCCCTGTGGCTTCCAGCAACTGGTTCTGCTGGTTTTCCATTGGGGCATCTAGCCGGCCACTGTGAGAACAGAATTGGCTTGAGAAGAAGGCAGTGCAAGTTCCCTGGCATCCAAGGAAGTGGGGCTAGCATTGTGAGTGCAGCTCAAGGCATGGGAGAAGAGGGATCCTGCCCACCCCAGGATGTGGCCTTGCCCCCTTCAGTGGGAGCTGCCCCCTTTGCCTCGATCTCCTCATCCACATCCAGATCCAGTTTGGAGGGAGAGCGAGTGTGGTGCTGCTGCTTACTCTGCGGAGGTGCTTCCAGATTCTCTCCTTCCTGATATGGCAGGGAGAGCAGAGAGAGAACTTGCCGCCTTCATCCAGATGGTCGGATGTGACTGTGGGAATGTTAGGGATGTGGATTAGGATATATTATTAGATAGATCCTATCCAAGCTTGTGTTAGCAAGCTTCCAATATCAGCAGAGTGACATTCCCCTTTTGTGCGCAGCAAAGCGTGAGCGTTAGGTTCGCTAGAACCTCTATAACAATATTATACTTTATACTTCAATATTACACTTCCTGGCAAAGTCCCCTTTGTCCCTCTTAAAAGAAATACACAACACAGTGTTTATAAAATAAGATAGAGTTTACTTTCAGTTTCATCCTGAGTTAACAGCATAATCTCAGAAAGGCAGGCTTGCTTAGAAAAGTTACAAGTACTGTATATACATCTGGAGACTACTTGGTAAAGTGAGGCTCCATTTGGTCTCACTCTTGACTGCAGGCCAAGATGGAGAACCATCCTAACTGGAGATATTCTGAAGATGTGTTCCCATCGAAGGATAGAAGGCTAAGAGAGAGAGTGGCTGCTGGTTAGAGGTTTTTGTTCCAGCTAAACCATCTCATTTGCATGTCTTTAGGAACAGGAACTTAATCAGGTGTCCCTCCAGGTAAGTTCCTGTTAGTGGACACTCTAGGAACTGTTGTGACTTGTCTGCCCCAGTGTTCCATCCCACAGTGACTGGGCAGGAAGGGCAGGTTGGTTTCCTGTCGGGGAGGAGAGGAGAGAAGAGGAGGCCCTTGTGCCAGGTGACCTTCAGAAGGGCCTGGAGATTGCACGAGAATCACCGGAGGGAAATTCCTCAGGCAGCTGCAGATGCTCTGGACAATGGACAAATTAATGGAGGAGAGGCCTATAGAATAGATGGGGGCAGCAATGCTTCTGAACCCCAGTGGCTGGAAACCACAAGAGGGAAGAGGGCTCTTGGGCTCAAATCCTGCCCATATGGGCATCTGGTTGGCCTCTGTGAGAACAGGATCCTGGACTAGATGGGCCACTGGCCTGATCCAGCTTCTCATGTTCTTATGTTCATCCTCTCCTTTATCCAGGCATCCCAAGGGGGGTGTCAGGACTCAGGAGACCTCCATACTCAGCTTTTGAAAATGAAAGCACGCATCTTTTGCCTGCGGCTGAACAGGGGGGAGTCTGTGCTCTGATGCCCCACCCGCACTGCCTTGGGGGGCAATTCCCAGGGCTGGAGATGGTGAGATTCCCTGGGCGACCCTTTCATCTGCAGAGGATGTCTTCCTCCCAGGAGTAAGGGGTGTCTCCTGCTCACGCTTACGAAGGTTTCTGTAGGGAACCAGTAATCAGGGTTCGAGCACAAGAGCCCCATCTCCTCCTGCAGTTTCCAGCCACCAGTGTTCAGAAGCAAAGATTTGTCTCCCTTCCCTCGAGTGAGAGGGAGATGCACCCACAAGACTGATTCTTCTGTGTGTCTTAACAGGCAGCGCTAGAGTTTTAAATGAAACCTTTGCCAGGGCAATCAAAAGGTGAGTAGGAGGGGGGAAATCAACTAGGTTCCCTACTGAAAACCCGGCTCTCTCTTTCACCGCCTGGCCCCCACAGAGCTTGTTAACATTTCCTAGCAAATTCTCTTTCCCTTAATAGCCTCTTTCCATGGCAAAACCCAAACACCTCCTGCCCCTCTTGCCGTCCTTCAACTCCGCACATAATTGCATCCTTGCCCTGCTAAATGTTTCCTTCCTGCTTAATCTTTCCACTCGCTCGGCTCCCTTCATTACAGAGCATCTGAATGAAGAGTCCTTAATGGCCTCTTGTGGGGACCATTATTGAAGGTCTTATGAACCTTCTAAAATGTGTTTCTGCCACCCCTGAGGAGCTCAGAGACCGAGCGACTGGGATCCTTCTCCCAGTCAGAGGTGTGGATGAGATTTCTCCTGGGTTGGAGGGAGGAGGCCCTGGGAGGGAGCAGGAGATTTGGCAGGAGGTCAGACAAGAACACTCACCTTTGCTTTTCCAGCTCCTAACACTGGATTGTTGAAAGGCGAACAAAAACTGGACACAGTTGTCACAAACATTTCCCTCAGTGCTGAAAAAGTCTTTTTGCGCATCTTTGTGCCCTTTGCAGAAATGTGGACAGGGGACCTCACTGAAGTGCCCTCCCTTGTTCACAGTGAATGGCTGAAAAGCAAAAAGAATACAGTATAAGAAGAGCCTGCCGGATTTGGCCAATGGGGGCCCATCAAGTCCGGCATTCTCACAGTGGCCAACCAGATGCCTGTGGGAAATCTTCAAGCAGGATTTGAGCATAAGAGCAGCTCTCCCCTCCTGTGGCTTCAGGAGCTGAACTGGGGTTCAGAAGCATTGCTGCCTATGACTGTGGAGGCAGAGTAGAGGCATCATAATCAGTAGCCATTGAGTCCTCTTTTAAAGCAATTGAGGGAGGGAGTTCCATAGTTCAGGGGTTCCCAACAAAATTTTCTCGAGGACCCCTCATCGAGCCACTATTGGGACAAGGACCCCCATTAATTCCTAATCCTAAAATTAAAAAGTGAGAGCCAAATTAAGAGTCTTTTTATAAGAGTCCAGGGAGGAGGGAGGGGAATGGAGAAGACAGGGTACCTGCGCAGCAGCGCACAAATGAAGCCGACGCGCGCAAAGCATCTTGGGGAGGTGAGCGTTAGTAGAATGCGCGCGCTGCCTCTTTGCAAAACAGTAGTGTTTGTAAAGCGCCACCTAACGGCATACAGCAGAACTACTGCCTCATCTAATTCTAGTTTTGCGCTAGACTCTGCTCATGCAGGAAGCGGCCAAAACAAAAAATCTGTTATCATACAAAATATATTTAATATATTTTTTATTCTAATAGCATCTTGCGGACCCCTCTGGCATAGCTCGCGGACCCCTGGGGGTCCCCGGACCACCTGTTGGGAACCACTGCCATAGTTGAACTATGCACCGCGTGAAGGACTTTCACTTTGTGCACCTTGATGTCTGCTTCCTCCCATCCCATGAGCATCAGACACCCATTTCCTGAGGGTGATGCTGAACTGAGGCTCCTGAGAGGCTCCTTGGCTTTTGCTCATTGAAATAAGATTGGGCCTGGGAGGAGCCTCGGTCTCTTGCTGTAATGCGTTGCAGAGATGTGTGCAACCGTGACATGAAGCCTGGTAGCATCAACCCCGCCATGTGGGGATCCCTTGAAGACGACCGCAGTTCCTGGAGACAGTCGCATCCATGGCAGTGACCAGAGGAGAAATGACCACTGGGAGGAGCGCAGAGAAAAGGAACACCGTGGTGCTTTTGAAGCGGCACAACTGGATGCTTTCATTTGCACCAACTGCAATGAAACATGTCTCTCCCATATCAGTCTCTACAGCCACAGCAGCCGCTGCAATGTCCCAACATTTTGACTTCACCCCCAAAGGCACACTCCTCCATTGTCTCCTGAGACAGGCAGGTGCCAACCAGCCAACTTGCCTTCGTCAACCTCTGGATATGATGAGTTGCCAACCTGTGGCCAACCGTCCGTCTTTCAGGTGCCCTTCTTGCATTTTAGCCCAACCCTCTGCAATGCAGGAATCACAGGTAAAGAATTTCTGCTAGGTGGCCATTTAACCTCTGCTTAAAAACCTCCAAGGAAGTAAAGCCCACCAACTTCCAAGGGAGTCAGTTCCAGCATCCAGCACCTCTTACCATCAGACGGTTCTTCCCAATACTTTGTTGGAATCTCCTTTCTTGACATTTGACTCAACAGAAGCATACTGTCATCAACAGAGGTATAGAGTCCATCATGGGAAGTCAAAATGCTGCTCTATTCTGCCTTGGTCAGACCACATCTGGAATAGAATCCTAGAATCCTAGAGTTGGAAGAGACCACAAGGGCCATCCAGTCCAACCCCCTGCCAAGCAGGAAACACCAAGCAGGAATACTGTGTCCAGTTCTGGGCACCACAATTTAAAGATGGAATAAGCTTGTTTTTCCCCTAACCTCTGGATGTTAGGATCCGAAGCAATGGATTCAAGCTTCAAGAGATTCTGAGCAAACATCAGGTAGAACTTCCATCTGTCATGGAAGCTTTAGTTAGCTCAGCAGGTTGAGCTCTTAATCTCAAGGTTGTGGGTTTGAGCCCTAGGCTACAGGGGGGAAAGATTCCTTCATTGCAGGGGGTTGGACTAGAAGACCCTCATGGTCCCTTCTAATGCTATAGTTCTATGACTCTATTGGTTTGGGTCCACCCCTCTGGAGCAGCAGAAGGAAAGCTGGCTTCATCTTCCATATGGGATCCCTTCAGATATTTGAAGAGGCCTCTCCTATCCCCTCTTAGTCTTCTCTAGGGATGCCATATGCCCAAAAGGCGGCACTTTGTCCTGGATCTTGGGCAAGTCAGTTGGGGGGGGGGGAAGAAATGCACTTATTTGGTGGTTTCCTAAAGAAAACAATTCCAACAATTTAGGGGACTTCCTTAAAAAAGCCTAACAATTTTGGGGTGTCCTGGTTTTTAGTTTTCTAAATATGGCAACACTCGTCTCCATGCAGACAGGAGGCAGGGAGGTGGGTGCTGCACCCAGATGCCAATCCGCCCCCCATCCCAGCGTGTCGCTCAAGGCAGCTGCCTCCGAGAGCCTCATGGGAGCACTGGCCAGGGGTTGCTTGATACGCTACCGCTAATAATAGAGGTGAATTGAAACCAGCCAGAGAAGGAAACCAGCCCCAGGGTCTGCGGGGCCATTAGAGAAGGAAGGGAAAAGCTGAGAACTGAAGGAATAATTGAGGGGAACGGCAGGGAAGCCGAATTGTGGTTTCAGCCATGGAAGAAGAAGACGTTGAAAGGAGACCCACGCTTGGAACGTTATTTTTTGGAGAGGGCCTCTCAAGTGGAGGTGACAAAAGGATGACATTTCAGAACTTAGCTGACAAATGAAAAAATAATGAGCCGCTGAGGCCAGATGGCATTCATGTTGCATGAGAAAATGCAAGCTGCACTCAAGTTATTTGATAGTTCATAGGACAGCCTACACACACACACACACACACACACGATTTCTTTTGGGTGTTAGAGTCATAGAGTTGGAAGAGACCACAAGGGCCATCCAGTCCAACCCCCTGCCAAGCAGGAAACACCATCAAAGCATTCTTGACATATGCCTGTCAAGCCTCTGCTTAAAGACCTCCAAAGAAGGAGACTCCACCACACTTCTTGGTAGCAAATTCCACTGTCAAACAGCTCTTACTGTCAGGAAGTTCTTCCTAATGTTTAGGTGGAACCTTCTTTCTTGTAGTTTGGATCCATTGCTCTGTGGCCGCTTCTCTGGAGCAGCAGAAAACAACCTTTCTCCCTCCTCCATATGACATCCTTTGATATATTTGAACATGGCTATCATATCACCCCTTAACCTTCTCTTCTCCAGGCTAAACATACCCAGCTCCCTAAGCCGTTCCTCATAAGGCATCGTTTCCAGGCCTTTGACCATTTTTGGACTCCAGCTCCCATCAGCCAGCACAGCCAATGGTCAGGGATGAGAATGAGGATGTGGAAGAAAGTACTTCTCCGTGCATTGCTAACTTTGGAACTCACTGCTACAGCAGGCTGTGATGGCCACCAACCTGGATGGCTTTAAAAGAGGGTTAGACAAGTTCATGGGGGAAGAGAGGACTGTCGGTGGCTAATAGACATGGCTGGAAGCAGCAGTGCTTCCAAATGCCACTTGCTGGAAACCACAGGAGGGGAGAGGACTGCTTATAGAATGATAGAATTGCAGAGTTGGAAGGGGACCCAATGGTCATCTAGTCCAACCCTCTGCAATGCAAGAATCTCAACTAAAGCATTCATTACAGATGGCCATCCAACCTCTCCCATCCAAGGACAGAGAGTCTACAACCTCCTGAGGGAATCAGTTCCACTGCCAAACAGCTCTTACTGTCAGAAAGTTCTTCCTGACATCCAGTTGGAATTCCCTTTCTTGAAACTTGAAGCCATTGGTTTAGGTCCGGGGGAGGCAACCTAAGGCCCAGGGCCCGGATCTGACCCAATTGCTTTCTCAATCCGGCCCACAGACGGTCCGGGAATCAGCATGTTTTTACATGAATGTGTCATTTTATTTAAAATGCATCTCTGGGATATTTGTGGGGCATAGGAATTTGTTCATTCCCCCCCTATATATATATATATATATATATATATATATATATATATAGTCCAGCCCACCACATGGTCTGAGGGGCGGTGGACCAGCCCATGGCTGAAAAAGGTTGCTGATCCCTGGTTTAGGTCCTCCCCTCCACAGCAAGAGAAATCAAGCTTGTTCCCTCTTCCATGTGACAGCCCTTGAGATATCTGAAGATGGCTCTTGTGGCTCCTCTCAGTCTCTTTTCCAGACTCAAAATACCCAGCTCCTTCAACTGTTCCTCATCAGGCTTGGTTTCCAGAGCCTTGATCTTCTTGGTCGCCCTCCTCTGCTCACCTTCCAGCTTGTCAACATCCTTCTTAAATTGTGGTGCCCAGAACTGGACACAGTATTCCAGGTGGGGTCTGACCAAGGCAGAAGAGAGGGGGACTGTGTGACTTTTCTTTTTTCTTTTGGCTGGATCTCAACAGGCAGAGGATGCAAAGTGTTGGTGCTGCCACACTGCATGGTCGATTCTTTGGAATGTGGTACAGCTATTATGTGGCTCTTGTAACTCTGCTGATCAAAGTGGTTGAGTGGGCGCAGGTGGGGTCAGGCGAAGTGGTCTTGAGTGTTTGTGGGCTTTACATACTAATAGTGAGTCCTTAAACTGGGGCTGCTAGCAAATCAGCAAGTGGTGCCGATTTCTCTTTCGCCGCCCCCCCCAGCACCTCTCTCTCTGCCTCTCTGCCTCTCTCTCTCTCTGCCTCTCTCTCTCTCTGCCTCTCTGCCTCTCTGCCTCTCTCTCTCTCTCTCTCTCTCTCTCTCTCTCTCTCTCTCTCTCTCTCTCTCACACACACACACACACACACACACACACACACACCACAGAGCAGAGGATGAAGCTTGCCAGAGGGAGCAGAAGCAGAGGCTGCATCATCTGGGTTGCTGGAGGAGGCTGGGGGGGGTACAGTAAATGAAGCCTAAAGTCCCAGCCTCTGCTCATTCCCTGCTGGGGTTGCAAGGGTTAACCTGCTGCATCTGTACATTCACCTTCAGCAGGCCATGGAGGGGGTAGGGGGCTTTCCTGTGGATGCCCGCAGCAAAGCGCCTGCTTGCCTGTGCCAATTTTGGAGACTGAGATCTGTTTGTGTGGGGGGGGGAGGTGGGCGGGGAAGGGGCTGCAAAGCAGAGGCCAACATCTGCTCGCCTTGTCAGCTAAACTGGGGCAGTTCCGGAGGGAGAGCGAATCCACACACACTGAATTGGGGGGGGGGGCGCTGATGCAGAAAAAGGAGCTCAGCTCTCCTCTCCTGCAGGGAAACTGGTGGGGAGAGGGAGAGGCTTTGCTTCGCTGGCACTCAGAAGTCGGGAAGATTCGCTCAGGGTCCTCAGACGCCTGCCAGTCAGGAGAACGTCAGTTGATGGATCACCGGGCTCAATGGCCCATCTAGCGCAGCATCCTGTTCTACTCTCTGCTCCTGTGGCCTCCATAAGGACATCCGAAGAGCCCCCTGGACCAGGCCAATCCATGGTCCATCTCGTCTCCTCCAGTAGGCTCTTCTTATGATGTGCTTATGTTCTTAAGGGCAAGAAAGGTGACCTCCTCCTCTTTGCACACAGAAAACTCTCCTTCTTTGGCGATCCCTCGTAGGTGAGTAAGATTGTCTTCCATAAACACGGTTTTAACAATGAGTCCGTAAGTGACTGTGAAGGCCAATTCTGGATCCACACGTCCTTCCACAGTGGGGACATTGGTTTCCAGGTGGGAGTTGATGACGGTGAGGGTTTGCCAAGCGTGCCTTCCTCTTAGCACATTTCTCCCTTGCGTCCTGAGTTCGAGCGTCTTCAAAACCCATGACACCTTTGAACACAGAAAACTAACCATTCAGGGACAAAAGATAGAGAAAATCCTCTTTCTTTCTTTCTTTCTTTCTTCACCCCCATCTCTCCATGAGAGCTCTGCTGGATCGTGCCCCCTTCCACCCCTTTCCCTATCGGTAGATTTGTCTCTCTCTTTCTCATGCTCACCCACCCCGCTTCCACAAAGGGCGCCTGGCGGAGAGCCGCTTGCTGAGCGTGGAGTGCGAGTCCTTTGAAAACGAGCCATTGCATTTTGCACGGAGCAACGCTTGCGCTTGACAACAAGGCGAAGCCCAAAGGCGTGCGCCAACCCTGAGGGCTCTTTGCCAAGAATACCAGGGCCTTGCTTGGAGAGAGAGAGAAAAGTTCTCGGCGGCGCAAGGACTAGTTAATTACCCAACAATTAGGAGCAGATTGAAGCGGAGAAGGAGACGAGAGCGAAATGTCAGCAGAAGCGGGGCTCCGTGATTTCCTGTTTGCGCATCGTACACCTGGCCTATTCTTCCAAATGTTCCTCCCTCATTAATTATGATAAAACCTTTCCAAGGCAGAGCAGAAGCATTTGTGGCTTCCAAAAATAAGTGTTTTGAAAATATTTAACTTCCGTGCGTCAGGCGTGATTGTGTTGGGAGACGTTCCCAGGTGCGGCTCTGTTGTGGATGCCTCCTCCTGGCAGGAGGGAAAGGAAGACCGCCAGGAGCTGCGGGAGAAGCGCAGGTGAGGCTGCCCTGCCACCTGAGTCAGGCCATTGGCCCTTCCAGCCTGGAACCGTCTCCTATGACCAGCCAGGATCCCGGCGCCCCCTGGCTGAAGAGAGCCTGGAACAAGGCTGAGCTTGGCAGCTGCCTTCAGGAAATAAGAACTGTGCTGGATCAGGGCCAATGGCCCATCTACGGTACTATTGCCTCCTCACAGTTGCCAACCAGGCGTCCCAATGGGAAGAAGCCCACCAGCAGGATCTGAGCACAGCAGGAGAATAAATGCCTAAGAAGAGTTTTGCTGGATCAAGCTCAGTGACCCATCTAGTCTAGGATCCTGTTCCCACAGAGCCAACAAAATGCACTTCATGGGAAACAGCAATCAGGATTTGAGCACAAGAGCCCTCTTTCCTCCCATGGTTTCCACTAGCTGGTATTCAGTGTGGGATGTGAAACACAAGAGCAGTCAAGTACAACATCCCTGGATGTCTGGTCCAGCCAGTCGGGACTTCCTGTTTCTCCTGGGCTGGGACAGACTTCCTCTGCATGTGACAAGGTGGGCGTGACCTGTACAGGTAACAAAAGCACCTGGCCTGGTGGCCATTCTCTCTCTTCTGACTTGGCTCTCAAGCAAGCAACAACTGCTTAGCCTAAGACAGCGTTTCTCAACCGCTGTTCCCCGGCACACTAGTGTGCCGCGAGACGCTGGCTGGTGTGCCGCGACGTGCGGCGACGAGAAGGGCGATTTGCATTGTCACATGCCTGGCGGCCGCCAATACACAGCGCTAAGTCACCGGAAAGGGCCACGACGCGGAGCGAGCGCAGCTCTCAACAGCCACCACCACGGGAGGGTGGTTTTAGACAAACTTAAAGAAGCTGGCTGGATGAGCTCAACCTGAAACTTGCTGAGCAAAGGATTGTGCTGGCAGAGAAATCAGCGGCTTGTGAAACCTTATTAAAGGAGATTGCAACCAACACAGCAATTGGCAAGTGTTTCTTACAGTCATAATTATATAGTCAATATAGGGCGGCACAGAGTTAAATTTTTTAACTTTTTTAATGGTGGTGTGCCTCGTGATTTTTTTCATGGAACAAGTGTGCCTTGGCCCAAAAAAGGTTGAGAAACACTGGCCTAAGATGCTTCCAAGAGAGGACAAAGGAGCTATCTCCTTATGAGATGGTTTCCAAGTGTATATTACTTTTTCTAAGCTAAAGTCTGCCTTCTGGGATCCTGTGTGAACAGAATGATGTGAGTATACTTTTATAGAAGACTATGTTGTGTCTTATCTTTTAGGAGGGAATAAGGGGGGAAATACCAGGACAATATTATTATAGAGGTTTTAGTGAACCTGAGCATCCGCTGCTGCTGTGAGTTTAAGAGGGGAATGTTAACTCTGCTAAATTCTGAAACTTGCTAAAACAAGTTGGAATAGGGATATAATCAAATAATATATCCTCTCCTGCATTCCTGAACATTCCCACATTCAGAAACATTGCTGCCTCTGACCACTATGGAGGCAAAGCATAGCCTTTGGGGCTAGTGGCTCCAATAGCCCTCCCCTCCTCCAGGAATTGGTCTAATCCTGTTTTAAAGCCATCTAGATTGGTGGTCACAGGATGCGGGTGGTGCTGTGTTCTAAACCACAGAGCCTAGGGCTTGCCAATCAGAAGGTCGGCAGTTCGAATCCCCGCAATGGGGTGAGCTCCCATTGCTCGGTCCCAGCTCCTGCCAACCTAGCAGTTTGAAAGCACCTCAAAGTGCAAGTAGAGAAATAGGTACCGCTCCGGCAGGAAGGTAAACGGCATTTTCATGTACTGCTCTGGTTCACCAGAAGCGGCTTTGTCATGCTGGCCACATGACCTGGAAGCTGTACGCTGGCTCTCTCGGCCAGTAAAGCGAGATGAGTGCCACAACCCCAGAGTCATCCACAACTGGACCTAATGGTCAGGGGTACCTTTACCTTTACCTTTAGACTGGTGATCACCACTGTGTCCTGTGGCAAGGAGTTCCATAGCATGCATTGTGCAAATAAGGGCTTTATTTTATCTGCCCTGGATAAGTGCTGGAACCCCTGGCATCTCTCACCACTGAGAGAATGAAGGCACCAATGGTTCGAATCACAGAAGTTGGAAAGGAATCCTAGAGTTGGAAGGGAACCCAAGGGTCATCTAGTCCAACCCCCTGCAATGCAGGAATCAACTTCAGACGTTTAATAATAATAATAATAATAATAATAATAATAATAATAATAATTCTATTATTTATATCCCACCACTCTGTGAAGCTTCCAGCAAAATATAAAATAATAATAAAATGTCAAACATTAGAAACTTCCTGATAGAGGGTTGCCTTCGTATGTCTTCTAAAAGTTGTATAGTTCTTTATCTCCTTGTCATCTGAAAGGAGGGCGTTCCATAGGGAGGGCATCTCCCCTTGAGAAGATCCTCTGCCTGGTTGCCTGTAACTTTTCTTCCCGCATTGAGGGAACCACCAGAAGACATTTGCAAGTGGACCTCAGTGTCCAGGTTCAGCATCCATTAACATCACAGGTGTGCCTGTTGTTACCTGGAAAGAGGAGGGGAACCCCCCCAAATGTATGCTTTCCAAGCTGTTTCCTGAAGAATACCGTCTTGTGCTAATTTATGCAAAAGTGCCGCTTTTGGATATTGAGAAAAACAAGCGAAGAGAAGCCGCAGATTCCTCCTCCCGGCCTCCCAGTTTCACTATAACAACCGGAAACGGATCTGGCTTCCTCCCAACACAAGCCCCCCTCCCCAGGTTCTTGCGAGGTCATTTTTGTTTTTGCATGAGCGAGCTGGAGCTCAAATCTGGGGAAGCAAACAAGCCCCTGGTGAGCTGGTAAGACAGAAACACACAAAGGGCAGGAGATGGAATTATTCCATCTGGCTGAATCTCTTTTGTGGGCTTCTAAACTAATTTTGCATTGTTAGGACACAAGGAAACTCAGTTATGACAAGAGATTGAGAGAAATGGGCCTGCCTCATCACCAAAATGCTCTCCACTTTCCCTCCGGTCTCCCTCTCCCCTTCAGCTGCACTCATAGAATGGTAGAGTTGGGACCCTGAAGGTCATCTAGTCCACCCCCCGCAGTGCAGGATACACTAAAACATCCCTGACAGATGGGCACCGGAAGTCAAGAGAGCCCACCACCTTTCCAGATGGTTGTGCAATAGCTCTTAGCCCTAGAAAGTTATTCTTTTAATGTTTCGCCATAATCTCCTTTCTTGTCATTCGAACCCATCCTCTCTCGCCTTTGTACCCAGGCTTTCTGCCTGGAGCCTACAGTTGCTCTCTTGCAAAGCTGGGCATCTGCCCTTCAGCAGCCAGCTGCACACACAGCTCAGAACTTGAGCCGGACTCTGTGGGCAAGGGGTTTGATGCTAGAGGTATGGAAGGGGAAAGGAAGACACCATGAAATGTGGAGGAGAGAGAAGAAGTGGTGGAGAAGGAGGAGAGACCTCCCTTTCCCTTCTCTATTCCTCCCCCTTCCATCAACACACCTTTTCCCTCTCTTCCTTATTCCCCCCCCTCTGTTTCCCTTTTCCCTCCCTTGCTTCACCACCAACTTGGATGGCTTCAAAAAGGATTCATACACATTCATGGAGGAGAAGGCTCCTAGCCACAATGGCTGTGTTCTACTGCGTGTCCTCCAACACCCCACTGATCAAAATCAGGACACTCTCTTTTTGGTCCCAAGCTCTCACAGGAGCTAGCTGACTCATGCAAGAGCACGAGACGAAAAGGGGTGTCTTTTGGTCCAGTGCTCTGGCACGAACCAGAAAACTCATGCCAGAGTGCCGGTCCAAAAACCGGGACATTCCAGGATGGCTTCTGTAATTCTGGGCTGTCCTGCTCAAATCAGGACGGTTGAGGGGTATGAGGTGAGGTTGTTGTGGTTTTGTATCCCAGTTGCTGGAAACAACAGGAGGGAAGAACTACTCTTGCTCTCAGGTCCTGCTTTGGGTCTCCTTCTTTGGGGCATCTGCTCAGCCACAGTGAGAGCAGGAGGCTGGACTGGGTCTTTGGCCTGATCCGTCTGTTTTTATTTTCACTGTTAAATTGCCACTGGAGAGGCGGAGCCGAGTTGCACCATTCTCTGGATCGTGGTGTTGGCCTGGAAGAATTCTGAGCAGCTCAGGTGCCTTTATTTCCACCAAGGAAGATTTTCCTCCTGTGCAAAACCTTTCCAGTTCCAGGTGGCAATTTGGTCGCAAAACAGCACAAGCTTCACCCCGAGCCCCGATTCTGGCCCTTTGCATTCTTGCCGCCCAGCCATGACTCCTCTCATGAGTGTATTAAGAAATAAATAGTGTTAAATGAGGTTGTCATAACTGCAATCATTCCTTGCCTTACAGAGTCTGAAATAACAAGATTGCCCTTTAAGTGTCTGGTAGAAGTCTAGTACGGAGGTGTGATGCTTCTGAAAGGGTGGGTGAAGAAAGATTATATAGTAAAATCACCCCGAGGAGTTGGGGAAGTTTTGGATGTGAAGAAGAGATGAGAGGCACCCTGGGGACCTAGTGGGAATAGGTTGGGTGGAGGTCCCTGGGCAGGGGAGAGGACACTTCCTTGTCATTCTTTGAAGGCCCTCCTATTTTGCTGAATGGCAAACGAATGGCAAATTCACCCAGGATTGGATGTGTGCCAAAAGAGCGTCGGACATAAGAAGAGGCTGCTGGGTCAGGCCAATGGCCCATCTGGTCTAGCTTGCTGTCCTCACAGTGGCCAACCAGATGCCTGCAAGAAACCCACAATCAGGATCCAAGCTCAGGAGTTCTCTCTCCTCTTGCAATTTCCAGCAACTGGTATTCAGAAGCATTGCTGCCGCCTCAGCATCCCAGACAAGGGAGAAAAACTCCTACTTGGGAAAGGAGAGAGGACCCTGGCCCCAGTTTGGGCTCCATAATCCCCTGCAATGTACTTGTGATTCCTGCATTGCAGGGGGTTGTGCTAGAAGACCCCCTTGGGTCCCTTCCAACTCTGCAATTCTGTGATTCCATGATTCTAAGTTCTGCCCTGCTTTGGCTCAGCAATGGACACCAAGAAGTCCACTCCATCTGTGGGCTAGACTTCAACTTTGGACAGTGAGATGGCTCTGCAACCTCTGGAGGGTGATGTAGTCAGGATCTTGCTCATTTTCTGGAGCAAGACCAAGTTCATATTTCTGCCAAGGTGGGCAGGTTTCTGGGCCCATTTGACTTAATAAGCACCACAGTCTTTTCGGAGCACAAAACTGCATGCAGCTGGAAATGTGCCGTGGGTTTCTGAAGCATCCCAGAAAAGGTTGTCTTTGTGTATCCTCCTCTCCTGGCTTGCCAAATAATGTCACTATTCAAAGGGAAAAACAGCCTGGAGGCAAAGGGGCTTTGAAGAGTTTTGTCCCTTCATGTCCTGCCAAAAGAAGCACGGATCCCGCTTAACTTTTCAGACTTGGGAGTTGCAAAATGAAAACCCTTTCTGCTTTCTCACAACATCCTTACACCTTATTAACTGCAAGCCAGTCCTTGAGGGTGTGCTGATTCCTGGGGTTTTTTCAGGAGCTGTCTCTCTGTCATCTCTCCCTCTCTGTCACACACAACTGGGGGCCACTGAATTTTCTAAGCCGAGCTCAGCTGGGACCTCGGATTTCAAAAAGAGCCACTAGCAATTCTGTTCAGGCATTCCGAGTGGTTTGGAGATGGAAGGAACACTTGCTAAAGAGAGACCCCGTCTGCCTGCCACAAGCCACAGCTTCATCTTCACAGGAGGGTCTGCCTTGGGCCCACTTTGCATGCCCCATACAGGAATTCATAGAATCATAGAATTGCAGAGTTGAAAGGGACCCAAAGGGTCATTTAGTCCAACCTCCTGCAAGCAGTTCTGGCACAGGATTTGTGAGGTCACAGAGTGAGAGAAAAGACCCCCCAGTACTGTGCCTTGCTCAGCCCCCTCCTGGATTCCTATGTCCAGTTCTGGGCACCCCACTTGGAGGAGGATATGGAGAAGCTGGAAGGTGTGCCGAGGAGGGCAACCAAGATACTCAAGGGTCTGGAAAGCAAGCCTTGTGAGGAGCAGTTGAGGGAGCTGGGGACGTTTAGCCTGGAAAAGAGGAGACCGAGAGGAGATACGAGAGCCATCTTCAGATATCTCAAGGGCTGTCACAGGGAATAGGGAACATATTTGTTTTCTCCTGCTCTGGAGGGTACAACCCAAATGTGGGATGTAATCCACTGGGAGCAGTCAAATACAACATTCCTTGTTTTCCTAGAGTGGACATGCAAGGGAATGTTTGGTCCAGCCAGTCGAAACGCCCTGTTCCTCCTGGCCTGGAGCATCTTTCCTTGCATGTGACTAAAAGGTGGGCGTGGCCTTACCTGACCTAACAAAAGGTCCAGTCACACAGCCACCTGCCTCTCTTCTGCTTCCCTTTTCATCCTGCAGACTTCCTGGACTGCTAGCCTGTAGTCACTAGGTCAACTCCCATATGGGATAAACCTTTAGGAACTCCCATCCTTACCTACATGTTTGTCCCCATCAGTATCTGTGGCTGATCTCCATCTGCTGAGACTGCTGGGAATTGAGTCCCACAAGATCTGGGAGGAGGCACAGCTGTCCCCCACCCCTGCATGGCATAGATCTAGGGAGATCAAGATGTCCAAAATCCAGGGTCTTGGTTTGGGCTAGTTCTTGTATGGAGTCTAAATGACTGGGCTCCAATAGGAAGCAGCCTGTGTTTTCAGGTGCAAAACAATTTCCAAGCAAATGAATTTATTCCTCAGTGTCCATACTGGTTTCTGGAGTCTTCTTGAAGTGTCAGGTGACATTCATGACATTCAGCATATTCCTGCTCAGAATGGCCTCGGTGACCCTGCGGGCACCTTAGGTCAGGGGTCCCCAGACTTACCGCGCGGCGGGCCGGTGCCCGCCGCGCCAACCACGCGGTGGGCCGGAGGGTAGGGGAGTGCGCGCGCAGCGGGCCGGAGGGCAGGGGAGTGCGCGCCCGTGCGCATGCGCACACGCACACGGGCGGGGAAAAAAACGCCGAAAAACGCTTGTGCGCATGCGTATGGGCCTCCCCCGACCCGGAAGTGCACCAGAAATGACCTCTTCCGGGTCGGGAGAGGCCCATACGCATGCGCACAAAGGATTTTCGGCGATTTTTTGCCGATTTTTTAGATCGTCGCTGCGCCGCGCGCCGTGAGAGCGGGAGGCAACAGCGGGCGGCGGGGGTCGTCGCGGGCCGGATTGGAAGGCCGATTGGGCCGCATCCGGCCCGGGGGCCGTAGTTTGGGGACCCCTGCCTTAGGTGGTTCATGGCACACATGACACACACGAACACCCCTCTCTGGGCATGCTCTTTTCAGTGCCGGCGTGTCCATTAAGGCGAACTAGGCAGCTGCCTAGGGCGCCAAAATGGAGGGGGTGCTGGCCAGCCTGCCCGCCGACCCCCAGTGCTGCCTGGGGCAGCCTCCTCTGCGCCTGTCACTGTTGAGTGGCTTCAGGCTGCTATCCCGCACAGTGGAGGCGGCCCCAGGCTTCCGCTCCCTGCGTAAAGCTCTGGAGGTGCGTGGGGAGCACGAACCTGGGACTGCCTCCTCTGCGCCTGTCACTGTTGAGCGGCTTCAGGTCGCTATCCCAAGGTGCGTGTGTACCTCCGGAGAGTGGCCTGAAGCCGCTCAACAGCTGACAGGCACAGTGGAGGCAGTCCCAGGCTCGTGCCCCCCGTGCGAAGCTCCGGAGGCATGCGGGGAGCGGGAGCCCGGGGCCACCTCGCTGCGCCTCTCTGCTGTTTTTTATTTTATTTTTATTTTTTTCTACTTTCCCCCTATTTTTCATTTTTATTTTTTCTATTTTTATTTATTTATTATTTATTTATTTATTAAGGGGGGGGCAGAAGGTGATCTCGCCTAGGGCGCAAAAAACCCTAGCACCGGCCCTGGCTCTTTTGGGGTGGGGAGAGGTACAGGCAGATCCATAAGCGGCTCTTTGGAGCACGGGACGCTTTTGTGAAGCACAGAACACAAACACACCCCAGCCCCCTTTTAGCATTGAGAGCAAAAACTGTGATTCTCAAAGACAGCTCCATTTTAATACATGAGCCAATAACTTCAATATATTGTGGGAATTAATTTGAATTTGACTCAGCGGAGACCTGTGTTAATTATGCAGGCACTGCAAAGTCCATCACCTTAGGCAGGGCTTCACCATGTTAACACTTTCAAACATCCTTTTGGTTCTTGTTTCAAGTAAGTGTAAATATTTTGCATTCTGGATCCTGCCGTTCCCCTCAAATTGGAGGAGGTGCATGTAAAACATTTGTCTTCTCAAAGAGAATCACAGGTTCTTGTTTAAATTATCAAGTCAGCGCTGTGCATAATTCCAGCCTGATTTCCCCCCGTTAATAGTCATTTGCATTTCATTATACGTCTTACTTCTATGTTCCCAGTCCATCATCTGCAAAGATCTGAGTGACCGTAAAAGCGGAAATGAAGAATCTGCACGAATGCATTGTCTCCTCCACCCCACTGCCTCCTCCAATCTCTTTACCCACCCTTAGAAAACAGATATTCCTTGGGGTGCCCTGTGGCAGTTCTGGGGGGTCTAGCAGCCAAATGAAAAAGAGGATGCGTTGGCAGGCAAGGGTCATGGCAGGATCTAAACAGACAGCAAGTACGTTGTGGACTTGGGGGTTGAGACTTCCTTGGGCAGGCAGGTGTGAGGACCAAAGGCAAGGCTGGATCAGGACCGTGGCCCAGCTAATCCAGCATCTTCTTCTGACAGGGGCCAAACAGGAGCCCATTGCGGCCTCAAGTAACTGGTACTCAGAAGCATGGCTGCCTCCAACGGTGAAGAGCAGAGCAGAGACACCCAGGGGAGCCATCAATAGTCCTCTCCTCCATAAAGGCAACCAAAATGGTCAAAGGCCTGGAAACGATCCCTTATGAGGAGCAGCTTAGGGAGCTGGGTATGTTTAGCCTGGAGAAGAGAAGGTTAAGGGGTGATATGATAGCCATGTTCAAATATATAAAAGGATGCCATATAGAGGAGGGAGAAAGGTTGTTTTCTGCTGCTCCAGAGAAGCGGACACGGAGCAATGGATTCAAACTACAAGAAAGAAGATTCCACCTAAACATTAGGAAGAACTTCCTGACAGTAAGAGCTCTTCGGCAGTGGAATTTGCTACCAAGGAGTGTGGTGGAGTCTCCTTCTTTGGAGGTCTTTAAGCGGAGGCTTGACAGCCATATGTCAAGAATGCTTTGATGGTGTTTCCTGCTTGGCAGGGGGTTGGACTGGATGGCCCTCGTGGTCTCTTCCAACTCTATGATTCTATGAAATTTGTCCAACCCTCTTTTAACGTCATCTTGCTTGGTCGACATCACTGTCTCCTATCTTGCACGAAGAAGGATTTTATTTCTTTCTGTGCTGAATCTTCCAACATTCAGTGTCCCTGAATGTTCACAAGCTCTAGAGCTCAATTAATTTGCTGCCCAAAACAATCCCGTGAATTTTGACACCGCCACCATTCTTTTGTTATATGCTTTCCCTCCAAGGGCAACCCAATGTGACTTACAAAAAAGCCAAAAACCAACATACATGAATGTAATAGCAGACACAACAAGGATATAAAAATGTGAGGCAGTTGTCCATAGAAGAGACTTTACTTTTCGAATAAAGCTATGCAAAAACTTTGCAAGAGTGTTATGGAACAGGCCTACAAGCAAGCAGGGACATTCCCCGCAGAAATACCCAGAGCTACAGCAACATTCAGGGTTACAGCAAAGAGCAAGGTATTCCATTTGGAGATGCTAGCATAGAATTTGGTTGCCAGATATTCGCTGAGGATCAAGGCAGCAACTCCTCATTGCTTCAGATTCTGGAGATGATGCAGGCTGCCACTCCTCTTCTGGCCTGGTCCCACGGTCCGCATCCTCCCGGCCATTTCTGTCACCACCTGCGCAACTGGACTTCTGGCGGGGTGTGATACTGCGATACTGCCTGGGTGTTTGGCTTGTTCCCTCCTGGTACTTGCGGCCCATTCTCCATCCCAGGGCTCTGAGCAAGCAGGAGGTCGCAGAGGAGCAAGGAGCCACAGCGAAGGTGCACTGACGCTGGAGGGGTGCTAAAGGGGGCCACTCAAAAGGCAGCACCAGAACGAGGATGCTGTGCTTGGTGGAATGTGAATGGATGCTAGTGGAGGATATACTTATTAGATACTATCACGTTTGTGAGTTCAGCAAAGCACTTCCCCTGCAGCTTAAAAGGGAAGCTTAGATAGGCTAGTTTAAGTCATGGGTAGGCAAACTTAGGCCCGGGGGCTGGATCCGGCCCAATTGCCTTCTGGATCCGGCCCGCGGATGGTCTGGGAATCAACACGTGGATTGGCATGGGGATTCTGATCGTTCAGGCTGTGCCATCCCCCCCCCCACACACCACGGCGGCGCCTCCTCCCTCCCTCCTCCTGGCTTCTCCCCGCCCTGCCTAGAGGAGGAAGGGGGCTGGGCTTCATTGAGCCGTGGTTGGCTGAGTGACACTTTAAGCAGCCCCTCTCCAGAGCCAGCCCTTTCATACCGCTCACTGTCCTGCCGCCGCCAGCCCCTGCCGCTCGCAAGGCACAGGTAAGCAACCACTGGGGCTCATCTGATGCTGTGGAGAAGGGAGGGGAGAGTCGGGGGGAGATTTTATTTTATTTTCCAAAATAAAGTCCGGCCCACAAGGTCTTCCCCCCCCCAACTATTTTTATTGATTTCTAAATACAGAAGAAAAAAAGATAACAAAAATGAGAAAAATAAATAAATACATGTGTTACAAACTTATACAATATTACAAATGTTATACATTCATCTGATAAATAGGAATGTTCTGCTGAACACGACTTCCTTCCTTCCCCTCCCTTGGTTTTCAGAACTTGTCTCTAATTTATTTGCACTTTTCCTTTTTTTTCCTCCTGACTTTCTCTTAAATAGGTCTTACCTTGTTTATTGTCAGAGATATCTATTATACATGTTGTAGGTTTTATGTTAGTCCCGTCAGCGTCTTCATATTTTTACAGTTTTCCTTTAAATATTCCACAAATTTACTCCAATTCTTTTGAAACCGCTGGTCTTCCAGCCCCCCACAAGGTCTGAGGGACAGTGGACTGGCCCCCTTAGAAAAAAGTTTATTTAAGTAATGCTTTAAGGCAGACTGGATGCTTTAAGGCAGACTGGATTCTCCTGGCATGTCACCCTTTTCTCCCCCTTAAAACAACAAACAGTCTTCTAAAAGGTAAAAAACAACAACAACATTTGCTCACTTGGAATACTTGTTGAAGAGTAACAGATACAACAGCTTTGTTCAGGCAGGCTTAAAATGGCAATACTAAAGTCATACAGTACTAAAGTCTCGCTTAAAATGGTGTCTGAGCATTGGAGCTCAGACATGCAAATGTCCTCACATTGTTGGCTTGGTGGAAAGTGACAAAAAGGACATGATGTGCCCAGGCAGGCAGAACAGTACATAGCTCTGCCCTCCCCTTGTCAAAGCACGGTGGGAGTGTCTCACAGAAATCTCTCTAGCAAGCTTATATGGAAACTCTGTGAACTTCAGCCCCTATCATGTGCCTGTCTAGCAAAACAGGAATTGTTGGTTTGACTGTACTTTAAATATTCCATGCGGGTGGTTCTGGGGTCTCAACCACGGAGCCTCTTGGGCTTGCCAGTTGGTGGTTCAAATCCCGGCAATGGGGTGAGCTCCCATTGCTCTGTCCCAGCTCCTGCCAACCTCGGAGTTTGAAAACACACCAGTGCTAGTAGATAAATAGGTACCACTGCAGCGGGAAGGGAAATGGCATTTCTGTGTGCTCTGGTTTCCGTCACGGTGTCCTGTTGCGCCAGAAGTGGTTTAGTCCTGCTGGCCACATGACCTGGGAAACTGTCTGCAGACAAATGCCGGCTCCCTTGGCCTGAAAGTGAGATGAGCACCACAACCCCATTGTCACCTTTGACTGGACATAACCGTCCAGGGGTCCTTTACCTTTTACCTTTTAAAAATTCCACACTGCTGACCCCTTGCAACAATCTATGGAGAATTCTCTACCCAGTACCTGTAAGAATCAATGTTTCCACAGCCAAGAAGCACCTGAACATCTGGGGTTCAAAAAAGGAGATTCTGACTCTACATCAGGAAGAACTTTCTGGCAGTAAGAGCTGTTTGACGGTGGAACAGGCTCGCTCAGGAGGAGGAGGACTCTCCCTCCTTGGAGGTTTTTAAGCAGAGGTTGGGTGGCCATCTGTCATGGGTGCTCCAGTTGAGATTCTTGCACTGCAGGGGGTTGGACTGGATGACCTTCGAGATCCCTTCCAAATCTTCCATTCTATGATTCTAAGATTTTGGTGGCAGAGCTCTGGACCTCTTGAAGATATGTCTGTGTGCAAGTAACTGGGTGACTGGGTGGGGGGAAGGGCCGTCCTGCTTGCCTCTCCTCTGGGGGGCAGGGTGTATGTTTTTTTGGGAGGGCGGGTTCTCCCCAGGATAGAGCTGTCTGAGTAGACTGCCATGACTTGCAGCCGAGTCCTCTTGGCGTGTTGTTTAAGCCTGTTCTTCTCTTTGCATGGATTGCTTTTATTGTCGTCTTTAATAAATGTTCACATTTTACATTGCTCAAACAGCACACTGGAGACCCACCAGCCTCTCTGTGCAGAACAATGAAAACATCCAAAAAACACAAAACTTGCATTAGTAAGTGAAACTCAAACTGTGATTCCGCATCCCCATCTCTTGGAATTGCCAACTCAGACGGAAATGCTTGGTGGCCCCTTTTCTATCGGGAGGGAGAAAGCAGCCCCCCCCCCACATGCACTCCCATCATTTCATGAATGCTCAGAAACTCAGCTTCTGTGAGATCATAGAATCACGGAATGGTAGAGCTGGAAGGGACCATCAAGGGTCATCTACTCCCACATTTTGCAATGCAGGAATTGCAGCAAAAGAATCTCTGGCAGTTAGCTATCCAGCCTGTTTTAAAAGCATCCAATGAATCATACAATTTTAGCATTGGAAGGGACCCCAAAAGTCACCCAGCCCCCTGCAATGCAGGATTCACAGCTGGAGAATCCTTGACAGATGGTCACCTGAGCTCTGTTTAAATTCCCCCAAGGAAGGAGAGTTGACCACCTTCTGAGGGAGACCACCAGAAAGTCCTTCCCGATGTCTCATTGGAATCTCCTTGCACCTCGACTCCACGAGTTTGGATCTGTCCCTCCAGAGCAGGAGAAAACAAACTTGCTCTCCATCTTCAATGTGGCAGCAGCCCTTCAAATGAAGATGGCTACCATGTCTCTTTTCAGCTTTCTTTTCTCCTTGCTAAACATACCCAAATCCCTCAGCCATTTTAAAGCATTTTGCATTGGCTGGATTGTACCCAAAAAATTATGCTGATTTTTAAATGTGAAAACAGTTTTAATGACATGCCTCAGATGTGGAAGCTCTCCAGATTAAGCCCAGATGTTCATGCAGTGGAAAGTCTTGTCCATTCCACCGATTTACTTATATTCATGATTTTTTTATATATATAAAAAATAACCAGCATGATGGGAGGAATAACCCTATATGAGCAAAATGTCTGCAGGAACAGAGGAAAAAAAATACTATTATTCTCTTTCAAATTCCCCAGAAACAACCCCTTTCCCCCATCTCTCTCTCTCTCTCAGCCTCACTTGCTCTGGCCAGAGAAGTCTAACTCTTCATTTTCTTTTTATTGCTCTTCACAAATTTGAAGCCATTGACAGACAACCTCTTTCGCCTCTTTTTTCCTTCCCTGTCATTAAACGCAACATTGCGAAAGTTGAAGCTTTAAAATGTTTCAAACTGAATGTGACTTCTAACATGACAGATTCTTTCCTCCTTTGGAGGAGGGGGCACAGATCCCAAGGCAGACTCAGCTCCTCCCAGCTCCCCCCTTGTAATGCATTCAAAAGCTCTTCTACCCACACCCTTAAAATAATAATAATAATTAAGCACTGGAAGTAGGATTCCATCCTGATTCAGGTGAAGTGGATGTGACTGACTGGGAGCAAGACCTCTGGGTTTCGGAGAGCTCAATGAAGATATCAACCCAGCGTTTGTTCGGCTGCTGCAGAAAAGGCAAACTGCATTCTAAGGGTCATCCGGAAAGGGATTGAAAAACTTCTGATGTCATAATGCCATTGCACAAATCTATGGCGTGGCAGCGTTTGGAGTAGTGTGTACAGTTCTGGTGACTAGTGGCGTAGCATGGGCAAGGGGGCTGTGTCTCCAGGCGCAGAATCTTGGTGTGTGTGGGTGTGTGAACCAGGTCCCCCCAACCCCCCCCCCAGCCTGGCCTTGGTGAGAGCAGAGGGTGAAGAGTACGTACCCTCTGCTCCCTGCCCCCTCCTGGTGTCTGAGATGAGATAATGAGATGATCTTTATTGTCATTGTCCCCTTGCGGGAACAACGAAATTACTCAGTTACCACATCCACTCAGATAAGGCATTCCACACAATCCAAAATTACTACAAAACCCTAATTAAAACAGTGCAATACAATACAATATAACAAGTAAAATAAGATGACTTCAAAGTCGAGACTTTCCATTTAAGGCCAAAATCGCTCTAGAGAAGAAACTGTTCCTGAGACGGCTCATTCTTGCCTGCATTGTTCTATATCTCCATCCCGATGGCAGGAGCTCGAAGAAACTGACCAGGATGTGATGGATCTCTTGATATATCTAGTGCTTTTCTATGGCACCTGGTGGTATAGATTTGTTCTAAGGTGGAGAGTGAGCAGCCAATAATGCTCTCTGCTGTTTTAATAATTCTGCACAGCCCTGCTCTGTCCTGGGAAGTACAGCTTCCGTACCACACACATAAACCGTACGTGAGCATGTTCTGTATGGCCCAGTGAGAGAAGGCAAGCAGCAGCTTTCATGGAAGATGGTCTGAGCGCCTGCCCAGCGGTGTTGGCAAGGGCAAATGCGCTGAGCACCCACCCTGGGCACCAGTGAGCATCACTACGCCCCTGCTGGTCACTTCACCTCAAAAAGGACAATGTGGAGTTGGGAAAGCTTCAAAAATGTGCCTCTTTCCCCAGTCCATAGACTGGCTAATTAATATGGTTTTATTTGTACATATGTATAACCTGGGCAAGAGATAGAGGGGCTCCAAACATGAACACCCCCAACATATCTTGCTTCTCCATTAGACACAGCTTTGAATGCAGCACAGAGCAAGGTCTCTCTCTGCATTTCAAACTCCCAACCTGTTTCCAGCTGGCTCTCTCTCCCTCTCTCCCTCTCTCCCTCTCCCTAAAATAATAGAATCATAGAGTTGGAAGAGACCACAAGGGCCATCCAGTCCAACCCCCTGCCAAGCAGGAAACACCATCAAAGCATTCCTGACAGATGGCTGTCAAGCCTCTGCTTAAAGACCTCCAAAGAAGGAGACTCCACCACACTCCTTGGTAGCAAATTCCACTGCCAAACAGCTCTTACTGTCAGGATGTTCTTCCTAATGTTTAGGTGGAATCTTCTTTCCTGAAGTTTGAATCCATTGCTCCGTGTCCGCTTCTCTGGAGCAGCAGAAAACAATCTTTCTCCCTCCTCCACATGACATCCTTTTATATATTTGAACATGGCTATCATATCACCCCTTAACCTTCTCTTCTCCAGGCTAAACATACCCAGGCTAAACATACCCATTTAGAAGGCGACTGGGCCGAATCCGGCCCTCAGTTTGCCTACCCATGCTCTAATACCTTCTACCCCCACAAGTATAGGAATCCAGTAATTGAAAGAGACTCATGAAGTTATACAAATTGACCCCCCCCAACTCACAACAGTACAGAGGACAGACCCCCAAACCCTGACTGAATCTCTACCTAGATACTTGTTGTTCTTGTCTATAGGGGTTAGGTAATTGAGAGCTTTGGACTTGTTAGGTCACAAGGTCACAAAGAGAAGGGTTTTGCCTGCTCTGGTCTCTCCATCCTGCTGCCAAACTCACCCAGCTATCTAACTCAGTGTTACCCAGACTTGGGTCTCCAGCTGTTGTTGGACTACAACTCCCATCACCCCTAGCTAGAAGGACCAGTGGTCAGAGATGATGGAATTTGTAGTCCAAAAATTGCCGGAGACCCAAGGTTGAGAAACAAAGGTCTAACTCACTTGCCTGTCTTGACAGTCACTTTGTCACAAGGGCTGAGATACTCGTCAGACGGGTCTCTTCTCTTTCCCTCACATCCATGATGCAATAAAGCACCACAGGTTTTTGGGGTGTGGCGGGGTGCATAAGATGTTTGCAGAAGCATGTTTTGAAAATTAAAATGAACTCTCTAGTGAACCCACCAGCAGAGAAAGAGGAAGGAAGAGGAATCTTCCAGGGATTGTGCTAAACTAAAGCGCAGTGATTTGAAAAGCTATTAAAATGAAAGAGGAAAAATTAGAAAGGTGATCCAAATAGCAGAAAGTCAATCCCAGAGTATAAATTCCAGCGGGTGAAATGCAATAAGGCAGCTAGCTGCCTGAGAGAGAATGCGAGGAGTGAGAAGCTAAAGCAATGAGAGCCAATAACAAGAATTTATTTTGAAAATACATTAGAAAGACTAAAGGCTGGTGGAGAATCTGAAGTGCCATTACGGAAGCAAAGTGGGAGCAGAGCACTTAAGGAAGAACCAGCCAGCAAGAGAACGATTGCCAGGAGGAACTAATTGAACCCTTTTCCATCTCCCTCCCTCTCCCTCTCTCTCTCTCTCTCTCTCTCTCTCTCTCTCTCTCTCTCTCTCTCAGAAAGTGAAGGGGGAGGTGAATTGTACACCCAGAGCAATGATGGTTTATAGGTGACAGCAGAGCAGTTGCCACAAATGGAGCAGCAGAAGCCAAAATTGTGTGGAGAATACACTCCAAGGGGCTGGAAGAAGCAGAGACATAACATCATCTCTGTTCCAAGAAGGTGGGAGGTTTTCAAAAGGTGCCTGCCTTGAGCCTAGAGCATGGGTAGGCAAACTAAGGCCTGGGGCCCGGATCTGACCCAATCGCCTTCTCAATCCGGCCCATGGACAGTCCGGGAATCAGCGTGTTTTTACATGAGTAGAATGTGTGCTTTTATTTAACATGCATCTCTGGGTTATTTGTGGGGCATAGGAATTCATTCATCCCCCCCCCAAAAAAATATAGTCCGGCCCCCACAAGGTCTGAGGGACAGTGTACCAGCCCACGGCTGAAAAAGGTTGCTGATCCCTGGCCTAGAAAGTCCAGGCCAGCAGCACTCAGGGAGGCCACGCGGAGCATTTCATTTGAATTTCTGCCCAAAACCTCAGGAAGCGGAGCAGAAGGGTTTGGAAAACCTTAAGACATGCCCTTAAAAGTAGTCAGAATGGCACCAAGAAGCTCTTTCAGTGGCTTGAAGCGAAATTTTTCATAGAGAAAGAGTCAAGGCTAGTTTCTTCCTTGACCAGCAAGCTGTAAGCCCAATTGCAGTGTTGAAATATTCCATCTTAAAATTTGTTGTTGTTGTTGTTGTTTAGTCGTTTAGTCGTGTCCGACTCTTCGTGACCCCATGGACCAGAGCACGCCAGGCACTCCTGTCTTGCACTGCCTCCCGCAGTTTGGTCAAACTCATGTTCGTAGCTTCGAGAACACTGTCCAACCATCTTGTCCTCTGTCATCCCCTTCTCCTAGTGCCCTCCATCTTTCCCAACATCAGGGTCTTTTCCAAGGATTCTTCTCTTCTCATGAGGTGGCCAAAGTATTGGAGCCTCAGCTTCACGATCTGTCCTTCCAGGGAGCACTCAGGGCTGATTTCCTTAAGAATGGATAGGTTTGATCTTCTTGCAGTCCATGGGACTCTCAAGAGTCTCCTCCAGCACCATAATTCAAAAGCATCAATTCTTCGGCATCTTAAATGCCGAACGTAATTATTCATCTTTGTGTCTACAGTGTACGTATATTCCGGTGTTGGCCTATCTTTCACTGTAATGTCATGTTTCTCTTGAATATGCAAGGCTCCAAATGCTGTGTTGCTGAGAAGGTCCAAAACACAACGTTGTGGAAACAGGCACATTTCACGAAGTTCTCCTGGCCTTGGCCCAGCCTCGTGGCTTGACGGCACATGCGCAGACATGTTCTCTAAGGAGGGGAGCGCTTCTTCAGCCAAGTCCCTCTCCATACTTTCTAACTAAAGTACAGACATACAATATAGTCTTTCTGATAACCTCACACTTCACTTGAAACGGTACACCTTTAATTGGAGACACATTAAACATAAAGCACAAATTCCTGGAGGAGGAAAGGACTACCATAGAATCATAGAATCATAGAATCATAGAGTTGGAAGAGACCACAGGGGCCATCCAGTCCAACCCCCTGCCAAGCAGGAAACACCATCAAAGCATTCTTGACATATGCCTGTCAAGCCTCTGCTTAAAGACCTCCAAAGAAGGAGACTCCACCACACTCCTTGGCAGCAAATTCCACTGCCGAACAGCTCTTACTGTCAGGAAGTTCTTCCTAATGTTTAGGTGGAAGAACTTCCTGACAGTAAGATGGCTCTGTCACCACAGTTGGAGGCAACAAGGCTTAGGTTTTTTGGTTCTCTCCTGGCTCATTCATTGCCCCCGGTTCCCCACCAGCTTCAGTCGGCCTGCCCTCCTGGTGTATTGGGGAGGAGGCCTGGCCCCCCACTCTGTTTGGCTAAGTGACTACCGTAATTACAATTTCCATATTTAATTCTTGTCAGCAAACCATTAAACATCCACTGCAGACGAGTGACGCTGCGAGCCTGCCTGCCTCCCTGTTTGATGTTCTTCCCATCAGTATGCAGCTCACTCTCCCACGGAAACAGAGCCGGCTGCTTCGACACCAAAATGGTGACCCCCAGATAAACAGGATTTATGATGCTTAAATGGCCTGGCGCAATCGCTTGCAAAGAGCCTTAACCTTTCTGAGTCCAGCACAAGAGGCAGGCGTGGTGATGCCCGGGCATTAGCCAAGGAAACGTCAGCCTCTCCACTGGGGAATATTTCCTCTGGGAAGAGAAGGAGCAAAGTCTCACCTACTTCACCCATCAACTTGTAACAGCGGTTTTTTAAAAAAAGAAAGGCAGGATATTTCCCCCTCCCCCCTCCCTCCTCCCCCCTCCCTGGATTAGAGCATGCTGCTTTCTATGCAATCCGTCACCCCAATTCCCAATGCCATCATCATCCAGCCCACAGTTGTGGGTTTCTCACAAACATCTGGTTGACCACTGTGAGAACAGGGTGCTAGACTAGGTGAGCCATTGGCCTGATCCAGCAGATGCTCTTCTGATGTTCTGATGTGCTTAGGAGGGCTTGCCTTAACTAAGGTCTGTCCTGCTCATGGGCTGGTTAAGGAAAAGCAAAGTCTTCATTCTGGTGCTTTTCTCGCTCTCCCCAGAAACAGCTCTTCCTTGTCCTTCTGCGCTGCCAACTTCAGCTTCACAGCAATGCACAGCCTGCCAATTTATGGCTTATTTTGCCTCGAACAAATATTACATCTAATTTCCCACTGTAATCCGTTTAATTGCTGGAAGAATTGAAACAGCTGGCTGGCAAGACTTTTAAATGCAAATCATCCATGTCTCGCTGTCAATGATAGCTTATTGCTCTGTGAGGAAGAGGAGGAGGAGGAGGAGGAGAAAGAGGAGAAAGCATTGGAGACAGTTGATGTGTCAGCTGAGAAGAAAGTCGCAGGGCTGTCAGATGATCAGCAGAGCTCCATGCTTGGCCACCTTGCCAGAGCCCCACAGAGAAGAGTGAGAGCGTGGGAACGGCCTTAATATTTGCCTTCGTGGTTTGTACATCCAACAGGAAAAAGCACTCACTATTGTTGCTTCTGTATGCAAATGGAAAGGAAGAGGGCCCCTTCTAAGAGGGCTGGAGAAATGGCTTGATGGAGAAGAGTGTGTGTGTGTGTGTGTGTGTGAGAGAGAGAGAGAGAGAGAGAGAGTCTCCTTTCTTTCATAGACAACTTGGTTGGTTAGAGTACGATGCTGATTTTCCCAAGGTCACATAGCCAGGATCTTTGTTGGGGGGGGGCAGAAGCTCAGTTTGCTATGTATTTTTATTGATTTTTATTTTTTAGGGGGGCACCCTCCCTGTGCCAACTTGGCTATGGCCATGCTCACAGGTTTGATCCCCATTGAAAACCTCCAAGAAGGAGAGCTGACCACCTTCCGAGGTTACCTGTTCCACTGCCTAACAGCTCTTGCTCTCAGAAATTTCATTTGCAAAACACCTTGACAAATGAGCTACAGGTGTAGCGTGAAGAACACAAATAGCAGCCACAGCAGCCGCAGGGGGTCCATCATGATGCCACTTCTCAAAAGAGAGAGAGAGAGAGAGAGAGAGAGAGAGAGAGAGAGAGAGAGAGAGAGAGAGAGAGAGAGAGAGAGATGAAGTGCTAGAGCTCAGGGAAAAGGACTTTGTGCAGTTGCAGGTGACGAGTGCAGGGAGGAGGAGGAGGAGGCCCAGAGCAGGAGGATCATTGCAAGAAAAGAGGGAATAAGCGATGGTGTCTTTGAGAGCTTGTGGGGCTGAATGCATGGACGTAGAACAGAGGAAATCAGCCCTGAGTGCTCACTGGAAGGACAGATCCTGAAGCTGAGCCTCCAATACTTTGGCCACCTCATGAGAAGAGAAGACTCCCTGGAAAAGACCCTGATTGAGGGCACTAGGAGAAGGGGACGACAGAGGACGAGATGGTTGGACAGTGTTCTCGAAACTATGAACATGAGTTTGACCAAACTGTGGGAGGCAGTGGAAGACAGGATTGCCTGGCGTGCTCTGGCCCATGGGGTCACGAAGAGTCGGACACGACTAAATGACTAAACAACAAGAAGAACAAGCACAGAGGAACAGCTTCCTGAATCAGGCCAATGGCTGATTTTGCTCAGCATCCTGTTCTCACAGTGGCTAACCAGATGCCCATGATGGTAAACCTGCATGCAGGATCTGAGCCCAGCAGCAACTCTCCCCTCCTACAGTTTCCAGCAGCTGGGACTCAGAAGAATTTCTGTCTCCAACTGTGGAGATCAGAGCAGAGCCATACTGGCTAGGAGTCAGCAATGGCCTCATCCTCCTATATATCTACTCCCTTTCTAAAGCCATCCAAGTTGGTGACCATCTGAGTGCTTGACGTGCGTTTATGATCTGGTGTCCAAGCCACATAGCACCCAGTAAGCTCTTCCCATCTGCACCTTCTCTCCTCCAAATTCACCCCATGCTGGTTCTTCCTTGGTGAGGAATCTTCGCTGCTTTGCGTGCAGCCCAGAGAGATTTCCCCAGACTCTTCCCTCCCAACAAATTTCATTTGCATGCAGGAGAGAGGCTGGCTGGCTGGGTCCTGGAGCCTCCTTGATGTGGGGCCACAGCTGTCTCCTGACACCTCCCCACTTCGAGATGCAGCTAAGAATGGATCCTCTTTCCAATGATGACCCCAAGATGGAGGGTGGGCTTCCCTCCCCTTCTCTGCTGTGCTTCCCCCTCTCCGCATCTTCCAGCTGAACTCCCTGCTTCTGCTCATCCTTTGGGGGGGGGGGGTTCTCCATCATTCTGACAGCTGCTGACTTGCTCTTTCATGTCTGCAGAGAGAGACGCCACATCCGCAGTTGTTCCAGGAAAGTGCCAACTCACCGAAGCCTCTTGGAGCAGCTGTTTCAGATCCCCAGGTGGATTCGGCCAAGAGAATGTACTTGCGACAGCCATTCAGATCGTCTCCCGGGTCCCTGTCAAATCTCTCCACAAGAGACACCATTTGGAATGACAACCTGTGAAGCTGAGAGGGTGGCCTGTGGTCTCTGGCTCGGCCTTGCTGCTCCACGGCCTCCTCAGCCTCCAACACGGGTCTCCAGCCCACCAGGCCAACCCCGTCATGTGGGGCGGATCCACACCAGGGATAATTGGGAAAGGAAATGCAAATAAGTTTGCCGGTATCGCAATGCCATTATACAAACTGATGGAGCGACCACGTTTAGAATACCGTGTGCAGTTCGGGTCGACACACCTCAAAAAGGATATTGTAGAGTCGGAAAAGGTTCAGAAATGGGCCTCTAGAATGGTTCAGGGGATGGAGTGAGGAAAGGTGACAGCATTTGGGACTGCTTTGTGAGAGGAAAGGCAAGCAAGAGGGAACATGACAGAAGTTTGTAACAGTATGCTTGGTGCAGAGAAGGGGCAGATAGAAATTCCCCTCCCTCTCTCACAACACTGGAACTTGATGGCATCCGACGAGGCTGAAGGTTGGGAGATTCAGGACAGATGAAAGAAATGTGGGATGTGAAACACAAGAGCAGTCAAGTACAACATCCCTAGAGTGGACATAGAAGGGGATGTCTGGACCAGCCAGTCGGAACTTCCTGTTTCTCCTAGGCTGGGACGGACTTCCTCTACATGTGACCAGAGGTGGGTGTAGCCTCACCTGTGCAGGTAACAAAAGCATAGGACTGGAAGCCATCTCTCTCTCTCTCTGACTACATTTGTCGAGGAAGCAACATCTGCTTAGCCTAAGATGTCCTCTTGGCTTCCAGCCAAGAGAGGACAAAGGGACTGTCTCTATATGGAATAGTTTCCAGGTGTATGTTACTTTTCTAAGCTAAGCCTGCCTTCTGGGATCCTATTGTGAACAGAATGTGAGTGAGTAAACTCTTTTTATACTTTTATAGAAGACTGTGTCATGTCTTATCTTTTATGAGGGAATAAGGGGAAAATACCCAGACAGTTGTTATAGAGGCTTTAGTGAGCCTGAGCAAACACATCTGCTGTAAGTTTAAAAGGGAACTGTTACTCTGCTAAAATTGTGAATCTTGTTAACACAAGTTGGAAAGGCTGTAATCAAACAATATATCCATCCCTGAACATTCCCACAAGAATCTCCTCCATGCAGTGTGGAGTTAGACTGCGGAACTCCCTGCCACAGGAGGCCATGTGGGACACCAGCTTGGATGGCTTGAAAAGAAAACGAGACAAGAGGGAATTCTTGGAGGAGGAAAAGGCTCTGGGAGGCACAGGGAGGGAGAGTTGCTCTGGTGCTCCTGTTCTGCTTGCTGGGTTCCCATGGGGGCATCTGGTTGGCCCTGGTGAGAACAGGAGGCTGGACCAGATGGACCACTGGCCTGATCCAACAGGCTCTTTCTCTGCTGGAGGAAGTCAGTACCTTCTGGGCAGCTTCCCTCTCCTTCGGAGTTCTTGGAAAGCTCCACTCTGCCTCTTCCCCTTGGAGCCTCTTGCCAAACTGAGCTCAGCCACAGCCCTCCAAGGCAAAGAAGTTTTAATTGCCATGTCAGGCCACTTTTTCAGGTCTCTGAGCTGCTTAGCAAGGGCCTTGAGTCTTAATTACAGGGCCAGAAATAAAAACCATAAAAATCATACAGCAGCAGGGAAAAGAGACAAATGTTTTGTAGAAAGCAGGGAAAATGAGAATGTATGCCAAGCCTTCCGATTCATTTCCAGGGACTGGGCTTGGCTCAAGCACATAGAATCATAGAAATGTAGTTTTGGAATGGGTTCCCAAGGGTCATCTAGTCCAACCCCCTGCACAAGAGGCATCTCAGCTGCAGGGTCCCTGACAGAGAGCCATCCAACGTCTGTGGAAAAACCTCCTAGGCAGGAGAGTCTCTTACCTTCCAAAGGATTCTGTCCTGCTCTTGAGTGGCTTTTACTGCCACAAAGTTCTTCCTGGTGTTTAGTTGGAATCTCCTTTCTTGTTACTTGAAGCCATGGGTTCGAGTCCTAACCTCCAGAGCAGGAGAAACCAAATCTTGTTCCCTCTTCCACGGGACAGCCCTGAAGATATTTGAAGATGGCTCTCATATCTCCCCTTTTCCAGGCTAAGCATCCCCAATTCCCCCGACTCTTGTTCATGAGGCTCTGTTCACAGGCCTTGAACTTGCCCTCCTCTGCCCACATTCTGCATGTGTAAACAGTCCAAATGTTCTTTTGAGCATGCAACGAGTGCTTTATGTTATCCCAGGGCCATGTAAGGCAACCGGCAGGCCTTGAACCAGGATTCTCAGCCCCCAACATCCACTGGGACAGCTCTGTAGATCTCACCGAGAACTGTACCTCAAATGCTTTATAAACAATTTCTTTGCCGACTTAATAGAGAATTAGGTTTAATTATAGTGCTGTGAAGTGGAGAGGGGGGGGGCTTCTGGAAAAGATGGTCTTTTAATGGACTTTGCAGAACTGGTTGTTAAACCTGAGCACTTAAATGAAGATCAATGCCGTGCCCGGCTCCCTTGCAAAGACCATCTGTTCCTTGATGCTTCTCTGGGATGCTGGCGTGTGTCAGGCATCTCCATCTCACATCATCATCAAATGAAGCTTTAGCACCTCTCATCTGCCTAACATTTGTTTTCTCCTGGTTATTAACCGATACCTCACCTTGCTCCTATTTATCAATTTATTGTGAAAGGAAGTTGGCTTCCTCCATCTTCACGGAGGCTGCTGGCGTCTTGCGTCCAAATCCGAAACATCTTCATATCTGCCGGGCCGGTTCCATGTGTAACTTTTTATAGAGAGCTGCAACGGTCCATATTCTCCATGGAGCTGGTGTAAAATTGCTTTGCTGGGGCTTAAAATGTTCCAGCTGATCTCCCAGCCTCAGCTTCCCGTCTGCAAAGAGGAAGTGCTCATGATCTGCCTCTTAGGGCTATTACAAAATCGTAGAATTGTAGAGCTGGAAGGGACCCCCAAGGGTCCTCTAGTCCAACCCTCTGCAATGCAGGAATCTCAGCTAAAGCATCCCTGACTGATGACTAGCCAACCTCTGCTTAAAAGCCTCCAAGGAAGGAGAGTCCACAACCTCCTGAGGGAGACCGATCCACTTTCGAGTAGCTCTGACTGTTCGAAAGTTCTTCCTGCACTTTAGTAAGAATCTCCTTCCTTGCCATTTGCGTGGGTCTGTTTATTTGCTTACAGATTTTATTGTTTCCTTATGATTGCCATAAAACCTCAAACTGCTTTACAAACCCAGACATTATCAATACAAGATAGTTAAAAGCAGGCATGAAAAACTATTCAAAAACTAATTAGAGTCCATAATCAATTAAAACTGGATTAAAACACATACGAACCACACGTCTGGATATGCTTGCAGAAACAAAAAGCCTTTTAAGCAGGTGCTGGGAAGAATACAGTGAAGGCGGCAGCCTGGTGTCAATAGGCAGGGAGTTCCAAAGTGTTTATTTAGATGCTGCCAGACTCAAAGAATGATTTCTTCCAAGCGCAAAATATGCCTGATGCAGAAGCCATAATGGCTGCAGCTCCACAGATTGAAGCGGTCTTATGTGGGGTGAGGCAATCTTGCAAGTCAAATCCTGCCAAGTGTTCAGGGTTTTATATGCCAACGGTAACACTTTGAACTTGGCCCAGTAACAAATCTGCAGATCTCTGAGCCAAAGTCTTCTATGCGTTGGCAGGGCATGTGCTGCTGCATTCTGGGTTAGGGACCTGAATCTGCATGTTGGGAGGTCCAGGCCAGGCAAAAGGAAATCCTTCTTCATGCAAACTGTGGAACTCACTGCTGCAGGCGGCAGTGAGGGTCACCAACTTGGACGTCTTTTAAAGAAGATTGGGTTTCCCCTGCCACTCTGGGCGGCTTCCAGCAAAATATTAAAATACAATAACTCGTCAAATATTAAAAACTTCCCTCAACAGGGCTGCCTTCAGATGTCTTCTAAAAGTCAGGTATTTGTTTATTTCCTTGACATCTGATGGGAGGGTGTTCCACAGGGCGGGCGCCACTACCGAGAAGGCCCTCTGCCTGATTCTCTGTAACTTCGCTTCTCGCAGGGAGGGAACCGCCAGAAGGCCCTCGGAGCTGGACCTCAGCGTCTAGACTGAATGATGGGGGTGGAGATGAGTCCCCTTTGGCCTGATCCAGCCTCCTTGCTCTTCCTGTGTTCTTATATCCTTGCATCTTTGGTGCAAACACTTCTGGAGGGAGCAGTCATCCAGTCTATGTGGAAAAAACTGCCAATGAATCATAGATTGCAGAGTTGGAAGGGACCCAGAGGGTCATCCGGTCCAAATGCCTGCAAGGCAGGAATATGCAGCTGGATTGAACCAGCGACCTTGGCATTATCGGCACCACACTGTAACCAACTGAGCTATCCATTTGTGGGGAGTCCACCACCTTCAAAAGTCATGGGAACATAGAATTGTAGAGTTGGGGGAACCCCAAGGGTCATCTAGTCCAACCCGCTGCAAGGCAGACGCAGACGACCCAAATGGCTTGACGTATGGGGCAGGCATGGGGCCAGGAGTGGCAAACCCGCACATCGACTTCAACAACAACAACGTTTTACCAAGAGAAGCCGCCGGGAAACAGGAGATGACTCAGGGAATGCCTGGCCCCCTCCCTCCTGTCAAGGGGGGCTGGTGGAGAATGATAATTGGGGCAGAGAAAGTGATAATCAATTAACAGATTTTCTTTTAACCTGCAAGGAGTTCAGCACCAGAGCTATTTGCAGATGCTTTTGTTATTCAAATTTCCCCCGAAATAGCGTTTTTGATGTCACCAGGGGCGCCTTTCATCCTTTTTTTTCTGCTTGCCTCAGTGTTTCCCCTTTTCAAGAAGCGGCGCGGGCGGGGGGGGGGGGATGAAGGAAGCTCAGTCCAGGAATTCCCAGGAGTTTCTCTCGCCCCTCCCCCTCCTTGGAAGAGCATTTCCCCCGGGAAATCAGCGCCTGCTGCAGCACTTCAAATATCTGCAATAATCCATAATAATTTGCACTGCTTTCAAAGTGTTTGGAATACTTTGCGGTGAGTCTGGAGAGAGTCTCCTGGCTGAATCTTGTCAAGGTGGTGGGGCTGAGTATTTATTTATTGGGGGCTGGGGGCTGGTGAAGGCTGAACCTGGCGGGGCGGCCGAGGGGGTGGCTGGAGGCAGAGCCTTCATTCTGCACCCCATCTTCCTTCCCTCGTGGAAATCAAGGTCGCTAAGATGGGAGGGGGGCACAGGGGGTGAGCAGATTCAGGAACCACAGCTTAAGGTATCCCTGACAGGAAGTCTAACAACTTATGCTTAAAAACCTCCCATGAAACAGAATCGTAGAATCGTAGAATTGCAGACTTGGGTGGGACCCCCAAGGGTCATCCAGTCCAACCCCCCACAATGCAGGAATGTCAACTAGATCATCCATGACAGGTGGCCATCCGACCTCTGCTTAAAAACCTCCACCACGTTTTGACTGAGCCCCATTGCACTGTC
This sequence comes from Zootoca vivipara, assembly GCF_965207765.1. Taxonomy (NCBI): domain Eukaryota; kingdom Metazoa; phylum Chordata; class Lepidosauria; order Squamata; family Lacertidae; genus Zootoca; species Zootoca vivipara. The sequence goes on along the minus strand of NC_142582.1, from coordinate 134,268,038 downwards.
GAACAGACCATCAGAAAGGTGAGCGTCAGAGGACCATTTGTTCAGTCCGAAGACCGAAGTTTTAACCTGCTTTTAATCTGATGCTAGTGAAATGTTGTTGTTATTATAATCGCCCTCCTCTAATCAATAACACACTATTCAGAATTTTGCTGTGCAAGTCCATAATGGTGAAGTAGGGACGAGTTTCATGTCTCCGGATAATAGTTCTGAAATTACAGGTTACAATGAGAGATGGGGGAGAAAGTCGATTCACGTCACATTCAAAGGCACACCTACTTAATTCCCGTTTTCCGGAAACAAAGGGAGAACTTAAACACAGAACCACCCTCCAGAGTCTGCCACAGCCAAGTACGCAGGGGTAGAATGTGAGTCAAAATGCAAATATTAGTCCAAATAACATACAAAAAAGTCATTATTGTTATCTTCTTAGTGATATAGAGGCTTTTATAAGTGTTACGTGGCAGGTAAAGATATCACATAATAATAAAATAATAATAATTATATCAGTGGAAGTTGCTTTACAAAAATGTGTTTAATAGGCAATATTGCATCCAAAAAATAAAAATAAAATAATTATATCAGTAGAAATTGATTTGCAAATAGGCAGTATTGCATCCATGTATGCATATATTAGTATATTAGAAGAAATGCACACTAAAATACAATTCTATGAAAATGCTGGTGTATTTTCACGAGGACTTAATAATACTAATAATCACAAATTGATCTGCAAATGGGTGGGTTTTTTTTGGGGGGGGGGAGTCTTGGAAAAAAGAGAAACCAGGAGAATCCAAAATGGGCAGATTCTTCCATTCCTGGTTACAGGCCATAAACCCTCTTCTGTGTCCAAGAGCAGAGAAAAACACTCCTTTGTGGGGAGCTGTTCTGCCTCCCATTTACCCACCACTGGACTGTGGGTTGGACTAGATGCCCCTTCCTAAGATAGGATTCCCTGATTCTAAGTCAAGGCCCAACTGGTGGGATCGGGGGGGGGGGGGCAACTTTGCTCCTCAGCATGAAAAACACCCCTCCCCCAAGAAGTAAGGAAGCCCTTTGATCCAGCCAGCTCTCAGGCCAACCTCTTCTGGGATTTTCCAACAGCCAGAATCTTTGCCAAGCTGTGAAGCTCAGAAGAAGAGCATTGCCTTGAGCTGGGCGAAGTCTTCAGACGTTCAGAGCAAAGGTCATTTTGGGGAGGGGCGTCAGAAAGGGCGGCTTGGCCTGAGCGCCACATGGCGGGAGAAAATGAAGCATTTCTCCACTTAGCTCTTGCACTTATGCTTGTCGTAAAGGCACAGGAGCCCCGCCAGAATCGGAAGTTGGCAATTCCTACTTGCATAATAATAATCATATAATTTATTATTTCTACCCTGCGCATCCGGCTGGGTTTCCCCAGCCACTCTGGACGGCTTCCAACAGAAGGTTAAAAATATGTTAAAACATCAATCATTAAAAACTTCCCTCAACAGGGCTGCCTTCAGATGTCTTCTAAAAGTCAGATAGTTGCTTATTTCCTTGACATCTGATGGGAGGGTGTTCCACAGAGAGGGCACCACCACCAAGAAGGCCCTCTGCCTGGTTCCCTGTAACCTCGCTTCTCACAGTGAGGGAACCACCAGAAGGCCCTTGGAGCTGGACCTCAGTGTCCAGGCAGAACGATGGGGGTGGAGACGCTCCTTCAGGTCTATGGTCTAATGGCCTCCTTTGAGGCCATTTAGGGCCTCAAAAGTCAGCACCAGCACCAGCACCTCAAAAGTCAGCACCAGCACCAGCACTTTGAATTGTGCTCAGAAACATACTGGGAGCCAATGCAGATCTCTCAGGACCAGTGTTATATGTTCTTGGTGGCCGCTCCCAGTCGCCAGACTAGCTGCTGCATTCTGGATTAGTTGTAGTTTCCGGGTCACCTTCAAAGGTAGCCCCACGTAGAGCTCATTGCAGTAGTCCAAGCGGGAGATAACCAGAGCATGTACCACTCTGGCCAGACAGTGCCCAGGCAGGGAGGGTCTGCATGAGGAGTTTAGGCTTCATGATCATCTTGCAATTCCTAAGAGGGAAATGTATGTGTGGGGGTGGGGGTGCAGTTTTTAGTCACTTGGGCTCCACCCTCCTCCTAACAACATTAGGGACTAGAAGCTTGAGGTCATGCAAAGCACTACCAGGAGCCGGAGACTTAAGGAGAGAAGTACCAAAGGGATGGGTTTTGCCTTGCATAACTTCCTCTGCTTTTTGCAAAGACACATAAACCCAAAAACTGATGCCCCAAAGCGAAATCCAGAAGCAGAACCATAGAATCATAGAATCGTAGAGTTGGAAGAGACCCCAAGGGCCATCCAGTCCAACCCCCTGCCAAGCAGGAAACACCATCAAAGCATTCTTGACATATGCCTGTCAAGCCTCTGCTTAAAGACCTCCAAAGAAGGAGACTCCACCACACTCCTTGGTAGCAAATCCCACTGACGAACAGCTCTTACTGTCAGGAAGTTCTTCCTAATGTTGAGGTGGAATCTTCTTTCTTGTAGTTTGAATCCATTGCTCCGTGTCCGTAACCCAAGCCCAAGAGGTCTCTCCCCTCTTGTGGTTTCCCACAACTGATATTGAGAAGCGTTGCTGCCTCTGACTGTGGCGGGCACAGCAATAGCCTTCGTGGTTCGTGCCTTTCAGTAGCCGTTTCCTCTTCCGTGAAGTTGCCTCTAGACTGATAGTCACCGCCATCTCCTGTGGGAGGGAATTCCATAGTTTGAGCCTGCGCTCCATGAAGAAGTCTTTCCTTTCATCTGCCCTGAACCTGTGCTAATTTGCAAACAGGGGAAAGAAACAGATTTGCTCCCCCCCCCCCCCCAGCACCATTGAGGGATGGAGACAGAAGGGAGTCGAGAGTGGGCTCCCCCCCCCTTTCACCCTCTGTCTTTCGGAAGCCACACCTGCAGCTCTGACAGGCTCTGACCTGCCAGCATCACCTGCTCATGCTCAGATGCTGCAAATGCTATGAAAAAATGTATGCCCCCCCCCCCAAAAAAGACCAACTTCTCGGTCTCAGGGGAAGCGGATGATTTGAGAGCCGGTGTCGCACAAGGACAAAGCCGGCAATTCAAGGACAAGGAGAGATGTTTAAGAACAGACACCGTCGGCCTCAAGTAGATGCTGGAGCTGTCTGCGGGGGAAGGGAGCTCATTGTTGTGCAGAGGCCAACCTTTCCCCCAGGTGGTAGCAGAGCCCGGGAAGGGGGGGGGGGTGCTGCAGGGAGGAGGAGGGAGCGTGGCTGCCATCTGCCCTTCTGCAGGAAAGCCTCTCCAGCAGAGCTTTCCGAGATACACAGCCTGTCAGTGCCTCTTGCAGACCTGGCTGTGCCAGCTGAAAGGCCCCCTTCTCCTAATTGGTTTCACAGGTGCCTCTGTAACAGAAGACGGCCGAGGAACAAGAGGAGACGGGCAAAGCTTTTTGCCAAGGGAAGCTGCGATCAAGGAGGCCTCGCTTGTTTGCTGCACAAGCCCCGCCGTCTTTTGCAGCTTCACCACAAGAAGATTTTTGTGCGGCTTCTGCCTTTCGCGCATAAGAACATAAGACGACCGTGTTTTCGCAGTGGCCAACCAGATGCCCGTTAGGAGAAACCCACAAGTAGGATCTGAGCACAAGAGTGTGGGCTGTGGTCCATGAGAGGCAGTCAAGTACAATATTCCTTGTAATCGAAACAAAACAAAAAAAATATTCTTTCCAGTAGCACCTTAGAGACCAACTAAGTTTGTCATTGGTATGAGCTTTCGTGTGTATCTGAAGAAGTGTGCATGCACATGAAAGCTCATACCAATGACAAACTTAGTTAGTCTCTAAGGTGCAACTGGAAAGAATATTTTTATTTTGTTTCGACTACAGCAGACCAACACGGCTACCTACCTATTCCTTGTAATGCTAGAGAAGACGTGCAAGGGAATGTTTGGTCCAGCCAATCAAAATTTCCTGTTCCTCCTGGCCTGGAGCATCCTTCATTTTGCATGTGACCTTACCTGTCCAGGTAACAAAAGGACGAGTCACGCAGCACACCTCTCTCTTTTTGCCTTCCTTCTTCGTTTGCCCAGCTTCTAGCAAGGCTTCTCAGCTAGCAGAAGCACTGGGACTCTCCCCCATATGGGATAGATCCATGTGTACATATTTGTAACTAAGTCTGCCTTCAGGGATCGAACAGTGCTCTGCCTGATGCAAGTAAACTTCTTTTATTGACTTTGAATAAGATGGTGGCGTCTTTATTCTTTTAAGAGGGATTCAAGGGAAGTTACCAGGAACATACAATTCAGTCTGAGATAGACTGAATTGTACAATAGTGAGAGGCTCATACGAGCCTGCAACCAGCTATCCACTGTGCTGTGTACTTAGCACTCTGCTAAGTAAAGGAACTTGCTAACGCAAGTTAGGAAGGATATTAATAAACAATATATCCTTTCCTGCCACCCTAAACATTCCCACAAAGAGATATCTCCTCCCTGTGGTTTCCAGCAACTGATATTCGAAAGCACTGCTGCTTCCAACATGAAATTGTTGAATCCTCTTCTTAAGCCTTCCAAGGTGATGGCATCTGTGCCTCCTGTGGGAGGGGGTTCCTGATTCTTCCAATCTTTCAGCTTCCTAAGAAGAGTCATGGGGACCCAGGTGGTGCTGTGGTTAAACCACTGAGCCTAGGGCTTGCTGATCAGAAGGTTGGCGGTTTGAATCCCTGTGACGGGGTGAGCTCCCGTTGCTTGGTCCCAGCTCCTGCCAACCTAGCAGTTCGAAAGCACGTCAAAATGCAAGTAGATAAATAGGAACCGCTACAGCGGGAAGGTAAACGGCGTTTCCATGTGCTGCTCTGGTACGCCAGAAGCGGCTTTGTCATGCTGGCCACATGACCTGGAAGCTGTACGCCGGCTCCCTTGGCCAATAATGCGAGATGAGCGTGCAACCCCAGAGTCGGTCACGACTGGACCTAATGGTCAGGGGTCCCTTTACCTTTAAGAAGAGTCTGCTGGATCTGGCCTCCCACCTAAAGGTAAAGGTAAGGGGACCCCTGACCATTAGGTTCAGTCATGACCGACTCTGGGGTTGCGTCGCTCATCTTGTGTTACTGGCTGAGGGAGCCAGCGTACAGCTTCCAGGTCATGTGGCCAGTATGACAAAGCCGCTTCTGGTGAACCAGAGCAGCACACAGAAACGCCGTTTACCTTCCCGCCGGAGTGTTACCTATTTATCTACTTGCACTCTGGCATCTGCTAGGTTGGCAGGAGCTGGGACCGAGCAGCGGGAGCTCACCGCGTCGCAGGGATTCGAACTACCGACCTTCTGATCCAGAAGCCCTAGGCTCTGTGGTTTAACCCACAGCGCCACCTGCGTCCCATGGATGGCTCCCACCTGCCTCCCACCTAGATGGCTTCAAAAGAGTATTAGACTATTTCATGGAGGAGGAGACAGCTATGGATGGCCAACTCTGGCCATGTTGGACCTTCTCAGTGCCTCCCAATACAATTGATGGGAATCACAACGGAGGAGCGTTGCTCTTGCTTGCGAGTTCCCCGCAGGCGTCTGGGCAGCGACTGTGAGAACAGGATGCTGGATTTCCTATTTAAAGAAGTTCTGCCAAAGGAGGTTCTGCGCATCTGAACAGATTAGAAAAATGAGGAGCTGTTATATTTGGTTTTTATTAGCGCTAAGCTAAGGCCATGATAGCATGGGTAATGCAATTCACAGAGACATTCTGGGTTATCGCTTTTAGCAGGAAGAAGTAAAAAAAACACCAACAACAGCTCTTAACAATTTGCTAACTAGATGTGCGTTTTTATGACAGTGATTCCTGCTGTGAACTTTGATAGGTATTATCATCTGCATTTTTACACATGTTTCTATGGAGATGTCCTAAACTGGACACATTGAGCAAGGAGTGAATTTTCCCGAGCCAATTCAGGAAGTTATCTGGGACTGAGGGATGGACAAGAAGTGGAGGGGTGAGGGATGTCTCTCTCCAAACTTTACCATCAGGCAAGTGCTGGTGGCTTCTCTTCCTTCTGCCCCTGGGAGCTGCACCTTTCCTTCCTCTTTGAATGAGCATCAGGATGTGAGCAGGAGTGGAAACTCCAAGGGGCCACAGAGGTCCAGCAGCATCTCTTGGAGGAAGATGGAGAGTTTCTTTGAAACATCTCTCTCACACAAACACCTTTGGAGGGGAGGAAGAAGAGGAGGAGAAGGCAAGAAGAAGAAGACAAAAAGAGGATATTAAGCAGAGGTTGGATGTAGAGTTCGGAAAGTCCCTAAGAGTCATCTAGTCCAACCCCCTGCAATGCAGGAATCTCCATTCAAGCATCCACGACAGATGGCCATCTAACCTCTGCTTAAAAACCTCCAAGGAAGGAGAGTCCACCACCTCCCAAGGGAGACTGTTCCACCGCCAAACAGCTCATACTGCCCGGAATTTCCTCCTGATATTTAGTCGGAATCTCCTTTATTGAAACTTGAAGCCATTATCCCTGAATAAGTCTGGCCCAACTCATAGCCTTAGACCTGGTGTTCACCTCTATAGATGCTGGGGATCTGACACTAAATAAAAGCGAAACTAAAGAAGTGCAGGGAGGTGGGACCGATTTGGATGGTCCGCCCCCGCCCCTTAATGGATCCAAATGGTCATGTTGATGACCTTTCAGCCAATTCCCTGGTGGCCCGCTGGAATGTGGAGTTAGCCAGGACTATTGACTGTTTGGCTCTGAAGCGCCCTCTCTGATTGCATGGAGCCCGAACAACCCTGTGGTTTTCCATGGATCTGAGGGCAATGAAACAATTACTGAGATAGCTAGAGCACCGGTGGCGGATAACTCATTCTGAAGCTGACCGGACATGGGTTAGAGCTCAATGTCGAGCCTACCAAGTGGCAATAGCGACGGCAAAGACCTTCTTCACTGCCTCTATTGCATGTGCAGAAAACAGCAGCAGGAGACTCTTTCAGGTGGTTTGCAATTTAGCTGAACCACCTGCTCCATCAGGGCCCAGTAAGGGCTACATGATCTCCTGCAATGATTTTGCAAAGTTTTTTGCAGATAAAGTCACTCAGATTCGGGAAGAGGTAGACTCCACTGTGGGAGCAGGGCTGGGGCGGGAGAGTGCTAGAGTCCTGTCTAGTCAAGTTGTGTAGGCTCAATTCCAATCTGTTACCACTGAGGATGTGGACAGGCTGCTTGGATGAGTGAAACCAACCACCTGTCTCCTTGATCCTTGCCCATCCTGGCTTATAAAAGCTAGCTGGGAAGGGCTGGGCGATGGGCTTTGCAGGGTGGTGAATGCTTCTCTCTGTGAGGGAGCCTTCCCAGACCCGCTGAAAGAGGAGGTCATTAAACCATTTTTTTTTTAAAAAAAAGCATATTTAGACCCGACCAATATGGCCATGCTAATGGAAGGACAGATCGTGAAGCTGAGGCTCCAATACTTTGGCCACCTCATAAGAAGAGAAGACTCCCTGGAAAAGACCCTGATGTTGGGAAAGATTGAGGGCACTAGGAGAAGGGGAAGACAGAGGACGAGATGGTTGGACAGTGTTCTCGAAGCTACGAACATGAGTTTGACCAAACTGCGGGAGGCAGTGGAAGACAGGAGTGCCTGGCGTGCTATGGTCCATGGGGTCACGAAGAGTCGGACACGACTAAACGACTAAACAACAACAACAATATGGCCAACTATTGCCCAGTCTCAAATCTTCTGTTTTTGGGAGACAGGAGGCGGGCAGGTGTGGAGGACTCCCTGGTCCTGAATGGGGTAACTGTGCTCCTGAAGGACCAGGTGTGCAGCCTGGGAGTCATTTTGGACTCACAGCTGTTCATGGAGGCACAGGTTAATTCTGTGTCCAGGGCAGTTGTTTACCAGCTCCATCTGGTACGCAGGCTGATATCCTATCTGGCCATGGACTGTCTCGCCAGAGTTGTGCATGCTCTAGTTATCTCTCACTTGGATTACTGCAATGCGCTGTATATGGGGCTACCTTTGAAGGCGACCCAGAAACTACAACTAATCCAGAATGCGGCAGCTAGACTGGTGACTGGGAGCGGCCGCCGAGACCACATAACTCCGGTCTTGAAAGATCTACATTGGCTCCCAGTACGTTTCCTACTGGGAGGAAGTTCTTCCTAATGTTTAGGTGGAATCTTCTTTCTTGTAGTTTGAATCCATTGCTCCGTGTCCGCTTCTCTGGGCCTTGATCATCTTGGTCGCCCTCCTCTGCCCACCTTCTGGCTTGTCAATATGTCCCTTAAACTGGGGTGCCCAGAACTGGACACAGGGCTCCAGGTGGGCTCTGTCCAAGGTGGGATAGAGTGGGACTACCATCTCCCTTCATCCACACTCTTGACTTCTGTTGGTGCAGCCTAGAATTGCATTGGCATTAGAGCTGGTTTCTGACTGAATGGAAGAAAGCTCACTGCATGGAATACTGTACTATGAAAAGGCAAGAGTTGGATATGTCAGGAACAAAATGGAGGCTCCTTCCCTATGCATTTTAAGTGTGCAAAAAAGAGTCAAGTTTTGGAGAATATTGGTGGTGTTGGGGTTAATTGGAGAAATGATTGCAATAAAAGCACAGCCAGACCCAGCTGAATATACATGTTAAAACTCTGATAAAGAGAGCAGCTCAGTTCAAAAACAAATATCAGTTTTGTATGCTCTCACTATTGGAAGAATGTTATATGCAAAAATGTGGAAAAGCAATCAATGTCCTCTGAGAAAGAGCAACGGCAAAAATTATGGGAGCAGATTGGAAGTATTAAATGGAGAGCTATGTTTAAGGACACCTACGAATTTCAAAAAGAGCTTTTGCAGAGATTGATCCCGAGGGCAGCTGAGAGGGCAGTGGACAGCAGGGGAACCTGGAGGGTTCAAGTTCAGAGGCTCACACCAATTTCTCAACCAAGCAGATGTTTATTCAGGAATGCATTCCCAGAGAGTTTGCAGAATCCAAAGTGGCTGCAAGAGCATTTCCATTAGGACACACACCGAACAGGAAGCATGTACCTCATCGCAACAGCTTCACAAGCTCATGGAAAAAATCCTGACAGTAAGAGCTGTTTGGCAGTGGAATTTGCTACCAAGGAGTGTGGTGGAGTCTCCTTCTTTGGAGGTCTTTAAGCAGAGACTTGACAGGCATATATCAAGAATGCTTTGATGCAGGGGCGTACCCAGGATCAAAACTGGGGGGGGGGGCAAGACATGGTCAACTAAAATACTGATCAACTAGCGGCTCAGTACAGTGACGCGGAACTTGGTTTTTACACCATTTCAGTGTGGTAAACAACTGATTATTCCCCATCGCCCTACCTAAATTTGTTTCATTTCATCACTTTATAACTATTTAATTTTTATTTTTATTTGCTTCGGGGGGGGCAGCTGCCCCCCTGCACTATGCTGGGTACGCCCATGCTTTGATGGTGTTTCCTGCTTGGCAGGGGGTTGAACTGGATGGCCCTTGTGGTCTCTTCCAACTCTATGATTCTATGATTCTATCTGGGAGAGAGAAGAGATCCCAGCAGACTTAAGGGATGCCAAAATTATCAACCTTTTTTTATTATTAAAAAAAAAAGGTGATAGAACGGATTGTAGAAACTATCGAGGCATCTCTCTATTAGCTATGGCTGGCAAAATTCTTGCAAGGATCTTAGAAAACCATCTTTTAAAAATATCTGAGGTGACCCTTCCTGAATCCCAAAAATGGTTTTCAACCTTCTAGGGGGACAGTGGACATGCACTGCTTGACAGCTTCAAGAAAAATGCAGAGAGCAAAACCAAACCCTGTATATGGCATTTATTGACCTGACAAAGGCCTTCGACACTGTAGATCGTAATGCCCCATGGACTGTCCTTCTGAAAACTGGCTGCCCAGACAAATTTGTAAACCCCCTTCAGCTCCTCCATGATAATATGACAGTAACAACCACAGATAAAAATGGCTCTCAGAGTGGGATCGAGAGTTAAACAGGGATGCATTATCGCCCCAACTCTATTTATTTACTTCATCACCATGATCCTTCTCATTGTTGAAGGGAAACTCCCCACCGGAGTAGAAATCATATATCAAACAGATGGAAAGCTCTTCACTCTGAGCAGGAGGAAAGCAAAGAGTAGAATCATAGCATCATAGAATCATAGAGTTGGAAGAGACCACAAGGGCCATCCAGTCCAACCCCCTGCCAAGCAGGAAACACCATCAAAGCATTCTTGACATATGCCTGTCAAGCCTCTGCTTAAATACCTCCAAAGAAGGAGACTCCACCCCACTCCTACAGTAAGGTTACTGTAACTTCCGTCATAATAGTGTGTGCATGCTCAGAGGATGACCTCCAAACCATCCTAAATATCTTCACAGAAGCTTACGAAAAGCTTGGCCTATCGCTCAACATCCAAAAAACCAAAGTGCTGCACCAACAAGCACAAAACACCCCCTCTGTAGCACCACTAATCCAACTCAATGGTGTTACGTTGGAAAGTGTCCATCACTTTTCCTACCTGGGCAGCACAGAGTGTTTGAGGACTGGGACATTTGCAGGGAAACCAAAATGCTCATTTACAAAGCTACTGTACTGCCAACCTTACTGAATGCTTGTGAAACCTGGGCCATCTCCAACTCCTCCAGCCACCAGTTTGGAGCAGTCCCAGGGGGTGGCCACTGTCACATGATGCTGGCAGTTTCTGGGAGCCCCAGATGAGAGCTGAGGGAAAGGGGGGCACCAAAGGTAGACGAACCACCCAGAAGGGCCACAAAGAAGAACGATCCAGTTTTATGCAGCAAATATTCTCCAAGCAAAGGAACAAAAACAGCTGGGAAAGGAATGTCCGTGTCTTTTTGTCAGGCAGAGCAGGGAGGGGAGGGGGGTGGAGCTAAGGGAGAGACCCTCTGCCTTGCAGGACTTCTGCTGATGGTTTTCAGTTTTTCAGGCTGCTTTGCTTACATCCCTCTTAATGTTATTTGAGGTCATTCTCAGATCTGCTTTGTCATCAGAACACCACCCTCAAATCCCTGCATTTGCAACCAGCAGTGTTGCCTTTTTTGACACACACACACACACACACAGAGAGAGAGAGAGAGAGAGAGAGAGAGAGAGAGAGAGAGAGAGAGAGAGAGAGAGAGGGAGGATGCCTCTCCTTGGTTGCTGGACTTTCACCTCTGCAGCCTTCAGATCACTCAAAGGGGGAATGTGATGGCTTCAGCAATTTTTGCAAATCTCCCTCTTGCTTTCTCATCCCTAAAGTGTCTCCCAGCTCAGCAAAATTTGCAATGATTGTCATTCTGCGTTCCACAGAAGCTCAAGACAAAATGAAATTGTGTCTGAATTACTGTCTCAAGAGCCCATTCAGGATATTATTAAGAGCCAACATCAGGACATTTCAAGCCCACTGCTGCCTCTGCCCACACCTTATCAGCAAGGCACATAAATAACGGTGCTCAGGTGCCAGAACGATCCATCTCTCACCTCTCTCAAGTACTAAATTAATCTTCCCCAGAAATGTCAATTAAACATCAAGTTTCCTGACGGTGCCTTGGAGTCCTCCTCACTTTGATTGCTGGCCTTCCTTTCCTTCCTGGAGTGCGGGAGAGAGCCATCCTCAAGTCACAAAGCACATCTCCAAAAGGATGGCACTGCTCAAGAGGAGCACATAAGCATCATTGTCTCAGAACAAAAGAAGCTTATTGCTAATATGTAGAGAAAAGAAGGTGTGGTTGACCAGAACTACAGGTGCCTGAAATCAACACAGATCCAGAGAGTTGTAGAGTTGGAAGGGATCCAGGGGTGATCTAGTCCAGGGGTCAGCAACCTTTTTCAGCTGTGGGCCAGTCCACCGTCCCTCAGACCATGTAGCGGGCTGGGCTATATTGGGGGGGGGGAAATGAACGAATTCCTCTGCCCCACAAATAACCCAGAGATGCATTTTAAATAAAAGGACACATTCTACTCATGTAAAAACACGCTGATTCCCGGACCGTCCACGGGCCGGATTGAGACGGCAATTGGGCCGCATCTACTCTGATCTAGTCCAACCCCCTGCAATGCAGGAGTCACAGTTGAGGAATCACTTACAGATGGCCATCCAACATCTACTTAAAATCCTCAAAGGAAGGAGAGTCCAGCGCTTCCCAAGATAGTTCACCCCACTGTCAAACAGCTCTTGCCATCCGAAAGTTCTTCCTACTGTTTGGTGAGAATTGCTTCCTTCCTACCCCCTGGAGCAGGAGAAAACAAGCTGGCTCCATCTTCCATGTGAGAGCTCTCCAGATATTTGAAGATGGTTCTCGTAGCTGCCCCTTCAATAAAAATCAATAAAACGTACCCAGCTGCCTCAACTATTCCTCATCAGGCTTGGTTTCATCAGTGCCCTCTGCAGACCTGTAAAAATGGCCAAGAATTTTTGAGAACGTTGTTGCATTATAATATTTCAGCTTCCTTCTCCTCAGCTGCACTAAACTCGGGTGTTTTTCAGCTGATAAAGTCTTCAATGAAAGTTAGAGAAATAGACGCTTGAGCCCTTCGCAAATCTCAGGCACTTTTGAAACCTGCTGCTTGGACTCACGGCTGTTAGGTTAATGTTCCTTTTTTGGTGGTGGTGGTGGCGGAGGGAGGCCACCATTATTAATTCTCCAAAAGCACACCTCTTTCAGGACATCTTTAAAATGTTATTTGATCTTTGTCCAGGGGTCCAAATGCAGTACTGCAAATTTTTGTCCCTCCCCATGGAGATGTTTCTGAAGTGATGCTCTTTTGATAGCTTCATCATAGGGCAAAACAAAGCCGTGCTCAGCTGCTGAAATGTCAGATGAAATGGCCCATTTTATCCCCAACATGAGCCATTCCTCCTCCCAAGAAAGGTGTCATGCTTAATGTTTGTGAGTTTGCCACCTTCGGCATCAAAGTGACAGTCCCCATCATGGATGGCTTTCAGAGAGAATTAGACACGTGTGGGAGAGAAGGCTGGTTTCTAGCCATGGGCTGTGTCCTGCCTCCAGGGTATAGGGCCTCAGGGTGCTGAGTATGTGGGTTCGAGCCCCACACTGGGCACATGATTCCTGCATTGCAGGGGGCTGGTTCTGGGATTGTGGGATTTCAGTTTCTTACCTATCCTTCACCATAAGGTTCCAGGGCAGGTTAAAGCCATTCAAAAATGCAAAATTGAAAACAGTGCTACTGTCAAGAGAATAGTGTGGGTCTTACAATATTGTGGCAAAATAAAAAAATTCCTTCAGTAGCACCTTAAAGACCAACTAAGTTTTTATTTTGGTATGAGCTTTCGTGTGCATGCACACTTCTTCAGATACACTGAAGATACACTGAAGATACACTTCTTCAGATATCTGCTCATACCAAAATAAAAACTTAGTTGGTCTTTAAGGTGCTACTGAAGGAATCTTTTTATTTTGCTTTGACTCACACCAACACGGCTACCTACCTGTAACTAATATTATTGTGGGTTTGTGGAAGAATGCTCTGAGACCTGTACCTGGGGAGGGTTAGAATCTAACAAAGAAGTTTGCTGAACTAAACAAGTGTCTTTGCAAGTCAAGGACCTTAACTGGCCACCTCAGTGTCCTCATCAGCATCTCAAAAGAATTAGCCCCTTGGCAAAAGCTTCAGCAAAGTGATGGGGGCCTCCAGGCTGATGGGTGAACCTCCCCCCCCCACCTAGATGCTAGGTAGAAAAACAAGAGCTGAGTGAGCAGAGCTGGGAGGAGGCTGGAAAGTGGAGACACGGAGACCAGTTCAAGAGGCTCAGGGAGCTGGGTATGTTTAGCCTGGAGAAGAGAAGGTTAAGGGGTGATATGATAGCCATGTTCAAATATATCAAAGGATGTCATATAGAGGAGGGAGAAAGATTGTTTTCTGCTGCTCCCGAGAAGCAGACACGGAGCAATGGATTCAAACTACAAGAAAGAAGATTCCACCTCAACATTAGGAAGAACTTCCTGACAGTAAGAGCTGTTTGGCAGTGGAATTTGCTGCCAAGGAGTGTGGTGGAGTCTCCTTCTTTGGAGGTCTTTAAGCAGAGGCTTGACAGGCATATGTCAAGAATGCTTTGATGGTGTTTCCTGCTTGGCAGGGGGTTGGACTGGATGGCCCTTGTGGTCTCTTCCAACTCTATGATTCTATGACCTGCTTGCTCTGTGCTGGATCAAAATCTGTGACTAATGCAGGAGCAAGATCTGTTGGGGTGTTGATGCCGTGAGCCCCTCCTTCTTATGCTTAGGTTGTGTAGCTGTGTAAATTAAACCGGATCTCCTAAGGACACCACACAGTCTCCACTGGCCTTCATTCCAAGGAAGCAGAAACAGGGGCGAATGCTGGGACCCCGGAATCTCTTGCCACTTGGTGATCAGGGTGGCATAAAACAATACGTATCTTGGGAGTCAAAGGCCAGAAGGCAATACAGCATAGAAGGGAAGCTGCAGAGTCATAGAATGGTAGAGTCCTCCAGGGTCACCTAATCCAACCCCCTGCAATGCAGAAATGAAGGTGCCGGCTGAGTCTCTGAGGAGGAAATTCTCTACAGAGAAGACCCTCTCCGGAGCTACAGCTGCACAAACTATATGAGGATGACAAAGTTGCAGTGAGGGCTCCCGGGTGATCTTAACACCCAGGAGAGTCTGTAGCATAGGTGCCAACTCCCAGGAACGGAGAGGCGCATCACCGCAAGTCGCGCTGCGGCCATTTTGGAACTGGGCAGAGAGGCACCAGAAGTCGCTTCTACACATGCTCTGCCCATTTCAAAAATGGCTGCAGTGCCAGAAATTGCTTCTGCGCATGTCCAGAGACTCCAGACGTGCGCAGAAGGAGTCTCCCTGGGCTGGTAAGAATCCGGGGGATTTACGGGGTTATTAAAAATCTGGGCTGCCAGTGGGAAATGACTGGAAAAACGGGGGAATGCGGGAGACTTGGCAGCTATGGTCTGTAGGGATTGGGGGAGGTGGCCCTGAAAGATATGTGGGGCATAAGTCATTTAGGCCTTTACACACCTTGAATAGGGGCCATAAATAAACTGGCAACCAGCTTTCCGTTTGGGTTCATCCAGGCATCTGGTTGGGCCCCGTGAGAAGCGAATCCTGGAGGAGGCACCAAAAGGACTTGGCCTGATCCAGCAGGACTCTTCTTAAGTTCTGATTCATGGAGAAGAGGGCAACTGATGGCCACGAGCCATGATGGCTGTGCTCTCCCTCCACAGTTGGAGACAAATCTGCTTCAAAATGCCAGAAGACACTGGAGGGGAGAGGTGCTCTCGCACTCAGATCCTGCTTGCTGGTTTCCCACTGGGGCACCTGGCTGGCCACTGTGAGAACAAGATGCTGGTCCTTCCCTTGCCCTTATCCAGCAGGCTTTCCTACTTATGACTCAGGGGGCAACCTCCATTTTCAGTTTGCTCAGGGAGTCTTGACCCTCCGACCTCAAATCTGCTTTCCATCTCAGACATTCCCAAGCGTTGGTCAGCTGGACTTTTCTGGAGCAGACTGACTTTTTGCTCTTTAGGCTAATCTTCTCCAGGCCCAGAATACTTACGGTAGCTCTGAATCCTTGTAAATTTTGCTTTAGAAATATAGTACTGCATAGAGCTTGACTCCTTTTTTTAAAAAAAAAGTATTATATATACGATGTAAAAATTTGCATATCATCTGCCCTATAATTATTTTTAAAAATAATATTGCTATTATTGCACAATCAGGTTGAACCAAAGCAGGCGCTTGATGCAAGAGGAGGGCAAAGCTCTGTTTCCATTTTGTTTTCAGTTCATATCCCACCTTCCTTTCTCCATTGCTGCACACAAGGCAGTTTGCAAGCTGCAGAAACACAAAGGGGACGGCAAAGATCACACTTCCACTAACAAGCCAATTCCATGTGAATCACAGAACTGTAGAGTTGGAAGGGATCCCAAGAGTCATCTAGTCCAACCCCCTGCAATGCAGGGATCACATGAAGTCATAATGAAAAATACGACTATTAAAATAACCAACTTCTTCTTCTTCTTCTTCTTCAAATTTCTATACTGCCCTTCATCCAAGGATCACAGGGTGGTTTACAACACAGACCTAAACTGATTCAAATACTATTCAATGATCTGTTTGAAATATATTGCATAATAAAACCAAGTCTCAAAATCAGCTAATAATAATTTAAAAGAAAAATCACTTACGGGAATTTCAATAAATCAGGACTGTCCTATAATCAATAAAGGCAGCAAGCAAACCCTCAAAAGGAAAAGCCTGCAAAACATGAAGCACAGCAGATTGTATAAGGTCGCAACTGCCCATTTTCATGTCTAAATCCATTTAGGTTGGAGTCCTTCTCCATTCCTGGTCTGAAGACCTCAGACCATCCTTCTGCATTGCAGGGGCTGGACTAGATGATGCTTGGGGGACCTTGCAACTCGACGATTCTGTGATTCTAGGGACAAATGCAAGGCTGTCTGCTTGTGGGCGTCCCAATGGGACATTCAGCTGGTCACTGTGGGGGAAAGGATGCGGCATATTCCTGACACGACTAAATGACTAAACAACAACAACAACAACAATACCTATTTATTCATCTGAGCTAAATGACCAGCGATGGTTCTGCTGCCCGACTTGCCTGTGCAGGAGTTTGCTTGCCTCTTCCTGGGCAAGGAGGGCCATCCTGCTGTCAGGAATTGACTGGTACCCATATATTCCAAGTCCTGTGAAGATCTCACATGGTGAAAGGGCGCCCAGTCTAAGAAATGGAACAGGATTTCCTTTGTGCATCTTCAACTTTCACCGAGGTCAGGCTGACATTTACCTTCCAAAAAATGTTTGGTAAAGATAAAAGGCAACAGCTGTCCTAAAAGGCTCCTTGTAATGTCATGCAGGAGCAAATTGTGAAATCAAATCTGCGCGTAGTATTTTGAATGCCACGGGGCTTCATGAGCCTGTCCCTTACGTCAGGCAAAATACGAAAGCAGATGAATTGCTGAGGTGCTTTCAGGCCCTTGTTTCTTGAGTAGGGCTGGATGATTAAATAGAACTCCGTGTCCCTGAGAGACCCGACTCTTCTCTTGCAACGCACGTCGCCCTCCGAAAGGTCCACCGGAGACATCTTCCCAAAAAACACTGTCCAGCAAAAGCTCAGGCAGAAAAGGTGGAATGTCACCATAAGAACATCAGAAGAATCCTGCTGGATCAGGTCAGTGGCCCACCTTGTGGCCGACCAGATGATCCAAGGGAAGGAGCCGGTGATTTGTGGGGCTGGGTGCCCCTCATGAGGCAGCTGCAGCATAGGAGGGAGGAGAGGACTGGGAGCAGGAGACTGGGCAGCCAGAGGAAGCAGGGAAGAGGTAGGAGCCTGGAGAGGCTTCCGAGTTCCTGGAAGGAGCTGAATCTTCATAATGTGGGATGTGATACATAAGCAGCAGTCAAATACATCAATCCTTCTTTTCCTAGAGTGGACATGCAAGGGGATGTTTGGTCAAGCCGGTGGAAATTCCTGTTTCCTCCTGGACTGGGACATGCCTCCTCTTGCATGTGACTAGAGTAACAAAAGCACAAGGCACACAGCCCTCCTCCCTTCTTCTCCATCTTCCTTTCGTCATGTGAACTGCAGTGAGTGCCAGTCTGCAGTCACTGGCCTTAACCCCCCCCCCCCAATATGGGGTAGATCCTCATGTATATACTTTGTCTGCCGTCAGGGATCCAACCATGAACAGAATGTGAGTAAACCTCTTTTATATACCTTACACAAGATTGTGGCATGTTTATTCTTTCAAGAGGGATATAAGGGAACTTGCCAGATCACTAATACTGAGAGGCTTACACAAGCCTGCAACCAGCTACTGTCATGGTCTCGTCGGCGGGAGGTCCTGAGGACGTCAGGACCAGGGGCAAGATGATGGTGTGGAAGCAGGAATGGGGTCCAGATGGTGCAGGGCTGAGGGTCCAACAGCAGGCAGTCACAGGGTCAAGGAACCGAAGGTTGGGATGCAGGGCGTCACGGAGGCAAAGGCCTGAGGGTCAAGGAGCAAGGCGGAGGCGAAGGTCTGGGAGTCGAGGAGCAAGGCATTGGCAAGGCGAAGGTCCAAGGGTCGAGGAGCAAGGTGAAGGTCCAAGGAGCAAGGCGAAAGATCAAGGAACAGGAGGCCAGATGCAACCAGGCAGGGATCGCGTTGCTGTGGCAAAGAGCTGAAGGGAAATGCTGAGCTTTTATCCCTCCCAGCTCTTGCCACCAGGTGCAGTGAGGTATCAAGTGGCCTCACCTGAGTGGCCACTCCTTGCTTCTCCAGCACAAGCTGAGGCAGGCCCCAGTCCTGCAAAGCACTACAGGCCCCAGAGCCTGACTCCTGCCCATACTCCTGACAGCTACCTCCTGTGAATTTAAAAGGGGAATGTAAAACTCTGCTAAGTTATAGAACTTGCTAGCGCACATTAGGAAGGATATTAATAAGCAATATATCCTCTCCTGCCTCCCTGAACGTTCCCACACGTAATCCCCTGGGAAACCCCCATAGTCTCCCTGCTGGAGGGGCTTGAAGTAGGGGAGCCCTGAGAGGAGCCACTAAGGAGGAGCACACCGCACATCAGCCCAGGGGTTTGTCGGAGGAACGAGGGCGAGGGTGGAGACAAGGTTGGACAGCAGGCAAGCAGGGAGTGTTGATGTCTATCTCTTGCATGCCAGGAGCTGATGTCCCCAAGTGCTTCAGCCAGAGACAGCCCAAGACATGTTGGCACCTGAGGCAGATCCCCAAGTGGTGCCCCCCTCTCCACCAGGGGTGAGGAAAGAGAGATCAACATTGGGACCTGCTGCCCTGGGGGATCCTGAAGCAGCTGCCTCCTGGGTGGGCCAGGCTTGGCTTTTCAAATCAAGAATTAAAATCTGGTGAGGGCCAGGACAGCTGCCCTCATGGCTGAAAGGAATGCCACCCCCAGGCTCTGCTCAGCCCCCTGCCTGCCTTTGCCCTGCTGGCTCTCTTCTCGATTAGGATTCAGCTGCGCAGCCCCAAAGCCGGCGTGATCAATGGCACGAGGACAGCGCTGGCATGCCTTGGGCCAAGGGCCCATCCATCCTGGTGGCAGAGCTGGAGCCTGTCTGCCTCCTTTGCAGCATCTGCTGCCATTTGCAGGACCGGCCGGGGATGCAGCCGTGGCCCCTCCCTCAGCCCAAATTAGAGACCCTAAAATAGACACGCTTTTGGAAGATGGGAAAGGATTGCAATCCCTTCCCTTTTATGCAAACACACACCAGCTCCCCAGGGTGCAGATTAACTCCCTCCCCCCTCGATGGCTGGTGCCTTCCCATCTTCTCTGAGGACAAGGCAGAGAGGGGATTTATTTTAGTTCTATTTCATTACACTATTGATCCCCCCCCAAAAAAATACGCAGCAAAAACTAACATTCCATCTTCCTGGAGGGGAAAAAAGTCTGTTAGCTGTAAATTTTCAACAAAAGCAATTTTTTTTCCTCCTCTAAGAAACAAGAGAGGAGATTTCTCCTCCTCTGGGGAGGGGAAGCCCCCAAATGCGTAGAGAAGCAGCAAATATCTCTGCTCTGAAATGCGAATGCTCAATTATGGCTGAGCTTTCTGATGCAGAACCCCCCAGACACCTCCTCTCCAGCTTCAGAAGCAGCCCCTCCAATGAAGGACATCCCCCCCCCCTGCAATGGTTGCAATGCTTCAGTTGAGATCCTGCCTGGAGGGGGGGGGGCACCGGCTGCTAGCACAGGCCCTGGGAGGATTGGGAAACAAGGCTCCTTTTGAAACAAACACTCCAAGAAGTGAGTGTTCTTGGAGGGCTGATCCAAATGGAGTTCAACTCCTGTGCAGATGTTCATTCTTGGAACTGCTGAGCCCAGTGAGCAGGCCTTAAAATCATAAAATTTGTGGGATTGGAAGGGTTCCAAAGGGCCATCTAGTCCACCTCCCTGCAATGCAGGGATCTCAACTCAAATATCCATGACAGATGGCCATCCAACCTCTGCTTAAAAACCTCCAAGGAAGGAGACTGTTCTGGAAGTTCCTCCGTCCTGATATTTAGTCAGAATCTCCTTTCTTGTAACTTGAAGCCATGGGTTCAAGTCCTACCCTCCAGAGCAGAAGAAAACAAGCTTGCTCCATCCATGTGGCAGCCCTTGTGATTTGAAGACGGCTCTCATATATCCTCTGGTCTTTTCCGGGTTAAACACACCCAACTCCCTCAACTGTTCCTCATAAGACTTGGTTTCCAGACCCTTAATCCTCTTGGTCATTCTCCTCTGCACATGTTCCAACTTAGAATCATAGAAACATAGAAACTTAGAGTTGGAAGGGACCCAAGGCTCATCTAGTCCAACCCCCTGCAACGCAGGAATCTCAGCTAAAGCTTGTCAACATGCTTCTTAAATTGTGGTGCCCAGAATTGTGGTCTGACCAAGGCAGAAGAGTGGGACTATACCTACCCTTGATCGGGACCCTTCTGTTGATGCAATCTAGAATGGTTACAGGTAGGTAGCCGTGTTGGTCTGACGTAGTCAAAACAAAAAATAAAAAAATTCCTTCCAGTAGCACCTTAGAGACCAACGAAGTTTGTCATAGGTATGAGCTTTCGTGTGCATGCACACTTCTTCAGATACACTGAAACAGAAGTCACCAGATCCTTATGTATAGTCAGAGGGTGGGGAGGGGTATTACTCAGAAGGGGGGTGGGAATGGGGGATTGGCTGATAGGAGTGGCTTCTTTGGCTGCTCCACCTCACTGTTGACTCATGTTAAGCTTATGGTCCACGAAGACCTGGAGATCCCTTTCCACGCGTGCTTCTGTCAAGCCAGATTTCCTACATACCTGGGGGCTAAATTTCCTTCTGCCCCCAGCACACACACACCTCACAGCATGGCCTGGCCAGGCGGCTGCAAAGTGCAAAAAGGCCACCAGAGCTTTTCCAGGACTTGGGGCTCCCTCCAATTCTAGAGATGATGCCGGCTCCATCTTCTGGACCTATGGCTACTTGAAATTCTCCAGGAAGCCAGCTCTGTTCCCGTGATCAATGGGAGCTTGTTTTACACTGGCCCCACTCCTGCCTTCTGCTACAATCAATTGATCTTGTCAAACAAGGCGCAGTGTGCTCTGCGTACAGATTCGGTCCTTTCCCTTTCCCTCAACTTCAGATTTTGGAGGAGCCCGTGAGCTGGAGGCAGAAGCAGAGGCAGCCCTTGGGGTCCTCCAGCAACTGAAGTCCATGAGGATCTGGGCAATTTGCTGTGTCCACTAGATGACGATGCCAGAGAGGAGAGTGGCTTCCTAATCCAAAGCCCAGTTTCCTTCCAGAAACTGAGAGGATAAAAAGGCTCTGCTGGAGCAGGTCAGGAGCCCATCTAGCCCAGCAAAATGACTTGCTCTAACATGCACGCACAGAATGCGGCCATGATCCAGGATGCTAACATGACTCAGTTGGCACAACACAAGACTCTGAATCTCCAGGTCGTGGGCATGTTGGGTGAAAGATTCCTGAATTGCAGGGGGTTGGACCAGATGACACTCCGGGTCCCTTCCAATTCTACAATTCCCTCCTCCCCACAACAGGTTCTGTCTGTTGCATTTGAAGCTGTGCCTCCCCTGACCCTTGCTAGCAGGAGAGAGACCCAAAGGACTTGCCATGCTCTTGCTTATGGGAAGAATCCTCTCTAGGGCAGTCAGCCTGTGGAGCCTCCACCCAGGGGGCTGGAGTGTAAATACCCCCCCCCCCCTCTGTAGAGTTCAGTTTCTCATCCAGGAGCGTCACTGGTGAGAAAGGGCTTCGCATCATTTTCTTTTATGTCCTATTTTCCCCAAATCAAAGTTTTTCTCTTGCTTAATAATATCCTTGCATTTCTCCCTTGGGGGATTCTAGGAGTCTGGCCTAGAACTCAGCCAGCCTCCATCTGCTTGATCCTATGGGGTTTCTGAAGAGGGGCAGAGAAGGGCCACAGCTCAGAGCCAGAGCATCTCTTCTGCCTGAAGAAGGGTCCAGGTGAAATCCCTGATGGCATCTCAAGGTAATCGCCTATCCTGAAACTCTGGAGAGTCATGGTAGACCATACGGAGCTGCTTGCACCAATGGCCTGACTCAGCAGAAGGCGCCTTCACATCTATAAATAATAATAATAATTGTCCAGTAGCACCTTAAAGACCAACTAAGTTTGTTCTTGATATGAGCTGTTGTGTGCATGCACATGAAAGCTCATACCAAAAAGATACATTGCACATACTTTTGTAAACAAAGAAATATTTAATAGAAATTACCTTCAAACATTTTTCTCTTGGGAGAAAAGCAATGACAAACCTAGACAGCATCTTAAAAAGCAGAGACATCACCTTGCCGACAAAGGTCTGTATAGTTAAAGCTATGGTTTTCCCAGGAGTGATGTATGGAAGTGAGAGCTGGACCATAAAGAAGGCTGATCGCCAAAGAATTGATGCTTTTGAATTATGGTGCTGGAGGAGACTCTTGAGAGTCCCATGGACTGCAAGAAGATCAAACCTATCCATTCTTAAGGAAACCAGCCCTGAGCGCTCACTGGAAGGACAGATCCTGAAGCTGAGGCTCCAATACTTTGGCCACCTCATGAGAAGAGAAGAATCCTTGGAAAAGACCCTGATGTTGGGAAAGATTGAGGGCACTAGGAGAAGGGGATGACAGAGGACGAGATGGTTGGACAGTGTTCTCGAAGCTCCAAACATGAGTCTGACCAAACTGCGGGAGGCAGTGGAAGACAGGAGTGCCTGGCGTGCTCTGGTCCATGGGGTCATGAAGAGTCGGACATGACTAAACGACTAAACAACAACAACACCTTCAAACAAACTAACAAGGCCAGCTGGTTGGTGGGCACCTGCCTGTCTTGGGGTCGTGGTGGTGAAGGAGTGCGCCTTTGGGGGTAAAGTCAAACCATTGGAGAGTTACCAGCTCTTGCTTGGGCAGATGAAGGCGCCCAGTTGTGCTGCTGCAGATGCGCCAGGGAGTGGTCATTCCTCCTCTGGTCACTGCTGTGGACGCACAACCTGACTGTCACTTCCAGGCACAGTGGTCATCTGCAAGGGATTCCCACATGGCGGGGTTGATGTCGCCAGCCAGCCTTCATGCCATGTCTGCAGAAATCTTTGGTCTGCCACCGGTCCTGGTGCCGGAAGCCAGTTCCCCGCAGAGCACGTCCTCAGGGATCCTGCCATACATCTTCCCTTCTGCAGACATGGCCAAGCCAGCGTGAGCGTCACTGAGACAGGCGTGAGGCCATGCTCTGAAGGTGGGTTGGGAAGAGCACATCTTTGTTTCAGGCATCTGGTTTCCTTCTACAACAGACGTAAGAAAGATTTGGGACTTTTTCAGTTTCAAGGCAAGGTGAGGAGGAGGTGACATGAGAGATGTTTATCCGATGATGCCTGGCCTGGAGAAAGAGGACAGAGAACAGCTTTCTTCCCTACAGTCTCTCACAATGCCAGGACCACTGGAGATCCAATGAAGTTGTAGAGTGGAAGATTCAGGACAGGTGAAAGGAAGCTCTTCCTCCCGCAGATCTTAGCCTTTTCTCAAAACTAATAACTCCCAAACACTGCCACCTTTCCTCATAGGGGAGTCACTTGGGTGGCCCTGTCCCAACCCTTTCCAAACTCTGAAATGTCTTTTTTGAAATGAGGCAGCCAGACATGTACAAATTATTTCAAATGCAGTTGCACCATAGATTTCCACAACAGCAGCTGCTGCTGCTGTTATTTATTGTATTTTATCCCTAGCGTGGCATTTGCTTTTGTCCCCGCCTGCCCCCCAGTACGCACCTCCTCCTGGCAGAGGCAGCAGGGCAGCCCCCCCCCCCCGAGTTTGACCTCTTGAGTCAGTGAAGTTTTATTTCTGGCGATTATTGCCACAGAGGATGAAGCGGACGATTCGTCTACTCCAGCATATTTGCGTGTTGCAATTTAAATATTAAAATGTGTGTGTCTGTGTGTCTCTGTGCTGGTGTTTGCAGAAGCCTGATTAAGATGAGTCAGCAGCTTCCCCGGGCCCAGCCAAGTCGAAGGCTGATCCTGCGAAGTTTGACTTATTCCGTAATGAAATCAGATGCCAGCCCAGCTCGTCCTTTCCGTAATGAGTCTCCTGTGGTAATATTTTAGCAGATTCCTACACCTCCAGCTTTGCTGTGCTACAAATTAGATGCTTGCAGTTTTAAAGGAAACACAAATGCGGGCATCTCAACCCTCCTCCCCCTGCCCCCCCAGCCCTTTAACGGCTTCTCTCGCCTCCTGCCAATGCCGTCTCTCCAGAGCATTGCAGTTCACGACCCACTCAGCCCTGGAAGAAAAGAAAGTGTAGAGCATCAGAGGAGCCTGCTGGATCAGGCCCAAGGAGGCCCTTCCACTAGTCATAGAATCATAGAGTTGGAAGAGACCACAAGGGTCATCCAGTCCAACCCCCTGCCAAGCAGGAAACACCATCAAAGCATTCCTGACAGATGGCTGTCAAGCCTCTGCTTAAAGACCTCCAAAAAAGGAGAGTTCACCACCCTCCTTGGTAGCAAATTCCACTGCCGAGCAGCTCTTACTGTCAGCATCCCATTCTCACAGAAGCAGACCACCAGATGCCTGTGGGAAACCCACAAGCAGGATTCAATTCTGCCCAAGTGAGCAGTTGAGCTGTTGCATTTTGCAGCAGCGGCAGTTTCTGGGCAAGTCTCAGGTCCTGCCCCATAGACACTGCACTGCAGTTAGTCCATCCTGGACCCGCCATTCTGGGTGGGAGACACAGCCAGCCTCTGGTGGTCCAGAAACAGGCCTTGCGGTCACCCCTGCCCAAGTTGTTGTCCAAGGGACACCTGAAGGTGGTTCTGTCTGGCTTTCCTTTCTAGCGCCACCTTCAAATATCTGAAGGGCTGCCCCATGGAAGATGGAGCGTCTTTCTCTCTCCTTCTCCAGTGGACCCAACCTGAGCGAATGGATTCAAAGGATAAGAAAGGAGATTCCAGCCCTTCTGACAGCAAGTGCTGAACCTCAGAAGGTGCCAGGCTCTCCTTCGCTGAAGGTGTGGGGTTTTGTTTTGTTTTGGCCACTTGTCATGGATACTTTAGCATTATTCTTGACTAGATGACCCACTAAGGTGCTTTGATCTCTGCAGTTCCACAATTCTGCAGGGGGACCTTGGTTCTCAAACCCCGAAAACCCAGAAGTACCAGTAAGTGTTCCAGTTTTCGAACGCTTGTCGGAAGCCAAACATCCAATGCGGCTGTCAGCTATAGTTTCTGGGGCACCTTCACCAATGAGAAACTGTGCCTTGGTTTTTGATCACTTTGGAAGTCAAATGGACTTCCAGAATGGATTAAGTTTGGGGTTTTTGTTTTTATTATTTATTCTGCATTTTTGTTTTTGAGGCTTTTTTGATTAATTTGTATTTGTGACTGTGTGGAACCCAGTTCAGCTACTGATTGATTGATTGTGTGACTGTGTAAATGGATAAAAAAACCACCCATCCAAACAATGACTATCAGCAGTGCAGGGAAAAAATAATAATTTTATTTTTTATCGTCTATAATACTGTCTTATTTATTTTATAGTACAGTACATTGATTATTGCTTTCATTTTATGGATCAATGGTCTCATTAGATAGTAAAATTCATGTTAAATTGCTGTTTTAGGGGTTGTTTTTAAAAGTCTGGAACAGATTAATTCATTTTGCATTACTTTCTATGGGAAAGCGTGCCTTGGTTTTGGAACGCTTTGGTTTTGGAACAGACTTCTGGAACAGATTAAGTTTGAGACCCAAGGTACCACTGTATCAGCATCTTGAAAATTCAAGGGCTTGACTTAGACATGATCTTGCCTCACAAGGTATGATGGTGCCAGACTCATCCATCTGTGTGAAAGTTCAGGTAGAGACCATAGACTCCTGCCTTGTGGGGGGTGAACTAGAGGACCGCTGGGGTCCCTTCCAACTCTCCAATTCTCTGATTCACACAATCCTAAGCAATGACAATGTGGGTAGGGATTGGGTACGTCTTGCTTCCAATTCTTGTGCAGTCTGATCATTTAACCTTCTCCCCATTGTGGTGCTCTAGTTTGAAAGATTCCCCTCAGCACTCTTGATTTCACTGTCCCAGACTTATAAATAACACCCAGAGAAGCTATTGATTTATATATATATATATATGAAAAGGGGAGCGGGGAGAGGAAAGATCATATCTTAACAGCCGATGAGTAGAAAGCCCTTCCCCACCATTTCCATTTCTCATTTTATCACCCTTGTATTCCGATCTCGAAGCTGCCAGCCCTTCCAAAAATGAAGAAATGTTCCCGTATAAATCCTAATAAAGGTCCTGTATGGATTTTGACATAAAGCAGGACTTGACTACAGCAAACGACACCAAATATTCAGATCACAAACATACGGAGCAGTTTATTAGAGTTAAAACTCTAGTAAATGTGTCACAACCGTAATGCCATTGCAGTGATGCATGGACCAAGCTGAAGCAGCGTCCCACAGACACCTAATTTATTATATCATAGACTAATATCCCCGTTTTATGTATTGGCACCCTTTGATGCGCCAAGATAAATAAGTGCGGTTGCAGGAAACCACTGCTGATGACTTGGAATCTTATTGGAGGGTCGGAGCCTTTGTTTGGAAAGTCTCTCTCTCCCTCCTTTCACCTCTCTCCCCTCTCCAGAAGTGCATTTTTAAAAAAATCCTTCAGTAGCACCTTAAAGACCAACTAAGTTTTTATTTTGGTATGAGCTTTCGTGTGCATGCACACTTCATCAGATATACCGTCTTTCCCCTTTTTTAAGACACCGTCTTATAACTTTTTTTCCTCAAAAAAACACAGGGTGGCTTACTTTCGGTGGGATGTCTTAATTTTTTTATTACCGGTACAGTTTTTACAGCTCAGGGCGCTGGTTCAGGGCGCTGCTCGGTTCTCTTGAGTGCTCGGCGCTGCAGCAGCCACTGGTTCCGGGTGGCGGGGCAGCAGGCATCCTAGGCCGGGCCAGGCAGAGGCCGCTGGCTCAGGCGCTCCGCCTGCCGCTGCAGGGCGCTCCAAGCTCCTTGGCCAGGCCAGGCAAGGAAGAAGCAATGAGCCCAGCGGTGGCGACAAGCACACAAGCGGCAGGGCGGCGATGGACGAGAAGGCGGAGCGCGGGGATGCAGCCAGCAAGGCGGGAGCGTGATCAGCTGTTAAGCGGAGCTCTTGGAGCGCCACTTCAGAGCTGATCGCGCTCCTGCAGTGCCAGCTGTATGGAGTGACTCTGTGAGTGGAGGTGCCTGTGGGGGTTGGTTTCCGCGGAGCGGAAGTATGGCTTATTTTGGGGGTATGTCTTATATTTCTCAAATGCTTAAAAACCCTGCCATGGCTTACTTTCTGACTACGTATTAAAAAAGGGGAAACAGGGTACTGAAACAGAAGTAACCAGACCCTTATGTATATTCAGACCAGCTCCTGGGGGCTTTCAGTTTATAGGAGAAGAAGGGAGGGGGGTAAGAAACAGGGCACAGCTCCCTGGGGGTGGAAAAAACAGCTGGGGGGCAAATGTTGGCCATCCCCTGCGGAAAGGAGTCCAGCCTCCTGTTCTCAACCCTCAAGCAGGATTTGAGGGCAAGAGTCCTCTCCTCTCCTACAATTGACAGAAACTGCGATTCAGAATTGATTCTTTTGAATTATGGTGCTGGAGGAGACTCTTGAGAGTCCCATGGACTGCAAGAAGATCAAACCTATCCATTCTTAAGGAAATCATCCCTGAGTGCTCCCTGGAAGGACAGATCGTGAAGTTGAGGCTCCAATACTTTGGCCACCTCATGAGAAGAGAAGAATCCTTGGAAAAGACCCTGATGTTGGGAAAGATGGAGGGCACTAGGAGAAGGGGACGACAGAGGACAAGATGGTTGGACATTGTTCTCGAAGCTACGAACATGAGTTTGACCAAACTGCGGGAGGCAGTGCAAGACAGGAGTGCCTGGCGTGCTCTGGTCCATGGGGCACGAAGAGTCGGACACGACTAAACGACTAAACAACAACAACAAGCGATTCAGAAGCATTGCTGCTTCCAACTTTGGAGGCAGAGCAGAGCCATCTTGGTTAGTAGCCACCAATACCCCTCTCTTCCTCCATGAAGTTGTCTAATCCTCTTTTAAATCCATCCAGGTTGGTGGCCATCACTGATTCCTGTGTGAAGGACTGTCTTTTCTCTGCCCTTCAGCTTCATTGGATTCCCACAAGTTCCGGTGTTACGAGAGAGAAAACGTTCCCCTGCCCCCTTTCCCTGTGCCGCGCTGCCCTCTGTTTCCATGCTCTTCTCAGAAATATGGCGCCCGCCTGACTCTCACACAGACAGATGTGTCTGCCACCGTCATGCGTAGCGAGGCAAGAGCCCACCCGGAGCAAGCCCTTGCGTTGTTGAGATGTAACCATCTCACAGCCCTTTCCTGGGCACAAACCCCCAAGGAGGGTCCAGAAAGTCTGGCTCTTAAATTCCAGAGGATCAGGGAGGGTGGCCATGCCTTGAAGCGCCAGGAAAGCTGCTGAACCAACCAGCCCCCCAGCCTCTCAGCTTCAGCAACCTGGAGGAGCTGCTTGCCAGGCTGCAGGGTAATAGACGCTAAGCTTGAGCCGTTTGGCTTCCTGCTAATTGTACAGCCTGTTTGCGGTGCTGCCAACCCCTCTGCCAAGAGCCTTCCTGGGAGATGGCGATGTCTACCTGAGCTCTGCTCTGCTGCCTGCCTGGCATACAATGTCATCCGCAACTGATGCCGGCTAGCCTGCTTGATCAGGTATGTGTGGCAGGCAATGTAGCCCAGCGGCAAAGTGGAGGAGCTATTGATTCCTTTGCACAGCTGCAGGAAAATGTTCTCATGTCCAGCTAGTTGCGTGGAGAGGGGTGTGCGCGCATGTGACATGACACAGTCCGGATCAGAGGCCACCGGTGCAAGAGCTGGCTGGGGAGCTCTTGTCAATAGAAAACCATAGAATGTAAGAACGGCAGAATTGGAAGGAACTCCTTTTCACATGTACTGCTCTCAAGCAGGATCTAGGAGTCTTGGTAGAGCACAAACTTGACATGAGCCAACAGTGTGATGCAGCAGCTAAAAAAGCCAATGCAATTCTGGGCTGCATCAATAGGAGTATAGCATCTAGATCTAGGGAAGTAATAGTACCACTGTATTCTGCTCTGGTCAGACAACACCTGGAGTACTGTGTCCAGTTCTGGGCACCACAGTTCAAGAAGGATACTGACAAGCTGGAACGTGTCCAGAAGAGGGCAACCAAAATGGTCAAAGGCCTGGAAATGATGCCTTATGAGGAACGGCTTAGGGAGCTGGGTATGTTTAGCCTGGAGAAGAGAAGGTTAAGGGGTGATATGATAGCCATGTTCAAATATATGAAAGGATGTCATATGGAGGAGGGAGAAAGATTGTTTTCTGCTGCTTCAGAGAAGCGGAAACAGAGCAATGGATTCAAACTTCAAGAAAGAAGATTCCACCTAAACATTAGGAAGAACTTCCTGACAGTAAGAGCTGTTTGGCAGTGGAATTTGCTGCTAAGGAGTGTGGTGGAGTCTCCTTCTTTGGAGGTCTTTAAGCAGAGGCTTGTCAGGCATATGTCAAGAATGTTTTGATGGTGTTTCCTGCTTGACAGGGGGTTGGACTGGATGGCCCTTGTGGTCTCTTCCAACTCTATGATTCTATGATTCCTTGCCCAACACTCTGAAATTCAGGAAGTTCAGCCAAAAAAATCCCACACACATGACCACCCAAGCTCTGTTTAAAAGCCCCGGATGAAGGAGAGGCCACCACCTTCAAGGGAGTCTGATCCACTGCCAAACAGCTCTTACCACCAAAAAGTTCTTCATGTTTTGTCAGAATCCATTGATTTGGGTCCTCCCCTCTTCAGCAGGAGAAAATAAACTT
This sequence comes from Zootoca vivipara, assembly GCF_965207765.1. NCBI lineage: Eukaryota > Metazoa > Chordata > Lepidosauria > Squamata > Lacertidae > Zootoca > Zootoca vivipara. The sequence goes on along the minus strand of NC_142582.1, from coordinate 134,238,168 downwards.
ACTTCCTCTTCCATGTGACAGCCCTTGAAATATCTGAAGATGGCTCTCATGTCTGTTATCTCTTCTCCAAGCTAAACACACCCAACTCCCTCAACTGTTCCTCATCAGGCTTGGTTTCCAGACCCTGCATAATCTTGGTTGCCCTTCTCTGCACACCTTCCAGCTTGTGGTCTGACTAAGGCAGAATAGAGTGGGACTATACATAGGGACCCAGGTGGCGCTGTGGGTTAAACCACAGAGTCTAGGGCTTGCTGATCAGAAGGTCGGCGGTTCGAATCCCTGCAATGGGGTGAGCTCCCGTTGCTCGGTCCCAGCTCCTGCCCACCTAGCAGTTCGAAAGCACATCAAAGTGCAAGTAGATAAATAGGGACCGTTCCGGCGGGAAGGTAAACGGCGTTTCCGTGTGCTGCTCTGGTTCGCCAGAAGCAGCTTTGTCATGCTGGCCACATGACCCGGAAACTGTCTGCGGACAAACGCCGGCTCCCTCGGCCTATAGAGCGAGATGAGCGCCGCAACCCCAGAGTCGGACACGACTGGACCTGATGGTCGGGGGCCCCTTTACTTTTACCTTTACCTTATACTTCCCACTCTATTCCAACTTTAAAAGCATCACCTTACCGACAAAGGTCTGTATAGTTAAAGCTATGGTTTTCCCAGTACAGTCATACCTCTTGTTGCGTTTGCTTCACGTTCTGGCTTTTCAGGTTGTGAAAGTGGCAAAGTATACACTTCTGGGTTTCACCGTGCATGCGCAGAAGTGTTCTGCATGCTTTGTGCATGTGCAGAAGCACTCTGTTGCACTCTGCGCTTGTGCAGAAGCACCGCTCTGGTTGCGGACTTTTTGGTGTGCAAACAGATTGTGTCCACAACTAGAGGTACCACTGTAGTGATGTATGGAAGTGAGAGCTGGACCATAAAGAAGGCTGATCGCCGAAGAATTGATGCATTTGAATTATGGTGGAGTCTCCTTCTTTTGAGTTCTTTAAGCAGAGGCTTGACAGGCATATGTCAAGAATGCTTTGATGGTGTTTCCTGCTCGGCAGGGGGTTGGACTGGATGGCACTTGTGGTCTCTTCCAACTCTATGATTCTATGGTGCTGGAGGAGACTCTTGAGAGTCCCATGGACTGCAAGAAGATCAAACCTATCCATTCTGAAGGAAATCAGCCCTGAGTGCTCACTGGAAGGACAGATCGTGAAGCTGAGGCTCCAATACTTTGGCCACCTCATGAGAAGAGAAGAATCCTTGGAAAAGACCCTGATGTTGGGAAAGATGGGGGGGGGGGAGGGCACAAGGAGGACGACAGAGGACGAGATGGTTGGACAGTGTTCTCGAAGCTACGAACATGAGTTTGACCAAACTGCGGGAGGCAGTGGAAGACAGGAGTGCCTGGCGTGCTCTGGTCCATGGGGTCACGAAGAGTCGGACACGACAAAACAACAACAGTACTTCCCTAGACTTACTCCCCTATATCTGGACAAGAAACTTCTTTCAGTTTTTGCAGCCTAGAACAGCATTTTTCTGCTGCTGCATCACACTGTGGACTCGTGGAACTCACCTGCACCAGATGAAGATCAGCTGTTTTGGCCTGAAAGCAGGACCCCAAAGGCAATGCCATTCAGACGCCTCCAAGCCTGGGAGAATCAGCCTGGAGACAGATGGACGTGATATGCCCGTCTGCAACTCTCATAGCTCTTAATGCAATTATGTTTTGTTATTTTATGCTGGTATCCAGCCTTTGGGTCAGGAAAGCCAGAGAAGGATGGCATATATTAATACATAAGTAAATAAATGCATAAATACTAATTTTCTGCCTTTGATATCTGACCCAGGGTGCCTGGGCAGTGTCACGCCGTGGGTGGCAGTCTGTCTAGACGCAGAGATGTTTTTAGCACAGGGCAACACAGGGTCACTCAGTTTACAGTCCACTAGGAGAATAAAATTGCTGCTGCTGGGAAGGCTCTGTGTCCTGGAGGTGTGGGAGACAGGTGTCTTCTAGGAGGGTTGCCATATGTCCTCTTTTTCCAGGACACACCCTCTTTTCCATGGGTAGAGTGGTCATAGCAATCGTTAGTTAAAAGTAGAAGTTGGCAAATGTGCCCTGGTTTTTCTGCCCCTCTCTCTTCAAAATATGGCAACCCCACGGGCCTATTAAGATTTTTTGTTTTTTTGTTTTGTTTTTGGCTGCAAAAATTAGGAGACTGGGTTCTTTGCTGGCATTGCAATGTGATTGGATTGGGTGGAAAGGTTCACAGAGGCCATAAGCCCAATGGAAGGGTGTGCTGGGGGGGCACAGGAGGGATGAGGGGCTCCCAGGAACTGGAGGACCAGCAAGTGGAGAGGGCCAAAGATGCCGTGTGAAGATGCACACAGTTCCACAGGAACAGGAAAGGGATGTTCCACAGATGGTCATATAATCACAGAATTGTAGGGTTGGAAGGGATGCCTAGAGTCAATCCAGTCCAACTCCCTGCAATGCAGGATTCTCAGCTGAATAGTCCTTGTCAAAGGGCCAAACTACCTCTGCTTAAAAACCTTCAGCCAAGGAGAGTCTACTGTCTTCCAAGATCATCCGTTCTTCTGTCGAACTGCTCTTCTTGTCAGAAAGTTCTTCCTAATGTTGAGTCAGAACCTCCTTTCTTGTCATTTGAATCTATTGCTTTGGTTCCTACCTTCTGGAGCAACAGCAGAAAACAAGCTTGCTTCGTCTTCCATGTGACAGCCCTTCAGAAATTTCATAGAACCATAGCATTGTAGAGTTGGAAAGGACACCAGGGGGCATCTAGTCCAACCCCCTGTGATGCATCTTGGCAATCTCTCATCCTTGAATTCGTCGAAACCTCTTTTAAGGCCATGCAAGTTGCATCATGAAGACCTGACTCCTCTCTCTCCTTAAAATGCCCTTATTTATTAGGAAGGGAAGCCGCTGCTTTCTACTGAGTCTGACCATTAGTCCAAGCTGCTCAATATTGTCTACACTGACCAGCGGCAATGGCTCTCGAGGGTGGTTGTTTTTAGACAGGGTTCTATTCCAGGTGAAGAGGGCTGTCATGTCATTTCTCTGTCTCCTCTTCTCCAGGCTAAACATCCCCAACTCCCTCCACCGTTCCTCTGAAGGTCTAGTCTCCAGACCCTTATTGGTCACCCTCCTATCACACCTTCCAGCTTGCCAGTTTCCTCCTTAAAATGTGGTGCCCAGAACTGAACATAGGACTCCAGGTGGGGTCCATTCTTCTTTTAAGGCCGCCATGAAGGTAAAGGGACCCCTGACCATTAGGTCCAGTCGTGGCCGACTCTGGGGTTGCACGCTCATCTCGCATTATTGGCCGAGAGAGCCGGCGTACAGCTTCCAGGTCATGTGGCCAGCATGACAAAGCCGCTTCTGGCAAACCAGAGCAGCACATGGAAACGCCGTTTACCTTCCCGCTGTAGCGGTTCCTATTTATCTACTTGCATTTTGACGTGCTTTCGAACTGCTAGGTTGGCAGGAACTGGGACCAAGCAACGGGAGCTCACCCCGTCACAGGGATTCGAACCGCCGACCTTCTGATCAGCAAGCTCTAGGCTCAGTGGTTTAACCACAGCGCCACCTGGGTCCTTATTTGGTGGCAAATCCTGGCCAGACATGAACACAGCTCCCCTCCTTCTGGGTTCATAGCCACCTGCTCATTCACACTCTCCCTGAGTTCCCATCAGTGGGGCAAAAAGTTTTGAAGCACAGAGCAATTTCCCTCCACATTAAGAGGAGCCTTTGCTAATCAGAGTGCAAATCGTATTATTGGACAAAAACTCAATAACAGCCCAGCGGAACTAATTGCATGGGGGGGAGAAAGAAAGAGCAGGAAATATCCCCCTGGATCGCTCCTTCCCTGGAATCTTGGCTTGGGTTTCCCCCTCCACCCTCCTAAAGGATCATTTTCCACCCCACCCCCCCACCCCTAGCCGGTATGGGCAGAATGTGCCTGAGCGAATGTCCCAGCATCCTCTGGGTGTCTCCGCTCTCCGTCCTTGAAAACAAACAGCCTATGAATATTTATAACGAGGCCTCATTCATTTAGCAATCAGAAAATGGCAGTTGGAGGGGGGGAGTGGAGAGAGAGAGAGCAACAGTCTGCTTAAAAATGTGTGATTATGAATTTTATTTTATTTTTTAGCAAAAGAAAATCCTCCAAGAAGGCATTCCCCCCAGGACATTTTATCATCTGAGCCTCCATTCAAATGGATGCTTAATATTACTCCAACCTCTGATTTAGAAATAGCTCCCCATTTGCATTACAACATCATATAAACCACTGAACAATTTGTCAGCGGCAGAGGCAGCCAAAGTCTGAGTGCCAGGGGTGGATGGGGGCTGCTCTGATGGCGTTGCCTTCCTCCCCACCCCCTTCTTTGTTTATCTCATAGAGTCTGCCTGCGGCTGCTGCTACATTCCTGGGACACAGAGTGTAGGGAGTTTGGGAAGAAGAACCAGAGAGGTGTGGAGTCAGTGGGGACCCCCAAGGGTCATCTGGTCCAACCCTCTGCAATGCAGGGATAATGGAGGGGCCCCTGGTTCAGGGAGCAGCAGCTGACCAAGACCTCCCCCTAGTGCTCATAGAATCATAGAATCATAGAGTTGGAAGAGACCACAAGGGCCATCCAGTCCAACCCCCTGCCAAGCAGGAAACACCTTCAAAGCATTCTTGACATATGCCTGCCAAGCCTCTGCTTAAAGACCTCCAAAGAAGGAGACTCCACCACACTCCTTGGTAGCAAATTCCACTGCCGAACAGCTCTTACTGTCAGGAAGTTCTTCCTAATGTTTAGGTGGAATTTTCTTTCTTGTAGTTTGAATCCATTGCTCCGTGTCCGCTTCTCTGGAGCAGCAGAAAACAACCTTTCTCCCTCCTCTATATGACATCCTTTTATATATTTGAACATGGCTATCATATCACCCCTTAACCTTCTCTTCTCCAGGCTAAACATACCCAGCTCCCTAAGCCGTTCCTCATAAGGCATCGTTTCCAGGCCTTTGACCATTTTGGTTGTCCTCCTCTGGACACATTCCAGCTTGTCAGTATCCTTCTTGAACTGTGGTGCCCAGAACTGGACACAGGACTCCAGGTGAGGTCTGACCAGAGCAGAATACAGTGGTACTATTACTTCCCTAGATCTAGATGCTATACTCCTATTGATGCAGCCCAGAATTGCATTGGCTTTTTTAGCTGCTGCATCACACTGCTGACTCATGTCAAGTTTGTGGTCTACCAAGCCAGGTGTCACCCATCCTGTATTTGTGCCTCCATAGCAGAGTGGGTGCTCCATGGCAGAGTGGGTGCAAGGAGAAGACAGAGACTAGATAGGAGAGTCCTCTTTCACAAGGAAGGTGGAGAGAGCTTGTTTCCTGCTGCTCCAGAGGGGAGGACTCAAACGACAAGAAAGGAGATTCCATCTAAACACTGGAAAGAGCTTTCTGGTGGTGAGGGCTGGTCCACAGTGGAATGGACTCCCTTGGAAGGTGGAGTTTCTTTCAAGGGAGGTTTTGAAGCAGAGGTTGGGGGAAGCCCAACGCGGGAGACGTTCTGAAACATCGACAAGGACCCAAAATTGGCATGCAGGTCAGCTTTGGGATGGCAAGGAGGTGTAGGGGAAGGGAAACCGACGTCAGCAATGCTGGGCTTATTTACGAGCGAAGCCCAAATTGCTTTTGATTTTGTCCCTGCTCATAAATAATGTCAGCCCAATGTCTGAGCTGACACCTTCGTTTTCTCCACATTCCTTCTAGAAGAGGAAAGTGCAAGAGAGAGAGAGAGAAAGAAAGGGGGGGGGAACAGTCCACCAGCTTCACCATCATTTCTAGATTGGTAGTGGGAGAGAGAGAGGAGGGAGACCCTTCTCAAGGGGAGTCAGGAGACCTCACGAGGGCTGGGAAGGCTCATCATGGGAGAAAACTCACCATTGGGAAGGTTGGAGGGATGGAGTGGGGGGCAGTTGGTCAGGAAATCTGAGTCCCCTGAAACCTCCCTGGAAAAGCTAAGAACAAGAAGAGCCTTCTGGATCAGTCCAGTGGCTCAACTAGTTCAGCATCCTCCTGTTCTCACAGCAGCTGACCGGATCTGAGCACAAGAGCCAGTCTCCCCCCTCCATGGTTTGCACAGAAGCAGAGGATGCTGCCCAAGGCCAAGCCAGAGCTTTGGTCCATGCAGCTCGGAAATGGCTATCCAAGGCACCAAATCATTATTAAAGTTGTTGTTGTTGTTGTTGTTGTTGTTGTTGTTGTTGTTGTTGATCTCCCCAGACTCAAAATGGTACAGATACAATATGGAAAGAAAAAAGCATACAAAAGATAATCTTTAACAAGTAATTAAACTCTGATAAAATTGGAACAATATGAAAAAAAAAACAGATTTATTATACTACAGATAGTAAAAACAGCACAGTACCATTGATATCCATTTCCTTAAAAAACAGCCAGTTCCCCAAGGCCTGTTGGAATAGAAATGTCTTCACTGGCTGACAGAAGGACAACAAGGAGGGAGCCTAACTGGCTTCTCTAGGGAGGGAGACCCAAATTTGCACGGGAGCACCCACTGTTAGATATCATTGTTTAATTGCACATAGAAATAGAGAGTGCCTGTATGTATATTGCTAAGGGTTTAACAATGGAAAATTCCACTGAAGCATATGGCAACTCACTGGCTGTCTAGCAGGTTGATAATTAACTGTGGCCGTTCTCTGCTAGGTTTCATGTGAGTGTTTAACCTTAGATCATGTGATTGAGGTATTCAATTGCAAATCTCCATCTTGAAGGAAGTTGCCCCTTAGTGTTTCTCTGGAAGCCACAGAGAACAAAAGGACATGATAATGAAGCTTCTCCAGGTGCTGGGTGCAGCCTAATGCAAGCTATTGAGTTTTGCTTTCAGTTTTGCTCCAGTCCTAATTATGTTATATGTTTAAGAAGAACCTATGCTTTAAATGCATATGATTTATGCAACTTTCTGGATGTAACATTGATTGTTTTGTACCTGTTTGGAAGATGTTCTGGTTAGTAAAGCTTTGAATCATATTTATGGGTCTGGACCATTTTTATTTCCAAAAGGAGTCTGTGTTTATGCATCCAATTGCTTCAAGCTGCACAATATTAATATCTGCAATAGGCATGATGACTGAGAAGGCCCTCTCCTGCATTCCTACCAAGTGGGCCTGTGAATGTTGCAGAACAGAGAAAAGGGCCTCCCTTGAAGATCTCGGAGCTCGGTTAGGTTCGTGTGGTCCTTCACTGTGGGCCTAAGCTGTGTGGGTCTCATTTCCAGCCCTACCTTGAGATGCTGCTGTGACTTGCCAAGCAGATGCTCTCCAATAAAGTGCCCCCCTTCCGCTTTGCTACAGCAAAGGTAGCGCACTGAGGTGAGCTCACAGGAGTGTGGCTCATGGGGCCATGAAAGAGCAGTGGCCGTGAGCAACAGCTGAATAAGAGAACCTCTTCCCTTTGTGGGATGTAACATCACAGAAAGCAGTCAAATAAACATTTCCTGTTTGCCTAGAGTGGACACACGGGGGGGGGGGTACTCCAGCCAGGAGGACTTCCTATCACACCTGGTCTGGAGCTGCATGTGACCAGGTAGATGGGCGTGACCCTGGCAGACCCCATAAAAAGGCTGGTCAGGCAGCCACCTTCTCTTTTGATACTGATGCTTTTGCATCACATGGGCTCAATCCCCACATGGGATAAACTCACATTCTCTTCTGTAACTACAAGCTAGAGCCTGCCTTCAGGGAACCTACTGTGAACTGAATGTCAGTAAACTTCTTACTACTTTTAAAAGAAGACTGTTGTGTCTCTATTCTTTTTAAGAGGGATAAAAGAGGAATTTACCAGGAACAAACCCAATCTGGACAAGCCAGACTGGACTGCGTAACTCAAGAGAGTCAAACGAATCTACCAATTAGCTTCCTGCCATATACAGGGGAATGTACTTTCCTACCAGCTCACTAGCGTGAGGGAGGGAGGATAATATCTAATCAATATATCCTCGCCTTCTATCTACAAAATTCACACACCCTGAGCAAGCACATCACAAAGGAAGCCGTGGCGGACACTGTCGGCCTTGTGGACGGAGCCAAAATCCTGGCCCCTTTCTCCCTGACAGCTGCTCTTCCCAGGATCCGGCCTCTCTCTCCACCCATCAATAGTTTGACTGCTTCCCCTGACTTGGAGGCACTCGGCTTAGCCCCACGCAAATTCCCCAGCAACATTAGGGAGAAAATGGTGTTTTTCTTTCTTCGATGCTGCTGTTGTTCTTAAGGTGCCTTTAAATATTCATGGCCAGAGCATCTTTCAATTTAAGCCTCAGACTTTGTAAAGCGGGCGAGTAATGTGTCTTTCACTTTGAATCAGCCAGTGGGATCTAATAAAAAATCCAAAGGTAAAATGACAGGATAAATGAAGATTTATGTCAGAACTTCACTTCAGAAGGAGCCCTTGTTTCTCTTGGAAAGCTTTTCCTATTTGTTTTCAGAAGTAATTAAAATTTATACACAGGGACGATTACAAAGAGATGAATGGCGTCCCTGTATGGGATTAATTGCAGGCAGGAATGGCAAATGGTTCCTTTCCAGCGCCGGTTCAAAAGTGTCCGGCCCAATGATAAATTCGGAGGATTCCTTTATTTCTTTAAGCCATTTCTATGCTCCTTTTCAGGATCATAGACCCCACACAAATTGCCTGAGAGTAGAAAATTAAAGCCAAATAAGAAAATGACATAGTTGCCTACACAATTAAGATCGAGACAATATTTACGGTATCTCATGAAATGAAATAAAAAAACCAAGGAAGCAGAAGATGAAAGTATCATATGAAACACCACAGCCAGAAGTCTCTTGCCCAAGCAGCTCCTGCGCAGGATCCCAGAGTGGTCGGTTGAGGTGGGCAGAGCCTGCCAAGCTGGTATTGAAATGGGAGGCTGAGTCAGGACTGGTTGCCCCACCTCAAAAAGGAGGTCGCAGAGTTGGAAAAGGTTCAGAAAAGGGGATGGAGCAACTCCCCAAGGAAGAATGGTTGCAGCCAGTGCCGGATTTACACAGAAGCTAAACAAGCTCTAGTTTAGGGCCCCACTCTCACGGGGGGGGGGGCAAAAAAAATAAAGGAAAAAACTGGATGTACATTTCCAAAATATAAGATTAAAAACTAATAAAATAAAACCCACATACAGCTCAAATACCACTGGTTTGTTGTTGACAAAGGACAGCTGGACATATAAAGGACCCTATTACCTTCAGTAGCCTAAATCCGGCCCTGGTTGTCGTGTTTGGGACTTTTTTGTTTAGAGAAAAGGTGAGATGCAGAAAGTTGGGCATGCAGACTCAGGGCTGAATCCAGTAGCGCACTCAAATTTATAATCCCTTTTGCACAGCGAAGAGAGGTGATTTTGTACAATCATCATATTACAGATTTTCCCATCTTTCCTTCAAGAAAGCTGAGCCAAGCTCACGTACCATTGCCACCTGAAGATGGATAAGCAATGACAGGCAGGGCTCCACCCCCCTCCATCCCCTCGTCTGAGGAATGCCTGGTGCCCAGAATGGCCTCTAATGTCCGACTGTCCCTCCTGCAGTTTGCTTAATCCCTTAAGAAGCCCATAGATTATTTGCACTGGAAAATACTGACACAGAGTGTCTGGAGGAAAAGCAATTGTGCTGACCCACCAGACAAGGACAGAGATGGAGGATTAGCAGGCATCCTCAGCATGAAGTCATTTATCAACCTCTGACAAATCACCGCTAATTTGTATTGATTTTTTTTGGGGGGGGGGAGGCAGTTACCGGTACCAGCCAGAGTGCAGCATCCCAGGGACTCGGGGAGGAGGGCTGCACATCCCTCCATTGAGGGGGCGAAATGGGTGCTGGTTCAGTGGGAATCGCATCCAGAACATGCAGGCAGACTGGGCCACTCTGAGACAGACAAGAGAGGCACTGGTTACAGGTAGGTAGCCGTGTTGGTCTGGGTTGAAGTAAAATAAAAAAATTCCTTCAGTAGCACCTTAAAGACCAACTAAGTTTTTATTTTGGTATGAGCTTTCGTGTGCATGCACACTTCTTCAGATACAGTGAAATAGAAGTCCCCAGGCACTTATGTAGAGAAGGGGTGGGGATGGGGAGGGGAGGGGGGATCACTCAGAAGGGTGGTGGAAGTGGGTGATTGACTGACTGATAGCTGTTGATGACCGAAAACGACTGCAAATGGTTTTGCATGAAAAAGCAAGGGTTGAGATGGCTGAAGATCGCTATCATGTATAATGAGATAAGAATCCGATATCTCTGTTCAAACCAGGTCCCTCCATGGTTTTGAGCTTGGTGATAAGTTGTAATTCAGCAACTTCTCTTTCCAGTCTATTTCTGAAATTCTTTTGTAGTAAGACAGCTACTTTGAGATCTTGTATAGAATGTCCTGGGAGATTGAAGTGTTCTCCTACTGGTTTCTCTGTCTTATGGTTCCTGATGTCAGATTTATGTCCATTTATCCTTTGGCGTAGGGTTTGGCCTGTTTGTCCAATATAGAGAGCTGAAGGGCACTGTTGGCATTTGATGGCATACACAATGTTAGAAGATGAGCAATTAAATAGTCCTGAGATGGTATGTTGGATGTTGTTGGGGCCAGTAATGATGTTGTCCGGGTGTATGTGGCAGCAAAGTTGGCATCTGGGTTTATTGCAGGCTCTGGTACCAGTGTCCATGTTAAGTCTGGTGGTTGTATTATTGTGGGTGAGGAGTTGTTTAAGATTGGGTGGCTGTCTGTAGGCAATGAAAGGTCTTCCTCCCAGAGCTTGAGAAAGGGAGCTGTCATTGTCCAGGAGAGGCACTGTTTGCCATCATTGGAGGGTGAGTTTTGTGGGATGTGATACATAGGTAGCAGTCAAATACAACATTCCTTGTTTTCCTAGAGTGGACATGCGGGGGGATGTTTGGTCCAGCCAGTCGAAACTTCCTGTTTCCTCCTGGCCTGGAGCATCCTTCCTCTTGCATGTGACTAGAGGTGGGAGTGACCTTACCTGTCCAGGTAACAAAAGGGACAAGGCACACAGCACACTTCCTTCTTTTCCACCCTTCTTTTCTTTCTTCCTTTCGTTGTGTGAACTGCAGTGAGTGCCAGTCTGCAGTCACTGGGATTAACCCCCCTAAGGGGTAGATCCACACGTACAGACTGTATTTGTAGCTAAGTCTGCCTTCTGGGATCCAACTGTGGACAGAATGTGAGTAAACTACTTTAAACAAGATTGTGGTGTGCTTATTCTTTTAAGAGGGATATAAGGGAACTTACCAGAAAGCACGTCAAAGTGCAAGTAGATAAATAGGTACCACTCCAGCGGGAAGGTAAATGGCGTTTCTACACGCTGCTCTGGTTCGCCAGAAGGGGCTTTGTCATGCTGGCCCCATCCTATGACCCGCAAGCTTTACGCCAGCTCCCTCGTCCAATAAAGCGAGATGAGTGCCGCAACCCCAGAGTCGTCTGTGACTGGACCTAATGGTCAGGGGTCCCTTTACCTTTACCTTACCAGGAACCTACCTACCAGCTATCTGCAGTGCATTTAAAAAGAGGAATGTAAAACTCTGCTAAGTAAAGGAACTTGCTAGCGCAAGTTAGGAAGGAAATGAATAAAAATATATATCCTCTCCTGCCTCCCTGAACCTGTGCTGCCTCCCCTCCAGGCTGAGGAACCCCCAGGAGGCAGTTGGCGCCAGTGGCATTATGGGTATGTGCAGAGGTGGTTTTAGGGGAGAGCCACCAATGTGGTCTCACTGGGGGCCACACTGCAAGGGGCTCCCAAACAATGCTGTAGAGCAGAGGGGGAGAGGCAGGGGCATTGAGTTTGAGGGCGGCTGGAGTTTGAGAGCCCCAACCCGCCACTGGTCTGTGCATTGTAATGAGCTGAACAGAGTGAAAGATTGAGAGTCATGGAGGTGTGCCAACCAGATGCCCAATATGGGAAGCCCAAAGCAGGATCTGAGCACAAGAGCAACTCCCCTCCCCTCCCGCGGTTTCCAGAAGCTGGCATTCAGAAGCATTGGAGGCAGAGGGTCGCCTTGGTGGCTAGCAGCCGTCAATAGTCCTCTCCAACATTAAGCAGCCTGCAAGAGTAATAATAATAATAATAATAATAATAATAATAATAATAATAATTTATTATTTATACCCCGCCCATCTGGCTGGGTTTCCCCAGCCACTCTGGGCGGCTTCCAACAGAAAAATAAAACACAGTAATCTATTAAACATTAAAAAGCCTCCCTGAACAGGGCTGCCTTCAGATGTCTTCTAAAAGTCTGGTAGTTGTTTTTCTCTTTGACATCTGATGGGAGGGCATTCCACAGGGCAGGCGCCACCACCGAGAAGGCCCTCTGCCTGGTTCCCTGCAACTTGGCTTCTCGCAACGAGGGAACCGCCAGAAGGCCCTCGGTGCTGGACCTCAGTGTCCGGGCAGAGCGATGGGGGTGGAGACGCTCCTTCAGGTATACTGGACCGAGGCCATTTAGGGCTTTAAAGGTCAGCACCAACACTTTGAATTGTGCTTGGAAACGTACTGGGAGCTAATGTAGATCTTTCAAGACTGGTAGACAAGCCTCTTGCAAGCAGCACATTGAAACTCCTCTGATAGTTCAAACGCTGCCTTATCAGCTTTTTCTTCTTTTTTGCGGGGGGGGGGGGAGGCTTCCCCTGGAAATGGCAGTTATGTTTCCTAAGCAAAACAAATATTTATCTTGCTGTGGATGTTTCCAAACTGCAAGCTGGTGGATCACCAAACAGCTCCCAGATGCGGATTCCAGGAAATATGCAAATCCCAAAATCCCACCAAAGAAAGGAAGGACAACAATGCAATCGCGGGGGGGGGGGGGGCATGGAGAACGAAGGGAAAAAGAGAAGACTAAAAAAAGAAGCCAGAAAAAGGATGATTGTTCCACTTAGGACCACATATTTTGAGACATGATTCAAAGCAAGTGTAACTCTAAACCACTTAACTTTGGATGACTAATCCAGGATCCAATAAAAGGGCTCCATAATTGGTAAAAATTATCCTCTCCTAGAGGATTTTTTTCCGGCATGAACAAACACCGGCCAATTCTGCATTTTCTCTCTCTTTCCGATAGAGTCGCATCATGTAGACCTGCGTGTCTATTTATTTCGTGGCCCTTTTCATGCTAACGAGCGTTTTGCGAAATTAATCAATGACAATGCTCCGCTGACAGGCCCTCCAGATTAATTGCAATGGTTAATCGTCCCCCTCTTGCAGCCCCCGCCCCAAGAAACTCTTGCCTCTTTTCCAGGAAGGCGGGCGATTTTGAAGATTAATGGTATTTTCTTTCCATTATATCTGGCAATCAAGCCATCCTTTTTCCATGCAAGAAAAGAACGTGGAATCAGAACCGCCAGGAAAGTGTCATAAATTATGTAAACACCCTTCATGTATGATTTACTCTCCAGAAGAAATGCGGACCTTGCAGCCCACAATGTGGGGATTGAAGGGAAGGATCCGCCCCTGTCTCCATAGGGACTGGGGGCAGGGAGCAGAAAGAGATTGTTTCTGGTGACTGGAAAACATCATTTTGGGAAAGAATCATAGAATCATTGCTGGTGTTTAGTTGTTTAGTCGTGTCCAACTCTTCGTGACCCCATGGACCAGAGCACGCCAGGCACTCCTGTCTTCCACTGCCTCTCGCAGTTTGGCCAAAGTCATGTTGGTAGCTTCGATAACACATGTCCAACCATCTTGTCCTCTATCGTCCCCTTCTTGTGCCCTCTATCTTTCCCAACATCAGGGTCTTTCCCAGGGAGTCTTCTCTTCTCATGAGGTGGCCAAAGTCTTGGAGCCTCAGCTTCAGGATCTGTCCTTCCAGTGAGCACTCAGGGCTGATTTCCTTCAGAATGGATAGGTTTGATCTTCTTGCAGTCCTTGGGACTCTCAAGAGTCTTTTCCAGCACCATAATTCAAAAGCATCAATTCTTCGGCGATCAGCCTTCTTTATGGTCCAGCTCTCACTTCCATACATCACTACTGGGAAAACCATAGCTTTAACTATACAGGCTCACTTAAGCCTCTATAACAACTGTCTGGATATTTTCCCCTTATTCCCTCATAAAAGATAATACATGACACAGTCTTCTATAAAAGTATAAAAAGAGTTTAATCACACATTCTGGTCACAATAGGATCCCAGAAGGCAGACTTAGCTTAGAAAAGTAACATACACCTGGAAACTCTCCCATATAGAGACAGTCCCTTTGTCCTCTCTTGGCTGGAAGCATCTAAGAGGGCATCTTAGGCTAAGCAGATGTTGCTTCCTCAACGAAGATGGTCAGAGAGAGAGAGAGAGATGGCTTCCAGTCCTATGCTTTTGTTACCTGCACAGGTGGGGCCACGCCCACCTCTGGTCACATGTAGAGGAAGTCCGTCCCAGCCTAGGAGAAACAGGAAGTTCCGACTGGCTGGTCCAGACATCCCATTCTATGTCCACTCTAGGAATGTTGTACTTGACTGCTCTTGTGTTTCACACCCCACAGATCATCTATTTGCCCTCCTTTGCACATGTTCCAGCTTGTCCACATCCTTCTGAAATGATGGTTTCCAGAACTGGACACAGTACTGTAGGTGGGAGTCTGACCAAGGTAGAATAGATTGAGACTTTTCCTTCCCTTGATTGGAACACTAGGCTCAGTGTAATGTAGGGCAGCATTTATCAAACTTGGGTTCCCAGCTGCTTTTGGACTAAAACCCCTATCATCCCTAGCTAACAGGACCAGTGGTCAGGGATTATGGGAGTTGCAGTCCAATAACAGCTGGGGACTTAAGTTTGAGACGCTCTCATGTCGGGCCTCTGCTCCTCACTGTGGCAAACTCAATACCTGCAATCTCTTTGCTCTCTTTCTCCTTGCAAATGCCTCTATTACTGAGCTATCAAATGCCTTTGCTCTACCTACCCTTTTGACTGTTCCTTCTCTCAGAAGGAACAAAGTCCAGGATTTCCCTGCAAATTGCTCCATGACAGCGAAGCGAATGCGTCTTCTTTGGAGAGGAGTGTATCTCCAGAACGACATCCAAGTTTCGTTTAGAGCGGATAAATCTCCCACTCCCCTTGGGCAAGCTGTTCCAGTGGTTAATTATTCTTACTGTTAACAAGCCGCGTCTTATTTACCATTTGGATTTTTCAATTTTCATCCACTGGCTGTTGGCTCTCATTAAATCCTTTGCTGCGAGATTAATGCATTTCTGAATGCAAGATATTGCCTCCCTCTGTAGGGAGAGAGAGAGAGAGGAGAGATTGTGATTGCAATCACATCCAGCAAACTTGGCCCGGCTAATAAGTTGCTGCTGACAGTGGCAGCCTCTTTTTACCAGTCTCTTGGTCTTTTTCGGGGCTTTTGCCAGGACACAGAGATGGGAAAGAGAAGGAGAATTTGCAAGCGGGGGTGCCTGAAGAATTTATTCATCAGAAAGTCATTCAGGAATCCTGGACCACTGCACAGATCAGAATTTCTTTTGAATTTTGCACTTCTCTGAATTCAGCGATTCTCCCCCCCCCCTTTAACATATAAAATTGCATTTTTTAATGAAATGGTTGAGATAGAATAGGATCAATTTTTATGTGCGAGAAGATATCTTCAACATGCATATTTAACAGTGACTATTGATTCTGCACATTAATGCAAAGAAAGGAATGGAAACATTTATGGACAACCCTTGACTGGAAAATCCCCCCCCCTTGCCAGCTGCCGCCTTCTGACCTGTGGCCCTGAAAGATCTTGGGTTATTATTTAACTCAGATGCGCCAATTCCAAATGGGCTTGATGCTATGATTCTATGGCATCAATTTACCTCGGAAAAGCAAGAAGATATTCCTGCCTGCCTCCCACCTCTTTAATTGCTATCCATTAGCCAGCCTGAGAAACAAGCAAACTCTTCAAGGAAATGCTACTCCAGGTATCTCTCGCAGCTTAAGGAAATATGAATCTGACAAGCTGCCTCTCTTTCCTGAGCATCTCTTATCTGGCCCCCATTTCTTGTGCCAGCCTCTTTCATAAAGAGCCTCCCGCTGGAAGAGATACATGTAGTAAAACTAATTGAGACACGAAAACGAATGAAAAAGTAATTAAATGCTTGTCGTTGGCCTTGTTTACATTGCATCAGAGATTATCTGGTGTGTTTCATTTGTGTACCCTAGCAGGGGAAGTTGATGGATATCTTTGCTGGATTTGCTCCTGATAACAACTTGGCTTTGCCTTCCCAAGATGTGCTAATTGCCAGTGTTGATGTCCCAGTCAGAGATGATGACTTGGGGAAACAGTAATTGGCAGAGCAAGGGATCCTCCACGAAGCAGGATCTGGCCCCAAAGGAACAGGTGCCTTGCAAGACATCAGAGTAGGTCAAAGGTCAAGGACTCCGAGAAGCTGAAGTCCAGTCAGAGGTGACTATGGGGTTGTGGCGCTCATCTCACTTTCAGGCCAAGGGAACTGGCGTTTGCCCACAGACAGATTTCTGGGGCATGTGGTCTAAACCTGAGATTGAAACATGAGATGCGTTAGGAACAGCAAGAATAAAAGGCTCTATGTTACATCATAGAACATACATCTATGTTAAAAAGCAGAGACATCACCTTGCCTACAAAGGTCCGTATAGTTAAAGCTATGGTTTTCCCAGTAGTGATGTATGGAAGTGAGAGCAGGACCATAAAGAAGGCTGATCGTTGAAGAATTGATGCTTTTGAATTCTGGTGCTGGAGGAGACTCTTGAGAGTCCCATGGACTGCAAGAAGATCAAACCTATCCATTCTGACCTTTGTGACCCCATGGACCATAGCACGCCAGGCACTCCTGTCTTCCACTGCCTCCCACAGTTTGGCCAAAGTCATGTTCGTAGCTTCGAGAACACTGTCCAACCATCTCGTCCTCTGTCGTCCCCTTCTCCTTGTGCCCTCCATCTTTCCCAACATCAGGGTCTTTTCCAGGAAGTCTTCTCTTCTCATGAGGTGGCCAAAGTCTTGGAGCCTCAGCTTCAGGATCTGTCCTTCCAGTGAGCACTCAGGGCTGATTTCCTTCAGAATGGATAGGTTTGATCTTCTTGCAGTCCATGGGACTCTCAAGAGTCTCCTCCAGCACCAGAATTCAAAAGCATCAATTCTTTGGCGATCAGCCTTCTTTTTGGTCCAGCTCTCACTTCCATACATCACTACTGGGAAAACCAGTCTAGTTATCTTCAAATATCTAAAGGGGCAAGCTTGTTTTCTCCTCTGGAGGGTAGGACTCAAACCCATAGCTTCAAGTTGCAAGAATGGAGATTCCAGCTCAACATCAGGAAGAATTTTCTGACAGTAAGATCAGTTTGGCACTGGAACGGTCTCCCATGAGATGTGGTGAACTCTACTTCCTTGGAGGTTTCTAAGTAGAGGTTGGATGGCCATCTGGCAGTTATGTTTTAGTTGAGATTCCTGCATTGCAGGGGGTTGGACTGGATGACCCTTGGGGTCCCTTCCACCTCCACAATTCCCCGATTCTCTTAATCATGCCCAGCATTCATTTCCAGTCATGTTGCCGGTTTCCCTTCTTGAGAGAAGGATCTAGTGAATAAAAGATGGCCAGGGTCATCCTTTATTTGAGCAGATTTGGTGTAGAAAAACAGGAAGCGTGATTAATAGGCGAGTGATTGCTTTAATAAATCAAGTCCCCCTTTCCCCATATTGAAATGTGAGTCCAATTCAGACGCAGAAATCACAGGGACACAAGCCGGAGAGGCCTGGCCTTGGGGCGGCCGCCTTGATCTGCAGCTGCACCCGATGTCAGCTGCCTCAAGGAGCCACTCCAGCTCTTCCCCCTTGCGCCATCACAAAGGGCGTGGGGCAGATGATCTTGGGGGGACACCTGAGCAAAAGGACCTTCCGTAGCCAAGAGCCAGGAATGGGAGGCTGTGGCAGCCTCCTTTCCCAGGGCCAAAGCAATGCCTTTTGTGCCAAAGAGGTCCTCTCCCTGGTTCCCCACATCTTCTGCCATGCTTTCCCTCAATCTAGTGCTGTCTTGCAACCATTTTAATGCTGTGAACCACCCTGAGATCTTTGGTTGAATGGTGGTATGCAAATTTAATTAATAATAATTATGTTTTAAATGGTGCGTCGTCTTGCTAGGAGTACTGTCCTGACTCCCAGCTGCTGAAGAGCAAAGACTGGGCAAAGATCTCTTTGCAAAAGCTGCCTTCAACTCTCTGACGGGCTGTCACAGGGAAGGTGGAGCAGGTTGGTTGTCTGTTGCTCCAGAGGGGAGGACCCAAACCATGGACCCCAACCTGAGGAAGAGCTTTCTGGTGGTCAGAGCTGTTCAGTGGTGGAACAGACTCTCTGGGAGGGGGCTGGCTTCTCCTTCCTTGCAGGTTTCAAAGTGGAGGTTGGATGGCCACCTGCCAGGGAGTCTTTTGCATTGCAGGGGGTTGGACTGGATGACCCTTGGTAATCAAGCCTTTGTTCCTCCCCAGTCTACCTGCAGATTCATCAGTGAGGAGCTCTGAGCTGGTTGCTCCATCTCAGCCTCATAGGCCTCACAGCCTCTTTCCTGTTCCTAGACCAATAGTTCAGAAACTTCTAGCACTAAGCTACCTTTTACTGCTTGTGCAACTTTTCTGACTGTTGTATGGAAGAGGAGGAGGAGGAGGAGGAGGAGGAGGAGGAGTTTGGCTTTGATATCCCGCTTTATCACTACCCGAAGGAGTCTCAAAGCGGCTAACAATCTCCTTTTCCCTTCCTCCCCCACAACAAACACTCTGTGAGGTGAGTGGGGCTGAGAGACTTCAAAGAAGTGTGACTAGCCCAAGGTCACCCAGCAGCTGCATGTGGAGGAGCGGAGATGCGAACCCGGTTCCCCAGATTACGAGACTCTTAACCACTACACCAGCACATGAATCTGACCTTTGGAGAATTTGTAAGTAAACCATTTGTTAATTTGCCTAGCATGTGATCTTTCCCTATGCTGGCAAAAAAAGGAAAACTTTGGAAGGAACTTTTAATGGGGATGATTTTGGAGTTCCCTTGGGCATATATTAATGGTCTAACTTCTATACTTCCTATACTTCCATGCTGTACTTTGCCTCCTATTTGGTGATTTTAAATCTTTTCTGGGGTTCTCTCACCAAAGAGTATTTGCCCCTAAACTTGGATATTGGCACCCAAGGGATCTCTTCTCTCTCGTTTTGAACCCGCATGGGGTCTCTCCCATCTCTCCCATTCTATGGTTCTGTGGAATCTGGCTGGGATTTAGCTGCCTTGTGAAATCCTCTTCTCCAGGATTTTCTGCCTTCAAGGTTCCTGTCAGGAATTTGCTTTTTACTGGAGGATGTGCTTGGTCCCGATCCTGGCTGCTAGGCAGAGAGCAAGGACAACCTTCCCTTGCCATCTTCCTGGGGAGGGGGCACCTGCCAGCAGAGGGCAGGTCCAGAGGGCAGCAAATGAGACCCTGGGCTCCACCACACTTCTGTCTGTTCCACGATTTCTAGGGTCAGATGTGTTTTTCTTTTGGCCCATTGCTTTCCCCAGGAAAAGTCACACATTATTGCTGAATCGGAAGAAATGTCAATCAGGTTTGAAGCAGATTGTCCATTGTTCTGATTTAGCAGTCAAGAAAATCCTCTCCGACTCACGTCTAGAAATCACAGGAAGCCTGGATAAAGCCCTCTCTGTCCTCCATATGAACAACCAAGAAGCTTCCTCTGGATGCCCCATGTTCAAATATATGAAAGGATGTCATATAGAGGAGGGAGAAAGGTTGTTTTCTGCTGCTCCAGAGAAGCGGACACGGAGCAATGGATTCAAACTTCAAGAAAGAAGATTCCACCTAAACATTAGGAAGAACTTCCTGACAGTAAGAGCTGTTCGGCAGTGGGATTTGCTGCCAAGGAGTGTGGTGGAGTCTCCTTTGATGGTGTTTCCTGCTCGGCAGGGGGTTGGACTGGATGGCCCTTGTGGTCTCTTCCAACTCTATGATTCTATGATTCTATGAAAAAGCAGCTTGGGGAACAGAAAATCAGTAGGAACTGCCAAGGCAGGCCAGCCCCAGAGAGACTTTGCCAGGAGGAGAAGGCCTCTCTGGGCACGGCAAGACCCAGGAGAAGCCAGCAGGGGCTCCCAGGGTCTGTGTGCCCCCCATACCATGCCAGCGGGAGTGCATCTGCTTGGGCAGCTCTTGGCTCTCTTCAAGCCCAGGGGCTTCTGTCTGCAGCTGCCACCTTGGAGGCAGCCAGCCTCGTCCACCTGGTGATGGGTCCGTTTCAAGGAAATGGATCGCGGCATTCCCAGCCCATCAGGACCGGAGCAGGGAGGCTCTGCTGGCAAATGGAATGGTTGGCAGGCTCAGATGAGTTTGACGGTGCAGATTTGGAGGACGGTGGGGGGGACCAGACTCAGGAATAGCAAAGCTATTCAGCCCCTGTGGATATTTTTTGCTACAAACGGGCCTGATCTGCACCTTCCTGCCAGGTGAATGGACCATAGCATTCATCCATCCATCAGCTTTTCCCCTTCCCCCATGCACAGACATGTTGGGCCTTTCTCCAAGGCTTGATATACTTACTGATATCCCGGGAGCTGTTCTCTGCAAAAGAGCTCTTGATAGACTTGCCAGTTCAATGCTGACTGCAAATAAAAAGTGCCCCCAGGGGGGGAGGGGGGGTTCATACAACCATCGTCTAAGTTAAGGTGCATCCTTAACTTCTGGGCAGCGAATGGAAATCAGGGGGTGGGATAGAGTGGCTTGATACAGCTTTTGGCCTTTGCAGCCAGATGACATCAGAAAGCCAGAGAGATCCATGATGGTCCCTTTGAGGTTCTAGGGGACCTCCTGCGTTGCAAGCAGAAGGTCTCGGGTTCAATTCTTAATGGTCTCTCCCTTCCAGGAATCCTGAAAAGATTATGCTGGTGGTTCGTGTAGATAGCCCTGAGCTAGATGGACCAATGGCCTCACCGGGGTGGATTTTCATAGAATCTCATAGCACTGCAGAGTTGGAAGAAACCCCAAGAGTCATCTAGTGTAGCCCAAACCCCCCTGCAATGAAGGAATCTCAGGGAGGCAGGAGAGGATATATTGTTTCTCAATATCCTTCCTAACTTGTGCTAGCAAGTTCCTTTACTTTGCTGAGTTTCACATCCCCCCTTTTAAAAGCACAGCGGGTAGCTGGTTGCAGGCTTGTGTAAGCCTCTCACTATTAGGTTCCTGGCAAGTTCCCTTATATTCCTCTTAAAAGAATAAACATGCCACAATCTTGTGTAAAGTATATAAAAGATGTTTACTCACACATTCAGTTGCTGCTCCAATGACGGAGGACGTCAAAGAGAGAGAGAATGTTGTGTGCCTTGTCCTTTTTGTTACCTGGACAGGTAAGGTCACACCCACATCTAGTCACATGCAAAGGAAGTATGTCCCAGCCAGGAGGAAACAGGAAGTCTTCGACTGGCTGGACCAAACATTCCCCTGCATGTCCACTCTAGGAAAACAAGGAATGTTGTACTTGGCTGCTACTTACGCCCCACATCCCACATCAAATGTCCATGGGCAAAGCCAAAATTTTGCATGCCCTCCCCCACCTATGTTCTGCTCAATTCATGATGTCATAATTATGCTGGCCTGAAGCGCCCCCTAGGCTCAGCACCCAGTGTGGCAGAAACGGTCGCCCTCTCCTACCATAATTCCGCTTGTGGCCTGACTTTGTGCAAGGCAGCTCCCTGTGTTTTCAGGGCGAGGATACATGTTTTGCATGCAGAATGTGGATTAACGGGTCGTATTTCTGCTTTCTTTCTTTTTACTTTATTTATAAGCAAAACAACAACCCCAAAGGGCATGAAGAAATAAATGTCACAGCAGCATAAGGTCAGACATCGTCCTTGAACTTGTTGCTCCCAAACAGTACAAAAAATACTCACTTTTCCATGAACCTGTCTGACTGGTTTATATTTATTCTTTTATAAGAAATAAGATTAATCCTTGTTATTGTGGACCACATTTTCTCAATCCATTCTGATATAGTAGGAGATATTAACATGCCCCCTCCCCATTTTGAGCTATTATAAACTTAGCTGTAGTTCTAAGGTTGAACACTATCTTTTTCCTGAAATCACATCTCTTAGACTCAGAGAACCCAGCAGAAATATTCCAGTTTCCAAGGCTTTGTGACGTCCTAACATATCAGAGATATTAGCTTGAACAGATTTCCGGAATATTTTTCTTTGAGAACAAATCCAAAAGATGTATGTGTAATCTGCTTTATTTACTCCACATCTCCAACATTTATCCAATCCTGACTTATATATTAAATTCAGTTCATAAGGCGATAAATACAATTGATTTATTGTATTTCTAATGCCACTTTCCATTCAGAGGAATCCCAAAGCGGCTCACAAACAGCAAGAGCCAATAACGGAGCAGAACATTCACAAGTACCGTATGAATAATTTTCTTTGGCGATCCCTTGTAGCCAAGTAAGATTGTCTTCCATAAACATAGTTTCAACAATGAGTCCATAAGTGACGGTGGAGGCCAATTCTGGATCCACACGTCCTTCCACAGTGGGGACATTGGTTTTTTTTGGGGGGGGGGGGGAGTTGATCACGGTGTGGATTTGCCAAGCGTGCCTTCCTCTTAGCACATTTCTCCCTTGCGTCCTGAGATCGAGTGTCTTCAAAGCCCATTACACCTTCGGTAGAGACTGTTCTCCAATTGGAGCACTTGCAGGCCAGTGTTTCACAGTTGTCGGTGTTTATACTACATTTTTTAAAAATTGCCTTGAGATCTTTAAACCTCTTTTGTGGACCTCCAGCATTACACTTTCCATTTTTAAGTTCGGAATAGAATTGTTGCTTTGGAAGACAATAAGCAGGCATCGCCACAATATGACCAGTCCCTTCTTGTATGAATCATACCACATGGGATACTTTAAAATGAGGCTGCATTGAAAAAAATTAAATTTAAACTGTATTTTAACCTGTATTTTAATTAATTGTTTTTCTTTCTTTTACGTTTTATTGTAATTTTACTGGTGTCAACTGCCCTGAGCCCGGTTTTGACTGGGGAGGGCGGGGTATAAATAAAAATTTATTATTATTATTATTATTATTATTAGTAGTAGTAGTAGTAGTAGTAATAAACAAATCATTGGTAAAGCAATTGCAATTTATAAAACACTATTAACAAACCAGGAAGTAAACAATAGCTAAACATCACAATTACAGCACAAATCATACCACTGTATATGATTTTTAGAAATATCTCTGTTCCAGGTCAAGTCCCTGACATCCTCAGGGAGGGCTGGGAATGTCCCCTGCTCCAAGTCCCAGAATGTGGAACTATCTTCAGATATCTCAAGAACTGCCGCACGGAAGAGGCAGCAAGATGGTTTTCTCCTGACCTGAACGGATGGCTTCAACTTACAAGAAAGGTAAAGGTAAAGGGACCCCTGACCATTAGGTCCAGTCGTGACCGACTCTGGGGTTGTGCACTCATCTCGCATTATTGGCCGAGGGAGCCGGCGTATAGCTTCCAGGTCATGTGGCCAGCATGACAAAGCCGCTTCTGGCAAACCAGAGCAGCACATGGAAACGCCGTTTACCTTCCCGCCATGGGCGTACCCAGGATCAAAACTAGGGGGGGGGGCAAGGGGAGGGGCCAAGGCACGGAAGGGGAGGGGCCACAAAGTGGGCGGGAACGGCGAACTCGCGCTCCGCCGGGCTGTGCCCCTCCCTAGCAGCAGGGCTGGTAGGCGGAGGCGGAGCCCAGCCCAGCGGAGCGCGAGTTCAGCGTTCCCGCCCGCCGCGCCGCGCTCTCTGGTTCCCCGCCGCGCTTGGCCTTGCCAGAGGGCGCGACGGGGAGCTGGAGGGAGGGTGCGGCGCGGTGCGGCGGGAATGGCGAACTCGCGCTCCGCCGGGCTGTGCTCCGCCTCTGCCCACCAGCCCTGCTTCTAGAGTAGGGCAGCTGCCCTAACTTGCCGCATGGTGGGTACGCCCTTGCTTCCCGCTGTAGCGGTTCCTATTTATCTACTTGCATTTTGACGTGCTTTCGAACTGCTAGGTTGGCAGGAGCTGGGACCAAGCAACGGGAGCTCACCCCGTCACAGGGATTCGAACCGCCGACCTTCTGATCAGCAAGCCCTAGGCTCAGTGGTTTAATCACAGCGCCACCTGGGTCCCATTAAATATCAGGAAGAACTTTCTGATGCTAAGAGCTGTTCGACAGTGGAACGGACTTCCTTGGAGGTTTCTAAGCAGAGGCTGGATGGCCACCTGTCAGGGATGTTTTAGCTGAGATTCCTGCATTGCAGGGGGTTGGACTAGAGGACCCTTGGTGTCCCTTCCAACTCTTTGATTCTATGGACCACCATCATCACCTGAGCTCTCATCAACTCCCATCAGCCCCAGCCAGCATAATTCAGGGGCGCTGGGTTGCTGAAGGCTGTTCCAAAGAAACATCCTTTCTCTCTGTGAAGGAGGGAGGCACAGCTGGTTGGTAATATGGATGGCATCGCTAGGCATTTCAGGACAAGATCTGCCAAAAGAGAAGAAAAAACTTTTATGTATGCTACAACTGCGGCTAGACTATTACTAGCCCAAAAATGTACGGACTAAAGAAGAATGGCAAGCAAAATTGATGGAATACGCTGAAATGGCAAAGCTAACTGAAGACTTCGAGACAAAGACAATGGAGACTTTAAGAAAGATTGGGAACCATTTATGTGATATTTACAGAATCAATGCAAAGAAATGGACTCACTAGCAGGGTTTGATTAAAGACTTGCAACTAACAAAATAAATGTTGTTGTTGTTGTTTAGTCGTTTAGTCGTGTCCGACTCTTCGTGACCCCATGGACCAGAGCACGCCAGGCACTCCTGTCTTGCACTGCCTTCCGCAGTTTGGTCAAACTCATGTTTGTAGCTTCGAGAACACTGTCCAACCATCTCGTCCTCTGTCGTCCCCTTCAAAACAAAATAAATATAAGAAATATATTGTGGCTACTAGTCACAATGCTTTGGCTCTGCCTCCCCACAGCTGGAGGTAGCAATGCTTCTGAATCCCAGTCGCTGGAAACCACAGGAGGGGAGAGCTGTGCTCTTGCACTCGAATCCCGCTTGTGGGTTTCCCAGAAGATGAATCTGGTCAGGACCAAGTGGTCATTGCCTGACCCAGCAGGCTTTTCTTATACGAAGGATTGTCATGCAGAGAATGATATTCCTGATTCTGGGTAGAGGAGGAATGGCAGAGTCTTCTCTCCCCCCTCTAAAGGACCGGGAGATCTTCTTGCTTCTCAAGGATTTTGGCTTCCCCCCTCTCCACCCCCCTCCCCAAGCTCAGGCGCCTCCAGGGCAGCGCAGGGTGATGGCCTGGATTTATCGGCCGTGGAGCTCCTGCTTTTATGGATGTTGTTCCAAGTTGTGCACACAATAAAGAAAACACATTGGCTGGGCTGTCTGGCCTGACTCCTTCCCTCACTTTGTAAAGAGCAGCTTCATAGTCCAGTAAACGTTGTTGATGTTCCTTGGACCGCTTTATAAAAACACTCGGAGGGATGCTTTTCGCCCGACCGTGATGATGGGCTGTTCAGCTAGCTAGGCCTCCCCCCCTCTTTCTCTCTCTCCTGCTTCTAGCAGAGAATACTGAATTCTTCTCCCTGCAGCTGAAACCCAAAACTGGGCCAAGTTCAAGGTGTTCTTCCTATTAGTATACAAAGCTTTTCACAACTCTTTGGCTACGAGATCACCTTGCCCTACCTGTGGCAAGCGCTCGGACGTGGAATGTGGCAGCACCAGTGTTCTGAAACTCTCGTGTTATCCTTTGGGAAGCTGCTTTGAGAAGAGCTTGTTTCTTTCTTTCATTGTTTGTTTGTCAACAATCAAGCCATGGATAATTTTTATGAAATGAAGGAATAAACTCCTTGCTTCCTATGGGAGGACTTCATGGGAGACAGAGTAAGGCCCCCTTTGGGACAGGAGTAATCCTCTTCATCATCAATATTAGTATTAGGATTATGATCATTATTATTTCTTAAGTTGCTCAGTCGCTTTATCTTGCCGAAGGCAACCCAAAGTGATTTGCAGCCAAGCAGCTGAACCAATTTATTTATATTTCACCTTTTTCCCTGTCAGGGACTCGAGGCGGATTATAGCTAAAGCAGAAACAGCTAAAAACATAGAGGGGGGAACACACACGAACACACACACCTATTAAAACGTTCAGATCATTGCAATCAAAGCACACACAGAGAGACATCATGCGGAAGCACAGCAAGAGGCTCCCTCTCTGCCGCTCCTTCTCTGAAGGTCATTCCCCTTGTCCTCTGAACATTTCCCATCCGTGCTTTCAGAGGCTGGCCTTTTTTCCTGGAAAGCTGGTGCACTAAGCAGAGGTGGTTTTGTGGGGGGGGGGGGAGGACACGAGGGCAGTGGCAAGACACGCAAACAGCACCCCTCTAGAGCGGGCTGAAATTTATCTCCCCGCAGCTCCTTGTTTCTGGCTTTCTTAACTCAGAGCCAAGGAAATATATTGTCACCAATATTTATTGGCCTTGCCAGTAACTGCCATATTTGTTCTTGTGTTGCAAAGCACCATAACTCACTTAGCAAGCGCTGGCCCTACACCTGGATGAGATATGTCTCTCTCTCTCTCTCTCTCCAGCTCTTCTCCTCCCTCCGCCCATTTGTTTTCAGATGCTTTGGCATAAAAGAAGCAAATAACAAAAATGGTCTTCCGAAAAAGAAGAGAGAGAGAACCCAAGAGCAGAATTTTCACCTTGGGAGCAAAGACAATGATGGAGAGATTGAAGAAACAAGCAAACGTAAAGGAGGAGGAGGAGGAGGAGGAGGAGGAGGAGGAGGAGGAGGAGGAGGAGGAGCCTCTGCAGAACCACAGAGCTTGGTGGAAATGCCACAAGAGGCAGTGCGGCATAACAGTTAGGGTGCTGGACTAGGATCTGGAAGAGACCTGGGTTATTCCCCCACCGAGCCATGAAGCTCACTGGGTGGGTTTGGAGCCAGTCACCATCTCTCAGCCTGACCTACCTTGCAGGGATGCCGTGGGGGTTAAATAAGGAGAGGTGGCATATGAATGCAATCAATAAATCAATAATGAATCTGGAGGGCAAAGGTCCAGGGAGTGGGGTGCAGGCAGGAACCACACTCTCAGTCGGGGATCCTAAAGTTGGAGATTCCCATTCCTGCAGACTCTCAGCTCCTCCCACCCAAAGATATGCCCCCAAGCCAGACAATGGCATTGCCGGAAACCAAAACCACCAGAATGCCGATATTACTCAAATCCAATTGAAAAAAACACATGAACTTAATATGTACATACTGGACTTGGTGATCAACTGAAAAGCTACTTTTTAACATATTGTGTCACAAAGTTGATTTTGACATTATGAGAAGCTCCATCTAATTTTTGAGAAACAGTTTCTAGTAAATAACTTTGCAATTGTTACTATATGGCCTATTAAGTTTATGTGTTTTTTTCAGTTGCCAGAAACCAGGCAGTTCTCTTCCATTTCCAAAGGAATTCTTCATTTTGGCGTCCAGGCCATTTGCATTATTGACAACACCAGACGACCTTTCCAGACTGTTGAAAAATTCAGTGCAAATGTACTGGCCTTGGCCCCGAGTCTTGTCCAGCCATTCAGGATATTGGAACTTCCTTGTGTGGGGCGGGGTATTTTAAGGGCTTTTTGCTGGGATCAAGTTTCATTATGGAGACGCCTAATCCTGCTATGATTGACTCTAACCAGTACACCACACTGCCTCTTGTGCGGCTGCTCTGTTCGCTCTGAATTCAGTGTCAGTTGCAAAGTGGCCCGGTTGGTGTCAGTCCCTTGCCTGAATTAAGTGCAGATAATGAACATGGAATCCTAATAGCCCCTCGTGGTGGAAACAGGGTTCCCATCTATGACAGCACAATGAATATCAGCCATGTTCATTATGATCTGCGCTGTTACAATGAATATCAAGTGAATTCATAATGGCAGCCCACTTACCAGAAAAGGCTCTCGGTGATTATGAAATGGTAAATTCCCCTTAAGTCATGCAAATGGAAAACAGACACCTGCAGAAGTGCCAAAGCAGATCCCTCCCAGGGAGCTCAGGTGAGAGAGACCATTTGCTGTCCTGAATCTTCACTTGGAGGGAAGGCTGGGTCTCCTTTCTGATTTAGCTGGAGTTCCTGTCTGACCTTGCCTAGAACCGAACAGCCAGGAATGTAAGCGCCATGCTAAAAACAAATTTGTGTATTCCATAAAATTTATACACTGCTTGGTTGTAAAAACAACAGCACCCCAACAACCCTAAAAGCAGTTTACAAAAAGATAAAATAAGAAAATCAAGAAAAAATTAGGATGTTACCTTGAAACATACAGAAAGTTAAACTCAACTTAAAATTCACACCAACTTTCTAAGCTTCTGGGTAGGCTTGTTGAAACAAGGATGTTTTTGTTGCTGTTGTTTAGTCATTTAGTCGCGTTGGACTCTTCGTGACCCCATGGACCAGAGCATGCCAGGCACTCCTGTCTTCCACTGCCTCCCACAGTTTGGTCAGACTCATGTTGGTGGCTTCGAGAACACTGTCCAACCATCTCGTCCTCTGTCATCCCCTTCTGCTTGTGCCCTCCATCTTCCCCAACATCAGGGTCTTTTCCAGGGAGTCTTCTCTTCATGTTTTTAGCAGGCGCCAAAAACTAAAGGTGTCTACAGGATTTCAATAGGCAGGGAGTTCCAGAGGGAAGAACAACGGCGATCTTCCAATTGCAAAACGGGGATCCCATGGCGCCTGTAGTTGTGCCCATTTCACTGATCCAAGCAGCTGAGTGGATACATGTGGAGAAAGGTGAGCTTGTAAGAACACTAGTCCCAAGTTGTTAAGGGTATATATGTTAATATATAAACCAACCCTGATGAGGAATGGTTGAAGGAGCTGGTTATGTTGAACCTGGAAAAGAGGAGACGGAGAGGAGATAGGAGAGCCATCTTCAAATATCTCAAAGGCTGTCCTATGGAAGATGGAGCAAGCTTGTTTCCTCCTGAGCTGGAGAAAAGGGCAATAATTCATTCGTGAAATGCAACAGTTTAGGAACTGGTGGTGTTCATTAGGCCGGGTCAATAAAGTATCATCAGTCTATAATTGCACTGTATATCCTTTCCCTTTAATTTTTGCCCTGATTGTATTTAACGAAATCCATTTGTTGCCGCTGAAGCTTCTGGTGCTACATTAAACAATGAAGGAGACTCTGGCGGAACTGAAAATATTTAGATCTACCGTATGCAATCAGCTCTGAAGGTGGCTGTATATGAATCAGCCAGGCTGAAATCTGCTGCACGTCCAGGAAATCCATTAATGCATCACCTTTGTAAGAAGCAGCGTGTCTTCTCAACAATGCCTTCCGTCTTGCAGGATTGCTGCAACGTTTTCGGGTCATTTCATTTTCATTTTGCATGGAACCAAAATATGATGCCTTTAAAGAATTGACGCCCCATCCTTCATTGCAAATGGCCTCGGAATGGGTCACAAAATTAAATAAAAAGGAAGCAAAGCAAGCCATCAGCAGAAAAAAGGGAAGAACCCGATCATGTTTGTCCCTATATTGTAGGGCCAATGGAACAGAAGTTGTGCTTCTCAATTTGAACAGTGCAAACATAAAAAGACAAGGAAGTGTGCAGCTGAATCAGCTCAGGTTCACAATGCTCAAGAAAATGCTCAAGTGCTGTTAAAACAAGTAGGAACGGCACACGGAGTCAAGGCTGCTTTTCATGAAGGTTCAGGGGTTGAGCTGAGAGAAGGGGAATTCCAGCATTGGGAGAGGGAGAGGGCATTTCTGCATAACGCTGCTCTTTCATCAAGGGCTACTTCATGTCAGGATTTGATTGTTGTGACCATGTTTATATGCTATGAAGTACCAGTAAACACTAAACAATACGGTGCAAGAAGAGAATACATTTTGGTGGGCAGAGGCATGAGTTTAAACATCCTGATTGTTCATGTGGTTTAATCGTTTAGTAGTGTCTGACTCTTTGTGACCCCCATGGACCAGAGTACGCCAGGCACTCCTGTCTATTCTATTGTTCATAGTATTCATATACTTTGGAACAGCCCGTTCAAGAACCATGCATTGTGTCAAGGTGGTGTTTCCCATTCACAGTAACACTCCTTTACATAATTACAAAAGTCATAAACAATAAATAAACCACATCAAAAAATACACAACCAAATGGAAAACAATTTCCACATAAATCAAAATCTAAAACTAATAATACAGCATTAATATCACAGTTTAAAATGACATAGGTAAAAAATGACGGCAATTTAAAACAGACAAAACCAAAAACAGAGCCCTCTCTGCCCTTTATGGACCCCATCAGGCCCCACCCCAGGCCAGGTGGGGAGTGGCAGGACTGGGGCCCTCAGGTGCTCAGCAGGGGAAGTCCTCCTGGGTAGGAGCAGCAGCAGCAGCAGAACAAAACAGAACAAAAAGGTAAATGATACACCCAAACAGTTGTACAATATCTTGGTGCATATCTAGCACAGGCCCAGCATCTTAAGAGTAACTCTCACAGGCTCTGCTAGCCTGCACTCCAGCCCCAAGGCTGTTGAGTTTCCGGATAGAGTCATTTGAACAAAAGTCGAAAGGACCAACTGCCAAGATGGTGATTTGCAATTCAGTAGCCTCCCATGTGATCTAAAGTTAAACACCTCATGACAGAGTAGCAGCCACAGCAACTGTTAATGATCAACCCACCCAGGAGCTTAGAGAGCTCTTCTTGCTCTTCTGTAGCCTCAATGGCATCTTCCAGTCAAACCTTTTCAGCAACACACACAGGTGTGCCAACAGCTTGACCTCACCTGCAAATGTGACCTGCTCCATTGTCTCCCGCGACAATGATTCCAGTCCAAATTAGAAAATATTTGATAAACTTGAAAGCATGCCATCTTTACGGTGTGCTACCTTTCAAAGCCCTTAAAATATGTCAATGTCTTTTGCAAGCAGGCGGGCTGTCCTGTCATTATTCCTTTAGGACTTACTTATCATTGTGTTAAAGTTTCGTTACCTATTGCCATTTTGTATTTTTATGTTGTAAACTGCCCTGTGATCTTTGGATAAAGGGTGGTGTATAAATTTAGTAAATAACGAATAACAACATTTCCCTTAAAACAGCCCCCCCCAACTCGGTCCTCCAGATGTTTTGGAACTACAACTCCCATCATCCCTAGCTAACAGGACCAGTAGTCAAGGGTGATGGGAATTGTGGTCCCAAAACATCTGGAGGACTGAGTTTGGGGATCATAGAATCATAGAATCATAGAGTTGGAAGAGACCCCAAGGGCCATCCAGTCCAACCCCCTGCCAAGCAGGAAACACCATCAAAGCATTCCTGACAGATGGCTGTCAAGCCTCTGCTTAAAGACCTCCAAAAAAGGAGACTCCACCACACTCCTTGGTAGCAAATTCCACTGCCGAACAGCTCTTACTGTCAGGAAGTTCTTCCTAATGTTTAGGTGGAATCTTCTTTCTTGAAGTTTCAATGCATTGCTCCGTGTCCGCTTCTCTGGAGCAGCAGAAAACAATCTTTCTCCCTCCTCCATATGACATCCTTTCATATATTTGAACATGGCTATCATATCACCCCTTAACCTTCTCTTCTCCGGGCTAAACATACCCAGCTCCATAAGCCATTCCTCATAAGGCATCATTTCCAGGCCTTTGACCATTTTGGTTGCCCTCTTCTGGACACGTTCCAGCTTGTCAGTATCCTTCTTGAACTGTGGTGCCCAGAACTGGACACAGTACTCCAGGTGAGGTCTGACCAGAGCAGAATACAGTGGTACTATTACTTCCCACTGTATTCTGCCTGCCTTTAAATCTGCAAAAGGCCTGGCCACTGTGAGAAGAGGATGCTGGACTTGGTGGGCCATTGGCCTGATCCAGCAGGCTCTTCTTAGGTCCATATGTGAAGCAGGCCCCAGTTGGATAGCTCTTTCCTGGTTCTGTGGGGAATATCCATGGGACGAGGTTCTCCAAGCCAGGCACACATGTCCATGTCTCTTGACACTTGATGTGTCTGGAATGAGACTGGCAGATGTTTCCTTGGGAATCCGCTGCTCAGAACCAGCAGGGAGAATCACTCCAGCAGAATCTGCAAGCAACTTCAGAGGGCTGACCATCAGGACTGTGGTGGGACGCAGGTAAGGAGGTCATCGCTTCAGCTGACTGAGAGCAAAGATCTGCGCTGCTTTATAGGTCAACAGCCGCAGATTGAATTTTGCCTGGACGGCTAGGTAGAAAATCACCGCAGAAGGTGGGGGAGCCACGGGTACTCTCTCAAAAAAAATCTGAACAAACGCTCCAGTGCATTTTCAAAATATTCTGTTTCCTGAACAAAGATTTCCAGCAAAGACATATCTAGGTCCTGGGTTAGCTGCTAATGTTTTCTGTTGCCTTAGGGAAAAAAGGAATTAGCCTGGTTTTGTGCGCAGATGTTGACAGCTGTGGGCTACCTGTGAGGAAGACATGCTGCAGATCACCAAAGGGTTACGTCTGCAGCCGCCACAGAACCAGGAGCTCTGGCTGTTCATAATATAATGATGCACCATGTTGGTGTCACAGGGAAGGATCAGGCCAAGGACATCTTCAAGGGCGAAAGCGCTGGAGGAAGCTGTAATTTGGCCGGGGAGAGAGACTCCGACATGGCAGAGCTTGTGTTGGAGATTCGTTTAAAGCATGTAGCAAATAAAGGCGTCTGCCCGGACAGAGCAGCGCAGGGCTCTCCTGGGAGATGCAGGAACACAGATAGGCCATTAGCCACTTAACCATGATAAAATGGGACAGGATTGCAGCATGCACGGAAGCCACAGAGGAGGAGGAGGAGGAGGAGGAGGAGGAGGAGGAGGAGGAGGAGGAGGAGGAGGAGGAGGAGGAGGAGGAGAGGCAGACCGGCTCAACCCCTCGTGGTATTTGCATCTCTCTCACACACACTATTGTGGGGAGGAATCTGAGTGACAGCAGAAAAGGGAGCAACACCTTTTCAGAGAGGCAATCCATGGAGAGAGGGAGTGAAGGCTGCAGAAGAGGCCATGCAGCAAAAGGTGACTGAGCAAAGGCAGGGAGGGAGACAGAGCGCAACCATTTGCCTCCAGGAGGCAACAAAGTCACTGAGGAAAGAGTTG
Source organism: Zootoca vivipara (assembly GCF_965207765.1). Taxonomy (NCBI): domain Eukaryota; kingdom Metazoa; phylum Chordata; class Lepidosauria; order Squamata; family Lacertidae; genus Zootoca; species Zootoca vivipara. Next base: position 134,204,986 of record NC_142582.1, on the reverse strand, counting down.
TAGAGATGGAAGGTACCCCCAGGGTTGTCTCCTGCATTCCTCTGATGCAGGAATCTCAGCTAAAGCACCTGAGCATGCAGAAGATCCCAGATTCAGTCCCCAGCTTCTCCAGGAGTGGCTGGGAACACTCACCCCTACCTGACATTCTGGAGAGCCCTTGCCTGTCAATGTGATGAGCAGTGATGAATCATAGTATAGCATGACAGTTCAAGAAGGATACTGACAAGCTGGAAGGTGTCCAGAGGAGGGCAACCAAAATGGTCAAAGGCCTGGAAACGATGCCTTATGAAGAACGGCTTAGGGAGCTGGGTATGTTTAGCCTGGAGAAGAGAAGGTTAAGGGGTGATATGATAGCCATGTTCAAATATATGAAAGGATGTCATATGGAGGAGGGAGAAAGGTTGTTTTCTGCTGCTCCAGAGAAGCGGACACGGAGCAATGGATTCAAACTACAAGAAAGAAGATTCCACCTAAACATTAGGAAGAACTTCCTGACAGTAAGAGCTGTTCGGCAGTGGAATTTGCTACCAAGGAGTGTGGTGGAGTCTCCTTCTTTGGAGGTCTTTAAGCAGAGGCTTGACAGGCATATGTCAAGAATGCTTTGATGGTGTTTCCTGCTTGGCAGGGGGTTGGACTGGATGGCCCTTGTGGTCTCTTCCAACTCTATGATTCTATGATTCCTGCTCCAGAGGGGAGGACCTGAACCAATGGATTCAAATGACAAGGAAGGGGATTCCGACTAAACCTTAGGGAGAACTTTATGAGGCTAAGAGCTGTTTGACAATGGAACAGCCTTCCTTAGAAGGTAGTGGACTCTCCTTCCTTGGAAGCTATTAAGCAGAGGTTGGATGGCCATCTGTCATGGAGGCTTTAGTTGAGATCCCTGCATTGCAGGGGGGTTGGGCTAGAACATTCTCAGGGTTCCTTCCACTGCTGTGATTCTACAATTCCACAAAACACCGCACCTGGCAGCAAGTTTGGCTTCTGCAACATAACTCAAAGGAGTGCTGAAGACTGGAGAAAAGAGGAAAGAGGATCTCCTCACACCCAAAAGGGTTGGGGGCCGTGGCTTCCCTCGAAAAAGGCTGCAGTAACTGATGAGTTGCAAAATGCCTGACAGCTCCATTGTGTTGGGAACAAGGAGCGCTCGCAGCAAGGAGTGACAGTTCTCCAGTGTCGTCGAGAGATAACAGAGAGAAAAACCTGTATCGCTGCCAGGCGGATCCACTTGCCAAATGTCTGCAAAGATCGGTTTGGGGCAGGAGGAAGCAGCCCAGCCCAGTGAGAAAGCCAAGCAGAAAACATGACAGAGGCAAGCGGGAGGGCAGGCATCAGATGCCAAGTTGAATTCACAGTATTAACTCTGACTCTTTGTCTTTGTCCATGGAGTTTTCTTGGCAGGGATACATTTTTGACCACATCCAGCTTACCTCCATCCATGGTTCTTAAATTCCAGGTTCCTATGCAATATTTTTCTTTACAGCATCGGACTTTCCTTTCGCTTCCAGGCATATCCGCAACTGAGCGACCTTTCGGCTTTGGCCCAGCCGCTTCATCAGCTCTGAATCTACTTGTACTTGTCCTCCGCTCTTCCTCAGTAGCATGTTGGACGCCTTCCGACCTGAGGGGCTCATCTTCCAGCGTCATAACTTTTATATTCCTGTTGTTCTTGTCCATGGAGTTTTCTTGGCAGGGATACTGGAGTGGCTTGCCAGTTCCTTCTCCAGGTGGATCACGTTTAGTCAAAACTCTCCACTATGACCTGTCCATCTTGGGTGGCCCTGCATGGCATAGCTCATAGCTTCTCTGAGTTATTCAAGCCCCTTCGCCACAACAAGGCAGTGATCCATGAAGGATCAAACTACGGGAGGCAGTGGAAGACAGGAGTACCTGGCGTGCTCTGGTCTATGGGGTCATGAAGAGTCGGACACGACTAAACAACAACAACAACTCTTACTCTTATTATTAATGTTTTGCATTTGTTGGTTGCCTCCTAAACAATCCTTTCTGAGAGTAGGAGCTGTTTGAATGTGGAGCGGACTCCGTCAGAAGGAGGTGGGCTCTCCCTTACTGGAGTTTTTTCTACAGAGGTGAGGCCCTCTGTCAGGTATGCTTTAGCTGAGATCCATGCATTGCAGGAGGTTGGGCTAGAGGACCTTCAAGGTCCTTTTCAACTCTATATGATTCTATGATTCTATATGCATAAAAAGTCTCAGAGCAACTTAACACCAGGAGGAAATGCAAGCAGGTAAAATCAATGAGGAGCCAAATTTAATAAAAAACAACAACAACCCCCCACACGGAGAATACAACATTCCAAAAATGCTAAAAATAATACAGTACTATCAAAAGAGTGCATCTTATCCCACTGGACCAAAAATTGAGCCACACAATCAAGCCTTTGGCCTGATCTAGCAATCCCTTCTGATGCTCTTATGAATGAAGTCTGCAGATCCTGTGAATCTCTCCTTTCCCCGTTGTTCTGGCTGAGGGGTAGATTCTTCTTATTTTCTGTAGCACTGGTTCCTCATCTTCTTGCCTTGACCAGGAACCTGTTTCCATCTGATGGAGGAGCCTCTTGCAGGATGGAACTTGTGCCACTGCTGCTGCCTCTCTTGGCTTTTTCCACTGAGAGGGTCAAGAAAAGGAGCAGCGGCTGTCTCTTTCTCCTGCTGCTGAGCGCAGGCCTCGCCTTTTGCCTGCCTGTGATGGATGCATTACTAGGGAAGCCACAGAGTCTATCAGAAAGACCCCGGGGGGACGAGGCAGAGCAGCATCCTGCATTCCTGCTGCAGAAAGAGAGAGAGAGAGAGAGAGAGAGAGAGAGAGAGAGAGAGAGAGAGAGAGAGAGAGAGAACACCATCTTGCAGGGAAATGGGGATTCCAGCCAGCAGTGATGGGGATTTAATTGTCTCTTGTGCAGGACCACCATCCGGAAAAGCAAAAGAGGAGGAAGCAGAAATGCCTTGCTTGCAGGCCTCAGCACTGAAGCTGCCCGCAGATGCCCCCCTCCCTCCCTCGCTCACCTCCTCTCCTTTCGGAAGAATGCTGCTGTGATCCTGGGTTGCTTGCCAGCTGGGAGCATGGGAGCGTTTTTTTGCCTGCTCCAAGCCAATGGATTTGCTTCTTGGCTCCTGGAGCCATGGGCTGACAGAAGCTCCTTTTCCCAGCTGCTTCAGAAATCAGGCCAGCAGAGGCTTCCATGGAGGTGGGTGGGTGGGTGCTGTTTAAGGAGGGTGGCCCAGGTGGGGGCGGCGGTCAGTGACCATCTTCCACGTCCAGTCCGGAGGGCACAAGATTATTCATCAAGATCATCACAGGAGAATCGCAATGAAAGCACTTGAAAAATAGAATGCTTTGGGCAAATTGATTTTTGAATATATATGTCAGCAGGTCTTTGGGTCCTGCTGGAAATCTTCCTCTGCTTTCTTCCCCCTTTTCATCTTCCCTCCTAACCTTCTGCTGTAGATGGGCATGGCTAGGGTGAAGGGAAAGATCCTGTTTGAACCTTACAGATGCACCTGTCTTCACCTTGTGTGGGGTAAAGGAGCCGGCAACGATCTCACCCTCCATCCCTTCCAAGGAGGAGCTCAAATCCCTTCAAATGGTTGAGCATCTCTGGGAATGAGGAGTTCAGCTCAGTGGTCAGTTCCAATTTTAAAGCCAATCAATGAGGTCTATGGGCGTGCCAGATTTAAGAGCAGTCCAATAAAAATGGCCACAGCTACAAGAAAATAAAAAGTGATGAAGGCTGAGCCTGTAGCTCTTTTTACCATGATGGTGTAGTGGCTAAGATCGGTAGACTCGTAATCTGGGGAACCGGGTTCGCGTCAAGGAAGGGAAAGGAGAATGTTAGCCGCTTTGAGACTCCTTTGGGTAGTGATAAAGCAGGATAACAAATCCAAACTCCTCCTCTTCTTCTTCTTTTAAATAGGCAAATAGAGTTGTAGAGTTGGAAGGGATCCCAAGGGTCATCTAGTCCAGCCCACTGCATTAGGGTTCCCTCCCACCCCATTCTGGTGCAATTTTTCAGGCTTGTTGGAGAAGGCAAACCTTCATCAGTTTGGGTTACAGGTAGGTAGCCGTGTTGGTCTGGGTCGAAGTAAAATGAAAAAATTCCTTCAGTAGCACCTTAAAGACCAACTAAGTTTTTATTTTGGTATGAGCTTTCGTGTGTATGCACACTTCTTCAGATACAGTGAAATAGAAGTCCCCAGGCACTTATGTAGAGAAGGGGTGGGGAGGGGGTGGGGAAGGGGGGGATCATTCAGAAGGGTGGTGGAAGTGGGTGATTGACTGACTGATAGCTGTTGATGACCGAAAACGACTGCAAATGGTTTTGCATGAAAAAGCAAGGGTTGAGATGGCTGAAGATCGCTATCATGTATAATGAGATAAGAATCCGATATCTCTGTTCAAACCAGGTCCCTCCATGGTTTTGAGCTTGGTGATAAGTTGCAATTCAGCAACTTCTCTTTCCAGTCTATTTCTGAAATTCTTTTGTAGTAAGACAGCTTTTGTAGTTACTACAGCTCATCCACTTCCACCACCCTTCTGAGTGATCCCCCCTCCCCTCCCCATCCCCACGCCCTCCCCACCCCTTCTCTACATAAGTGCCTGGGGACTCCTATTTCACTGTATCTGAAGAAGTGTGCATGCACACGAAAGCTCATACCAAAATAAAAACTTAGTTGGTCTTTAAGGTGCTACTGAAGGAATTTTTTTATTTTACTTCATCAGTTTGGTGAAGGCCCAAAGTTATTAGGGCATTCCTGTCCTATTGAAGTGAGCAGCAGTCCTGGCAAAAGAAGGCAGTGCATGCTCAGACTGGTTCTTGAAGCAAAAACGTCGCCAGGACTTCAGTGTTGGCAGAGAGAGCCACCTAGTGTGAGCCTAGTGCAATGCCTCTTATTCCAGTTAATGGGACATCCATAGTCTGGGGCGCTCCTGCATCCATCTCTGTCACGGTGGCCTCTTCCCACCTCGGGCTGTGACCATTTCTGAACAGGGCTGGCCTGACAACAGTCCCCCATGCCCTGTTTCCCTCCAGACTGGATCGCTGCAATGCAGAGAGTTAGGGGCTTCCCTTGAAGTTTGCAGCTGGTTCAAAACATGGCAGTGTGCGAGGGCAGACTGCCGCCAGCATCCTATGCCTCTGGCTGCCCATTAGCTCCCAGCAGGAGTTGACCGTGCAGCAGTCAGCCTTATACAGCTTGGGAGCAGGATATACACCATTCATCCCTGCATTCTGCAGCTGACGACCTCCTGATCAGATGGCATTTGCAGGATAATGTAGAAACGGGGCTTTTAGTGTGGCAGCATTGCCTATCCTTTGGAACTTCTTCCCCCTTGAATATTGGACGGCCACCATCTCTCCTGTGGTCATTTTAGGCATTTAAGTGAAGCCCTTCCTCTTTCCGACAAGACTTTTCAGCCGAGTTCTTTGTCTCAGCCTGTATGTATGTCAAAATTGTTTTTAATATACAGTCGTACCTTGGTTCTCAAACGTAATCCATTTCAGAAGTCCTTTCGACTCCCGAAAATGTTTGAAAAACAAGGCGCAGCTTCCAATTGGCTGCAGGAGCTTCCTGCACTCAATCGGAAGCCACCTCAGCCGCGTCGGACATTCGGGTTCCAAAGAATGTTTGCAAACCGGAACATTCACTTCCAGGTTTGTGGCATTCGAGAGCCAAAACGTTAGAATTGCAAGGCATTCGGGAACCAAGGTATGACCTTATATGAAACGGGTCTTAAATGTCTGCAATGTTTCTACATAAGGAATTGCTTTTGCACTTTTCTTGCTTTGTGGTTGCAAGCGTTTGATTTGCTTTATCCTTTTGGTCGTGTGATATTGTGGTCGCCCCCCCATGGGACCTGATGGCAAAGGGCAGGAATGGTGCAGCATGAGACAGTGGTTAGACACGGAGTTGCCACTGTTCAGAGACAGAGAGAACTAAGAATCTTCTTTGACCTTCAGGATGGGGGCAGTGCCCTTTCCTGAACCTTTCCCAAATCTGCAACATTCTTTTTGCGGTCCCTGACATTTGGTCCTTGTGCTAACATTCCTGACACTTTTGAGAGAAGAATATTTCAGCCCCAGGGCACAGGGTTAGGGGAGAGAGAGCCCTCCTGTTGCAAGAACCACCTTTCCCCAGTGGGTCGGCTCCAGCCATTTTTGGGAGCTCTGCTTCTGCTTTTGCAGCCATAGGTCCCGCTCTGTGGGGCGGTGGAAGGGAGCCCGACCATCTCAGCCCCAAAGCCTGCGTGAATGGCTCCCTGCTCCTCTGCAAGGAGCCATCAAGGTGAGAGAAGCCACTTCCACCGCTCGACATTCAGGTGACATCCGTCCCAGTCTATGGATCTTTGCATCGGAACATCTGTCTCCTCCTCATGCTGCAAGCGGAAAGACTCTAAAAATAGGCCACGAGTAGTTAATTGAATAGGCTGGGTGAAGTATGGCTTTTGCACAGAGATGAGGCAGGGCTGTGGCAACGGTGGAGCTGTGGAGTTGGAGGGATGGATCCTGCGTGGCTCCGCTCACTGCTCCTTCGCAAGCAGCTTGCTGCCCTTATGTGGAAGGAAGGCCTGGCATGGCGCAGGATTGGATCCTCCCGCCTAGCAGAGAAATAGCCTTCAACTGCCCCAATTTTGCTGGGACAGTCCCAGAATTGGAATTGGGGCATCCCAGTTTCAAGGCTCCCCCAGCAGAGGCGGGGGGGAAGCAGTGGCAGGGGATTGCAGAGGCCACAGCTGCCATCTGCGTGGTCGACTGGACTCTCCAAGGTAGGTTCTTTGGATCCAGTCCACAAGGATCTTGGCTCTCTGCCCATGCTAGGAATGTAGGAGCTTGCCTCATACCAGGCCTGCAAACTTTGGTATGGTCTTCTCTGAAAAACAAGGAGATCTCAGGAGGTGGTGGACTCTCCTTCACGGAAGGTATTTAAATGGATATTGGATGAACATCTGTCAGAGGTACTTTAGCTGTGATTCCTGAATTTCAGGGGCAGACAAGATGACCCTTGGTGTCCCTTGCAACTTTACAGCAGTTCTATGATTGCATCCTTCATGGGAGGGCCAAAGCAAACAAGATGAATTTTAACAAGGAGAAATGTAAAGTACTACACTTGGCCAAAAAAAGAAGTTACAAATACAGGATGGGAGACACCTGGCTTGAGAGCAGTACATGTGAAAAGGATCTAGGAGTCTTGGTAGACCACAGACTTGACATGAGTCAGCAGTGTGATGCAGCAGCTAAAAAAGCCAATGCAATTCTGGGCTGCATCAATAGGAGTCTGTATAGCGTCTAGATCAAGGGAAGTAATAGTACCACTGTATTCTGCTCTGGTCAGACCTCACCTGGAGTACTGTGTCCAGTTCTGGGCACCACAGTTCAAGAAGGATACTGACAAGCTGGAACGTGTCCAGAAGAGGGCAACCAAAATGGTCAAAGGCCTGGAAACGATGCCTTATGAGGAACGGCTTAGGGAGCTGGGTATGTTTAGCCTGGAGAAGAGAAGGTTAAGGGGTGATATGATAGCCATGTTCAAATATATAAAAGGATGTCATATGGAGGAGGGAGAAAGATTGTTTTCTGCTGCTCCAGAGAAGCGGACATGGAGCAATGGATTCAAACTACAAGAAAGAAGATTCCACCTAAACATTAGGAAGAACTTCCTGACAGTAAGAGGTCAAACATGCCCAACTCTCTCAACTGTTCCTCATCAGGCTTGGTTCCCAGACCCTTCAACTTCTTGGTCGCCCTCCTCTGCACACCTTCCAGCTTGTCAATGACCTTCTTCAATTCTCATGCTCAGAATCAGCACAAGACTCCAGGCAGGCTCTGGTCAAGCAGGCTCTGGTCAAGCAGGGCTGGCCCAAGACAGTCTACTGCTTGAGGCAAAATATGGAAGCGGCGCCGTCCCACTGCCTCCACCTGAGGTGACAGGAGGTTGCCAGAGGAAGCCCCAGGGTCTTGAAGGCAGTGGGGGAGAAGAAAAGGAGTCTCTTTGCCTGCAGTGGTGGGTCCTGCACTCCCCGGGGGCTTTCAGAGCCATCAAGAGAAGCAGAAGAGGAAGAGGAAGGGGAAGGGGAAGAAGATTCCACCTAAACATTAGGAAGAACTTCCTGACAGTAAGAGCTGTTCAACAGTGGAATTTTCTGCCAAGGAGTGTGGTCGAGTCTCCTTCTTTGGAGGTCTTTAAGCAGAGGCTTGACAGGCATATGTCAAGAATGCTTTGATGGTGTTTCCTGCTTGGCAGGGGGTTGGACTGGATGGCCCTTGTGGTCCCTTCCAACTCTATGATTCTATGATTCAAAGAGAGGTTGGATGACCATTGGTCAGGAGAAGAACAAGGCCATGCGCTTGTAATGCACAGCCACAATTCAGTTTGGAAGTGAGGATGAGATCTGCTTTGGCATCCCAAAAGTGCAATTTCTATGAACAAGAAGGTGGACATGTATGCAGGATGGAAGGTTCTCACAGCATCCCAAGTCCAGACACGATTCCACCATTCTTCACAGAAGCCATTTCAGGCAGACTTAGGAAGACAGCTGCCGCATTTCCAAACTGTTGAGGAGCTCCGTGGAAAGTTATGCCCAAGCATGCACAGAAATCCTTTCCTTGTCCTCCCGGATGTTCCTTGAGAAATGCCAGCTCCTAATCCTGCAGGTGTGAATGTGGGGGATTGAGAGGCATCTACAAATATTTATCGCTCCCGTCTTATTTGAAGAGTGGTGTTGACATTTTAATGTGGAGATTAGCAGTGTGTGGGATTTCTATTTTTGCTCTCTGTTTTTGGAGTTACACTGACAGTTTTATCCAGAAACATAAATACAACACAAAAACATATGGTGGCCAGGAGAAAGGATGGGAAGAGTGGAGATTCTGAGGAAGGAAGGAAGGAAGGAAGGAAGGAAGGAAGGAAGGAAGGAAGGAAGGAAGGAAGGAAGGAAGGAAGGAAGGAAGGAAGGAAGGAAGGAAGGAAGGAAGGAAGGAGGGAGGGAGGGAGGGAGGGAGGAAAGGAAGGAAGGAAGGAAGGAAGGAAGGAAGGAAGGAAGGAAGGAAGGAAGGAAGGAAGGAAGGAAGGAAGGAAGGAAGGAAGTCTACTTTAATGGATCTACTACTGCAAGTGGAACTTTCTTGGGGGAAACCCAATTGCTCTTTCACGGAAGAGTTCTCAGGTCATGGCAAATGAGAAAATAGGACAGGGGTAGCCAACCAAGTGCCCTCAGATGAACTCTGGGGCTGTCCCTGCTGGTGTGGCCAGTGGCTAGGATTGCTGAAGTTTATAACATAATGCCTGGCATGGAGAAAGTGATTAGAGAAAAGTTTTTCTCCCTCTCTGGTAACACTTGAATTTGTGAACATCCAGTGAAGCTGAACGCTGGAACATTCAGGACTGAGAAAATAAAGTCCTTCACTCAGCACAGAGTTGAACTACAGTATGGAACAGATGGCCACCACCTTGGCTGGCTTGAAAGAGCTGAGAAAAGGAGGCAACACGTCGACCAGTTCTTGGGCAAAATATAACTGTTTTAATATGTAGTTTAAACCAGACAGTAATCCAGGGTAATCATCTGTTTCGGTTAATGCTTATTCGGTTTTATAACTAAAATAAATCAAATAAATATAAGTCAATAATCATGTCGTACATACTATTAAATCATACATTATAATCAGGTCAATAGCCGGCATGGACACGAATCTATACAGTCCATATTATTTTCACAATGCAAAAATACTGGAAGATACAACAATAAAACAAAAATACAACATACCTAGTACTTGTGTGTACTCTGCAGAATAGGGGCCATACTCATACGTAACCCCTGCTGCCTGATGCAAGGAATAAAGAGCTTAATATACAATAACACCACAGGTCACACCCTAGTCAACCAAGGCTAATGAAATTTCAAAGTAACATGCACCTCAAGATCCTGAAAGTAATCTCAGGATTTAATCTGGTTAACTACAGATTATAAAAGTTATATTTTGCCCAAGACCTGGTCGACGTGTTGCCTCCTTTTCTCAGCATTTTGACTTTAATTTGCAACACAGGGGTTGTTTTATCATCATTGGCTTGAAAGAGCAGCAGATGAATCCAAGGAGGAGGAGAGGGCTATGGATGGCTCTGCTCTGCTCTGCCTCCACCATCCGAGGGATGCCAGTTGCTGGAAGCCACGGGAAAGCTGAGTGCTCTTGTGCTCGGATCCTGCTTGCCAGTTTCCCTCTGGGGCATGTGGCTGGCCACTATGAGAACAGGAGGCTGGGCTAAAGGGGCCATGGGCCTGATCCTGCAGGCTCTTCTACTTTGCCCTCGGCCCTGGGTGCTCAAGACGATTGGCACTGGATGCTCATTTCCCAAGCAGAGGCGTGAGGAGCTCTCTGGGTGATTAATTGGCACTTGGTGAGCTAGAAATGGGTTGGGATAAATCCCTTCATAAAACATTGATTTATTCTTGGAAGTTCAGGGTTTGATCAATATGTTAGTCCTAATAAGTTGAAAAGAGACTGCAGCCTCTTTCCTCAGGGGAATCCCTCCTCCTCATCTCCTCCCACCTCCACCTGCGGCTGGCTGAGCCCCACACTTCTCCCCACCCCCTAAGTTCTTGCTGTCTGGTGCTTCCACTCAGCAGGACACAAGAGCTCCCAGGAAAATCCTGGGGAGGAATTCACCCGATTCACACTTTAATGCAAAAGGAACTGACCAATTCATGGAGGGCAGTGGAGGGCTCCTAGCCACAAAGGCTCTCATCAGAGGAAGCAATGCTTCTGAATAAGGTGTAACGGGCCCCTGGAAGGTGAAATCCAGTCAAAGGCAACTATGGGGTTGCGGCACTCATCTCACTTTCAGGCCGAGGGAGCCGGTGTTTGTCCACAGACAGCTTTCTGGGTCATGTGGCCAGCAGGACTAAATTGCTTCTGGTGCAATGGGACACCGTAACAGAAACCAGAGCGCATGAAAATGCTGTTTACCTTCCTGCCAAAGGAGTCCCTATTTATCTACTTGCACTGGCGTGCTTTCAAACTGCTAGGTTGGCAGGAGCTGGGACAGAGCAATGGGAGCTGACTCCATGGCAGGGATTCGAACTGTCGTCCTTCTGATTGGCAAGTTGGCTTCTAAATACCAGTTGGGGAGAATAGAAGAGGGGAGAAGGCTCTTGTGCTCGGATCCTGCTTCAGGCATCTGGTTGGTCACTGTGAGGACAGGATGTTGGACTAGATGGGCCAATGGCTTGATCCAGAAGCCTCTTCTTAGGTTCTCATGATCTGCCCCGCCCCCTGTTGCCCCAGTGCATGAACTGTAGCACCCAGATCTCCTTTGAAACCTGCATATCATCACATTCTGCCATGCTGCTCTGCATCCCAAGAGTGCACACAAATTTATTCGTTTATTCACTGTATTTATAGTCCACTCTCTGTTGAATGTTTTCAATCCAAGAGTGCGGAACGAAGCAATAAAAACAGAGAAAAGCAATATACAGGAAGTCCAAAATCATATAAACAGGACCAATGAACAACTAAGCATTCAGGCCTCATCATGGGACTGAAACAGCCTTGGTCACGCTGGCTGATCTCCGGCAGGCTAGGGACAAAGGTGAGAGCTGTTTCCTAGTCCTGCTGGATCTCTCAGCAACTTTTGACACCATCGACCATAACATCCTTCTGGACTGTCTAGAGGGGTTGGGAGCTGGGGGCACTGTTATACAGTGGTTCCACTCCTTCCTCCTGGGCCATGTTCAGAAAGTGGTGGTGGGGGGTGAGTGTTCAGACCCCTGGGCTCTCACTTGTGGGGTGCCTCAGGGTTCTATCCTCTCCCCATGATTTTCAACATCTACATGCAGCTGCTGGGAGAGATCATCAGGGGGTTTGGGCTGGGTGTCCATCAATATGTGGATGATACCCAGCTCTACCTCTCTTTTAAATCAGAACCAGTGAAGGCAGTGAGTGCCTGGAGGCAGCAGTAGGATGGGTGGCGGCTAACAGATTGAGGTTGAGTCCTGACAAGACAGAAGTACTGTTCTTGGGGGGACAGGGGGTGGGCTGGTGTGTAGGACTCCCTGGTCCTGAATGGGGTAACTGTGCCCCTGAAGGACCAGGTGTGCAGCCTGGGAGCAAGGCCGGCTCTAGGGTTAGGCCCCCTAGACCCCGGTGGTGCGGGGTGCCAGGGTGCCAGGCCACCAGGGGCACTGCTGCACCCACTGAGATGCATGGCTGAGGCTGCCCCAGGCGCGCCTCCACTGTTCAGCGGCTTCAGGCCGCTCTCCGGAGGTGCGCAGGGGTGTCACAACAGGGGGCGGGCAGCGCCCCCTGGCCCAGGGCCGGCCCTACGGCAGGATGGATGGTGCAGCCATGCTGCGCATGGCGCCCGCCCGCCACACTGGGAAATGGGGCGGGGGGGAGGCGCCGGAGGGATCCGTCGCACCAGGGCACCGGGCATGCTTAAGACGGCCCTGCCTGGGAGTCATTTTGGACTCACAGCTGTCCATGGAGGCGCAGGTCAATTCTGTGTCCAGGGCAGCTGTCTATCAGCTCCATCTGGTACGCAGGCTGAGACCCTACCTGCCTGCAGACTGTCTCGCCAGAGTGTTGCATCCTCTAGTTATCTCTCGCTTGGATTACTGCAATGCGCTCTATGTGGGGCTACCTTTGAAGGTGATCCGGAAACGACAACTAACCCAGAATGCGGCAGCTAGACTGGTGACTGGGAGCAGCCGCCGAGACCACATAACACCGGTCTTGAAAGATCTACATTGGCTCCCAGTACGTTTCCGAGCACAGTTCAAAGTGTTGGTACTGACTTTAAAGCCCTAAATGGCCTCGGCCCAGTATACCTGAAGGAGCGTCTCCACCCCCATCATTCTGCCCAGACACTGAGGTCCAGTACCGAGGGCCTTCTGGCGGTTCCATCGTTGCGAGAAGCCAAGTTGCAGGGAACCAGGCAGAGGGCCTTCTCGGTGGTGGCGCCCGCCCTGTGGAACACCCTCCTACCAGATGTCAAAGAGAACAACAACTACCTGACATTTAGAAGACATCTGTAGGCAGCCCTGCTTAGGGAAGCTTTTAATGTCTGATGGATTTTAATGTATTTTAATGTATTTTTAATCTTTGTTGGAAGCTACCCAGAGTGGCTGGGGAGACTCAGCCAGATGGGCGGGGTACAAATACTATTATTATTATTATTATTATTATTATTATTATTATTATTATTAGCAATTCTATCATAAGGTAAACAAGTAAAATTGTGATGACTTAAATTAACATGTCCAATTTAACAACTGACAGACCTCAAGGTCAGCAGGGTGCCAGGTTGAGCTGGGCAAGTGGACTTGCCCGCCTCCCCACCTTTCTTCTCCAGCTGACACAAAAATGTGTGCAAATCACTTCCAGATTTTGAGGAAGCTCTTGCAGACTTGTGTGTGGCCACCCAAACAGCTTACAAAGATGTGTATTTTAGGGGAACGTGACAACCCCCATGGCTATGTTCTGCCTCCTCAGTTGGAGGCAGCCATGCTTCTGAATCCCAGTTGCTGGAAACCACAGGAGGGGAGAGATGCTCTTGTGATCAAATCCTGCTTGTAGGTTTCCCATGATGGGCATCTGGCTGGCCACCATGAGAAGAAGTTGCTGGCCACTGGCTGGATCCAATAGGGCTCTTCATATGATCCTATGAAATGTGTACTAAAAAGAAATAAAAGGAGCAGCCGATCGCTCTCATCCTGCTTGGTGAAGTATAGATGAGTGACCCCCTTGGCCAGATGTTGGTCATGCTGCTGTGCTCATCACCAGACCATTTCCTCCAAGAAAATGGGATCGTGCAGGACTGGCCCCCTTTCCACGACCATTTCTTCTGCTCGAAGTCCGCGGGTATTTTAAGGAGATATAATCGTTGGGGGAAGTCGCTAGGCAGTGTCCTAAAATGATCTGAGGTGGAAAATTTGTGTCTGTAACAAGGCAGTTGGCAGGGAAGCCTAAAAGCAAAAGTGTGTAAGCCTGCCAGGATTCTGAAGAGGAGAGGGGGAAGATTTAGGGTGGCTGGAAGGCAGAAGCGTATTGGAGGCTGAAGCGTGGTCTGATTTCAGCAAGCAGCCCCTGCTCAGCAATTATGGATGCTCACCTGTTGAGCTAGACAAACACCCTGCAGTGGGACGAAGCTTGGGTCACACGTTGGCCACACATTTAATTGTCTATAATGTAACCAACTCTGAAAATGTTCTTTAATTTTGTCATACTCTTTTAATTTCCATTTTCCTTCTTGATCTCTCAGTAGATCTCTTTATGTAGGCCACTTTCCCTTTTTACCAAGCGGTTTGAGTAACAAAGCTTCAATTGGTGATAGCCACCAAGGTGTTTTTTGTTCTATTAGATTTTTGTACCTATGTTATAGTCCAGTTCTTTAGCTTTGTAATCCAGGATATTATAATCTAAATCTTCCAGTTTCAAACTTTAAGAGCTATGCTTCCAGAAATATCAAAAGATCTTGAAGAATTACTTGTTGGCAGGTAGTGTTGCAATAATTTCCCCTGGTCTTCAGTGAACACCTGTAATCCAATCCAACTCCAGCTATTCCAGCTTCTCTCTTCTTCCTGGGGGATTCCTCCCCCAATATAGATGGAGAGTTCTCCTGCTTAGCTTCGGTTTTGTGCCTCCAAGTTCCAGGGTTTAGAGTTTTAGAGCCTATATTTCCAGTCTCTTCATGCAAAAGTCTTTTTGCCTTCTGCTCTCTCAAATATCAATCTGTCAAATTGTATCTCCACGGACTGTCAACTTATATCACAAAGTTACCCTCTGAAGGGCATCTTGACACAACTGTACCCAATATGTGCCCAAAACAAAGAGAGTCTCTTAAAACTTCAAGTTGCTTAAAAGTCTCCATTAGCTACTGCTTATACAGTCATACCTCATTCAGTATGCCTCGGTTTGAGTATTTTCCATTTAAGTACTCCGCGGACCCGTCTGGAACGGATTAATCCACTTTCCATTACTTTCAATGGGAAAGTTCGCTTCAGGTTAAGTATGCTTCAGTTTAAGTATTCCATGGACCGTCTGGAACGGATTAATCCACTTTCCATCCATTACTTTCAATGGGAAAGTTTGCTTCAGGTTAAGTACGCATCAGGTTAAGTACAGACTTCCGGAACCAATTGTGTTTGTAAACCGAGGTACCACTGTATTCCCCTCTCATTCACAAAGGATTCCCTGCAGAGCCTGTCCGCAGAAATCAGAAGCTGTCTTCCTTTTTTGCTTTCGTTTTACCAAATCAGTTAATTTGCCCCTAATTTCTTCTTTTAAAAAAATAATATATTTTTTTTACCTCTAATCGGAAGATCCACTGCTTTCAGTGACGGTATGTGTCTTCGGCTGTAGGGTGTGATGGAGCCATGAGCGGACTCAAGCCCCTTCCCCTCCCCCTCGCAATACCCATGACAAGAAGAGTTAAGGAGAGTTCTCTTCGCTCTGCTGGACCCCTGGAGTCCCCACTTGTTCATAGGGTTTATTTCGGGGGGGGGCACCTAGCCCTGGCGCTCACCCCCGGAGCCCTGACAGCCTGGACTGTGTCGTCTTTTAGTCAGGCAACACGGAGTGCACCGCCATTCCGCTCCGCAGCAGACCAGAGGTCCAGGGTGCTGGAGGGCACTGAAGTGTGTCAGCAGTCAAAGAAGCTTAAGGTCAAAAGACAATGGATAAAAATAGGTTTATTCTACAAATATCAGCATTGTAATATACAGTTACTGATTCACATTTGTGAGCATGAAAGGGTTAACTTGAACCCACAGCTCAAATTATAAGAGTGAGTGTGGCTGAGCAGCTCTCAGCAGCCTCTGCCCCCCTCTTTCTCTTTCTCTTTTCCATTTGTGCTTCCTGGAACAAGCAAAGAAGGAGCCATGCGGACGTGGCTCCCTGCAAAGGGAACTTCCTAAAAAGAGATTTTACAACCTGCATCTTTGCTAACCCAAAGATTGTACAATCCCTTTTTGTAAGTAAACCATGTACTTTTCTTTGTTCAACTTTGTTTTACTGCCATAGGATGGAAGCTGGTTGGCTATAACTAATGGAAACTCTGTGAGCAAAACATTCACTTGTTTGCAAAACCAAAGTGCCTGTGATTTATTTCAGTATTTTTGTGAGGAATGTTTGTTTTTGGGTGGGTGAGTGCAGAAGCAAACCTATCCAAGTTCTCATGTACTTGGCGCAATCACCATTGTGCCTAACTCTGCTATGAGACAGTAAGAATCTGTCTTCCAAACCTCTCTCCAACAATCGGGTCTCTTGGAAATCAGAAAGGAAAGAGGTCCGAAAAGCTTTCCGCCTTGGATTGTGCTCTTCTTTTGCTTTTCTGTTGTGGGTGGGGATGGGGTATGAATTATTTGCAAGGTTCTCAGAATCAAAGAGCATCTTCAAAGGGCATCCCGAGGGTCAAGGAGCAGCAAATGGTCATCCTCCAATCACTCAAGCACAAGGAGTGACTCCAATGTTTTCCCCATGGTGGTCCCTTATTAGCCAACAGAGGAATTGCAAGGGATATGGCAGCATTTAAAATGCAGCCTTTGCCTGTTGTTCTACGATCATCTGACTACAAAACCAAAGAGGTTTCTAGTGTGAATAAAAGATGAACAACACGATTTTGCTTTTTCTGGAGCCTCTAAGCAAGAATCCTGCTCACCTCACTGTCTGCTGTGTGCAAAAGCTCAAGCAAGCAAGCAAGAGAATCTACTTTCTGTACCAAAATATCTTCTAACACCGAAACAATCTTTCCTTTGTGAATTTTGCCTTTCCCTTCATGTTCCATCAGACCTTTCAACAAGTCGAGGTCAACAAGCCTTTTTGGGGGTGGGGGTTGCTTCCATGGCTATAGGTTGCTCATGGAGAAAGATGTAAAAAGCAATGAGTCGGGGGCGGGGGCAGAGTGTGATTATCCCCATTCACTCTGCTGGTGTGTAACCTTTAGGAACCAAGATGAGTGAAAAGGATCTAGGAGTCTTGGTAGACCACAAACTTGACATGAGTCAGCAGTGTGATGCAGCAGCTAAAAAAGCCAATGCAATTCTGGGCTGCATCAATAGGAGTATAGCATCTAGATCAAGGGAAGTAATAGTACCACTGTATTCTGCTCTGGTCAGACCTCACCTGGAGTACTGTGTCCAGTTCTGGGCACCACAGTTCAAGAAGGATACTGACAAGCTGGAACGTGTCCAGAAGAGGGCAACCAAAATGGTCAAAGGCCTGGAAACGATGCCTTATGTGGAACGGCTTAGGGAGCTGGGTATGTTTAGCCTGGAGAAGAGAAGGTTAAGCGGTGATATGATAGCCATGTTCAAATATATAAAAGGATGTCATATAGAGGAGGGAGAAGGGTTGTTTTCTGCTGCTCCAGAGAAGCGGACACAGAGCAATGGATTCAAACTACAAGAAAGAAGATTCCACCTAAACATTAGGAAGAACTTCCTGACAGTAAGAGCTGTTCAGCAGTGGAATTTGCTACCAAGGAGTGTGGTGGACTCTCCTTCTTTGGATGTCTTTAAGCAGAGGCTTGACAGGCATATGTCAAGAATGCTTTGATGGTGTTTCCTGCTCGGCAGGGGGTTGGACTGGATGGCCTTTGTGGTCTCTTCCAACTCTACGATTCTATGATTCTATGACAACTATGAGTGGTGGGAGGTGCCAGCTGGGGGATTCCCCCAGGGGAAATCCCAGAGGAGGAAGGCTCAGAGCCCGGGGTTGGTGGTGGGACACTGAGAAGAGGTCAGAGGAGGAGGAGGAAGATACGGAGGAAGTGCTGGGTGCTGTAGGGGCAACGGGATTTAGTGAGCAGGAGGAACCTGTGACAGGGAGCAGTTCAGACTCTGAGGCTGACGCAGATGCAGAGGAGCAGCGGGAGTCAAGAGGTTGTTGAGTCTTCTTCTCTGGCTGCAACGAGCTCCTCTCACCCCTGGTCTCTGAAAAATTGCAGAATAATGAAGAGAGAAGAACAGAGACCACAGTCTGAGACCGCCTGGGAAACATCTGGGAGAAGAGAAGTCTTAGAAAGGGTGGGAAGCAGGGACCTTCAGTCCTGGCAAGTGCTCAGTAGGGGCAAGAGCTACTGGGAAGTGTTTCTGAGTCGTATGCCATTCCTTGAATAAAGAGTTGCCATCGCTGTCAACAGAGCCCTACGCCTGTTGTGCTGACCTGTGTCTAACTCCAGCCAGCCCTGACACCAGGCCAAAGGGGACCCATCTAGTCCAGCATCCTCTTCTCACAGTGGCCACCCAGATGCCCCAATGAGAAACCCTTAAGCAGGATCCAGCACAAGATCCCTCTCCCCTCCCGTGGCTTCCAGCAACTGCTAGTCAGAAGCATCGCTGCCTCCAACTGTGGAGGCAGAGCAGAGGAGCCATCTTTGCTAGTAGCCATTGATAGCCCTCTCTGCCTCCATGAATTTGTCTAACCCTCTTGCAAAGGCCTCTAGGTTGGTGGTCATCACTGCCTCCGGTGGGAGGGAGTTCCACAGATTAACTATGTGCTGCAGTCATGCCTGGATTCTGCAACCATTTCCAGGTCCCTTACCCCCCTGATAACGTGGTAGGCAAGAGCCACAGGTGCCAAGGGATGACTCACAACCAACTCTGGGGCTCCTTTGGCTTCCGCTGCGCTAGCTGAGCCCCCCCAGTAAGACTTCGCTTGCCGATTTCTCGAGAGCCAAACCTGGAACGTCCTCGAGTACCTGCAAGGCTTTCATCTTCATTATGACTTGCGCTTCCTCAATTGTCTTCCAGGTCCTGCCATGCTCAATACCAACTAGATTAAATGAATTACTTCAATTAAATTGGCATTTTGTGCATCACTTGGGTTAGTCTATTTGCATCTCGTTGTGTGCAGAGCAATTTGTCTAACAATTTAAGGGCAACGGAGGAAACAAGCGGAAAACGGGCACTGTATCCTTTTGGAGATACTGTAACTGCACTGGATACGAGGGTGGGAGGCGGAAAGCCTTTGAAAGTCAGCCAGCGTTCTGTAGGTGAGAAATATGGCTTTTTGAATTAACCTGAAAAATAGGTATGAATGGGAGGGGGCTTTGCTTCTGTATATCGATGCACTGAATGTTCCAGGTGCTGCTATGCCAGAAGCCCCGGGCCATTTGCTGTGTTAACAGCTTACCAAGAGGGCTGCCCTCCCCATGGGGCCAGGCATGGGGCCCTTGACTGTAACTGCTTCCAGATGCAGAATACCGATGGGAAGCTCCTTACCGAAAGGATTTGAATTGAAAGGGCTTTTCAAGGAAGAATGGCAGCCTTCAGGGAAATTGCAGAAATGGTTTTTTATTTCAGGAGGGATGCATCGTCTCGGGGAAAAGGAGGCTTAACTCAGCGGGGGAGCGCACATGTCCTGCGCATGGGGGGTCTCATGTACGACCCCTGGCAATCCCAGCGAAATTGCCAACATGCAGCAGCTGTGAAAAAGATGGCTTTCCATGCTTGGGATCGTTAGGAAGGGGGATGGAGAGGAAACTGCCAATATCACGATGCCGTCATACAAATCTTTGGTGCGACCGCACATGTAATGCTGGGGGCAGTTCTGGCTGCCTCACCCCGAGAAAGGAGTCGTAGGGCTGGAAGGAGGGGTTCTGGGGGGGGGGTGAATAACAGAATCATAGGTGGGATGTAGTCAAGTACATTTTCCTGTTGCCTAGAGTGGACACCCAGGGGAATGTGGCTTCAGACAAGGAGGACTTGTTTGTCTAATGTTTAGATTCCACCTAAACATTAGGAAGAACTTCCTGACAGTAAGAGCTGTTCGGCAGTGGAATTTGCTACCAAGGAGTGTGGTGGAGTCTCCTTCTTTGGATGTCTTTAAGCAGAGGCTTGACAGGCATATGTCAAGAATGCTTTGATGGTGTTTCTTGCTTGGCAGGGGGTTGGACTGGGTGGCCCTTGTGGTCTCTTCCAACTCTATGATTCTATGATTCTATGACTTCCTGTCCTACCTCCTCTGGAGCTTCTTCCCCTTGTGTGAGACCAGAGAGACGGGCATGACCCTAGCTGACCAGATAAAAAGGGTTGGCCATGCAACCATCTCCCTCTTGGACTCTTGGACCCTTACTCACTTAGCCAGCACATGGATCAACCTTAATAATAATAATAATAATAATAATAATAATAATAATAATATTGATAGCGAGAGCCGGGCTCAGGGCAGCTGACATCAACAAGATCACAACAAAACGTAAAAGAAAGAAATACAATCAATTAAAATGTGGATTAAAATACAATCCAGATTTAATTTTTTTTTTAAAAAAAAAATCATGTGGGATGGAGCCCACAAGCAGAAAGTCCGAGATGTACAGTAGCTCAGACTTCTTTTCACTGTAACCACAAGATAAAGCCTGCTTGCCTTCAGATTACTGCTGGGAACTGAATGTGAGTAAAACTTTATTCTTGCTTTTAAAGAAGACCATGTTGTGTACTATTATTATTTTAAGAGGGAAATAAAGGGGAAACTCACCAGGAACAATACAGGTTGGACAAGCCAGACAGGATTGCTTAATTAAAGGATTCTAATGAATCTGAGTTTAGACCAAACTGTGGGAGGCAGTGGAAGACTGGCGTGCCTGGTGTGCTCTGGTCCATGGGGTTGCGAAGAATCAGACATGACTAAATGACACAACAACAACAAAAAACATCAACTTACTTCCAATAACTAGCAAAGGAATGTGCTCTGCTGTTTACTCACTAGTGTGAGTGAGGAGGGATACTATCAAAACAATAGATCCTCTCCTACCTTCCTTAACTTAGAATTGTAGAGTTGGAAGGGACCCTGAGGGTCATCCAGTCCAACCCCCTGCAATGCAAGAATCTCAACTAGAGCATCCATGACAGAGGGCTGTCCAACCTCTGCTAAAAACCTCCAAGGAAGGAAAGTCCATTCCATTGTTGAACAGCTCTTACTGCCAGAAAGTTCTTCTCGATACTTAGTCAGAATCTCATTTCTTGTAACTTGAAGCCATTGGTTTGAGTCCTCCCCTCCAGAGCAGGAGAAAACAAGCTTGATCCCTCTTCCTCTCAGTCTCAGGAATAGTTGAAGGATCTGGCTATGGAGAAGAGGAAACTAAGGGGAGATATGAGAGACACCTTCAAATATCTGAAGGGCTTTCACATGGGAGATGGAGCAAGCTTGCTTTCTCCTGCTCTGGAGGGGAGGACCCAAACCAAGGGAGATTCTAACTAAACCTCAGAAAGACCTTTCCGACAATAAGGGTTGTTCAACAGTGGAAGTCACTTAGAAGGGGGTGGACTCTCCTGCCCCGGAGGCTTTCAAGGAGAGGCTGGATGGCCATTTCTTAGGACTTCTTTAGCTGCTCTTCCTTAATCACAGAGGGTTGGATTAGATGACCTTTGGGGTTCCCTTCCAATGCTACCATTCTATGATTCCTGCTGTCTCCCGCTTGCTTTGTCCCTCTCCACTTTGGTCAAAACATTCTGTGCCCCAGTGACAATTGTAGGTGTGCAACTGCGCATCTTCTCCGAGGCAATGGGCTCTGTCCAGGACGTTTACAGTGCGCTCCATTTTCATAATGCAGAAATCTTCCCCAATCTCTCCTTCCCGTTAATGATACCGTGTTTCCCCTTTTTTAAGACACCGTCTTATAACTTTTTTTCCTCAAAAAAACACAGGGTGGCTTAGTTTCGGTGGGGTGTCTTATTTTTTTATTGCCGGTATGGTATTTATGGCTCAGGGCGCCGCTGGGCTCTCTTGAGTGCTCGGTGCTGCAGCAGCCACTGGTTCCGGGTGGCGGGGCGGCAGGCGTCTTTGACCAGGCCAGGCGGAGGCCGCTGGCTCAGGCGCTCCGCCCGCTGCTGCAGGGCGCTCCAAGCTCCTTGGCTGGGCCAGGCAAGGAAGAAGCAGTGAGCCCAGCGGTGGCGGCAAGCACGGAAGCAGTAGGGACGCTCTTGGAGCGCCGCTTCACAGCTGATCGCGCTCCTGCAGTGCCGGCCGCATGGAGTGACTCTGTGAGTGGAGGTGCCTGTGGGGGTTGGTTTCCGCGGCGTGGAAGTATGGCTTATTTTCGGGGTATGTCTTATATTTCTCAAATCCTTAAAAACCCTGCCATGGCTTACTTTATGACTATGTATTAAAAAAGGGGAAACAGGGTATGTATTGACTTTTTTTTCAGCATATTGTAAATTATGCATAAAATGACCAATTTCAGTCCCAGGGAAGGAGCGGCAGAGAGTCCGCAGTGCCTGGCAATTACTGGACCGCCATGCAAAACGGCGCTTGGGAGATAGAGACCAAAAAGCAGGGCTGGGGAGAAGGAGGGGTGAAGCGAAATCTAATTTATCTGAGCTAGGTGGGTGAGTACCCCACCTGATGGGAAAGAGCTTTGATGGCAGGAGGACCGGGCAAATTTGCATTTTTCACAATGGGGCAGAAAAGGTTTGCCTTTGAACTTTCCTAACCAGGAGGCAGAGCTGCATCAAAGGAGCTGCATTTTTTAGGAATCCGTCATCAGCTCAGCATGCAGAATTCATGAGGCGGTCAAGCATCTTGCTCTGAGGGTCACCTGTTCGCTTTGGGGAGCGGCATTTATCTCCACAAAGGACTTTTTCTCCCTGGAATCTCCTGCAGCCTCAAATCTTCTTCCGCTGTTTGGATAATGGTGTATTCAGCATCGACGAGAAACGGCTCTTCTGAAGTCCCCCATTTTAGCATCATAAATGTTTTTTGCACACAGAGAGACAACATTTCTGGCAAATTTTCACAGGGAGTTCGAAGTGAAGACCCCAAAGCCGACAGTTTCATTTCGGGTGCCCCTCAGCAGGCCTCTGGTTGGCCTCTGTGAGAACAGGATGCTGAGCTGTGATTCCTGCATGGCAGGGGGTTGGACTAGATGACCCCTGGGACCCTTCCAACTCTGTGACTAGATGGGCCATTAGCCTGATCCCGCAGGGCTACCCTTACCTTCTTATGTATAGTTGAGTAATGCCAAAAAGTCTCAAAAAGTAACATTGGAAGAGCTTTCTCGATTTCTCGCATATTTAGGGATGGACAACTTTAATAATTTCAGTTCCTCTCAGCTTCCATTGTTTCCACACCTTAAGTTCGCGTCACCATGTTTTTTTCCAAAGCCCACATGGAAATATTTCAGCATTCTAGTCCAGATGTCTTCGAATACACACTCCTTCTTTTTTGCAAGCAATTACCCTAGACATAATAAATTTTCAGGTGTTGTTTTCACTCAGTTACGCTTCTTTAGACAAACTTTTCCCTGACAAGACACATGGACACCCACTTTTTTCGTTGGATAATTGGATCACAAAATCTTCCGAAGTGCAGGGTTTGAAACATGGCTGTGCCGGGATTCACAGCTTGCCTTGTAGGCATCAAGGCACCCGCACATTACTTATTTCATAAAATCCATGCACTGCTTGATTGTCAAAAGCACCTTAAATGATTAAACAAGAAACAAAATACAGTACTTTGAAACTTTCAAAGAAGTTGAGCTTTTAAGCTGAAAGTTCACACAAACTTTCGAAGCACCTGGGTAGCCTTGCTTAAACAAGGAAGTTTTCTTCTTTTTAATAAATCTTTTATTGATTTTCAAAAATATAAAGAACAGAAAAGAAAGAAAAGGGGAAAAAAGAATAGAGTTACATCATAATATCAAGATTACCCTGAATCTCTTGACTTCCCCCCCATCCTGTCCACGGGTCCTGTTAATTCTATTTCCAACTACATATCAATACCTTAAACCAGTGTTTCTCAACCTTTTTTGGGCCAAGGCACACTTGTTCCATGAAAAAAATCACGAGGCACACCACCATTAAAAAAGTTAAAAAATTTAACTCTGTGCCGCCCTATCCTATATAATAATGTCCCTGTGTCCCTGCGTCCAAGCTGTCCCGTGTGTCCCTGGGCTACTGCGCATGTGGCCCAGGAACACAGGGATTGGACAGCAGAGACTGCGCGCGCACACTCTCCCCCCCCTCTGCCTCCTCCAACCGCCGCTCCCGCCGGACACCGCCTCACTGCAGGGCATGTCAGGGAAGCGAGGGTGGAGGCCGGCGAAGGCCTCCTCGCAACCCTCCCTGGCCCGTGAGAGGAGCGGCGGTTGGAGGAGGCGGGGGGGGGGAGAGTGCACACGTCCTTCCTGTCGGCGGCTGGGGGAGAGGAAGGAAGGAGGAGAAAGCAAGCGCTTCTCTGAACCCTGGGATGTCTGCTTCCTGTCGGCGGCTGCGGGAGAGGAACGGAGGAGGAGAAAGCAGCCGACAGCAAGGACAGGTCCCAGGGTTCGGAGAAGCGCTGCACAAGCGCTTCTCTGAACCCCAGGATGTTCTAGCGCCCATTATTGAACGGGCTGAAATACACTAGTATTGACTATATAATTATGACTGTAAGAAACACTTGCCAATTGCTGTGTTGGTTGCAATCTCCTGTAATAAGGCTTCACAAGCCGCTGATTTCTCTGCCAGCACAATCCTTTGCTCAGCAAGTTTCAGGTTGAGCTCATCCAGCCAGCTTCTTTAAGTTTGTCTAAAACCACCCTCCCCGTGGTGGTGGCTGTTGAGAGCTGCGCTCGCCCTGCGTCGTGACCCGGCCGGCTTCCTTTCCAGTGGGTCAGTGTTGTGTATTGGTGGCCGCCAGGCACGTGACAATGCAAATCGCCCTTCTCGGCGCTGCACGTCGCGGCACACCAGCCAGCGTCTCGTGGCACACTAGTGTGCCGCGGAACAGCGGTTGAGAAACGCTGACTTAAACAAGGAAGCTTTCCACATGAGCCAAAAGGAGTTCGGTGAAGGTCCCTTCTTGATCGCACTAGGCAGGCACTGACACGTCCCATCCCATAATGATCGTTTTACTGTTTAGACCCCACACATCTGGCTGGGTTGCCCCGGTCACTCTGGGCAGCTTCCAACACATAAAAACAAAATAAAACATTAAACATTTTTAAAATTCCCTATACAGGATTGCTTTCAGGCGGCTCAGGGGTTGGATAATTCCATACCCTCCAACATTTCTCTGATGAAAATACGGACGTCCGAAGGAAAAGCGGGAAATCCGAGGATCAATTGAGAAACCTGGGCGGCTTCTCTAAATCAGGGACGTCCCTGGAAAATAGGGGCACTGGGAGAGTCTGCAGTCCCCAGCTGTTAAAAGCTCTCTGCTAATAGTCACACTGTTCAAAATCTCTTGCTAATAATGCCATTTTAAATGTGCATTTTATATTTGACTTCCATTAGTAATGTTTCCTTTTGAAATGTTAAGATTGTTAAATGTGCATTCCGTACTTGACCCCCTCTGCAAGGTTTTCTATTTTTGTTTCCTGTTCATTACGTAGCTTTGAATGTATGCTTCATACTTGACTTTCTTCTGTTATGTTTTATTCGGGATTGTTTTATTTGATGTTTTAATTACCGTAATGTAGGTTGTAAACCACTCTGAGCCCCCACCCCCCAAATATAAAGTGCTATAGAAATGTAAAGAATAATAAAGACTTCCGAGCGCAGGGCTTACTGCATTGGCCTGAATATAAGCAACACCCCCCCCCCCCAATTCCGACCGTGAAAAGTTAAAGTGCGGCTTAAATTCACAACCTTACAAAAATAGGCTTTGACGATATCGCTGCTGAAACAGACATACGGTAAAACAGAACAAAAAATATGTTTTATTCCTGATTTGTGAGCTTGAGTGCCTGCGGAATTGTAGCAACTGAATAGCGATTTGCGTTTTTAGTGATTGTACTGTAACTTTTGGGGGCTTGCAAGATCGAAGGCTTAAATTGGCTCCGAGTTGCAATTCTACCAACCGCAGCGATTTTCAGCCTGTAACCCAATTTTAAGGGAACGGTTTATATTCGGGTATTGTCTTTTTTCTCTCTCTTTGAATTTTGAAGGTGCCGCTTATTTGCAGGTGGGGCTTATATTTGGGTCAATATGGTATATGCTGACAAGGCCTCGATCCTGTCAGCAATTGGGCTGTAAAGATAGGGTACTTTCTATAATATGTGGTGGTCATGTAAGGTAGTAAAGGGCTTCTGGGAAATGATATATAATGAATTGAAAAAAATGTTTAAAATAATGTTTATTAAAAAAACCAGAAGCCTTCTTGCTAGGTATAACAATATCAATTATTATTATTATTATTATTATTATTATTATTATTATTATTATTTTCTACCCCGCCCATCTAGCTGGGTTTCCCCAGCCACCCTGGGAGGCTTCCAACAGAAGGTTGTTGTTGTTTAGTCATTTAGTCATGTCCGGCACTTCGTGACCCCATGGACCAGAGCAAAACGTATTTTAACAGAAGGTTAAAAATACATAAAAACATCAGTCATTAAAACTTCCCTAAACAGGGCTGCCTTCAGCTGTCTTCTAAATGGCATATAGTTGATTACAGTGGTACCTCGGTTTACAAACACAATTGGTTCCGGAAGTCTGTCCTTAACCTGAAGCGTACTTAACCGGAAGCAAACTTTCCCATTGAAAGTAATGGAAAGTAGATTAATCCGTTCCAGACGGTCCATGGAGTACTTACGGTAAACTGAAGCGTACTTAACCTGAAGCAATCTTTCCCATTGAAAGTAATGGAAAGTAGATTAATCCGTTCCAGACGGTCTGTGGAGTACTTAAACTGAAAATACTTAAACTGAGGTATGACTGTATTTCTTTGAAATACCAAAAGACTTAAAAAGACTATTTATGTATGTGACAACAGCTGCAAGAATGTTATTAGCTCAGATGTGGAAGGAAAAGAGACTTCCAACAAAAGAAGATTTGGCTACCAAAATGATGGACTCGGCCGAAATGGCAAAGATGACCGTGAAGGCCAGACACCAAGAGGACGAGAAATTTAACCAAGAATGGAGAAAATGTGTAGAATACCTTAAAAACCACAGTAATTACTCAGGAACATTGGCAAGATTGTGATAACATTTGTGAGGTAATATGAACTAAAGTAGAAAAGAAGGAGATGAAATAGAATGGATAAATATACTGTAATTAAATGCAAGAAGAGAGGATTAAATTTGGAAACCAGGAAGGGACGGGGGGGGGGAGTCCGAGGGGTTTGTATAATCCCAGTATTGTACATATGAAAAATGTTTGGAACGTATAGAAATAATGTTCTTATAGTTCAGTTCAGTTTTTATTACAGCAAAAGCCAGCAATACAGAATAACATAATTCCAAATGAAAGAAAATCAGCAATAACATCACCAGAAATAAAACAATTACACAAAAGGGATTTGCAATGTGTCATTCAATAGAAGGGATTTACGTTTCTTGATAGCTAAAGTGCAGAATTTAGCCACCTCATATGACACTGGGCTTGAGGAATCTTCCAGAAGGAATTTTCGTAAGAGTTCGGGGGGGAAATTCCAAATAATTTTGCAAGGGTGTAAATTTTGATAAAAGGGGTAAAATAAGTCGAGCTCGTTCTTCACTATAAAATTCACAAAATAAAAGAATGTGAGTGACAGATTCTACCTTGTTAGACATGCAAGGGCAAAGGCGCTCATGAATTGGTACCCGCATAAATTTACCGTACAGCACCGCTGAGGGCATTGCCTCAAAGCGGGCTCTAGAGAAGGCCCATCTATAAGCTTTGTTAGAGATGTTAGATAAGTAAGGGGCAGCTGTAAAATTAGGCCACGATTTTAGACATCTATAATTCTCCGGGAGTAAGGCATCTTCTTGTTGTAATTCGACATCGTAAAGTCTCTGAGTAATAATTATTTTTGCCTTGTTCAGAGTTCCATTCAAAAGATCTTCAGGATTTAGGCCAATTTGTTTGATCTTGTTAGTTATTTGCATAAGCCAGGGTGGGTAGGGAACTGCGGCCAGGAAATGAGGTAGCATTCCCTTTGGATTGTAATGGATTTTCAACCAGAGGGATATTGCTTGCTCCCAGACTTTTAGTTCCACTCTGGGAAGTCCTGCCTCTTGCCTCAACACTGCCTTAGGTGTGCTCCGAATAGTGATCTTAAAATTTTTGATTGTACTGTTTCAAGGGTCTTAAGATTGGCCGAAGGTCCGATTTGAGAGCCATACAGGAGCTGGGCTAAAGATTTTGCCTGAAAGACTTTTAGGGCCATAGGAAGGAAGCCGGAGCCTTTTCTTCTGAATAATCTAAGTATGGCATTTGCACTTCTTCCTGCTGAAGTAGCTGATGCGGTCAAGTGTGTTGACAATTTGGCATCGTAGGAGAAGGTTATGCCTAAATATTGGAAGATCTTAGTTTGTTCTATGGCGTTTCCCTTTATACTCCAATTGTCTTCCTTAAAGGAACGGTCGAAACGTACAATTTTAGTTTTGGCAAAATTAATTGTTAACAATTCGGTGTTGCATTGGTCGCTAAACTTCCCTAAGGCACGTTTCAAACATTCTTATAAAAAAACTGAAAGTAAAAAAAGAAGTCCCGCACAGAGTGCATTTCAGTAATCCAGTCTGAAAAGGATTCTTGCTGCAGTTGTTGCACACATAAACAGTTGTTGATCTCCCTTTGGTATCTCTTCACCCACTAGACCCCCCCCCAAAAAAAAGCTCAAAAATGGAAACAGCAAGAGATACCAAGGAAAGAAGCGTGGCAGGTGAAGATGATAGACTTTGCAGAATTGGCAAAGCTGCCTGGAAAAATCTGAAACCAACGTGGTCAAGCTTTCCAAAAAGTCTGGAGTAAATTTAAATAATACTTGTATAAATATGGCTGGAGCTGCCCAGAGTGGCTGGGAAAACCCCACCGGATGGGCAGGGTATAAATAATAAAATTATTATTATTATTATTATTATTATTATTATTATTATTATTATTACTACTACTACTACTACTACTACTACTACTACTACTTGAAGGACCATTGCAAGCAATTCACAATGATAATTGTCACTACCCTTTGGTTTTAATTTTAAAATTGTTATATTATGAATGAGTGAAACGTAAAATGGCAAATGTATAAATGCTATGCTATACAAATGATTTTGAACAGACTCTTCTTATGATATGCTCTTCCATTATGTTTAGAGGCATTGACTCTGACAGCGGAGGCACAAGTGCTAATGATGCAAAGCACATCAAAATGCAAATTGAACCAAGTCTCTCCCTGATCCTGTCCTCTTAGTCCCATTCTTTCTCAATCTGAAAGCCATGAGCCGTTTGCCTTTCCTTTTAGGGAAGGCGCTGCAACCCTGTGATCTATTCAGCTGCTTTTATTTCCACCTTTTCCAGCTTAATTATACGCTTCTTCTTTTTTTGAGACGGGCAGCCAGAGCTGAGTACAGTTGTTCCCCTGGAATTTCTCAGGTGTTTGCTTCAAGGCTCCAGATTCTGCTTCAATGTAATGTTCACTGTGGCAACACAGCGGGGAATAATATCAGTTTCCTGGAATCCAAATGTACTTTTCATTTCCCTCTGGTCTTCATAAAGGAAAATACTTTTCCAAAGGAACACAAGGGGAGGGGGGAGAGGGAGAGAGATCAAAATATTTTAAGGTTGCATTATATGATGGTGAGTACCACAGCATCTTTAAAAGCAGAGACATCACCATGCCGACAAAGGTCCGTATAGTTAAAGCTATGGTTTTCCCAGGAGTGATGTATGGAAGTGAGAGCTGGACCATAAAGAAGGCTGATCGCCAAAGAATTGATGCTTTTGAATTATGGTGCTGGAGGAGACTCTTGAGAGTCCCATGGACTGCAAGAAGATCAAACCTCTCCATTCTTAAGGAAATCAGCCCTGAGTGCTCCCTGGAAGGACAGATCGTGAAGCTGAGGCTCCAATACTTTGGCCACCTCATGAGAAGAGAAGACTCCCTGGAAAAGACCCTGATGTTGGGAAAGATGGAGGGCACTAGGAGAAGGGGACAACAGAGGACGAGATGGTTGGACCGTGTTCTCGAAGCTACGAACATGAGTTTGACCAAACTGCGGGAGGCAGTGGAAGACAGGAGTGCCTGGCGTGCTCTGGTCCATGGGGTCATGAAGAGTCAGACATGACTAAACGACTCAAAAGAAAGTCTTTCTCCAGGAATTGCACAGTGGAAGTGGCTGCTGCAGGAGGCAGAGACGACCACCAGTCCAGATGGCTTTAAAAGAGGATCAGACACATGCAAGGAGAAGAGGGCACTGGCAGAGGAACAGGAGTGAGGGGGGATCCCGGTGGGGTGCCATCATGGCTGCCCCCCGCCCACGCTGGGCACCCCACCCCCACAGGTGGTGCGCCATGCTTATCTAACATCACTAAATCTCGGGAGGTGGTGGACTCTCCTTCCTTGGAAGTTTTTAAGCAGAGGTTGGATGGCTATCAATCATGGGTGCTTTATTGAGATTCCTGTATTGCAGGGGGTTGGACTAGATGGCTTTTGGAGTCCCGTCCTCAGAGGTTGGATGGTCACCTGCCAGGGCTTCTTCAGCAGCAGCTCCTGCATTTTAGGGGCTTGGACTAGATGGCCCTTGGCAAGGAAAGGACACGGCAAGCAGGTCTGAGCAGAGCAAATGCACAGCATGGCACAGAGCCAACTGGGAGAGCAGTGCTGCCTGCCAAAGAGTGAGATGGAAGTGGGTTTCTTGAGCGCTTCTCCCACAGCCTGGGAATCTGCCTTCCTGCGTGACACAGAGCTGAGAAGAAACCAAGACCTCAGCACCTCTTCTTCTTCTTCTTCTTCTTCTTCTTCTTCTTCTTCTTCTTCTTCTTCTTCTTCTTCTTCTTCTTCTTCTTCTTCTTCTTCTTCTTCTTCTTCCCCAAAGCTCATCTCCACCTGGGCTTTGCCTGCTGCATCCACAAGGACCTGTTTCAGTGGAATCTGCAAAGAGAGGATTCTAGCAAGTGAAATACAAAAGCCGCCTTTTGAAAGAAAAAAAAAAGAGTCCACCAGAAAGGAAGTGGGAAAGGGAAGCTCTGAAGCAGGCAGAAGAAATGGAGATGAATATGCCTTTATCCGTGTGATAAAGCCTGAACTGCTTCCTCTGTCTCTCTGTGTAAAGAGGAAGGAGCAGAGGCAGCCTGGGTGAATGCAGAATGAAGGCAGGAGAGAGAGAGAGAGAGAGAGAGAGAGAGAGAGAGAGAGAGCACTCTAGCAACAGGGGGAAAAAGGCGATTCAGGGAGAAAGAACAGATGCAAGATGAGTATCAAAGCCCATCAATTCTGCATTTGCTGGCAGGGCCTGATAAATCGCCTGCTTCTGAAGCCACAGAACAAGGCCTCCTCCTTGGGCGAGGAACCAGGCATACTTTGTAGGGCACTGCAGCTGTGAGGGGAGGCAAAGAAACTCATGAAGAAGAGGCCAGGCTGCAAGAAATGCTGGGGGCCTTCATCCCTCTCTGACACCTCAGAGCCTTCAAGGTACCAGCACATGAGAAGGTGGGATTATGAGAGTCTTTGCACTGACAAAGCTATTAAAACTGGGGTGTGCCTGTGGGGGCATTCTAGGCATGGGAATGCTGTGCCCCACCTTGGATTTGACACCAAAACTCATGGGCAGCCAATGAAGCTGGTAAGAGTCAGGAAAGATGAAAGGAAGGACTTCCTTAGACAGTGCCTTGATCAATTATGGTATGATGTGTCGGTGATCTGTTGTTGGTGATGGCAACAACCCACACCGGTAGCTGACTGTAAGAGGGGATTGGGCAAATTCATGGAGAAGAGGGATGAAGGAGGAGGAGGAGGAGGAGAAGAAGAAGAAGAAGAAGAAGAAGAGGAAGAGGAAGAGGAAGAAGAAGAAGAGGTTTGAAATATACTCGGAGTTGAGAGTGAATTTCATGCTCTTTATTCAGCTCGTAGTCATCAAGGAGAAGAAGAGAAGAACGCCCTTTCCCCAAAACCACCTGCTTATATACATTATTTACACAATGGGCTTTGCGTGATTGGCTACTTCAGGGCTACACCTGTGGGCCAATCAGTTTGTGGATTGACTTCTGCCAGCAGCCTGATTGGCTACTCCTGCAGGCCAATCAGGTTGCGGATTCACTTCTGCCAGCCGCCTGATTGGCTACTCCTGCAGGCCAATCAGGTTGCGGATTCACTTCCACCTGGAGTTGGATTGGGTGGCTCCTGCAGACCAATCAGACTGCTGATTCTGGATCCTATTGTTCTATGATTCAGCTCAGTACATAACAAAGTTGTTATTCTATTGATGGCTGTAATCCAGGATGTGTCTGCTCTGCCTCCACAGAAGCAGCAGTTCTTCTGAATATTAGCTGCTGAAAACCACAGGAGGGGAGAGGGCTCTGGTGCTCAGATCCTGCTTGCAGGCTTCTCACAATGGGCACCTGGTTGGCCACTGTGAGAACTGGATGCTGGACTGGATGGTCTATTGGCCTGATCCACTAGGCTGCTCTGATGGTCTTATGTAAAGCTGTTGAGAAACGAGCACAGTCCTCCAAGCGGTGGAAGCAGGAAGAAGAAGAAGAAGAAGAAGAAGAAGAAGAAGAAGAAGAAGAAGAAGAAGAAGAAGAAGAAGAAGAAGAAGAAGAAGAAGAAGAAGAAGAGTTTGGATTTGATATGCCGCTTTATCACTACCCGAAGGAGTCTCCAAGCGGCTAACATTCTCCTTTCCCTTCCTCCCCCACAACAAACACTCTGTGAGGTGAGTGAGGCTGAGAGACTTCAGAGAAGTGGGACTAGCCCAAGGTCACCCAGCAGCTGCAGGTGGAGCAGCGAACCTAGTTCCCCAGATTACAAGTCTACCACTCTTAACCACTACACCACACTGGCTCTGACTACACCACACTGACTTCCACAGGAAGTCCAGAACAAGCTGAGCACCCAAACTTCGTATTCCACAGTCATTTGCACATTGGGCAGGGTTACGCTCCATCTAAGCAAGACCTCCATGCGACAGGTAGTGAAACTGTAACTCGCTGCCACAGGAACAAATTCACGGAGTTGGAGGGGACTATCGATGGCCAGTAGCCAGGTTGTCTCTGCTGTGTCTCCAAAGTTGGAGGCAGCAACGCTTCTGAATACCAGCTGCAGCAGGAAATTGCAGGAGGAGAGAGAGTTGCTTTTGTGCTCGGATCCTGTTTGTGGGTTTCCCTGTGAAGGGCATCTCATTGGCCTCTGTGAGAACAGGAGGCTGGACTAGGTGGGCCATGGCCTGATCCAGCAGGCTTTTCTGGGGTTCTTATTGTGGGATGGAACACTGGGGCAGACAAGTCACAACAGTTCCTAGAGTGTCCACTAACAGGAACTCACCTGGAGGGACACCTGACTACAGGTCAGTTCCTGTTCCCTCCAGATATGCAGATGAGATGGATTAGCTGACTTAAGCCCCTAACCAGCAGCCATTCTCTCTCTTAGCTACTTCCTCCTTCGATGGGAACACATCTCCAGAGAATCTCCAGTTAGGATGGTTCTCCCTCTTGGCCTGCTGCCAAGAGTGAGACCAAATGGAGCCTCGCTTTACTAAGTAGTCTCCACATGTATATACCATAGCTGCCAAGTTTTCCCTTTTCTCGCGAGGAAGCCTATTCAGCATAAGGGAATTTCCCTTAAAAAAAGGGAGAACTTGGCAGCTATGGTATATACTTGTAACTTTTCTAAGCAAGCCTGCCTTTCTGAGATTATGCTGTTAACTGAGGATGAAACTGTAAGTAAACTCTATCTTATTTTATAAACACTGTGTTGTGTATTTATTTTAAGAGGGACAAAGGGGACTTTGCCAGGAAGTGTAATTTTAAAGTATAAAGTATAATATTGTTATAGAGGTTCTAGCGAACCTAACGCTCACGCTTTGCTGCGCACAAAAGGGGAATGTCACTCTGCTGATATTGGAAGCTTGCTAACACAAGCTTGGATAGGATCTATCTAATAATATATCCTAATCCACATCCCTAACATTCCCACACTTATGAGAGAGGAAGTGGAACGTTTGTTGTGTGGAGCACCAAACTCACCAGTGAGAGGACAGAACTTTTGCTGCAGGCCCCCTCTTATGAAAGAGTGAGGAAATTTCTCTGCATATGTCACCCAGCTCCCATTTCCAGGCATTCCACAGTTCATGTTGGACTCCCCAGCCCTCAACCTGCTGCCTTATTTGTATTAGTTCCTCCAGAAATCTCACTCTCTCCTAATATCTGCTCCTCATATTTCATTATCCGTGTGCTTTATTAAAATCATTGTGCAGTGATTAGAATTTTAAATGTGTTTAAAGAGACCCCAAAGAGATGAGCGGAATGTTAATAGAATTTAAGACACTCCATTAGCAACTTTATGCCATATTTACAAAATTCACAGACGAAAGCATTTAATTATATATGTTGATGCAATCTGAGCGTAAGAGTCCATCAGCGAATTAGCATCAACATTGCAATATTTAGTTTTAAGGTTAAACACTGTATCATCCTCCATGTTTGCTGGAATGACTCATTTATTAAAGCTGTCAAATTCCTGCAGCTCCATTCATCACAATGAAGCTGACAGTTTGAAAGGAAGGCGCTTGCTGAGCTGGAGGCGGATACGGCGCTCTGAAGACTTCCCTGAGCAGCTGCAGGAATCATAGCATTGCAGAGTTGGAAGAGACCCCGAGGGTCATCTAGTCCCACCCCCTGCAATGCAGGAATCTCAGCTAAAGCATCCATGACAGAAGGCCATCCAACCTCTGCTTAAAACCCTCCAAGGAAGGAGAGTCCACAACCTCCAGAAGGAGACCATTCCACTCTCAAACAGCTCTTACAGTCCGGAAGGATGCTTTAGTTGAGATGCCTGCATTGTAGGGGGCTGGACTAGATGACCCTCAGAGTCCCTTCCAACTCTAGAATGCTATGATTCTATGATGGTTATTTGCAATTTCCTCTTTTGTCATTTGATTGCATTGCTTTGTGTCCTTCCTCTGTGGCAGGAGAAAACAGGCTGGCTCCACCCTCCATGTATTTGAAGACGGCGCTCATGTGACTATACTATATTCAGCAGAGAATTGTGTCCTTTTGTTGCTCACTCCCACCCTTTGCAAACAGAATTTTATTCCCATGAAGGAGAAAAGCATGTTTTCTTTGAAGAATAGCTATGATGATAAACACGATAAGGAAGTCTATGCAGAGGACTGGATAAACTACTTGGAGGTGTTAAAAATACACTGTAAAGTAGAGCTACCAAAGTGCAGTCGAGTGACGGTCTTTCCTTATTGGATAAATTGGGGGTGCAAAAACAGCATTCTGATAGTGTAGGATTAAGGCTGTTGGGCAGTCACCCAATCTTAAGATAAGGATTGCCACATTTTAAGAAAGACAAGATTTTAGTTCCTTCAATAGTAGCATGGATAATAAGCATTATGGTAACCCTTCTATCACAGTGATGGAAGGATGGAAATACTATATATTCTCCTGCTTCAGAACCATTAAATGAACAGAAGTCTTGACCTGCATGGAATATGGTTTCTCTAAGTCTGACACCATCTTTGTGAGGATCAAGAGCAGGCCTTTAGATTCTACAGGAATCACATTTTAACAGTGTATACTTCTTTTGAAGAGCATGGTCCAGGGGGCTTCTGCCAGTGGCTCTCCTACTCAGATGTGGGCCCAACTACTCAGATGTTGTTAATTTATTATTCTTTTTTTTAATTATAATAGGACGTTATAAGATAAAGCAGACATCCCCAAACTTCGGCCCTCCAGATGTTTTGGACTACAATCCCCATCATCCCTGATCATTGGTCCTGTTAGCAAGGGATCATGGGAGTTGTAGGCAAAACATCTGGAGGGCCGCAGTTTGGGGATGCCTAAGATAAGGTAATGATATGTTGTTACAGCTGGAAACAAAATTTCTTTATATTTTCACTTGTATAAAATGATTAAAAACTTTAACTTTGCTTCAAAATGCGAGTTTTTGGCTTTTTTTTAGTGTATTTCAAACAGATCTCAATTTACCAAGCTAAACATCAACCAATCATAAAAATAATTGCAGATTTGGATTCCTCATGTGCAATAACATATTTTTAGAACCCCTCATTGAGCAAATTCAAAAAATAAAATAAAATTCGTCCTTAAATGACACGCCCGATCCAGGCAGGCTCTGGCCAAGCAGGGCTGGCCCAAGACAGTCTACTGCTTGAGGCAAAATATGGAAGCGGCGCCGTCCCACTGCCTCCACCTGAGGTGACAGGAGGTTGCCAGAGGAAGCCCCAGGGTCTTGAAGGCAGTGGGGGAGAAGAAAAGGGGTCTCTTTGCCTGCAGTGGTGGGTCCTGCACTCCCCGGGGGCTTTCAGAGCCATCAAGAGAAGGGGAAGAGGAAGAGGAAGGGGAAGGGGAAGAAGATTCCACCTGAACATTAGGAAGAACTTCCTGACAGTAAGAGCTGTTCAACAGTGGAATTTGCTACCAAGGAGTGTGGTGGAGTCTCCTTCTTTGGAGGTCTTTAAGCAGAGGCTTGACAGGCATATGTCAAGAATGCTTTGATGGTGTTTCCTGCTTGGCAGGGGGTTGGACTGGATGGCCCTTGTGGTCTCTTCCAACTCTACGATTCTATGATTCTATGATTCTAGGTGAGCAGGTGGTTGTTGAGGCTCCTTCCATCTACCATACCTTCCAGGTTCCCCCAGCTTGCCACCTGAGGCACCTGAGAAGGTCGGCCGTGAGACCAAGGCAGAATAGAGTGGGACCATTGCCGCCCTTGATCTGGACACTACCCGGTATATTTCTGTAGATGCAGCCTTGAAAACATGAGCTTCCTTTGGTCCTGTGGTGCGAGGAGGAGGGCAGAAATGCCAGCCACCAGTCAGCAGAAGAATGGATCTGATCCTGGCCACTGAGGTGGCTGGAAGGAAGGTCCCAGATAACCTCTTGGATGTTGCCGCTTATGCAAAGGCTAGTTTAAGGCGTCCGCCAAAGGAAAAAGGAAGCCTTTCTTATCCTTGGAGGTGGTGAAATGTCCTTTCTTGTGTCCTGCTATTCACCTGTCCGTTGTGACTGAACAATCTCACTGTTGTTGCTGAAAACAGTCGGAAGAACCCAATCATCTTGAAGGCTGCTGGTCTTCCTTTAGGCAAATTGGCCCACGAAATGCCTTGGCAAAGCGGCAAAGAATTTGATGCCACGCTTGGGACTGAGAGAGGCAAACATCTCTCTACCAGCTCATTTCAACATCTCCTCCTCCCTTTGCTAGTCCCAAAATGGAGGCATCCGAAAGCAAGGAGGATTTTGTTGATGAATCCCTGATCCGAAATCAATGAGAACAGCATTGCTGGAAGCCACTTTCAATTAATTAATTAATCTAAATGGGAAGGAATAATAAAACCTGCCTGGCTGAGGAGGGGGCTGAGGAGGGG
The DNA here is from genome assembly GCF_965207765.1 of Zootoca vivipara. Classification (NCBI taxonomy): domain Eukaryota; kingdom Metazoa; phylum Chordata; class Lepidosauria; order Squamata; family Lacertidae; genus Zootoca; species Zootoca vivipara. The sequence continues at coordinate 134,167,754 of NC_142582.1, read as the reverse complement.
GTCAGGGAGGGGAAAGGCGCCGGCAGAAGAGGAGGAGCTCATGTCGCTTTTGGGGGCCGAAGCTAGTGAGTTGGCGAGCTTTGCATTTTGATTGCCTTGATGTTCTGTTCCAGAGTTTAATTATGTGGAAGAGGATTACTAGATCCTTCAAAAGCCTTCGAATCAACAGAGTTGGCACCGCAAAATGTTGCAGGCGCCTTTGCCAGCAGCAGAGAGGAAGGCTTTTCTGTGCAGCCGAGCTTTCTGCATGGAGAACTGGGTGCTTCTATCTAAGCAGAGACTGGAGGGGAGGGGCACTCACAAAAGCCAGCTCATGCTCTAGGACCCACCCCATTCCCATGCCAGGTTCCTGGGCCAGGAGGAACTCCTCAGCAAAGCCAGAGATGGACTTGCATAAGAACATCAGAAGAACCTGCTGGATCAGGCCAGTGGTCCATCCCGTCCAGCATCCTGTTCCCACAGTGGCCAACCAGATGCCCTAAATGGGAAACCCACAAGCAGGCCCCAGCGCAAAAGCATCACTCTCCCTTGAGTCCTAGTGCTGCAGACAGACAGACAGACAGACAGACAGACAGACAGACAGACAGACAGACCAGAAGGCAGCAGTCCCTGGGCTTGAACTATGGCTTGTATAATACCATAATATTTTTCCATCTCCGCCGCATCAAGCAGTTGGTCCCTTACCTCTCTCGCCCCGATCTGGCCACAGTGATCCATGCGACGATCACCTCCAGGCTTGACTATTGTAACTCGCTCTACGCAGGGTTGTCCTTAAAGCTGACCCAGAAACTCCAGCGGGTGCAGAATGCCGCGGCGAGGCTCCTTACAGGGTCCCGGCCGTGGGATCACATTCATCCAGTGCTTTACCAGCTGCACTGGCTCCCGGTGGAGTACAGGATCAGGTTTAAGGTGCTGGTTTTGACCTTTAAAGCCCTATGCGACTTGGGACCCTCGTACCTACGGGACCGCCTCTCCTGGTATGCCCCGCGGAGGACCTTAAGGTCCACAAACAACAATACTCTGGAGATCCCGAGCCATAAGGTGGCTAGATTGGCCTCTACTAGAGCCAGGGCCTTTTCAGTACTGGCCCCAACCTGGTGGAATGCTCTTTCCCAGGAGACCAGGGCCCTGCGGGATTTGTCATCTTTCCGCAGGGCCTGCAAGACAGAGCTGTTCCGCCTGGCCTTTGGGTTAGACTCAGCCTGACCCCTGTGTTTTTCTCCCTCATGGCTTGGATTTATGGCCTACTTGAAATGAGGCTGCACGTTAAATTTTAATACTGTATTTTAATCTGTATTTTAACTAATTGTTTTTATGTTTTATTGTGGTTCTGTTGGTGTCAGCCACTTATGGCCTACTTGAAATGAGGCTGCACTTTAAATTTTAATACTGTATTTTAATCTGTATTTTAATTAATTGTTTTTATGTTTTATTGTGGTTCTGTTGGTGTCAGCCGCCCTGAGCCCGGTTTTTGACTGGGGAGATCGGGGTATAAATAAAAATTTATTATTATTATTATTATTATTATTATTATTATTATTATTTCTGAGGCAATGAGTTCTCACCTCAAGGTAAGATTTGTTACACTGAAAGGGACAATGTCTTTGTGGTATCTTTAGGGTACATGGTTTTAGGGTACATCTTTAGGGTACATGGTTTTATTTGCACATCACCCCAATATTCAAGAGGTGAGAGATCCCAGGGGTTCCAGGCACTTATCCAGGTTTGGTTTCCTTGGAGTGAAAGTTAGCGTAGACTGTGGTATCTTTAGGGTACATGGTTTTATTTGCACATATATGCAACCTGGGCATAAATGGAGGTGCTTGCAGTTTTAAGACCCTAGCAGACATTGCTTCTCCATTAGTCACAAGGCCCAGTCCCTTAGTTGTAGCTCTTGAATCCTGGCTCCTTCTTTGGGGAGGTTGACGAGGACGCTTGAGGGGCCAGCCAAGGTCCTTGCCTTGTCTGGCTAGTTCAGCAACCTCCTTCATTCGATTCCAACCCTCCCTGGGTACAGGACCCCAAGAACTGGAAAAGCTCAGGGCATATTCTAAACTGACACACACTCAAACCCAGAACCTCATTTTCCTCTCTGCTCCTTTCCAAGCAAGGGATTGTCTGTTTGCCCCAAAATCTGTGCTTTTCCTGGAGGGTTTGGTTATGTGAAGGAGGACACAGCGGAGGAAGCTTTTGCATAAGTAACCTGAACAAGAGGGAGGAGTTCTGCTGGGATCCAGAGGGAAGTGAAGCCTGTGGGAAGGATTGTTATGGAGTAGGGCCCAGTCACCGTGCTCCCTTATAAAATTATAGGGACCCAGGTGGCACTGTGGGTTAAACCACAGAGTCTAGGGCTTGCTGATCAGAAGGTCGGCGATTTGAATCCCTGCAAAGGTGTGAGCTCCCGTTGCTCGGTCCCAGCTCCTGCCCACCTAGCAGTTCAAAAGCACACCAAAGTGCAAGTAGATAAATAGGGACCACTCCGGCGGGAAGGTAAACGGTGTTTCCGTGCGTTGCTCTGGTTTGCCAGAAGCAGCTTTGTCATGCTGGCCACATGACCCGGAAGCTGTCTGCGGACAAACGGCGGCTCCCTTGGCCTATAGAGCGAGATGAGCGCCGCAACCCCAGAGTCGGACACGACTGGACCTGATGGTCAGGGGCCCCTTTACCTTATTATTATTATATAATTATTATAATTATTATTTGTACCCCACCCTTAGGAAAGAAACACAGCGGGTGTCCTTGATGACTGGATTGGAGTAGGATGCTGCCAGATGCCCTCTCTCTCACCAACATTTTCAGGCTCAGATGAAGTCAAAACCTACTTCTGATGGGGCAGTTTTTACAATCCTGCTCTCCTTTTGGCCACCGGATAAAGGAAAGGGGGCCTCATCGCCTCCAGCAGGGCTCTTCTTCTTACGAGGTTAATGGACACGACTGACTTGCCCCCGTTAATTTTAGTGGGTCTCCTAGTAAGTAGGACCTTGTTGAATACTACCCAAGCTTTGTGCTTTGAAAGATTTTTTTTTGAGGAATCAGAACATTATACAATGTGCCAAGCAAAGACCCAAGTAGAGACTTGCCATTATAGATCCAGGATGTATAGTTAGATATTACTCTGGAACATAGAAAGGTTCAATCCAAGAAGAAAATGAGAATGTTATTTTTTCTGACGCAAAGAGGGCTAAAAGTAATGAGTATTCACATGTAATCGGGGACGTGGGTGGCGCTGTGGGTTAAACCACAGAGCCTAGGGCTTGCCGATCAGAAGGTCGGCGGTTCGAATCCCTGCGATGGGGTGAGCTCCCATTGCTCGGTCCCTGCTCCTGCCCACCTAGCAGTTCAAAAGCACATCAAAGTGCAAGTAGATAAATAGGTACCGCTCCGGCAGGAAGGTAAATGGCGTTTCCACGTGCTGCTCTGGTTCGCCAGAAGTGGCTTTGTCATGCTGGCCACATGACCTGGAAGCTATACACCGGCTCCCTTGGCCAATAATGCGAGATGAGCGCGCAACCCCAGAGTCGGCCACGACTGGACCTAATGGTCAGGGGTCCCCTTACCTTTACCTTTTATTCACATGTAATCAGGACCAAATAAAATCAGATTTGGTGGGAATGCGCCAGCCCAGAGTTTTTACAAATATACATCCAGCACATCCACCGCCTGGTGATATTGGCTTAGTTGTGCCTCATGAAACACGTATCCAATGAGTCACCCCCCCCCATTGCTATATGCAGGGCCTTAACCAGACATTAAGGGAGAAACCTGACGCTTTTCTCCATCCTTGGGAGATAGTCCGGCTGCACCCAAAGTTTCTCAAGCTGCCACCTTTCCCTTTGTGCCGTGTTTTCACTTGCAAAGCTCCTCCTAGCTGATTCCACCCATTTTCCATTTCTCTTTTTGAGGAGCAATTTAAAAGCAAGTGAGCACCTCAGTCGGGTTCTCTCCGCCCCCCCCCGTCCCCCGCACTCCCTCTTTCTGGTGATGCACTGTGAGAAGATTCCTGATCCTTATCCAAGACAAGGGAAGACTAGCAATGTGCAGGACTGCGTGGAAATGGATTGGCAATGATTGCACAGCAGGTCGGAGGGGCGTTTCTGGGAATAACTGGCTGCATTGCGGGGCTGGTGCTCTCCAGTCAAAGAGGCAGCCCAGCTCGGAGGAGGCTGGGATCCTGAGTGAACGGCACGGAAGGAAGTGGTGGGGGTGGTAGAGAGATGCTCCTGTAATCCATGTGGCCGGTCAGGAAGGAGAAGGCAGCATACAGCCATGTTCAGACTCCGGTCAGATGTCCAGAGGTCACACTGGCACGAGAGCCACAAACACAATGCAGGAAGAGCAGATGGGCTTAAAGGCAAAGGCTGCCCAGGACTCAGCTTTCGACCACAGGATCCGTCCATTCACAATCTGGTTTTTTGGGGCGATCAGTCTCAAATGGACACGTCATAGTTCAAGGCTGTATTTCTACTGCCCTTACTAGAATAAATGTCAGGGTTGTCATTTGGGTGGGCCATCTGCCTGGGGTGCGATTTCTGCTTTGCCAGGGGACAGGGACACCAACTTGGGCCTCACACTGTGGGTGATGTCACACCATGTCACGCCAGCATTACAGCATGGTGTGCACACTCCAGGGCTGAGGCGGTGGCTGCACCGGGGCCTTTGACTCTGCCGAAGGGCCCTATGTTGGAGGCACAAGCTCCAGGTCACTTGCCACTGCAGTGCCAGAGCACCAGAGTTCAGGTGGGAGGGTAGAGGCATGGGGGTGGGGGAGAGGCCGGACACCCGTGGGCACTCACAGCAAAAAAATTGTGACTGTCTGGGCACCCCCAGCCCCCTGGAGATGGCACCAGTATCAGAGGTCCCTTCCAACTCTACTGTTCTATGACTCAAGGGTACCAAGAAGTCTCTGCCTCCTGGTTCTTTGTACAGACATAACATTTGGACTTGCAATCTACTTTCTATTTGGACTTGCAATCTACTTTCTGCATTGCCCATTGCCTTTTAGTTTTCTTGTTGTATTTATTAAGGACAAAAATGCAATAAAAGTATCTTTGAAATAGCAAAAAAAAAAAAAAAAGGTACCAAGAAATGTCCACAGGGGATTTTGTTCCATGCCACTCCAATCCCCAGGGGGTTCAAGGCGTTTGCCAGGTTTCCCCCACCTGCCTCACATCGTAGAGCTGGAACTGGAGACCCAGAGATCTGCCTGCTCTGGGCTGGATCCAAAGCTGTGACTAATGGAGAAGCAAGATCTGTTGGGGGGTGGAGATGCTGTGAGCCCCTCCAGGGCTCTGGTGCTCAGATCCTGCTTGCTGGTTTCCCATAATGGGCATCTGGTTGATCACTGTGAGAACAGGCGAGAGAGAAGAGAAATTTCCATTTCAAAGGCAAGGTGAGGGGGGGGGGGGGAGAAAACCAGCCAGCAGTCTTAATTTGTAAAGATAATGCAAGATGGAATCATTTCTTGCCGGAATGTCTCTTTAACGGCAGCTGTGATTCATGTTGGCTGTTACAGCGCCTTCTCCTTGCTCTTTATAACCTGTGATTTGATTCCAAGAATAGGTCAAGATATAGGTAGAAAGCCATTATGGGGAATGTGATCTAAAGCAGTTAAACAGAAAATCTGCGCAATTGCTCCGGGGGAAAGGATGAGCACCGCAGCGGAGGGGAACCGAGAGGCTTTATGAAAAACTTACATTATAGATATGAAAAACACTACAAATGCCTGCGTTGTTAAAAAAGAAAAGAAAAGAAAGAAAACTGAGACAAAAAAAGCTGTGAAATGAAATTTGCTTTTTTAAGGAACAGTCACATTTCTTTCCAAGTGAAGTATACTGTATAAAGCAGAATGTAAGAGCTCTTTTTCTTCCTTCTAAGCCTGTTTTGTGCTGAAATAATACTATATAGCTGCACAAATTCATGGAATCTTTAAATTGTGGAGTGGAAAGGGACCTGAGGGTCATCTCGTCCAACCCCCTGCAATGCAGGAATCACAAGTATTGCATCCTTGACAGATGGCCCTCCAAACTCCCGTTAGAAACCTCTCATGAAGGAGAGGCACACCTTTCAGCTTCTCAACATCCTTCTTAAATCGTGGTGGCCAGAATTGGACACAGTATTCCAGGTGGGGTCTGCCATAAAACAGAAAAAAGCGAGACTATTATTTCCCTTGATCTGGACACTAGACTTCTGTTGAGGCAGCCTAGAATAACATTAGCCCCTTTTTTGCTGCTGCCTCACATTGTGGACTCATGTTCAGCTTGTGACCCACCAAGACCCCCAGATCCTTTCCACATGTACTGCTAGTAATACTGGTGCCCCCCCCATCCTATATTTGTGCATCCGGTTCTTCCTGCTTAAGTTCAGAACCTGACATTTGTCCCCATGGAAATTCATTTTGTTGGCCTGCTCCCAGTTCTCCAGTCTGTTAAGGCCACCTTGAGTTCTGATTCTGTCTCCTACAGAATTACGTAGCTCCCCCTCCCAGTTTGGTGCCATCTGCAAATTGGATGAGCACCCCTTCAATTCCTTCATCCAAGTCATTTATAAAGACCTTGAGCAACAGATCCAGGACAGAACCCTAGATCCTTTTCACATCTCCTGCTGTCAAACCACGTGCCCTCTCTTGGTGGATCTGTTTTATCTTGCACTGCATCATATCAGCCTGTTCAGAATCTTCTGTGCTTGAGCTGAGATTCCTGCATTGCAGGGGGTTGGACTAGATGACCCTCGCGGTCCCTTCCAACCCTAAGATTCTAAGATTCTATGTTATAGCTGAATGTACCATTAGAAAGTCTAGGATCATAATAATCCAGGGCAGGGAGGTGAGTCTGAGAGGGCAGGAGGAAAGGGAAGGGAATATTCTGAATCGGAGGCACTGAGGGCCCTCGGCAAGGGATCTGCTCCCCAGCGGAGGAAGGCGTCTCCCATGGAGCCTGACATAATCAAGTGCTTCAGAAAGACAGAGGTCTCTTCACAGCCTTCAGCAGGGATTCCTTCCTGTAACAACTTGACAAGGAATCCAAGACTAATTGAATAATCACACACAGCAGTTGGGGGGGGGAGGATTAATTATGGTGGAGCTGAAATGAATATTTCAACCATGATTTGCATGCAATTTCTGTGGCTGACTGACATGGCCAGTATCCGGGAAGGAACACCTTCCCATCCCCTCTCTCTCTCTCTCTCTCTCTCTCTCTCTCTCTCTCTCTCTCTCTCTCTCTCTCTCTCTCTCTGCCCATGTGACCTTCGCAAATGACTTCTTCCTGGAAGGAAATCTGGAGGAAGCCCTGACACTTCCGGGGGGACGCCAGCCTGAGCCCAATGGACCTGTACCGTGGTCCCTTGGTTCTCAAACGCCTTGGTACTCAAGCAACTTGGAACCCAAGCCTGCAAACCCAGAAGTACCGTAAATGTTTCGATTTGCGAACTGTTTTTTGTTGAAGCTGAACGTGTTCTCTTTTGAGCGCCACACTTCTAATTTGAGTGCTAGACTTCCATTACACTGAGGTCTGTCTGTTTTTGCTATTTATTTTGTGTTTTTGTTTTTGCGACTCCTTTTTTTGTTTTGTTTGTGTAACTACGTGGAACCCCGCTAGTGATTGATAGATGGTGTGACTGCAGTACATGATTTATTGCTTTCATTCTATGGATCAAGGGTCTCGTCAGATAGTAAAATTCATGCTAAATTGCTGTTTTAGGGGTTGCTTTTAAAAGTCTGGAACAGATCGATTTGTTTTGCATGACTTTCTATGGGGAAGCAAGCCTTGGTTTTGGAAGGCTTTGGTTTTGGACTTCTGGAATGGATTAAGTTTGAGAACCAAGGGACCACTGTATGTTGCCCCTTAGAGACACAAGAACATACAAAGAGACAGATGTCCCCTCTAGTCCAACCTCCTCTTCTCACAGGAGAAACCCACTGAGAAACCCACAAGCAGGATCCAAACACAAGAGGCCTCTCCTCTCTTGTAGTTTCCAGCAGCACCTGCCATTCAGAAGCATTGCCTTCTCCTATGGCGGAGAGTTCCATCATTTAGCTCTCTCCTGCATGAAGAAGGACTTCGTTTTATCTGTCCTGAATCTCCCAACATTCAGATTCATTGGATGCCCAAGAGTTCCAGACAAAAGGCAAAGGTGTACTCCACACTCTGGTAACTTCCAGATTTGGTTACTGCAACACCTTCTACGTGGGGCTTCCCTCGAAGACAACTCAGAAACTTCAGCTGGTGTAAAATTGATGGCTGGGGTTCCATTCAGTTCCCATGCAACCCCCATTTGAAAACAGCCACACTGGTACTGTGTCCAGTTCTGGGCACCGCAGTTCAAGAAGGATACTGACAAGCTGGAACGTGTCCAGAAGAAGGCAACCAAAATGGTCAAAGGCCTGGAAACGATGCCTTATGAGGAACGGCTTAGGGAGCTGGGTATGTTTAGCCTGGAGAAGAGAAGGTTAAGGGGGTGATATGATAGCCATGTTCAAAAATATCAAAGGATGTCATATAGAGGAGGGAGAAAGGTTGTTTTCTGCTGCTCCAGAGAAGTGGACACGGAGCAATGGATTCAAACTACAAGAAAGAAGATTCCACCTAAACATTAGGAAGAACTTCCTGAAATTAAGAGCTGTTCGGCAGTGGAATTTGCTACCAAGGAGTGTGGTGGAGTCTCCTTCTTTGGAGGTCTTTAAGCAGAGGCTTGACAGGCATATGTCAAGAATGCTTTGATGGTGTTTCCTGCTTGGCAGGGGGTTGGACTGGATGGCCCTTGTGGTCCCTTCCAACTCTATGATTCTATGGTTGCCAGTTCATTTCTGGGCCTAATTCAAGGTGTTGATGTTGGTCTTTGAAGCCCTAAATGACCGAAGTCCCAGATTTCAGAAAGGCCTTCTCCTTCATGACAGACCCTCTTGGGCACCGGGGTTGGCAGAGGGGACCCTCTGGGGACATCCTTCATGTTCAGAAGCCTGTGGGGTGGTGGATTGGGAGAGGGCCTTCTCTGTGGCAGCCCCTGAGCCCCTGTGGGTCCCCTCCCCACCAAGGTGCACCTGTCATCTTCATTCTGCTGAAGGCGGAGCTCTTGACTCCACCTTTGGACGCTTGAGGTGCGTGCTATTGAGACTCTCTCCCTATATTTACAGCTGAAAGCTGCTTTGATTTTTTTGATGTATATAGTTGTGTTTTGATGCTATAATCTGCTCTGGGCAATAAATAGATAAATAAAATAGCAAAGCCTTGCAGTCATCTTCAAGGCATTGATGTGGCCAGCCTTCATGACATTTTTGCAGACATTTTTGTAACATTCTTAATCTATTAATTAAAAAAAATTAAGGAGAGAAAGATGGGGAGACGGAGAGATGTCAAAGAGGATGGGATGCTCCCAGTTAAATCCGTGGTTCAGTACCCTCCATATTTTGTTGCTCCAGGACATCATACAAGGCCATCTCTCAATAAAATGACCATTCCTTCCTTCCTTCCTTCCTTCCTTCCTTCCTTCCTTCCTTCCTTCCTTCCTTCCTTCCTTCCTTCCTTCCTTCCTTCCTTCCTTCCCTCACTCTTATAATGCTTGTCATTTTCACCATTAGGGCATTATTCTGTCTTTTTGCAATCCAGTTATCCAGAGGGTTGGGGGGGGGTTTCATTTTTCTACACGGGTAGTAGTGAGGGATGTTATCTTAATTTGGAGTCCCCCCCCCAATTAGGGGGCCTCTTATACATGGGGGCATCTTATAAACAGAAAAATATGGTAATTGCCCAATGAGCCACAGATAAGGATTCTGTTCTGGTTTCTGTATGACACCTGATGAGATCGGATCTCTGACATATCCGAGGAGCACCTTTAATGGGTTTCTTGGTGGAATGTATCCTGCAATGCTCTCGGTCTCACTTCATGCAGTTGCCCGGGAAGATTTCATTGCTGGGCATGACCGAAATATGCGCATAACATCAGCAGGTGCAGCACATACTATTAGATGTTGGGCGGATCTGATTTAATCTGGTCAGAGCAAATTTTCCTTCAAAGCAACCCTGCTTCTTCCCTGTGGAACATTTTCCCAAAGCCATTTCCAAATGGCAAGAGGAAGGCCCTGACCCAGATTTATTTCCCATTAAGATGGATAACTATTTGATGCTGTATTCAGATTCATAATTAATTTTGTATATTTTGCTTGGCAGCTTGGATGTTTTTCCTTTTGTTAAAATATTTCGAAATTCAGTTTCTTGCTCTAACTGGGCCATATTTAGTCGTGAAACTGTTTGCTTGTTTTCCATAACAGGAGATACCGCAAAATAAAGGACAACCTCATCCCTTTGCACTGACTGTTTCATGATATACTTTAAAGGTCCTGTCATTGATTAATTTTGATAATTCAACTAACCCTTACTTTTTCGACAATGTTAGATTTCCCTTGAAACATTGAACTATCAATTTTGCCATTTTAAGGCATCACAGTACAGGCGGGGTATATCTGGAGTTAATTTTATCTTATATTCCAAATACTAAATTATTTTTAACACAAAGTGTGTACACGCACACACACACGCACACGCACACACACACACACACACACACACACGGTTTGAGCATATTACACCAATCCTGGCCAAACTACATTGGCTGCCAATTCATTCCCAGGCCAAATTCAAAGTGATGGTTTTGAAGCCTTCAATGGCTCAGGACTGCAATACAGTGGAACCTCGGTTTATGAACACCTCGGTTTATGAATTTTCGGTTTATGAATGCCGCGGACCCATCTGGAACGGATTAATTCACTTTCCATTACTTTTAATGGGAAAGTTCGCTTCAGTTTATGAACGCTTCAGTTTATGAACAGACTTCCGGAACCAATTACACCCATGTTTCAGTTTATGAACGCTTCAGTTTAAGTACTTCGCGGACCAGTCTGGAACGGATTAATCCACTTTCCATTACTTTCAATGGGAAAGTTCGCTTCAGTTTATGAACGGTTACTCCGCGGACCGTCTGGAACGGATTAATCCACTTTCCATTACTTTCAATGGGAAAGTTCGCTTCAGTTTATGAACACTTCAGTTTATGAACAGACTTCTGGAACCAATTGTGTTCATAAACCGAGGTACCACTGTACCTGACAAACTGCCTCTCCCCAGACCCTGAGATGGCCACATGAGGCTATTTATTCTTCATGTGCTTCTTCCACGAGAGGTCCAGAGGGCGGCAAGAAGAAATGGGCCTTTTCACACCCTCCAACATTTCCACCCCCAAATATTGGAACATCAGCGATGTGGCAAGAGAGCACCTTCCGCTCTAGTGTTCTGGCATGACCCTGGTGACTCCCCTCGGAGTGAGCATCTTTTGGTCTGGCACTCTGGAGTGAGGAGTCATGCCAGAGTTTCATCCCCCCCCCCCCAAATCCAGGACATTCTAGGATGCAAACAGAAGCTGGGATTGGCTTCTGGGATTCCAGGATGCCCCACTTAAAATGGAACAGGTGGGGAACATGCAGTGGCTCCCCACCTGTGGCATCTTCTCTGAAGTGTAGGTGGGTTCCCATGAGGCAAGACACAGGGATAACAGCAAGAACCTTCATTGAACTACAGAACTGGGAAACGGGCAAAGCAAGTGCTTATATACATCTCTGAAAGCCTGGGCCACTCAGGGGCGCAGGGAGCATCGCTACATAGCAACGCATGTGCAGCAACACTACCTAGCGACACATGTGTCGCTATGTAGCAACACTGTGCATGCGCACTACCTAGCGGGTTGCCGGCGGCTGCACTCTAGCGCCGTGATCCTCTGCTCGCGGCTGCAGCCATGGCGCTGCTCCGTATGGCGCTGGAGCAAACCGCAAGCAAGCCATGGAGTGAGGTTTTTTACCGGGCGGCTTGGGAGGCGCTGCTGCCCTGCCACCCGGTAAAAAGCCTTGCTCCACAGCTTGCTCACTCATCTGCTTGGCGCACGCTTTGCTTCTTCCTGCTCGGGCGGACGGAGGCGAGGGGCAGGCCAGGGAGTGAGCAGGCTGCGGAGTGAGTCTTTTTACAGGGCGGCGGGGCTCAGCGGCTTGGGAGTGGTGGTGGGGGCACACCGAGTGTCCAGGGTGCCACCCGGGGCAGACCGCCCCCAACGCACCCCCCTTGATATGCCCCTGGGGCCACTCCCACTCACCTGGAAGGCTGTAACTAATGACATGGTTTGTATGGGCCAAAAGATGGCTGAATAACACCACAAAATGGATGTGATGTCTCTGAACTGTCCGTGAACTGTGTTGTATAAGTGCTAACGGAATGTGGAAAACATTGTGATGTTTTGGCAAAACAGTGTGTGCTGGGAACGGTACAGAACAGCACATACAAGAAGGCATGGAGATGGGCTGCACAACATGACCTTCAAGGTAAGATAAGAGTTGGGAGATGATGCCAAGGACAAGGATGTGAGATGCCCAAAACAAGGAGTAAGGAGTTGTGTAATATCAAGCATCAGATGAACAACGATTTGCCAAGCGTGCTTTCCTCTTAGCAGGTTTCTCCCTTGCGTCCTGAGTTCGAGTGTCTTCAAAGCCCATGAAACCTTTGGTAAAGGCTGTTCTCCAACTGGAACGCTCGCAGGCCAGTGTTTCCCAATTGTCGGCATTTATACTACATTTTTAAAGATTTGCCTTGAGAGAGTCTTTAAACCTCTTTTGTTGACCACCAGCATTACGCTTTCCATTTTAAAGTTCAGAATAGATTAGTTGTTTTGGAAGACAATCATCAGGCATCCGCAGAACATGACCAGTCCAACGAAGTTGATGTGGAAGAATCATTGCTTCAACACTGGTGATCTTTGCTTCTTCCAGTACACTGATATTAGTTTGCCTGTCTTTCCAAGTGATGTGAAAATTCTTCAGAGACACCGTTGATGGAATCTTTCGAGGAGTTGGAGATGGCGTTTATAAGTGGTCCATGTTTCACAAGCATATAGTAAGTTTGGTAGTACAATAGCTTTGTAAACAAGCATTTAGGTTTCCCTGCGAATATCCTCAAACACTCTGCACTTCAATCGGGAGAAAGCTGCACTCGCAGAGCTCAGGCGATGCTGGATTTCGGCATCAATGTTGGCCCTTGTGGAACGATAACTGCCTAGATAGGAGAAGACATTCTCCAACGTTACACCATTGAGCTGGATTTGTGGCACTGCAGAGAGTTTGTTTTTTACTTGTTGGTGCAGCACTTTGGTTTTTTGGATGTGAGCGATAGGCCAAGCTTTTTGTAAGCTTCTGTGAAGATATTTAGGATGGTTTGGAGGTCACCCTCTGGGTGTGCACACACTACATTGTCCTCGGCATACTGAAGCTCTATGACGGAAGTTATGGTAACCTTACTCTTTGCTTTCAAAGAGTAAGGTGGTGCTGGTGACCTTCTAAATCATCTGGGGAGGCATTCTTGTTTTGGTTTCTTATTATGCTATATATTTTGGTGCCTTTATCTTTAAAACAGCCCTGTGCTCTTCAGATGAAGGGTGGTCTAGAAATGTAATAAACAAAATAAAAGCGTAGCTGCCACCACACTAAGCAATTAAGTTCTTACAGATGTGGAAGAGGTCTCATGCGGCAGCTGCAACAGTGCCAACTCCACCAATTGAAGTGGTCAAAGGGGAACATGTGGATCTCGTGGGGAGACTTGTCCCAAGTTGATAAGGGCTTTATATGCCAATAGTCACCCCCTGAACCTGGTGGCCGGTGCAGATCTCTGAGCATGAATCTTCTTTGCTGACAAGGTCTCACCTCCGCCAGCAATCTCTCTGCAGCATCCTGCACTGATGGCAGCTTCCAGATCAAGTGCAAATGAATGGGTTGCCTTGGGCAAGAAAAAGCAGCTAACAAATTTAGTAAATACAATGAGGATGAGGGTGACCCTTTGGGTCTCTTTGCTTCCTCCTGGGCACTTTTCCTTCTCCAGGAGGCATCCCTCCTGCATTTGCTGCTTCTTTTGCCTCTCCCTGTTGACATCTCTCTCTCTCTCTCTCTCTCTCTCTCTCTCTCTCTCTCTCTCTCTCTCTCTCTCTCTCTCTCCCCACCCAGCAGCATAGCAGCATCAACATTTCTCCTCCTTGTCACAAACGGCTAAGCCAACAGCCTAATCCTGAAAGGTACTGATTTAACAAGTGTTCTGGCCTGTGTTTGGCTTGTCTGGAAGATGTTCCCAAACAACCTTCCCTGACCGGTATTAAGCTCTAAACCACACAGGACGTGCTTCTGCCGCAGATGGAGAGAGGACAGAGGAGAGGAGAGGAGAGCGCTCTCCACGGATAAATATTAGATTAGCAAGTCTTGCAAGCGGCTGCCTGGTAAGAGGTGGGGGCTGGGATGGTCCTGATCCCCAGAGGCCTGGCAGTGGCTTCTCCTTTGAGCACACTGCCCTGTGGCATTTGAGAAGGACACTTCGGATGTGAATTTTATGGCAGGCTTCTGTCGCATACAGAACAGGAGAACAGTAGACCAGTAGACCTGAAGGAGCGTCTCCACCCCCATCGTTCTGCCCGGACACTGAGGTCCAGCTCCGAGGGTCTTCTGACGGTTCTCTCCCTGCAAGAAGCAAAGTTACAAGGAACCAGGCAGAGGGCCTTCTCGGTAGTGGCACCCGCCCTGTGGAACGCCCTCCCATCAGATGTCAAGGAAATAAACAACTATCTGACTTTTAGAAGACATTAGAAGGCAGCCCTCTTTTAGGGAAGCTTTTAATATTTGATGAATTATTGTATTTTAATATTTTGTTGGAAGCCGCCCAGAGTGGCTGGGGAAACCCAGCCAGATGGGCAGGGTATGTATAAATGAATGAATGAATGAATGAATGAATGAATGATATTAACGGTAAGAAGAGTCTACAGGGTCCAGCCAGTGGCCCATCTAGTCCGGCCTCCTGTTCTCACAAAGGCCAACCAGATGCCCATTATGGGAAACCAGTAAGTAGAACTTGAGTACAAGAGCTCTCTCTCCTCCAGAGGTTTCCAGCAACTGGCATTCAGGGGCGTTACTGCCTCAAACTGTGGACATACAGCATGTAGCCATCATGGTTAGTAGCAATAAATAGCCTCCTCCTCTTCCACCACCACCACCATGCATTTAGCTGATCCTCTTTCCAAGCCGCCTCATTTGGTGCCCATCCCTGCCTCCTGTGGGAGTGAGTTCCACAGTCACCTCTAAGCTGTGTGAAAAAGTCCTTTCTTTTATCTCTCCTGACTCTCATAACATTCAGCTGCATGCAGGGGCGTAGGAAGATAGGGGCGGTGGGGGCGGATCGCCCTGAGTGACGCGATCCCAGGGGCGCCATTGCCGCTGCCCGCCCCACCCCCAAAACATGCGCCACGTCACTGGGGACAGTGCGCCTGCTCTCTGCCCCCGGTGGCTGAGCATGAAGCTCCACCGCTGGCTGCATGCCCCTGAGTGCCAGCATGAGGAGAGAGGGAGGAAAGGTTAATCTTTATGCACTTCCTCAATGCCACACATTGTTTTAGAAACCTCCACCCCAGTGGTGGACCTTGGCTTCTTAAATTTCAGTGGTGCCCTGTGCCGTGCCAAAAATCCACTGCCCCCTGCCTCTTGTCTTCCACAGGACTTCATAGTTGCAGTGCTCCAGAAGGTCTACGCTCAATGTGACCAAACCAGCTGCAATCCCCTAGATCGGCCTTGGTTGTGTCTTGTCGCCTCTGCCTCACCTTTTCTCCAAGCTTAAAAGCCCCAAGCACTGCAACCATTCTTCATACGGCAGTTGCTCCATGCTCTTGATCATTTCAGTTGCCCCTTTCTGCCCCTTTTCCAACTCCGCAACCTCTTTCTTGAGGTGAGGTGCCCAGAACTGCGCACAGTATTCCAAATGCAGCCACACCAATGATTTGTATGATGGCATTGAGATAGCGTCAGTTTCACTTTCACTTTCAATGCACTTAGGATATGAATTCTATGATAGGCTTCTGTTGGTGGGTTGACTCTGCCCCCTGGATGACTTCCAAGTTCTGGAGCTTGTCATCCTGCTGCCAGTTTTGCTGCCAACATATAGAGAGCACCTTCCAAAAGAGACCTCACAGCACAAGCCTAACCATGTCTACTCAAAAGTAAGCCTCATTGAATTCAATGGAGCTTACTCCCAGATAAATGAGGTTGAGATGCAATTCCCCACTATCCACTGGAGCTCACAACCCCCAAAAGTTCTGGTACAGCCAACAAAGTGGATTGGAACATTTCAAAATTTGTATTTTGGAAGGAATTTATTTTCTATCTGCTAAAACTTTTTTTTGTTTTGTTTATGCAAGCCTACCTAGATATGCAATCTTATGATTATATTTACTTTGAAAATCTGTTGGTTTTATCTATGGCGTGATAAGTCTATTAAGTCAACTGTTTTCATTGTTATTTTAATGAATATTTTATATCAGCTTAGGGATATTTTTTCTGATTAAGAGACTTACAGATCTTGTTAAATAAAAAAATTCCTTCAGTAGCACCTTAAAGACCAACTAAGTTTTTATTTTGGTATGAGCTTTCGTGTGCATGCACACTTCTTCAGATACAGTGAAATGGAAGTTTCCAGGCACTTATGTAGAGAAGGGGTGGGGAGGGGTGGGGATGGGGAGGGGGGATCACTCAGAAGGGTGGTGGAAATGGGTGATTGACTGACTGATAGCTGTTGATGACCGCAAACGACTGCAAATGGTTTTGCATGAAAAAGCAAGGGTTGAGATGGCTGAAGATCGCTTATCATGTATAATGAGATAAGAACCCGATATCTCTGTTCAAACCAGGTCCCTCCATGGTTTTGAGCTTGGTGATAAGTTGCAATTCAGCAACTTCTCTTTCCAGTCTATTTCTGAAATTCTTTTGTAGTAAGACAGCTACTTTGAGATCTTGTATAGAATGTCCCGGGAGATTGAAGTGTTCTCCTACTGGTTTTTCTGTCTTCTGGTTCCTGATGTCAGATTTATGTCCATTTATCCTTTGGCGTAGGGTTTGGCCTGTTTGTCCAATATAGAGAGCTGAAGGGCACTGTTGGCATTTGATGGCATACACAATGTTAGAGGATGAGCAATTAAATAGTCCTGAGATGGTATGTTGGATGTTGTTGGGGCCAGTAATGGTGTTGTCTGGGTGTATGTGGCAGCAAAGTTGGCATCTGGGTTTATTGCAGGCTCTGGTACCAGTGTCCATGTTAAGTCTGGTGGTTGTATTATTGTGGGTGAGGAGTTGTTTAAGATTGGGTGGATATCGGGTTCTTATCTCATTATACATGATAAGCGATCTTCAGCCATCTCAACCCTTGCTTTTTCATGCAAAACCATTTGCAGTCGTTTGCGGTCATCAACAGCTATCAGTCAGTCAATCACCCATTTCCACCACCCTTCTGAGTGATCCCCCCTCCCCATCCCCACCCCTCCCCACCCCTTCTCTACATAAGTGCCTGGAAACTTCCATTTCACTGTATCTGAAGAAGTGTGCATGCACACGAAAGCTCATACCAAAATAAAAACTTAGTTGGTCTTTAAGGTGCTACTGAAGGAATTTTTTTATTTTACTTCGATCCAGACCAACACGGCTACCTACCTGTAACCAGATCTTGTTAAAGAAAGACAAACCAGTATTTCTGAGTGGAAATAAAAGTAGGCATTTGAATGTTGTTTAAATGTGTTTTCATTCTCTCTCTCTCTCTCCCCACCCCAAATTAATACCAGAAATGGGATAGACTGTATTGTTGCACCCTTTGTCATCCAGCACAAAGCCCCCTTTCCTTGCCTTCCTCATTGGCTCATTACCTTTCCTTTTCTTTCTTAATGGTTCATTTCCCATGCAATCGCTTGGGAAGAACCTGCCCTGGCTTGTATTTTAACCCTTACGGGATCCAGTGGTTCAGGTGCCTTGATTAAAGTCTAACACTTACTAGGTCTAGGAATTCAGACGTGTCTTGCACCCACAAACGCAAAACAGTATTTATGCACAAAGCACATACATGCCAAAAACGACATGAGCCAGAAACAGGCTGAGTTGCCCATTCCTGGTTGACTTCCCTCCATCTGTTAAAAAAAGAAAAGAAAAAAAAGTTTGCTTTATTTTTGCTGGCAGACAGATTTGAAGAGAGGTGGGCCTGGCATTTGGGGTGGGATGCCCTGGGTTTCCCCCATAATTTCTGTGGATAAGAGCTGATGGTAGGGGCTGTTTGGCAGTGGAACTGACTCCCTTGAAAAAGGGTGGATTCTCCCTCATTGTCTAGTGGACATTGTACAGTGGACCCTTGGGTTACATTAGGTAACGTAACTTTTGGGTTGCGAACGCGACAAACCTGGAAGTGTATACTTCTGGGTTCCCCCCCCCCCCCGCGTGCACACAGAAGTGCTCTATCGCGTTGTGCATGTGTGCAGAAGCGGCGCCTCTTAGATCTGGAGTTTTCGGGGAACGTACGGACCCCCGGAACGAATTAAGTTCATATTCGGAGGGTCCACTGTACAGTGTAAGTGCCTGTTTGAGCTCCATAGTCAGGGAGTTCCGAAGGTCAGGTGTTAGAATCATAGAATCATAGAATCATAGAATCATAGAGTTGGAAGAGACCACAAGGGCCATCCAGTCCAACCCCCTGCCAAGCAGGAAACACCATCAAAGCATTCCTGACAGATGGCTGTCAAGCCTCTGCTTAAAGACCTCCAAAGAAGGAGACTCCACCACACTCCTTGGCAGCAAATTCCACTGCCGAACAGCTCTTACTGTCAGGAAGTTCTTCTTAATGTTTAGGTGGAATTTTCTTTCTTGTAGTTTGAATCCGTTGCTCCGTGTCCGCTTCTCTGGAGCAGCAGAAAACAACCTTTCTCCCTCCTCTATATGACATCCTTTTATATATTTGAACATGGTTATCATATCACCCCTTAACCTTCTCTTCTCCAGGCTAAACATACCCAGCTCCCTAAGCCGTTCCTCATAAGGCATCGTTTCCAGGCCTTTGACCATTTTGGTTGCCCTCTTCTGGACACGTTCCAGCTTATCAGTATCCTTCTTGAAGGATACTGTTAAAGGCATTATATACTGAGTCACACCTTTCCCCTCTGGATCCACTGGATCCCCTTGACCCTGTGAAATGTTCCTCCAAGGAAGGCTCACCTGGCTTCCTTTCTGAACTTTTTCTGGCTCTGACCATGCCATAAATCAATGTGTGGACCTTCACTGACTCAGCTCTTTGAAGCAGCGACAGTCTGAAGCCGTTTGCGGACAGGGATGTTCTCTCTCCTAAGGACAAACCGGAATACTGGGATTTGGGGAAAGCATCTTCCTATCCATCATACATTCCCCTTGTGCTTAAGAGAAGGGCAAATCTATTCATCTGTCCAAAATGTTCAGAGCCTTCCCCGGGAAAGAAGAATAATTACAGGAGAAAAGGTCACATCGGTAGTTTAGAAGTTGAGTCTGAGAAGATAGACCAGGCAGATGCCCAGAGATTGCAGGGAATGGAGTCTCGTCTGTAGAAGGAACTAAGAAGAGTCTCCTGGATCAGGTCCATGGCCCATCTGGTGCAGCATCCTGTTCTCATAGGGGGGCAACCAGATCCTCCAAGGAGAAACTCCCAAGTAGGATCCGACCACAAGATCCTTTCCACCCCTTTTCACTATTCAGAAGTGTAGCTGCTTCCAACTGTAGAGCAGACCAACTGATAGTCCTCTCCTCCTTCAGGATGTGGTCTCATCCTCATCCTTGGTTGGTGACCATCACTGCCTCCTGGGGGAGGGAGTTCCAAAGGTGAACCCCATGCTTCATGAAAGACTTTCTTTTATCCATCTGCTTCCTTGGATTTCCAACAGCCCTAGTGTTATGAGAGAGGAAGAAAGCCCTTTCTCTCTCCACTTTCCCCAGTCCATGGACAATTTCACAAACTTCCATCCTGTCGCCTCTCATTCACATTTTCTCTAAACTAAAAAGTTTCCCAAGCGGCAACCTTTCTTTCCATCCCCTTGAACACTTGAATTGCCCTTTTCTGAACCTGAAGACCAGCCAACCCAACACAGGAGCCCAGGTGAGACACGGCGGCACCCAAAGCAGCGTTTCTTGGGGGGAAATGCCACGGGGGTTCTCTGGAGAAGTGGAGGGAGTGGAAATAAGTGACTTAGAAATGGATCCCAGGACTTAACTGCTCACTCCTCTTTCGTTTGACACGGTGGTGGAAGCCATGTGTTTACTTATTCATGCGCTTGCAGTCTTTTTATTGCTTTTCATTTCCAACAAAAAGGATCTCGGAGGGATTTACATGGCAAAACTGAGCAACAATGAAAATGCCGCGTCTCTAAAGAGATTTCTGCTGCAGTCTATCTTCTGCTCTCTTGCTGGAGCAGGATATTCCTGGAGTCTTGTGGGCTTTGCTGGGCTGGCAGCAAGAGGTGCTCCAGGAACATTCAGCAAATTTGGGCTTTAGTGGCTGCTGGAGGCTCAGTGGGAGGGGGGGGGGCAGAGATGAATCATAGAATCCTAGAGTTGGAAGAGACCACAAGGGCCATCCAGCCCAACCCCCTGCCAAGCAGGAAACACCATCAAAGCATTCTTGGCATGTGCCTGTCAAGCCTCTGCTTAAAGACCTCCAAAGAAGGAGACTCCACCACACTCCTTGGCAGCAAATTCCACTGCCGAACAGCTCTTACTGTCAGGAAGTTCTTCCTAATGTTTGTGCAAAGGAGGGTGGAGGGACTCAGGAGGTTGCCTTCCAGACCCCTCTGCTCTCCTTTCTTCCTCCTGCCTGGATCCTCGGGGGCCAATAAAGCCTCCACATCCCACTTGTGGGATCCCTTTTAGGGTGTCTGAGGGGAGCAGGATCCTGGATTAGGCAGGCCCGCTTGATGGGATCCAGAGGCAGGGATCCTCTTCCGGTTGTTCCACGGGAAACAGACACACCTCCCCCATAAAAGGAAGTGGTGCACAAACAATGCAAATCATCATAAAAGCACATCATAAAAAAGCCATTAGAACATAAGAAATTTGTTCCAAATTTGGAAATATCTGAGCATGAAGTGCTAGACAAATTTTGATTCCCCGGCGGGCGGCTGAGAACTTTGGGGAAACCGGATACTTACGCCTGTGGAAAATTCACTTGTGTGCATGTGAATAACGGAAGTGTCGAATTTTAGAGTGGGTAGGGACCCCCAAGGGTCATCTAGTCCATCCCCCTGCAATGCAGAAGTCACAGCTAAAGGATCCCTGAGCCTGACAGGAGGCCATCCAACCTCTGTCAGAAGACGGGCAGAGCTCCATTTCCCATCTGCTCCTGGGGGGCCCTCAGGAGCACTGGAGGTGAGATGCAATGCTGCCGGGCTTTGACCCACAAGGTGTTTCCAGTGTCAATGAGCTGGCCTCACCTGCCGACAGCTAAAGAAATCACCACACAATGCTCTCTCGTTGACACTAATGCCATGCAATTAACTCTATTGCAATTTGCAGAGAGCCGGGGCCTTTTTCCTGCCACTCTTTGTTTGCACCTGAACTGCCCCTTGGAGACCTTCCATCCTTGAGGGGCTATAAATAGCTGCTAATGGGGCCTTAATTGCTATATTGCAAAGACACTGGAGTGCAGGAGGGAAGCAGAGAGAGGAGTCAGGAGGAAACTTCTCCCACTGGGGAGGAAACCTCTTCATTCAGCTTGACTATAATCCTTCTGTTCTGTGAAAACCCAAACTCCAAGTGGGGAGAGACCCCAGGGCTCCAGGCACTTACGCAGGAGGTCAGCGGAGGCTGTGGTGTCTGTAGGGTACATGGTTTTATTTTATGGTTACCAGATTTTCTTCAAGGAATCCCGCTGTCAGAGGGCCTGATATGGCTACTCTAGAGTAACGACTCCAGCATGGTCTTTTAAGGCTTTTATTAAGTGCTGATTATTTACAGTGTTCAGAGCAGTAAAAGTGCATCCTTAAGGTGAGGTGTCAGAACCTCCGAATGGCGATTGGCGCGTTTTCTTCCAGCACCAAAGCTTTGGCAGACCCAACCTCTTCCCCCTACGTTTGCGTCGCAATTCGGGAGTTGGGGGGATTGGCCTCCCCCCCGTGCGTCCAACTTCCTGTCCCACCTGAGGCATGGGCTCCACAACCTTGCCTGAGCCTCGGACACCACTTCCTGACTCTCCGCTGGAGGCAGAGCTCTCCTTACTCTCTCCAGCGCTTGGGGATGGGCTGGAACTTAAGATGGGAGGGACTTCCCTGTATCCCTTGTCCCTCACATCCACCCCCCTCCCAGGCTCCTCCCCCCCCTCCCTAGGGGCTCTCTGCTTGCTGGGGACGAGTGAAACCCCAAGAAGTCTGTGGCATCCGAGCCTGTGGGTGTAAAAATTTCCCCCCAATCCGGCGATCTTTCCCCCTCCCCCTGAGAAGACGGGAATCCCAAGAAGTCAGTGGCGTCAGAGCTGGTGGGAGTAAAAATGTTCTGCCAGTCCTCTCCTGCCTCTGACGTCGTCGACCTCGGTGAAACCCACACCTCTTCTTCCGTATCCTCAAATTCCGCTTCCCATCTCCATGGAGAGCTGCTGCCTGCGATCCCTTCCTCCCGCCCCTCCCCCTCTTCCTCCCTTTCCATGTGCCAGGGCTTGGGCCTGTGGGGGAACAGGGCGTGGAACTCTTCTACTAAAAATTCCTCAGGTACCGTGTTTCTCATATTATAAGACATGTCTTATATTTATTTTTTCCTCAAAAAAACCCACCATGGCTTATTTTCAAGGGATGTCTTATTTTTATTACAGTACATGGGTAGTGCAGTAGCTCCCCCCGCTATCGTGTTTTGTGTGTCCTGTTGCGAGTGTGTGTCCTCTCGCTCCCACACCGGGCAGTGAGCTGGGGAGCGGAGGTGGTTTTGCTGAGTTGATTGAGTCAGGCAGGCAGGCAAGGGAGTCACCCTGCTATTTCGGATCGCCTGAGGAAACGTTTGCTGCTCTCTCTCCCCCCCCCCATGCCTGCACCTCAGCCGGGCGCACATCCTCAACCCGCTTTGTGCGGCGGGGGCAAGATGCGTGTCAGAATGCAACCCCTCAGATTCCTTCCGCCCCTCCCTCGCCGCCAACCGACCCCCACCCCATTTCCCCGCCTGAGGTAAAAAGTCCATACCTTAGTTAGAGCCCGGTGACTGTCTGCAAGCGGGGGCTTCGCGCGGCGCGTGGAAAGGCTGCATCCGGGTGTCGGGGCTTCGCGCGCCGCGCGCAAAGGCTGCAGCCGGGTGTCGGGGCTTCGCGCGCCGCGCGCAAAGGCTGCAGCCGGGTCCCGGGGCTTCGCGCGCCGCGCACAAAGGCTGTAGCCGGGTCCCGGGGCTTCGCGCACTGTGCGCTGAGGGTCCTGCCGGGACCCGGGGCTTCGCGCTCCGCGCGCAAAGGCTGCAGCCGGGTCCCGGGGGTTAACGCAGCAGCAGCATCCGGTTCCGAGCAGCCCCCTTCCTTTTCCTCTTCTTTGCCACAGACCTGCGGTATGGCTTATTTTCGAGGTATGCCTTATATTTTGCCACCTCAGAAAAATCCTGCCATGCCTTATTTTGTAGGGATGTTTTATAATGTGAGAAACACGGTACTTCCGTGGCTGGTATCCACTCATTGTGGGACGGCGGAGTGTCCTCCCATGCTATCAGGTACTCCAGCCCTCTCACCCCTCTCCTTGAGTCTAAAATCTCAGTTGCTTCATTGAGCTGACGGGCGTTTCCCGTCTCCCCCCCTCCCTCTGGAGGCTGATCGCTGTCCCTGAACCTAGTACTTTCTCTGTACGGCGACAGCAGCGATCTATGAAACACTGGGTGCACTCTCATGTCCTCAGGCAGTGCTAGCCTGAAGGCTACCGGGTTGACCTGTTGCGTGACCGTGAAGGGGCCCAGCCTCCTGGGTGCTAACTTCTTGCATCGCCCCCTGGTGGGAAGACCTTCCGAGGATAACCAAACCTTGTCCCCCACCCTGATGACCTCTCCCGGTCGCCTGTGGCGATCTGCCCCCTTCTTGTACACTTCCTTGGCCCTCTCCAAGTGTTCTCTGAGCTGCTGGTGCACCGTCTCCAGGTCCTCTGCCCAATCCTCTGCCTGTGGGCCCTCTTCCTCCTCCTCCCCCTCCCTCTCCGGGAAAGATCTGAGGTCGCGCCCGTAGTTGGCCTTAAAGGGCGACACCCCTGTGGAGACGTGCACCGCATTGTTGTAGGCAAATTCTGCCAGTGGCAGGCGATCCACCCAGTCCGTTTGCCTCTGGCTGACGTAACATCTCAGGTACTGCTGCAGAATGGCGTTGACCCGCTCCGCCTGTCCATTGGTCTGCGGGTGCCGAGCCGTAGACAAACTGACCTCCACCTGCAGGAGGTTCATTAGCCGCCGCCAGAACCTGGAAACAAATTGGCGGCCACGATCCGAAATAACTCTTAAAGGCAATCCATGCAGTCTGAATACGTGGTCAACAAACAGTTTGGCCGTCTCTTCTGCCGAGACCGCCCTGGCACACGGTATAAAGTGGCACATTTTGGACATGAGGTCCACCACCACCAACACTGCGGTCTTGCCCCTGGACGACGGCAGGTCTGTGATGAAGTCCATGGACACTACTTCCCACGGCCTGTGCGGTGTGGCTAATGGCTCCAGCAAACCTGCTGGTGGCGCTCTGACCACCTTTGCTCGCTGGCAGGTGTCACATCCCCTTACATAATCCCGAACATCCTCCCGCACCCCTGGCCACCAGAAGTGTCTCATGACTAGGTGAGTGGTTTTGTCCCTTCCGAAATGACCCGCCGTTGGGTTGTCATGCATCTGCTTGAGGACCTTACCTCTCAGCTGTTTGGTGGGCAGGTACAGGGCTCCCCTGTAAAAAAGCAAACCCCTCCTTTCCTCAAAGTCTTTGGCCTGCTCCCTCCCCCCTCGCAGCTCTCTGAAGATGCGGGAGGCAAGCTCATCTGCTGCCGTCAGTGCGGTGAGTTCTGCCTCGCTCACCACTGCTGCTCCGCAGGACCATGCTGATGGGGGGAAAATGTGCCTGGGCGCTGGTGGCAACTCCTGCTCCATGTACTCTGGTTTGCGGGAGAGGGCATCCGCCCTGACATTCTGCTCCCCCGGGATGTAGTGGATGGAGAAGTTGAAGTTCGAGAAGAACTCTGCCCACCGTATCTGTCGCTGGTTGAGCACCCTGGCCGTTCTCCAGAACTCCAGGTTCTTGTGGTCTGTGCACACCTGGATGGGGTGCTTGGCGCCCACCAGGAAGTGTCGCCAGTGCTGGAAAGCAGCGTGGATCGCAAGAAGTTCCCTATCAAACACCGTGTAGTTGCGTTCAGGCTGTGTCAGCTTCCTGGAGAAGAAGGCACAAGGTCTCCACTCTCTGTTGGCGTCCAGTTGCAACAGGATCGCTCCCAAAGCCCGGTCCGAAGCATCGGTCTCAATGCGTAGGGGCGCATCCTGCACTACGTGGAACAGGTTCTGGTCGGACGCGAACACCCTTTTGAGGCTTTCGAACGCTGCTTGCGCCTCTGGCGTCCACCTGAACTTCTGCTTGCCTCTCAGGCAGTCCGTGATGGGAGCCGTAACCCGCGAGAAGTTCTTGATGAATTTCCTGTAGAAGTTGGCGAATCCTAGGAGGCGTTGGGCATCTTTGCGCGTCCTGGGGCTGTGCCAGTCCAGGATGGCCTGCACCTTGTCCTTGTCCATCGCCAGCCCCTTGTCTGACAGCTTGTAGCCCAGGAAGTCCACTTCCCTGGTGTGGAACTTGCACTTCTCCAGCTTCACATACAGGTGGTTCTCCTTCAGGCGTTGCAACACCTCCCTGACATCCTTCACATGTTGCACTGGGTCAGCGGAATAGATAAGGATGTCATCCAGGAAGACCAGGCAGTTCTTGAAGAGAAGGGACCCCAGGACGTGGTGCATGAAGGCCTGGAAGCATGCTGAGCCCCCTTGCAACCCGAAGGGCATCACCAGATATTCAAAAGAGCCCAGAGGCGTGAACATCGTGGTTTTCCACTCATCGCCTTCCCGGATCCTGATCAAGTTGTACGCCCCCCTCAGGTCTAGCTTGGTGAAAATCTTGCCCCTGCGTGCCGCTGTCAGGAGATCGTCCACTCTGGGCATGGGGAAAGCCACTGGCTCTGTCACTGAGTTGAGCCGTCTGAAATCCACCACAAGACGGCGCTGTTGCGTGTCTTTCTTGTCCACCCAGAAGACCGGGCTGCCTCCTGCTGCCTTGCTTTCTCTGATGAACCCCCGTTTGAGGTTCTTGTCTATGAACGCACGCAAATCCTCGAGTTCCTGATCTGACATGGCGTACAGCTTGGCTGGCGGTATCGTTGCCCCTGGTACCAGGTTGATCTGGCAGTCGAAAGACCTGTGTGGGGGTAGGTGGTCGGACTCCGCTTCGCTGAAGACCTCCTGCAGGTCCCAGTACTGCTTGGGTATCGCCTCACCCCCTTTGACATGCATGGTGGCCACCGTGGCTATTGGAGGCCCCTCCCCTGGTTGGTGCTGCATGCAATGTTCCAGACAAAAGTCCGACCCAAACGTGATGCATCTCTGGTGCCAACTTATGGAGGGGTCGTGGCGCGCCAGCCAGCTCATTCCCAAAACGATGGGGGGGTCTGAGATGGTTGTGACGTTGAAAGCCAGTGTCTCTGAGTGCCTTCCCACCGTCATTCTCATGGGGGGGGGTTGATGAGTGATGGCCCCTCCCAGCAACTCTCTGCCGTCAATGGTGGCTACGTGCAGGGGAAAATCCAGCTGCAGAAGCTGGATCTGGTGCTCTTCTGCAAAGTTTCTCGAGAAGAAGTTGGCTGAGGCACCACTGTCAATTAAGGCGAGGACAGTCAGGGGATAGCCATTTGGGAGCGTTAGCGTGACTTCTAGAACCACTCCTGCTCTGGGAGGGGTGGGCTGGCTCTGCTCCTCTCTGTGCGGGTGGGCGGGCTGGGGCTGTTGTCTGCTGACTGTGCCTGGCTGCTGCCCCTTGTCTCCTGCAGCCAGGCTGTCTCGTTTCCCTGCTGTGGTGCTGCTTCAGTGGGGGAAGGTACAACCGTTCCCGCCTTTCCTTGCCACTCTCTGCGATGAGGGCAGTCTCTGACGCGATGCTGGGGGGAGTTGCAGAGAAAGCAATTCCCGCCCCTTCCCTCCTTGCGTCTTGGCGCCGCCGGGGTTTGAAAAGCCCGTGCGCGCGCTCCACCGATCTCCATCGGTTCTGGCTCTGGGCTTGGTCTGGGCGGGTCTGGGGGTGGTCCCTGGGGTGGGGTTTGGTGATGTGGTCTGTCCTGGGAGCGTGGGAACCAAGGTTTTGCTGCGCGCGTCGCTTGTTTGTCATACCATCTGGATTCCTGTCTCACCCCCACCGCTAGCGCCGCTTTGCTTAACTCATCCATAGTCCGCGGTCTAGGACCTCTTGCCAGCTCATCCTTAACATCTGCATGCAAACCCAGGTAGAAGGCTGATTTCACTGGCTCACTTTGCAGATCCCACCCCAGTTTGTGCACCAGCATGGTGAATCTCGCCCAGTAGTCCCTCACTGTCGATTTTCCTTGTGTTAAGTTATGAAGCTCCTGTTTAGTGGCCTCCATTTCACTGTCACTGCGTACATTATTTTTAAAGCTTCTAGAAATAATTTTGCGTTCTTCATGCAAGGATTTTTTTGCGCGATGAGCGGTCTTACCCATTCCCGGGCGGCCCCCGTCAAATGCTCTATGATAAAGGAGACTCTGTGCGCGTCATCTGGGAATTCTGCTGCATGCAATTCCAGCGCATAATTTATTTCTGTCTCGAATCCTAGGTACTCCCTAGGATCGCCGCTAAACTTGGTGACTAGGCTCTGTCCCCTTCTCACGTGGACTAGCTGCGGCTGGGGCGCCCCCCCACCTCTAGCGGCTTTCTCCTCTTCCAACTTTTTCTGCAGGTCCAATACCATCACCCTTAGCTGTTTCTCAGTCTGCTCTTTTGTCCTCACCTGGTCCACCAGCTTGTTCAGCTCCTCCTGCGCCCCTCGCGCTTCCTCCTGAGCGGCATGCAATTGCTGCTGTGCCTGCGCTGTGAGGTTCCGTAGCTCCTGCTTCGCTGCTTCGGCCTCCAGCCTCCACTGCTCAGCCTCTTGAGCGCTCATCGCTGCACTCCAAAGTAGCCAAAAAAAGATTCGGAGGTTGCTGTCAGAGGGCCTGATATGGCTACTCTAGAGTAACGACTCCAGCATGGTCTTTTAAGGCTTTTATTAAGTGCTGATTATTTACAGTGTTCAGAGCAGTAAAAGTGCATCCTTAAGGTGAGGTGTCAGAACCTCCGAATGGCGATTGGCGCGTTTTCTTCCAGCACCAAAGCTTTGGCAGACCCAACCTCTTCCCCCTACGTTTGCGTCGCAATTCGGGAGTTGGGGGGATTGGCCTCCCCCCCGTGCGTCCAACTTCCTGTCCCACCTGAGGCATGGGCTCCACAACCTTGCCTGAGCCTCGGACACCACTTCCTGACTCTCCGCTGGAGGCAGAGCTCTCCTTACTCTCTCCAGCGCTTGGGGATGGGCTGGAACTTAAGATGGGAGGGACTTCCCTGTATCCCTTGTCCCTCACATCCACCCCCCTCCCAGGCTCCTCCCCCCCCTCCCTAGGGGCTCTCTGCTTGCTGGGGACGAGTGAAACCCCAAGAAGTCTGTGGCATCCGAGCCTGTGGGTGTAAAAATTTCCCCCCAATCCGGCGATCTTTCCCCCTCCCCCTGAGAAGACGGGAATCCCAAGAAGTCAGTGGCGTCAGAGCTGGTGGGAGTAAAAATGTTCTGCCAGTCCTCTCCTGCCTCTGACGTCGTCGACCTCGGTGAAACCCACACCTCTTCTTCCGTATCCTCAAATTCCGCTTCCCATCTCCATGGAGAGCTGCTGCCTGCGATCCCTTCCTCCCGCCCCTCCCCCTCTTCCTCCCTTTCCATGTGCCAGGGCTTGGGCCTGTGGGGGAACAGGGCGTGGAACTCTTCTACTAAAAATTCCTCAGGTACTTCCGTGGCTGGTATCCACTCATTGTGGGACGGCGGAGTGTCCTCCCATGCTATCAGGTACTCCAGCCCTCTCACCCCTCTCCTTGAGTCTAAAATCTCAGTTGCTTCATTGAGCTGACGGGCGTTTCCCGTCTCCCCCCCTCCCTCTGGAGGCTGATCGCTGTCCCTGAACCTAGTACTTTCTCTGTACGGCGACAGCAGCGATCTATGAAACACTGGGTGCACTCTCATGTCCTCAGGCAGTGCTAGCCTGAAGGCTACCGGGTTGACCTGTTGCGTGACCGTGAAGGGGCCCAGCCTCCTGGGTGCTAACTTCTTGCATCGCCCCCTGGTGGGAAGACCTTCCGAGGATAACCAAACCTTGTCCCCCACCCTGATGACCTCTCCCGGTCGCCTGTGGCGATCTGCCCCCT
Organism: Zootoca vivipara; assembly: GCF_965207765.1. Lineage (NCBI taxonomy): Eukaryota > Metazoa > Chordata > Lepidosauria > Squamata > Lacertidae > Zootoca > Zootoca vivipara. Next base: position 134,138,443 of record NC_142582.1, on the reverse strand, counting down.
TCTTGTACACTTCCTTGGCCCTCTCCAAGTGTTCTCTGAGCTGCTGGTGCACCGTCTCCAGGTCCTCTGCCCAATCCTCTGCCTGTGGGCCCTCTTCCTCCTCCTCCCCCTCCCTCTCCGGGAAAGATCTGAGGTCGCGCCCGTAGTTGGCCTTAAAGGGCGACACCCCTGTGGAGACGTGCACCGCATTGTTGTAGGCAAATTCTGCCAGTGGCAGGCGATCCACCCAGTCCGTTTGCCTCTGGCTGACGTAACATCTCAGGTACTGCTGCAGAATGGCGTTGACCCGCTCCGCCTGTCCATTGGTCTGCGGGTGCCGAGCCGTAGACAAACTGACCTCCACCTGCAGGAGGTTCATTAGCCGCCGCCAGAACCTGGAAACAAATTGGCGGCCACGATCCGAAATAACTCTTAAAGGCAATCCATGCAGTCTGAATACGTGGTCAACAAACAGTTTGGCCGTCTCTTCTGCCGAGACCGCCCTGGCACACGGTATAAAGTGGCACATTGCAAAGTGGCAAAGTGCAAAGCCCTTCTTTCGCACCCTGTGAAACATAAATGCGCAGAGTTTTTTAAAAATTGGGCAACAGCCGGCCGGCCGCGACTCCCTAGCCTCCCCTGATCAGTCAAAACAAAGGGGGAAGGGGGCAGGAGATCTGTACCACTGGACGCCCCCGGTTCTCCTTTTGCAGTGGCGGCGGCAGCGACAGCCTCAGCAGCCCAGAGCCAGCCTGGTAGCACAGTTGGCTCTGGCTGGCTTCAGGAGCTGCTCACTGCTCACTGCCGTGGCGCCCGCCATTTTCCTCACCGGAAGTCCCCATATGATGTGTTGCACACAAGACACATCATATGGGGACTTTCAGCGAGGAAAAGTGGCGGGTGCCATGGCAGCGAGCAGCTCCTGAAGCCAGCCAGAGCCAACTGCGCTACTAGGCTGGCTCCGGGCTGCTGAGACTGCCGCTGCCACATTTCCCGGGGGCAGATTTGCAAATCTGGGGACATCAGGTAACCCTATTTTATTGACACCTTCCGCATAGGATGGAGGGGCTCATGGCATTGACACCCCAAGAAATCTTGCTTCTTTGTTAAGTCCCAGCCTTGGATCCAGCACAGAGCAAGCAGGTCTCTGTGTCTCCCCCTTCCAGCCTGCTCATATCTCAGCTCCTACAAACCGTCTCTGGCTCTTGTTCTGCTACCTCACAGCTAGGTGAGGGGGTGGAGGAAGGGTGCACCCATGAGCCTGGAGGGGCCCCTCACTTAGTTGCATCTCCTGCGACCTGGCTCCTTCTTTGGAGATGCTGAGGAGGACACTGAGATGGCCAGGTGAGGAGGCCATGGGGTTACAAAGCAACTTCTCCGATCAGCTCAGCAAGAGAATCCTCTCTGAGATTCTAACCCTCATGGTGCGCAGGACCCCAAGAACTGGGAGGGACTCAGGGCGTCATCCAAACTGACCCCCCGCCAGTGAAACCCACAACAATAGATAGATAGATGATAGATAGAGGCTCTTATATTATCTGCAGTATTATTGTTGTTGTTGTTGTTTAGTTGTTTAATCGTGTCCGACTCTTTGTGACCCCATGGACCAGAGCACGCCAGGCACTCCTGTCTTGCACTGCCTCCCGCAGTTTGGTCAAACTCATGTTCGTAGCTTCGAGAACACTGCCCAACCATCTCGTCCTCTGTCGTCCCCTTCTCCTTGTACCCTCAATCTTTCCCAACATCAGGGTCTTTTCCAGGGAGTCTTCTCTTCTCATGAGGTGGCCAAAGTATTGGAGCCTCAGCTTCACGATCTGTCCTTCCAGGGAGCACTCAGGGCTGATTTCCTTCAGAATGGAAAGGTTTGATCTTCTTGCAGTCCATAGGACTCTCAAGAGTCTCCTCCAGCACCACAATTCAAAAGCATCAATTCTTCGGCGATCAGCCTTCTTGATGGTCCAGCTCTCACTTCCATACATCACTACTGGGAAAACCATAGCTTTAACTATACGGACCTTTGTCGGCAAGGTGATGTCTCTGCTTTTTAAGATGCTGTCTAGGTTTGTCATTGCTTTTCTCCCAAGAATCAGGCGTCTTTTAATTTCGTGACTGCTGTCACCATCTGCAGTGATCAAGGAGCCCAAGAAAGTAAAATCTCTCACTGCAGTATTATACATTCAATATTCAGTATTATACATTCAATATTATGTGCAATATTGCACCCATTTGACTGTAGGCTTCCTTTGCGTCCCCTTAGGTTACCCCACCAACCTGTTCCTCTGTCAACTTTGGGGATCCAAAGTTCCTAAACATTAGGAAGAACTTCCTGACAGTAAGAGCTCTTCGGCAGTGGAATTTGCTACCAAGGAGTGTGGTGGAGTCTCCTTCTTTGGAGGTCTTTAAGCAGAGGCTTGACAGGCATATGTCAAGAATGCTTTGATGGTGTTTCCTGCTCGGCAGGGGGTTGGACTGGATGGCCATTGTGGTCTCTTCCAACTCTACGATTCTATGATTCTATGATTCTAGGTGAGCAGGTGGTTGTTGAGGCTCCTTCCATCTACCATACCTTCCAGGTTCCCCCAGCTTGCCACCTGAGGCACCTGAGAAGGTCGGCCCTGAGACCAAGGCAGAATAGAGTGGGACCATTGCTGCCCTTGATCTGGACGCTATATTTCTGTTGATGCAGCCTTGAAAACATGAGCTTCCTTTGGTCATGTGGTGTGAGTAGGAGGGCAGAAATGCCACCCGCCAGTCAGCAGAAGAATGGATCTGATCCTGGCCACTGAGGTGGCTGGAAGGAAGGTCCCAGATAACCTCTTGGATGTTGCCGCTTATGCAAAGGCTAGTTTAAGGCGTCCGCCAAAGGAAGAAGGAAGCCTTTCTTATCCTTGGAGGTGGTGAAATGTCCTTTCTTGTGTCCTGCTATTCACCTGTCCGTTGTAACTGAACAATCTCACTGTTGTTGCTGAAAACAGTCGGAAGAACCCTTCTTGTTTCCTGCTGCTCCAGAGAAGCGGACACGGAGCAATGGATTCAAACGACAAGAAAGAAGATTCCACCTAAACATTAGGAAGAACTTCCTGACAGTAAGAGCTGTTCGGCAGTGGAATTTGCTGCCAAGGAATGTGGTGGAGTCTCCTTCTTTGGAGGTCTTTAAGCAGAGGCTTGACAGGCATATGTCAAGAATGCTTTGGTGGTGTTTCCTGCTTGGCAGGGGGTTGGACTGGATGGCCCTTGTGGTCTCTTCCAACTCTACGATTCTATGATTCTATGATTCTATGACCCCTGCCCTTGACAGCTAGCTGTGGCAGAGGAAGTTCTGAAGCCAACACTGTTTGATTCGATGTTTAGCCTGCAATAATAAGAGGATAATGAATCAGACAAATTTCCATGGCAAGGAACTCCCAGCTTGGCAGGGTTTTTGGTAGCTGCAGGCCCTCCCCTGTGGAGCACTGTGAGCAAGAATCACTCTGTTTGTTAGAGAGAGAGAGAGAGAGAGAGAGAGAGAGAGAGAGAGAGAGAGAGAGAGAGAAGGAGGTGCTGGAAAGAGGCAGGGAATCCTTTGACAGCTGCTCACCCTTCTGGGCCGGGATGGGATTTTGCCAAGCTGGGTCAGCTCCGGTGGGCGAAGGGAACTTTATGCAGCTTGCAAATTGACTCATGGCCTTGAGGAGGGAGGGAGGGAGGGACTGCAGCTGGATCCGTCCCAGCTTGGCAGTTCTGTGATTCTATCACTGGGCCATACAGAGCGTGCTCACGTACGGTTTATGTGTGTGGTACGGAAGCTGTACTTCCCAGGACAGAGCAGGGCTGTGCAGAATTATTAAAACAGCAGAGAGCATTATTGGCTGCTCACTCACCACCTTAGAACAAATCTACACCACCAGGTGCCATAGAAAAGCACTAGACATATCAAGAGATCCAACGCACCCTGGTCACCATTTCTTTTAGCTCCTGCCATCGGGACGGAGATATAGAACAATGCAGGCAAGAACGAGCTGTCTCAGGAACAGTTTCTTCTCTAGAGCAATTTTGGCCTTAAATGGAAAGCCTGGACTTTGAAGTCATCTTATTTTACTTGTTATTTGTATTATATTTACTGTTTTTAATTAGGTTTTTAAAATTTTGGATTATGCGGAATGCTTTATCTGAGTGGATGTAGCAACCGAGTAATTTCGTTGTTCCCGCAAGGGGACGATGACAATAAAGATATCTTATCTTATCTTATTCTGTGGGGTCCCCCAACCCTCCAGGCCAGAGAAGCTGCTTTTTTCAGGGGGAGTGAAATGTCCTGAATGGGCAAGGACTGCAATCGCCCCTCCCTGAATCATCATGTTAAGATCACGCTGCCCACACAGGGCTGGGACCTGCTATACCAGAGGAGATGACCTGTCTTTTTTAAAAACAAACAAACAAACAAACAAACACATTTCAATATACTTTATTGAAATTCGTATATAACATAGATCAGGGGTTCCCAACAAAATTTTCTCGAGGACCCCTTATCGAGCCGCTATTGTGACAAGGACCCCCCTTAATTTCTAATCCTAAAATTAAAAAGTGAGAGCCAAATTAAGAGTCTTTTTATATTTTATATTTATACGTTTTTTACAGTTACAACAGAGTACTCCATCAGTATACAGTTAGTTTTAATTTTCAGTTCTTAATGAGATGAGTTAAATCTGTCCTTTGAGTCCATTATTTCTGAAATATTAGGTTCCAAACTTGAAACTTTCACTCTGAAATCCGACCGCATGTCGAGCCGATTCCTATATTTGTTTTTCATGAAACACATGGAAGAAAATGCTTGCTTTGTTTACAAACACTACTGTTTTGCAAAGAGGCAGTGTGTGCCAGGGAGGAGGGAGGGGAATGAAGAAGACAGGGTACCTGCGCAGTAGCGCACAAATGAAGCCGACGCGCGCAAAGCATCTTGGGGAGGTGAGCGTTAGTAGAATGTGCGCGCTGCCTCTTTGCAAAACAGTAGTGTATGTAAAGCGCCACCTAACGGCATACAGCAGAACTACTGCCTCTATCTAATTCTAGTTTTGCGCTAGACTCTGCTCATGCAGGAAGCGGCCAAAACAAAAAATCTGTTATCATACGAAATATATTTAATATATTTTTTATTCTAATAGCATCTTGCGGACCCCTCTGGCATAGCTCGTGGACCCCTGGGGGTCCCCGGACCACCTGTTGGGAACCACTGACATAGATAATGTACACATTCTTGAATGAACAAAAATATAAACAGAACCATATAAACGAAAACCATATACCAATAGTCTTCTAGATGTTTACAAAAATTAAACTTGTTAGATTTATGCTCTCTCTCTCTCTCTCTTTTTCCTTTTCTTATCTTTTTACTAACATAAATTAAAATAAAGGAGAATAGACTTCCTATCATTTCCCGGTGCGTCCTCTCTTTCTGATGATGGAATGTACCTGTCATTATTAGCTTACTCTTTCTATATTTTCTAATACATTCTTACAACAATACATACCTTTTGTCTTGTTTCTTATGGGTTACTTTAGACGAGGGTCAATCGAATGCTGCCAGAGGAGATGACCTGTCTGTGTGATCTGTTCTGGCAGGGGAGCCCAGAGCAGAGCTCCCAGGCCCTGAAATGTAGCTTTGGGCTTGGCTGGAGATTGGCTGTCTCTTTTGACAATGTGTGTTTGCGTGTTGCTGGAGAAAGGAATCCTAAGAAGGAATTTCATCACTGACTCAGCGCTCCAAACTGATGGAGACGGGTGTCCTTGTATGAAGAGTCTGCTGGATCAGGCCAGAGGGGGCCATCTAGCCATTACGCCTGCTAGCCATCAATAGGTAGGCAGGTAGGTAGAAAGGTCCTAGCCCTCCCCTCCATGAATTTGCCCCCCTCCTCGGATGTGTCTGTCCTTCTTTCCCTGCTGCCACCGCTCAGTCTCGCAGGCACGCCACGCTCTGCTCAAATGCGCTGAGAAGGGTCTCACGCTCTCCTCCCAGGGAGCAATTGCTTCACGGAAGACTTCTCAGACAAAGTCAGCAGCTTGGCACACGTCCTCAGTGGCCGCCGAGGCACCCATCGATTAATGCCACCTCCCATTAGCCTTGACAGCGATGCTGGCAGGATCTCGGCATGAGGCCATCACACAGAGAAGGCTGGAAGCTGGAGGGTTCGGGCCGATAAAAGAAGCTGCTTCTCCACGCAGCCCAGAGGTGAGCTGGGAATCGCAGGAGGGGAGAATGTGGCTCTTGTGCTTGGATCCTGCTGGTGGCTTTCCCCCTGGGGGATCTAGTTGGCCCCTGTGAGAACAGGATGCGGGACTAGATGGGCGCCATGGGCCTCATCCAAAAGGCTCTATTTCAGTTCTGATGGTCTTGTCCTCCGGTCCTCTTTGATGGTTTCCCACAGGCAACGGTTCAGAATGCCTGCTCTGCTACTTGTCGACATTTCGTTTTTATGTGGTTATGTGATGACTGGTACATGCAAAATAAATAAAATGATAATAATTTTGAAGATACAAATAAATACTAGATTTGGCCTTGTAAGCTACTTGGATGAGAAACTCCCGGGAACAGTACACAGGCCACACGGAGATTCTTTTGGAGGGAATAATAATAATAATAATAATAATAATAATAATAATAATAATAATAATAATTCCCCAGCCAGTCTGGGCAGCTTCCAACAAAATATTAAAAATACAATAAAGCATCAAACATTTTAAACTTCCCTAAACAGGGCTGCCTTCAGATGTCTTTTAAAAGTAAGATAGTTGTTTATTTCCTTGACATCTGATGGGAGGGCGTTCCACAGGGCGGGTGCCACTACCGAGAAGGCCCTCTGCCTGGTTCCCTGTAACTTGGCTTCTCTCAGTGAAGGAACTGCCAGAAGACCCTCGGCGCTGGACCTCAGTGTCCGGGCAGAACGATGGGGGTGGAGACGCTCCTTCAGGTATACAGGGCCAAGGCCAATACTTTGAATTGTGTTTGGAAACGTACTGGGAGCCAATGTAGGTTCTTTCAAGACTGGTGTTATATGGTCTTGGCGGCCGATCCCAGTCACTAGTCTAGCTGCCGCATTCTGGATTAGTTGTAGTTTCCAGGTCACCTTCAAAGGTAGCCCCACGGAGAGCGCATTGCAGTAGTCCAAGCGGGAGATAACCAGAGCATGCACCACTCTGGCAAGACAGTCCACTGTAATAATAATAATAATTACAGTTGTTCCTTGGTTTTTGAACAGCTTAGTTCACAAACAACTTGGAACTCGGACGGCTCAAACCTGGAAGTAGGTATTCCGGTTTGCGAACTTTGCCTCAGAAGCCAAATGTCCAGCGTGACTTCTGCGGCTTCCGATTGGCTGCAGGACGCTCCTTGGTTTTTGAATGTTTTGGAAGTTGAACGGACTTTCAGAACGCATTCTGTTAGAAAACCAAGGTACAACTGTATTCTGTCCATCATTCTGGCCTCACATGTGCAGAAAAGTCACCTACATTACCTTCTGTGTGTTCACTACATTCATACAGAGAAATGGGGTATAATATGCAAGAGGCCTTGTAGATGTTTGTGAAACTCCTTCCCAATGGACAGGAGCTTTTGCCTGTGCCTGAAGATCTTGGAGTCATAGAGTTGATAGAGACCTCCAAAGCTCCACTAGTTCAACACCCTGCAAAGGAGGAACCACAGCTAGAGAATCCCTGACAGATGGCCACCTGACCCTGTTGAAAAGCCTCCAGGGAAAAAGAGTCCACCAGCGTCCAAGATAATCTGTTTCACAGTGATAAGGAAAAATTCCGGGCTGAGAGACTGCTTAACAGCCCAGCTCATTGGGGTGCAAGCCCGCCCGCCCCCCGGTGGGTCCATGCGGTTAGTAAAAGAAGGAAGTTCTTCTGGGCACCACAGTTCAAGATTCTGGGCACCACAGTTCATGAAGGATACTGACAAGCTGGAACGTGTCCAGAGGAGGGCAATGAAAATGGTCAAAGGCCTGGAAATGATGCCTTATGAGGAACGGCTTAGGGAGCTGGGTATGTTTAGCCTGGAGAAGAGAAGGTTAAGGGGTGATATGATAGCCATGTTCAAATATATGAAAGGATGTCATATGGAGGAGGGAGAAAGGTTGTTTTCTGCTGCTCCAGAGAAGCGGACACGGAGCAATGGATTCAAACTTCAAGAAAGAAGATTCCACCTAAACATTAGGAAGAACTTCCTGACAGTAAGAGCTGTTCGGCAGTGGAATTTGCTACCAAGGAGTGTGGTGGAGTCTCCTTCTTTGGAGGTCTTTAAGCAGAGGCTTGACAGGCATATGTCAAGAATGCTTTGATGGTGTTTCCTGCTTGGCAGGGGGTTGGACTGGATGGCCCTTGTGGTCTCTTCCAACTCTATGCTTCTATGATTCTAAGTAATTTGGAGCAAAACAGCTTTATTGTTGTGCAGCAGGTCCCCCCCAGGAGTAAGAACCCCGAGAATGGGGTGGCATCCTCTTTTAAATCTTCCCACAATATCCCAGAAATACAGTTTGTACAGCATCACAGACATGTCACAAAAGGGGGAGGGTAGACAGGGGATACCCTAGTTCAACTTTGACAAACATGTCCAGACCATCGCCAAAGAACAATGGGACTCTTTACATATCCTTGTCCTGGGGCAAGTCTGGGGATTTGCTCCCTCTTCTGTGGGAGGACAGCCTTCAGATATTTGAAGCAGGCTCTCATTTCACTTCTTGGTTTTCTCTTCTCCAAGCGGAACATGTGTTCGCTCCCTCCACCTTCCCAAAGTTGAAAGTTCTGGAAAAGAAGCAAGAGAGGGATTGTTCATAAAACAGGGACGGGAAGGGTCCCTGTGCAGCTCATAAACCCTTTTAAGGCTGTCCTGCAGTGCCCACCTGCTCCTCCAGATGTCTTTGCCCGAGGAATTACGCAGGCTCTCCATAAAAGAGGGGACAAACCGCAGAGTGCAAGAGCCACACGGCACAATTGCCTGCGAGCGACGGGATCATTACGGCTGCCAGAGTAAACAAAATTAAAATGCACTTTAAAAAGATAACGACGCAGTACCCAGGGACAAAAAGCCACATCAAGCTCACGATTAACAATACCCTAAGCAGAATGGCAAAGCTTGCAGGAATGATGACTGGTCTGGGCCACTTCACACGTCTACCAAACACACCGCCATTCTCAGGGACTAAGTACGAGGAATCCTAGAATCAAAGAGTTGGAGGGTCCCAAGGACTATCTAGTCCAACCCCCTGTGACACAGGAAGCACAGCGCAAGAAACCCTGGCCAATGGCCATACAACCTCTGCTGTCATCATGTGATATTTTTATTAAGTTTCCATTTCAGGGCATTTAAGTACGTCCTTGTTATTCACATTAGTTTTTGCTCATACGAGCTGGTCAACTTCCCTCCCTCCCGCCTCCCTCATGGCTTTCATAATTCCTTTCTGCATCCTAGCATTTGTACCTCTTCCTGTTCACATTTCCTTCATTCGAGTTACCACATTTTAAAATAAATATATAAAGGTACGAATCATTAACACTACAAGTCTTCTTAAATCAGTCGTGCTAGTGTTGTTACTTGTTGGCAAGTACAAATTTACCCCAGTCTTTTTGGAAAGCTTGATCACGCCGGTTTCAGATTTTCCCGGTCAGCTTTGCCAATTATGCATACTCCATCATCATCTTCATCTTCATCTGCTACTCTTCTATCGTTGGTCATTCCTGTTGCTTCCATTTTGGGGCTAGAAGAGTCCCCTGCTGTCATTGTGAATCTGGGTGACTTCCTGGGTGCTCTCCTTGTGTCCAAGGTCTTGTGCTCAGGAAGAATGGAGAGATATTTGATTCACAAAAATGCCTTTCAGGGGAAAGTGTGCATGGAATTGAAGATGTTAGCAAGAAAATCCCACCAATGGCAGTCCAGCACAAGAGCTTCTTCTCCTTGTGCCTTAGGGCTTTCTTTCTCTCTTTCCTCCCTCTTCCCCTTGAAGTTGGGTCTAGGAGTTGGGGGGTTGGGGTGACCTTCCAAAATGGCCAGAGGAGGAGGTGGGGCTTTTTTTTTTTGACTGGCAAGTTGGAATTCTTCCCAGATGGAACGTTCATCAAAGGACAAGGTTGAATTCCACCCACAGGGTTCATAGGGAGAAGTTTGCACTAAAATGCTGACGAATCCTCACAATGATTTTATAGATATATTGCAAATGGCAGCAAATTGTGGGCAGCTGACTTTCAGATTGGAAGAGCGAAAAAAGACGGAGCAAAAATGGGCAGAGCTTTCCATCCCTAGCGCTCAGTGATCCTGGAGAAAATCCTATGGACTCCTGAGAATGATCACAGTGGGGAGGCCACCTCTAGTAACCCGTGTGTAGTCTTGGTTAGTATTTCACACCTCCGATGCTGCAGATGAGATTGGTGTAAATCACATGCCTGCCTGGGAAGAGTGTGGGAACGGAAGACAGTCTTATCTCTTCCGCTCTATGTACTATTCGTACTGTACATTTGCTTTTACTTGTTCCTTTTCTTGTCTCGGAGCTGGAGAGAGAAGACGCCATGATTCCTTTGTCTGTACATAGTGTGTAAATAAATACATAGATTAGCTCTACGTTGTCTCACGCTTCTTGCTGTGCTATGCTAAAAGATTAGTGTGCATATATCATTTGATATACCCGTGTTTCTCCGAAAACAAGACACCGTCTTATATTTATTTTTCCTCAAAAACACACACTATGTCTTATTTTCAGAGGATGTCTTATTTTCGGGGTATGGCTTATATTCCTTGACTGCTTAAAAATCCATCTATGGCTTATTTTATGACTACGTCTTAAAATAGGGGAAACAGGGTCTGTTGCTGAAGCTCACTGGAGAAGATGAGAAATGCCTCTGCTGAGCATCCCAGAGGACCCTCGGAATGAGTTTGGGGGCTGCAGGGGCACCCCAGAGCATTTTCCAACAGTCTTAACAAAACCTCTGGTGAAAGTGGGGACACATAGTTGAGGGTCAGAGTCCGCCCTTTACATGGCGATGGTTGCAGGTTCAACCCTCTGATATCTCAACCAAGAGGGAGATCATGGTGCAATCCTGCCTTTGGCTGAGTCCTCCGGAGCCACTCAACTCTTTGGGGACAAGACAGGCCAAAGGTTTGTCTCGGCAGGATCAGGCAGTTTTGTCGGTGAGGTTTCCCCCTGTCAGTTTTATAAAACACAAGGAATGTTCTTAAAATCTACTATCTTTGGAAATCCTCCTCCTAAATCCACGAGTATCAATATTGCCCTGAGCGTTCAGGGATGGGTGCAGCTCAAGGTAAGCAGAGTCAACTGAATTTCACGCTTCCTTTTATGTGGGCTTTGGGAAGGATATGTGCCAATGCTGAGAATAAATCTGACAGCCACATTTGCAGTGAAGATGTACGGCTGAATCTGAAGGATTTAGAGAGTGTCCCTCCATGAACTGCAGCGGAGGAAGGCAGAGGAAAAACATACCAGCCTGCTGGTTTCTTGCTGTTAGAGTACTTTCCAAAATTCAACAGAGCAAAAAACAGCGAGTGGTTTGCTGTTACAAATCCTTTGTCCATAATCCTTTTTGATCTACAAAGTGCTTTTCTTTTCTTTTTTAATTTTTTTTAAATTAAGTTTTCCATTTTTCACCAGAATATCATTATAACAAATATCATAATTCATCAATCCCAAATCACCCCTCCCCTCTCTGGTTTATTTTAACATAATATGAATTCCTGCATATTACTTTTCAATTCCCCCCCCCCTTTTAAATTTAATCTTAGAATTTATATACATTTTTTTACTTGTAAATGTTTAATCAAAACCTGCTAGCAAGTTCAAATCTTTCCATTGTTTCTGTAGATAAGCCAAGAATGGTTTCCAGTCTTCTTTAAAGGAACCCCCCCCCCCCTTATTTCATAGTCTATCAGTTAGTTTTGCCATGTTGGCACATTCTGTAAGTTTTTCTTGCCATTCTTCTTTAGTTGGTATTTTATCGCTTTTCCATCTTTGTGCCAATAGCATCCTTGCCGCGGTTGTTGCATACATAAAGAGTCTGTGTTTTCCCTTTGGCAAATCTTGACCTAAAATTCCTAACAAAAAGGCTTCTGGGGTTTTAACAAAAGTTATTTTTAACATTCCCCCCCCCATTTCATTATATATCATTTCCCAATAATTTGTAACTATTTTACAATTCCACCATAAATGATAAAAAGCACCTTCCTTCTCTTTACATTTCCAGTACTTTTCAATCCTTGGGTTGAGTATCCAGAGGTACTCCTGCCAACCCAACCCACTGCAATAAACGGGCATGGTGACTAATTGGGATCCATTCACTTCAAGGGGTTTGCGGCTCTCTGAGTATAACTTAGTTGGATGTCGAAACAAAAAATAAAAATCCTTCCCGTAGCACCTTAGAGACCAACTAAGTTTGTCATAGGTATGAGCTTTCGTGTGCATGCACGATTGGATGTGAATCACAGAACGAGGAACTGAGTCTGGGTGTTCCTGGAAAACTTGATTCATCCTCACCCTCACAGAGTCTGAGAACAAAGGACTCCAGCCACCACACTTCCAAGATGGGAAATTTGCAATTCAATACCTCTCAAGTGATCTAAGGTTAAACACTCAGTGTTGGATGGCAGAAACAACAATTACCAACCCATCAAGGAAGTTCAGAGAGCCCTTTTTGTTCTTAATTTAGCTTCAATGGAATCTTCCAGTTAAATCCTTTCGCCAAAGTCTGCTTACCTGTGTCTTGCGAGTGGCAGGGACTGGCAGTGGTGGCGGCGGGCCGATGAGCAGCGTGCGAAAGGGCTCCGGAGAGGGGCTGCTTCAAATGGCCGCCACTCGAGCAGGGCGGGGGGAAGCCATGAGGAGGCACCGCCGTGGGGGGCGTGAGGGAGAGGGAGGGAGGGAGGGAGGGAGAGGGAAAGAACGCGCGTGCTGGCAATCCACGCAGCAATTTTCGGACTGCCCGGGGGCATAGCTGTCAACCTTCCCTTTTTTTGCTGGAAATTCCCTTATTCCAGCGCCGTTTCCCACTGCTATCCTGGATTGTTAGATATACCGTAGACTGTCCCTGGGACAGTGAGGCTGCTGATCGCTTATTTTCAGATCCGAAAGTTGACAGCTATGCCCGGGGGCAGGATCCAGAAAGAAATTGGGCCTGATCCAGCCCACAGGCCTTAGTTTGCCGACCCAGGGTCCAGGGGAAAGGGCCAGTGATTTGCGGGGTTCTTTGCCATCTATGAGATCACTAGTAGTGCATGTGAAAAGGATTGAGAAGTCTTGGTGGATCACAAGCTGAACATGAGTCCACAGTTGCAGAGTGGGCAGGGACCCCGCAAGGATCACCCCATCTAACAACTTGCAATGCCGGAATCATGGCGCAAGAATCCCCCCCCCCCCGAAATGGCCTTGGCCCTTTGCAGCCCCCGCCTGCTCTCCTGCCAGCCTCTCTCTTCCCTTTGCGCAGAGAGAGGCTGGCGCTTCCACCGTTCCTTCTGCATGCCAAAGACACCATGGCGCTTTGCTTTGATCGATGAGCCGTCCTCGCTGGTAGAAGCTCCACAGGCCTTTTAAATCAAGTTCTCCTGTCTTCCCTGCTTGTTTTTCGCTGCAAATAATCTCTGACAAGCCTGCCAATGCCTCTTGGAAGGGGAAGGGGGGAAAAACACCACCCAACGGCAAGCTGATCTGGGCTGCTGACCAGTCGTCTCCCACAGCTGCTGTGTCCTTGGGCTGATTCGTGGGAAGTATCAGAAAACAGGGTGTTACTGAGCTGCTCGGCCACGCTGGCACCCTGAGCAACGGGGTTTCTCAGCTTCACTCAAGCACAAGCGCAAGGGAGGAAGCACATCAGAGTACAGCGGGACCTCGGGTTACAAACACCTTCGGCTACAATAAGGTTGCCAGAAGTCCCCGTTTCCCAGGGACAGTCCCCGGATTTACAAATCAGCCCCTATACAAAATTCATTGAAGTCAAAAAGTGTCCCCGGATTCATTGAAAAAAAATCTGGTAATTGAAAAAAATCTGGTAACCTTAGGTTACAAACACTTTTGGTTGCAGACTCGCCTCGGGTTAAGAACTTTGCGGCAGTGGGAGGCCCCATTAGCTAAAGTGGTACCTCAGGTTAAGAGAGGACCATCCGGAACAAATTAACTTCGTAACCAGAGGTACCACTGTATTGCTGGCTGCCTGGCCTCACCGGTAGGAGTCAGGTAGGTAGCCATGTTGGTCTCATTACATATGCTCATCTACATACCATCCCTTGCTTTTTCCTGTAGGACTAATTGCAGTTGTTAGCAGTTGTCAACAGGTTGGCCATACCCATTGAGTCAATCTCCCATCTCCTACTACCCTCCTGAGAAAAACCCCACCCCACCCTCCCACTATATCAGGGGTCAGCAAACTTATTCAGCAGGGGGCCGGTCCACTGTCCCTCAGACCTTGTGGGGGGCCGGACTATATTTTTTTGGGGGGAAATGAACGAATTTCTATACCCCACAAATAATCCAGAGATGCATTTTAAAGAAAAGGACACATTCTACTCATGTAAAAACATGCTGATTCCTGGACCGTCCGCGGGCCGGATTTAGAAGGTGATTGGGCCGCATCCAGCCCTCGGGCATTAGTTTGGGGACCCCTGCACTATATATAAGGGTCTGTTTCAGTGTATCTGAAGAAGTGTGCATGTACACAAAAGCTCATACCCAGAACAAACTGAGTCGGTCTCTAAGGTGCTACTGGACATTTTTATTTTTAATATATATATATATATATTTATAATATATAATATATATATATATATATTTCTCCCCGGTAAGAGTTCATCTTGCTCTTATTGTCTGGGATGACCAAGAGTCTGTCCAGGGGGCAGGATACCTCTGAAGCCTTTGCAAACCACCAACCGCAGGCTCACGTCTCTGTCTGGCCCCGGGGGTTGGTGGGGAGGGAAGTGCCATTCCAGCCTGCAGTGTCCTGGCTGGTAAAATAACCAAGCATTGTTTCATAGAATCGTAGGGTTGGGAGGACCCCAAAGGTCTTCTAGTCCAACCCCTGCACTGCATTTGAGGGAGATGACCAGGTAGCAGGAAGGGTCCAGGTTAGGGGGGCAGTGCCTGGCACAAGGTCTGAGCACCCACATTGGCCTGGCCACATTGACCCCAAGTTCCATTCAGGGCAGGACCCTGGAGACCCCACCACCAACTCTGCGGATGCCAGGCAGAGAACGGCCATGCTGCATCTGACAGACAAGGAGCCAACTCGGGGCTCCTGTGCCAGCTTGGACCAGGCTCCCTCGTTCAACGCTGCCTTGGCGCACAGATCCAGGTCTAACCTGCCTGTGAAAGAGGCCTTGTTAATTCCTCCGCAAACAAGGCCATTAGTCAAAGGAGAGCGCTCCCTGTGCAGCCAGCCAGTGGGACGGAAAGGGAGATTTTCTCAGAGTAATTTGAACAAATCCAGCCACTTCGTCCCACACTGGCTCTGTGCGTGGAGATAGCGGCAAGAAACAGTTCTTGGGTCTAATTGGCAAACTTTTTGCATATTCCGTTGCAAACAGGAGCCTGCCCAATTTCTCGCGTTTTCCTTTGTGGCTTAGTCGCTGCTGAGAGTTGTAAGAGGCGGAGGGGGGGGACCTGAACCAGCCCCATGTGAATTCAAAATGACAGAAATTACCATAAAACTGCAACAATTACTGGAAGATGGGCTGCTGCAAACTGGGGGTGAAATTTGCTTTGGTGCAGCACAACTTGTGTATGCAGTTCTCATTACGAGAGGCCACAGAAGTGAGCTGTTGCAGGGAAGAGGTCGGGCCTCGGGGGAACTGGAGCCAAACCAGAGGTGGACTTAGGGGAGCATGGCAGGTGAGTCACACTGGGTGCCACAACTATGATGCAGAATGGAAGGCAAGAGGCATGGAAATCTGGCTTGGCACAGGGTGCCACTGACATTTCAGACCACGTGGTCCGTCCCTGTCCAAACCCCACTTCTGCCCTGGATTGATGGTGTGACTTTTGAAAGTGCACCTCTCAGATCTCCCAGAAGAACCCAAGGAGATCCTGCTGGATCAGGCCAGTGACTCCCTCCAGTCCAGCCTCTTGTTCTCACAACCGGACAACCCCAAGAGAAGCCCCCCAAGCTGGAGCTGAGCACAAGAGCAACTCTCCCTTCCTGAGGTTTCCAGCAACTGGCATTCAGAAGCATTGCTGACTCCAACTGCCGAGGAAGAGCAGAGCCACCTTGACTAGCAACCATTGCCGTCTTCTCCACCCCCTCCATGTCTAACCCTCTTTTAAAGGCATCTAGGTTGGTGCCCATCGATGGCTCCTGGGAGAGCCAGTTCCATACTTTAACATTAGGAAGAACTTCCTGACAGTAAGAGCTATTCGGCAGTGGAATTTGCTACCAAGGAGTGTGGTGGAGTCTCCTTCTTTGGAGGTCTTTAAGCAAAGGCTTGACAGGCATATGTCAAGAATGCTTTGTTGGTGTTTCCAACCCAGGGGGTTGGACTGGATGGCCCTTGTGGTCTCTTCCAACTCTATGATTCTATGATTCTATGAACCCTCCACTGCAAGAAATCCTTACCCGTTCCTTCTCATTGTCCAATTTTATCCCCTTTTTCTGCTCTCTGATATTGAAGACCACCACCAAAGTCTTCCCACTAGAGCAGTCCTTAAAAAACACTTCTGAATCGTTGGGGTGCAGAATTTGTCTTTCTGGGAGTTCCAGCACTAAGCTCAACGTCTTAAAAGGAAACGTTGCTTAGATCAGGGGACTGTGCAGAGAAGCAGCTGCCTTTTCCAGAGGATCTTGCCCCTTGAGCTGTACAAGTTCTTGCTGCACTATAAATTATCAGAATTATAACTGAGAGCCTGAATCCCTGATGCCGCAGAGTCTCGAAGCTTAAAGACAGAAGCGAGGGACCTGTGTTTATAAGCCTGCAACGATTCAGGTTCTCTGGCCCGTTTGGCGGTGACGCAGGGGGCACCCACAGCTCCCCCTGACATTCCCAGCTGCAGTTGGTATTCAGAGATACACTGCCTCTCAACATGGAGGCTCCATTATCTGTCATGGGCAATTGCTCTTGAGAGGCCTCACTGACCATTACTGGGGGAGACGTGGGACGAGGACGGGCTGAGCAGCAGCAGTCACCTGAGCCTAAGTGAGCAGCCATCAACATATCTTGTGGTAGAGAGTTCCACAAGTCACTTGCGCATTGGGTGCAGAAGTGCTCTCTTTTGTCTGTCCTGAACGCACTGGGGAAAAAATAAAAATAAAAATCCAACAGTTAGCAGGCACCCAGACATTAGGAATGACATTCTGGTTGTGGAAACAGGCGACCTCAGGCCTTTGGCAGCTTTTAAAAAGGGGCCGGGGACTCTTTTCTTTCTTTTTAAATAAGTTTTTATGAAATTTTACATTTTATATTCAACATATTAATCATATGAAAGGAAATACAATAAGACCAAACAAACAAACAAACAAACCCCACCCCATGACTTCCCTCAACTTTCCATTCTGGTTCTTTAACTATTTGCTACTTCTGCTTAATTTTTTCTTGTTTTTCATCTTTTAGCTGAATGCTCTTATATTCTTATCATTTTTATACCAAATTTCCTCCCAATTACATCTTACATTTAATTGATTTCCATATTGTTATCTCTAAACCTTTACTCTTATTTTCTTAGTTGTAAGTGTTTACTCTAAACCTGCTAGTGATTCCATTTTTTTACAAAAAAATTCTGTAGATATGACATAAACGATTCCCAGTCTTTTTAAAAGTCTCCATTATTTTTGTCTCTGAGTCTTCCCGTGATTTTTGCCATTTCTGCATAATCCATGAGTTTAACTTGCCATTCTTCTTTCGTTGGTATCTTATTGTCTTTCCATTTTGGGGCTACCGGTAGTAGAATCCTAGCCACTGTTGTAGCATACATGAACAATTTCTTCTGCTCTTTTGGTAGCTCCTGCCCTATGATACCTAACAAGAAAGTTTCTGGTTTTTTAAAGAAAAGTTATTTTAAACATCTTCTTCAGGGATTCTTGAGCTCTGCTTCCTGCATTGCAGGGGGCTGGACTAGATGACCACGGGGGTCCCTTCCAGCTCTACAATATTTATGCATCTCTGCTGATTTCCACCTGGAATTCATCCTCTACCTTCTGTTTCCTCCGTGCACCCGGAGAAGTGCCATCTGTGCCACCAGCTTGCTTGCCATTTCATGGTGACCCCAAGAGACTCTGGCAGCCCACACAGGCAAGGGACCTTCACTGGCATTCGGGGCTCAGCAGCCCCAGTCTGGCAGGTCTATCTATAGGCAGATGAAATATTCAGTATAAAAGGTCTGCGTTAAGGAGGGTTCCTAAGAGATGGGGAATAAATGCGCATGAAAGCTGGAGCTCCAAGTGGCTCTCCTCCCACTGCAGTGGATGCTCTCCCTGGAGCTGGGACTCCTGCATTGTAGCGGGGTGGGATGGATGACCCTTGGGGTCCCTTCTGTGGTTCTAGGATGCCCCCACTGCAGCCGAGGAGCAGAGGAGGCTGCCTTGCGCTCAGCCACATCTATCTATCTATCTATCTATCTATCTATCTATCTATCTATCTATCTATCTATCATCTATCTATCTATCTATCTATCTAATCTCTATCATCTCTACCATCTCTCTCTCTCTCTCTCTCTCTCTCTCTCTCTCTCTCTCTCTCTCTCTCTCTCTCTCTCTCTCTCTCCTATCTATATCTATCTATCTATCTATCTATCTATCTATCTATCTATCTATCTATCTATCTATCTATCATCTATCTATTCCCTGCCTAGAACTTTCAAAGGCAGTGGAGGCTGAACAGCAGGATAAACAAACAAACAAACAAACAAACAAACAAACAAATAAAGGAGTGCTTTAATGCTGCCAAACTCTTTAAGAAAAGTAATAAAGTTTATCAAATCACATAGAATCATAGAATCATAGAATCATAGAGTTGGAAGAGACCACGAGGGCCATCCAGTCCAACCCCCTGCCAAGCAGGAAACACCATCAAAGCATTCTTGACACATGCCTGTCAAGCCTCTGCTTAAAGACCGCCAAAGAAGGAGACTCCACCACACTCCTTGGTAGCAAATTCCACTGCCGAACAGCTCTTACTGTCAGGAAGTTCTTCCTAATGTTTAGGTGGAATCTTCTTTCTTGAAGTTCCACTTTTGACACAGGAATGCACAAGTTTTTGAATTGCACAAAACCTCCACCAGGAAACTCTGGAAGGTGTGCCTTCGATGAGAGGTGCTGATATTTTTGCTAGGAGCTGCTCATTTGGAAATCGCTACATGTCGGCGTCCTGTAAAAGGACTGCCAGTGTTGCTCTGGCTGAGAAGCAGACCTGCCAAGTCAAAGAGGTCAAAGGTAAAACGAGACATTTCTCCTTCTTCAATGCCTGGTGGCCATTCATCTCCCCTGTGAGATGCGACGATTGAATGGGTAAACCTCCGCAGACCCACAGGAGCACCTGGAGAGAGAGGCCCATTGGACAAGAGACTTTAATATGCATCATAAACTTGCACTAAGCAGTGCTTCCAACTTTAAGCTGATTTTTCCAATAAATGACAGACCAGCTGCTATTGTTGTTGCTTCCTTGTTCAGCGGTACCTCGGGTTAAGAACTTAATTTGTTCTGGAGGTCCATTCTTAACCTGAAACTGCTCCTAACCTGAAGACCACTTTAGCTAATGGAGCCTCCTGCTGCCGCCACGCCGCTGGAGCACGATTTCTGGTCTCATCCTGAAGCAAAGTTCTTAACCTGAGGTACTATTTCTGGGTTAGCGGAGTTTGTAACCTGTAGTGTTTGTAACCAGAGGTACTACTGTATTGCAAATTATGCCTATTAGATGTGAAAAAGCAATAAAATTCTTAAAAACCAACCAAACAGTGTGTTTTCCAGTCTACTTAAAAACACAAGCATCTCTTGGTTATTTGAAATAATTATAATAGTAGTAGTAGTAATAATAATAATAATTAATAATAATTTTATTAGTTATATGCCGCCCATCTGACTGAGTTGCCCCAGCCACTCTGGGTGGCTTCTGCCAAAATATCAAATCCTTCTGGGAGCCCAAGTAGGGATTTCATTTGCGCCCAAGCCATCGCCCGGATTGCGGAGGATTCTCCCTCGCAATGCGTGGCACCGATCTCAGCAGCTGGGCTTTTAATTCCAGAGCTTTGCCTTTTTAAAAAACATGGTTCCTGGTGACAATTACGACCCTCGCAGCCTCTATGTGGGAAAGGATGGTCAGCTCATGACAGGCGGCGTGGGTGGAAGGGTTGGGACACACACACACACACACAAGATAATAAAAACTGTATCCAACAGGTTGTGCATTTGTCTGACAACAGCTTTGTCAGGCTTGGGGAGCATCAGGATGGCTCAGGCCATGGCGCAGCATGCCAAGGGCTGGGTTGCCTTGGTAATCTCTCGGCACAGGCAGGCAATGATATGATATTAGCAGCCAGCTCCTCTCATGAATATAAAACACTTGCAGGGGGTGGGGGGTGGAGAGGAAGTTATTCCTCTTGGTGGTGCGGCTGATAGGAGTGTGAGGCAAGATGAGGAAAGGCAGAGGGGGGGAGGCATGTGCCCTGCAAAGGAGGGGATGCCATGGCCCCATGCAAGCCCCCCCCCCATGGCAAGACCTTGGTTTCAAGGGGTGATTGCAGCCACATCGTAGGATCGTGGAGTTGGAAGGGACCCAAAGGGTCCTCTAGTCCAACCCCCTTTAGCAATGCAGCTAAGGAATTGTCCCTGGCCCAGGTGGCGCTGTGGTTAAACCACTGAGCCTAGGGCTTGCTGATCAGAAGGTCGGCGGTTCGAATCCCTGTGACGGGGTGAGCTCCCGTTGCTTGGTCCCAGCTCCTGCCAACCTAGCAGTTTGAAAGCACATCCAAATGCAAGTAGATAAATAGGAACCGCAACAGCGGGAAGGTAAACGGCGTTTCCATGTGCTGCTCTGGTTTGCCAGAAGCGGCTTTGTCATGCTGGCCACATGACCTGGAAGCTGTACGCCGGCTCCCTCGGCCAATAATGTGAGATGAGCGTGCAACCCCAGAGTCGGTCACGACTGGACCTAATGGTCAGGGGTCCCTTTACCTTTACCTAAGGCCCTTCCCCAGTATCTCTTTTAAGGCATCACCCAGGGCTTACATAAATAGGGTCAGGGCCGTCTTACCCATAGGTGCTAGGGGTGCGGGGCTCTCAGGGACGCCAGGCAGAGAGTCCAGGGCTTGAGAGTTGAGTCTGGGGAAGAGCCTGCCCATTGGCCGGAGCACCACGGTGAGCTCTTCTGCTGTGGGCGGCTCTGCACTGCGAGTTCGGGGGTGACTGAGCCAGCGAGACGTTGAGGTGACCGGCTGGCCGCCTCTGCCCTACTGCGTGCCTGGGACTGGGCAACCAGGGGGCGGGCACCGGGCGGATCTTTGCACCGCGACGC
Source organism: Zootoca vivipara (assembly GCF_965207765.1). NCBI lineage: Eukaryota > Metazoa > Chordata > Lepidosauria > Squamata > Lacertidae > Zootoca > Zootoca vivipara. The sequence goes on along the minus strand of NC_142582.1, from coordinate 134,117,013 downwards.
CGCATATGCTTAAGACAGCCCTGAATAGGATGCCCACCGTTTCATGCACCAGGCTCAGGTTCAAAAGACGTGGCAGGGCTGTGAGGGTGTCAGCCCACAAGCCACAATATTCAGGATACTTCTGAATACCTGTGGCTGGATTAATGAAGATGCCCAAAGGAAGGTGATGGATGAGAGGCAGGGCAGAGAGGATCTCCCAGGGTGGGAGGGAGGCAGGGGAAAGACAGGGAAACTCCCAGGTGAGAGCAGGGAGGCTTCACTATTCTGGGGGTGGGCGAAGGGTCAAGATATACCGGTAGCTTCACGAGAGAGGGCATTGCTCTTCATCGGGCTGGCCACTGTGAGAGCATGAAGCTGGACCTATGGGGATGGGCCATAGCTTGGGGGGGGGTAGAGCAATTGCTTGGCATGTAGAAGGTCCTAGGTTCAGTCCCCAATGGCTTCTCCAGGTGTGGTGGGAAGATGCTCTTGCCTGAAACCCCTAGGGGTCGCTGCCAGTCAGTGTAGACAGCACTGAGCTAGGTGGACCAGTGGGTCTGACTCAACATGCCCATGGACCAGATGGGTCTTTGATATTCTCCAGCAGGGCAGGACTTTTCTGACATTCATATCACCACACTGCCGAGGAGCCTTGCAGAGACTGCCTCAACACTTCCAGGTTCAAAGGCCCTTTTCAGAACGAGGTGCAGTTTTCCAAAGGCAAACCCAAGGCCCAGATGTAGGACGCTACATTCATGACATGAACTGGAAGGTATTTGGAGGAGGGTGACTAAGATGCTCAAGGATCTGGAAGCCAAGTCTTGTGAGGAACAGTGGAGGGAGCTGGGGATGTTTGACTTGGAAAAGAGAAGATTGAGAGGTGACATAGCAGTCGTCTTCAAATATCTCAAGGGCTGTCAGGTGGAAGAGCCAATAAGCCTGTCCTCTGCTGTTCCAGAGCGAAGAACGTGAACCAACGGCTTCAAGTTACAAGAAAGGAGATTCCGACTAAACATCAGGAAGAACTTTCTGACAGTAAGAGTCATTCAACAGTGGAATGGACTCCCTCGGGAGGTGGGGAGGTTATTCAACAAAGGTTAGGGGGCCACCTGTCAGGGATGTTTTAGCAGGGGGTTGGACTAGATGACTCTTGGAGTCCCTTCCAACTCCATAGTTCTTTGATTCTATGAATTTTACATCCATTAGGAGAGCATAGGCCAGCGGTCAGCAAACTATTTCAGCAAGGGGCCGGTCCACTGTCCCTCAGACCTTGTGGGGGGCAGGACTATATTTTGAAAAAAATTCCTATGCCCCACAAATAACCCAGAGATGCATTTGAAATAAAATCACACATTCTCATGTAAAAACACACTGATTCCCAGACCGTCCACGGGCTGGATTGAGAAGGCGATTGGGCCAGATCCGGCCCCCAGGCCTTAGTTTGCCCACCCAGGGCATAGGCCATTCTGTTGGAACCAATGCCTTCCTAATCTGTCTCTCTTGGAGCCTCGTGCTTTGTAGGAAGAATGTTTCTGAGATTCAGAGGACCATTCCTTTTTTTGTTTCATGTAATAACCTGCCATTGTGAAAGAGGAGAAGGAACTTTGCAGTGGGTTCCCTCTTTAATTAAAGATGAACGCAAGCTGGTCTCTGATATTTACCTTTTATCGGTCTTCTTAGCTGTGATTATCCAGTCCAATAAAACAGCATCTTCTCAGGTAATTATAGTTGGAAAACAATTAGCCCTCCTGTCTCTTGCCACATATGCTCCATCACAGCTTTTCACGCACCGTCACCTGAAATCACCTCCAACTTTGCCAAGGAGGCAACTCAAGGCAGCTCCGGGGCATGTGGGAGCCACATGGGCACGGCCCGCAATCACTACACCCGCTCTCTGCCAGGGACCAGCTGGCAGTGGGTGGGTGGGCACAAGGTCCACAGACTCGATTCCGTTTTCGGCTCACATCAGCAGACGCTTGAAAATGCTATTTGTGGTCGTTTCTCAGGTGCTGAATAGGGTGGACGATGCCAAATGCTTTTGGATCACTGACCACAGGCTACTAATGTGTGCAGAATTCTCTAGGGGCCACCATGGGAAGCCTGGCTAGCTATCAGGGGTAGATTTAGGGGAGTGCAACCGAACTAGGGGTAGTCTTGGGGCTGCAGCAACTATGCTCCAGAAAGGAGAGCAAGAGGCGATGGGTGCCTAATTTTGGTGTTGCAAAAGAGCGCAACTGAGATTTGAGACCCCAAAGTAGCTCTCCCTGACGGACTCGTCGTGCTCCTCCAAAGGGCTTCCCACTTTGCTTCCTGAGATCCTTTTAACTTGAGATGCTGGGAAGCAGAGCCCCACCAGTTAACTCTGGTCCTGTTCAATGCATTCGGTGACTGCTCAGTCATTGCAATGTCAGAGGACAACTTGCGTCTCTGAACAGGCGACCAGAGATTAGAGACGCACAATCTCTCCTGATGCAGCTTGTAATTGAGCTTGTAAAATAGAGTAGGGTTCATCACGACCCCCGAAGAAGGGCATTGTGGGAAGATAGCGGCGTAGATCACATTGGAAAATGAGAAGGCAAATCAATGCCTGGTGTCATGGAGGACATTCTTAGGTGAAGTAATCCTGCTGCCAGGGTGGACCCTGAAGGGGTCAGAGTCGGAACCTGGGCTCATTGCTGGGTCTTGTCCCTGCCCTTTGGGTCCTGCCTAGGCAGCTGAAAGCCATTGGCAACAACAAGGGGTATTTTGCCACTTTTTCTGTAGCAGATTGTGCCTGGGTGCCAGCCTTGCACTAAGACGCATGCAGCTGCTTCAAACAGCTGCGTGTGAACGCTGGGAGTGCAGCTCGGATGCGTAGCAAGTGGCACAGCCCTTAATTCCTGCCTGGGTTTGGAAAGTAATTCTGGCTCGTGCTTCATCTGGCTGGCCTCGGGCGCTCTGCTGTTCTGAGCACAACGCCCTTGGAATCTAAAGCCTGGGTGGGGGTCCTGAGTCCCTGGGGGGAGAAGCAGCTGAGCAGCATCTGGGCCAGACCCATTTCCAGCTGACGGCTTCCAAAGGTCGCTGTGCAGCCAGCCGATCAAAGGATCCTCAGACCCCCCCCCCCCCGACACAAACACACAAACTCACACCATGAATGTTGTTTGCAGGACTGTCCTAGCCTACCTGTTGTGGAGGTGGGGAGACGATTAACAAAATCAACTCTCCTGGCAAAGTGGGAATACCCTCTCACTCACCTAAGTTTAGGATATTCCACACCTTTCTTCGGCAGAGTTTCCTTTTCTTTGAGAAAAACAAGCCCCGCCTACCAGATCCCAAGTGCTCTAAGGATCAAATTAGGCCCCAGGGTTTTTCTTACGCCACCTGCTTGCACAAAGTCTTGCTTGCGTGTCTGTTGCATTTATATCCCACTTATAGAATCATAGAGTTGGAAGAGACCACAAGGGCCATCCAGGCCAACCCCCTGCCAAGCAGGAAACACCATCAAAGCATTCTTGACATATGCCTGTCAAGCCTCTGCTTAAAGACCTCCAAAGAAGGAGACTCCACCACGCTCCTTGGCAGCAAATTCCACTGCCGAACAGCTCTTACTGTCAGGAAGTTCCACCTAATGTTTAGGTGGAATCTTCTTTCTTGTAGTTTTTTTCTGCATGGAGCTCGAGGTGGCCTACATGGTTATCCTCCTCCTCATTAATCCCTACAAGGACCCTGCAAGGTAGGTTAGGCTGAGTGTGGAAAGGCAAGAATGTGACAGGTGGAAACTCTGGGAATAAAAGGGTCAAGGAGTCACAGAAAGGTCGAGTTGGAAGGGTCCCTGAGGGTCATCTTGTCCAACCCCCTGCAATGCAGGAATCTCAGCTCAATCATCCCTGGCAGATGGCCATCCAACCTCTGCTTAGAAACCTCCACCTTCCGTTCTACTGTCAAACAGTGCTTGCCGCTAGAAAGGTATTCCTCATATTGAGTTGGAATCCGATTCCTAGAGAACAAAAGTTCAGATGGCCCTTCCTGTGGAGCAGATGATGGCCATCAGCTCAGCCTGAAGCAACCAGGCAGCGTTTCCAGGGGCTGCTCCAAGGGGGCTCTTGACAGGGTGTGTGTGGAAACAGCCTGAAGAGAGTCTTGCTATTTTGATGTAGCAAGCTCCTCCTAGCCAAGTCTCTGGAGAATGGAGACTGATCCTGGTTTGCCACCTGGGGGGAACCACATCTCGAGAGTCTGGCTTTCTGCTCTCAGCTCCAAGCCAGTTCTGACCTGGTCCAGCTCTGCTGTGGCTTTTCAGCCTGTTTGGAAAAAGAGAGCTCTGTTGTTGTTGTTGTTGTTGTTGTTGTTGTTGTTGTTGTTGTTGCTGCTGCTGCCACCTTGGCCTCTGAAATTCTCTTAACTGTGTTTGTTTGGGAAAGCAAAGCCCCAATAGGTTCTATTTGAACAGCTTTTTCAGATAGATACTGGTATCTATTATGGATGGTTCATATATAATCATAGAATTGTAGAGCTGGAATGTACCCAAGGGGTTATCTGGTCCAACCCCCTGCAATGCAGTACAATATGACTGCATTTCGCACACGTTCAACTTCTGTGATTTCAACCATACGGGAGTGATGGCAGAATGGTTGAAATTGTGCCGGTTAATGCCAAGCCAAAGAGCAGAACTTAAGAGCTCTTTTCATACAGGGTCTGTTTGAGGTTACACACTATGATGGCTCTGTGGTTAAACCACTGAGCCTAGGGCTTGCTGATCAGAAGGTCGGCGGTTCGAATCCCTGTGGCGGGGTGAGCTCCCGTTGCTTGGTCCCAGCTCCTGCCAACCTAGCAGTTCGAAAGCACCTCAAAGTGCAAGCAGATAAATAGGAACCGCTACAGCGGGAAGGTAAACGGCGTTTTCATGTGCCGCTCTGGTTCACCAGAAGTGGCTTTGTCATGCTGGCCACATGACCTGGAAGCTATACGCCGGCTCCCTCGGCCAATAATGCGAGATGAGCGCGCAACCCCAGAGTCGGTCACGACTGGACCTAATGGTCAGGGGTCCCTTTACCTTTACTATGGAAAGGGCTCCCTCGCTTGCTGGGCAATTCCCACGCCACAGGCTGCGTCCTGGAGTAGAGAGGATTCTGTCTCTGTGCCCCTCACCCTCTAGATTCAGGACAGCTCTGGGTACATGTGGAGCCCTTGGAACCAAATCCCCACCTAAGAGGCAATTGCCCTGTATTCAGTGAGTGTACAGCCTGTTGATGGGTAAAGACTGTTTATGGCTCTGTTCAGCATAACATTCAGCAAAGTGAGGGCTCAGTGTGCCTTCTTTGCAAAACCTGGAGGTGCCAAAGGCTATCTCGTCCCCAAAAGGAGCACTCCTCCATTGTCTCCAGAGGCAGAACAACACCAATCTCATCCCCAAAGTGGGGCAGATGCCATCACCCAGGAGGGTTTTGCAAGGTGGGGGGGAAGAGAAGGATGCCTGAAACCCACGGAGCTTTAGGAACATAATAAGAGTTTGCTAAAGCCCTAAATGGCCTTGGTCCAGTATACCTGAAGGAGCGTGTGCACCCCCATCGTTCTGCCCGGACACTGAGGTCCAGCACCGAGGGCCTTCTGGCGGTTCCCTCATTGTGAGAAGCCAAGTTGCAGGGAACTAGGCAGAGGGCCTTCTCGGTGGTAGCGCCTGCCCTGTGGAACGTCCTCCCAACAGATGTCAAAGAGGACAACAACTACCAGACTTTTAGAAGACATCCGGAGGCAGCCCTGTTCAGGGAGGCTTTTAATGTTTAATAGATTATTGTGTTTTAATTTTCTGTTGGAAACCGCCCAGAGTGGCTGGGGAAACCCAGCCAGATGGGCGGGGTATAAATAATAAATTATTATTATTATTATAGATCACACTTTGTGCTGCTTGAATAAGGGCTTCCTTTTGTCTCCCCGGAATCTTCCAACACTCAGTTTCATCAAGCTCCCCTGCTCCCCTAAGAACAAGGCTTTCCACACACACCTTTTCCAGCCAGCGACATCTTTAAGTGTGAAGCGCTTATCATCTTTGGCATTAGGACTTGGAGGATGAGGGAGATTTCATCTGCCTTGGTGCATTTTCTTCCACACACAGCCGGCACACTTCTGAGTGTGCGGTGAGAAGTGAGCGCCTTGGCACATTCTCTTCCCTGCAAGCTTAGCTATCAGCTGGATTTAGCAAATCTCTCGGTGCAGCTTCCCAGATACCACATCACACCCGAAATGTCATTCACAGAAATGGCATGAAGATGTTGCCTAGACGAAAGTGCCCTGCCCGGTTTTAAAAGTAGGTGCTTGTCTAGCTTGCTCAGGACACTACAGAATAGGGTGCAATTAAAGGGGGTTTCCGAAGCACCCTGCAAATCAACATAATCATTTCTTAAATGATATATATATATTAATTGCAAATAAAAAGAAAATATTGCAAATCTAGTCCAACATCCTGTTCTTACAGTGGCCGAACAAATGCCCATTATGGGAAACCTACAAGCAGGATTCATGCACAAGAGTCTCTCCCCTCCTGTGGCTTCCAGCACCTGGATTTTTAGAAACATTGATGCCTCCGAGGATGGAAGCAGAGCAGTGCCATCCTAGCTAGGAGATATGGAGAGGTCTCTCCTCCTCCAGGAATGTGCCTGATCTTCCTTCTAAAGCCATTTAAGGGTGTTAGCCATCATTGCCTCCTGTGGACAGGAGTTCCACAGCTGAATGATGTGCTGTGTGAAAGACCTCCTTTTATGAGCCCCGAATCTTCCAACATTCAGCTTTGTTGGCTGTTGGTACGTTCTAGAGGGAGAAAACCCTTTTCCTAGCCACTAGCATCATGCCATATCATCATATGGTGCTGGAGGAGACTCTTGAGAGTCCCATGGACTGCAAGAAGATCAAACCTATCCATTCTTAAGGAAATCAGCCCTGAGTGCTCACTGGAAGGACAGATCCTGAAGCTGAGGCTCCAATACTTTGGCCACCTCATGAGAAGAGAAGACTCCCTGGAAAAGACCCTGATGTTGGGGAAGATGGAGGGCACAAGGAGAAGGGGACGACAGAGGACGAGATGGTTGGACAGTGTTCTCGAAGCTGCGAACATGAGTTTGACCAAACTGCGGGAGGCAGTGCAAGACAGGAGTGCCTGGCGTGCTATGGTCCATGGGGTCACGAAGAGTCGGACACGACTAAACGACTAAACAACAACAACAATCATCATGCCAGGCATCATTTTACCCCCTCCCCCCACATTGCCGGTCATTCACCTTTTTCCCAAGCAAAAAAGCCCTTTCCTCACCTGCCACACCCCATAATTTGGGCTGCCCTTTCCTGACCCCTTCCATTCTGCCTCCTCATCCATATTCATGTGCAAGGCAATGCAGTGCTCTCAGCATCCATGATCCCAGACAACGAAGCAGGGTGAAGCTGCACCTTCCTCTTGGCCAAGAGCAGGTACACGGCTTCGCACTGCACGATGGAGGGACTGAACTCATCCAGAATAGGCCAATGAGCTCATTTGGGGCTGGGGCTGCTTCCAAGCGCCTGCTCTCATCATCGGTGTGCCATTAACAATCTGTTCAGCTGCTCAGCCTCTCGTTCCATCCAAACTGTGCCGGAGTTTTTGAAGCAGAGCCAGGCAACCCAGCTGGCCTTCTGAGAGCTGAGGCGGACCTCCTTTGTCTCCCTCTCAGGTGTGACACAGGAGAGCAAGCGCCTGACCTTTAGAAGGAGCCACTCGCAGTGAAATGTCAGCAAAATCGTGGCCAGGTTGCGTTGACCAGCTGGAGCTTGGAAAGGCAGAGGAGGCTGGCTTCCCAAATGTCGGGAAGAAAAGCCGCCGATCTTGCTCCACTCCATGATGTTATACTGGGAGAGCAGCGGGTGCTTCCTCAGGGCTGGGGCTGCAACAGCCCACCTCTGAAGCAGCCACGGCTCTGAGATGTATCTGGGACTTGGGGAGCCCACCATAAACCTTGCGAACAGGCTTTGGATAGAGCGGAGCCTGATCTGACCCAGGCCAGTGGATGAATCCTGCTGTAATTCTGGAAAGCGAGGAGCCTGAAGGGGTGAGTCAGGAGACGGAGAAGGAGTGCCAGGGCTCTGGCAGCACTGGAGAGCCCCTGCTCCACAGGCAGGAAGAGAGAGAGGCGGGAAGGGGGGACAGGAACAGGGCAGACCGTAGACCCTTCCCCCTGACACCGGTATTGAGAAGGAGGAGAAAAGGGAGGAGATTCACCGTCCCGAGGCTTTTATGTTGGTCAAAGTCACGAAAAGGGGCAGTGCCGGATTCTGATTCGGAATGAGGAGACATGAAACCAGCAGCTCGCTACACTGTAAATAAAGGTAAAGGGACCCCTGACCATTAGGCCCAGTCGTGACCGACTCTGGGGTTGCACGCTCATCTCGCATTATTGGCCGAGGGAGCCGGTGTATAGCTTCCAGGTCATGTGGCTAGCATGACAAAGCCGCTTCTGGCAAACCAGAGCAGCACATGGAAACGCCGTTTACCTTCCCGCTGTAGCGGTTCCTATTTATCTACTTGCATTTTGACGTGCTTTCGAACTGCTAGGTTGGCAGGAGCTGGGACCGAGCAACGGGAGCTCACCCCGTCACAGGGATTCGAACCGCCGACCTTCTGATCAGCAAGCCCTAGGCTCAGTGGTTTAACCACAGCGCCACCTGGGTCCCTACACTGTAAATAATGTGCACTAATAAAGACTTTTGAAATACAAGCATGTGGAAGGTCGTTACTCAGGAGTAGTCATAACAGCTTTGACAGCTACGATGAGGCATAAACAAATAAGGTTCATGCTGTCAAGGTGCTACAGAGGCTCATTTTGTGAAGTAAAGCTGCCATGTTCAGACTGGCTTTGATTAAAGCGAGCAAAATTGTGTTGTTGTTTGTTTAGAGACAAAAAACATGAGCTCGATCAGGGAGAAATTACCCTTTGTGGAACCACAAGCTAAACATTAGGAAGAACTTCCTGGCAGTAAGAGCTGTTCGGCAGTGGTATTTGCTACCAAGGAGTGTGGTAGAGTCTCCTTCTTTGGAGGTCTTTAAGCAGAGGCTTGACAGCCATATGTCAAGAATGCTTTGATGGTGTTTCCTGCTTGGCAGGGGGTTGGACTGGATGGCCCTTGTGGTCTCTTCCAACTCTATGATTCTAAGCTAAGAAGGTGAAGGAAATAAACCACTTGGACACCCTCTTCATGCTCCCCCCCCCCGATTGCCTCTCTTTTAGTACTCCCCCTCAAAAAAAAAAGAACTTCCTAACAGATGTAGCTGGACTCCTGTCCCTTCATAGACTCATAGAATTGGGGATGTTTAGCCTGGACAGGAGGAGACTGAGAAGAGCTGTGATCGCCACCTTCAAATATCTCAAGGGCTGTCGCCTTGTGGGGAGTTGGACTAGATGATCCTCAGGGTTCCAGCTCTACAATTCCAGGGTTCTATGGAAGATGGAGCTCCGACCCAAACCAATAGATTCAAGTTACAAGAAGGGAGATTCTGACTTCATCAGGAAAAGCTTTCTGACAGCCAGAGCTGTGCAACCGTGGGACGGAGGTGGAGGACTCTCCTTCCTTGGAGGTTTTCAAGCAGAGGTTGGATGGCCATCTTTCATGGATGCTTTATCTGAGATTCCTGCATCGCAGGGGGTTGGACTAGATGACCTTTGAGGCATCTTCCAGCTTTTCAATTCTTCATTATCTCCTAAAGCCCACCCTCCTGGACCCCCTTTTCTCCATGGCCACACCCCCTCTCCCCCCTTTCTTACATCAGTACCAGGGACAGCTCCTTCCACATACTGGTTGCCTTCCTCTCCCCTCTCTTTTAAAGACAAATGATCTTCGCCTTGCCTGCCTGTCAGAACAATGTTTGCGAGAGGCGCATTACCGCAGAGGAGCGCAGGGGTCTCCGTGTGGGCAGCTGGAGCCAGGGAGAGACGTTTCTCTTTATTATCGGCCTGCCATCTTGACAGGGCTCTCCATGCTCTCGCTCTTCATTAACATACAAATATCTTCATGTTCCAAGGAGAGACAGTGTCATTTCTGGTGAGGTTTTGCATTAATCTCCCCCCGCGGCCTCAGCCCAGCAGCCCCCCACCCTGAGGCAGCACTGGGAGCCTCCCCTGCTAATCAGGTCAGCAAGATTACTTCAGGGGGCAGGAAAGGCAGGGCAAGGGGTCACACAGACTCCCAGCGGGCTGCTGGAGAAATTGAAGAATCATAGAAACATGCAGTCATAGAATGGTAGAGTTGGAAGGGACCCTGAGGGTCATCTAGTCCAACCCCCTGCAAGGCAGAAATCTCATGACACGTGGCCATTCAACTTCTGCTTTAAAACCACCAAGGAAGGAGTCCACCACCTCTGGAGGGAGACCATTCCACTGTTGAACAGCTCTTACTGTCAGAAGGTTTTCCCATCTGTTTAGTCAAAATCTCCTTTTTGTGACTTGAAGCCATGGGTTCGAGTCCTGCCCTCCAGAGATGTAGAAAACAAGCTTGCTCCATCTTCCATGTGATTAGGTATCTTCATCTGGATCAGTTGTCCCCAAACTGGTCCCATGAACTCCTCCCCCCAGTGTCCCCTAGCCTCTAAATAGAATTATTTATGTGTTGTTCCAAGTGCCTGCTCCAATCTCTGATGAGTGGTGTCAAGATCCCAGAGGATTCCAGACACAGCGGGGACTGCCATAGCTTTAAGAAATATGGCTTATTCACCTATTGACATCTTCAGTCTGCAAGTGGGGAGTCCAGATCTTACAGCATGGTCATTTCGAGAGTGCAGCCAGCCTTCATCCCACCTGCCAAGATGGATCCCAGTCTTTTCTCTCTCCCTTCTTCCCAGCACTCCTTGCTCTTCAGATTCTCTTTTTCTGTCACCTCACACCCAGTTACCCTGGCCAACTTCCAAACCCCTGTCTCTGTTCACACCTCTGGGCAAGGGGGAAGGAGATCTCTTGCATTGCCAATGACCCTGTATGTTTCTTAATGGTCCTACCTTGGCCAGGTCCTTTTGCACAGGCTAGCCCAGGAATTCCTCTACAGCTGGTATTTCCCATCCCAAATGATCAAATCCTACCATTTATTAATTTCTGGGTTTAGGGGGGGGAGTATCCCCCCAAACATATAACTTTATTTATTTATTTATTTGCTGATAAAAATATATATCACAGCAGCTTCCAATAATATCAAAACATAAAACTATACAGCAAAATCTTTAAAAGAGGAAAGCATATACAATTAAAAACAAATATCGGTAGACCATTGCGGAATGATGTGTCCCTAACAGCCTGCATAGGCCTAGTGGAATAGAAATGTTTTCAGCAGACATTTAAAAGTTAACACAGAAGACGCCCCCTGAATCTCCAGTGGAAGAGTCCCATAGGGTTGACAACACTAGCCTTAAACGGCTCAGGACTGCAACACCTCAAGGACACCCTCTTTTCATATGAACCTACCTGGACCCTGAGATCATCCGCTGAGGCCCTCCTTCATGTGCCTCCTCCTCAAGAGGTCAGGAGGGTGGCAACAGGAGAACGGGGCCTTTTCTGCAGTGGCTCGACGTCTGTTGAATGCTCTCCCCAGGGAAGTTCGCCTGGTGCCTTCATTATACACCTTTGTTTGGGGTGGTAGGTGGGAGGGATTTTTAGTTGGGTGTGGGAATCTGTTAAATTTTAGTGTATTTGTAATTTTTATTGTTTTTGGTTTTATTGTCTTTTTTGTGTTCTTCTTTTGTTGAGTTCTTTGCTGTTTTTTACAGAGGTTTTATTTTGTTTTTAAGGGGAGGGGTCAGGGCTGCCCGGGAGGGGGTCCCAGCAAGCAAAATGGCTGGGGCAGATTCCACAGGGGTGTGTGCACTGGAACAACCGATCTCAGTGGTCACGGGTAGGAGGAGGAGTTACGCTAAGACCAGACCATGTCATTACCGAGGAGGCAGACTTAGTCGTTGTCTGAGGACTATCCCTGCCTCCAGGTCTGGTCCTGACCGGACGGATATTGGAATAGGCAAGGGATACCCACATGACCTGAAGGTGCTGCTGTGCAATGCCAGGTCGATGATGAATAAGACCACCGCCATTCACGACCTGATTGTGGATGGAGGATTTGACCTGGCATGTGTGACAGAGACCTGGTTGGAGGAAGCCGATGGGCCCGTTCTTGGCGCTGCTTGCCCACCAGGTTTCTCTTATGCACAGCAACCCAGGCCATCTGGGCGGGGAGGGGGGGTTGCAGTGATTTTTAGGAAGTCATTAGTTTGCACCAGGCGTCCTATTGGGAAGACCCAGTTCTCTGAGTGCATGTTCTGGAAGTTGGGCAATAGAGGCAGTACAGGATTCCTTTTGGTGTACCGACCTCCCCGCTGCACCAAGGATTCCCTGCCCGAGCTGCTTCAGGTCGTGTCGGATGTGCTCCTGGAGACACCTAGCTTGGTTGTCTTAGGGGATTTTAACATCCATGCTGACACGACCTTACAAGGAGCCGCTCGGGACTTCGTGGAAAGCATGGCCACCATGGGGCTGTCCCTGAATAAGTCTGGCCCAACTCATAGCCGCGGACATGCCTTGGACTTGGTGTTTACCTCTATGGATGTTGGTGATCTGACATTAAGTAAAAGCGAAACAAAAGAAGTGCCATGGTCAGATCATTTTCTGGTGCAACTGGACTTCTCCGCAACCCTTTCCCTCTGCAGGGAGGTGGGACCGATTCGGATGGTCCGCCCCCGCTACTTAATGGATCCAATTGGCTTCCAAAGAGTGGTAGGGGATGTTTTATCCCATGTCGATGGCCTTTCAGCTGATTCCCTGGTGGCCCGCTGGAATGCGGAGTTAACCAGCGCTATTGACTGTCTGGCTCCGAAGCGCCCTCTCAGATTGCATGGAGCCCGGACAGCCCCGTGGTTTTCCCCGGCGCTGAGGGCAATGAAACAGTCGTTGAGACGGCTAGAGCGCCGGTGGCGGAAAACTCATTTTGAATCAGACCGGACACGGGCTAGAGCTCAACTTCGAGCCTACCAAGTGGCAATGGCGACGGCGAAGAGGACCTTCTTCACCGTCTCCATCGCATCTGCAGAAAACAGCAGCAGGAGACTCTTCCAGGTGGTTCACAATTTAGCGGAACCACCTGCTCCATCTGGGCCCAGTACGGGCCACATGATCTCCTGCAATGATTTTGCAAAGTTTTTTGCAGATAAAGTCGCTCAGATTTGGGAAGAGGTAGACTCCACCGTGGGAGCAGGGCCGGGGCGGGGGAGTGCTAGAGTCCTGTCTAGTCAAGTTTTGTGGGATCAATTTCAATCTGTTACCTCCGAGGATGTGGACAGGCTGCTTAGACGAATGAAACCAACCACCTGTCTCCTTGATCCTTGCCCATCCTGGCTTATAAAAGCTAGCCAGGAAGGGCTGGGCGATGGGCTTCGCGGGTTGGTAAATGCTTCTCTCCATGAGGGAGCCTTCCCAGACCCGCTGAAAGAGGCGGTTATTAAACCGCTTCTTAAAAAACCATCTTTAGATCCGGCCAATATGGCCAACTATCGCCCAGTCTCAAATCTTCCATTCTTGGGCAAGGTGATTGAGCGAGTGGTTGCGGAACAACTCCAGGCACGCCTGGAAGAAGCGGACCATTTGGATCCCTTCCAGTCAGGATTCAGGCCTCATCATGGGACTGAAACTGCCTTGGTCGCACTGGTCGATGATCTCCGGCGGGCTAGGGACAAAGGTAAGAGCTGTTTCCTTGTTCTGCTGGATCTCTCAGCGGCTTTTGACACCATCGACCATAACATCCTTCTGGACCGTCTAGAGGGCTTGGGAGCTGGGGGCACTGTCATGCAGTGGTTCCGCTCCTTCCTCCTGGGCCGTGTTCAGAAAGTGGTGGTGGGGGATGAGTGTTCAGACCCCTGGGCGCTCACTTGTGGGGTGCCTCAGGGTTCTGTCCTCTCCCCCATGCTTTTTAACATCTATATGCAGCCACTGGGAGAGATCATCAGGGGGTTTGGGCTGGGTGTCCATCAGTATGCTGATGATACCCAGCTCTACCTCTCTTTTAAATCAGAACCAGTGAAGGCGGTGAAGGTCCTGTGTGAGTGCTTGGAGGCGGTTGGAGGATGGATGGCGGCTAACAGATTGAGATTGAATCCTGACAAGACAGAAGTACTGTTTGTGGGGGACAGGAGGCGGGCGGGTGTGGAGGACTCCCTGGTCCTGAATGGGGTAACTGTGCCCCTGAAAGACCAGGTGCGCAGCCTGGGAGTCATTTTAGACTCACAGCTGTCCATGGAGGCACAGGTCAACTCCGTGTCCAGGGCAGCTGTTTATCAGCTCCATCTGGTACGCAGGCTGAGTCCCTACCTGCCCACTGACTGTCTCTCCAGAGTGGTGCATGCTCTAGTTATCTCTCGCTTGGACTACTGCAATGCGCTCTACGTGGGGCTACCTTTGAAGGTGACCCGGAAACTACAACTAATCCAGAATGCGGCAGCTAGACTGGTGACTGGGAGTGGCCGCCGAGATCACATAACACCGGTCCTAAAAGACCTACATTGGCTCCCAGTACGTTTCCGAGCACAATTCAAAGTGTTGGTGTTGACCTTTAAAGCCCTAAACGGCCTCGGTCCGGTATACCTGAAGGAGCGTCTCCACCCCCATCGTTCTGCCCGGACACTGAGGTCCAGCTCCGAGGGCCTTCTGGCGGTTCCCTCATTACGAGAAGCCAAGTTACAGGGAACCAGGCAGAGGGCCTTCTCGGTAGTGGCACCCACCCTGTGGAATGCCCTCCCACTAGAGGTCAAAGAGAACAATTACCAGACCTTTAGAAGGCATCTCAAGGCAGCCCTGTTTAGGGAAGCTTTTAATGTTTGATGGATTTCTGTATTTTAGAATTTCTGTTTTTTTGGAAGCCGCCCAGAGTGGCTGGGGGAACCCGGCCAGATGGGCGGGGTATAAATAATAAATTATTATTATTATTATTATAGGCGCCAGGCAAAAAGGTTCCTCTTTAACCAGGCCTTTGATTGATCTGATTGACATCCTACGCCCTTTTTAAAATGCTGGCTCTTTTTAGGGTTTTTTTTAAAACTGGGTTGTTGTTTATATTTTGATTTTATGTATGGGGTCCTTTATGTGAACTGCCCTGAGACCTTCGGGTATAGGGCGGTATAGAAATTAAACAAACAAGCAAACAAGCAAACAAACAAACAACCGCTAAAGGCTCAGTTCCTTGTTGTCGTGAGATGAGATGAGCCAGCTCAGGGAATGGCCAGTGATGCTCCTGCAGAGAATCTCAGTGACCCACCTGTGATAGAAAGGTTCAGGGGATGCCTGACGTATCCAGGACATAAGTTGCTCAGGGATTTGTAAACCTTGAACATGTCCTGGGAGCAGATGGGCTGCCAGTTCAGCTGCGCTCTACCCTTACCTTCCAAGTCCCGGACTGCAAAATCTGGGACCGGCAGCCGTGTGACACCGGAAGTTGCGTCGCCGTAACTTCCGGTGTCACTTTGCCCTTCTATGGGCACCAAAAATGGCCGCCGCCGCCTTCGGAAGTCGCTTGTATGCATGTCAGGAAGTGCATCGACGCAACTTCTGGTGTCGCTCCACCCATCTATGGGCACCAAAAATGGTCGCCGCTGACACCGGAAGTCACGTCTATGCACTTCCGGACATGCGTAGATGTGACTTTTGAAGCCGGCCGCTGCCATTTTTGGTGCCCATAGAAGGGCAAATGGGAAAGGAAAAAAATGGCCTCCGGCAGGAGAAAAATAACGGAGGAAAGCAGGAGACGAAGTGATACGGGGGACCACCGGGAAAAGGTAAGTAAAAACGGGGGTTTCCCGGGGAAAACGGGCTACTTGGCAGCTATGGCTCTACCATAGGTATCAAAGCCAGCCTACCGGTTGTTGCAAAACATTACAAAAAATACCCATTTCCCACCATAAACCTGTTAGGCTGCTTTAAGTGCATTCTTTTGTAGTAAGCTAGCTAAATCATAATTACTACGGACCGACTTTTCTCAGTCCATTCAGATATAGTAGGAGATATGCGTTTTCCAATTTTTTTAGCTATTATACTCTTAGCAACAGCTATTTCACGATCAATTTCAGGATAACCAAGCAGTAATAATTTAGGTTCCAGGGGTCTATGGTATCCTAACATATCAGAGATATTAGCCTGGACGTATTTCCAGAATATTTGCATTTGAGAACAATTCCAAAAGACGTGTGCGTAATCCGCTTTATTTAATCTGCTTCTCCAGCATTTATCAGATCCTTAAGCTTAAATTCCAAAATTTGTAGAACCTGAGACATTATGGGAAATGCACTAGTACTCCCCCCCCTCATTTGTATGTGTGTGACGTGAGAAATCAGCCTCGCCTCCCCCCCCCCTCAATCCTGGTAACCAACCTGGAAAAAGATCTGCAGACACAGCGCTCTTCCAGCTTCCAGGAGAAGCTTATGCTGTTCCTGATCTCTTCTGACAGTGAGGAAGGTCCCAAGGCCTGAGAGGTGGAGACACTATCTCAAACGGTGCCGCCTCGCTCCGACGAGGGCAATTCTTCTGGTTCTTTTAACACATACTACGAGAGTTACACATCTTGCAGTACAAGATTTATTTGAACCATAAAACTTACACCTTGGACCTGTACAGGGAGAGCTTTGATTGCTTAGACCGAGGAGACAGTGAGAGAAGGAAACCAAGCAAAGGACATGGAGATGTTTTTTTAAGCCTCTGAAATCCAATAAAACAGGGTCATGGGCTGAGGGTCATTCTGGGGTTTCCCTCGGAGCCGACACACATAGACCAGACCAGTTCTTCCTCACCAGCAGCAGCTGATGCATCGGCAGCACAATGAAGGCAGAAGTTCCTGTCAACTGACTCTCGCTCTGAAGCAGAAGCGGCGTTTGCGTCCTGGAAATGATTGCTCGCAAAATAGCACTCTCGAAAGCTGTTTGGTGCCAGTGAAATATTATAAGCTCATAAAGTACCATGTTGCTATGGCTGTCCTCCAGCTAAAAGCATTCCTCGTTCCCTGCTGCATCCCGAAGGATCCAACACACGATGGAACGGGCTCCCCCCAGGAGGCAGAAATGGCCACCAACTTGGATGCTTTAAAAGAGGATTGGACAGAGTCAGGGAGGAGGAGAGGGCTCTGGAGGGCTACTGGCCAGGAGGGCTCTGCTCTGCCTCCACACTCAGAGGCAGCAATGCTTCTGAAGACCAGTTGCTGGAAACCACAGAAGGGGAGAGTTGCTCTTGTACTTATCATAGAATCATAGAGATGGAAGGGACCCCAAGGATCATCAAGTCTAACCCAATGGAATGCAGGAATCTCAAGCATCCATGACAGATGGCCATCCATCTTGTGTTTTAAAAAAAACTCAAAGGAAGGAGAGTCCACCACCTCTCATGGGAATCTGTTTCACTGCCAAACAGCTCTTACTGTCAGAAAGTCCCCCCCCCCAATGTTCAATTGGAATCTTCTTTCTTGCAACTTGAAGCCATTGGTTTGAGTCCTACTCTTCAGAGCAGGAGAAAACAAGCACGCTCCCTCTTTCATATGGCTCTCATATCTCCTCTCAGTCTCCTCTTTTCCCGGCTAAAGGTACCCAGCTCCTTCAACTGTTCCTCATCATAAGGTTTCATTTCCAGACCATTGATCATCTTAGTTGCCCTTTTCTGCACATGTTCTGCACAAGCTGAGGCTCCAAGACTTTGGCCACCTCATGAGAAGAGAAGACTCCCTGGAAAAGACCCTGATGTTGGGAAAGATGGAGGGCACTAGGAGAAGGGGACGACAGAGGATGAGATGGTTGGACAGTGTTCTCGAAGCTACGAACATGAGTTTGACCAAACTGCGGGAGGCAGTGGAAGACAGGAGTGCCTGGCGTGCTCTGGTCCATGGGGTCACAAAGAGTCGGACATGACTAAACGACTAAACAACAACAACAAGCACAAGTTCTAGTTGTCAACATCTTCCTTAAATTGTGGTGTCCAGAACTGGACACAGTATTCTGCATAGGGTTTGACCAAGGCAGAACAGAGTTGGACTATTATGTCCCTTGACCTGGACACTAGACCAGGGCATCTGGTTGGCCCCTGTGAGGACAAGATACTGGACTAGACAGGCCATTGGCCTGATCCAACGGGATCTTCTTATGTTCTTAACAGGATCAGAGTCAGGGTAGATGCATGTGGACAGCTATGGTGTCACTCCAGGATGACATCAGAAGGTGGTAGACTCTCCTTCTTTGGAGATTTTTGTGGGAATGTTCAGGGAGCCAGGAGAGGATATATTGTTTATTAATATCCTTCCTAGCTTGTGCTAGCAAGTTCCTTTACTTAGCAGAGTTTCACATTCCCCCTTTAAATGCACAGCAGATAGCTGGCTGCAGGCTTGCGTAAGCCTCTCACTATTATATACAATTCAGTATTGAATTGTATATTCCTGGTAAGTTCCCTTTTATCCCTCTTAAAAGATTAAAGAAACCACAATCTTGTGTAAAGTATATAAAAGTAGTTTACTCACATTCTGTTCACAGTTGGATCCCTGAAGGCAGACTTAGCTATAAAGTATATACATGTGGATTATGTTAGAGATTCATTCCCCGTGTTTGCATTCATGGGATTGTTGTCTAACACATGACAGTGTATGTCTTCATTCCACAGTGGGAAGTGTCAAAGACAGGATGTTTGTGTTACTGTGTTTCCTGGAGTGGGACTATTGTCCTTTGTTCGTTCTCTTTTCTGCCTGATGCTAGAGAGAGAGGGAGCCATATTGCAGTGCTCCGTGTGTGTTTACACTCATACCTCGGTTTAAGTACGCCTCGGTTTGAGTACCTACATAAGTGGACCCATCTGGAACGGATTAATCCACTTTCCATTACTTTCAATGGGAAAGTTTGCTTCAGGTTAAGTACGCTTCAGGTTAAGTACAGACTTCCAGAACCAATTGTGTACTTAAACCAAGGTACCACTGTATATGTAAATAAAATAGATTAGCCAAATGCTGAGTTGCTGAGGTCTGTTACGCAATTGCACAAACTCTGCGGGTCTGTAAGTATGCTGATGTCAGTTGGCATCAGTCACTGTGATGTTCAGGCTGAAGAAAGCTTTTGAAGCTCCTGAATGATCGGCCAGGAGGGAGGGAACATGCCAGTCAGGCATGTTTCTCTGCCAGGGTCCCTACTTCTTGCAAGTAAGAGATCCTAACAGATAACCCCCGTGTCCTCTAGCTAAAAAGCTGCTCCATCGACGGAAGAAGTCAAGAGAGAGAGAGAGAGAGAGAGAGAGAGAGAGAGAGAGAGAGAGAGAGAGAGAGAGAGAGCTGTGTGCCTTGTTCTTTTTGTTACCTGGACAGGTAAGGTCATGCCCACCTCTAGTCACATGCAAAGGAAGTGTGTCCCAGCCAGGAGGAAACAGGAAGTTTTTGACTGGCTGGACCAAACATTCCCCTGCATGTCCGCTCTAGGAAAACAAGGAATGTGGTGTTTGGCTGCTCTCTGTGGATTACATCCCACAGTTTTTAAGCAGAGGTTGGCTGGTCATCTGCCAGCGATGCTTCAGTTGTGATTCCTGCATTGCAGGGAAATGGATGACCCTGGGGGTCCCTTCCACTTCTACAAATTTATGATTCTATGAATACCACCATGGGACTTTAAGGTGAAGAGGGAGAAAGAAATCTATAGACAGACAGAGCTTCCTGTGCTCCAAAAAGATGGCTCAGAAGCCTCACCTGGAACTCAGCCCTCAGTTCCATGGAAAGTATTTAATGGGCCTCCTTTGGCTCTGGCATAGCTGGGCTTCATTTTCTTCCAGCAATGCTTTTTAGTTGTGCACCTGGGTCCCTTCCTAGAATATGCTGACCTGGTGATTGGGCTGCCTGCCGGGGTGACCTCCAGATTACATTAGTCTAACATGCTCCACAAGGAGCTGCCTTCAAAAGCTATGTGGGCACAGCAGTTGCTTGGAAGCAGCAACAGCAAAGTCATGGACCGAGTCCTGTCGCAAGCAACAAATAACACCTGCCCTTTAGATCTCAGGTGGTTTCCAAGTGCAATTCAAGAGGCCTGCTCTGAGCTTGAAAGCCCCACACCTGGAGAGCCACTTTGTCCCAGATGCACCTGCCCAGGTGAGCCACTGGACTTGTTCTGCTGCCGTTGGAGACTAGGTGGGTGGTCAGAAGACACGGGAGTTTTCTGCCAAGTGCCTCCAGATGGTGACATTCTCTCTTCAGGGAGCTTATCTCAAACAGGATATTGGGGAGTTTGAAAAGATTCAGAAATGGGCAACCAAAACAATCCAATTGCCCCTAGATCATGACATTCCCTTTGCAGGGAGTTTTTGTCTGAAACTGCCCCTCTCGTGCTACAAGATGTGAAATAATAATAACAAAGCCCCTCTTTTGAATAAACATTAGAAGAGGGTTTCCCTATGCTTGCTTGCTTTTTGAAATCCTCTGCAAACGACGATGACCAAGGAGAACAGGCCCAGCCTGCGCTGCGCCGCTTCTCTTCCTCCTCCCTCCTTCGCCCGCCCTCGTCTTCCACATCTCCGTCTCGGTGTGGCGCTTGTTTTGCCTGTTTGGTCCGCCTGTTTTTGTTTCCTCTCCTCCATATCCTTTGTGCTGCGGATGAATAATCATATTCTGGCACGTGCCCTCAAATAACTGCGTGTATAATTATGATCCGGTTCTGCTGAGTGCAGTTTATGGGATAATTGCTACAAGTCAGCACAGAAAATAACCTCATACATAAATTACAGAACCAGAGCAAGCAAGCGTGCCATTAGTATTTACACCAGGGAGAAAATGCAGCAGCTGAGAAGAGCCCATCTGAAAACAGGCCCCTGGCAGGATCCAGCACCTGCATTGCGTTGGAACGCTTCCGTTGCCTCTTACTCGCCTCTCTTTCCTTTCCCCGACTCCTCTCCTCCCCAAACCCAAGAGCTACACTGCAGGAAGGCTGCTGTGTGCCTTCTGATGTGCACCCAGGGGGAAGACACCGGAAGCATATTCACAGCAACATAGAATCATAGAGTTGGAAGAGACCACAAGGAGTTGGAAGAGACCACAAGGGCCAACCAGTCCAACCCCCTGCCAAGCAGGAAACACCATCAAAGCATTCTTGACATATGCCTGTCAAGCCTCTGCTTAAAGACCTCCAAAGAAGGAGACTCCACCACACTCCTTGGTAGCAAATTCCACTGCCGAACAGCTCTTACTGTCAGGAAGTTCTTCCTAATGTTTAGGTGGAATCTTCTTTCTTGAAGTTTGAATCCATTGCTCCGTGTCCGCTTCTCTGGAGCAGCAGAAAACAATATTTCTCCCTCCTCCATATGACATCCTTTCATATATTTGAACATGGCTATCATATCACCCCTTAACCTTCTCTTCTCCAGGCTAAACATACCCAGCTCCCTAAGCCGTTCCTCATAAGGCCTTTGACCATTTTGGTTGCCCTCTTCTGGACACGTTCCAGCTTGTCAGTATCCTTCTTGAACTGTGGTGCCCAGAACTGGACACAGTACTCCAGGTGAGGTCTGACCAGAGCAGAATAACATCCTCAGTGCCAGGATCCATAGGAACTGCAACTTCCCAGGGCTCCTGGATCATCATTACTCAGGACCCGAATCCCTGGGAAATTGCACTTCCCAGAAGCCCAAATGCTGCTGCTGCTGCCTAATGGAAAAAGAAATCCAGGTTCCCTGTGCTACAAAAAGCAAAATAATAACAATAAATACAGTGCAGCCCACCTGTCTTTGCTGCTGCTGAAGTGGCAGGGAAAGGATTTCTCCTGTGGGATTGTTTCCTGAATTTGTATCGCCACTTAAATGCAGCCTCTGGCTTCTAAAAAATACAAAAATAAAAATCTTATAAAGACTCGTGTTTGCTGTTTGAAAGCATTGCTGTGGCACAGAATCAAAAGTGCAGTGCAGGAAATAATAAAGGCACTCGAGGATCTACCAAACAGTGAGCAGCAGGCTGGGTCTGCAAATGAGTTGTGCATGAGGAAGAATTGATTCAAAGCACCAAGAGAGTGACATCTGCAGCCTCCGGGCGCTTGATGGAGAAGCAGGCAGAAAGCAGGCTCAGCTGGGGCAGAAGCACAGCAGCATCCAATGCAAAGGAAGAACGGAAGAACTGGAGAAGAAGCCTGTAGGTGGGTCAGGCCAAAGGGGGGTCCTCTAGTCCAGAAGCCCCTTCTCACAGATGCCTGTGGTAAACCCACAAGCCGGGTTTGAGCACAAGAGTAGTGAAAGGGAAGGCTTTGAAACCATACTGGACCCTGCCAAAAGTTTTAGAGCTGCACCACTTGCTTGACATGAGCCCTGGTCCTCTTCCACAAGGAACCTGCCCAGGTTTTAGCCAGGATAATAATAATAATAATAATAATAATAATAATAATAATAATAATAATAATAATTCCCTGCCCATCTGGCTGGGTTTCCCCAGCCACTCTGGGCAGCTTCCAAAAAAAAGATTAAATATACATTAAAACATCAGTCATTAAAAGCTTCCCTAAACCGGGTTGCCTTCAGATGTCTTCTAAATGTCATATAGTTGTTGATTTCTTTGACATCTGATGGGAGGGCGTTCCACAGGGCAGGCACCACCACCAAGAAGGCCCTCTGCCTGGTTCCCTGTGACTTTGCTTCTCGCAGGGAGGGAACTGCAGGAGGTCCTCGGAGCTGGACCTCCGTGTCCAGGTTGAACAATGGGGGTGGAGACGCTCCTTCAGATAAACTGGACCAAGGCCATTTAGGGCTTTAAAGGTCAGCACCAACACCTTGAATTGTGCTCAGAAATGTACTGCACCAATGTAGGTCTTTCAAGACCAGTGTTATGTGGTCTCGGCGGTCGCTCCCAGTCACCAGTCTAGGATGGGTTTAATTGCATGCCCCCCCTCCTTCATTCTTCTTCTTCTTCTTCTTCTTCTTCTTCTTCTTCTTCTTCTTCTTCTTCTTCTTCTTCTTCTTCTTCTTCTTCTTCTTCCTCTTCCTCTTCCTCTTCCTCTTCCTCTTCCTCTTCCTCTTCCTCTTCTTCTTCTTCTTCTTCACATGCCAGAGACCCTACAAGTGAAGCCATTAACTGGCACAGGAATGCGAAAGCCAGAAGCACCAGGAGGAGGAGGAGGAGGAGGAGGTGTCTGCTGATGGTGTGTTTCGGCATTCGGGTGTTTTATAACATCCTTCCTGGGGACTTGATGGGTGATCTGTATGGATGGTTGGCTTTGAGAGCTCAGCATGGGCTGGAGTTTCAGGTCTGTTAACTTTGCGACAAGGTCAGGGAGAGCAGATCAGGCGGCGGAGTGCAAAGTGGGTCACGTCCCCCAGGGTCTGCCATGCACACCTTTGCCTGCCCTCCGGGACCTGAAATGGTGCTGCCAGCTCAGAGACGCCCAAGCTGGATGGCCGCCTGCAGGGGGAGAAAAGCAGAGGACAGAGGCAACCCTGAGCCAACCAGACTTTTAGAAGACATCGGAAGGCAGCCCTGTTTAGGGAAGCTTTGAATGTTTAACCGACTATTGTATTTTAATAATTGGTTGGAAACCGCCCAGAGTGGCTGGGGAAACCCAGCCAGATGGGCGGGGTATAAATAATAAATTATAATAAATTATTCTTATTATTCTTATTAAGCGGAGTAGTCTGCAAGGGCCAGGGCCTGACCTTTGCTTGGAGGGAGGGGGCCGATCAGGCTGCAGGAGCTGGTCTGGAGCAGAGGAGAGAGATGTTCAGAAGGCTGCTCCACAGTTGGCCAGATTTTACCGTCAGAAAGCACAGGACCTCTTGGTCTCTAGCAGAGGGGATTCAAGTCACAGCTAAACATGAGGAAGAACTTTCTGACAGTATGAGCTGTTCGACAGTGGAATGAACTCTCTCAGAAGATGGTGGACTCTCCTTCCTTGGAGGTTTTCAAGCAGAGGTTGGATGGTCACCTGTTGTGAGATGCCTGCCTTGCACTGGGTTGGACTAGATGAGCCTTAGGTTCCCTTCCAATTCTGCAATTCTCTGATGTGCCTTAGCGTCCTCCTTGGACATTTTTGCCAATGCTCTTCTGCCGTCTTCAACTGATTTCTCCCTGCATCTCTCTGTTATCTATCTGTTGTGCCAGTGGGTAGGGGAAGAACCCTCCAGCCTTCAAATTTGGAAATTTTCTTTCATTGAATTATTTTCCAAATCTAGGCCCTGAAGAATCATGTCCCCCTACCTGCCACACGAGGCTGTACAGGAAAGGCTGTGTGTGTGTGTGTGTTCTCTGGGTGGGGGGGGCATTTCAGTTAACTGTCCTCATCTTTATTAAGTGTTCCACCTGTTTAAGCACACCAGGACAGCTCTCAAAATAGAGGATGTGACTCACAGATTGCCGGTTTATCTGCTGCAATGGAGCCATTTCTCTTAAAGTGACAGCTGGATCTCTCTAATAACGCAGAGAAAGCTCTCTGGGGAATACGCGGAGCAGGGCTCTGCTTTTTGTCTGCCGTTAACTGCACACACACAACACACACACACACACAACCTCGCACAACTCTCTGCCTCAGAACTAGCATGAGAAATGTACTTCAGGTTTCAAGATCTGGGTATTCATTTAATACCCAGTGTGCTGGAAGAAGCAAAGCCAGTGCACACTGTGGGGAGATCTTCACTGACGTCTCGCTCCTGGTCGGTCACTGCCATTTCAGACCCCGTGAAAGTTTATTTAAAATTGGGATATTTTTGACCCAACATGCCTCACTTTATATTCATTTACATTGGATTGTATTTGCCATTTTACCACCTTTTCACTCCATTTGGAGAGGTCATAGAATCGTAGAAGGGATGCCAATGGTCATCCAGTCCAGCCCCCTGCAATACAGGAGACTGTCAGATTGCCATAGCCAAGATTGGTGATGATTGACACCTGTCACTCTGAGTGCCAACCTCTGAGCCACTTAGCTGGAAACCAACTTGATCTGACAGCAGGTAACCTCGGAGGCCTTTTGGTTCTGTACTTTGATACGGGAGGAGCGGATCAGGCCCGCTCGTGCCAAATTTGCAAGGAGCCAACTCCTACCTGGGTGAGGTGACCACAACCCTGTACAGATGGGGTGGGGGGGTCCTTCAGGCCATTTCAAACATTTCCAATGGTCCCCCATCCCAAATTCCACTGCCTTTCTGCTCCAAGTCCTGCCTCTCCACTTAGAACTACACTTTGGAACTCCTGCCTATTTGCAGTACGCTTTTGGGTGCCTGCTTGAAAAAAAACATTTTTGTTTAGACAACTGCTTAGAAAGCTGATGTGACTTTTAATCGGTTCATAGATTGTTGCTGATTTTATATTTTGGACATTTAGAAAATGTTGCTTATACTGTTTTACACTGAAATGTTTCTTGTTTTATTTCAGACATGTTCAACTGGTTGACCACAAGGGAAGGGCGGTGGGGCGGGCCGCCCCTAGCTCCAGTCTGGCAGGGGCAGCGCCTCTGGCCCCTGGCCCCTGGCCCGCCTCTCGTCTCCTCCAGCCCAGTGTGCCAGCCGCCGCCCTCGCACACTGGCCGCCGTGGATGGACTGCACATGTGCGGACATGCACAGTCCGTCCTGGCACATGCGTCGTGACGCCACGACACACGCGTCAGGCTGCGTCGTGACGTCACAACGCACGCACCAGGGTGGACTGCGTATGTGCCGCCCCGGGCAGCCAAGCGGCACCGTTCGCCACTGGTTGACCGTGATTGACAAGTAGATCCCCGGGTGATCATGGGATCCTTATTGATCATGATATTTAAAAAGCAGGGGAATGGGCGGGGTTTTAGTTGAGTGATTTATGTCATTCCCCCTTAAGAAAAACTCAACAACTAAGATCAATTCCTCTGGTCAATCCTCAGTGACAATGGGTAGATCACTGCCAGTATTTTTATGCTGGGAGTAGATTGCAGTCTCTTGAGAGTTGGACAGGCCTGTTTTATTTCATTATTTGCAATCAAGCAGTGTGTAAATTTGATGAAATAAATAAATAAACTTAGCCTTGCCTGGGAATGTTGGATTGCAAAGGCAAGGTGGTGGTGGGGGGAGGGGAGGATGAGAGTCTAAGCAGGGCCCCCTTCCCCTCCTCTTCCTCCCTGCCCCAGTGACCTTGCCTGAAGTTGCTTCTTCTTCTTCTTTTATCGATCCCTTAACCCCACCACAAAAAGTGCAAACATAACAGGAAGAAAGGAAACAAAGGATCAAAAATGGAAGCCATCAAGTGTCACAGCTTGGAAAGTCAAAAGTGCAGCCAAGACAGAACTCCAAAGGGATGGCAAAGTATTAACTCCTGCAAAGATCCCCTTTGCAAATGGTAAAGATTTTCTAACAACGAAAAGATTCTCTGCCTGTAAGTGCCATCGTTTTTGAGAGTCGAGGTTCTCTGCAGTCTTAAATGAGCCAGGCATTTTGCATATACAAGTGGTACCACCTGCCTCCAGAGTTGGGTGAGAAATGGTTTGTTTATACTGGATGTGTCAGGGGTGGGGTACCTCTGGTGGGGGGGACACATCATGCTCCTTCTGGAGTGGTCTGTCCACCTTTGATCCCCACCCTGCTCTCTCTTGTGGCTCCTAGAAGGTGACAGCGGCCACAATCCCAGGAAATGGCTTTGACTGGCTGGCTGAACCAGGTGAGGGGAGCCGATGGGTCTCAACCCCACCGTGATTTAGGGGCTTCCCCTGCATGCAAAGGCAGGCTCCGGAGGATGGAGTGGAGGAGACCAAGAGGAGGCCCAATGGCCAAGAAGGAAGTTTCTGCCCATGATGTAGAGGGAAGTGATAGGGATCATGTACAGTGGGGCCTCGCTTAACAAATGCCCTGATTAACGAAATTTCCGCTTAACGAAAGGATTTTTAGAGCGGAGGTTGCCTCGCTAGACGAATGCATTTTACGAAAAATTCATCTAGCGAATCGCGGTTTCCCATAGGAATGCATTGAAATTCAATTAATGCGTTCCTATGGGCAAAAAAAATTTCAATGCATTCCTATGGGATTCACTAGACGAATTTTTCGCTTTAAGAAAAGACCCGTGGAATGAATTAATTTCGTCTAGCGAGGCACCACTGTATCTGGGAAGGTAACCCGCTAGGAGAATGAAAATTCCGATCCTAAACCTCCGCTGCCTTGTGGGATATCTTTGGGAGAAGAAAAGGATAATCCTATAGAAATTCAGAATGGAGTCCCTAAGGCAGTTGGATGGTGCCTTGTACCCCTCTTTCCAGCAATTCCTGCAGCCAAGCTGGTGCCCAACATCTTGCTCTGTTTTCCTTTGGACCCCATCGGTGAGGCTGAGAGGGGGGTCTTGTCACCGGTCTGAGCAGCCCAGGACCTCCAGACACGCTGCCCAGGCTTGTGCCCCAGACAGGTCCCTTTGGTGCTGCGAACACAGTGGTTGACTTCACCCCATTATCTCTTGAGACAGACGGAGGCCAACATCTCGGACAGGGACTTACAGATAAAAATAAGAACAGCTAAAAACCTGGGGGGGGGGGAACCCAGTCATAAAAACAGGAAGGTACCAGCCCTTTCATTAAATGTGGTCAGTTCCCAAAAGTCTGTTGGAACAAGAAGGACAATATCAAGAGGAATGGTCATTTGATCTCTGCTCTTTAGATTCTTTTAATTTGTGAGATATCTTTACAAAAAGGGCAATTTGCCAAACTCTCGAATGCCAACAGAGTTGCTTTGGGAGAGCAAGCAGGTTGCAATGTGTGGGAGAGTCTATCGCTTGGCGGTGTGCTGGGTATTTCCAGGTCTCCAGAAAGCTCTCCCAAAGCCCGGCAACATTTGCCTGTTTAGTTAAGAAAGGGTAACTTTCCCACGAAATCTCCCCCAAAGTGGGGAGCGATAAATAGAAGCCGTAAAAAACCCATAAAAGCAGAACTGAAATGTGACGATAAAAACTCTTCACTAAAAAGCAGCCGAGCCCAAAAATTAACAGCCGGATGGGAGAGTCACCCTGGAAGGGCCATAAACTCAGCAGTGAAACAGGGGAGAAGAGAGGATCTGGTCCAAGGAGTTTGCCAAGAGCCAGGCTGGAGAGAAAGTGCCCAAGGGGTCCGTCCTCTCGTGGTCAGTGCCAGGCCAGCAGCCCTGAGCCCTGAAGCCACGGGAGCCTAGCAGGACCTCTCTCATTTTCTGTCCTTGGTGGAAGCCTTGCCAACAGATTCCCCCGAAGGTCCATGCATTGTCCTGAGCAATAAGTCCCTGAGATCACCTGAGGGCCAGCTGCTCCCAAATCTGCTGCCTTTACTCTCTTGAGTGTCTGAAGCGTCTAAAATTAAGTGTAATATGAGAACTGAAGGCCTTTCCACAAAGCTGAAGATTCAGGAGGGATGAACCAATGGATTCAAGTTGCAAGAAGGGAGATTTCAACTCAACTTCAGGAGGAACTTTCTGATGGCAAGAGATGTTTGACAGTGGAACAGACTCCCGTGTGAGGTGGTGGAATCTCCTTTGCTGGAGGCTTTGAAGCAGAGGTTGGATGGCCATCTGTTAGGGATGCTTGAGCTGAGATTCCAGCACTGCAACTACATTATTCCTTGGCTGAAAGTGCTTCTTCTCACAGTTTGTAGCTGAATTATGGAAGAGGAGAGGGCTACCGAGGGCCACTAGCCCATAGCTGTCAAGTTATCCCTTTTTTTAAGGGAAATTCCATTATGCTGAATAGGCTTCCTCGCGAGAAAAGGGAAAACTTGGCAGCTATGCACTAGCCATGGTGCCCATGTCCCACCTTCACAGTTGGAGGCAGCAATCCTTCTGCATGCCAGCTGCTGGAAACCACAGGAGGTGCTCAGATCCTGCTTGCTGCCTGCCCATTGGGGCACCTGTTATGTTCTGTCTGCTTCATTCACCCTATTGGAGTATTTCCAATGACCTTGCATGATGGATGTTGTCATACTGAAAGCCGCATCACCAGCTGTAGATGGAGGACGGAGGGGGCTCTTTTGTCCACAGATTAAACATTTTAAACTGATTAATCACATGTGTTTTAACCACTTGCTTATAAATGGCAATTACCAAAACTTTAAAATATGCTCCCTTTGGGGGATGTTATGTGAGAGCTTGCAATCCGGTGAAGAGAAGCTACCGTTCCCTGCTAGAAGGAAAGGCTGTTTTTCATTTTTGCATAATACCCCTATAGCATAATGGCTTGGCTGTTGCTGTTTAATTGCTATTAATAATTTTATTTATTTGATTTACTAGCTGCCCTTTACCCTGAGATCCCCTGGCAGAACACAACAATTCGAAATACAACATTAAAACAGTTTGAAGAAAATTACGTACAACCACAAGAACAGGGCGAGACCCAAAATATACATCTCAGTCTCAAAGCTCAAGATAAAGAGGTATACCTTTAGCATGCAACGGAAACTAATTTGAAGGTGCCGGATTTACCTCTGTGGGCAAGGCGTTCCACAGCTTAGGGGTCACCACAGAGAAGGCCCTTTCCCCCGGGCTGCCACCCCTCAAAGCCTCTGAGGGCAGACGATCTACCAAGAGGGTAGCACCCAAGAGGGAAGGAGGAGGTTTTTCAGATATTTGGGGCCCGAGTCATTCAGGGCTTCTAACACTAGGATGAGCACCTTGAAATGGGAACTGGCAGTCAGTGCAGCTGTTTTAAAACAGGGGTTCTGTGTGATCCAAATGCAACCCCAGCCAGGAATCTTGCAACTGTGTCTTAGACCTGTTAGCATTTCACTCCTCCGTTGCTGGATGTGTGATTGTTACATCACATGTCTGTGTTTGCTTTCTAGGCTTGGAAAGTGTGAGAACGGCAGTCAGTCTTATCTCTCTTCCACTGTACTGTCCTTTTGTACCCCACCCCTCTCTCTCTCTCTCGGAGAAGATGTGAGAGGACGCCATGATTGCTTTGCCCTGTATATATTGCCTAATAAATACTTAGAATGCACACACTCACGCTCCACAATCGTTTCTGCTGTACTCTGCTGAGTGAGTGTGCACATGTCTTTTGATATGTGTTGCTGGTGCGCACCAGGACTAAAGATTTGTGAACGTGGGGCGCCCGGAGAGATCTGTCTCATCCCGGGGGCTGCATGTGCCCCCCCCCCAGGCGTGTTCAGACAGGACCAATTGAAGTTTCCGAGGTTGTCTTCAAGGGCAACCCCATGTAGAGCACATTGCAGTAATCTAGTCTGCAAGTCACTAGGGCCTGGAGTACTATGGTCAAACCATCTCTGTCTGAAAGGGGTCATAGTTGGTGAAGCAGCTGGAGCTGGAAAACGGTGCTCCTGGCCACTGGGACCATCCGACCCTTCAAGTTCAAGTTCAAGTTACATGAAAGGAGAGTCTAACTAAACATTAGGAAGAACATACAGCCAAACCTTAGGAAGAACTTTCCATCTTACCTGATGTGAAGAGCTGTTCAGCAGTGGAATGGTCTTCCTTGGAAGGTGGTAGACTCTCCTCCACTGCAAGTTTTTAAGCAGAGGTTTTGATGGTCATCTGCCATGGATGCTTGAGCTGAGATTCCTGCATTGCATGGGGTTGGACCAAATGACTTGGGGTCCCTTTCAACTCTGCAATTCTATGGTTCAATGACAGTGGCACCCTCCCCCCCAAGCTGTGAATCTGCTCCTTCCAAGGGAGAACAACCCCATCCAGGACAAGCCATCTCTCCACCTCCTGGATGCGATGTCTCCTTGACTCTATAGCGTTGCCCTGAAAATGTCCCTCTCGGCCGGTCGGTGAACTTGGCACTTCATGCCAAGTTGACACTGACTGCTAATATCTATTTCCTCAAGGTATTGACATCTCACCTGTTCCTCCAAGGAGCTTAAAGTGGCCTGGTTCTCCCCCTCCCCTGCCTCATTTTATTCCAACAACGACCCTTTGAGGTGGGTTGGGCAGAGAGAGGTTGTGGCTGGCCCCTCCCAGGTGAGCTGCATGGTCAAGTGTGGATTTGAACCCTGGTCTCTCCCAGGTCCTCGCCCCACCCTCTAACCACTACCCCACAGCGGCTCACTTGAGCCCATTGGCTATGAAGCAGACATGACTTGTCCCCAGCCTTTGCTCACTCGCTTGTTTTTCTGTTTGTGCCTCCACTGCAGACGAAAGGGGGCTTATTGCTCAGCTCCTGAAAACACCCCCAGAGAACTGTCCTTAGGTGAAGGTGCACACATGCAGAAATTCAAGGGTCCTGTTTGGGGTTTCCCTTGGGGCATCTGGCTGGTGGTCCCGCAGGCTCTCTGATGTTCTTGTTTCCAACGTTGTGCAATCACTGGAGGAGTTGATTCCCTTCTTCTCACGCTCCCTGCCTGCGATCCCTCAGGCGTTCCTGGGCCCCACCCTCCCCTCTCCCTGCATCTCGGGGTGGCCCTGGGGGGTGTGCACGGGGGCCTTTGTCAATTGACTCGCTCCTCTCGTCTCCTGCGCGGCCCCTGTGAATGGCTCTGAAGTGCCTCGGAGGAAAATCACCCGTTTCATTTCCAAGTGCTTTCCATGAGATGAATCCCTTTGAAAGCGCTCCAGATGAAGTCCTTCAGATGGAGGTCACCCCTCTATTTAAATGCATTTACGTTGTGCGTGGTGACTCTGATTGTCACCAAGAGAGATCCTTGAGGCTATGGGGATTGTCAAGGCAAACAGGCTCCCCAAGGGAAGGACGGCAGAGAGGGAAAAGGGAGCCAAGGGGAGCGATCATCCTCACATATTTCCTCCCGGCTTCGATTCTGCTTCCAAACATCTGGATACTTATTTTTTAATTCTTTTTGTACTATTTATATCTTTTCAACACATTCAGGAAAAGTTGTTAACAGGAGTAACAAAAAACAACACACACAACCAAACTTTGGAAAGAACTTTCTGATGGTAAGAGCTGTTCCCTAAGAAGGTGGTGGACTCTCCCTCTTTGGAGGTTTTGTCATGGAAGCTGTAGCTGAGATTCCTGGCTTGCAAGGGGTTGGACTAGATGACTTTAGGGGCCCCTTCCAACTCTACAAGCCTATGATTCTGTAATAAGATGGCTCGGCTCTGGCTCCACAGTTGGAGGCAGCCATGCTTCTGAAGACCAGTTTCTGGAAACCACAGGAGGGTAGAGTTGCTCTTGTGCTTGGATCCTGCTTTCTGGTTTCCCCTTAATGGGCATCTGGTTGGCCCCTGTGAGAACAGGATGCTGTCCTGGGTGGGCCATTGGCTGCCCTGCAGGTTGTTCTTACATCTTACCTTCTATTGCATACCGGTATCTATTGCTGTGCACCTCCTTCCTATTTTATATGAATTTATGGTATATGAACATTCTTATGATAAATAAAAGAGAGCTAGCATAATAAAGGAAGCCTAAGCACATAGCCCTACGGAGTCTTTAAAATTGGGTTTATTAAAGTGTCCTTGTGGCTTGAGTGCAAACATTAGGGGGGGGAGGGAGGCTGCCTGGGACACCAACCAGTTAATAAATAAAACTCAGGTTGAATCCACTTGCAGTTCACACCACATGGCTGAGCTTCTCCTGTCCGGTTAACTCGGGGAAAGGGTCATGCAAGGCGAGAAAAAAAGCACCTTCTGATCCCCCATCCTTGACAGAAGGGCAGCATCCTGAACGCTTTGGCAGGCTGGAGCTCTCCAGGCCATGCGGAGGCCCAAAGACCTGGCAGCTGTGGGCAGTGAGGTCTCTTCTGTGTCACCACAACAGGAGGCGCATTGTTGCAGAAGCCTCATCCCGTGGATAATGCGAAGCAACATTCTTGGAAGCCGCAAGCCTGGAGCACTGACCTGACGCGATGGAGGCTCTGGCTCATTTCCGCTAATTGCCGTCCTCGCCAGGCGCCACCTGCCCAATCGCCCCTGGAAAACTGGCCCTTCTTATCTCCACGCAGCATCTGGCTTCAATTATGCTCCGCGGTGCAATCCAAGAGCAATCACAGGAGCCTCCGCATCGGCCACGCTCCCATGCACACAAATCGCTGCTCGCCCAGCTCCTTGCGACAAAAAACGCCCGTGCAAACCACAAACCAGGAAACACTTCTGAAGTTGCAGAGAGTTTTGCACCGTTTGTTCCATGGCGGCACAGCAGCTCCTGTTTGCACCCTGGGATGGGGGGGTGCGGGGCTGGTGAATGGTTGGCCTATGGAGGCCACAGGCAGAAGACCCAAGACCTTCTCAAGGAGGACGGGGCAAATTCGTGGAAGGCTATCAGTGGCCTTTCGCCAAGATGGCCATGGTGTGCTTCTACAGTCAGACACAACCATGCTTCTGAATGCCACTTTCTGGAAGCCACAGGAGGAGAGAGGGCTCCCCTGCTTGAGTCCTGCTTGTTGGCTTCCCATTGGGGCATCTGGTTGGCACTGGGCTGGACAGGATGGGCCACTCAGCTGACCCAGCAGGGTAAGTCTTATAGAGTCATAGTAGTGTAGAATTACAGAGCTGGAAGGGACCCTGAGTGTTATCTAGCCCAACCTCCGAGCTCTTCCAAGGGAGACCACACAGAGCAGCTCTTATCATCAGAAAGTTCTTCCAGGTGTTCACTCAAGATCTCTTCTCTTGTAACGTGAATCCATTGGTTTGTGAAATATACTCGGAGTCGAGTATATTTTATTCAGCTCGTAGTCATCAGGGAGAAGAAGAGAAGAAGAATGCCCTTTTCCCAAAACCATCTGCTTATATACATTATTTACACAATGGGCTTTGCGTGATTGGCTACTTCAGGGCTACACCTGTGGGCCAATCAGTTTGTGGATTGACTTCTGCCAGCAGCCTGATTGGCTGCTCCTGCAGGCCAATCAGTTTGCGGATTCACTTCTGCCAGCCGCCTGATTGGCTGCTCCTGCAGGCCAATCAGGTTGCGGATTCACTTCCACCAGGAGTTGGATTGGGTGGCTCCTGCGGACCAATCAGACTGCTGATTCTGGATCCTATTGTTCTAGGATTCAGCTCAGTACATAACACCCCTCCCCTCTAAGTTCCAGTCCTGCCCGGGAGGTTGCATTCGTAGTCCCCAAGGTCTGCTGGCCGCCCACGTGTGCGTTGTGGCCTGGGGTGTTCCTTGGTCAGGGGTTCTGGTTCTGGCTCGTGTTCCGAGGCTGCTGGCTGTGCCGGGGCTGTCTGGTCTGGCACCACTGACCCACTAGGTTGTGGCTCTGGTTCCGGTGTCCTTCCAGCCTCGGGGCGCCCCTGTGTGCCTACTGCTTCTGCTTCCCCTGCCCACCCCTCTTGCTCCAAAGGCCTCACTGCCTTGCTGTCCCCTTGGGACCCCTCTCTCCCGCTCTCCTCCCCTGGGAATCGTCGCCGTAGCTGGTCGCAGTGGCGGCGCCAACATTGCCCCCCTTCCGTTAGTACCTCGTACGACACGGGACCGGTCACCCTGGTGACTGTGGTGGGTACCCATGCTGGGCCTGCCCCAAAATTCTTTGCGTACACTGGGTCCTGGGCCAATCAGACAGCTGAGTCTGGATCCTATTGTTCTATGATTCAGCTCAGTACATAACAGTTTGGGTCCTCACCTGCTTGCTCCCAGGGGTGCCAATTTAACAAAATATGTGGGGGAGGTGAAAGGACCTCAGCTCCTAGGAGTTGTGTCCTATGCTTGTTCCTTCTTCCATGGGGCAGCCCTTGGGATATTTGAAGATGGCTCTCCTATCTCCTCCCAGTCTCCTCTTTTCCAGGCTAAACATCCCCAGCTCCTTCAACCGTTCCTCATCAGGCTTGGTTTCCGGACCCTTGAGGAAGGTTTCCAGCTTTCCTCAACCTTGTGCCCCCAGATGTCTTGGACTGCATGTCTTTATGGTGCCGATGAGAACTGCAGCCGCAAACCTTTGTGGGGCACAAATTTGAGGAGGGGCTGCCTTGAACCAGTCTGGCCCCTTCCTGCTGCTTCATGTCCCCCCTCTCCAAATAGATCCCCTTGGCAGAGACCCTTTTTGGTCCTGAGGGCTGCACACATCAGGGCCCTGGTGTGATGTCCTGCTCAGCTCGACCTCATTCCATTCTCTTCCATTTGGGTCAGGCAAGAGCTGCTGTATCCTTGCTTGCAGCGGGGGCCCCCTGCTGCTCCCAAATCCCCAGGAAGAGATGTCAGCTGCGGGAACATTCCTGTCAGCAATCTGAATTTCCAAAGGTTTTAATCACCAGCCCCATTTCCTTAGCTGCAAATGTGTGGGAACCTTATTATCACCATTATTAGGATTCTTTTTTGTTTCTAAGCCCAGCGAGGTGTTTGTTCCAGATGCAGCAGAAAAGAAAGGAAATTTACACTCTCAGATAATCTGTTAAATAGTGAAATAACGTAATGGGGAAGCTTAGGAACCAGCCCTGATTGACAGGAGTCGGTTGGCTCTTTGTCACGCTCCCAGGTGGGCAGAAAAGTGTGGGCAGGTGGGGCAGGTGGGGGAGGTTTATTGTGCAAGGGCTGCGAGACTCCAGAGGCTCAGTGAGGTCGGCTGAAGGAGGAAGCGCCAATAGGTGGCATCTCAAAAGTGCCATGCGGCAAAGGGCAGCATTTGTGCGCTTGGGAAAGAAGGCAGAGGCTAAGCCAGGGAGCCTCACTGAACCAAGAAGGCCACCTGCTGGCAAGGAGAGAAATAACCGCACATTGCACTTCACTGCACATGGATGAGGTTCACTCAGCTTATGGGGAACGGTTGAGGGGGTTGGGTCTGTTTAGCGTGAAGAAGAGAAGAGAAATGGAACGTCAGAAAAAATAACTTTCTGATGGCAAGTGTTGTTTGACAGGGGAGCAGACTCCCTCGGAAGGTGGTGGGTCCTCTTTCATGGGAGGCTTTGAAGCAGAGGCTGGATGGCCACCTGCCAGAGATACTTCAGCTGAGATTCCTGCATTGCAGGGGGTTGGACTAGAGGACCCTCAGGGTCCCTTCCAACTCTAGAATTCTATGGTGTTAAGTCCTGCTCTTTAGGAAGAGAAGATGTGCAAAGAAGGAGAGAGAGAGGGAGAAAAGGAGATCAAGAGAGAGGTGCTCCCCCCTCTGCCCCCCCATGTGTGCACTCAGCCATCAATCCTTCACCATTGAGATGCCTCCAAGGCTGCTCTATTAGTGAAGCTTTTGCCAATTAGAAGAGACATCAGTGAGGTTGGTGCCATTTCAATCAGGCTGCCCTTATCAAGAGAGGGAGCCAGCAGTCGCTTCCTCACCCAGCTGCATGGAGGCCTCGGAGCACCTCAGAGTGTCATGCTCTCTCTCTCTCACACACACACCCATCGAGATGCAGTTGAAGCAGCAGAGAATCGTAGAATGGGAAGGACACTTCCAGCCAGCTCTGTGGGGCTCTGTCAAGATCTCACGGGGACGTCAGAATTCCCGTGAGATGACCCGTGGGCCCCCCTGGCCTCCCAGAGCTGGTGCACCGAGAGATGTCAAACAAGGCTTTGAAGAGCTTGAAGTGAGATTTTACACCCTCCACCTTTCTATCTGGGCAAGGCTCACTCAGCATGCAGCCTCTCAAAGTAGGAGGGGATCCTCTCCTCTCTTCCCCTTATCTGCAACGGTGGGGGGTTCCAAGGGTTTGGGCATAGGCAGTTTTTGTGTATGCACAGAACCCTTGGGACTGAACCCCTATGTAAGATGCATGGGTGTAGCCAGGATTTTTGTTATGGGGGGCAGAACCCCAGTTAGCTATGCATTTTTTATTGATTTAGGTGGGGCAGCTGCCCCTCCCTGGCCCCCTTGGCTATGCCCATGGGAAGATGCAATCCTCTTTTGTGTGGTGTTGTGAGTTTGGGGGCCTGCATTGTGCTCCAAGTCCCTTCTAATCCCTGGGGTCATGGATCAAGGAAGGGTTACCATCTAAAGGAGGATGGATTCCATTGTTGAATGACTTGGGTGGGTTTCTTTGTGATATAAATGGGCACAGTTGCTACCTAAGTAGCATCAGCTGGCATCTGGGAGACAATGGAGGAGGGCACCTTTGGGGGTGAAGTCAAAGAATGTTGGAAGGCTGCAGCAACTGTTGCGGCTGTAGAGACAAATACAGAAGACACATGTTGTGTTGCAGCTGAGGCAGAGGAAGGTGTCCGGTTGTGGTGCTGCAGACGCACCTGGGCGTTTCTTCCCTCTCTGCAGAGTAGCATCACTGGTAGCACAAAAGAAGTTGCTCTGTGCCAGAGGGCAAATGGAGGGGCTTCCACCTCCCCACCCCCATGTGCCTCACCTGGCTGGTAGAGGGAATGACAAAGGCAGGACGGTTGTATATGAACTGAGCTAGAAGTTGGTTGTTGGCCAAGAAGCTGGCACTCAGAGCCGTGCTTGATTTTGGAGGGATCCAAGGGGAAGCAACTCCTTTTGGGATGTTGATGCTGTAAGCCCCTCCACCTGAGGCTCAGGTTGTTAATATGTGTAAATAAACTATATATCAGTATGACAGTGGGAGCTGTTTGACTGTGGAACGGTCTCTCTCGGGAGGCGGTGGACTCTCCTTCCTTGGAAGTTTTTAAGCAGAGGTTGGATGGCCATCTGTCATGGAGGCTTTAGTTGAGATTCCTGCAGTGCAGAGGGCTGGACTAGATGGACCTTTGTGCTCCCTCCCAACTCTACAAGGAAGCACAGGCTCGGGGGAGGCTAGTCAGGACACGGAGAGAGAGTGCCAGGGCTCAGGCAGGATGAAAGAGCCCAGACTCCACAGACGGGAGGAGAGAGAAGGGGAAAAGGGGGAGAGGGAAAACATGGAACGCAGACATTTTCCTCCGGTTCCGGATTTACGAAAGAGAAGTAAGGGGAGGAGATTCAGTGTCCCGCGACTTTTATGTTGGGGGCGTTCGCGCCGAGGGGCACGTCCGGATTCTGCATCGGAGTAAGAAGAGATGTTTCTACACTTTCCTCACTGTACATAGCAGCACCAATAAACACGTTATGAAAAAGTAACATGAGGGCGTCGTTACTCTAGAGTAGTCGCAAGAATCCCCTGACATCTATGAATTAAAAAATTAAATTTGTACACCGCCCTTCATCCATAGACCTCACAACATAGAGGCACCACCTTCCTTCCAAGGTTACCAAACCCTGGGTAGGTGCCTGGGACCCCCAGATTTCTCACTGCTCAGAGATCGGAGTGGCATCTTTGAGCCTGCCTCCGATTCCAACCCCCTGAGCTCCCTGTCATGCAGGATTTGATCTTTCCCAGGGGCGATCCTAAAGCATTCACACTTTCACCTGTCAGGGCTATCGACAGCCCAGAACAGGGGCTTGGATTCAGTGATCCACTGGAGCCCTCTGCCCACCCGTCAAGGTGGCGATGAATTTTGTTCCGCGGCATTTACGACTCTCCTGCTCTGCTGTCTCCTTGCGCTTTGATATTCCTGCCAAAGCTGCCTTTAAGAAGCCGAATATATCTCCACGTCCCAACACAAAGCGGAGTGAAAAATAAAAGCCAACAGGGGCCTTCCCCTTGGGCGGAAGTCAATGTTTTCTCTGCCAACGTTCAGATTTACGGCTTGTTTAAATTTATAAAACTTTGAAAAAAACACCAACCCATCTCCTTTGGATTGCCTTCCTTTCCACAGCCAATGCAAATGGCCCGAAATGCCGTCCCTTCTCCAGCCGACCAAGAAGAGATTGAATCAAAATGATCTGAGGGGGAAATCAATCCCCACTCATCACCCAGGCAGCCTGACAGCTGTTCCTTCCTCCGGGGCAGGAGAAGGATTCCTCCGCCAATCTCCGCCTCACCCATCATTGTTCTCTCCCGGGAGAGAGGAGATAAAAATGGCAATTGGGCATGGCTGAGGTTGTCCATATTGCTTCCCTCGAGGCTCAGGGTTTTTATTTTCTAATTCTTTCCGTCCTTCCTGATTCTCTCTCTCTCTCTCTCTCTCTCTCTCTCTCTCTCTCTCTCTCTCTCTCTCTCTGCCCCCACCTTTTCTCTTTGCTGATTTCTGAGGCCACTTGGTCTCTGAGCCAACATCCTGAGAACAGTGCTTGCAAGGGTCGCTTTTCCAAGGGAATCACCGGGGTGGGTGAGTGGGGGACCCAAATGGCTGCGCCCAAAGGAGCAGGTCTACAAATCTCAGGCTTGTGTGCATGGGCAGTGCTAAGATCCGAGAACCACAGAAGAGTAGAGTTGGAAGGGACCCCAAGGGTCAGCTACTCCAACCCCCTGCAATGCGTGCATCACAGCCATCCTTATTTATTATTTTGCTATTAATTATTAAATTTATATACCATCCTTCATCCAAATATCACAGGCTGGTCAACTGCTTGGAAGGCAGCTGTGCTAATTGCTAAGTTCTGCTTAAAAACCTCCAATGAATCATAGAATCATGAAACTGGAGAGTTGGAAGGGACCCCAAGGATCATCTAAATTATTATTATTATTATTATTATTATTATTATTATTATTATTATTATTATTTATACCCCACCCTCCCCGACCAAAACCGGGCTCAGAGCGGCTAACATCAAATGTATAACACGTTAACCTAAAACCAGGCAATCAATTAAAATACATCCTAAAATCCGATCCCCTTCATGGATCAATGCCTTGTCGTGGCGATGTATGGAAGTGAGAGCTGATGTATTGATGTATGGAAGTGAGAGCTGGACCATAAAGAAGGCTGATCGCCGAAGAATTGATGCTTTTGAATTGTGGTGCTGGAGGAGACTCTTGAGAGTCCCATGGACTGCAAGATGATCAAACCTATCCATTCTGAAGGAAAACAGCCCTGAGTGCTCACTGGAAGGACAGATCGTGAAGCTGAGGCTCCAATACTTTGGCCACCTCATGAGAAGAGAAGACTCCCTGGAAAAGACCCTGATGTTGGGAAAGATGGAGGGCACAAGGAGAAGGGGACGACAGAGGACGAGATGGTTGGACAGTGTTCTCGAAGCTACAAACATGAGTTTGACCAAACTGCGGGAGGCAGTGCAAGACAGGAGTGCCTGGCGTGCTATGGTCCATGGGGTCACGAAGAGTCGGACACGACTAAACGACTAAACAACAACAACAACAAAAATCCGATCAGGATCGGAATAAAATCTGATCAGATGGCAACCCGCAGATTAGGGTTGGGGACCTTAAATACTCACCAGGCCCCAACTGTTTGTGCTATACTTATACGGCCCTGTGAGAAAAATTGGGCAGCCACTTTCATGCAAGTTCTTAAGGAAGGGGAGGGGGGAGTCAGACTAACAACAACAACAACAACAACAACAACAACAACAACAACAACAACAACAGGTAATCAAGCAGAAATACTTTAGGTTCCAAGGGTCTATGATATTAGAGGGATGAGCCTGAATGGATTTCCAGAATATTTCTCTTTGAGAACAATTCCAAAAGCTGTGTATGTAATCTGCTTTATTTAATCCTCCTTCCTTGGAGGCTGGCAGGCGGGCATCTGCCAGGGATTCTTCAGCTGTGCATTCCTGCATTGCTGGGGGTTGGACTGGATGACCCTTGGGGTCCCTTCCAATTCACCGCTTCTATGCAGGGCCCAGGGCAGTGAGGTCTTCTCCCTCTGTTGCTACCACCGATGGATCAGCTGTAAGCCCCACTCCCCACCTTGGCCCCGGGGAAGATGCAGCAACAGGAGAGGAAGAGGAGGAGAACTTTTGCCGCTACAAAGCCTTCGCAAACTGTTTAAGCCAGATGCAGACATTCCTCCAGAGAGCCATCCGACTGGCTGTTTTTCAGAAGAAAGCTCCCCCCTCCCGATTCCTCTGGATTCCCCTTATTCCCTCAGAACACCTGCAACCAAAATAAGTGTGATGAGCTCATTTGCTTTTTGTAGGCTAGAAGCCTCCCTATGAATATTTATCATATTCTCTATTAATTAATAGTTGGAAAGTTCCAGTCTCGCAGAACATTGCAGCCACCAGAGGGAATAGAGCCTGCTTTTCTCTCTTTTTCTGTCCCCCCCCCTCTCCCCCAGCAGTATTTCAAGTCAGCACAACAAGCCCAGAGTTCCCAGGGTGAAGGCTGGGGAGGAATTTTAAGCAGCCGGGGAGTCGCTGGAGAGGAGGGAAAGACCTGAACGGCGAGGCCTAGATTCACGGGCAAAAGCCCAACACAACATAAACACCCTCAAGATGGTGGTGGAAGTTTCCCCGTGGATCTGTGCAGGGAAGGTCCATTGGTCAAAGTGGTTCCCCATGCCCAAGGTGCTTATTGCTCGCCATGGGATTTGGAAGTTCTATATGTGCCTGTTGGATGCTGCCATCTCAATGCCAGGCTGCCATCCTGCTGGCTTCCATGTCACCTCCATGGCATCTTCTGCCCAGCAATGAAGAGGGAGCAAGCTGGTTTTCTCCTGCTCCGAAGGGAAGGACCTGAACCAGTGGAGTCAAACGACAAGAAGGAGATTCCGACTCAACATCCGGAAGACCTCTCTGGTGGCAATCTGAAGGTGGTGGACTCTCCTTCCTTGAAGATTTGCGAGCAGAGGTTCAGGGGCCATGGGTCAGGAATCCTTTAGCTGTGATTCCTGCATTGGAGGATGTTGGCCTAGATGGCCCTTGGGGGTCCCTTCCACCTCTACAGCTCTATGATTCCATGGAAGGAGACTAAATATTTGGGGAAACTTTTGAACCGTTAAGCAGCTGCCCAATTCTATGATAGGATGCTTATTTCCTGCCGTCCTTATCAAACCTGCCATATTTGTATTGTTTTTTTTTGGGGGGGGGGAAGGTTGCCAGAGGTTTTGTTCATAAAGAAAAATGCTTCAGAGTTGTACCAAATAGAGATATTTCCCTAGAATCATAGAATCGTAGAGTTGGAAGAGACCACAAGAGCCATCCAGTCCAACCCCCTGCCGAGCAGGAAACACCATCAAAGCATTCTTGACATATGCCTGTCAAGCCTCTGCTTAAAGACCTCCAAAGAAGGAGACTCCACCACACTCTTTGGCAGCAAATTCCACTGTTGAACAGCTTTTACTGTCAGGAAGTTCTCCCTAATGTTTAGGTGGAATCTTCTTGCTTGTAGTTTGAATTCATTGCTCCATGTCCGCTTCTCTGGAGCAGCAGAAAACAACCTTTCTCCCTCCTCTATCTGGCATCCTTTTATATATTTGAACATGGCTATCATATCACCCCTTAACCTTCTCTTCTCCAGGCTAAACATACCCAGCTCCCTAAGCCGTTCCTCATAAGGCATCGTTTCCAGGCCTTTGACCATTTTGGTTGCCCTCTTCTGGACACATTCCAGCTTGTCAGTATCCTTCTTGAACTGTGGTGCCCAGAACTAGACACAGTACTCCAGGTGAGGTCTGACCAGAGCAGAATACAGTGGTACCTGTTTTATTGTTGCCTCTATTTTGGACAAGCGGCATGTGCCGCATGTCAGGCTGAGTCAAAGTGTGTGTGTCGCTTTTCACAAACATCGCCAGTGTTTCATCTCTGAGTCAGCCAATCGGGCGGCGTTTGTGGGAGAGTCGAGACAATGGCAAAGGTGAGAGAGATGCCACAGGTAATATTTTGTCAGGAGAAAAGGAAGTGTGTGTTGGGGGGAGGGGGCATGTGACTTTCATGAGCGACAAGAACAGAGAGAGCATCCGCCTCTGCTGCGGTAAATATTCTGAGAAATGCATACGAATTAAATCCCCAAATCATGTTAGCAAATAACGGGATTGGTACCTATGCAGGCATTCAGATCTGACAACATTTTAACTCAAGCTCCTCGGGGAGAGCCTATTTTTGGGAACGCAGTCAGATCAAGGGAGAGAGGGATTTGCTGACGGGTCTGAAATGTTTGAAAAGGTCCCCGAAGGAAAAGCATGAGCAATTCTTCACCCTGTCCACTGATGCAAAACCCGAAGCCTGTGTTTTAGGCACTGCGAGGAGGTAAACGATATTATAGCTCTGTCGGCACAGCAGAGTCGCAATGGCTTTTGGGCTGCTTTCACAGGGAAGCTGAGACTGTGCTCTTAAGCGATGTCTTCCCCTTGCCAGGTTCCCTGAGGACTGGCAACATGGACACTCTCAAAGGGAAGGGGAGGACCATTTTGCTGCCGGGGGCAAAATGGCATACCCTCCAACATTTCTCCGATGAAAATAGGGACGTCCTAATGTGGTCTAAACCACAGAGCCTAGGGCTTGCCGATCGGAAGGTCGGTGGTTCAAATCCCCGCGACGGGTGAGCTCCCATTGCTCGGTCCCAGCTCCTGCCAACCTAGCAGTTTGAAGGTCGGTGGTTCAAATCCCCGCGACGGGGTAAACTTCCGTTGCTCGGTCCCAGCTCCTGCCAACCTAGCAGTTCAAAAGCACATCAAAGTGCAAGTAGATAAATAGGTACCGCTCTGGCGGGAAGGCAAATGGCGTTTCCGTGTGCTGCTCTGGTTCGCCAGAAGTGGCTTAGTCATGCTGGCCACATGGCCTGGAAACTGTACGCCGGCTTCCTCAGCCAATAAAGCAAGATGAGCGCCGCAACCCCAGAGTCATTTGTGACTGGACCTAATGGTCAGGGGTCCCTTTACCTTTACCTTTAATCAATAATAAGAATATGAATATCTGACTGGGTTGCCCCAGGCACTCTGGGTAACTTCCAACTTATATAAAAATATAGTAAAATGTTAAACATTAAAAACCTTCCCTATGCAGGGTTGCCTCCAGATTTTGCTGGTGTGTGTGTGTGTGTGTGTGTGTGTGTGTGTGTGTGACATAATTCCATACCCTCCAGCATTTATCCAATGAAAATAGAGACGTCCTAAGG
Source organism: Zootoca vivipara (assembly GCF_965207765.1). Lineage (NCBI taxonomy): Eukaryota > Metazoa > Chordata > Lepidosauria > Squamata > Lacertidae > Zootoca > Zootoca vivipara. The sequence continues at coordinate 134,073,438 of NC_142582.1, read as the reverse complement.
AAAAGCAGGACATTTTGGGATCAAAAAGGAAACTGGGACTTCTATAAATCCAGGACTGTCCCTGGAAAATAGGGACACTTGGAGGGTCTGGAATAGGACATTTCCCCCTCCCCCTCCTCATTCCATGTATGAAAGGGACCAGACTCTCCACTGGATCTCACTTCCATGCTAGCATCAGGACAGCCTCCTCCGTGACAGGTGGACAGATCTGCCTGCTCCTTGCCTGCTCCATACCCGAGGCCACCCGAGGCAGAAACCTCCTTGTGCCCAACAGTAGGGCAGCTCAAGAGAAGCCAACCAGGGAAGAAGAGCTCTGTGGAGGTTGTGGGGTTGCCTTCCTCGGGGAGGTTTCAGGGAGGCCAGGCAGAATGCCCTCCTCAAATCAAGGCAAAAGAAGGCAAGTTGCAATTGCCAGTGGAAGATTCAACACAGAGAATAGGAAGGACTTCTTCTTGCAGCTCATAGCCAAACTATGGGACTCCCTCCCAAAGGAGGCGGGGGGGGGCATCGGATCTTGCTTGTGGGTTTCTCACTGGGGCATCTGGTTGGCCACCGTGGGGACAGGATGCTGGGCTGGGTGGGACGTTGGCCTCACCCAGAAGGTCTCCTTATACAACTCCTATGCTCCCCAAGACAGAGGCCAGGAAATGAAGGTGCAGCTGTAGCACAGGCTGGGGACTCCCTGGGACCCTTTGACATCCAGGACTCTGCAGATCCCACTGGATCCCAGGTGGGGAGAGCCACAGGCATAGGCAACAAGGTGGAGATCAGAAGGCAGGCGAGCGGGCAGAGAGGCATCTCCAGAAATCGATGCAGCCAAGGAGAATCTCTCCAGCGCCCAGAGAAGAGTTTTCTGGCTCCCTCGCCTTCCTCCTTTGGCTTCTCAGGACAACTAATTGCCTAATCTATAGTCCCGAGAAAGAATCAATAGGAAAATATTACCACAAATTATTTTTAATTCCCTTTTTTAAAGGGATCAGAAAAGTGCTATTGAATATGGCACTTCTAATTACGTGTCACAAATTAACTTTCTCTCGCAGCTGAAAAGCCACAGCTCAGCTCCCTGATTCAGTTGCCCAGAAAGTCCACCCTCAACAGCCGTCCACCCAGCCCCATCAGAGGATCCCAGCCGGGGCTGGGTGTTTGGGAGGAGAGCAAGATCGAGATCTGGAAAGCTCCCTTCTGTGTGTGGCCCCAGACGTCTCACCACCTGATTCTCCCACCTCCCCCACTTCCCTTTCCGGATCAGACATTTACAGGGAGGGAGGGCTGGCAAATCAGAATCATGGAGTTAGAAGGGACCTCCCAGGGGCATCTAGTACAACCCCTTGCAGTGCAAGATCACAGCTAAACTATCCCTGACAGATGACCACCAAACCTCTGCTTAGAAACCCCCAGTGAAGGCTAACTTCCTGCAATAATAATTTTTTTTGTGTGTTCTTTATATTTGGTTTATTTGGTTGATCTTACACATTCACCCATCAGTTCATAGCCAGCCTATCTGTTTGTATTAAAAATCCCTTTTCATCCTTCCTGATCCAGAAAAACAGTAACTTTTTATGATTAAAATAAACCTGAAAATGAGGTGGTGTCTCTTGTCCATGCCTCATTAGTGACTCATCCTTCTTAATCCTCAATTCATAGTTGCTCAGGCAGGCTCCTTGCTTTGCCCCCCCCCTGCAATTTGGCCATTTCTGGTTCTACTAGTTAGGGCCATTTGGGGGTCAGGGAGAGATTAAAGAAGAGTAGTTTGGATTTGATATCCCGCTTTATCACTACCCGAAGGAGTCTCAAAGCGGCTAACATTCTCCTTTCTCTTCCTCCCCCACAACAAACACTCTGTGAGTGAGTGAGGCTGAGAGACTTCAGAGAAGTGTGACTAGCCCAAGGTCACCCAGCAGCTGCATGTGGAGGAGAGGGGAAGCAAACCCGGTTCCCCAGATTAGGAGTCTGCCGCTCTTAACCACTACACCACACTGGCTCCAACAACCCTGGATCCACCTGTCTGAAATTTGGCAGGGCTATTCCCCTCTTGTGCGGCTACTTAGTTTTTGTGCACCTATTTGGGGGGGGGACACCCAGAAAGTTGTGGCCATTTGGGTCTCCCAGTCAATGGGAGGATCAATGTTTTAGCTTTCTGAATATTGCTTTGGATTCAGGGCCTGAGGCAAGCACCCCACTTCCCTCCCCGCTAGTGACCCAAAGTGAATAGGGGCCTGGTCCAGAGTGCTGAAATGAAGCACAGGGAGACCACACAACCCTACCAGGAACCGTGAGAATCTCCCTCTTCAAGCCAACATTTTGAGATGAACGCAGCTCAACAATTTCTTCAGCTCATTCCCCTGACCTCCGCTATTTTTAAGCAGCATTTAAACACAGTTTGGCATGGAGTCTACTAGTTTCGAACAGTCACTGAGGATTTTCGGATCCCCACACCACACCTGAATGAGCTTCTCCATAGTCGTATAGTCTACAGCACGGAGGCGACTTTTGCATATAGCCCACAAATTCTCAAAGGGATTTACGTCTGGGGAATTCCCTGGCCAACCAAGTACCTGTATTTGCTGCTCTGTCCTGAATTTCTTCCCCACTTTCGATGTGTTACAGGGGGCTAGGTCCTGCTGCAATATCCTAGTACTGTCAGGATACCTCTTTTCCAGCTCTGGAATAAACTCTCTTTCGTAAAACCTCAATAGATTGTGGTGAGCGCATCATTCTTCCTGTTGGCTGAAGGCTTCCAACACCATCATGATCAACTGACTTTACAAGTTTGTTATGAGTAAGATAGACAACATGCTTTGTTTCAATTAATTTCCACAAGGGTGTAGTAGGACCAACCACTGCTCTGAACAATGGCGTCATAAGAATGGCAAGAGGTTTCCCCCCAAGCACCTGTGGAATGAGGCCACCCTCCGTCTTGGCTTTCCGGCAGGAATCAGGCACACACATCACTACAAAGCCACGGGTCGGATTGTCATAGAATCATAGAGTTGGAAGAGACCACAAGGGCCATCCAGTCCAACCCCCTGCCAAGCAGGAAACACCATCAAAGCATTCTTGACAGATGGCTGTCAAGCCTCTGCTTAAAGACCTCCAAAGAAGGAGACTCCACCACACTCCTTGGTAGCACATTCCACAAATTCAGAAGTGACAGGACATAAAATGGATTTCATGCCAATTTGCACATGGATGCACCTTTTGCGCAGACATTTTTGAAGGCTAGAGGCGGCCAGGGCAGATGTTCTCCCCCTCGCGCACTGCAGCATCTCCTTCCTCCAGCACACCAGAACTTTCCACTTCAAGTGCCCACCTGCTAGCCTTTGGTGGGCAGCCTTGCCTTTCAATTACATCTGCTAGTTTAGAGATTTCTGGCCGATCCGAGGGATAGAGAGGGCTCTGTCTCTTTGCCAATTCCATGAGATTTCCGGAGTCCGGCTGGGCTCCGTCTATTCCAGTAAACATTATTAGTGCCTGCCATCAGCGAGATTATTATATTGGAGATTTTCGTGCAGGTTTACTCATGCTAAACTTGGCATTTAGCAAAGTTGTTTTAACTGAAGCTGCGCCTCCCCGAAAGCCAGGGCTAGAGCTGCCAATCTTTTTCATGATTCCAGAATATACCTTGGGCAGCAGGATTTTCCATAGGCAATTAACATCTGTTGATTCTCCTCTCTCATTTATCAAGGGTGTGTGTGTGCATGCAAATGGATCTGTGATCCTCTTTGAAGTAGGATCAAAACCTTAACTGCACAAAGCTCATTTTTGAAATGACAATATTTGCCGTGTGCAATTGTAAAACAGCTCCCTTATGAACCAAATTCATGCCAGGCCCGAGGGAATGGTCTTCTGGGCGCAACTGGGACCCATGATGGACCTCATTCAGTCTATGCTCTGCAGGTTGTGCACCCCGAGAGAAATTGCATTGCAGGGGGTTTGACTAGATGGCTCTCTGGGTCCCCCCAACCCTACAATTCCATGAAATCCACCAACCTGTGTATCTGGTCATTTTTCAATGATGAACTTACCTGTGTGAAAAGCCTATGATAAGTACAGTCCAGGAACCGTTCTGGTCGCCGATCTCAACAGCTCTATTTGGCAATAATGATGACTTTGCCAACCCTCTGAGCCATTGCTGAAACGGATGAGCAGGAGAAAGTACATGTGAGGCTGCCCAGGCGCTCGCTTGATTTATGAACTGCCTCATTCAGAACGGCAAGATAGACTCCCAGGTAGGCAACCACTTTGCAGAAGCAAAATATCATCCCGGGCGGAATGGGAGGGGTTCAAATGCAAACCATGAAAGGCCACACACTTTGAAAAGACGCGTCTGCAGGGGAAACTACTTAAGGCAACAGAGATCATAGAATCAGAGAGTTGGAAGGAACCCTGGGGGTCCTCTAGTCCAACCCCCTGCAAGGCAGGAATCTTTCATGTTTTGATGTTTTAATGAATTTTAATCTCTTGTTGGAAGCCACCCAGAGTGGATGGGGAGGACCCAGCCAGATGGGTGGGGTATAAGTAATGTTGTTGTTGTTGTTGTTGTTGTTGTTGTTGTTGTTGTTGTTATTTTGCCTAAGGTGGGGCTTGAATCCGCAACCATGAGATTAAAAATCTCATGCTCTACCCAGGGCTGTCTTAAGTATATCCGGCACTGTGGTGCAAAGATCCCTCCGCCCCCACCCCCCACCCCATTTCCCAGAGTTGCCAACCTTTATACGGCGCTGCCGGCAGCTTTGCAGGGCTGGAGGAGGTGGGCATTGGCTGGAGGGCGGCTGCTCCGGTGGGGAAGAGGTGGAGGCTCTGGGCACAGCGCTGCCCAGCCTCCACCTCTTCCTTGGCGCCCTCCAGAACTTGGCACCCTAGCGCCCCACACCACTTGCCTCTATGGGGAAGACGCCCCTGGCTCTATCCATTGAGCAGATAGGTTCCTATGGGGAGAGGGGGTCCCTGAAGTATTGCGGTCCTGAGCCATTTAAGGCTTTATAGGTCCAAACCAGCACTTTGGCTTGGGCCTGGAAGTGGGCAGGGTGTTTTCGATGTTTTTCTCTTTCTCCTTGGTTTTAAAGTATCTCTGTGGGGTTTATTTTCTGTTTGTTTGGTTGTAAGTCACTTTGGGTAGCTCTGGGCAAGACAAAGTGACTCATAAATTTAATAACCCAAAGGTTGGCTGGGTCTATGGCGTCTCAGGTCCCTTGAGCAATGCATGCATGCAAGATAGCTCTCATCCTTTGACCTCCATCAGCGAGTGATTGCTGGCTGCTGCTGTCCTCCACTCAAGGAGGAACAGCGAAGATGCAGGGGGGAAAGCAGCTTAGCAATTTCCCTATCACCTCCAGACTGAATCGGCAGCTCCTCCATGCAAATGTGCACCAAATTAACATTCCCATTTAAAGAGGGAGTTTAGTCCTTTTATTAATCATGTAAGTGCTGTCTCGGGTCACTTCTATTAGCCAAATGAGCCACAGTGCCATGTGCTTCTCGCTGGGCTCCCCTCTTTGTATTGATAATGTCCTCTGATGAATTGCATATGTGCCATTTGACACTGACAAACGAGGCCATTTGATCAAGTGAAAGTATCGGAGCCACAGCACACAGAGGCCTTTATGGAAAGTTAAGGAAGTGCTATTAAGTCTTCAAGGCATCTCATTGTCAGTACATTTCTGTGTGTCCCCCCCTGCCCCCCCCCGCTTCACCTGGCAGATGGAGGCTGCCTTGACATGAGAGGAGGGGAGAGAAGCAACAAGGGTCCTCCCCGGAACCCTCTGCCTTCCTCTCCTTCCTCTCCTGTTCCTGAATACCAGTGGGTCCCACACTGAGTGGAACCACACCCTGGGGGTGGGAGGGATAATCTTTGGGGGCACCTCAAGGGCAAGGAGGCCGTCGGGGGGGGGGGCTAGAGGTGACCTATCGACTTTGGAAACCTAGTTTCGCTGGATCAAGTCCATCCCTTTGGTTGAATTAATTAACCCAATTAGTTCTAATTTTGAAATAAATAAATAAATGTGTGATTAATTGGGTACTGTTTTGAGTTTTGCTGTGTTATTATCGTCCTTAGTGTGTCTTGAAAACCACTTTAAAAAATTCCTTCAGCAGCACCTTAAAGACCAACTAATTTTTTATTTTGGTATGAGCTTTCGTGTGCATGCACACTTCATCAGATACACTGAAACAGAATCCACCAAACCCTTATGTATATTCAGAGGGTGGGGGTGGGGTGATGGGAATGGGTGATGGGCTGATGGGAGTGGTAAACCTGTAGATGGCTGTTAACGACTGCTGATGACTGCAATTGGTCCTGGGGGGGGGGAAGGGCTGAGGCGCTAAAGAAAGCTTGATCATGCATAATGAGATAAGAATCCAATATCTTTATTCATCCCAGGTGGCTCCATGGACATGAAAAGCTCATACCAAAATAAAAACTTAGTTGGTCTTTAAGGTGCTACTGAAGGAATTTTTTTTATTTTGCTTCGACTCAGACCAACACGGCTACCTACCTGTAACTTGAAAACCACTGCTTTGAATAATGCTTTTAGGGGGTACTGGGGATGAGTTCGTGGATCTTTATGCCCCAAAAGCTTTGGGGACCAGTGCTACGGGCAGCAGTTGACAACGAAGAGCAGTCAGAGAGCTAGCGCGCACACACACACACACACCGGGACCCGGAGATGCGGGGGCTCAGCTCAGAGCCTTCTGCCTACCAAAAGCGATCTCTGCCTCAGCGCTCCAGTTACAGGTAGGTAGCCGTGTTGGTCTGAGTCGAAGCAAACTAAAAAAAATTCCTTCAGTAGCACCTTAAAGACCAACTAAGTTTTTATTTTGGTATGAGCTTTCGTGTGCATGCACACTTCGTCAGATACAGTGAAATAGGAGTCCCCAGGCCCTTCTGGTTTCTCCCACTTCCCTTCCAGTAGCAACTGCAGTCAGATCCTTAGAGAGGTTGGCTTCATTGCCCTGGACTGGGAAAAGATGTCTTCTCTTAGAAGCCTGGGTAGTCTTTGGCATCACCAAGAATGGAAAGGGATTCGCAGTGCTGATGAAGGAAGGATGTTCCCTCCTGCAAAGGGAACTTCGGAGCCTCTGGTGGTCACCCATTCTTCACCAGTCCTGCTCTTGCTACTGGGAATCCTGACTCCTTTACTCATCTGGAAATGTGATCTCTCTCTCACTCACATACATTGACTAAGCTACGTAGCAGCGCTGTATGAGCATGAGAAGCATCTGCTGGATCAGGCCAATGGCCCATCCAGTTCAGCATCCTGTTCTCACAGTGGCCAAACAGATGCCCCGATGGGATCCGAGCCCGAGAGCAAATGCCCCTCCCGTGGTTTCCAGCAAGAGAGGTTTCCCCCAGCAAAAAGCAGAGGGAGAAGAGGAAATCTGGATGAGCCCATTGTCTGGTGCTGCGTTCAGCGATGACTTTCTTCCGAGCATGTTTAGCTCACCTTCCCCAAATCGGTGGGTGACCAGCACCAGGGGGCCTGGCCTTTGCTGGCACAGCATTTTCCTGGATGTCCAGCTCCCCATTTCTCTGCAGGAGAGAGACCTGTGGGCACCACATCCAGCAGCTCCCTTGCTCTACAAGCAACCCTCGCTGATAGGGCTGAGAGAATCTCTCCGGGTTGGTGTCATGGGCACAGCAGGCAGGCCTCTTGTTGGGGGGGGGCATAACCTCAGTTTGCTATGTATTTTTATTGATTTTTATTGATTGGGGGGCAGCTGCCCCAATGCCCCCCAGGCTATGTCCATGGTTGGTGTCTTTGATTTCCCCCATCTTAAATCAAGTCCTGCCCATTTCCACATCAGCTTGTGAAAAAAAAAAAAAGATATGACTCCGTTGCATTTCTTCTTCTTCTAAAACAACATGTTGTAGTGCATTGTTTTTGCCTAACAGACGCATTTTTGCAGAGTAATTTCCCCAAATAGAATGGATTCATGTTAAATAAGTAGGTAAGTAAGTACAATTTATGTGCACACTTTGCATATGTGACTTGGCTGGGGAGCTGAATTGCAAGACTGCAAATACTGGTAAGTGCCAATTTCAAAGCAAGTCTGAGTTTTGGCTCCTGCATGGTGGACTCCCCTTCACCGGAGGCTCTTAAGCAGAGCTTGGAGGGGCATCTGTCACGGGACTCTGAATCTATGATTCCTGCCTTTCAGGGGGTTGGACTAGATGACCCCTGGGAGTCCCATCCACTTCTATGGTTCTGTGTTAGTTCATCACACAGAACACGATTCTGCAGCAGAGGGAATTATTATTTACAGTCCCACACCTTGAAGCATTTTGACCTTGCCAACCTCTGTGCAATACGGTGTTCCTGAAGCACAGAGCCCCCTTTGCCTTTGGACTGGGCCACCTCCTTAATGCAGGCCTGCCTGAATTATTCATCCCTTTCCGTGCAGCCAAAGCACTTTCCTCCGGCTGCAGGCTTTCCCCTGGAGCAGTTCCAGCTCTGCCGTGAGCCCAGAGGCAGAGGCGGGCGGGCCCCTCTGCACCCAGCGCTTGGCCGAGGCCTCGTCTTCCTCCTGCCTTGCCAGATCCATAAATGTCAGGAGTTCAGCTGGTCGTGACCTGTGCACAAGGAGATAGTGGGCTGCATTTCAACGCTGCAGGGCTTCCGGGAAGATTAATTTCTAACAGCCAGGATGCTTTGCTTGCATTTTCAGACTGGCTGCACATTGCAGCCTCTAGGATTCGAGGGCCTTTACTGGGACTCCAAGTTTTGGCCTTTAATCAGTCTGGCAAGATTTACTGCAGGAGCCGAGCCAATTCTGACAGTTCATTGCCCAGAGATGTCTTCGGTTTTGAAATGATGGTTGTCTTACCTTTCCGTGTCCCGACATTTAGATACAGCAACCCCACCCCCCACCTTTCCTTCCTGAGCCCTGTTTGGTCCCCAAGAGGGCAGCAAATGAGAAAAGGAGCGTTCAAGAATGCAGCCAGATAGCCAGGTCTCTTCCATCCTGATAAAGCCACTGGCAGCTTGAGGCAAAACTCTCTCTTAGAATTGTAAGCTTGGAAGAGGCCTCAAAAGGGTCATCAAGTCCAACCCTCTGCAACGCAGGAGGCTCGGCTTAAGGATCCCAGCCAACCTCCACTTAAAAATATCCAAGGAAGGAGAGTCCGCCACCTCCCAAGGGAGACCGTTCCACCGTCAGATGGCTCTTCCCATCAGAAAGTTCTTCCTGACGTTGAGTTGAAATATCCTTTCTTGTAACTTGAAGCCATTGGTTTGAGTCCTCCCCTCCAGAGCAGGAGAAAACAAGCTTGCTCCCTCTTCCATGGGACAGCCCTTGAGATATTTGAAGATGGCTCTCATATCTCCTCTCATATGTCCTCTTTTCCAGGCTAAACATAGCCAGCTCCTTCAACTGTTCTTCATAAGGCTTGGTTTCCAGACCCTTGATCATCTTGGTCGCCCTCCTCTGCAAACCTTCCAGCTTGTCAACATCCTTCTTAAATTGTGGTGCCCAGAATTGGGCACAGTATTCCAAGTGTGATCTGACCAAGGCAGAACACAGTGGAACCAAATACTTCCCTTGATCTGTTGCCTGTTGACAGCTTCTAGGAGCTACAGGGGAGAACTGAGTACAGGGTGGGGACGAAAGGTGGACAAACTACCCCAGAAGGGGTATGACGTATCCTGCTCCGTTCTCTGGGGCTGCAAATAGTTTTAGGATTTCAGCCCGCAGGATCCCTTCCACAATACAGGCAGAGAGTGGGCGTGAATCCACTCAGAAGTCATGGAGGGAAATGGAGAAAGCCAACTGTTTTAAGAAAAAGTGTTTGTGGGGTATGGGAAAGGAGAGTGTTTTCAAAGGGCATCCCATTCATTTCTCTAAAGGGAAATGAGCACATTTTATGCAGAGCTTCAGAGGTGGCCAGAGAGAGATCCAGGTTCACATCCTCTCTTGGCCATGAAGTTCCATCTCTTATAGACCTTTGGGTGTAGGCCTGTATAGAAATTAAATAAATAAATAAATAAATAAATAAATAAATAAATAAATAATAGAATCATAGAATTGTAGAGTTGGAAGGCAGCTCTAGTCCAACCCCCGGCAATGCCGGAATCTTTTGCCCAACATGGGGCTCGAACCCACAACCCTGAGATTAAGAGACTCATGCTCTACCAGCTGTCCATGGAGGCGCAGGTCAATTCTGTGTCCAGGGCAGCTGTCTATCAGCTCCATCTGGTACGCAGGCTGAGACCCTACCTGCCCGCGGACTGTCTAGCCAGAGTGGTGCATGCTCTAGTTATCTCCCGCTTGGACTACTGCAATGCGCTCTACGTGGGGCTACCTTTGAAGGTGACCCGGAAACTACAACTAATCCAGAATGCGGCAGATAGACTGGTGACTGGGAGCGGCCGCCGAGACCACATAACACCGGTCTTGAAAGATCTACATTGGCTCCCAGTACGTTTCCGAACACAATTCAAAGTGTTGGTGCTGACCTTTAAAGCCCTAAATGGCCTCGGTTGAGAATACCTGAAGGAGCGTCTCCACCTCCATCATTCTGCCCAGACACTGAGGTCCAGCACCGAGGGCCTTCTGGCGGTTCCCTCGTTGCGAGAAGCCAAGTTGCAGGGAACCAGGCAGAGGGCCTTCTCGGTGGTGGCACCTGCCCTGTGGAACGCCCTCCCAACAGATGTCAAAGAGGAAAACAACTACCAGACTTTTAGAAGACATCTGAAGGCAGCCCTGTTCAGGGAGGCTTTTAATGTTTAATAGATTACTGTGTTTTATTTTTCTGTTGTGGCTGGGGAAACCCAGCCAGATGGGTGGGGTATGAATAATAAATTATTATTATTTTTTATTATTCTCTAAATCAGGGACGTCCCTGAAAAATAGAGACACTTGGAGGGTCTGCCAGCTCTCTCTCTCTCTCTCTCTCTCTCTCTCTCTCTCTCCCCTCCTAATTATTTTCCCCAGCTCTGAACCATCACAGCAAACAGCAGTGATATGATCTCCCTCACTCTCTTCCTGAGGACTTTTTGCCCTGCTCAGCAAGTCCTCTTCTCTCACGAGGCGCCACTGAGACCATTTTCAGGAGGAATCTGGGGGACTCTTGGCAGCTCCTGCACTCCCAGCCCGCCAGCTCTGCCTTTGCAGGGCAATGAAGGGGTCTGCATGTCAATCTGTCACTCGGAGGGGAATGCTAAACTCGGGATCAAGCGAAATCTCCAGCCTGTTTGGTGGAGAAAGTGCTGACTCAAGGCTACGCTTGTCAGAGGGACGCTGGGCTGGCAGGAGGCAGAGTTCTGACAGGCGGAAGGAGGGGAAGGTGGCGCAGAGGCATCTCTTTCCCTGAAGCAAAGATGTGGGCACCTGCTCTCAAGTGGCAGCAAAGCTGGCATTCCCTTTGCTAAACTCGGGGCCAGATTTAGGTTTGATGAGGCCCTAAGCTAAGGAAGGTAATGGGGCCCTTTATATGTCCAGCTGTCCTTTGTCAACAACAAATTGTCACTCTTTTTTTGTGTTGACTATACAGTATGCTAAGGTAATTTATGGACCTAATAGCCATTTGCACATAACAAATAGGAGCTTACACAACACAAAACACTGTTGCTGTGTGTAGGTTTTATTTTATTTGTTTTTTATCTTATACTTTGGAAATGTACATGCAGGTGTTTTTTTTTTACTTTAATTTTTTTTGGGGGGGGGCCCAAGAGAGTGGGGCCCTAAACTAGAGCTTATTTAGCTCATATGTAAATTTGGCACTGGCTTAACCCTTTCACCCAACTCTCTCTCTCTCTCTCTCTCTCTCTCTCTCTCTCTCTCTCTCTCTCTCTCTCTCCTCTCTCTCTCTCCTCTCTCTTACTCTCTCTCTCACACACTGTCATTTTCATCTCTGTATCTCACCTTCTAGCAGCCGCTTGGGGAGGTTCAGAGACAGGATAGGAGAAAAGGTCCAGGCAGAGTTGCTTAGCTGTTTTCAGGTGGGGCCAGTGCAGAATAGGCTATTCTTAGAAATTCTTTGTCATGAGCACACCCATGTAGCGAAAGATATATACTGCATGGGCCAGGCGATTCTCCCTGGGGAGAGCAGTCCATAAATGAGGAGCCACTGCAGAAAAGGCCACCCTCTGGACCTCTTGCGGAGGAGGCACACGAAGAAGGACCTCAGAGGATGATCTCAAGGTCTGGGTAGGTTCATATGGAAAGAGGTGGTCCTACAGGTATTGCGGTCCTGAGCAATGTAAGGCTTTATAGGTCAAAACCATCACCCCCCAACTCCTCTCCCCCCAACTGCTAGATGTCTATGACAAAAGTGTCTCTCACCAAACAAAACGAAGAAGAAGAAGAAGAGTTTGGATTTGATATCCCGCTTTATCACTACCCTGAGGAGTCTCCAAGCGGCTAACATTCTCCTTTCCCTTCCTCCCCCACAACAAACACTCTGTGAGGTGAGTGAGGCTGAGAGACTTCAGAGAAGTGTGACTAGCCCAAGGTCACCCAGCAGCTGCATGTGGAGGAGCGGAGACACGAACCTGGTTCCCCAGATTAGGAGTCCACCGCTCTTAACCACTACACCACACTGGCTCACAAAAACGGTGATAAAGGCTATGAACTGAAAATGGAGACAATAGATGTACCGCTCCCTGTTTATCTGCTTTCTTTGTAACACAAAAAACCTTAATAAAAACTAATAATAATAAAAGAACAGATTAAAACCATAACTTTGATTTGGGCCCAGAAATTAATTGGCAGCCAGTGTTTTCAGGCCAGGATCCATGTGATTTGCACAAACCATCTTGCCCCAGTGAGCAGCCTGGCCTCCAAATTCTGCACCAGCTGAAATTTCTGAAATATGACACAAAGGCTTGGGGACCAGTGAAGGGGGACTTCCAGTCCCCATATCTGTCTAAATTTGACCCTGGAATCATGTGCCTGCAGAGCATATTCTGAACCCTCTTCCTACCTCTCGGAACAAAAGGGCCGCACAACAGTTCAGCAGCTCTTAGAAAAACTCCACCAAATATTGGAGTAATTTCAGCATCTGGGTTCCGTGATGCTTTGTCTTCCTTGCAATGGTATTATTTAATGTACCTAACTGCTCCCCCCCCCACCGTGCATTACCCTAAATATGTCAAGCTCCGCTTTCTCCTCTTGCTTCCTTGTTATAAGAATTGGGCACTTCTTAATGAGAACAAAAAATCCCCTTGTAGGACTCCGCAGGCTGCAGAGGAGATAAACGGCTCCCTTGCAAGGTCTGTCAGTGTTCTCTGAAGATCTGGGAGGGTTCGATAAGGGCTTCCTGCGCACCCTTCTTATTTTCCAAACTGGGGGGGGGGAAGAGGAGGAGAGGAGGGGCATGGAAGGCAAGGCAGCACGAGACCCCCCTTTGCTCTGCTCTCCACAGCAGCAAACCATAAAGTGAGGGCAAGACAAGGATTCTGATCAGGAACACACCTTCTTCCCACGGTGAAACATGAGGTCAATTAGAAGCATAATATAAGAATTATTTATTATTTATTTCCCCAGCCACTCTGGGCGGCTCACAACAGGATATGAATAATAATAATTTATGCACCAAATGGATATGACAAAAATGGAGAGGAGGAAGGAAAACCTGGCTGCATGGGAATGCACACACCGTAAACGTCGGGCTCGTCTACAATTCTGCCATTCCTGCCTCTTTCCCCCGGGAAAACCCCCTCTTTTCCTCTGAATCAGAGCAAATGTCCATCAGGTTTCTGCAGACTGTCTTTTCCTCTGATTCAGCAGCCAAGCGTGGGATTTCCTGGCGAAAGCGGTAAGGCAAATGGGATTCTGCTCCGACCTTTGCCAAGTACACCTGGGGAAAGGGGGAAACAGATGAGCCCTGAGTCAAGGACCGATTTGCCCCACCTGGGGTGAAACACCTGGCAACCTCCCTAGCCCAGCTGCTGGGGCAAATCCTGAATGTGAGAAATGTCGGAAGCTGCCTTTCTATGGGATCAGGACACTGCTCCGGGTGACTTCCAACAAAAGGTTGAAAATACATTAAAACATCAGTCTTTAAAAACTTCCCTCAACAGGGCTGCCTTCAGGTGTCTTCTAAAAGTCAGATAGTTGTTTATTTCTTTGACATCTGATAGGAGGGTGTTCCAGAGGGCAGGCGCCACCACCAAGAAGGCCCTCTGCCTGGTTCCTTGTAACTTCACTTCTCGCAGTGAGGAAACTCCAGAAGGCCTTCGGCACTGAACCTCAGTGTCTGGGCAGAATGATGGGGGTGGAGACACTCCTTCAGGTATACTGGACCGAGGCCATTTAGGACTTTCAAGGTCAGCACCAACACTTTGAATTCTGCCCAGAAATGAATTGGGAGCCAATGCAGGTCTTTCAGGACCGTGTTATATGGTCTCGGCAGACACTCCCAGGCACCAGTCTAGCTACCGCATGCAATGGAAGATGGAGGTATATCTTCTGCCATTCCAGAGGGCAGGACCTGAACCGATGGATTCAACTGTAAGAAAGGAGAGTCCAGCTAAACCTTAGGAAGAACTTCCTGATGGTTAGAGCTGTTTGACAGTGGAAAGGACTCCCTGCTCCCAAAAGGGGTGGATTCTCCTTCATATGAGAAATTCATGCAGCGGTTGGATGACCTTCTGCCTACATTGCAGCAGGTTGGGCTAGATGACCCTAGGGTGCCCTCCAACTTTTCAGTTCTATGACTCTAATGCATGGGTAGGCAACCTAAGGCCTGGGGGCCGGATCCGATCCAATCGCCTTCTCAATCCAGCCCATGGACGGTCCAGGAATCAGGGTGTTTTTACATGAGTAGAATGTGTCCTTTTATTGAAAATGCATCTCTGAGTTATTTGTGGGGCCTGCCTGGTGTTTGTACATGAGTAGAATGTGTGCTTTTATTTAAAATGCATCTTTGGGTTATTTGTGGGGCATAGGAATTTGTTCATTTTTTTTTCTTCTAAATACAGTCCGGCCCCCCACAAGGTCTGAGGGACAGCGGACCGGCCCCCTGCAGAAAAAGCTTGCTGACCCCTGCTGTAATGGGCTGTTGCCAGATTTTGCTTCTAAGAGTGGGGGGGGGTCTCCTGCCTGCCTGGACTTCATCAAGCTTCTCTTCTCTCCCCGCCCCCATCCTTTTGATGCTTCAAAAATGGGGGGGGGGCAGTTCTCAGCTCCAGGCTGCACTTACACTGTGGGGGAGATGGCACGCCCTCTGAGTCGCCGACGGTGCTTTAATTTCATACATCATTTGGAGCATGCAGAAAGCGCCCGGATGCGCAGAGTTAATGGGACAGAAGAGCATTGGGAGGCAAGTTTTAAACAAGGTGCAGAGAGAGGGAGTGATTAATAGGAGGCGTTTTGGCAAGGAGCGAAATGCCACCGCTTTTAAAATTCCCACTCCTCTCGCTAAATCCTCCCGACATTAAAGCGTTGTGTTTATAAAGGGGGATAAAAATGGCTCGAGGGATATTTTCGCTAGGTCCTTATTATGGCCCTAAATGTTTTCCCGAGGGAGGGAGCAGAGCCCTGAAGATGCTTCATCTGTAACCAGAGAGAGAAGCCGGTGACATTTCCCTGTAATCTGGGGCCATTAGCACAAGAGAGAGGTCTCTCTCAGAGCTCTGGAATCACCTCCTTGGAGAAGCCCTAAAACCTCTGCATTGCAGGGCTGGGACTAGATGACCCTCAGGGTCCCCTCCGGTTCGACAATTCTTTCATATTTTTGTTCATTTGCTTGATTGCAAGTTGCTTTGAGTTGCCTTTGGCAATAAAACGCAACCAATGAAATTAATAAACAACAACAATAATAATTTCCAGCCTAAGTTTAAAATGTTTCTTTTCTTGGCAGCTTTCAATGCTGGCAGGGGTTTTTCTATTTTTAAAAGTTTCCAGTTTTGTACTGTATTGTGTGATATTTATTGATAACGCAAAGTTCACAATTACAATAACGCAGCAGTACCCTAAAGTACGATTTAAGAAGCAAAAAGTTATTTGACTTTGTAGCTCAGTTTGATCTTTTTATATACTTTTTAAAGTATTGTGGTATTTTATGTATTGTGACTTTACTGTTACGTTTATTGACTATCAAGTAAGTATTTATTGTAATTGCTGAGAGTGATTTTCTGCTTGAATTGCTGATTTTTTAGAGTTAATTTCATTGTGTCACATTATATTCTAAATAGATGATTGAATATTACTTGATTTGCTATGGTTTTTTTTGAAGGTATATTTTTTATTATATCTTATTTGGGTTGAATCAGATGGTTATCAGATATGTGACCTTGGTTGTATATCTTGTTGTTTCTTCAGCTTGTTGCCATGATCATCATAAACCTCCAGCTAAGGAGCAAATATTAAGAGGAAATAATGCAAGAACTCCAAGTGGATTGAAAGGCACAGCCAGGTTTAAAAGGTCTGGGAGAATGAAAAAGTTTTCACCCAGCACTGGACTGGCGTTAAAGTAGACTGCCGGTGGTGAGTCTCTCTGGGGAAGGTTTCTGGGCCACCCCACCCCCCATCTTTGGAGGGTTTTAAGGAGTGGTTGGATGGCCGTCAGGGATGCTTTAGCTCATTCCTGCATTGCAGGGGGATGGACTAGATGACCTTTGGGTGTGCCCTTCCAATGATTCTATGGAAAAGGCACATCACCATGAAGAGGCTTGAAGTCCAAAACCAGCACTGGGGGAAATTGCAGAGAAGGGAGAAGGCTTCAAACTTCCTTTGGCAAATGTTTGGTTGCATGTCTAGGGCAGACAAACACTCAGAAACATGGTTTAATCGTAGAAATGTAGCCTTGGAAGGGACCCCGAGGGTCACTGAATCCATCTCCCTGCAATACACAAAATCTCATTTCTTGTCATTTGAACCCATTGATTTTAGGTCCTCCCCTCCAGAGCAGGAGAAAACAAGCTTGCTCCCTCCAGCCTACAAGATATTTGATATCTCATGTCACCTCTCTGTTTCCTCTTCTCCAGGCTAAACACACCCAACTTCCTCCACCGTTCCTCACAAGGCTTGCTTCCGAGACCCTTCATCTTCTTGGTCACCCATCATCTTGGACAGCCATAGGCAAACTCGGCCCTCCAGATGTTTAGAGACTACAATTCCCATCGTCCCTGACCACTGGTCCTGTTAGCTAGGGATGATGGGAGTTGTAGTCCCAAAACATCTGGAGGGCCGAGTTTGCCTATGCCTGATCTTGGATGAAGCTGTATCACGACATAGCAGCAACTGGTCCCCACCCCCTTGCCTGCCTGTTTAAAGGGGTCTCCCCAGGTTGAATGGCTTGTGAATTTGATTAAACATTAGGAAGAACTTTCTGAAGGAAAGTGGTGGACTCTCCTTCCTCGGAGGTTTTTAAGCAAAGGTTGGATGGGCATCTGCCGGGGATTCTCTGGCTGCGATTCCTGCATTGCAGGGGGTTGGACTAGATGACCCTTGGGGGTCCCTTCCAACTCTACAATTCTATGAATTAGAAGGTGACAAAGATGGTGCAGCTTTTCCTTTATAACTTGTTATCTGAGCAGCAACTCATTTTCCCTAGTTTTGAATGCTTGAGCCTTCTGGAAGAGAGGCTTCCCTCTCGCTGCCCCTGTCTCCCTCATTGCCCCCAAACACAGCAGTTTGGCCCCCTCTTGCTCCCTCACCCCCCTGATGCCACCCCCTTGCCTGATGACTTTCTGGCAACCTACTGATGTGTGTAGCAGGATGAGCTCTTCCTGGAAGCTGCTGAGCATGCTTTCACCGTCCTCACTTCTTTTTGGAATTTGTGCCACTCACAATGCCCCCCCCTCCAAGGAACAGTGACATTGCCACCCACCCATTCACAGGTGCCTTGATGCAATGATGCTTCATTGATGGCAGCAGGATGCGATTCTCCACCGGAAGGGAAGTTTCCCCTCTCTCCCTGGCTCACCCTGATTATTATGCCAGGCAACACCTGGACCCAGCAGCTGCCAGGTACGTCTTTCTAAATATATTTTGGGCCATTCTGTACTCTCCGCAGCCAGATGCCCAGAGAATGTTTGTTTGTGTGTGTTGTGCGGATGCCTGATGATCGTCTTCCAATGCTGCTACTCTTTTCCGAACTTAAAAATGGAAAGTGTAATGCTGGCGGTCAACAAAAGAGGTTTAAAGCCTGTCTCAAGGCAGATCTAAAAAAATGTAGTATAAACCCCAACAACTGGGAAACACTGGCCTGCAAGCGCTCCAGTTGGAGAACAGCCTTTCCCAAGGTGTCATGGGCTTTGAAGACACTCAAACTCAGGACACAAGGGAGAAACATGCTAAGAGGAAGGCACACTTGGCAAACTCCCGCACGGAAACCAATGTCCCCACTGTGGAAGGACGTGTGGATCTGGAATTGGCCTCCACAGTCACTTACGGACTCATGGTTAAAACAGTTTTACGGAAGACAATCTTACTTGGCTATGAGGGATCGCCAAAGAGAATGCAATTCCAGACTGCATCAACAGAACTGGGCCCAGGCTAGTTGGGCCCGGTGAACTGGGCCCGGTGAATGAATTTCCACAGGGACAAATGTCAGGTTCTGCACTTAGGCAGGAAGAACCAGATGCACAAATATGGATGGGGACACCTGGCGTACATGTGAAAAGGATCTGGGGGTCTTGGTGGATCACAAGCTGAACATGAGTTAACAGTGTGATGCAGCAGCAGCAGCAAAAAAAAGCTAATGCTATTCTAGGCTCCAAAAAATAGAGGTCTCGTGTCCAGATCAAGGGAAACCATAGTCCTGCTCTATTCTGTCTTGGTCAGACCACACCTGGAATACTGTGTCCAGTTCTGGGTATGTCTAGCCTAGAAAAGAAGAGAGACCTAGGAGACATAATAGCCATCTTCCAATAGCTGAAGGTGATGGATTCTCCTTCACTGGAGGTTTTTAATCAGAGATTGAGTGGCCACCTGTCTGTGGGAATGTTAAGGATAGTAGGAGAGGATATATTGATTAAATATTATCCTTCCTTCACTCACAGTAGTGAGGCATGGAGCAGAGCAGTTTCCCCTCAATACAGCAGGAAGCTAGTTTGCAGATTTGTTTTGAATCTCTTTAGTTAAGCAATCCAATCTGGCTTGCCCAGATGTGGATTATTCCTGGTGTCCCCTTTTATCCCTCTTAAAAGAAGAAAGAAACAAGAGCCTTTCCTTAAAAGTAAACAAGAAGTTTACTCACATTCAGTTCACAGTACGATCCCTGAAGGCAGGCTTTAGCTTGTAATTACATAACAAAGTGTGAGTTTATACCATATGGGGACTGAGCCCATGCGCTGCTGGCCGAGAGCCAGCAGACAGCAAAATACATGAAGAGAACAGCATCAAGAGAACAAAAATGGCCGCAGGAGAGCAGCAAGGAATCAAGAGGAAGATGGCTGTGTGTCTCGGTTCTTTTCCAGAGTCAGCCAGGGTCATGTCCATCTGCCTGGTCACATGCAGGGGGAGGATGCTCCAGACCAGTGGAACAGGAAGTAACACCCCCCCTGCCTGTGTCCACTCTAGGGAAACAAGGAATGTTGTCTTTGACTGCTGTAATCCAATGGATTACATCCCATACTGTCAGGGGTTCTTGAAGTCCCTTCCAACTCCATGATTCTACAACGTGCAGCATCTCTGGATTGTCTTAAGCATGGAAATGCTCTTGGTTGCAAGTCAGGGAATTCTGGAAGATGGGGTGAGTTCTTTAAGTGCGCATAGTGGGCAAAGTTGCGCAGGCCCGCCCGGTTTCCATTAACCAGCGTTCCTTTCCAAAGCCTGCAGGGCCGGGCCCTGACAAGGCCGCAACACATGCCAATAATTTGTTGCTCCTTGTTCCTCACAGATGTTTGTTTGTTTGATGCCAGCCTCTGTGTGATCAGAAGGCATTTGATCTGAGCGGCGCTCCAAACAGCCTTGGAAGCAGAAAAGGAATGCAAATCGGCTGGCAGCGCCAAGGCAGCTCTGAGAGCAGAGCAGAGCAGACCTGGAAGTTTCTATGCTCAGGAAGACTCCATTCTTCCACCATACGGGCAGCAGGAGCAACAGACCAGTTCTGCCATCACGGCTCTGGGAGCAATCCTGGGAGCACCTGCCATCTGCTTGGACCATGAAACCAGGAATGACAATGTCAAGGGTTGCCTAAAGAGGAATTTTGGAGGGGTTTCATGGACAGGCAGAAAGCCAAGGGAATTCTGTAAGAGTGAACTGTAGAATTGTAGAAGAGGAGGAGGAGGAGGATGTTGAATCAGACTGGGCCCAAGACAGAACCCTGTGGCACCTCACTAGTCACTTCTCTCCAGGATGAAGAGGAGCCATTGATGAGCAACCTTTGGGCTTACCGTCCAAGTCCCGGACTGCAGAATCCGGGACCGGCAACCGTGTGAGACCGGAAGTTGCATCAACGTAACTTCCAGTGTCGCTTTGCCCTTCTATGGGCACCAAAAATGGCCGCCGCCGACACCGGAAGTCGCGTCTATGCACTTCTGGACATGCGTAGATGCAACTTTTGAAGCCGCCGCCGGCCATTTTTGGTGCCCATAGAAGGGCAAATCGGAAAGAAAAAATGGCCGCCAGCAGGAGAAAATAACGGAGAAAAACGGGAGACTAAGTGATACGGGGGACCACCGGGAAAAGGTAAGTAAAAACGGGGGTTTCCCGGGGAAAACGGGGTACTTGGCAGCTATGCCCTTTGGGTTCAGTCAGCCAGCCAGTTACAAATCCATTGAATGGTAGCATTGTCTAGCCCGCATTTTACCAGCTTCTTTACAAGAATATCATGGGGCACCTTGTCAAAGGCTGAAATCAACATCCTTTTATATATTTGAACATGGCTATCATAGATGAAGAGTTGTATACAAATAATATGAATAGGAATTCTAAATGACTCAGGACCGCAATACATCAAGGATCGCCTCTTCCCATATGAACCTACCCGGTCCCTGAGATCATCTTCTGAGGCCCTTCTGCTTCGTGTGCCTCCTCAAGAGGTCAGGAGGGTGGCAACAGGAGAACGGGGCCTTCTCTGCAGTGGCTCCCCGTCTGTGGAATGCTCTCTTCAGGGAAGTCTGCCTGGTGCCTTCATTATACACTTTAGGTGCCAGGCAAAAACGTTCCTTTTTAACCAGGCCTTTGGTTGATCTGATTGACCTCCAACACCCTTTTAGAATGTGGCTTTTGGGGGGGGTGTGATATTGGGTTACGGCTTTTGGTTTGATTTTTTTATGTTGTGGTCTGGTTGTGAACCGCCCTGAGACCTCTGGGTATAGGGCAGTGTATAAGTTGAATAAATAAATAAATAAAATACTAATACTAAGAATAGTTGTGCTATAGGATAGCAAATGGGTGCCCCCCTCCCTCAACAAGCTGGTAGTTAGAAGGACAATGGCCAGAGCTGAGTGTGTGGGAGAGAGAGCTGGGTTCGGATCAGGCTGCTGGCAGAAGCCAGAGCGTGAGAGCCATGCTTGATTTCTGCTTCATTCCAAGGTTGTCACCAGGGGAGAAGCAAAGCCCCGTGGGCTGTTGACAGTGCCGGATTTACGTATAAGCTATATAATAATAATAATAATAATAATAATAATAATAATAATAATAATAATTTATTATTTATACCCCACCCATCTGGCCAGGTTCCCCCAGCCACTCTGGGCGGCTTCCAACAAAACATTTAAATACAGAAATTAAACATTAAAAGCTTCCCTAAACAGGGCTGCCTTGAGATGCCTTCTAAAGGTCTGGTAATTGTTGTTCTCTTTGACCTCTAGTGGGAGGGCATTCCACAGGGTGGGTGCCACTACCGAGAAGGCCCTCTGCCTAGTTCCCTGCAACTTGGCTTCTCGCAATGAGGGAACCGCCAGAAGGCCCTCGGTGCTGGACCTCAGTGTCCGGGCAGAACGATGGGGGAGGAGACGCTCCTTCAGGTATACTGGACCGAGGCCGTTTAGGGCTTTAAAGGTCAGCACCAACAATTTGAATTGTGCTCGGAAATGTACTGGGAGCCAATGTAGATCTTTCAAGACCGGTGTTATGTGGTCTCGGCGGCCGCTCCCAGTCACCAGTCTAGCTGCCGCATTCTGGATTAGTTGTAGTTTCCGGGTCACCTTCAAAGGTAGCCCCATGTAGAGCGCATTGCAGTAATCCAAGCGAGAGATAATTAGAGCATGTACCACTCTGGAGAGACAGTCCGTGGGCAGGTAGGGTCTCAGCCTGCGTACCAGATGGAGCTGGTAGACAGCTGCCCTGGATGCAGAATTAACCTGCACCTCCATGGACAGCTGTGAGTCTAAAATGACTCCCAGGCTGCGCTCCTGGTCCTTCAGGGGCACAGTTACCCCATTCAGGACCAGGGAGTCCTCCACACCCACCCGTCTCCTGTCCTCCACAAACAGTACCTCTGTCTAAACAAGCTATAGCTTAGGGCCCCACTCTCTTGGGGGCCCCCAAAAAATTAAAGGAAAGAAACCTGAATGTACATTTTCAAACTATAAGATAAACAACAAATGAAATGAAACCTCCATACAGCAGCAGTATTTTGTGTTGTGTAGGCTCCTAGGATGTAAGTCTAGCCTGCTTCCTAAAATATCACTGGTTTGCTCCTTTCTATATATAGGGTGCCTACATTCTGCATGTGCAAATGGCTTAAGATGCCTATTAGGTCCATAAGTGGCCATATATTCAAAACATAAAACAGCAACAATTTGTTGTTGACAAAGGACAGCTGGACATATAAAGGGCCCTATTCCCTTCAGGAGCTGAGGGCCACATCACACCTGAATCTGGCCCTGGGTGTTGATGCTGTGAACCTCTTCAGGTTGAATATGTGTGCAAATGCACCATGCAAAAGACCCCACTGTCCCTTGCAAGGGAAACTAACCCCTGGGTAAGTGCCAGGATCCCCAGGAATCTCTCACTGCTCAGAGATTGGGGTGGGGTGTGTGCGCGTGTGCCCGTGCAAGGATGAGGCCGCTGCAGTAGGGAGCACAAATCTTCTTGTTGAGAGATTAACCCCCATCTTGCGGTGGCCCCTGAGAGCAAGGCAGGCAGAGGGAGGTGACAGGACTCCATTCTGGAAACACAATAAATTCTGGAAATGAGATGCACAGCAAACAGAATTATGATGGATTACAGAGAGATTAGTGCCCGGAATTTTGCAGCTTTCAAGAAAACATGATTTTTTTGGAGGGGGGTTGGGGGATTGAAAAAAGAAGAAGGAGGAGGAGGAGGAAAGAATCAAGCTCAGAAATTAACTTGCTTCCCCCTGGAAGTCGATTTGTTCAGCTCCTCCGTCATCCGCCACCTGTTTGGAGCTGGGAAGGCTGAGACAATAATGCAAAACTGCATTAGCGAGACGAGAACAGACTGGCTGGGTTTTAGCATTCTGGGGCTGTCAGTTGGTGGCCTGGAGGACCGTCAGGTCTTATTGCTTCTCTTTGGGCTTTGCAAACCTCCCTTGTGAAAGAAATGAGATTGGGTGCCAAGCTTGGCTTTCCAAAGGGCAGCCAGGTGGCCGTCGGAGCACAGAGGATGCAGGGAGTTCAGCAACATGCGGGAAAATATTATTAACCTTGAAGATTATTCTGGGGGAAAGATTTTATGCATGGAAATTGCATACAGTGGAATGGGCTGGTGAGGGATGCTCGGCAGCGGAATTGAAGTGTGGCATTTTCAGAACCAGAGACTCATGGAATTATAGATGGGACCTGAAGGCTCATCTAGTCCAACCCCCCGTAGTGCTGGAGTCACAGCCAGCTTCCTACTGTGCTGGGGTATGTGTGTGTGTGTGGGGGGGGAGCAGCATCTGGCATCAGAGAACTATAGTGAGAAAAAAGAGGGGGGGGAGAGGTGTGGAGTTGGAGTGCACCCAAGGGTCTTCTAGCCCAACCCCCTGCAATGTGAAGCAATGATTCTTCAACATCAACTTCGTTGGACTGGTCATGTTGTTCGGATGCCTGATGATCGTCTTCCAAAGCAACTACAGTGGAACCTCGGTTTATGAACACCTCAGTTTATGAATTTTCGGTTTATGAACGCCGCGGACCCATCTGGAATGGATAAATCCACTTTCCGTTACTTTCAATGAGAAAGTTCGCTTCAGTTTATGAACGCTTCAGTTCATGAACAGACTTCCGGAACCAATTGTGTTCATAAACCAAAGTACCACTGTACTCTATTCCGAACTTAAAAATGGAAAGTGTAATGCTGGTGGTCAACAAAAGAGGTTTAAAGACTCTCTCAACGTAGTATAAACACCGACAACTGGGAAACACTGGCCTGCGAGCGCTCCAGTTGGAGAACAGCCTTTCCCAAAGGTGTCATGGGCTTTGGAGACACTCGAACTCAGGACACAAGGGAGAAATGTGCTAAGAGGAAGGCACGCTTGGTAAATCCACACTGTGATCAACTCCCGCTCAGAAACCAATGTCTCCAGTGTGGAAGGACGCACGGATCCAGAATTGGCCTCCACAGTCACTTATGGACTGACTGTTAAGACCGTGTTCATGGAAGACAATCTTACTCGGCTACGAGGGATCGCCAAAGATGGGTCAAGAACCCCTGACAGATGATAATTCAAATTCTGTTCAAAAACCTCCGATGAAGGAGAGTCAACCTCCTTCTAAGGGAGTCCATTCCACTGTCAAATGGCTCTTTCTGTTCCCACTGACCATTTTTGAGTAGAAGAAAGAGACGCCTTTGGCTTTAGAGGCCAACCTCTCTCCCACACTGTTCTCTCCCCACCATTGTTTGTTGGCCCCACAAGAAAATGGGGACCTCTCATCTTGGCAGCAGAGATTACTCAGAGCAGACCCACTGAAATGATCAAACATGATTAAGTTGGGTTCGTTGATTTCAATGGGTCTACCCTGGTAGCCATCAATAGCCTTTTCCTCCTCCGTGAATTTGTCCAATCCTCTTTTGAAACCATCCAAGTTAGTGGCTTTGCCTGCCTCCTGTGGGAGGGAGTTCCGCAGTTTAACTATGAGCTGCAGGAAAAACTTATCGTGAATCGAAAGAGGTTCTGAAGCTTTGTTGTGCTAAACAATCAGGAATCGGATTATGGTATTTATTTATTTATAAAATGCTACCCTTTGAGAATGGTTTTCTCTTGAATCCCACCATCCCTCCCCAGCCCTCAAGACAACTCCATGTCCACCATTTCCGTTGTTTGCTGCAAGAAATCTGACGCCCGTGGATAGACCAGGTCCAAGTCAAAGGCCTGGTGCCCAACTCTTGCCATTGAGATTCCTCCAACCCGCCCCCCCCCATATACATGGTAGCAATAACTGACTGGTCTCTCATTGACCCAAAGGACAGAAAGAGTGTAGGAATGACCACCGGGCGCAAGGCACACCACCGCCTGTGCAGATAAGCCAAGGCTTGACCTGCCCACGGGCAAGCCGGGGCTGTCTGAACATCATGCCCTGGGTCTCACCTTTGGCTTTCTCAGTAGTCTGCCGTGTCCTGTCTGTGACCTTTGCCTCCCTTTTGAAAAGCATGGCTCACTTCCCACTTGGTAGGAAGATGACGTGGTGGAGCAGGTCCCACAAATGTCAGAGGAAACATATGTGTCAGCTGATGATGTAAAAGCACTAAAGGTCAGACTGTTCCTACACATGTGCCGATTGTGCTAATAGAAAGGGCTCTGCTGAGCTTGCCAATCAGCTTGCTTTCACACAGCTCACCTGCAAGAACTCCCTGACTCGTGTCTTCACTAGAAAGAGCCTTATGCCCCAAATGTCCCCCCTTCCCTTTGCCCCCTTTTCTTCAGATGCTGCTCTCTGGGATTTTGGGCTCAGGTGGTCCTGAAGAGTGGGAAAGAGCTTTGGAATTAAAACACCCCAGATTGGCGCTGTTGCTAAGTGCTTGTTGCAGAGCAAATCCAAGATACTTCAAAGCCTTCCAATGGATAATTTGGGATCAAGAGCACCAGTTATGTGCAAAATTTCCTCCCTATTTTTAAACACCCTCATTCCCAGGGAAATTAAAGGGGAATCAGTAGGCAAATGAGTTGCCTGAGGAGCTTGCTAATGTCTGCCTGGATAGGGCCCCTAGTAGGTTGGGGGCTCTCAAAGGCCTCAATTGCTGCTTTTCTCGCGACAGCTTGCCAGGCCGCCATAAACACACACACCCCAAATCAACTCCTCTAAACATCAAGAAGAACTTTTTGACAGCGAAAGCTGTTTGGCAGTGGAACAGACCTCCACAAGAGGCTCCATAGCTGCCAAGTTTTCCCTTTTCTCGCGAGGAAGCCTATTCAGCATAAGGGAAAATCCCTTAAAAAAAAGGGATAACTTGGCAGCTATGACAAGAGGTGGTGGCATAGCTGCCAAGTCTCCCGTATTCCCCAGGAAATCCCCGTTTTTCCAGCTGTTCCTAGCTGAAAAACGATTTTTTTTGTTTTTCCCCGGTTTATTCTGGCGCGACGGCCATTTGGAACTGGGCGGAGCATGCTCAGAAGTGACTTTTGATGCTGCTCTGCCCAGTTCCAAAATGGCTGCAGTGCAACTTCTGGCGTGGTGGCCATTTTGGAACTGGGCAAAGCAGAATCAAAAGTCACTTCTGAGCATGCTCCGCCCAGTTCCAAAATGGCGGCAGTGCTACTTCCGGTCTGCTACTTCCGTCCGGTCCCTTATTTCTCTGACAGCAACTTGGCAGGTATGGGTGGTGGACTCTCCTTCCTTGGAGGTTTCCAAGCAGAGGTTTGATGGCCATCGGTCAAGTATGATCTGGTTGAGATCTGCCTTCCTCCACAGGGCGGGGAGAAGCCAGGAGGAGGGAGGGAGAAGGCGGCACAGTGGTGTGTGTGTCAGAGGGGGGAAATGGCAAAAAATGGCACTCCCCCCCCAAAATAATTCAAAAATAATGGTGCAGCCCGAATGATCATGTCAATCCTAGCGGCGATTCCAGGATCATCCGTGGGCCGGATTCAGAGGGCAATTGGGTCTCATCCAGCCCGTGGGCCTTAGTTTGCCAACCCCTGTGCTAGATCATGCCAATGCATCAGGTCCCAGCATCCTATTCTCCCAGAGGTCAACCAGATGCACCTGGGAAACCAGCGAACAGAACAGGAACATCAGAATTCTTGGTCCCCTCCTGTGGTTTCCAGCAACTGCTATCTGGGAGCAATGCTTCCTCTGACTGTGGAGGCAGAGCCAAGCCAGGATGCCTAGTAGACACGAGAGCCTCCTCCTCCTCCATGAATTTGCCTAATCCTCTTTGAAAGCCATCTTTGAAAGCCACACAAAGAGCCAGTGTGGTGTAGTGGTTAAGAGTGGTACGGTAGACTTGTAATCTGGGGGACCGGGTTCGCGTCTCCGCTCCTCCACATGCAGCTGCTGGGTGACCTTGGGCTACTCCCACTTCTCTGAAGTCTCTCAGCCTCACTCACCTCACAGAGTGTTTGTTGTGGGGGAGGAAGGGAAAGGAGAATGTTAGCTGCTTTGAGACTCCTCAGGGTAGTGATATAGCAAGATATCAAATCCAAACTCTTCTTCTGCATCTAGGTTGGTGACCACCCCGGCCTCCTGTGGGAGGGAGTTCCTCAGTTTAACTCTGTGCTGCCCAAAGAAGGGCTTGCTTCTTTCTTACTGCAAGAGAAAGTAGAAGGCCGAGAAGAAGAGTTTCATCCCTAAGCTTGGGTTTTGTCTTTTTAGACTGGGGAAGTGTATATGTGTGCTGCGTGGTCTTATTTCAATCCAGGCCCCGGCATATCAGTGAGGGTGGGCCAAAGTGGGTGCCTGCACCCTCTCCTGCAAGTTCAGGGAAAGAGCCTTTTGGCAGAAGTTCTGTGACTCAGGCTGTTGATATGGCAACTGTGCTGCGAAAGCCGAAAATTGGCCACAGCAGGATGGGCTATCAGCGTCGCTGGGAGGGGGGAGAGTCAGGCGGTCCTCTGGTCGATGAAAGGTGAGCCTGCCATTAAACTGCCTGGTCTGCAAAAGAGACAACTCACTCCTCTCTTTGTAATAACCTTCCCTGATGCTGGCCAGCCGTGGCTAACAGAGTCCCGAGAAAGAATCCGGCTCGGTAATTGCTATAGCAAACAGGCGCCAGTCTGGGAAGGACGTGGAGGCGATGTAACTCTCTCCATTTCCATTGTCACATCCAAAGCGGGAATTGCAGTCCTCGGAAGGAGGACTTGCTCATCCTGCTGTCACCCAGATAAAGGGGAGAGCGGAAATGGAAAGAGGCGTCGAGCTGGTGCCTGGAGTTCAGAGGCAGGCCTCTGCGCTGCAACAGGAATGGCGATGGTGGCTCAGCCATTGGTTCCGCTGCAAGTTCAAAGGGCAGAGTGGAGACCAAAGAGTCACAGAGTTGGAAAGTACCCTCTGCAATGCAGATCTCACAAAAATCCCCAACAGGTGCCCATCTCCAAGAAAGGAGAATCATAGAATTGTAGAGTTGGAAGAGACCACAAGGGCCATCCAGTCCAACCCCCTGCCAAGCAGGAAACACCATCAAAGCATTCCCGACATATGCCTGTCAAGCCTCTGCTTAAAGACCTCCAAAGGAGGAGACTCCACCACACTCCTTGGTAGCAAATTCCACTGCCGAACAGCTCTTACTGTCAGGAAGTTCTTCCTAATGTTTAGGTGGAATCTTCTTTCTTGTAGTTTGAATCCATTGCTCCGTGTCCGCTTCCCTGGAGCAGCAGAAAACAACCATTCTCTCTCCTCTATATGACATCCTTTTATATATTTGAACATGGCTATCATATCACCCCTCAACCTTCTCTTCTCCAGGCTAAACATACCCAGCTCCCTAAGCCGTTCCTCATAAGGCATCGTTTCCAGGCCTTTGACCATTTTGGTTGCCCTCTTCTGGACACATTCCAGCTTGTCAGTATCCTTCTTGAACTGTGGAGCCCAGAACTGGACACAGTACTCCAGGTGAGGTCTGACCAGAGCAGAATACAGTGGTACTATTACTTCCCTTGAATCCACCGTCTTCCCAGATCCCCCTCTGCAGCCTCCTCTCATTCCCTAGAGACAGAATCATAGAATTGTAGAGTTGGGAGGGACCCGAGGGTCATCTAGTTGAACCCCCTGCAATGCAGGAATCTCAACTGAAGTATCCATGACAGATGGCCATCCAACCTCTGCTTCCTTCTCGGTAGCAGCACCCACCCTGTGGAACGCCCTTCCATCAGATGTCAAGGAAATAAGCAGCTCTCCTATCTTTAAAAGACATCTGAAGGCAGCCCTCTTTAGGTAAGCTTTTAATATTTAATGCTGTATTATTCTAATATTCAATTGGGAGCCGCCCAGAGTAGCTGGGGAGGCTCAGCCAGAGGGGTGGGGTATAAATAATAATAATAATAATAATAATAATAATAATAATAATAATAATATATTATTATTATTATTATTATTATTATTATTATTATTATTAACCTCCAAAGAAGGAGAGTCTACCACCTCCTGAGAGAGTCCGTTCCATTGCTGAATAACTTCTGCCATCAAAAAGTTCATCTTAATGTTTATTCGGAATCTCCTCTTGTGTTGTTGGAATCCATTGGTTTGGGTCCAACCAGCTTGGTCCCTCTTCCATGTGAGTCTGTGCCGGCTCGACCTGATGGGAGTTGTAGTCCAACCCCATGTGAAGGGGAGCACCAGGTTGGCGATTGCTCTCCCCAGGGAGGTTCACCTGCCACCTTCATTATACACCTTTAGGCGCCAGGCAAAAGCTTTCCTCTTTAACCAGGCCTTTGGCTGATTGACATCCAATGCACTTCTAAAACATGTTGGGATTATTGGGTTGTTTTAGTTTTTATCATGCATTCTGTGTTTATATATTGTGATTTTATGTTGTATCTGCCCTGAGACCTGCGGGTATAGGGCAGTATACAAATTTAATAAATCATTATAATCTTAAAAGGCTGGCATATGGCACCCGTCTCTCTTTGGTAGCCCCATCTCAGGCACAACACCGTCCCATTTCCCACCATGATGCTGGTCATATGAGGAACGGCTTAGTGAGCTGGGTATGTTTAGCCTGGAGAAAAGAAGGTTAAGGGGTGATATGATAGCCATGTTCAAATATATAAAAGGATGTCATATGGAGGAGGGAGAAAGGTTGTTTTCTGCTGCTCCAGATAAGCGGACACGGAGCAATGGATCCAAATTACAAGAAAGAAGATTCCACCTAAACATTAGGATGAACTTCCTGACAGTAAGAGCTGTTCGGCAGTGGAATTTGCTACCAAGGAGTGTGGTGGAGTCTCCTTCTTTGGAGGTCTTTAAGCAGAGGCTTGACAGGCATAGGTCAAGAATGCTTTGATGGTGTTTCCTGCTTGGCAGGGGGTTGGACTGGATGGCCCTTGTGGTCTCTTCCAACTCTATGATTCTGATTCTATAATTCTATGGTCTCTCAGCTGGACTCCCACCTTCCGGAATAATCTGCATTCCAGTAGCAGAGCAGGGCGCACAGCACACCATATTTCTGGGAGGCTGTGGATCTCAAGTACAGGATTGCACCTTCAATCCTCTATCTTTTATTCTCCCAGCCCTCTCTGCAGTGAAGTTGGTTGCTTGGACTAGAGATGCCAGTGCAAACTGCTGTCTCCCCCCCCCGCCCCAATTCATGGCTTTTCTGGAATGATCCTACCTGGGGAGACATCTCTGTCTGCCCATAATAAGTTGAAATAGAGGAAGGATTTGTGGATAGCTTTGGAATTTATACAGCAACATAAATTCTGCCTTCACAAACGTATGAACAATCAGCCCGGTATTCAAGTTTCAAAATATATGTGCCTTTTTGCGGTCTGGGGTGGGGGCATCGAGTCTCTGGAGCCATCAAGAAGCAATAGCGAGGATGTTGCTTACCTTCTACTTTTTAAAATCAAAAATCAATAAAAACACAAAAGGGGGAACTTCTATATGGCGAGGTGTCTGGTTGCAGATATAATACATATATAAATTGGCCCTCTGTGACCAATTTGCAAAGCTTCTCGCAGATAAAGTGTCTCTCTTTTGCTCCGACTTGGACTCTGCGCTGAATACGGGATCAGTTCCGGTTGAGTCAGTCCATGGCTCCACCTGGTTGGGGTTTCGCTGCTTTTGTTGCTGGATGCATCCAGGATACGGCCCACAAGATGCCTCTGTTGGAGCCGTGCCTGATCTAGCCGATGGAGACAGTAAGAAGCCCTTCAAAGGGGCAGCAGAGATCACAAAGAATTCTTGTGGCGGAGGTGGAACTCCAACTGTATCAAAGAAGCTGTGGTGAACAGGAAGATCCTAGGACCCTCGTACCTATGGGACCGCCTCTTCTGGTATGTCCCGAGGAGGACCTTGAGGTCAATAAATAACAACACTTTGGAGGTCCCAAGCCTCAAGGACGTTAGATTGATCTCAACTAGGGCCAGGGCCTTTTCAGCACTGGCCCCGACTTGGTGGAACGTTCTGTCACAAGAGACCAGGGCCCTGCGGGATTTGAGATCTTTCCACAGGGCCTGCAAGATGGAGCTGTTCCACCTGGTCTTTGGCTTGGACTCACTCTGACCCCTTATATGGGATTTGGTATATAAATTTTCCCTTGGCTTTTTTGCTGGCCCTTGTAGGCTTGGGTGAATATCTGATGTTTCCACCCTTTATGGTCTTTATTTATGGGCTACTACTAAAACGAGGCTGCATTTTAAGCTGTATTTTAAGCCGTATTTTATTTATTTTTTTCCTTTTTTTCCTATTATTATTATTATTATTATTATTATTATTATTATTATTCCAGTTCAGGCACTTGGTCCATCCAGCTCAGTATTATCCACACTGACCGACAGCACCCCTCCCCTCCGGGGTTTCAGGAAGGGTCTTTTCTCAACCCTGCCTAGATATTCTGCTAAGAACTGAACCCAGGACCTTCTACCAGTGCAGGAAATGCTCTCCCGATGAGTCATGGCACTTCTCCTAAGCCAAAGATGCTCCCATTGGATGCACAGCGGTAGATGCCTCCACCACCACCTTTTCCTTCTAAAATTACAATCTGCCAGCAGGCACCAAATGTGTCATTTTGGAGGAAAGTACCAAGATGTCCTCATCACTCCAAAGATTCTTGGATGGCACCCATTATCCAGATCCTTCTTGACTAGGTTTTGAGAAGGAGGGAACTGGCATTGGCCATTCCGCTGGATGGTCTACTCCAGGCACCCCCAACCTTCGGTCCTCCAGATGTTTTGGGCTACAATTCCCAGAATCCCTGACCACTGGTCCTGTTAGCTAGGGATCATGGGAGTTGTAGGCCAAAACATCTGGAGGGCCGCAGTTTGGGGGGTGCCTGGTCTACTCTATGCTGCTAGCTAGACAGCCAGAGGTTTTGCTGTTGGTTCTGCTGGACCACTCAGAAACTTCCAGCATCATGCAGCGAAGCCTCATTCTGAGATCTCCAGAGCAGATAGGTATAGGAGTCATCGGGGAAAGTAGGTTTTAAATGATTTCATTTATTATTTATACCCCGCCCATCTGGCTGGGTTTCCCTAGCCACTCTGGGCAGCTTCCAACAGAAAAATGAAATAAAATAATCTATTCAACATGAAAAGCCTCCCTAAACAGGGCTGCCTTCAGATGTCTTCTAAAAATCTGGTAGCTGTTTTTTTCTTTGACATCTGATGGGAGGGCGTTCCACAGGGCGGGCGCCACCACCGAGAAGGCCCTCTGCCTGGTTCCCTGCAACTTGGCTTCTCGCAATGAGGGAACCGCCAGAAGGCCCTCGGAGCTGGACCTCAGTGTCCGGGCAGAACAATGGAGGTGGAGACGCTCCTTCAGGTATACTGGACCGAGGCCATTTAGGGCTTTAAAGGTCAGCACCAACCCTTTGAACTGTGCTCGGAAACGTACTGGGAGCCAATGGTCACTGGCTATGGGGGTTCCACAACAGAATAAGGCCAATGGCCCTGCAGGTCCACTATCCTATGCTCAGAACGGCCAACCAGATGCCTGTGGAGAGCCTTTAAGTGAGACATGAGCACGAGAACATTCTGCCCAACTGTGATTCCCGGCAACTGGAAGTCAGAGGCATAATGGCTCTGATAGTGGGGACAGAGCACAGCTATCATTGCTAGTAGCTGTTGAGCTACATAATTCAACATCTACTGTCCAGTTCTACTGTCCAGCTTAAGAAGGATGTTGACTGGCTGCAAAGTGTGCAGAGGAGTGTGACCAAGATGATAAGGGGGCTGGAAACCAAGCCTGATGAGGAACAGTTGAGGGAGTTGGGTTTCTTTAGCCTGGAAAAGAGGAGACTGAGAGGGGATATGAACGTCATCTTTAAATATCTAAAGGGCTGTTTCAGGGGAAATGGAGCAAGCTGGTTTTCTCCTGCTCTGGAGGGGAGAACCCAAACCTATGGCCACAAGTTGTAAGGAAGTAGATTCCGACTTATCATCATCAACAACAACAACAACAACAACAACAACAACAATAATAATAATAATATGTCTATACTAAGCATCAGGACTTACTTTCTGACAGTAAAGGTCATTTGACAATGGAACAGACTCCCTCAGGAGGTTGTGGACTCTCCTTCCTTGGAGGTTTAGAAGCAGAGTGTGGATAGCCAACTGTCTGAGATTCCAGCATTGCAGGGGTTTGGACTAGATGACCCTCAGGGTCCCTTCCAACTCTCCCGTTCCATGTTCCTTTGATTATCTCTGTGGACAGGCCCTTTGGGTGTGTGTCCTGTGGACCATTTCTGGTGCAGATTTCTCACGCAACCCCCCTCTTTAAACACAGAATTTCTTGAACCAGAAAGCGACCAGAAGGGGTGATTTTCCTCTTGGCACCTCTCGTTCTCCCCCCTTGTATAAATTCAGGCGATGTTTAAAAGGAACATGCTGGTGAGAGGGTAGCATAATATTGGCGCACCTGGCACAGGATCCTAGGGGACCACCCCTTATTTTATTTGAAATGCCTCCTCGGTGGGTTTATTTCCGTGACCCACAGAAGCCACGCTGTCTCCTTGTAGTCTCAGGTAACAATTTTGCCTCTCCTTCAATTGGTGAAAGGATGTCCGTGGCTGAAGCCAGGGCAATTTGGCTGAATCCGTCCCCCTCGGGGGTGTCAGTGCGGAGCCGAGGGGTGGCTGGGAAAGAGCCGTGATTTCCCTCTTGCCAGGTGATACAGCTGCAAAAACAAGATTAAAAAGGAGAGCTGAAAAGGCTCCCTGATAATAATAGAGGAGGCTGCATGGAATAAGGACCCTTTTGAATACATTTGGTTACAAAGCAGCTGCCTTTAATCAAGCTCTTGTTTGTGACCCAAGAGACAGCAAGGCAGGATGCAAACTCTCCAATGGCTGACCGGAAAGAGGGACATCTCTAGGGAAACGCAGCTGGGCAGGTGGGGATCAGAGAATCGCAGAGCTCTAGAGGCGAAAGGGACCCCGAAGGTCCTCAACCGCCCTCCCTGCAGAAATCTCAGAATCCCTGACATGGCATTGTTGGAGGAGCATTTTAAGAATTTTGCATCAAATCCTCCCTTTCGCCTTCCACATTTTATTCCTGGTCTGGCGGATTTCTTGGCACAGCCCGGGAAGCGACAGTTAGGCGTTGATATTTATAGACTCTACCTGTAGAGAAGTCAATTGACTTGTTCTCTCCCTCCTTGGCTAGGAATGTCACCTGCCCAAAGTGTCCCCCAGGCCACTTCTTGCCTCCCCGCTGCCTGCAAACAGCAGATCCGGGGTACTTTATGGGGCCTTTTACGCATCCCTCGTAAAGCTTAATCACCAGCGTAAATAGCACTTTGCCTAAATATATCTTTGTTTATGCTCTTTGATAACAAACTGGAGCATGCTGAATTATTCACAGGGAATCGCTCCAAGAGCAGGAGGGAAGGAAGGCGGATGGTGCTTGCCTGCTCGCTCGCTCGCTCACTTTTGCACCAGAGTAGGCAGCTAAGCAGACCTTGTTCCCACCAGGGCTCGCTTCCTGCTTCTCCAAAGTGTCTGGCAAGGAGAGGGGGCCACAGGCAGAAGTTAGGAGCCTGACATCTGAAGGCTTCATACATGTCACAGCTGCAGTTTAGGGACATGGGAAGCAGGCATCTCCCCTGTGGTGCAGGAATCACAGTGAGAGAATCCATGACAGATGGCCATCCAACCTCTGCTTAGAAACCTCCAAGGAAGGAGAGCCCACAATCTCCTGAGGGGGTCTGTTCCACTGTAGAACAGCTCTTACCCTCAGAAAGGTCTTCGTAATGTTTAGTCAGAATCTCATTTCATGGCATTGGAATCCATTGGTTTGGGTCCTCCTAACTGGAGGAGCAGGGACCCAGGTGGCGCTGTGGTTAAACCACTGAGCCTAGGGCTTGCTGATCAGAAGGTCGGCGGTTCGAATCCCTGTGACGGGGTGAGCTCCCGTTCCTCGGTCCCAGCTCCTGCCAACCTAGCAGTTCGAAAGCACGTCAAAAAATGCAAATAGATAAAGAGGAACCGCTACAGCGGGAAGGTAAACGGCGTTTCCGTGTGCTGCTCTGGTTCGCCAGAAGCGGCTTTGTCATGCTGGCCACATGACCTGGAAGCTATATGCCGGCTCCCTCGGCCAACAATGCGAGATGAGCGCGCAACCCCAGAGTCGGTCACGACTGGACCTAATGGTCAGGGGTCCCTTTACCTTTACCTTTTTAACTGGAGGAGCAGCAGGAAACAAGCTAGCTCCATCTTTCATAATAATAATAATAATAATAATAATAATAATATTTATTATATATACAACGCCCACCTGGCTGGGTTTCCCCAGCCACTCTGGGCGGCTCCCAACTGTAGCAATTGGTAATCCAATAACGAGATGGAGACAAGGCTGAGTTCCCTAAAGGCCAACCCCGGGCGGAGCTCGGGAGCCTGTATTTATTGACAGCAACTTTGACAGCTAATGATTAACTTGAAAGGCAGCTTCCAACCAATTACAGAGTATAACCTCATGCATAGTAATGTACAGGTACATGTCACTTCCTGCCAACACCCCAAACTTTCCGCCATGAAGGAAGTGGTGAACTGCACATCCCACACATCATGTACCTGTCACATGCCCTGCTTTTTAAACACCCCCCTCCTCTCAATCTTGTGACTCTCAATACTTTTCCATGCTTTTACCTGCTTGCATTGTTTTCTCCCTAACCCAAGTGTGACCCATCCTGGTCTTCTCCTGTCAAGCCTGCTTCAGCCAGATCTATCCCAATATTTCCAGATCCACCAAGCCTCACCCAGTACAACTGACCTATGCCTTCACCTCCTGACCTGTCATTGCACTGGCTTGCCAGTATTACACTTCCTAATCCTAGAGGACCGGCGGGTGTGCCAAGCCATATTCTAAATCAACCCCACACCCAACAGAGTAATAAAAATACAATAGAACATCTAACATCTCGAGGCTAAACATCCCCAAGTCAACTGTTCCTCATAAGACTTGGGACCAGGTGTGACCATGCAAAGGAAGAGGAAGGGTGATGAAGAGGCCTGGCTGAAATGTTTAATTGGGCCCGTTGCATTCTGGGATGTTGCAGGTCATGGTGGGGTCCCTGAGCCCCCCACTCCACATATTGCACTCACCACGGTCAAGAAGCAAGTGGAGAAGGATCTTCTGCTCTACCTTCTCCCATATATATGAGGACATGGAGTCATGGAGCTGGATCAGACCAATGGTCCATCTGGTTCATCTTCCTGATCTCATAGTGGCCAGCCAGATGCCTGTGAGGAACCTGAGAGCAGGATTTGAACCCAAGAGTGCTCTCCCCTCCTGGGGTCTCCAGAAGCATTGCTGCTTCCACCTGTGGAGGAAAAGCATAGACATCATGACTAGTAGCCCTTGATAGCCTCTCCTCCTCCGTGAATTTGTTCAACCCTCTTTTAAAGCCATCGAAACTGGTGGTCATCACTGCCTCCTGTGGGAGGGAGTTCCATAGTTTAACTCTGTGCTGAAGTACTTTCTCTCAGCTTCTGTTCCTCCTGGGGGGCAAAATGCTCCACCTGGGGCAAATGTGTAGGGCAGGGCGGGGAGCAAAGACTGACTGGGTGGCCTTTCTTCCACGAAAAACCCACTGCAGATGCACACGGTCCACTCCCCCAGAGAACCCCCCCTCCCCACTCCCAAACGCTCCCTATAAAATCCATGTGGCTTTTACGTGCGATTTCTTCCAGCAACCAAAATGCTTTGATGATGACAAACAGTGATTCTCCCATGTGGAAGCGAACGTATTCGTTTTTGATCTGCAGCAATTATGTCTATATGGAACACCGTGGGGGGAGAAAGTGTCTTCAGAGTGCCGCTGGGAAGGCCTTTTGCAGCCAGGCAGGCAGGCAGGCAGCCTCCCCCCCCCTTCCTGAGTCTCCCCTTCCCCATCAGATCACTCTCCCCAATAATCCCTTGGAATTTGGGGGGGGGGGGTGTCCTTGAGAAGTCTGAGTGCCCAATTACCTTCACTCCAGATCTCAGGCGGTAACAAGCACAGAGCAATTTCAAGGGGCACCTCGCCATTCTGGAAACGGCATGGATGGCAGCTGTTAAGGCTGATATCTCTCCCTCCCGCTAGATCCAAACCCCACATTCTTAGCACTGCAAATATTGGGGTAGTTTCTTTCCTTCTTGCGATTCTTCCCAGTTCTTTGGGGGGGAGTGACAGGATGCGACAGCCAGATGCAGAACTTTGCAGCATGAATCCTCATGGGAAGGGAAGAGGGTTGGTTTTGCTGGTGTCTTTTGGCAGCTTTTAGGTCCCACCACTGGTCATCTTCAGGACGAGGCAGGACGAAAAGGCTCAAGATAAGAACACCCAAAGAGCCTGCTGGATCAGGCCAAAGGGGGCCCATCCAGTCCAGCAGTGCTCCAGCTTCTTACTTTTTTTGTGCAGCTTTGCTGAAGGCCCCTCCAGACGTCAATAATGCAGGAATATTGAAGGAAGAATCACAGAACAAATACGGAAGCAAAATGATGGGTGGAAGGTCTAGCATAAATCCACCACGAAGACACTACTGTTGCATCAGTGACACATTGCAGGAGGAGAAAGCCACCAGCAAGAGAGGACCCTTTATAAAACCAGGGCCGTCTTAAGCATATCCAGCGCTGTGGTGCAAAGATCCCTCTGCCCCCCCACCTTTTCCAGAGTTGTCGACCTTTTCCCAAACCTCTGCAGGGATAGCTCTCCTCCCACAGAGGCTTGGGAGGGAAGCTGTGCGCCCCCCAGGCAAATGGTTGGTGGAGCACAGCTGGAGGGCATGCAGGAAAAGGGGAGGCTGCTGGCAAAGCCGCACAGCTCACCCACTCGCTGGGGTGCCCCTGAGAGGCCGGCGCCCTGGTGCAATGCACCACTAAGCCCAATGGGAAAGATGGCTCTGTAGAAAACCACAGAATTGCAGAGTTCAAAGGGTCCCAAAAGACCCAGTCCAAGACCTGCAACGCAGGAATCACAGCTCACTCCATGCTTTAGTAAAGGGGGGGGGACTCCCAAACAATTTGAGGAGGTGGGGAAGTGCTGGTAGCCCTGCTTCCTCTATAGGGAGAAAGAAAACGAGATTCCCACACAAACCCAATTTTAACATTGTGGCTCCCTCAAGTGCCTTTGATGAGCAGAGGTCTCCTTCAATGGGATGGCAGGGCCGATAATCTCTCTCTGCTCGCAGCCCCAATTGCCAGGCTCACTATCTCCGTTTCCAAAGGAATGTCAAAGGAGCTTTAGTTGTTGCCAACACGATGTGCTAATGACTCATTAAAAATAACAGCAGAATGAGAAGAGGGGAATGGAACAGTCACCAAAGATCTCATCCTCTTTAATGCCACTGCTGGGCAGCGGGAGGGAAATGGGAAGCCCAGAAGTCCAAGCTGGACACTCTCAAGGGCTCTTGGCTCTGCTGCACCAGAATCATCTCGGCCAACACAAATGTTTACCGTCTTTTTGAAAAAAAAGTAGCTTGATGGGATGAGAAGTGCAGGGGTCAGGCAGCGCTGGGGATCCTGGCCAACGTTAGCACAGAAACTGCAACACTTA
Source organism: Zootoca vivipara (assembly GCF_965207765.1). Lineage (NCBI taxonomy): Eukaryota > Metazoa > Chordata > Lepidosauria > Squamata > Lacertidae > Zootoca > Zootoca vivipara. Next base: position 134,034,535 of record NC_142582.1, on the reverse strand, counting down.
TGAGAAAGGTGAGGAAGAAGTGATATGGTAGCAGTTTATGCAATGCTGTGCAACCTGGAAGGAAGGGGAGAGAGAAAACACAGGAGGCAGGGATGGAAGAGGCATACCTGCCAAGTCTCCCACTGAAAAATACGGGATCAGCAGCGGCGCGGCACCAGAAGTTGCGTAGAAGCAACTTCCGGGGCCGCTCTTCCCATGTGTGGGCCCCGGGAATCGGGCAGAGTGGCACCGGAAGTTGCTTCTACGCATGCCCAGCGGCCACCACCAAGATGGCCACCGGGCATGCGTAGAAGTGACTTCCGGTGCCACTCCGCCCAATTTCCAGTGCCCACACATGGGAAGAGCGGCACCCAAAATGGAGGCTCCTTGGCAGGTAGGAAATCCGGGGGATTTCTGGGATTATTCTCCATTTGGGAGAACAGCGGGAAACGGATTAAAATCCGGGGGTTTCCCGCAAAAAAACGGGGTACTTGACAGCTAAGGGCAGAGGCAGATTCAGGACAGTGCAAGCAGTTCCCTTGCTTTGGGTGCAGAGCTTTGGGGGTGCCACAGGGGGCGCCTCCACTAAGATGCAGAAAGGAAGGATTCTCTGCCTCCGTATCTTCCAGGGATCCTCCTGCCTCCATCAGGCCTTTGTCATCCTCACCCAGCTCTCCCCTTTCATGCTGCTGAAGACAGAGCGCCTTTCTTCTCCCGTCCCTCTGCATCTTGATCTGACACAAGCGATTTGTATTCCCAAGGTAAAATGAGTCCAATGGGTGTGTGTGTGTGTGTTTCCCTGGAAAGTGCACTGCTGCTCAAAGATTAAAAACATCGGTCTGTATAAAACATGCATTTCGGTTGGCAATAAACAAATGGCGATGGGAAGTTGCCAGTGAATAAACGACTCTATCAGGGCGATAGAAATCATGTTTTCATTTCCACTGAAAATAAAAGGATGATTCCTTCCTTTATCACAGTTACAGAAGATTGTCTCCTTTGACGATTATTCCACAAGCAGGCAGGCAGCCTGCGTCAGAGGGTCACGATCCAGCACATCACTGCACTTTTCACCCTCCTGAAATCAATGGGCCACAAGGAGACTAGGAAGGGCGGCTGGATTAGGGCTTAGCACCCACTGGAAGCCACTGGAGAGGCAGTGGTTGTGTAGTGGTTAGCGTGTCAGACTACAACCTGGAAGAGGTCAGGGTTTGAATCCCTGCTTGGTCCCATGAAGGCCACTGGGTGTGACCTTGGGGGCCGGTCACTGCCTCCCAGCCCAATCTACCTTACAGGGTTGTTGTTGCAGAGAAGAAACAAAGATGGGGAGAACCATGTAGACCACATTATTATATTTATAAATATAACAGAAATAAAATATATTTGTAGGAATAAACCTCAAAGTGGTTGACAAAAAATAAATAAAACGATCAATAAGGAAAATTAACAACAATTTAAGACTTCTGAAAAGTTAAAATAATGATAGAGTAAAAGCAGATTAAAACTCATCAGATTTTAAACACCTGGACAAGCTTGTCTAAAGAAGAATTTGGCAGGTACCCAAAAGGGTGCAATGAAGGCACCTGCTTGATCTCAATAGGCAGGGAGTTCCAAAGTGCGGTGCTGCCACACCAAGCAATGGTGTTCCACAAATGCAGAAGTGGAGATCCTTGGATTAAAAAGGTGGGGCATCAATGCAATAAGCAAGCAAGCAGTAGCAGCCTGCCAGGTCAGGTGTAGACCAACACACACACACACACACAGAGAGAGAGAGAGAGAGAGAGAGAGCAGGGTGGACATTGCTTGAGGACATACTTCCCACCCTGAAGACAAATGCCTTCAAAGGTAGAGGATTTCATAGCCGCCGCCGCCCCCCATTTCACCAAAGCAGCTGGAAGGGAGGGAGGGCCAAAATATAAAACATACACAGATTAAAAACTTTTGGTGAGTAGAACTGTTATGTACTGAGCTGAATCCTAGAACAATAGGATTCAGAATCAGCGGGAGCTACCCAATCCAACTCCAGGTGGAAGTGAATCCGCAACCTGATTGGCCTGCTGGAGCAGCCAATCAGGCGGCTGGCAGAAGCGAATCTGCTACCTGATTGGCCTGTAGGAGCAGCCAATCAGGCTGTAGGCAGAAGTCAATCCACAATATAATTGGCCCACAGGTGTAGCCCTGAAGTAGCCAATCACGCAAGGCCCATTGTGTAAATAATGTATATAAGCAGATGGTTTTGGGAAAAGAGCCATTCTTCTTCTCCTCTTCTCCTTGATGACTATGAGCTGAATAAAGAGCATGAAATTCACTCTCGACTCCGAGTACATTTCAAGAACATTGCAACTTTCATATTGCAAGACCTCCGGGAAGAAAACAATTTCCACTTTTTCCTGCACCCGCCTGCCTTCCCTCTGTGTCTTTGGTGGGCAGAAATCCCTCCCCCAACGGCCCTGATGCTGTTTTTCAGAGCCTTTGCCAGGGAGCAGGGAACATGTCTTGAGCAGCCTGGACAGACTTCAACAAAAGGTCAGGCCAAAGTAAGCTGGAGCACCTCTGGGGTTTCCTTCCAGTGACCGCTTGACCCCACTTGCCAATCACAATCTCACCCCTGCAGGGGTTTCACTCATCTCTTACAAATCCTCTGCTCTTTGGACAAGTGTCTGCAGCTGGAAGCCAAAACAGAGTCTCTTTTACAAACAGAAGGCCTTCGCTCTGGTGGTTTCTCAGCGTAAGAGAGAAGAAGAGTCTTCTGGATCAAGCCAGTGGCCCAGCCAGGCCAACATCCTGTTCTCCCAGTGGCCAAGCAGGTGCCCATTGGGGAACCCAGCAAGCAGCATCCAAGCCCAAGGGAGGAGAGGGCTATCAGTGGTGACTAGCTAGGATGTCAAAGCTCTGGCCTCCCCAGTTGGAGGCAGCGATGCTTCTGAATCCCAGGAGAGGGCCCTGGTGCTCAGATCCTGCTTGCTGGTTGTCCATTGGGGCATCTGGTTGGCCACTGGGAGAACAGGATGCTGGAATAGACGGGCCCCCAGCAGGCTCATTTTGTGTGTTCATGTTCTTTAATTTGTTTGTGGAGAGAAATTCCTAAGCCTTCCTCTGCCAGATATTTCCAGGACTGCGCATATTAGAAATGGCGCCTCGTTTGCTGCAATTAGCTTCCCTTGGAGCTATGGAGCCGTTTTGCTCTGCTTCTGACGCCAGGCAGCTGTTCTTTGGGAGCAAAGACAACCAAAGCAATTGGCAGAAATGGATCTGTGGAGTTCTAAGCATCCCACCAAATGGGCCGTTTAGTCTGTAGTGTGATGAATCCCACTTCTGAATGGCAAATGTACGACTGAACCGCCATCCTGGATTCTCGGCGCCAGGACATTATCCAATGAAACCTCTGAGCAAATCTAAGGATAAAGATCAAGCAGCCCAGCAGGAAGTGGCTGGATCCTGCCTTGCTGAAAATGACCAGCTGAATGGCGTCATCCAGACAGATGGAGATGTTTTGACGGTTGTCCCCTCATTCCTGATTTTGTGAAGGGGGGGAGGGGTCAGTCTGGATGACGCCCTGAAACCTTTCCATTCTTGAGATCCTGTACCCAATGTGTATCCAAGAGAGCAGCTAGAATCCTCTCTTGGAGTCTAGCTGCTGTCGGTTGCCATTCTGTATCTGTAGCCTGGATGCGTGGGGCGATGCAGCGGTGTGGCCAGTGGTGGACTGCGATGCGGCGCGTGGTGGTCAGCTCAGCGGGATCCCATCCTCGTCGCCAGTGAAATATACTCGGAGTCGCAAAGTGATTTCATGCTCTTTATTGCAGCTCGTAAAAAAAGTGACTGAATTCCCCCCCCCAAAAAAAAACTTCAGGCTTTATATACATTATTTACACAATGGGTCTCGTCTGACTGACTGATTCTGCTTCCCTCCTGGAGTCTCAATGGGCTGCTCCTGCCAGACAATCAGTTGTTGCATTCTAGGATCCTACCTGCCTATTGTTCTAGGATCCAAGCTCAGTACATGACAAATACCGTGTTTCTCATATTATAAGACACGTCTTATATTCATTTTTACTCAAGAAAATAAGCCTGTGGCTTATTTTCGGGGGTGTCTTATTTTTTTAAAAAATTACCTCCTCTTCCTGCTGTGGCTCGGCGCCCGGAACTGGCTGCTGCGCACTTTGTTGGCGCTTCAGCAGGGCACGCTGCTGGGTCCTGCCGGGTTGGGGCTCCAAGCTGTGCGCGCTGCAGCTCTTGCTGCGTCCCGCCGACTGAGCGGGAACCAGCAAAGGCAGCAGCCCGCCGCCGGCTTGGAGCTCGAGCCGGCAAAGGGTGGGCTCCCTGCCGTGTAGTGCTGCTCCCATCCGGAGGAGGCTGCCATGGGTGCCGAGGCCCCGCCTCCTCTTCCTCCTCCTTCCCCGTGTCCTTGTCTCGGCTCTGGCTGAGCCGGAAGAGACGGCGGGAGAGCAGCACAGCGCGAGCACAGCGCACGCCAGGGAAGGAGGAGCCAGGCCGGGCGGAGCTGCCGCGCTGCAGTACACGAGGAGCCGGAACACGCATCACTTCCTCCTCCTTCCCAGCTCTCACCGGCGGATCCTCTGCCCCGCCACAGCCGCCCGGCCTGCCTGCCTGCCCGCCCTCCGGCTTCCCCATGCCAGAGGTTCCTCCTCGCCCTCCGGCTCCGGCTGCGCTCCCTCTCGCGCTCCCGGCTGCCTCCTTGTCTGGGTCCCTGCTTGCAGCTCCCGCCGCCGCCGCTACCCTCTTCCTCCTCCTGTCTCTCGCCTGGGCATGTCGTCCCGTTTTCCCTCGCGGAAGGTTCTTGCTGTCGGCCGCTGCCTGCTCCTTCCTTGCTTCCCGGAGCCGCCCTCTCAGACCTTTGCCGGGTCCCGCTGGGTTGGGACTTGGCATGGCGTGCCCTGCCATACCAGCATGTCTTATTTTCGGGGTACGCCTTATATTTCGCTAGGTCTTGAAAATCCTGCCATGCCTTATTTTGTAGGGATGTCTTAAAATATGAGAAACACGGTACTGAACTGGTCAGAGAAGCTTCCTTGCAAAACAATGACCTTACCGGTAGCTGGCCACATAAGTGTCCCCATCCCCATGGCCAAAGAGCAAGAGCTGAAACTAAGGGATGGTTGTGTTCATAGAATCATAGAATCATAGAGTTGGAAGAGACCACAAGGGCCATCCAGTCCAACCCCCTGCCAAGCAGGAAACACCATCAAAGCATTCTTGACATATGCCTGTCAAGCCTCTGCTTAAAGACCTCCAAAGAAGGAGACTCCACCACACTTCTTGGCAGCAAATTCCACTGCCGAACAGCTCTTACTGTCAGGAAGTTCTTCCTAATGTGTTCCTACCTAGCAGCCAGAGAGGTCTGTGAAAAGCTGAGCTGGAAGCTGTAGACACAAGAGACCTGCTTGTTCTGTGCTGGATCCAAAACCGCGACTAATGGAGAAGCAAGGTCTGTTGGGGTGTTGATGTCGTGACCCCCTCCATCCCATGCTCAAGTTGTAGATATGTGTCAATAAAACCATGTATCCTGAAAATCCCACAGTCTTTGCTGACCTCCATTCCAGGGAAACCAAGCCTGAGTCTGGAACCCCTGGCGTCTCTGACCGCTTGGAGATTGAGGTGGGGGTGCAAGGCTATGTTTGTGGTAGGAGTGGAAGATTGAATTATCCCATGGGGGTGAAGAGCTCCAATGAAAGGAGAGCAGGCATCATCCCGGGGCAAGAACATCTCTGTGTTCACTCATGGAAATGCTTCTCCAGAAGTCAGCACCTCAACCATGAACAATCTGACCACAAGCACACTCCACCAGATACATTATTCATCCTCCGCCAATGGATGGCCCGCGGCACTTGTTTGGAGGGTTATGCAAATCGCGCCGGGAGAAGGAACACACAACTACCCCTTCTGGGATTATTCCTTTCTTTTTAAAAACACAAAATTTTGACGTTGCGGTTCAGGGAGCTTGGTGCAACTTCGTGGATTCAAATGGCCAGAAAGGAGATTCGGGCAAAACATTAGGAATAACTTTCTGAGAGCAAAAGCTGGCCAGGAAGCAGACTCCCTCCTTCACAGGAGGTTTTTGTTTTTTAAAGAGAACTCAGATGGCTGTCTGTCAAGGACTCTTGAGCTGTGATTCCATCATTGGGAGGTGGACTAGATGACCGCCAGGGTCCCTTCCAGCTCTAATATTCTATGATACCATGAAGATCAAGATCCTTCTCAGATCCCAATCCTTGGGATTGTCTCTTGAAAGCAGGAGTGCCTAACATTCCCCTTTGCACAGCATCACTCAGTTGGCAGACCTCCGTCCAAGACGCCACTCCCAGCAGAGCCTCACAATTAAGTCTGCCTGTAGTAAACGAAGCGGAAGTTTATTTAACAATGACTTAGATAAAGACCTAATTGAAAGCAAGTCAAACAATGGGAAACAGATGGTTACAGATAAAAGACAGAAATTAAGCCCATTCAAGAGTTTTTTAGTTATTGCATTTGGGATGGGAAGAAGAATCTTGTTAATAAATAGATTGCCTCCCCAGATGGTCAACCTGCGCCGTGCATTCACTTTGCAGAGATGGGCGGAGGAACAGATCCAGTAATGCAGAGAGCTCATTTTTTTCTGGGACTATCACAAGTTTGGGATGGGAGGCAGACGAAACGAAGCTGGTCCCCAAATGTGGGATGGACAAAGGAGACAGTCAAAGGAGCAAATATTGGTGGAGATGCAGGTAGGTAGAAATTGATACAAGCCCCATTGTGATGGGGGGTGGAATGCTTTGCAATGCCTAGTTAAACTATGGAACTCCCTCCCACAGGACACAGGGATGACCACTATCTTTGGGTAAATAATAAAAGAATCAGTTGGGTGCCTAGATTCAAAATGCAGGGCTAAACTCACTCTCCAGCAGGAGAGAGCCCCAAGTAGCAGCACAGGGGTTTAGCAGCAGTATAACATGGGAGTATAGGTTTTATTTCATTTGGTTGCATCCAGCACCTGCTTCTGCCCACACCTCTTGCAATAAACAGGCTACACATTGTTAAGTAAGTTTAAAATGTTTTACTTACAAAATGTTCTAAAGGTCACATTCATGCATTTATCCAAGCAGCAGAACACAGGCAGAACTTATTCTTTGGTAGAAAATACAGAGCGATAGCTTCAAACATGTGTTCTAAGCTCGAAGCTTGCTTAGGCATGTCTTCCTTGGAAAGAGAGAGAGGGAACAGGAAGAGAAGGCTTCATTCCTCTCTCCATCAGAGAAGAGGGAGCAGGACCTAGCTGAGTATGGGGATTTAACTCTATGGTCTTAACCCCTTCATGTACTAACTAGCACTCATGCATAGTTACATTTGACTGTAATTTCCCTCATAATGGGCATCTGGTCGACCACTGAGAATTGTGGAGGATCTGCTCCCTGCCTTGCAGTCCTTTTCCCACCTGACCTGGAAGGGTCAGGCCCTGACTGACTCCATCTATTAATCTTGGGCTGGGTGTTGTTTAGGGGGTTTCTTGGAGGTGGGTTGTTGCTGTTGCTGATGTTAATTTTTTTTGGTATCTTATGATTTATGTGGAACTTGTTCAGTGTGGTTGTGTACTTTTAGATGTTTTCTTTTCTGTTGTTTTGTTTACTGATTATGACTACTTTTGCTATGTTTGTAATTATAGACCTGTATATCAGGCACGTCCAACGGATACATCACCGGACATCTGTGGTAGATCACTGGCTCCCCCCGAAGAAGCTCAACAACTTTGGCTCCCCTAAAAAAAGCTCAACATTTTAGCCTTGCACCTCCAAAAAGCGGGGCTTCCCTCCTTGACCTGAACCCCCCCAAAGTGGGTAGATCACTGGCAGTTTTTAACTCTGTGAGTAGATTGCAGTGTCTTGGGAGTTGGCCACCCCTGATATATATGTTTTATGTAGTAATCCGCCTTTGCAGCCTTATCAGCTAGTAAGGGTCCTTTTTATGCTGCACCCAGGCAAGGACAAAAGATAGTCAAAACGACACCGGGGGTTGAGTTTCAGAGAAAGAGTTTTAATCTCTATATAGAGAGACTCCTGATGACAAGAGTAAAAAGACACTTTTACATGAGGCTTTTATCCACTCCTTTGTGCTCTTCTCCCACTCCCTGTAAATGTGCACACGCAAGGGGGTCACCAACGCAAGGGGGTCACTAGTACACGTCCTGTGCGTAAACACATGCTGGCTTAGGCAGGGGTAACATAAATAGGGCTATAGGGGACAATGGTGATTTGCGCATCTTCCCCCCCTTCACATCATCTATGCGTATTGTCAATTACTGTCGAATTCATATCTCTGGGTGTAGACTCTAAACACATGCTGGCTCAACAAAGCCTTTAGCCTTCAGTTTACGCGTCAAACTAGCAGCCTTGAGTAAGCAGCAGCCTTGAGTAAGACTACGCATCAGACATAGCCAGCCATCATCCAGCCTTGAGCTGGGCATCCTGTTCCTTTGGCTTTGCACTTTGACACACTTTGGTGCAGAGACACAGAGGCACTGAAAGCATTCTAAGCAAGACATCCCAGGGCTACAGCCATACAGTCAGAATTCATACAATGCAAGCAATGCAAACTATAGGATCCGATTCAGCTCAATAATACAATTTGCAAATCACTCTCTTCACCTTGAGCATCGTCTGAACTATGGGCTCCCTTTGGGCTCTTTTAATGTTCCGATCTTCTTTGTTAGTCCCAGAACTGTGTTAGCAAATGCACAATAAGGGCCGTGTTGATGGCTTACCCCGATTTGAAGGTCTACACCTCCTTTGCAGATTCTGTCCCAGGAGATCAGATGCACCTTCACCAGCGCCCCTTCCTCCCCTCTTGCACTTTAGACACTCACAGACAAAGAAGCTTTTGTGTTCCCCTTTCCCCCTCTAACAGTCTCACAGTTTAGCTGGTCCTCAAATTTGGTTGCAGCCGAGTATCCCCTGCAACTGATCACTTGCCTCTGTTACCTCATTTGTGTTGCTGTATTAAATTTATTCTCTGATTGTATTCATTTGCTTCTTGTTAGATGCCTTAAGCATCTCATTTGTGGTGTGGAAAGGCAGGAGAGAAGCATTTTAACTTTAAAAAATCTAATGCTTAGAAAAACACAGTTCTCCGTGGGTTTGTATGATTGCTCTCTCTCTCTCTCTCTCTCTCTCTCTCTCTCTCTCTCTCTCTCTCTCTCTCTCTCTCTCTCTCTCAGGACTTTATCTCATCCACCTATTATTTTATCTGAAAGACTATCAGATAATTTCCACCTGAGTTTATCTTGAACGGAGTGTTACAAAAACGGTCAGATCATATCAGTTGCACTGCAAAAGCAGGCCAGAAATTTCTGGCCAGAAGCCACCAGAAGTCCAATGAGGCGAGCAGGAAATGGCAGCTTCAAATCCCTGGTGTGGTTTTGGCCTGAGATCCTTCCCCTCCAAAACAACCACCTTGGTCGTCCCCTGAGAGAAACTCTGTGCCCTCTTGCAGTGCCGCAGGGGGGGGGGGAGAACCGAGTCCTGCTCCTGGCCACATCCTGGTCTTCTTGCAACCCCTCAAATGTTGGGGTGACTCCCCCTTGAGTTTCTCCTTGAGTGCATCCAGGCCTGACCCTTCTCCCAGGAAGGCAGATGATGCCTCTGGCTTGCCATGTCTTCCCACCTCATTTTTAAGAGAGAGAGGGGGGCGGGTTATTAGTCTTCTGAAGTAAAAGCAGCATAAAGAGCCAGAAGCGTCAATGGATGGATGCAAAGTGATGGCCAAGGAGCAGCATGGCCTGTCAATAAAAAGAAAGGCACGTGGAGCACAAACTAGAGGTGAATTGGGAAGAGGTTGTGGTGGAAAGGGAGACCTTCATTCATTCATTCATTCATTCATTCATTCATGTTGGTATCGTGGTATCTCTGAGCTCCAGCATGGCATCCTGGGCAGAGTGCTGTGCCTGGGGGATTTGGCTATGAAACTCACTGGGTGTGGTCTTGGGCCAGTCACTTCTATCAGGCTACCCTACCTCACAGGGTTGTTGTGAGGATGAAATGAAATGGGAGGGAGGAGAACTAGGTATATAAATGTAATGAACGAATACATAAATAAGATCAGGTACTGAATCCAATGAGGGTCAACTAGGGACGGATGGATCTGTCCATTTTGGTTTTGCTCAGTTTCTCATTTGCCCATTCTTAAGTTCGGCTCTCCACATTTCCACACCAGTTTGTGATTTATTTATTTTATTGCAAAGAAAGAAGACCTGGTGAAAATCCATTAGCATTTTAGTGCAAATTTCTCCCCAAATGCACATGGGTGTGTGTGCAATTTTGCTTAATGTACCCATTTTTGCAATGCAATTTCGCCTAATAGAATGCATTTGTATGTGTGTGCTATTTTCCACAAATGTGTGCATTTTTTAATGCACTTGACTCCCCGGATATGCATTTTTGTATGTGTCTGGAGAACTCCATTGCAAGATTGGGAGAAGTGTGACATTGGAAGGATGGTTCTCAAGAGTGTGCATTAGGTAGACCCACCTTCAAATGAAAACTGAATCAAATCCCCACCTCTGGGATCAAGTCTCTCTGGCAAGTGGAGAGGACAACTCCAGATAGTCTCAATGCACTCTCATGATATTTCAGGATGTCTGAACTGTTGTCCATTATTACAGCGCAAAACCCTTTGAGAACTTTAAAAAACCCTGTATAATAGATTATTTTTAAAGTTATGTTTATCACGGTGTATGGCTCCAAAGAGCTCTCTGGGGAGCTTGCAAGAAGTAAAATATAAAACAGCAAAGCACACCCCATAAAATCCCCAAAACATCCAAAATTGGGCTGATGAAACCGCCTAAAAGCAGCAGTATAAAAATATATCATTATCCAATTTCTAGCAGCTTATAAATCCTTTAGCAATAAACTCAAGTCAAACTCTCCGATGGTGGGGAAAATAAAGCAGCTTTTAACATGCACTTAAAGGGGGAGGGGGAGGAGGAACCAACAAGTTTTTTCCTTCCAGGAGAAGGGGTTTGACAGCACAGGCTTCCCCTTTGAGAAGCCCCCCTTATCCCAACCAACCAATGGGTGTCCAGACAGGCAAGTCCTCTCAGGAGGGGGGGGGCTCATCTTAGGAGCAGGTGCAAAGAGCAAAGGGGGGATCATTGACGCCTTTAATTTTCCTTTAAAAAATAAAAATAAAAAATCAAATTGTTGAAAAAAAAAGTGAAAAAAATAACAAAAAGAAAGAGAATTGGACATTTAAACCATAAAGCAACACAGCCTGGAAGGACGAAAGTAGAAAGATGCAGCACCGCTCCAAAGGGATAATGAAGGGTTAGCTCATGAAAAGAAATCCCAAATACAAATAAGATTTATGAATGCCTTCATTATTGAGAATAAAGAGCCAGACATTTGCCATACTGGCGGCAGGGAGCCACCTCGATATTTGTATATGAAATAAAATCATGCCATATATGAAGAAAAATTGTCATTCGAGGTCTGCCCTTCAGATACTTTCAGCTAGTGAGAGAGCTCCTCGAAAAGGGTTACAGTGGTACCTCGGTTTATGAACACAATTGGTTCCGGAAGTCTGTTCATAAACTGAAGCGTTCATAAACTGAAGCGAACTTTCCCATTGAAAGTAATGGAAATTGGATTAATCTGTTCCAGATGGGTCTGCGGCGTTCGTAAACCGAAAATTCGTAAACCAAGGTGTTCATAAACCGAGGTTCCACTGTACTTGCAAAACCCTTGAAAACCAGAAACCCAAATTATTACAAGGTCTTGCAAGATCTGGCAATACAGCCCTGAGTGATGACTGTTTAGTTCTTCACTTTCCAAATCCCTCTCTGTGTCTAAGTCTAAGGCTGCCAGGTGGGAAGATGCAGTAATAGGTTTTTTTTAAAAGCTATCAAAGAGATCTCAGCAGACCTCTCAATCCAAAATTAGGCCAGTTTTGAGCACTCCCACCATGTGACTTTAGGGGTTAATGTCAGCCTTTCAAATCATGCTCAAAATAAATAAACAGGGAGCCACTTTCAGCACAAGAGTAATGTGCTCCCAGATGTTCACATCTGTTAGCAAGGGCAGCCAAAATTCAAAGCAGCTGAATTTCCCCAGCTCTCTTTGAAAAGCAGCACCATGGAGAGCGCTTTAGCACAGTCCAGCCTGGAAGATGAAGAGGATGAGTTACTCGTTCTTCGCTCTAAGGTTCCAAGACAGAAAGAGAAAAGAAGAAGATATGGAGAAATGTGGAAAGTTCTGGATGCCTCACCTTGAAAAGCAAAGAAAAAGAAAAAGAGAAAAAGAAAGAGTTAATTCTAAACTGCATCAACAGAAGTCTAGTGTCCAGATCAAGGGAAGTCATAGTCCTGCTGTATTCTGCTATATTCTGCCTTGGTGAGACCACACCTGGAGTCCTGTGTCCAATTCTGAGCACCACAATTTAAGGAGGATATTGGCAAGCTGGAAGGTGTGCAGATATTGACAAGCTGGAAGGTGTGCAAGCTGATCAAGGGTCTGGAAACCAACCCTTCATGCCCATGAAAAGCTGCAGTTGTTCTCTTTCCAAACCCTGCAATGGGAGAAAACAGGAACTGTCAAAAAGCAGCCACAGCAGCCGCCACTCAGAGGCCGCTGGCCCTTGGCTGATGGGGAGTAGCAGGTGCTCCAGACACCCCCCTCTTGTAATACCAGCGGAATACAAACCCATCCGACAAGCGAGCTGTGTGTGCCACATCAGGAGACAAAGGGCAGGTCGGCTGCGGAACAAGGAGGCAGCTGCAGGCACAGCTGCCACGCCATGACGCACTGGCCAGCAAGCACTGACCTTTTTCATGCAGCTTTTAGAATCACGGAAACATAGAGCTGAAAGGGACCCCAAGGGTCATCTAGACCAACCCCCTGTAATGCAGGAATCTCAGCCGACCAACGGGCATCCAACCTCTACTTTAAAACTCCCAATGACTCGTGAAAGCATGGAATGGTAGAGTTGGAAGAATAAGAATATGAATTTTATTGTTTATTTGCTACCCATCTACAGTGGAACCTCGGTTTTTGAACGTAATCCATTCCAGAAGACCATTCAACTTCCTAAACGTTCGAAAACTGAGAATCAGTGGGTTGGCTGCAAAGTCAATGAAAAAAATGGAAAATACACCTCGGAAGCCGTTTGACTTTTGAGGCATGTTCAAAAACAGAAGCAATTACCGTATTTTTCTGTGTATAAGACGCCCCCATGTATAAGACTCCCCCTACCGTGTTTCTCCGAAAATAAGACACCGTCTTTTATTTATTTTTCCTCAAAAAACAACAACTATGGCTTATTTTCAGGGGATGTCTTATTTTTTTTCCCTCCTCCTCCTCCTCCTCCTGCCATGGCCGGCATTGCTGCTGTGCCTATCACTATGTCTTATTTTCGGGGTATGGCTTATATTCCTTGAATGCTTAAAAATCCTGCTATGGCTTATTTTATGACTACGTCTGAAAATAGGAGAAACAGGGTATTTTGGGGGACTCAGATTTAAGAAAATGGGGGGAGATGGCCCTGTGTATAAGACACCCCGTAATTTTTCACATTTTTTTTTGGAAAAACACCTAGTCTTATACACGGGGAAATACGGTACTTCCAGGTTTTCAGCATTTGGGTTCAAAACATTTTTCAAAACATTTGGCTTCCAAGATTCTTGAAAACCAAGGTTCCACTCTATCTAAGTTTCCCCAGCCACTCTGGGCAGCTTCCAGAAAAATATAAAAATGCAATAAAGCATCAAACATTAAAATTATCCGTATACAACACTTCCTTCATACTGTATGTCTTCTAAAATAGGGTTACCAGATGTTCCCGGTTCCCGGGGACAATGCCCGGATTTGCCAATCTGTCCCTGGACAAATTCCATCCCCGGAATGTCCCTGGATTTGCAAATCTGCCCCCAGGAAATGTGGCAGCGACAGCCTCAGCATCCCAGAGCCAGCCTAGTAGCGCAGTTGGCTCTGGCTGGCTTCAGGAGCTGCTCGCTGCTGTGGCGCCCACCATTTTTCCTCGCTGAAAGTCCCCATATGATGTGTCTTGTGCGCAACACATCATATGGGGACTTCTGGCAAGGAAAAATGGCAGTGAGCAGCTCCTGAAGCCAGCCAGAGCCAACTGTGCTACCAGGCTGACTCCGGGCTGCTGACTGCTGCCACAGCCGCCGCCACTGCAAAAGGGGAACCGGGGACGTCCAGTGGTACAGATCTCCTACCCCTTCCCCCTTTGTTTTGACTGACTGGGGGAGGCTTGGGAGTTGCGGGCGGGCGTTGCCTAGTTTTTTTAAAAAAAAAACCTGCACATTTATGTTTCACAGGGTGTTCTGCTTAGCACCTTGCCTGGCAGAGAAACTGCATGCCCTGTGCCCCTCCTGGGCAACAGCTGCCCACCCGTGACTCCTGAGGCTCCCCCGATCTGTCAAAACAAAGAGGAAAGGGAGCAGGAGATCAGGGAAGGCTCAGGAGTCACGGGCAGGCTATGTGCCATTTCCAGGTTTTGGTTTTGGTTTTTAAAAAAGTGTCCCCAGATTCATTGAAGAAAATGCTCATTGGTGCATGCTCTAGTTATCTCCCACTTGGACTACTGCAATGCGCTCTACGTGGGGCTACCTTTGAAGGTGACTCGGAAACTTCAACTAATCCAGAATGCGGCAGCTAGACTGGTGACTGGGAGCGGCCGCCGAGACCACATAACACCGGTCTTGAAAGATCTACATTGGCTCCCAGTACGTTTCTGAGCACAATTCAAAGTGTTGGTGCTGACCTTGAAAGCCCTAAACGGCCTCGGTCCAGTATACCTGAAGAAGCGTCTCCACCTCCATCATTCTGCCCGGACACTGAGGTCCAGTACCGAGGGCCTTCTGGCGGTTCCCTCGTTGTGAGAAGCCAAGTTGCAGGGAACCAGGCAGAGGGCCTTCTCGGTGGTGGCGCCTGCCCTGTGGAACGCCCTCCCATCAGATGTCAAAGAGGAAAACAACTACCAGACTTTTGGAAGACACCTGAAGGCAGCCCTGTTCAGGGAGGCTTTTAATGTTTAATAGATTATTGTGTTTTATTCTTTTGTTGGAAGCCGCCCAGAGTGGCTGGGAAAACCCAGCCAGATGGGCGGGGTATCAATAAATTGTTGTTGTTGTTATTATTATTATTATTATTATTATTATTATTATTATTATTATTATTATAAAATCTGGTAACCATATTCTAAAAGTCATAATTGTTTAACTGTTTGACATCTGATGGGAGAGCATTCCATTGAGCAGAGGCCACGACCAAGACGGGACTCCAAGGTTCATCTCGCCCAGCCCTGCCTTGCAATGGACTCGGGTGAGTCCTTGCTAAAACACTGCCCCCCCCTGCATTCTGAGCAAACTGACCTTGGCTCCCAGGCAGGCGGCTTTGTTCTCCTGAAATGTGTACCGATTAGTCTGTGAGCAAATTGCTGCCAAAGGGATGTTTGTGAACTTCCTACTCTGAGTCGGCTGCAATCAAGAAAGCAAATAAAGACCCCGGGAAGAGAAAGAGAGATGGAGAGCCTCGTCCGTAGGAAAAGCAGGCCCTGGCAGTCCGCCAGGCTCCTCATCTCCATAAAAATTCTAATAGGAAGGCAGGAGGGCTGGGGAAAGGCGGGAGAATTATGAAAGACGCCAAGAAGCGATTAAGAGAAACGAAGGCCGGGTGCGCTCTGCTCCTGGGGGGAACGAGGAGACGGAAGATGGGGAAAGGTGAATCTGGAAAGCAGTAGGACAAGGAGTCAAGGGAGCTCTGAATCCCGGCTGGGGTCAAGGGGAGAAATCAACATAAATCCATATATTTGTGAAAATGACACAAACCATGCATTGTTACAGGTTTGGCAGGTCAGTGTGAAGTGGGCATAGTGTGGAATAGACAAGTTCCACACTAAGAATCGTGACAAAAGGAACTGAAAATAAAATGGCTGATATCAGGATGTCATTGTGCACATCTATGGTGGGTTTGGAGCACTGTGTCCAGTTCTGGTCACCTCCCCTCAAAAAGGAGATTGTGGAGTTGGAAAAGTTTCAGAAAAGGGCAGCCGAAATGACCCAGGGGGTGGAGAGATTCCCCATGAGGAAAGCTTGCAGCGTTTGGGACCTTTTCGTTTAGAGAAAAGGGGAGTCAAGGACCAATAAAAACGTGCCTGGCGCCAAGAAAGTCGATGGTGAGAAGTTCTTCTCTCCCCCTCATAACTCTAGAACTCAGTGGAGACATCCAGTGAAGCTGAATGGTGGAAAATTCAGGAAAGATAAATGAAAGGACTTTTTCACACACAGCATCATTAAACTATGGAACTCACTGCCACAGGAAGCAATGGCAGCCAGCAACCTGGATGAATTTAAAAGAGGACTGGGCAAATTCATGGAGGAGATGAGGTCCATCAGTGGTGACCAGCCAGAATGTCTATGCTCTGCCCTCCCCAGCTGGAGGCAGCAATGCTTCTGAATATCAGTCGCTGGTAAGTGCAGGAACCCCTGGAGTCTCTTTCGGCTCAGAGATTGGGGTGGCCCAGAACAACATTATATACATGGAAATTGCTTGCAAACTGAGAAGACACACCTGCTAAAATGTCAACGAATTTTCGTGCAGGCTTTATTTTTGTAAATGTACACTGAAGTGGAAATGTGGAGAGCTGAACTTAATACTGGAAAAAGGTGAAAGTGAAATGAATGGGTTTGTCCCTTTCTGCTCTCTGAAAGACCCCCAACAGCAGGAAGCTGGACTTGCCCCAGAGATGCCACGAGCTAACCTGGATCTGCTCTGGGAAACAACACGTTCCTGGGACATCTGCTTGAAGTGCCAGCAGGGATCAAGAGCCTGCTCTGGATCAGGCCAGAGGCCCATCTAGGCTGGGATCCTGTTCCCACAGCGGGAAACCTGCAAGCAGGATCCGAGCACAAATCCCTCTCCCCCGCTGCATCTTCTAGCGTCTGGTATTCAATTCTGCCTCTGGGAGAACCATAGCTTAACTATCATAATTGTTATTATTTATTACATTTATATACTTGCCTTCATCCAAGGATCGCAAGGCAGCTTGCAGTATACAGGTAAGTATGTACTGCATGAAGACCTTTCCACATCCCGGCTGTGATGGAGAGGAGGACGAAGACCTCTGCAGTACGCTCAGGGTATCCATGTCCCCAGTCATGACCCTACCCGCAATTGAGATGAATGGAGAGCAGAGGGAGCTTTGTGTTTACCCCGGGAGAGCCTGTACGAATGTGCTTGCCCAGGGTAAGTGCCTCTGGGCACGTGCAGAGTTCCCATGCCTTCTCCTTCTACCGTGCGACTCCTGTGTGTGACTGCCCTGCCTTTGTTCGCCACTAGGAGAAACGGATTGTGATGGGAGACGCATCTCCTCCTCTGTCATCTCACTGCTAGGCAACTGTGGATGTGATCTGGCAGCTGATGGGGAGAGAGGCAGACTGGGAGGCAGCAAGAGGGCGGCCTTCCCTCCCTCAGCCAGCAAGCACAGCTTCACTTGGGCTCAGAGAGGCAAAGGAGGCTCTGGAAATCCCTGCAGAGTTTGCTTCCTGCTTCTCTTGACTCCTGAGCACCAGTGGCAGCTTCTGGAAGGAGCAGAATTTAGAAGGAGAAAAATATGAAATAATTCCTTGCATCGTAAGCTGGGATCGAAAAAGCCCGACAACCAGCCCTACATGCCCGAAGGGATTTATTTGGGGATTTTAATTATAGAATCATGGAATTGTAGAGTCTGAAGGGATCCTGGGGGTCATCTAGTCCAACCCCCTGCGTTGAATCTCCTTTCTCGTCACTTGAAACCATGGGTTCGAGTCCTACCCTTCAGAGCAGGAGGAAACAAGCTTGCTCCCTCTTCCATTTGACAGTGCTTCAGATATTTGAAGATGGCTCTCATATCTCCTCCCTAGTGTCTCTTTTCCAGGCTAAATATCCCCAGCTGCTTCAACCATTCCTCATCAGGCTTGGTTTCCAGACCCTGGATCATCTTGGTTGGCCTCCTCTGCCCACCTTCCAGCTTGTCAGCATCCTTCTTAAATTGTGGTGCCCAGAACTGGACACAGGACTACAGGTGGGGTCTGACCAAGGCAAAAGAGAGCAGGACCACGACCGCCCTTGATCTGGACTCTAGACTTCCTCCTGCTGAGGCAGCCTAGAATAGCATTTGCTTTTCTTGCTGCTGCATCACACTGTGGGCTCATGTTGTGCATTTGAGACAAGTCAGTGGAGTGGCTCTTAAACCCTGAGGACTTAACCAGAGAACTGTCTGGTCTGATTGCATTGGATCAGTTAAATTCACCTTCCACTAAATTAATCTCTAAGCTTCCTGGGGCAGGGACTGGTTTTCTTGTCTGGGGAGAGAGACAGACAGAGAGAAGGATCCTGCCCGGAACCAGAAACTCAAGTTCCTCCTGTAGAAGCTAATCCCTCCTCCTAAGCCCAGAAGGCGAGCGAAAAGAGAAGCCCTGAAATGCACAAGAGATTTTGAGGACTAATTTGTAACTTTGATCTCCGCAGGATCATTTGGAGACACTTCTTCAGAAGTGAAATGCAGACTCCAAGCACTGCTTTATCGGGACGACTTGTGCCACTTTTAAAATAAAAGTTAAACACCCTCTCTTGGTTATGCCACTTAAATAATGTAATATTAGAAAATGTCAGGGGAGGAAATCCTAAACTGCATCTTTCAGTTGGGTGGGGGTGGGGAATGTTGTCGAGTTCTGCTCTGAATATAGTTTGTGCTTTTCCGCAGCATCTGTGCTGTTAAAATTATCCTCTTCTTCTTCTTCTTCTTCTTCTTCTTCTTCTTCTTCTTCTTCTTCTTCTTCTTCTTCTTCTTCTTCTTCTTCTTCTTCTTCTTTTTTCCTCTGCCGTGGCAAAGTGTTAATGAATAATATCTATTTTATAGGTGTTATTCAGTAATCAGTGCTGTTTGTCCTCGGAGTACTCATCCAAACTGTGTTAATGTGCATCCAGGAGGCCTGCCTGGATCTTTCAACGAAAATGCTCCCTTTTTGGCTCCCCCGGTAATTAAAATCATCTTGTTTCCCAGGCTTTCTGGTCTATATTTGGAAGTGCTGCAAACCACCCCCTGCCTCAGGTCCTCTCTTGTCAGGTTTTCTTGATTGCCAAGGAGAGGCAAGCTTCACGGGCGCATGCCCTGCCCCTTGCTTGCAGCGCATGGTGCTCTCAGGAACAACGAGTTTCCATGGACTTTGCCCTTTTCACAGCCTCTGCACAGAGGGTCAACTTCTTCCCTGTATTGTCCACTGCAACCCCCAGGTCCTGTTCCTGGTCCATTTCCACCAGTTCAGACCCCAGAAGCAAATATGTGAAATGAAGGCTATTATTATTTTTGTCCTGATACGCATCACTTTGCACTTTCCCCCATTGAATTGGATTTGCCTCATTACTGCCCATTCATCCAGTTTGGACAGCTCCCCTTTGGTGTTCTATTTTGATTTTAATTACTAAGCAATTTGGTGCACAAACTTGGCGATTGTGTTGCTCACCCCTAGCCCTGAATCATAGACCTGTACAGTTGGAAGGGACCCCCAAGGGTCTTCTAGTCCAGCCCCTCCAATGCAGGAATCACAAACAAAGCGTCCCTGACACATGGCCGCCCAATTTCTGTTTAGGAACCTCCAGTGTCCATTTATTTCTCTCGAGATTCCTTCCAACTCTGCAGTTCTATAAAAGGGACCTCACCTCCACAGGGTTCTGTCTTGGGCCCAGTCTTATTCAGCATGTTTATCAATGACTTGGATGGTGGGCTTAAGGGCATCCTGAGCCAGTTTGCAGATGACACCAAATTGGAAGGGGTGGCTAATACCCCAGAGGACAGGATCACACTTCAAAATGACCTTAACAGATTAGACAACTGGGCCAAAGCAAACAAGATGAATTTTAACAAGGAGAAATGTAAAGTACTACACTTGGGCAAAAAAAAATGAAAGGCACAAATACAGGATGGGTGACACCTGGCTTGAGAGCAGTACATGTGAAAAGGATCTAGGAGTCTTGGTAGACCACAAACTTGACATGAGTCAACAGTGTGATACAGCAGCTAAAAAAGCCAATGCAATTCTGGGCTGCATCAATAGGAATATAGCATCTAGATCAAGGGAAGGAATAGTGCCACTGTATTCTGCTCTGGTCAGACCTCACCTGGAGTACTGTGTCCACTTCTGGGCACCACAGTTCAAGAAGGATACTGACAAGCTGGAATGTGTCCAGAAGAGGGCAACCAAAATGGTCAAAGGCCTGGAAACGATGCCTTATGAGGAACGGCTTAGGGAGCTGGGTATGTTTAGCTTGGAGAAGAGAAGGTTAAGGGGTGATATGATAGCCATGTTCCAATATATAAAAGGATGTCATATAGAGGAGGGAGAAAGGTTGTTTTCTGCTGCTCCAGAGAAGCGGACACGGAGCAATGGATTCAAACGACAAGAAAGAAGATTCCACCTAAACATTAGGAAGAACTTCCTGGCAGTAAGAGCTGTTCGGCAGTGGAATTTGCTGCCAAGGAGTGTGGTGGAGTCTCCTTCTTTGGAGGTCTTTAAGCCGAGTCTTGACAGGCATATGTCAGGAATGCTTTGATGGTGTTTTCTGCTTGGCAGGGGGTTGGACTGGATGGCCCTTGTGGTCTCTTGCAACTCTATGATTCTATGATTCCTTATGAGATGGGATATGCAAGCAACAACTGTCAACCCCACAGGAGGGTGGTAGCCCTCTTTCTTTGGGGCAGGAGAGTGGAACAACTGATCTCTTTCTCCTTTACAGCTACGTGACTCAAAGATTCTGCAGCAAGATCCTTCAAGATATGGGCACATCAGTATTTCACCAGTGCTTTGCAGGAACCCAAACACCCTGAGAGAACAGTCTTTCCAGCTGCACCAGTGAGGGGCTGAGAAGCCCTGCTTGACCCCAGTCAACCAGCCCACTGGACCTTGGCATCTCAAGTGCTCTTCTGGGTATGTCCGATGTTCTTCCTTATCAGCCTCTTTCCCCGTCTTTGACAGTGAGCATGGGTCGATGTGCAGCAACCGAATCCAGTGCTGGAAATAACTTCTCTGCTTTCATAGACTCTTCCTGCCTACAGACGCTGCTCTCATTGGGAGCCTTGGCACGACCAAGGCATCTTCATTTCAGAACTTATGCATGGAAGCGGAGGAATACTTTCTGCAATCTACTCCCAGTATTTAAAAAAAACCTGCCTGTGATCTACCCCTTGTCATTGCTAGGAGTTGTTGAGCTTTATTTTTTGGGGGGGAGGACCTAATCTTATAAGCTATTTTGGGGGGCTGATAAGGACCACACAGATGATCACTTTACTTATAACCCCAATCGACCTGGAACACCCCCGCAATCAACGACCTGTTGCACATGGCTGCTCTAAATGAATCCAACGATGCTGAAGCAGGTTGGGCAGTGAGGTAAGGGTGGGGGGGGGCTCTTCTCACCCTCCTTTTGCTGGACAGTCCATAGATTCATACGATTGTAGAGTTGGAAGGGACACCCAGGGTCATCTAGTCCAACCCCCTTCGATGCACAGCTCAACTGTGCTTTTTTTACTTTCTCAATCAAATCCCAGTGCTTTTCAATGGATTCAGTCCAAATGCTATTAATATAAGAGGGGGGGGAAGTGTCTTCCCTACCCGCATTCCTCATCATTTCATTGTCCTCCGTCGCACAACTCCAAGTAATTCTGTTTTATACTGACTCCTAGTTGAGAGGAGATGCTGAGCTGCACCTGGGAGATGGGAAAACCATGTATCCTGCAGCAAAAAGCAAAACAAAGAGCACCAAGATGATGAATCATTTAATTACTTGGGGGGGGGGGGAAGCTGCTGTTGTCTGTTCAACCCCAAGTGCAGCCAGATAGGAGAGGAAACTCTTCAGAGAAACGGGAAAACCCAGAGCAGGAGAAAATCCCAATTTGGGGACCTGGAACAGATGTGGTGGGACCAACCCACAATCCAAGGCTCCCCTCTTTTCATTTCAGTGGGTCGCTGAGGTGGAAATTCTACAAAATCCATACAGCCAGCTTCATGTACACAAGAGTAGGACCTGATCGCGAAAACCGGTAAGAGCCAATTTAGGAGCAATTTAACACTGACTGTCAAGAAAGTGTTAAGAAACAGTCAAGAAAGACAAAGTACAAGGAGGACTCTGCAGGCACAGCTATGAGACCTTGGTTGAGTAAGTGTTTTCAACAGGGCCGGGTTGAGGTTTGATACGGCCCTCAGCTACTGAAGGTAACGGGGCCCTTTCTACCGTATGTCCAGCTGTCCTTTGTCAACAACAAATTGTCACTGTTTTTTTGTGTTGAATATATTCTATATGGTCACTGATGGACCTAAGAGGTATCTCAAGCCATTTGCACACAACAAAATATGTATTTTATCGAAATAATTGTTGAACTGAAACCAGTGATATTTGAGGGAGCAGGCTAGCAGGCGGGGCCCATGACTTACATCAGAGGAGCCTACACAACACAACACAACACAAAACACTGTTGCTGTATGGAGGTTTTATTTTATTATGGGACAGCAGAAAGTGGGTGGTGAGAGAATAAACAACCAATATGACCAATATGACCCCCCACCTCCCTATTTAGGGTGTCTGCTAATGGAAATGCTCTTTCAGACTCTTTTGGACTCTCCCCAGTAATGCATTACTGAGTTAAACGTCAGAAAATTTCAGAATTTGGTTCAAACACTCATATTGAACCCCCAAAGGAAATTTTCTTGCACAGCCAGGTTCTGCTTGTGGGTTTCTTCCCCCTGGGGCATCCGGTTGGCCACTGTGAGAATAGGTTGCCAGGGGAGGTGAGACCCCCTTTGGCCTGATCCGGCGGCTGCTCTGGGGCTGTTCTGACATTCTTAAGGGGGCAGGAAAGGTGAGAGGTGCTATATGGGGCAGACCAACACTGTGCCCTCGCCCAGGCTGTGGGCTGTGTGACCCTCGACACTTGACAGGCGCACGCCTGGGATATAAAACACATTCTTGGGTGGTGCTCACCTAACCAGCTGAGGCCAGTAGATGTCCGACCTCTCAAGAAAGTCCATCTTCATGCAGCGCATGGTGAAACTGTGGGACTCTCTGCCAAAGGAGGGAATGATGGCTTTAAAAGAGGACTGGAGAAATTTGGTGAAGAATACGGATCTTGAGGGCTCCTAGCCACCATGGCTCTGTTCTGCCCCCGCTGTTGGGAGGCAGCAATGGTTCTGAATCTCAGTTGCTGAAAACTGCAGGAGAGGCAAGGGCTCTTGTGATCGGATCCTGCTTGAGGTTTTCCAGGATGCTGGACTCGATGGGTCATTGGCCTGATCCAGCAGGCCCTTCTGATATTCTTGCGCCCTTACACAATGTACCTCCAGTGAATGGGCTGAGGGGAGGGGAGAATTTCGAAACAAGATGCAATGAATGATTTTTACAGGAAGGCCTTGGAAAGGCAGGAAGGAGCTATTTGTTGTTGATAACCAAAGCCCATTACCAGATTTCACACCCTGCAAATATTCAGTCCACCAGCAGCACAATTTAATCTAGGATTGTGGATTTTTGTGGCAGGAAGCAGGCCTTTGGGTGGAATTAGGAGGCAGAAATGAAAAAAATGAAATCATGCCTCCCCCCCCCCAAAAAAAAGATCATAATGGCTTTATTATCTTGGTTTATTGCTTGGTGGCTCTGATAATACAATACACAAAACGGAACAGGCTGAAGAATAATAACTTGTAAACATTTTATTGGTTATTTCCTAACGTAAAGGTCTAGCCCAGTATGTGCAACATATACAGTTCATATGTACAGTATATAACCTATGAAACTAATTCCAATATCAATACATTTCATCTTTTCTTATTGGAATTAGTTTCATAGGTTATATACCGTACATATGAACTGTATATAGTATGTTGCACATACTGGGTTAGAGCTTCACATTAGGAAATAACCAATAAAATGTTTACAGTTATTATTCTTCATCCTGTTGCGCTTTGTGTATTGTGATAACTGTATTTGCGTAGCAAGGTGTTGAACTTGTTTCGTCTCTGATAATACAGCTGCAGATTTTGTTAGAGAGGGCTAAGGTTTGCTAGCTGGAAATCACATTCTAAATGCTTCTACGCTGCCATGTGGTTTTCGAGGATCAAAAACTCTCTCTGGATTCCGAGGAGCTGCAAACAGAATCTCCAACACGTGATCAGTTTGTTTTGTTGCGCTCAGAGGAGGTCCTTGCTGAAGAGCACACTTAGAGGCGACCCTTGGTAAGGATTAAACAGGCTGCACAGCCAGCCAAGGAACTTCTCTGAAGGGCGAGGAAGGGCTCAGACAACAGCCACACAACTGCGCCCCGTACATCAAGACAGACTTCCACAACGGCTCCACTCCGTCATCTCCTCGCCTCTGCTTTAATGAAGGCAAACAAGAAAAATGGGAATTAGAGTGATAATGATAATTAACAGCTCTGGCCTCTCTAGCAGGACTGCAGTCGCTCCATCTTGCTTAGCAAAAAGCAAGCCCAAAGTTTTGTGGGCAGACAAGAAGAATGCTGAGTTGTCAGAACGTAAGAAGAGTCTGCAGGATCAGGCCAGCGGCCCATCTAGTCCAGCATCCTGTTTTCACAGGGGCCAACAAGATTCCCTTTATGGGAAACCCGCAAGCAGGATTCGAACAGAAGAGGAACGCTCCTTTCCTGCAGTTTCCAGCAACTGGGATTCAGAACCATCGCTGCCTCCACCTGTGGGAAAAGAGCAGAGCTGCTCTGGCTAGTAGCCCTCAATAGCCCTCTCCGCCATGAATTTGCCATCTCGGTTGCCCTCCTTTGCACATCTTCCAGCTTGTTGCCTTCCTTCTGAAATTGTGGCCTCCAGAACTGTACACAGTATTCCAAGTGTGGTCTGACCAAGGCAGAATAGGGTGGGACTACAATGTCCCTTGATCTGAAGTTCTGAACACTAGACTTCTGTTGATGCAGCTTAGAATAGCATTAGTTGGTGTTTTTTTTGCTGCTGCTGCATCACACATCACACTGTGCACTCGTGTTCAACTTGTGGTCCACTAAAAAACCCAGGTCCTTTTGGCAGGTCCTGCTGTTTTGACAAGTGTAGGGAACGGCTGAAGGGGAAGACCAGATCATACTAAAGCTTCTCTCTCACACCAAGTACGTAATTCACCTGACCCTCCCAAGGTTGGTGCAATTAATAATGGTAGACCCCCAAGAGGTCAACAGACAGATATTTTTAGCTGGCTCTGTAGAATCCAAAAGTTGGCCTTCCCAGCCTGATATCTCTATCTATCTATCATCTATCTATCTATCATCTATCTATCTATCTATCATCTATCTATCTATCTATCATCTATCTATCATCCATAGATCTCAGTTTTCACCTGGTGCCTAAAGGTGTATAATGAAGGTGCTAGCCAAACCTTCCTGGGGAGAACATCCCACAATTGGGGAGCCACCACAGAAAAGGCCCTTTCTCGTATTGCTGTCCTCTGGACCTCTCACAGAGGAGGGACATGAAAAAGGGCCTCCGTTGATGATCACAGGGTCCAGGTTGGTTCATATGGAGAGAGGTGATTCTTGATGCAGCTTTGGATGGTGCTGAGGGGTGCACAAATCCTGCTTTCCATCCCTGCCTCTCCTTTAGGCTCATGAGCCTCCATTGCCACACGCCCAGAGAGCTCCATCCTGCCAGGGAGTGGTTCCTGGAAATCTGGCTCTCCAGCTCCATTTCACATGGAATTCTGTGCATGTTCTAATCTGTGAAAAGACTCACGAGTCATTTTGACATGCTCTAACCAGATTCGGCTCTTTGGAATCTGTTCTGGAGAGGCAAATGGATGGCTTTGGATGTGGACAAGAGGGAGGAGCCACCCCTAGTAGCAACTGAGCAAATGGCTCTGTTGAATGTTTGAGATAATCAAAGCTGTGTTTCTGAAATGTGCAGACGAGACGCCAGCTGGTCGGGCGCTGGTGCCCTAGAGAAGGAGGGCATCTCCCACGTCCTCCACTGATCTCTTTCTTATCACCTGCCCCGAAACCCATGCCCCACCGTGGAAGGACGTGTGGATCCAGAATTGGCCTCCACTTACGGACTCACTATTAAAACCGTGTTGATGGAAGACAATCTTACTTGACTACGAGTGATTGCCAAAGAAGAAGAAGAAGCAGAGCTCAACTCAGAAATAGGTTGATGCTTTGCTAATGTACCCAAAAGGGAGCCAAGGGGATGGACATAGAATCATAGAATCATAGAGTTGGAAGAGACCACAAGGGCCATCCAGTCCAGCCCCCTGCCAGAAGGAACATACCTTGCCACCTCTCCAAAAACCCCAAGGATGTTGAGACCAGATCAGGTGCTGAGCTGCACCTCAATTGACAGTCAGACAGCCAACTGCTGTTGTGATTCCTGCATTGCTGGGGTTGGACTAGATGACACTTGGTGTCCCTTCCAACTCTACAATCCTGGGAATCTAGGAGACGAGCATCCTGGCCTTGGCTCCTGGTTGAAACACCAGGCAAAGAATCGATGCCGCCTGAAAGGAACGTTGGGAGCCTTTCGAGGGAGCACTTGCCAACTTGCCTTCCCGAATTAGCTGGCACTAAACGCTCTTTCTGCTCAGCTCGTTGCTGTAGTTACCAAGACACTGACTGCTCCGAGATTTGTGGAAGGCAAAAGAGCCTCCCCAAAATAACCCATTAAATTCACTTTCAGAGGCATGAACAACAAGACGCAGCATATAAATGCTTGAGAGTGAGCTGCAGGCAAATTGTTGGTTGCATGGGATTATATATTGCTGGCATCCGTCTGCCTCGAGAGACAAGGGAGTGCACCTCTGGGGGTGAAGCCAAACGATTGCATTAACAGCACGGAAGTGACCTCCCCGGGGGGGGGGCACAAGCCTCAGCAGTGTGTCTGGAGGTCCTGGACTGCCCAAATGATGAGACCCCCCCCCTTTCTCAGCCTCACTGATGGAGTCCAAAGGAAAGCAGAGCGATATGTTTGGCTCCAGCTTGGAAGGAGGCATTCAAGGCACCATCCAACCGTATTAGGGGCTCAGGAATGGAAGGGATGGGGACTTTATGTCCCTTTACTTTTTGCAGTAGATAAAATTCACCCAAATGCCTTAGGTTGGTGCCGTGCAAACATGGGCTGAAACCCACCAGCGGCAGCGGCAACCCAGGGGAGAGCTTTCTTCAAAGAGAGAGATGTGCAAAACAAGGATCTCTCCACAAGGGGATGGAGGGGCACATTGATGGGGGCTGCAGACATGGACCCAGCGCATTGATGATGATGATGATGATGATGGTGATGGTGATGGTGATGGTGATGATTTATTTATACCCCACCCTTCCCGGTTTGGGGGACCCAGGTGGCTCTGTGGGTTAACCACAGAGTCTAGGGCTTGCTGATCAGAAGGTCGGCGGTTCGAATCCCTGAAATGGGGTGAGCTCCCGTTGCTCGGTCCCAGCTCCTGCCCACCTAGCATTTTGATAGCACATCAAAGTGCAAGTAGATAAATAGGGACCGCTCCGGCGGGAAGGTAAACGGCGTTTCCGTGCGCTGCTCTGGTTCGCCAGAAGCAGCTTTGTCATGCTGGCCACATGACCCGGAAGCTGTCTGCAGACAAACGGCGGCTCCCTTGGCCTATAGAGCGAGATGAGTGCCGCAACCCCAGAGTCGGACACGACTGGACCTGATGGTCAGGGGCCCCTTTACCTTTACCTTTACCATCCCGGTTTAGAATAGAAACCGGGCTCAAGGCGGCTAACAACAAATATAAAACATCTACCAAAAGCGACTTAAAAACAACTGGCCAAGTTAGTCCTCCTAAGGCCAGCAAGGAAACCAGGGAAAATTTTGATGTGGGGACCCAGAAGGGTTTCTTCATAAAAAAAGGAAAGGGAAAAGGAATGACAGATCAGGCTAAATTAAAGGCCAAGCGGAATAACTCTGTCTTACAGGAGATCAAGTCTGGCAGGGCCCTAGTCTCATGGGACAGAACATTCCACCAGGTTGGTGCCATCACTGAGAAGGTTCTGGTCCTTGTGGAGGATAGTCGGGCTTCTTTAGGGCCTGGGTCCCTTCAGCTGTTACTATTTGTGGACCTGAGGGTCCTCTGCAGGGCATACCAGGAGAGGCGGTCCTGTAAGTCCAAGGGTCCAGAAGAACCAGTCATGCCAGGGGGTCAGGGGGCCACATGGCCGTGCTTGTAGGAAGCCAAGGGGGAGGTGGGGAGGGCCTCACTTGCCAACCACTCCTGGCTTGGACGGTGTTAGGAGGACAGCGAGGAGAGCTGTGGTTTCCCTCCACAAACTCTGCTGCCTCCTTGACATTCGGTAGTGTTAAGCTGAGTGATATATTGAACGGAAAAGGGGGGGGTGTCCTCTTCCAAAGAGCACCGAGGTGAAAGGCTGTCTCTTTAGGAGTGTCACTTCTGCAGAGCAGCAGATTGATTTATGGACCAGTGACACATATTCTGCAAAGGACATCTGGAAAGATGCTGCTGCTGCTGCTGCTGCTGCTGCTGCTGCTGCTGCTGCTGCTGCTGCTGCTGCTGCTGCTGCTGCTGCCTTTTCTCTTTCTACCCCTGGTTCCTCATCATCCCGGAAAAAGGTAAAGTGGGAAGCCAAAGAGGGGCTGCTCTGGGTCTAGTGTTGATCCACATGGCACATAGTCAAACTATGGAACATGCGCCCTCAGGAGACAGGTTGGCCATCAATGGCTAATAATAATAATAATAATAATAATAATAATAATAATAATAATAATAAGTTATAATAACAATATATTATTTATACCCCACCCATCTGGCTGGGTTTCCCCAGACACTCTGGGCAGCTTCCAACAAAATATTAAAAATACAATAAAACATGGCTTGAGAGCAGTGCATGTGAAAAGGATCTAGGAGTCTTGGTAGACCACAAACTTGACATGAGTCAACAGTGTGATGCAGCAGCTAAAAAAGCCAATGCAATTCTGGGCTGCATCAATAGGAGTATAGCATCTAGATCTAGGGAAGTAATAGTACCACTGTATTCTGCTCTGGTCAGACCTCACCTGGAGTACTGCGTCCAGTTCTGGGCACCACAGTTCAAGAAGGATACTGACAAGCTGGACCGTGTCCAGAGGAGGGCAACCAAAATGGTCAAAGGCCTGGAAACGATAAGGTGAAGGGGTGATATGATAGCCATGTTCAAATATATAAAAGGATGTCATATAGAGAAGAGAGAAAGGTTGTTTTCTGCTGCTCCAGAGAAGCGGACACGGAGCAATGGATTCAAGCTACAAGAAAGAAGATTCCACCTAAACATTAGGAAGAACTTCCTGGCAGTAAGAGCTGTTCGGCAGTGGAATTTGCTGCCAAGGAGTGTGGTGGAGTCTCCTTCTTTGGAGGTCTTTAAGCAGAGGCTTGACAGGCACATGTCAATAATGCTTTGATGGTGTTTCCTGCTTGGCAGGGGGTTGGACTGGATGTCCCTCGTGGTCTCTTCCAACTCTATGATTCTATGATTCTAACATCAAACATTAAAAACTTCCCTAAACAGGGCAGCCTTCAGAGGTCTTCTAAAAGTCAGATAGTTGTTTATTTCTTTGACATCTGATGGGAGGGTGTTCCTTCTTCTTCTAGAAGAAAAGCACTACTAGTTAAAAGTGTGGCACTTACTGTAACACTTTCATGGAGGATGCCAGCATCATTTTTTTCTGGAAGTAAAACACTGAGGAGAGCGGTCTAGTGAATCGGGCCCCTCAACTGACAACATGTAAAGCAAAGGAGGCCCCTCATCCACTCCTGCGAACCTTTGCCTCCTTGGGACCCCAGTTGCTGAACTTGCAGCAGCATCTCATATTTATTCAGAAGCATCCTCTGTAAAGCATTTATGAGCCCCTTAAAAGATGCTAAAATTGTCTCAAGACATGGTAAACCTTTGCTGTTTAATAAGCTGCATTTTAATAAGGAGACAGGGAAGATGGAGACGGAGGTCTCTCAAGCGGAGCAATCAGTCACCTGCTGCAAATTGGTTTACAAGACATTTTAATATATCTCCAGTTTATTACACAGTTAGTGACCGGGGTGTTGTTTTGCTAGCTCCTCTCCCCAGACGTTGCGCCGGATCTTTTGGGCAGGGAGGAGGAGGAGGAGGAAGAAGAGGAGGAGGAGGAGGTCTGGGGAAGGAAGAACTGCATGAACAGATCGCTGGCGCTGGCAGGAGTTGGAGTTTCTACAATTCTGTGATTCTATGAGACTTCCCACTCCCACCCCAACTTAACATCGGGATAGGTTTTCCGTAAAGAGAAATGCTTCCTATTCCTCCTGGAAATGCCCGTGAAGTCATTCCTCTTCTCCCCATTTTACAGATTGGAATGGAGGCAGAAAAAAGCAAAGAGCTGCTGCCTGGAGCAAGACAGGGGGCTCCAGAGGCATCAGGCGAGTGTGGGCCTCCCCCCTGTTTTCTCAAGGTCTCAATTCAGCTCAATTTGTCTGAGTTAGCACTGAATAGTTAAGTTTTGCGAGGAAGCTTGAGGTGGATTAAAACACTTTCCTATGCCTGTTCCAGGGCAATGGGCACGATTAAGTAAACCCTATAATAATAAAAAATAATTATAAAGTGAACAAGGAGCTGGTAAATGAGACTGAAGCTTAGACCCCGAACTACAATCCAGAGAGCGGATCTGCTAAACAAATGCTTTGCAATTAGTAGCTTTTTACAGGAGATTATGGCACACTTAGTTTTGCGGAAGTTAAATAAGAGCCTTCATTTAATTACCTGTGCTACAGTAGGGCTGGTTTATGTGTAAAAAACCCTGCCATTCCCCCCCTCCCTCCGCGACAATGTTAATGTTCACATCTGCTGAGCAGAGCTGCCTTTCAGCGAGAAAAAGTTGCCAAAAGCCTCTGGGAAAGTCGCAAAAGCTGAAGGATTGGCCAATGAGGTGGAAATAAGGAATCGGGCAAAAAGTTTTGCCTTTGAAACACAGCAGCGCTGAAGTAAAGAAAGAGATAATCAAAGAAACCCAGAACTGGAGGGTTAGAAGGGACCATGAGGGTCATCTAGTCCAACCCCTGTGATGCAGGACTCTCAGAGAAAGCAGCCAAGACAGATGGCCATCCAACCTCCAAGGAAGGAGAGTCCAGCACCTCCGGAAGGATTCTGTTCTGCTCTCAAACAGCTCTTACTGTCAGAAAGTTCGGAGTTGGGTTTCCAAGGGACCAGAGAAGAACCTTGGATGATCTTGTGCCAGAACTTTTAAGAGAACACAAGAAGAGCCTGCTGGATCAGGCCAATCACCCATCTAGTCCACCCATGCCCCAAAGGAAAAACAGCAGATGGGATTTGACCACAAGAGCATCTTTCCCCTTCTGTGGTTTCCGGCAACTGATATTGCTGCCTCCAACAGTGGAGGCAGAGCAGAGCCATCCTCGCCTCCTCCATGAATTGGTCCCATCCTCTTTTGAAGTCATTTGAGTAGGGGGCCCTCACTGCCCCTGTGGGAGGGAGTTCCACAGTTTCACTATGTGCTGTGTGAAGAGAGGTTTGATCTGGAGAAATTGTGTCAAGAGAGTTGGGTATGTTTAGAAGAGGAGACTGAGAGGAGATATGATAGCCTTCTTCAAATATCCCACAGAAGATGGAGCAAGCTTGTTTTCTCCTGCTCTGGAGGGGAGGACCGAACCAAGGACTTCATGTTACAAGGAAGGAGATTCTGACTAAACATCAGGAAGAACTTTTTTTATATAAATGATTTTTATTGGTTTTACATATAATCACATTACATAACATCTTACCTTCTTATTTTATTTCTTTGGCTCAACTGAGCCTAACGACTTCCCTCCCTCCCGTCTGATGGTTTACAAAATTAAACTTTACATCTTTACATTTTGCTTTGTTTCCTATCCTTGTTATATCATCACCTGAAATATTTTATTACTCAACCTGAATAGGTAGCAATTTCATCTTACAGATCTTCAGACAACCTTGCTATTGATGTTAATTGCTTACGGTTGTCTTTCAAATCCTATATAATAAAGTCCCTGTGTCTCTGCATCCAGTCCCTGTGTCCCTGGATTTGCGCTAATGCATGGACACAGGGACTGGACGAAGAGGCGGGACGTACACACACACACGTTCTCTCCCCCCAACCCTCTGCCTCCCGTTCCCCTGCGGCGGCGGACCAAGATGGCGGCATCGGGCTCCGGGGTCCGCCTCCTCCTCCTCCTGACAACCCTACCTGGCCCGTGGGAGGAGCAGCGGGGCTTCGGCCTTCCCTCCCTCTCTGCGCTCGGCCGTGGGACACGACGGGAGAGCATTTTTTTTAATAGCATTCCCGACGTGCCCCGCGGCCGAGCGCAAAAAGGGAGGGAAGGCCGCGGGCCCGTCGCACCTCTAGCGCCCGTTTTCTTAACGGGCTGAATGAGACTAGTATAGTATAAATTTGTTCCAGTCCTTTTAGAATGCTTGGTCTCACTGGTTCCAGATTCTTCCCGTCAGTTTCGTCAGTTCTGCAAAGTCTATCAACTTCACCTGCCCCTTTTCTTTTGTTGGTAACTCCTGTGGTTTCCATCTTTGGGCTAATGAAATTCTTGCTGAATATAAGAACAATTTTTAATATTGTCTCTGTATCTCTCTACCCACTATACCCAATAAGAAAGTTTCTGGGTGTTTTTTTAAAAAAAACAAAAGTGTTTTTAAACATTTTCTTTAACTCATTATATATCATTTCCCAGAAAGCTTTTACCTCTTTACATGTCCACCACATATGGTGGAAAGTACCTTCCTTTTGCTTACAGGAAGAACTTTCTAATGGCAAAAGCTGTTTGACAGTGGAAGGGGCGACCTCAGAAGGTGGTGGACTCTCCTTCACTGCATGGACATCTACCAGGGATACTTTTGTTGCAACCCCTGCATTGCAGGGGCTTGGGACCCAGTGTCCCTTCCAGCAATTCAATTCTAGGATGCTATGAAGAAGGGTGTCCCTGCCTGGGGTCAGGAAGTCCTCTACCTTGCAGCTTGCCAAGTTGGGTTGAGTAGGAAGAGATCTGAGAGGTGGAGGAGGAATTCTACCTCTAGTGGCAAATTTTACACCTCAAGAAAGAGGCACAGAGCCAAATGATACTGACCAAATGAACAACCTGAACCAGCTGATAGGAGTTACCCAATAACCAGCAAGAAATCACAAAGACAGAAACCCAAAGCAAAGAAGAAGAAAAACAAAAAAAACCAAAACACGATAACTCATCGTGCTTGCAAAACAACAACCTAATTTACAAACCTAATTCCATCATCCTCTCCACCTGGCTTAAACAAATCTGCCCCACGGGGCAATAAAGAGAACGGCAAAGTGGGGATTAAACAAGGTTAACACCAATTCCAAAGAAGGGCAGTGCCAAAGAATGCTCCAACTACCGCACAATTGCGCTCATTTCACACGCTAGCAAGGTTATGCTTAAAATTCTACAAGGCAGGCTTAGGCAGTATGTGGACCGAGAACTCCCAGAAGTGCAAGCTGGATTTCGAAAGGGCAGAGGAACCAGAGACCAAATAGCAAACATGCACTGGATTATGGAGAAAGCTAGAGAGTTCCAGAAAAACGTCTACTTCTGCTTCATTGACTATGCAAAAGCCTTTGACTGTGTCGACCAGAGCAAACTATGGCAAGTTCTTAAAGAAATGGGAGTGCCTGATCACCTCATCTGTCTCCTGAGAAATCTTTATGTGGGACAAGAAGCTACAGTTAGAACTGGATATGGAACAACTGATTGGTTCAAAATTGGGAAAGGAGTACGACAAGGTTGTATATTGTCTCCCTGCTTATTTAACTTATATGCAGAATTCATCATGCGAAAGGCTGGACTAGATGAATCCCAAGCCGGAATTAAGATTGCCGGAAGAAATATCAACAACCTCAGATATGCAGATGACACAACCTTGATGGCAGAAAGCGAGGAGGAATTAAAGAACCTTTTAATGAGGGTGAAAGAGGAGAGCGCAAAATATGGTCTGAAGCTCAACATCAAAAAAACCAAGATCATGGCCACTGGTCCCATCACCTCCTGGCAAATAGAAGGGGAAGAAATGGAGGCAGTGAGAGATTTTACTTTCTTGGGCTCCTTGATCACTGCAGATGGTGACAGCAGTCACGAAATTAAAAGACGCCTGCTTCTTGGGAGAAAAGCAATGACAAACCTAGACAGCATCTTAAAAAGCAGAGACATCACTTTGCCGACAAAGGTCCGTATAGTTAAAGCTATGGTTTTCCCAGTAGTGATGTATGGAAGTGAGAGCTGGACCATAAAGAAGGCTGATCGTCGAAGAATTGATGCTTTTGAATTATGGTGCTGGAGGAGACTCTTGAGAGTCCCATGGACTGCTAGAAGATCAAACCTATCCATTCTTAAGGAAATCAGCCCTGAGTGCTCCCTGGAAGGACAGATCGTGAAGCTGAGGCTCCAATACTTTGGCCACCTCATGAGAAGAGAAGAATCCTTGGAAAAGACCCTGATGTTGGGAAAGATGGAGGGCACTAGGAGAAGGGGACGACAGAGGACGAGATGGTTGGACAGTGTTCTCGAAGCTACGAACATGAGTTTGACCAAACTGCGGGAGGCAGTGCAAGACAGGAGTGCCTGGCGTGCTATGGTCCATGGGGTCACGAAGAGTCGGACACGACTAAATGACTAAACAACAACAACAACAACAACACCTGGGGGGAAATCCCAAAGCAGAGTGTAAGGGGGAAAGAGTATAGAGAACCTCCCCCTATCATCAGAAGCAGTTCCTCCCCAAGCAGCAATGGCAGCGAGGACGCTGAGGAAAGCAGTCAGGAAGTGGGGAGAGAGGGCCAGGGCTCTGGCAGCACGGGAGAGCCCCTGCTACACAGGAGGGAGGAAGAGAAAGAGGGGGAAAGGGGGGAGAAGGAAAACATGGAGCGTAGACCCTTTCCTCCGGTTCCGGAATTACGCAGGAGAAGGAGGGGAAGGAGGTTTGCTGTCCCAAGACTCTTGTGTTGGAGGAAGTCAAGGGGCGGTTCAGTGCCGGATTCTGCATCGGACTGAGCAGACATGTTGTACATACCCAGCTCACTGTAAATAGCCTGCACTAATAAAAACTGCTGAAAGACAAGCATGCGGAGCGTCGTTACTCTAGAGTAGTCACAAGAACCTCTGACACAGAGCTCTGAAACAAACATAATAATGGAAGGAACATCTCGGAGCCCCGGAAGGAAACCAACTGGAGCTATGGGGATCAGAGGGGATGCGACTGATCCCTCAAAAACTTGTATTTGTCAACTACCCAAAACCGAAGGGCTACATCCCACAGATCGATCGTATAATGCATCTCTTGAGCATCCTAAATGATATGTTGCCAGAAATAGTAAAGCCAAATGATAGGTGGAGGCCCAAAGGGTGTTTGGCAAGAGCTTACCACCGTGGGTCCCCACTGGATCCCACCAGCCCAACCTGTCTGGGGTCCTGGGCCTTCTCAGGGCAGGGGTCCATTTCCTTCATTGGGGTCAGAAGTTCTGAGCTTGAGGCGTGTGGGGAGAGGAGCAGAGAGGGTCCCTCTCAAGACCTCCGAACTGACGATTGTCCGACCTTTTCCAGATTCTCCTTCTAATTACAGCCGGCTTTAAGAGACTTTCTCATATAGATTTTTCTGAAAGCTGTAATGAATCATTGCAAGTGAGATTAGACTAACCTTAAAATGATCACACACACACACACACACACACACACACACACACACACACACAAATGTTCACAGTTTCCTGTGCCAGAAATGGTTTCTTGGCAACTTTGGAAAGAGGACAGTGTAAAAATACTTGACCTGGGTAGGAAGGCAGCGCTTGGAGAGGCCCCACCAGGTGGGGTGGGGGTGCACAGGAGGGAGAATTTGTTGGGTCTGCATTTTGACGCAAAGCAACTTGTTCACACCTCCCAGACTAATACACGAATCAGAATCTAATTAGCATTTGGATTTCACACTTTTTTTTTTGCAATGTGGTTCTTGACTCTGAAAAAGAAAGGGGAAAAAAGGTGTATTTTAGGACGAAATACATTTAGAAATGCTTATGTGGAGATATAATGCAAATTTAAATTAAGTGCAATGAAATCTGCATTTAAATGCAAATTTCCATACTTTTTTTTTTAAGGCAGGTTAGTGCATAAATTGGACAGAGCAGATGTGTGGATTCTGCACTTCTGAAATGCACAGACCTGGACCTGGTTGACCCAGGTTTCCACCCTGCGTTGTGAGTGTGCTGCGTGGATGTCTGCTTCTGGGTGCATTAAAGTTCATGCACTGGTCTGGAAAGTGCAGATTAAGAGGGCTTGCATCCAAAAGGGAACTGAACAGATTCTGCACACGCGCCACACACACAGAACCCTTTTGAGAGACTGCAACCTTCTTCAGGTATCTTGGAAGGTGGTGGACTCTCCTTCCTTGGAGGTTTTTAGGCAGAGCTTGGGTGGCCTTCTGCCAGGGCTCCTTCTGCTGTGAGTCCTGCATTGCAGGGAGCTGGACTAGATGACGGTTGGGTCAACTCTGCAATTCTATGATTCTATGATAGAGGCTCCTCTGCACAGCAACTGGAGGCTTGGGGAGGGCTTGCCTCCTTTTAGAAGGTAGGGCCCAAACCAATGGATTCATATAGCAAGAAAGGAGATTCCACTAGGAAGAACGTCTGGACCAGGGGTGAAATATACTCAGAGTCGAGAGTGAATTTCATGCTCTTTATTCAGCTCGTAGTCATCAAGGAGAAGAAGAGAAGAATGCCCTTTCCCCCAAACCATCTGCTATATACATTATTTACACAATGAGCTTTGCATGATTGGCTACTTCAGAGCTACACCTGTGGGCCAATCAGTTTGCGGATTCACTTCTGCCAGCCGCCTGATTGGCTGCTCCTGCAGGCCAATCAGGTTGCGAATTCACTTCCACCTGGAGTTGGATTGGGTGGCTCCTGCGGACCAATCAGACTGCTGATTCTGGATCCTATTGTTCTATGATTCAGCTCAGTACATAACAAGGGGTCAGCAAACGTTTTCCGCAAGGGGCCGGTCCACTGTCCCTCAGACCTTGTGGGGGGCCAGATTATATTTTGAACCCCCCTGATTCTCCCCTCCCTTCTCCACAGCACCAGGCGAGCCCCAGTGGCTGCTTACCTGTGCCTTGCGAGCAGCAGGGGCTGGCGGGGGGGGGGGGAGGGACGATGAGCGGCGCGAAAGGGCTGGCTCCGGAGAGGGGCTGGTTAAAATGGCACTCAGCCAACCGCAGCTCAACAAAGCCCAGCCCCCTTCCTCCTCTAGGCAGGGCAGGGAGAAGCCAGGAGGAGGGAGGGAGGAGGCGCCGCCACGGTGTGTGAGGGAGGGGGGGAATGACGCAGCCCAAATGATCAGAATCCCCACCCCGATCCACGCGGCAATCCCCGGACTGTCCGTGGGCCGAGATCCAGAAGGCAATTAGACCAGATCCGGCGCCCGGTCCGTAGTTTGCCGACCCATGGTCTGGATGGTAAGAGCAGTTCGACTACAGGACTCTCCATCCTTGGAGGCTGGATGGCCATTTTAAACTCGGGTAGTCATCTGTCAGGGATTCTTGCATCCCCGGGGGTTGGACTAGATGACCCTTGGGGTCCCTTGCAACTCTATGCTTCTCTGAGAAATGCCAGGAATCAGCCACATGGCAAAGCCGCCAGCCCACCTGAAAGCTGTTTTTGCTTTGAATGTTCGATTTGGAGGTGCCGCTGGTTCTTCAGCCATTGCATTTGTGTTTCCTTCATTGTCTCTGCTTCTACCCTCCTGGCATGTTCCTTCTAGATGAGCAGCAGGTAATTGCCCCGTAAGTGGTGTTTAGGAAATTAGCAAAATGCTGAAGTGTCAGAATCAAAGGCGTGCCAGCGCGATTAAGCTTTTATTTCCTCGGCATAATGCAAGCTGGCTCCTCCTGGCTCCTTCTTTCCCACAGAGTCTGGTGGATTCACACCCTTCCGAGATGGCACAATTTCCTCTAAACGGGCTCCCAGAGCTTTATTGTGTGCGCTGGGTACGAGGCAGCGAGCTTGAAGTAAAAATCTGGAAGGAGAGCAGAGACGGAACGGTTGGGAAGATGGAGAGCAGGGCACCTCTACCTGCTGCTGCATCACTTGAAATCTCTGGTTTGCTCCCAAAGCAGCTTTTCCTTATTTTTATTTTTATTTTAAAAAGATGGGTGGTGGGGAGCAAATTTGTGCTTCATCCGGTTAGTGTGGGGTAACCGGTCTCGTATAATCAACATGCTTAAGTCTAATAAATGCATAAAGGGGGTCAATACATAAAGCCGTCTTGCTACTGAGAAGCTAAGTGTGTGACAAGGTTTGAGCTGGTAGCTCTTGCTCAGACCGCATGGCTTTCACAAACCAGTCTTCATTTCCCATACCAATAATTCCTATACCAATAATTGAAATTCCTATGCCAATAATTTAGGAACTGTAACCTCTTCATAACAAGGCCAAGTTTTACTGCCTGTGAAATTTTCTGACCGATGTATGGAAAAGCACATGAATCTGACCTCTGAGGAGTTTGTAAGTAAGCCTATTTTTAACTTACCAAACAGGTGGTCTTTCCCTATGCTGGGGTAAGACGGAAATTTGGGGACTCATTTGAAAGGGAGTGTTGGAAAGGTCTTGCAGCCTATATCTCCATGCTTCCTTTTGCTCCATATTTTGTGATTTCAAATCTCTGCTGAGGTTCTCTCACTTGCCCCAAACATGGTACTTGGCATCCAGGATTTCTTCCAGAAATTTCTTCTGAGTAAAGGGCAACAAACAAAGAAAGGAACGAGGGTCCTGTGCCAGCAAACCTTGGAAGGGGGAGGTCAGCTGTGTGGCTATCAGGAAAACACTGTCCAGAAAGAATTTGGATGTGACCAAGACATCAATCAAGGTTGTGTGTGTGTGGCCACGTTTTATCAATGGATACATTGGCATTTATTTAGAAGTATTTCCCATAATGATACATTGATACCCTTCCCTCTTCCTTCCTGTCTGAGCTGAAAAATGCCACTTCTCAGGAAAGGGGGCCGGGGTGAGGATTGTTTGCGCTGCTCTTAGCAGGTCACTCTAAGCTCTGTAAAGCCTCGAAATCCTTTAAACGGGGGAAATATGTATTTGAGCAGCTGAAGCCGCCATTGCCAGGCGACCTAACAGGTTCCGCTGTAAGTGCTCCTGTAGATGAGTATCTCCAAAGCGTCGACGTGGCTGCTTGGCAAATCGTATTTGTGCACATCAAGGAGAGGAGAGAGAGAGAGAGTGCCTTTCGAGCTGGCTCCTTCTTCGCAAGTGACTCCAGACATGAATTATGGAAATTGCCTCTCTTGCAAATGCTCCCACACACACATACCCTGGGCTATAGTGCTTTGCATAGCCTGCCGGCTGCCTTTACTATTGCTGAGCATCTCGTCTCTATTGCAGCAAAGAGCCTTGCACAAAGCTTGCCTTGCCTCTCTTTGATTTGGATAACTCTCTGCAATATATTGTACAACTAAATGGTGCCTTTCTTTCCTCCTCCTCCCCCCTCCTCTACCCATCCTCCTCCATCTCTCTCCCCTCCATTCTCTTCTTTGTCCTCTTCTCCTTCCTCTTCCTTTCCCTCTCCTCCTCTTTTTGGCTCCTCTTCAATCCATTATTGCCTTTGCTGAAAGACCATTGATGGATGGAATGCACTGGTGCCAAACTCAGTCTAAGGCAGTTTCCACGTGGTTTATGCTGGGGGAAACAAGGGCTCCTTCCTCTAATCCTAACTTGCAAATGTTCAGCCAGCTTATGGAAGTCCAGCAGAAGGAAGGTGGCTGGCCTCCAAGCCATGAGAATTTGGATGCTCAGCAGAATGGCCTGGTGAGGCTCCCACTGCCATTCCTCAAGATGCTGCGACATTAACCTATGATAGTGCTGGAGGTGAAATAGTTAAACGGGTTACCCAATAAGAACCCAGGGGGGTGGAGTCGGAGGGACTATAAAAACCAGCTCTGAGGGAGAGTTTCGTTCATTTGGGATTGGAGTGGGAGTTGAATTGCGGGGGAGTCTGTGTGTAGGTTGAGTTAGTGTAGCAGAATATAAGCTGAGTCAGTAACAGTTAGTTGCTAGGAAGATCAGTAGATAACTGAAGGGTGGAACTGGATGCAGGAAGGAGGCTGGTTTAGGGAGTGTGAGCAG
Source organism: Zootoca vivipara (assembly GCF_965207765.1). NCBI lineage: Eukaryota > Metazoa > Chordata > Lepidosauria > Squamata > Lacertidae > Zootoca > Zootoca vivipara. The sequence continues at coordinate 133,994,361 of NC_142582.1, read as the reverse complement.
GTATAGGAAGGTATAGGCCAGTATAGGCACCAAGTGTTTATAATTGACTGAAGACCGTTTGTGAAACCACGCGCTTGCTAAACTGCAATAAATAAACAGAGGTTTTATGTTCCAATTTAACCCTTACTGGACTCAGTATTTTACCAGGTAGAGCCGGGTTGGTGCCACCTGGTTGGTGGCAACAGGGATCAATAGACCGTGAAACGTCCGGGGACCCTGTGTGATCGCCACAGGTGCCAGATGGAACAATGGCTGGAATCTGTCTAAGAACATAAGAAGGGGCTGCTGGATCAGACCAAAGGGGCCCATCTAGTCCATCAGCCTGCTCTGACAGTGGCCAATGAGATGCCTCAATGGGAAGCTCGTGAGCAGGATCCAAGCATAAAAACATCCCTCTCCCCTTCAGTGGTTTCTACCAACTGGTATTCAGAAGCATTGCTGCCCCTGACCATGGAGGCCGAGCAGAGCCATCCTGGCTAGGAGCCCTCAATAGCCCTCTCCTCCTCCTCCGTGAATTTGCCCAATCTTATTTTAAAGCATCAATTCTGGGCTGCATCAATAGGAGTATAGCATCTAGATCAAGGGAAGTAATAGTACCACTGTATTCTGCTCTGGTCAGACCTCACCTGGAGTACTGTGTCCAGTTCTGGGCACCACAGTTCAAGAAGGATACTGACAAGCTGGAACGTGTCCAGAAGAGGGCAACCAAAATGGTCAAAGGCCTGGAAACGATGCCTTATGAGGAATGGCTTAGGGAGCTGGGTATGTTTAGCCTGGAGAAGAGAAGGTTAAGGGGTGATATGATAGCCATGTTCAAATATATGAAAGGATGTTGAGACGAAAGTCCTCTCACTTTCAGTCTTATAACTCTGACCTCTCAATTATTAAAAGCACTAGCAGGGATTTCTGAGGTAAATCAAACCTCCCACTTATCCCTCTAGCCTTTCTTTAAACCCTCTGCACTTGTGGGTTTTCAAAAATAAAAGAGAGTCCTCTTCCAGCCTAAACGTGACCAGGTACCTATATAGACTTGGGGCTATAAATAAGACTGTTCCTATGTGCATTCAGATAAGGGTTTCCCTTCACTAGAAACTCCCTTACTGTAAAGCTAGCCTCCTTCCTGAGGTAACTTTATTATCACTCAGAACCTGTCTCCTCCTTTAGCCCCCCCCCTTTCTTGGTGCACTCTCAGCCACAAACTAACCTTCCTCCTCTAAAAGGCAGTTTTGACAGTTTAAAAGAGTTTCCCCACCACCTGGGTTCCTGGGTACCTTAGCTGGAAAATGAAATAGACGATTACTAATGTGACACTTTAAAGATGGATATTTATTGGCTTGAATCTTAATGGTTGCTTTCTGGTAACATTGGTACAAACTTAATTTCACAGGTAACGTTCTTGGTAATCAAATAACAGAATACCTATCCACTACTTCATCTACTCTAAAATCTACCTTCTCCACAACCACCCAAGCTCCCACACAGAAAAACCCCCAACCGCCAACTGACATAACTGTTCCCCTTTCCATTTAAACCCCATGCAGGCCACGCCTCCCATGGAATGTTGCTGTCAGTTAACCAGGAGTCTGGGTTAACCCTTCAATAGGTCGGTTGCGAAACAAAAACATAACATAACAGTTTCAAATCCGCCACAGATGTCATATAGAGGAGGGAGAAAGGTTGTTTTCTGCTGCTCCAGAGAAGTGGACACGGAGCAATGGATTCAAGCTACAAGAAAGAAGATTCCACCTAAACATTAGGAAGAACTTGCTGACAGTAAGAGCTGTTCGGCAGTGGAATTTGCTGCCAAGGAGTGTGGTGGAGTCTCCTTCTTTGGAGGTCTTTAAGCAGAGGCTTGACAGGCATATGTCAGGAATGCTTTGATGGTGTTTCCTGCTTGGCAGGGGGTTCGACTGGATGGCCCTTGTGGTCTCTTCCAACTCTAGGGTTCTATGATTCAATGCCTTCTGCGGAAGTGAGTATAACTATTCTACTTCCCCGCTCGCCCCCTCCTCACGGACATCAATCTCTGCCCAGTACCTCTTCAGCTTACCTCCCCCTGGGGGCTACTCTCCTCTTTGCTTTGCCCCCCCCACTCCCCGTTTAACATCCCCAAACAACTTGCCAAAATGGAGTGCTAACCCCACCCCCAAGCCAAGGGGAGCCGCACATCCATATTCATCCGGTTTTTTCACATTTGGAAACATGGACGGCTAGTTGTTGAGAGACTCCACTGTCACGTAGCAGCCTCTTAAATATTGAAACACAAACAGGGAGGAATAGCTTAAGCCCAGGCTTCCAAAAAAAAAAGCAGCTCGATAAGAGTTCCCCAAGTTGCCACAATCTTCTGAAAGGGCACCCTGGGGCTTTGACCAGGCACCTCTCTCCTGAAAAGCTCTCCCTCTGGGTGGGGTCAACAGAAGGCACTGAAGTCATTCAGCAGACTGCAGAGTCTCCTGCCCTGCAACAAGGAGGGCTTCCTCTGTGAACAGTAGCGGACAAGGGTCTCCCTTGAGCCAGGCCTGTCTCTTCTGTACAGTGCTTTCAAAAAAAATAATGTTTAGGGGTACTATAGGAAAATGAGAGTATCCCTAAACATCAATGAGGCCAAACTTAGATTCACAAAATCTTAAGGAGTATGCGTACCTCTGTGTCTCCCCAGAACGAAAACACTGGGGCAGTATATCAATTCAATAAACAAATAAAATAAAACAAAATAAATGTCAGGAAGAAGGGGAGTCTCTGTTGACCCTGGTCCAGATTCATAGAATCATAGAGCTGGAAGAGACCACAAGGGTCATCCAGTCCAACCCCCTGCCTAGCAGGAAACACCATCAAAGCATTCCTGACATATGCCTGTCAAGCCTCTGCTTAAAGACCTCCAAAGAAGGAGACTCCACCACACTTCTTGGCAGCAAATTCCACTGCCGAACAGCTCTTACTGTCAGGAAGTTCTTCCTAATGTTTAGGTGGAATCTTCTTTCTTGTAGTTTGAATCCATTGCTCCGTGTCCGCTTCTCTGGAGCAGCAGAAAACAACCTTTCTCCCTCCTCTATATGACATCCTTTTATATATTTGAACATGGCAATCATATCACCCCTTATCCTTCTCTTCTCCAGGCTAAACATACCCAGCTCCCTAAGCCGTTCCTCATAAGGCATCGTTTCCAGGCCTTTGACCATTTTGGTTGCCCTCTTTTGGACACGTTCCAGCTTGTCAGTATCCTTCTTGAACTGTGGTGCCCAAAACTGGACACAGTACTCCAGGTGAGGTCTGACCAGAGCAGAATACAGTGGTACTATTACTTCCCTAGATCTAGACGCTATACTCCTATTGATGCAGCCCAGAATTGCATTCCCTTGGGAGGTGGTGGATTCTCCTTCCTTGGGGTTTTTAAAACAGGGGTAGGACAGTCATCTGCCAGGGACGCTTTACCTGAGATTCCTGCGTTCCAGGGGGTGGGAATGCAGAGCCTTTCAACTCTACAATTCTATGATTTGAAGAGGCAGAATTTCTTGGTGGCTGTAGCCAGGAACAGTTGGTCATGGAACTGATCAGAGGAGCAGCAAGCTTGGACTTAATTCTGAGCAGCAGCCAGGACCGGGTGTGAGATGTAAGTGATTCTATGAAAAAACCTGAAATGTGCTTGGATGGGTCCAACTGGCCCGGGGCTGCTAGTTTGTCTGTGATGAAAAGCTGGATCCGAGTGCTCTATGGGCTTCTGCACCTGGCCCTGGCGATGAGCCCCGGCTGCCGTCGTCCGGCTCTTCTGAAGGCTGGATGCAGCAGGCTCATTCTCCTCGCCATTTGCACTGCAACCCAGAGGCTGTTTGTGCCGCTTCCTTCTTTTCGAGGCAGCCTGTGGCGCTCTCTGCCAGCCTGATGGTGCCCCTGGCCTGCCATGCCTCAGCTGGCAGCCTGAAAAGTGTCGTCACCTGTGCCCAGTTGTGCAGCTGGCTGCGCCTCCCTGCCTTGCCCAGTCACCTGCCTGCTTCTGATAAAAGAAGAGAAGAACCACCAGGCTCTGGCAAGAGGGCATCACACTGGGAGTCTCAGGGCTTTGCTGAGCATCTCTGGGCATGGGGTCAGGGAATGGGTGTGAGAGGGTATTGTTTATGTTATTTATATGCCGCCTTTCGGTCCAAAAAAGACACCCCAAGCCAACTCGCAACCAGTGCAAATGCAAACATAGCAATGCAAATGCAATCTGATGCAATAAAATATAATTTATGCCAGAGGTGGTTTTAGGGGAGCGGGGCCGGTTCAACTGCACTGAGCACCATGCTGCACTGCAGGGGGCAACCTGACCATGCTGTAGTGGGAGCACCAGAGGCGAGGGGCAACTAAATGTTAGTGTCCCACAAGGTGCTGCTGAAATCTGAGAGCTCAGGGTCTGCCACTGTTTACACATAGCTACAACCCAAGCATATGGGACGCGGGGGGCGCTGTGGGTTAAACCACAGAGCCTAGGGCTTGCCAATCAGAAGGTTGGTGGTTCGAATCCCCGTGACGGGGTGAGCTCCCGTTGCTCGGTCCCTGCTCCTGCCAACCTAGCAGTTCGAAAGCACATCAAAGTGCAAGTAGATAAATAGGTACCGCTTTGGCAGGAAGGTAAACGGCGTTCCCATGCGCTGCTCTGGTTCGCCAGAAGCAGCTTTGTCATGCTGGCCACATGACCCGGAAGCTGTATGCTGGCTCCCTCGGCCAGGAATGCGAGATGAGCACCGCAACCCCAGAGTCGTCCGTGACTGAACCTAACGGTCAGGGGTTCCTTTACCTTTACCTTACAACCCAAGCATAGGATGGTGGCAGTGCTAAACAAGCTATAGCTTAGGGCCCCACTCTATGGGGGGGGCAAATAATTTAAGGGGAAGAAACTGGATGTACATTTCCAAAAATATAAGTTAAAAAACAAATAAAATAAAACCTACCTACAGCAACACTGTTTTGTGTTGTGTAGGCTCCTCCGATATAAGTCAGGGGCCTTGCCTGCTAGCCTGCTCGACCGCGATCGACAGGTAGATCACCAGGGTGCTCCAGATCGATCATGGGATTAAAGAAAGTAACCTCCGGGGTGCTCCTGATTGATCGTGGGATTAAAGAAAGTGGGCAATGAATGCCACCCCCCCTGCCCACAGCTTGTTTACCCTGTGGTGGTGGCAGAGTGGGGGAAGGAGGTAAGGTGGCGGACTGTTGGGTGAGGGGTGTTTTGGATCCCCCCCACCCACAAAAAAGCTGAACAACTCTGGATCACCGCCAGTTTTTTAATACTGGGAGTAGATTGCAGTCTCTTGGGAGGTGGATGTTCCTGATCTAGTGCAACCCCTTGCAATGCAGGAATATGCAGCTGTTCCATACAGAGATCGAACCTGCAACCTTGGCATTTTCACCACCACGCTCTAACTAACTGAACTTTCAAGAGTATTAAAATGCTCTTGCATGTCACCCCAGTCTTGGAGCAATGAGAGGCTCCAGGTAGTTCAGCCGCTTATCGCTGACAGATGGCCATCCAACCTCTGCTTAAAAACCTCCAAGGAAGGAGAGTTCACCACCTCCCAAGGGAGACCGTTCCTCTATTGAACAGCTCTTACTGCCAGAAAGGTTTTCTGTATGTTTAGTTGGAATCTTCTTTCTTGTAACTTGAAGCCATTGAGTCCTCTAGAAAACAAGCTTGCTCCCTCTTCCATGGGACAGCCCTTGAGATATTTGAAGATGGCTCTCATCTCTCCTCTCAGTCTCCTCTTTTCCAGCTAAACATACCCAGCTCCTTCAATCACTCATCACAAGACTTGGTTTCCAGACCCTTATGCATCTTGGTTGCCCTCCTCTGCACACCTTCCAGCTTGTCAATATCCTTCTCCCGGTGTGATCATATCGGAATGAGAGGTCTGGAGAGCAGCAAGACAAGAACGGGCCTTTTCTGTGGTGGCTCCCTGCTTATGGAATGCTCTCCCCAAGGAGGCTTGCCTGGCACCTTCCTTACTTATCCTTAGGCACCAGGTGGAAACTTCCCTCTATAATCAGGACAGGACTTTAGCCTTTAACTATCTGTGGCTTTTTAGAAGTGGGCAGGATGTTTTTGATGTATTTGTTCCACTTGGTTTTAAGGTTTTCAAACAGCTTAGTTCACAAACAACTTGGAACCCGAATGCTGCAAAACTGGAAGTAGATGTTTCAGTTTTCAAACTTTTTTTTACGGAAGCCAAATGTGCTCCATTTTGAGTCCCCCTGTGTTTCCTGTTGCGCTGCTCATTTGCATCCCCCTGTTGTAATTCAAGCCTTCTGTCTCCGATTGCAGTGTTCTACGGTGATATTTGGAGCTTATATTTGGTGCTTTCATTTTTGCTATTTTTGTGTGTTTTGTGTTTTGAGGCTTTTTCAGTTAATTTGTTTTTCTGACTGTGTGGATCCCATTTCAGTTACTGACTGACTGACTGACTGATGGTGTGACTGTGGAAATGGATAAAAGCCGCCCCCCCCCCCAATACAAACAATGACTATCATCGGTGCAGGTGAGAAATTTTTTAAATTTTAATTTTTATCATCTAAAATTCACTTTTATTTATTTTATAGTACAGTACATTGATTATTACTTTCATTTTATGGATCAATGGTCTCGTTAGATAGTAAAATTCATGTTAATTTGCTGTTTTAGGGGTTGTTTTAAAAAGTCTGGAATGGATTAATCCATTTTGCATTCCTTTCTATGGGAAAGCGCGCCTTGGCTTTGGAATGCTTTGGTTTTGGAACGGACTTCTGGAACCGGTTAAGTTTGAGAACCAAGGAACCACTGTATCTCTCTGCCTGTTTGTTTGGTGGAATGTCATTTGGGTTCTCCTGGACAAGATAAAGCGACTAACGAATTCTAATTATCGTCATCATCAGCAGCAGCAGCCTTGCCATGCTTGGAAGTGAAGCAGCGATGGATCTTGCTGCAATGGCCATTGATAGCCAATCAGTACTTTCCCTTTCAACACCTTCTGATAATTGCCCTTAAATCAATTTGTTATAAGTTAGCTGCTCATTCCCCACAAAGGTGAGCAGATCTACCCATCGGTGTCAAGGCACGTTCCCTGGGTGAATTTGGGGGCATCTCATCCCTCCTGCCAACGAGCGATTTCCCTCCCCCTCAACAAAAGCAACTCATAAAGCATATTGGCACGATCTCCTGTGTTTCACCCCCACCAACACCCCCCCCCCTCCCCGCTTGAGCCACTTAATAGGATTCCTGTCCATACGGAATAATCCTGCTGAGCTCTCCGCACGGCCGCCTGGAAAGAGCCTTCATAGCTGCCTCCTTAATTGGTTTCTTTGCTTCATAATATCCAAGAAATAAAAGAGGCGATAATTGATTATCCTTGCTCAAAGAAGTGGCGGCTTCATTTCCAAAAGGCTGCAAGAGGCCCCTTTCTCACCTCTCTCCAACGCTGTGGCTTTGCTTTTCCTGGGTTTGATCACATCGAGTTTGTGTGTGATCACAAGGAGGTGGTGCAGTGAGTCATCGTGTCTGGCCGTTCACCAGGAGATTGGTGGTTTGAGCCCACCCGGGGCAGCTGAGGGCAGGATTCCTGCATTGCAGGCAGTTGGACTGGATGACCCTCGGGGTCCCTTCCAACTCTACAATTCTATGATTCTAGGGTGTTTCAACATGGAACTACATTTTCCAATTGGAGAACAGCCCAATCGGAAGATGCTCGAACTCAGGACGCAAGGGAGAAATGTGCTAAGAGGAAGGCACGCTTGGCAAATCCACACCGTGATCAACTCCCACCCGGAAACCAATGTCCCCACTGTGGAAGGGCGTGTGGATCCAGAATTGGCCTCTACAGTCACTTACAGACTCATTGTTAAAACCATGTTTATGGAAGACAATCTTACTCAGCTATGAGCGATTGCCAAAGAAGACGATATTTCCACCACAGCAATTATGCAAGCACAACCAGGCTTTGCTCCTCCCACCTTTGGGGGGGGGGGTATAAAATGTGTACTTTACCATTCTCACCTTCCTGAAAACATGTTCTCTCCTATGGAAGATTTTATATCAACTGCTCTCCCCACACACCCAAAACCCCTAGGATTTTTTTTTAACAGCTCTTTTAAAAGGGTCCATAGTCTCCCAGTAATTGAGCAGCTGAGAGGAAGGAGAGGACACCATTTTCTGAGGACATCTTTTCCATCAGAAAGTCCTTCCTGACGCTTAGTCAGAATCTCCTTTCCTATAACTTGAAGCCATTGGTTTGGATCCTGATCTCCAGAGCAGGAGAAAACAAGCTGGCTCCATTTCCCGTGTGACTTCCCTTCAGATATTTGGAGATGGAGATCATATCTCCTCTCAGTCTCCTCTCCTGTTGCTGCATCACACTGCTGTGGACTCTGCATTGGGAGTCTCCCTTGCCTTTGTGCCGTGCCAGAAGGTACAATGTTGTCATCCGTGCTATGGAGGATGGGTGGTGGCTAATGAATTGAGGTTGAATCCTGATAAGACCGAAGTACTGTTCTTGGGGGACAGGGGGCGGGCGGGTGTGGAGGACTCCCTGGTCCTGAATGGGGTAACTGTGCCCCTGAAGGACCAGGTGCGCAGCCTGGGAGTCATTTTAGACTCACAGCTGTCCATGGAGGCACAGGTCGACTCTGTGTCCAGGGCAGCTGTCTATCAGCTCCATCTGGTGCACAGGATGAGACCCTCCCTGCCCACGGACTGTCTTGCCAGTGTGGTGCATGCTCTGGTTATCTCCCACTTGGACTACCTCAATGCGCTCTACGTGGGGCTACCTTTGAAGGTGACCTGGAAACCACAACTAATCCAGAATGCGGCAGCTAGACTGGTGACTGGGATCGGCCGCCAAGACCATATAACACCAGTCTTGAAAGAACCTACATTGGCTCCCAGTACGTTTCCAAACACAATTCAAAGTATTGGCCTTGGCCCTGTATACCTGAAGGAGCGTCTCCACCCCCATCGTTCTGCCCAGACACTGAGGTCCAGCTCCGAGGACCTTCTGGCAGTTCCCTCACTGTGAAAAGTGAGGTTGCAGGGAACCAGGCAGAGGGCCTTCTTGGTGGTGGCACCCGCCCTGTGGAATGCCCTCCCACCAGATGTCAAGGGAAAAAACAACTACCAGACTTTTAGAAGACATTTGAAGGCAGCCCTGTTTAGGGAAGCTTTTAAAATCTGAAGGACTATTTTATTTTAATTTGTTGGAAGCTGCCCAGAGTGGCTGGAGAGACCCGGCCAGATGGGCAGGGTAATAATAATAATAATAATAATAATAATAATAATAATAATAATAAATAAATAAAAATAAATTATTGTTATTGTTATTATTGGGATTCAATAAAACCTTCCCTCCCTGTCCTCCTCCCTTTTCAGAATAAATCTGGACTTTTGCCGGCATGGAAATATTGTGAATCTTTTCCTAGGCTCATTGTAACTGCATATCGTTAATTACAAGAATGATGAAAGGGCCTTTAACTAATCATTAAGAAGCAGATCATTTTGTCAATATGTCTCTGAGATAGGGGGGGGGGGAGCAAAACTGCCAAAGACTCTCCTGCGAAGTTTAACGAGCCGTGATGAGATTTGAGATCAATCTGCTTTTCAGAGGAGCAGATGCCAAGCATGAACTTGCTGTCCTTCTTCCAGAAGCCCAAAGGCAAAGATTGATTGAGTTTTATTTGTAATAAGACTAATAATCAGGAATGGACGTTTGATGCTAGGGAAAAAAATGGAGTGGAAAATGGCAATTGACTCTCATATGCTTTTATTGGAAAGGGATTCTTGAGTTTTGGTTCCTGCATTGCAGAGGGTTGGACTAGAGGACCTTTTGGGGCCCTTTCTAATGCTACAATTCTATGATCCTATGCAATCCTGTCATATATATGTTCTGTTTTACAATTTAGAATATTCATTCAAACAACCTTAAAATGTCAATGACTTCCCTTCTTCTCTTCCCATGGTTCATTTTGCATATCATAAATCCCTGCATATTTTACATAAGCGAAACCATTCAGTATTCCATTATTACATCCATCAAAACTTGTTTACACCGTTGAATTTATCTTAATGCTACCAATGCTTTCAAGTGTACACAATTCCCCCCCCCCCTATATTCACTAAACATTTTCCCATCTTCTTTCTTCTTTCTTCCTGTTCTCCTATTCTCTATGTTAGGTCCGTAGGCTATGCATATTCAGTTTAAGTTGCCATTCTTCTTTATTTGGGACTTTGCTTGTTTTCCATTTTTGGGCAAACAAAACATGGGCCGCAGAAGTGGCATACAGAAATAACCGTTTTTGATGGCTGGGGATTTTTGTCTGAATTATCCCCAACAAAAAGGACTCTGGTTGTTTGTTTGTTTGTTTTGAAAAGTACTTTAAAACATTTTTTTCAATTCATTGTGGGTTATTTCCCAATACTCTTTTACCTTTTTACAGGCCCACAACATACAAAAGAATGTTCCCTCCACTTCATTGCTTCTCCAGCACTTATCTGATCCAGTCTTATGCATCTTAGCAAGCCTACAAGGTTAAATACCACCTGTAAATCATTTTCAAGTAGTTCTCCTTCAATCCTAAGCAAGTCTCTCATTTTCTATTTCCTCACTTTACCATTATGATTTCTGAAGGTTCAAAGCTGGTTACAATATATATAAAATAAGTTGCCTCTGAAGCAAAGGGGCATTCAGACATGGGGATTCCTGCCTTGTTGTTGTTGTTTAGTCGTTTAGTTGTGTCCGACTCTTCGTGACCCCATGGACCATAGCACGCCAGGCACTCCTGTCTTGCACTGCCTCCCGTAGTTTGGTCAAACTCATGTTGGTAGCTTCGAGAACACTGTCCAACCATCTTGTCCTCTGTCGTCCCCTTCTCCTTGTGCCCTCCATCTTTCCCAACATCAGGGTCTTTTCCAAGGATTCTTCTCTTCTCATGAGGTGGCCAAAGTATTGGAGCCTCAGCTTCAGGATCTGTCCTTCAAGGGAGCACTCAGGGCTGATTTCCTTCAGAATGGATAGGTTTGATCTTCTTGCGGTCCATGGGACTCTCAAGAGTCTCCTCCAGCACCATAATTCAAAAGCATCAATTCTTCGGCGACCAGCCTTCTTTATGGTCCAGCTCTCACTTCCATACATCACTACTGGGAAAACCATAGCTTTAACTATACGGACCTTTGTAGGCAAGGTGATGTCTCTGCTTTTTAAGATGCTGTCTAGGTTTGTCATTGCTTTTCTCCCAAGAAGCAGGCGTCTTTTAATTTCATGACTGCTGTCACCATCTGCAGTGATCAAGGAGCCTAAGAAAGTAAAATCTCTCTTGCCTCCATTTCTTCCCCTTCTATTTGCCAGGAGGTGATGGGTCCTGCCTTAGCTTTCCCTCATTACAATGCTAGGGCTTCTGGCTTCTGTCGCACTTTCCAATGCTCCTTTTACACTGCTTTACCTGTTGCATTATGGAATTGTGCCTTTTTTGCTCAATATACCACCAGACCACGCAGAAATTCGTTCACACCGTTGAGCTTGGTTCAAACCCACAGCAGACATCTTGGGACTTGTCACAACCCTCTGTATGCAGGCAGGCTCCTGTTCCCCCGGAAGACCACCTCAAATTTCATTGCATTGTGTGATCCAGGAAAATGATGGGGAAATTACAGCACAAACTCTGGCAATATTCTGCGTGAACAGGGTTGCAAATGATCCCCCCCCCTTTTTCCCCTGGAAGCAATTAAAGTAGGAAGGAGCACTAAATGCCTGCGAGATCCCCCTGGATCTGCAGAAGCAGCTTTTACGTTGAGTGTAAGATCACATAAAATGTGGAAATTATCAGGTAAGGAAACGTCAGGAAAATCGAAGGAAGGGCTGAAAGCAGCTGAAAGGAGGGCAAGCCAACCCTCCCTTGCCACATAACTGGGAAGGCACTTTGGGAAGGCAGACTCCACAAAATCCTCTTTCCGTTTGGGAGAGGGGTTTGCATGACAAAATCCAGGATCACATCTAGACTCTCCCCCCCCCCAGTTTGTTTTTTCTCTTGATGAAACTGGGGGAATGTTGTGGGTAACAGGAGAGGATATATTGATTTAAATTATCCTTCCTAACTCGCGCTAACAAGTTTCTTCATACAGCAGAGTGCACCCCCCCCTTTTACACAGCAGAAAGCTGGTTGCAGACTCACGTGAGTCTCTTAAGACAATGGGTAGGCAAACTAAGGCCTGGGGGCCGGATCCAGCCCAATCGCCTTCTAAATCTGGCCCACAGACGGTCCGGGAATCAGTGTGTTTTTACATGAGTAGAATGTGTCCTTTTATTTAAAATGGATCTCTGGGTTATTTGTGGGGCATAGGAATCCATTCATATTTTCCCCAAAAAAATATAGTCCGGCCCCCCACATGGTCTGAGGGATGGTGGACCGGCCCCCTGATGAAAAAGTTTGCTGGCCCCTGCTTAAGACAATAAGCAATTCAACCTGGCTTGCCCAGATTGAGATGTTCCTGGTAAGACCCCTTGAATCCCTCCTAAAAGAATAAAGACACAGCCGTCTTATTCATAAGTAACAAAAAGAAAGTTTACCCACGGTCAGGCAGAGCACAGTGTGATCCCTGAAGGCAGGCTTTAGGCTTAAAAATTCACAAATACATAGAAATAGATTTATCCCATATGGGAGATAACCCAGGGAGTGCGAGATGAGAGCCAGCAGTGCAGTCCAGGAGAAGCAGGAAGCAGAAAAAGGACAAAAAAGAAGAAAGGAGGTAGCTATGTGACTTGGCCTTTTACCAGGTGTGGAAAGGGTCACACCCATCCCCTGGTCACCTGCAAAGGAAGGATCATAGAATCATAGAATAATAGAGTTGGAAGAGATCACAAGGGCCATCTAGTCCAACCCCCTGCCAAGCAGGAAACACCATCAAAGCATTCTTGACATATGCCTGTCAAGCCTCTGCTTAAAGACCTCCAAAGAAGGAGACTCCACCACACTCCTTGGCAGCAAATTCCACTGTTGAACAGCTCTTACTGTCAGGAAGTTCTTCCTAATGTTTAGGTGGAATCTTCTTACTTGAAGTTTGAATCCATTGCTCCGTGTCCACTTCTCTGGAGCAGCAGAAAACAATATATTTGAACATGGCTATCATATCACCCCTTAACCTTCTCTTCTCCAGGCTAAACATACCCAGCTCCCTAAGCCGTTCCTCATAAGGCATCGTTTCCAGGCCTTTGACCATTTTGGTTGCCCTCTTCTGGACACGTTCCAGCTTGTCAGTATCCTTCTTGAACTGTGGTGCCCAGAACTGGACACAGTACTCCAGGTGAGGTCTGACCAGAGCAGAATACAGAAGGATCCTCCAGCCAGGGGTAACAGGAAGTTCGACTGGCTGGACCAACATCCCCTGCATGTCCGCTCTAGCCAAACAGGGAATGTTGTACTTGTCTGCTCCAGTGGATTACATCCCACAGAAACTGTGACAAACGACAGAACTCCCAGCATGCTCCAGGGTGGGATGGCCCCCTTCCTCTCACCCGCACAGAGAATTTGCTGTAAAAGCACCGCTCTAGAGCTCAATGGGACCTACAGCCCAATCCTAGGAATGTTTTCATAGCTGCACATCCTGCTGAGTTCAAAGGGATTTGCAGTCCAGTCCCACTTAGGGATGCTTCCCTCTATTTTACAGCCCCCTGCAAAGTCTCCCTCCCACTGCTGCCTCTTCCTGCCCACCCCCCACCCCCAGCACTTCCTTCCTTCCTTCCTTCCTTCCTTCCTTCCTTCCTTCCTTCCTTCCTTCCTTCCTTCCTTCCTAGCTCTGCTGCATAGCCTGTGCCTCCTAGTCAGGTGGTCAGTCAGGGTGGGGGGAAGCAGGTGAGCTCTGGGACCCTGATCTGCCCCCCCCCCCCCAGAAAAACCTGCCACTGAAGCAGCTGCCTCACTGGCCTCATGGCAGAGTTGGCTCCGGTTCGCAGGCATTGAAAGGGAGCAACACTTTCAATTAATTAAATTATTGATGGTTGTGGGAACTTAGAGCTGGATAGAAGGAAAATCCGCACTCCGGCAGGAGAGGGGGGGGTGTTATTTGTTGTTGCTATAAGGCAATTCTGTTTAAGCTTGAAAAGTTTGTATAAAATTGGGCACCTCCTTCATTCTCTGCCGAGCTGCAAGAATCTTGGTGGATCCAGGCAACAAACAGGTTCTGTGTTCCTTTGAGAAGCAAGACGCAGCACAGACTGTTGTGGCTTTAAGAACTATGGGGGGTGCACTTATTTGCACCTAAGTTAGGATGGGGGGAAGTCCCAGCAGGGGCATCTCAAGGGGCTTCTTCCCCACAGCAGGGCAGCACCAGAGTCCGAGGCAGCTCTCCCCACCTGCCTTCAGCCAGCCAGCCTGCCCAAGGTGGATCTGCCCTTTTCCTCAGCTGGCCCAAACCTTTGGCCAAAGACCCCAAATGTTTCCTGGTCACAGCTTAGGGCAAGCGGGGAGGACATTTCTCTCGGATTGCCAAGGTCTCTCAATGGCCCTGTATTGTTTCTCAGTGCCCTGGGACAGGCTAGCCCTCTTCAGCCACTATTTCTCCCTTCATCTCACAAATTATCAAAACCCTACCATTGAAAAAGGAAGTGGAGCAAGCTTTTGGTCCATCCAAGTTTTGGCGTCTGCATGTCCCACCAGCCTGACAGCGATGTTCTGCAGGCCCCACCCCCACCCCTTCTCTGCCTTTCTCTCATTCTTTTTGTCTTGAGGTGCGGCTACCCTAACGGGAAATGTCAAGGCCATTTGGCGCTGAGCTTTCAAACACTATTATTCCGTGCCAGAAGCAAATGGCTCTCCTAATCAGGCTCCCGCGAGCGCCTGACTCTGGGATCACAGCAACATTTGCTGGGCGCCCTAAACGGAGGCTATTTTTAGTCCCCGGGAGCCAGAGCACCAATAAGCAATAATGACAAACAACCTTTTGGATGAGAACCCTGGGAGCAGAAAGAAGACTGGGATGTGCCATCACCTGACTTTCATTGTGGCAAGATTTCTTTGTACCTTACAACTCCAGATCTGCATCCCTCTCCAGAGGGGCAGAGAAAGGCAGGCTCACTTGTAGCAGGGGGGGCCTGGGAGATGTTAGCATTTATTACCTTCAGCTGCCTACCTCTTCAGACTGACTAGTTTCTGTGACTCATGGTCATTTAGGAGATGAGGATCGTATCTCTTGTGGTTGTCCAAAGGGCAAACCTCTAACTTTGGCAGATCAGCCAAGCTTCTGGGATGGGGGAAATCTTGAGGAGAGGCAGGTCATCATTTCACCTCTAGGTCCCAGTCTCTGTCCTGGTCCACAGGCAGGTCAGACATCATTCCACAACACCTGACCAGCTTTTCTCTACAGGAAACTTTCAGTCGAGGAGGAGGTTGCATCTAGAGAAGTCTAGTGTCCAGGTGTCATGGGAAAGTTGGAAGCAGAAAGATGGGGGGGCACCAGCTGGGGAACCAGCAAGAAGGCTCAGAGTCTGGTGAGTGGTGGTGGGATGACAATGGGTGGTCAGAGAGAGGAGAGAGAGCAAACTGGGCAGAGGAGGAGAATAGGTAACAGGGCTTAGTGAACTGGGAGAGTCTGTGGCAGAGAGAAGTCCAGAATCGGAAGCAGGAGAAGAGGGAGGCCAAGAGGCAGAGATGAGTCAAGCTGGTGAAGAAGCCAGGGTTTATCTCTCTCCTGCTGTGACAAGCTCCCTTCACTCAATCTCCTAGGATCAGAAGAGGTAAGAAATGGAAGGAGCAAAGAAAGGCACACCGGTGTAGTCTCAGATTGCTTGGGAAGGTCCCCGGAGAGAAAGAGACTTAGGCAGCTGTGGGAAAGCAGGGACCTTCAATCTCCACAACTGTCTCATATGGGCAAGGTCTACTGAGAAGAATTGCTGTGCTCATTAGACCTGGCCCTCTTGAGCTGACCTTCTGTAAAGGTGGTCTCCCCTTCGCATTAACACCCCGGCACAGTCAGCTTGATATTTACAGTCTTTATTACATATATACAAGAAACAGCTACAGTTCAGGATTATGCGTCTGAACCCATTGAGTCAGATTCGGGGAGTGGCTTCCTTCGATTCCCGCGCCAACAAAGTAGGTGGGGGAATTGCGTGAGACGTCTTTGACCCTTACGTTTCATTTCCCTTCTTGTCTGAGCTGATTTGAAAGCCCCCTCCCTTCCAGAGTCTGAGCTCCCTTTCCGGACCTCTGGGCGGTTCAAGGGCTCTGCAGCATCCCTGAGCCCTTCCTCCTCATGGCTAAATCTCCGCCCTCTCTTCCGCTTCCTCTGTCTCTGGGCGGTTGATGGGCTCCGCCTCTTCTGTCACTTGCTCCTCCGAATTCTCCCTGACACCTTGTTTCTTCTAATAAAGAGTTAAACTCACTTTCTCTGTGTTATTTATTGCTGGCCAGGTCCTCACACCAGATGAAGGGAAGGCAACCAAGATGATTATGATTCTGGGAAGCAGGCCTTATGAGGAATGGTTGAGGGAAATGGGTACATTTAGCCTGGAAAAGAGGAGACTGAGAGGAGATATGATAGCTTTCTTCAAATATCTGAAGGGCTATCACATGAACGGTGGAGCAAGCTTGTTTTCTGCTGCTCTGGAGGGTGGGACCTGAATCAATGGTCTCAAGTTAAAAGAAAAGAGATTCTGACTCAACACCAAGAAGATGTTTCTGATGCTGAGAGCTGTTCAACAATGGAATGGACTTCCTTGGAAAGTGGTGGACTCTCCTTCCCTGGAGGAGTTTAAGCAGAGGTTGGAAGGCCACCCATCAGGGATTCCTCAGCTGGGATTCCTCATTGCAGGGGGTTGGACTAGATGACCCTGTAGGCCCCTTATAACTCTCCAATTCTATGATAAATCTCTCTCTCCATTTCTCACTCTCCTCTCCACCCTTCCCAAAAGATCCTTGCTGAATACGGAATCAGAGGAGTGTCGTTTTCCTTAAGTGAATCACTCCATGATTAAAGCCAATGTTGCAACAGGATCACGGCTCACTTCACGCTTGAGTTGATCAGATGCTTTTAATATCAGGCCCTGCAGAATTAACGGGATGGAGATAACCGAGAGAGGGAAGGTGGCTGCTGTGTTCTCTATGGCTCGGCTAAAATTTAACATCCTCTATTTGCAGAAATGCCACACGCTAAAACCTCCCGAGAAATGCCCCATCCCCAACTAATAAGAGCAGCCTTTCTTTGCTGGGTGACTTGGAATTGCTTCCTACGTGCTCCTCTTCTGAATTTCTCCCCGGATGCTGGGATTTCAAATTACCTGCTCTTGCTTCCGAAGTGGAACCGCTCTATTAGGCATCCCCCGCCGCTCTGGTTTTTTATTTCCAAATTCTGTACCTAGGAGTGCACCATGTCCCATTTGTTGCCTCTCTCATTTCCTTCACGCCTTTTCCTCCCTTTGCGCCACCGCTCTGCACACTTCCACATCAGTAAAAACACGAACAAACAAATCAACCAAACCTGATGCGATTGCAGGGGCATCAAGATTCGCTCTTGTGTTTCATCATCAAAGTTTGTGTGTTATTTTTCGCATCCGTAACATGGAGCGGGGAGGGAGGAAACTTAATGTGATTGTAAGGATAGGATCAAGATTCCTTCCGTGCAGCTTTTTGCTCTCTAACGTGCGGGAATGTTGTAGATAGTAGGAGAGGATATATTGATTATATATTATCCTTCCTCACTCACGCTAGTGAGCTGGTAGCAAAGTACATTCCTCTGTATATGGCAGGAAGCTAATTGGTAGATTCGTTTAACTCTCTTGAGTTAAGCAATTCAATCTGGCTTTTCCAGATTGGGTTTGATCCTGGTACATTTCCCTTTTATCCCTCTTAAAACGAATAAAGACACAACAGTCTTCTATTAACAGTAATGAGAAGTTTACTGACATTCAGTTCACAGTAGGTTCCCTGACGGCAGACTTTAGCTTGTAGTTACAGAAGAGAGTTTGGGTTCATCCCATATGGGGATTGAGCCCACATCCTGCTGGCTGAGATCCAGCAGACAGCAAAAGACATCAAGAGAGCTTGGCATCAAAGAGGAAGATGGCTGAGTGACCAGCCCTTTGATGGGGTCTGCCAGGGTCACACCCACCTACCTGGTCACATGCAGGGGGAGGATGCTCCAGACAGGTGTGGCAGGAAGTCCTCCTGGCTGCAGGAACATCCCCCTGCGAGTCCACTCTGGGCAAACAGGAAGAGTTGTACTTGACTGCTTATGTTACATCCCACATAACCAACATGCAGTTATCCATGTCTTGAATGGGGAAAGTTTGTGATTTACTTACGAGACCACTGCAAGCAAGTTAAAGCATGGGCAGGATCTAAACCACACTTGTAAAGTAACAGAAAGTATGGATAGTTTGGAAGGATTAAAATTTGGATAAGCACTGATATGCAGTTGTAAATATTATCATCAGGACCCCTGGAAGGAATGGGGGGAAGTCAGAAGAATCAGAGTCATCTCGATATTTGGACTGAATTATTGTTTGTAATACATTTGTACTATTTAAAATCACACACACACACACACACACACACACACACACACACACACACACATATATATATATATATATATATATATATATATATATATATATACCGTGTTTCTCCTAAAATAAGACGTGCCTCTAAAATAAGCCATGGCACGATCTTTTAAAGGCAAAAAAATATAAGACATCCCCCCAAAATAAGACATGTTGGGGGTACCGGTACCTACCCGACCCAGCGGGAGCCGGCAAACACAGCAGCGCGCGCCGCGCCGAGCCCCAGCCCAGCGGGAGCCCCAGCACAGCGACGCGCCGAGCTCCGACTGAACGGGCCCCAGGACCCGGCAGCGGGTGGTGCGCGAAGCTGCAGCAGCCGGCAGGAGCCGGCAGCAGCCCCAGCCGCACCGCGCCGCACCGCATCAAGCCCCGGGACCCAGCAGTGGGCTCAGCGGGCGGCGCGCGAAGACGCAGCAGCCGGCAGGAGCCGGCAGCAGCCCCAGCAACGCCGCGCCGCACCGCGTCAAGCCCCGGGACCCAGCAGTGGGCTCAGCGGGCGGCGCGCGAAGACGCAGAAGCCGGCAGGAGCCGGCAGCAGCCCCAGCAACGCCGCGCCGCACCGCGTCAAGCCCCGGGACCCAGCAGTGGGCTCAGCGGGCGGCGCGCGAAGACGCAGCAGCCGGCAGCAGCCCCAGCCCCAGCCCCAGCCGCGCCGCGCCGCGTCAAGCCCAGGGACCCAGCAGTGGGCTCAGCGGGCGGCGCGCGAAGCCACAGCAGCCGGCAGCAGCCGGCAGCAGCCGGCAGCAGCCCCAGCCGCACCGCGCCGCACCGCGTCAAGCCCAGGGACCCAGCAGTGGGCTCAGCGGGCGGCGCAAGAAAGCCCCGTACCATAGTTAAGGTAACAATGCTGTACCATGCTTAATTAAAAAATAATACATCCCCCGAAAATAAGCCGCGATGTGGTTTTTTATAGGAAAAATGAATATAAGACGTGTCTTATTTTAGGAGAAACACGGTATATATATATTAAAAGGGGGGTAAAGTGAGGTTTTTTTGCGGCCATTTGTTTGAAAAAGCCAATAGTTGGGAGCCTTAGACCACCTCAATCAACTTGAATTTCCATTCCCATGTACTGTTTGGGAACAGGGTCGAATCTGGCTGGGTGTGGATCTGGTCCTTTAAGATGCCTCCTCATGAACCCCCCCCCTCTCCAGTAGTGTAGGAAGAGGGTGCGGGGTGTGTGGTCTGCCCCAAGTGTCATTACTGAGGGGGGTGACAAAATGGCAGCGCCCGGGCTGCTTCCTGGTCGGGGGCAGGGAGCCGTGGTGCTTTGCCAGCGGCCTCCCCTTTCCCCTGATGGCTCCGGGAAGGCTTGTTAACTTTTCTTGATTTTACTGCTGTGGTTTTTTGTTTGTTTTTTGTTTTGGTAAACCACTTTGCAGGTTGCTTTTTTAAACAAATTTTATTAAATAAGTAAACAATCAATATAAATAAAACAACACAAGCCAAAACACAATCCATCCTGTAGATTTAAGTATCTGTCCTCAGTTGCTAACTTGTTATTAGAGGCCCAGAATCCACATTCCTTTGTAAAAGAATATGAAATGAAGTCAAACGCAAAAAAAATCAATGTGGGGGTGCGTGTGACAAGAATTTTCCCACCCCGGGTACCACCTGACCTTGCTACGCCACTGCCCCTCTCTTGCCAAGAAAAATCTCCCTCTCTCTCGGCCCCCTTCCCAGCCTTTCCTCTCCTTCCTCACAGGGGGTGGGCCGCCCGACAATTCCCAGCCTGTCTCTGTTCATTAGCGGGACGTGTTCGGTGGCAGAAGCCATCCAAGGGGGACCCGTCTGTCCCCTCCCTTGTAAATGGAGGAGACACGCCGAGTGACGGAGTAACAAGACTCTGGGGAAAAGGAGGCGCAGCTCGGAAGTGCCTTCCCCTCCCCTCCAGCTCTCTCTTTCACGCAAACACGAGTCTCACTAATTAAGCCAACAGCAATTAACCCTTCCTGCCTTTTGCAAATGATTTGGGGACTGGAGGAGAGCGGAAATCCCAGCCGTCCTCCGCCTCCTTTCTCCTCCTCCTCTTTCTTTCTTCACCTCCTCCTCACAGTGGCCAGATGCAACAAGGGGAAACATGAAAGCAGGATTCAAACGCAGGACTCCCCTACTCAGTGTTCTCACTGTAGGCTTTTGAGAGTTATTATTTCATAAGATCTATACACTGCTTAACTGTAAAAAAAGAAAAGAAGAGAAAAAGCCCATTCAAAGCAGTTTACAGAAAAAAATAAAATAGTAGAATTGCCTGTAAGAATTTTTTTAAAAAACAAAAGCAAAATAGCAGGTGCTGGAAAATGTACAGTGAAGGTTGCTGCTCAATACCAAAAGGCAGGGAGTTCCACAGTGAGGTGCTGGCTCATGAAAAGAATGAATTCTGAACAATGCAGAACAGGTTTGATGGGGCACCTGCACCAGGGCCAGTTCTGCTGAGCATGGGCACATTGGGGGAAAGGCCACATGTAGCAGCCCCCCCAAGTGGCAAAGAGGAAGGGGACCATAACTTCCATCATAGAGTTTCAGTATGCTGAGGACAACGTAGTCTGCGCACGCTCAGAGGATGACCTCCTAAATATCTTTGCAGAAGCTTACGAAAAGCTTATGAAAAGCTTACGAAAAGCACGACTTTCTCCCAATTGAAGTGCAGAGTGTTTGAGGACCGGGATATTCGCAGGGAAACCAAAATGCTTGTTTACAAAGCTATGGTACTACCAACCTTACTATATGCTTGTGAAACATGGACCACTTATAAACGCCATCTCCAACTCCTCGAAAGATTCCATCAACGGTGTCTCCAAAAAAAATTACACATCAGTTGGGAAGACAGGCTGTACTGGAAGAAGCAAAGATCACCAGTGTTGAAGCAATGATTCTTCAACATCAACTTCCTTAGACTGGTCATGTTGTGTGGATGCCTGATGATCATCTTCCAAAGCAACTACTCTATTCTGAACTTAAAAATGGAAAGCGTAATGCTGGTGGTCAACAAAAGAGATTTAAAGACTCTCTCAAGGCAAATATTTAAAAATGTAGTATAAACCCTGACAACTGGGAAACACTGGCCTGCGAGCGCTCCAGTTGGAGAACAGCCTTTGCCAAAGAAGAAGCATCAGCTTCTCCCCCCTTGTTTTTGAAGCTATGAAACTTCCTTTGCCTTTTTAGGCTTCCAGCTCACGGAGCTCAGTTTACACACCAGATCACTGAAATTATCCCTGTATGGAAAACTCATGAAGATTTAAAGATGCAGTAAAGCCAACAGTCTTACCCTGTTAAATGGCGCAATAGCAACCAAGCTGCTTACTATAAAAAGGCAGGGAAGGAGGCGCGAAGGGAAAACCAAGGCAGGCGTCTCTTCAAAGCTAAGGAGCCCCTGTTTGCTGCACCTTTGCAGAAGCAGGGTGGGCTCTGTCCTCCTACTCACCGACACCACGCCAGCCCCCCTCAATGCTCATGATCCAATGAAGGGGCGCGCTATGCAGCAGCCTCAGCTTCTTCTGGGCTCCATCAACTCATCCTCAGTACCACCTGCCATATCAAAAGCATTTTTTCAGACCCACTAGGAGGAAGATAACACATGCAAATGTGTATATCAGGAGAAATTTACTCTAAATTTCACTCTAAAATTCTTGAGGACCCAAAATTGCATGGGAAAGACCAAAAAAAGGGGGAGGGGAGAAAAACATTTGAAAAACACCACCTTTTTGGTTTGGGACACACAAAGAAAATGAGAACACCCAAAGACATGGGAATAATGCGTTTAATAGGGAAGTGCACTGATACAACTACACACACACAAACACACACACCTTGATTGTAAAAAACAACAACAACCTTGAAGCAATTTCCAGCAATGTTACACATTAACATTGTTGATGGGAAATTAAAAACGGGTATTAAAAATGTGCAACATTTGAGGACGAACTTTCTGAGGGTAAGAGCTGCTTGAGCAGCTTGGAGGCAGCAATGCTTTTAAATGCCAGTTGCTGGAAACCCCAGGAGGGGAGACGGTCCTCAGGATCAGGCCCTGCTTGAGGTTTCCCACAGGCTACAGTGAGAAGAGGATGCTGGACTCGATGGGCCATGGGCCTCATCCAGCAGGCTCTTCTTGTGTCCTTAGGACAGGGAACAAACTCCTTCGGAAGGTGGTGGAGTCTCATTCCCTGGAGGTTTTTAAGCAGAGGTGGGATGGCTCCCCGCCAGGGATTCTTCAGCCGTGATTCCTGGGGGTTGCGCTGGATGACCCTTGGGGTCCCTCCCAACTCTGCAATTATATGAAAAGGTCCCACCCTTCTCAGAGCTGTGTGTTGAGTCCACATGTGTGGTGGACACCTTTGCGCGTTCAGGCATGCACCTCACAATGTGCTGCAACTCACTTCAAGATGGCTTTTGTTAGGATTCATGCATTTCTGAGCATTGCAGTAGATTGGGGTACCTTCAAACTTTACAATTGTATGTTTTGAAAACTTCCAGCCTGGGTTCAGACTCCTCCGTGCGAAGTGATTCGTGAAGCTGAATTGACTCGCGGTGTTTGGGTTTCATCTAATTTCTTCCCGAACAGGAAGGACACCAGCCCAGCTAGAGGAGCAAAGTCACCTGGAGGCAGGTGGCACAGAGGGCGGGAAGAAACCTTCTTCTCCGCTTGCCGTGTGACAGGGCCATTAAATAATGTAAACCTGAGAGAGAGGCTGCATTATCAACTGTGCCCAAGTTCTGGTGGGCCTGGGGAATTGCGTTCACCTTTGCACGGAGCAGAAGATGCCCTGAAAAGTAATGAAAGTTTGTGCAGAGGCAAAGCAATTGGATTGTGTCGATGGCTGCGCAGCCGAATCTCCGGAGAGTTCTAGGTCATAAAGCTGCTCGCCCAGGAAAGGGATTGCAGGGCTTGTGATAAAATCATTTAAGTCATTGGCAGAGGCTGTTAGAGGCAGCAGACTTTTCTGATTCATTATTGCCATTAGAGCGCCAGGCAGATTCGTGTCAAAAATAGAAATGTCTCCTGTTCATGAAGCTCAGGGCAGAACCCGAGGTTCATGGAGGAGAGGAGGAGAATCGGTCGGAGAAAGTGTTGACTCAATTACCCCTTTTCCTGTTGCTCAGTCTGGGGACTGCTCAGCGCCTGAGAAGAGCCGGCTGGATCCAGCCAGGGGCCCATCTAGCCCAACACCCTGCTCTCACAGACGCCAACCAGATGTCCTTGTGGGAAACCCGCAAGGAGGATTCGATCACAAGAGCAAAGTAGCCCTCCAGCGATGGGGATTCAGAAGCATCACTGCCTCCCACTTTGAAAGCAGAGAAAAGCCACTGACTGCCCTCTCCTCCTCCATGAATTTGTCCAGTCCTCTTTTAAAGCCGTCCAGATTGGTGGCCATCACTATCTCCTGTGGAAGTGAGTTCCACAGTTTAACTAGGCACCGTGTGAAGAAGAACTTCTGTCCTGAATCTTCCAGTATTCCGCTTCACTATACGTTCATGAGTTCTCAAGTTAGAAGAGAAGGAGGAAAACTTTTCTCTTCTTTTCAAACTGTGCGTCATTTTATAAATTTCCATCACGTCACCTGTTGCTTGCCTTTTCTCCAAACCGAAAAGGCCCAACCTTTCTTCAGAGGGGAGTTAAGGCGGGAGACTGGCTTGCCTTAACAGAAGGTGTTTAAGCAGAGGTTTGACAGCTGCCCCACAGACTTGCTGTACTTTTAGCCGGCACTGTGATCTGAGTTAATTTCTAGATTGCCATATTTTGAAGAGCAAAAAAGAGGACACATTTGCCGGCACCTGGGGCAAAAAGGAGAGGGGGTGCGGAAGTGGGCATATTCCACAGTGTCCCTTCAAAATATATACAGAAACAAGGACCTGGTTCTGGACACTGAGGTCCAGCGCCGAGGGGCCTTCTGGCGGTTCCCTCGCTATGAGAAGCCAAGTTACAGGGAACCAGGCAGAGGGCCTTCTCGGTAGTGGCACCCGCCCTGTGGAATGCCCTCCCACCAGAGGTCAAAGAGAACAACAATTACCAGACCTTTAGAAGGCATCTCAAGGCAACCCTGTTTAGGGAAGCTTTTAATGTTTGATGGATTTCTGTAATTTAATATTTTGTTGGAAGCCACCCAGAGTGGCTGGGGGAAACCGGCCAGATGAGCGGGGTATAAATAATTTATTATTATTATTAATTATTATTTATTATTATTATTATTATTATTATTATTATTATTATTCTGCATCATGCAAAACTCACACAGTATGTATATGTTTTGCTCTTGGTTGTCTAGCACTGCATAGGCAACATGAAAAGTAGCCCGTTCCCACACCCACAGACATTTTGTAAACTCCCCGATAGAAATTTTACTCCTGAAAAACAGGACACATCCTCGAAAAAGAGGACATATGGCAAGCCTACTGGGTCGACGTGATTCAAACTGGATCTTGATGCCATCGCAAATGAAAGTGCACCAAGATGACTGCAAGCAGTCCATATCTGTGACTTGAGAAATGCCAAATGCAGAGGAACGCAAATTGCACCAGCCGCGATTCCAGCATTAATCTGAGAAATTCCGGGTCTTTGAGTGGAACGCAGGGTGGAGCTGAGTCAAGCAGTTTGCTGGAGCCTTGGCCAAGTCCTTGAAATGCCTTACCAAGAAACTTTATCGCGTTACATCTTTGAAAAAAGAAGAAGTGCAGAGATGCTCCATATGAATGAGCCCAGCTAGCCTCCTGGAATTGTTTGCTTCCTTCTATACATTTCAGATGTTTCAAAATGAGATTTCCCAGGGCCTCTCGCCTCCCCTGCAGCACCTGAGCCATTTCCCAGTTGGCGCAGAAATGAACTTAAACCATCTCCTGACACCCTGGGGGATTTTCGCTGGGCTCAGCGGAGGAGGCCAGCCGGCTTCTCCAGGCAAAGGGCAACCATTAGTGGAGCAGAAAGGTTTCTGGCGGCTGCAAATCCTCCAGGACTTCTAACCTGCCCCCGAACCTATTGGCTGCAGTGCTGAGTTCCTCCTGCTTTTTGGACCCCTGACATCTCAAGTTCCTGGCAGCCATTTGCAGGCTCATATTTTTAGCCTGTGTCTCGGAAGACATTGTTCATCTCTCTCTCTCCCTCTCCACACCCTGTTCTTCCCTCCTTCCTTCCCTGCTTTTTCTTTCTTTCCTTTTTTGCAAGGTCTATCCTGCAGGAAGGAAAAGGGAGAAAATGGATGTGAGGTTACCAGCTGCTCAGAAGGAGGAAAACAGGGGCTTTGGTTATTAAGAGGCAACCTCTTCAATTTGCATTTGTTTCGTCTCGCCCGGGACAAACGGAAGGAGGATTTACATGCCTTCGATTGGAGGCAAAGCAGTTGGTTATTACCTGACAGAACGTGATGTGTCTGCTCTATTGCACTGACTCTTGAGGTGGAAGAAAATAAAATAAAAAATGAAAATAACCAGCTCACAATCCCCAGCCTGCCACTTCTGCTGGAAGCAACAGAATCTGACTTCTTCCTAATGCCAGAACATTTCTCATCTGGCTCAGCCGCCACGGCTTCAACCAGCCCAATTATTGCTTTAACTGCCGGCAGATTAAAGGAGAAAGAGAAACCCATCACTTCCTCCTTTATTTTGACAGCCCAGAGATGCTTTCGGGTCTCCTCTGCCTTGAGGACAAATGCCCTTCCCAGGAGCAGCTTAAAACAAGAAAGAAAGAAAGAAAGAAAGAAAGAAAGAAAGAAAGAAAGAAAGAAAGAAAGAAAGAAATGACACTCGCTTCAATAACGCACAAGAAGAAAGACAGAAATGAAACAATACCGCTGAATTAAGATTAAGATTGAAGATATGCACAAAATGCAAATTTGGGTCATTTCATTCACAATCCCAGAAAAGAATGTATTATTATTGGGAGTGGGGGTAGTAACACTCTATCCTGGATTTTAATTCTTTTCTTTTATTACATGTAGCAATGTAAATGTTTGAGTGTTATGGAAATGAACAATGATTTGCCTGTTTGAAATCAAATAGTTCACCACTTAAAAAAACAGGAAATGGTGCAGAGTGGAGAACTGGCTATTGTTTCCCTTAACAAATGCAGGCAATCTCCTCCCAGGGCCCCTTGGAAGCTGGTAGGGCTGTATTTATTTAGTGGATTTTATTTTGGGGTGGAGAAAAGACATTGGGAAAGAGCCAATCAGAAAAGGGCATCCTAAGGGGTATTGAAAAGGATAAAAGGGGACTCAGATGGGGGTGTGAGGCGGACCCTGACCTAGGAGGAAGGAGGAAGCCGAAAAGAAGGACCTGATTCTTGAGAAATGAGCAGAAATCTCTGTTATGTGCCATTGATGTAAAAAAGGTAAAGGTAAAGGACCCCGGGATGGTGAAGTCCAGTCAAAGGCGACTCTGGGGTTGTTGCACTCATCTCGCTTTTCAGGCCGAGGGAGCCGGCGTTTGTCCACAGACAGCTTTCCGGGTCATGTGACCAGCAAGACTAAACTGCTTCTGGTGCAATGGGACACCATGATGGAAACCAGAGCACACGGAAACACCGTTTATCTTCCCGCCTCAGTGGTAATTGTTTATCTACCTGCGCTGTCGTGCTTTCGAACTGCTAGGTTGGCAAGAGCTGGGACCGAGCAACGGGAGCTCACCTCGTCGCAGGGATTCGAACCCCCAACCTTCTGATCGGCAAGCCCAAGAGGCTCGGTGGTTTAGACCACAGCACCACCTGCATCCCTTTTGGCATTGATGTAAATTACCCCTTCACTCCTGGAATTAGGTTGCAGCAGCTATAACAACAACAGCAGCAACAGCAGCAACAACCTAACATTTGCAAAAACAAAAAACCAGAAAAATTTCAATCATTAATTCTTATTTCCCCTTTATTCTGCTCCTTAAAATCATTTGGCCGAGTCTGATCTATAACTGCTTAGTTCAGAAGTTGAGGGATCCGGTTTGTGTCTTCAAACAGAGTAGGAGGATCTCTTCTGGAGAGCGTTGGAGGCCATGTATTCAAATATCTCATGCGAGAAAATCCCTGCAAAAGGTAGGTAAGAAATTGTAATACTCGTAATGATCATAGAATCATAGAATCCTAGAGTTGGAAGAGACCACAAGGGCCATCCAGTCCAACCCCCTGCCGAGCAGGAAACACCATCAAAGCATTCTTGACATGCCTGTCAAGCCTCTGCTTAAAGACCTCCAAAGAAGGAGACTCCACCACACTCCTTGGCAGCAAATTCCACTGCCAAACAGCTCTTACTGTCAGGAAGTTCTTCCTAATGTTTAGGTGGAATCTTCTTTCTTGTAGTTTGAATCCATTGCTACAAGAAATAATCATAATCATCGTCTTTTCCTCACAGACACCTGAGGAGCAGGAACACCAGAAGTGGGGAGCCTTTGCTCCTCCCGATGTCATCCCATCAACCCCAGCAAGCATGACCCGTGGCCAGGGATGGCGGAAATGGTCGTTCACCTTCATCTGGAGCACCAAAGGCTCCCCCCACGAATTGCACTTTATTCAAAATACATCAGGCAAGGCAAACATTTCTTACAGGGATTTCACTATATACGTTTTCCTGCACCTCCTGAGATTCAGTGCTGTGGCTTTGCTGCACGTGGATATCTGCAAAACATGGGGGAGCAGTGGCTCCCCAAGGAAAGGCTGTGGCTGAGGAGCAGAGCACCTGGGAGCCCAGTTCAGTCCCCAGTGGCATCTCGGGGGGGGGGGAGGGGAGAGCTTAGACTGTCCCCACCTGAAACCCCAAGAGCCAAGGCTGCTGGGTGTGGACCAGGCTGAGCTGGGTGCCCCATTGGACGGAGCTGGAAGAAAGTGGCTGTGGGTGCCCAGTCGCCTCCACAAAGCACAACCCCACTGTGGATCCTACACATGTCTTGAGTTTATCATGCCCTCCAAGTGTCCCTGTTTTCCAGAGACAGTCCTGGAATCAGAGAAGGCATCCCAGCTTCTGATTTGATCCTGGAATGTCCCTCTTTCTGGCATTTGTCCTGAGTGGCGGCTGCAAGGGAGCACCCCATCGCCTCTCCATGGCTGCCGCTGGCGACCTCCTCTCTTGGGCTGCTGGGCGGGAAGAAATGTGTGTGTGTGTGTTTTTTTAAAAAGATACATTTTGTGTGTCCATGTTTAATCTTGCCCCCTTCTAAAAATTATTTACTGGTGTGTGTTTTACTTTTTTTAAATCTGCCAAAGAATAAAATAAATCCAGGGTGGTGGGGTTTTCTCAGGACGGTGGGGAGTGTGTGTGCTGTGTCCCGTTGATGTAGGGGCGGTAGAAATGCTATGGGAGGGACAGAAATGGGGGTTCAAGGGGGGAGTGAGAAATGCAGTGGTGCCTCGCAAGACGAATTTAATTCATTCCGTGAGTCAATTCGTTTTGCGAAAAATTCATCTTGTGAATCGCGGTTTCCCATAGGAATGCATTGAAATTTCTTTTTTTGTCCATTTGTTGTTGTTGTTGTTTAGTCGTTTAGTCGTGTCCGACTCTTCGTGACCCCATGGACCAGAGCACGCCAGGCACTCCTGTCTTGCACTGCCTCCCGCAGTTTGGTCAAACTCATGTTCGTAGCTTCGAGAACACTGTCCAACCATCTCGTCCTCTGTCGTCCCCTTCTCCTTGTGCCCTCCGTCTTTCCCAACATCAGGGTCTTTTCCAAGGATTCTTCTCTTCTCATGAGGTGGCCAAAGTATTGGAGCCTCAGCTTCACGATCTGTCCATTTTTGCCCATAGGAACACATTAATTAAATTTCAATGCATTCCTATGGGAAACCGCAATTCGCAAGACGAATTTTTCGCAAAGCGAATTCGTCTTGCGAGTTACCATCAGATCGCAAGACGCATTCGTCTTGCGAAAAATTCATCTTGCAGGGCATTAGTCTTGAGAGGTACCACTGTGTCTCTATTTTCATTTGAGGAATGTCGGAGGGTCTGCGTATATGTGTGTTCATGGGACTCACTTCAGGTGTCCTAATGAATCAGAACATCATCATCATCACCACCACCACCACCAATATATTATTTATACCCCGCCCATCTGGCTGGGTTTCCCCAGCCACTCTGGGCAGCTTCCAACCAAATATTATAAACACAATACAACATCAAATGTTAAAAAAAAAATTCCCTAAACTGGGCTGCCTTCAGATGTCTTTTAAAAGTAAGATAGTTGCTTGTTGCCGTGACATCTGCTGGGAGCGTGTTCTACAGGGCAGGCGCCGCTAAGAAGAAAAACCTGCTGGATCAGGCCAGTGGCTCACCCTCTTCTCACAAGCAGGATCCAAGCACAAAGACAACTGTCCCCTTCTGTGCTTTCCAACAGTTTGCATTCAGAAGTATCACTGCCTCCATCTGTAGAAGCCGAGCAGAGCCATCTCCTCCATGAATTTGCCCAGTTCTCTTTTAAAGCCGTTTAGGTGGCCATCACTGCCTCCTGTGGCAGGGAGTTCCATAGTTTCACTAGGCATTGAGTGAAGAAGTCCTTTCTTTCCTTTAGCTGTCTTGAATCTTCTAACATTCAGCCTCATCAGATTCCTCTTCCAGAGTATTGAAAAGGCAGGTGATTTCTCTACGTCCTGTCCTGTTTACTCTGACCCTTATCCATAGCTGCCAAGTTATCCCTTTTTTACAGGGATTTTCCCTCATGCTGAATAGGCTTCCTCGCGAGCAAAGGAAAAACTTGGCAGCTATGCTTATCTGAAAGCTGAAAGGACTCGGAGTTAGATACAAATAAAGAAATAAACCCAGCTTCTGACTACTTTGGGGTTATTCTGATCGGTGGGGCAGGGAGGCCCCACAGACCATAAGTTGGCAGCCAAGCCAGGAAGGCAGATGCACTGCGCTGGCAAATTCTCCAGGATTAAAGCTCTGCCTCAGATGGAGAAAGAGATTTAATTGCATTTACACAGCCCAGCCCACGGGAAAAGATGACAACACACACAAAAACCGTTCTTCCAATATAATTGCAAATATTTCCACTGAAGGAAAAATAGATCCTATCTGCTACGAAATAGACTTTCAGAATGATGCAAAGACTGTCACCCTCGATTCTCTGGCTCAGTACCTGCAAGAGGAATGGCATGTTCTGGGTTGTGTGTGTGTGTTTTTTTTTCCACCAGGAAAGTTCATTGATTCCTCTTCAGCATATTTACACACACAAAAGACTTTCTGTTGCATATAAATTACATTTTCAAAGACTTCGGCTAAATGCAAATATCATTGATTTCCCCATATCCCACAAAATGATAGTGCCAAGGGAATTGCAAGGGGGGGGGGAGAATGTGGAGCACTCGGAGAGAGTTTCTGCTGTTACTGTTTATCCAAGCGCACGGTCACGGAAAAATCTAGGTATGAGGCTTCTCAGCCACCCAGCTCCTCAGGCAGAGCCCACAGGTCCCTATGGAACAAAGAAGGAATCCAGCCACCAACCGGAGCAAATAGCTGTAGACCAAAGTTATTTGCACAACAGGTCCTAATTTTGAACCCCAAGAATGGGGTGACATGAACTTTTAAGCCTTCCCACCACATCCCAGGACACAGTTCACACAGCATCATTGATGCATCGTCTTTACATCACTGACGTGTCACCAAAGGGGAGGGGTAGACAGGGGTTACACTAGTTCAACCTTGGCAAACATGTCTAGGCAAGTCCTTGGTTCAAGATTCGTAGGCAAACACCTCTGAAGTCCCACCCCCCCCCCCCACACAAAAAGTACAACAGAACTTCCTTTGCATGTCTGGACCCCTTGGCAAATCTGGTGATGGGGTTAGGCTTTCCTTGGCCAACAATCAGCTCAGCAATTGTCACCTCTGGGCACTTCCTGGAGTCCCTTTTCCAAGGGCAAAATAATGTTGGAATGGAGGAAACTGGCAAAGGAGTTGATTCTATATGATTATTGAAGCTAGGTAACTTCCCTGAGCTGTCAAGTCGAAAGGATACATTTATGCATAATATTTGTAACATTTAACAACTTTAAAGATGTGCCCCCCCCCGTAATTTCACACACACACACACACACACACACACACACACACACACACACACACACTGGAATCATTTACATTCTGTTTAGACTCATCCTTGAATGGGAAGTGCTTGGAGGACTTGAGCCACCTGTTTGGGATCTATATAAGCTGCGGTGGAGCAAATATTTACTCACAGGTATTTGCACAAGTACCATGGAAATCCACTCTTTGCACTGGGAACAAGTGCCGGATACTAATGGGAACAGCCATTCATGGAACCCAAAGGCACAACACAGTTAACTGCATGTTGGGAGCCAGGAAAATGATTTATTCCCAAGCCAAACTATGAACGTTCCCACTTTACAAATGGCATTTTTAATCCAACCTCTGGGCCAATGTTAAGAACATAAGAATCACCTGCTGGATCGGGCCAGTGGCCCATCTAGTCCAGCATCCTGTTCTCACAGCAGCCAACTGGATGCCTCCTTATGGGAAAATCAGCAAGCAGGATTTGAGTCCCAGAGCCCTGAGCTGTATCTTTGTGATTCACATATTCGCTGTATTCCTGTCCCAATGGGACAGTTTCATAAAGCAACAGGTTACCATAACCTCTTTATTAGAAGCACACTCAAGGATTTATAGGGGTTCACATTATCATATTTATTGTGGCCCTAGGACCCGGCGTGCCTTGAGAGTAGTAGAACAGAAAGCTCAGAGGCAGAAAGCACAGATCAGCCGGCGCAGGAGAGACGGAGAGGGTGGGACTTTACTCGGAGCAATACCATTATCTAGGAGAGACGGCATTTCTGCATTCTCTCTCTGTAAATATTGAACAAAAGACTTGGTAAGAACTCTTCCCTTTTATCTGCTTCTTGGCTGCCACTGTGGGAGGGACCATTGTACATCACTGCTCATGCTCTCTGCCAAGGATAGGTCAAGAAGCAGGTAGACCAGAGAGGGGAAATATTGTGATCACCACCTGGAGCCTGCTGATGCCGAGCAGAATCTCTCCTCCCTCATAAGAATCTTGGAATGGAGACGATCCTTCATTCTTGCGTCTGATGACATTTTCCCTTCCCCCTTTCCCACTTTTAAAAATCTAATATGGGGAGAACACCACATGATACATCTCACAGCCATTTCAACTGAATGTCGTTCCCGGCAAATGTCACCACCAAATATGAGTGTCCTGGCAACACAGCCTCTTCCATTCTCTCTTTCCTGCGAACAGATCCGGTAGCAGGGCCAACTTAGACACAGCCAACCGATGCCAGGATTGCTCCAGCTGTGCCTGGCATGGGCAGCTGGCATGGATGGGCAACTGCCAAGCCTCACAGACTGGCAGAGCCCCTGCTTCTATCCAGAACTGGTCTCTCTTTCCAGACCCTCTTAACACCAAAACGTCCTTCTTATCGGTTCTGGAAAGGCAAAAGGGAAGAGGGCTTAAGGGCACAGCAGCTGAGATTGCGGTGGGGAGAGGTCAGTGATAGGGGAGGCCAGCTCCCTGGCAACTTTCTTGGGTTAAAAAAAATAAAATCAGTTGGTTTATAGAAGGATGAAGAGCTCAGAAGCCGGGTCTACCCAGTCCCTCCAACGCCCGCTCAGTCTCATTCACACATTGCTAGCATTGATTGAATAGAGGAAATAAAACACACAAAGGTCGCATTGGTAAGGCATAGCTGCCAAGTCTCCCGTTTTCCCCGGGAAAACCCCTTTTTTCTTACCTTTTCCCGGTGGTCACCCGTATCACTTCGTCTCCCGTTTTTCTCCATTATTTTCTCCTGCCAGCGGCCATTTTTTTCTTTCCGATTTGCCCTTCTATGGGCACCAAAAATGGCAGCCACCACCTTCAAAAGTCACATCTGCGCATGTCCGGAAGTGCATAGATGTGACTTCCGGTGTTGGCGGCGGCCATTTTGGTGCCCATAGATGGGCGAAGCGACACCGGAAGTTGCGTCGGCACACTTCCTGACATGCGTACAAGCGACTTTTGAAGCCGACGGCGGCCATTTTGGGTGCCCATAGAAGGGCAAAGCAACACCGGAAGTTACATCGACGCAACTTTCGGTGTAAAATGGCTGCCGGTCCCGGATTCTGCAGTCCGGAACTTGGAAGGTAAGTGGTAAGGAGAGAGACAAAGTTCTTTCTTCACTTAACACTTTCTTCACCTTGTGGGAATGTTCAGGGAGGCAGGAGAGAATATGTTGTTTAATTATATCCTTTCCAACTTGTGTTAACAAGTTCCACAATTTAGCAGAGTAACATTCCTCTTTTTAAGCGGATAGTGTTTGTCAGGCTTGTATAAGCCTCTAAAATAAGTTACCTGGTAATTTCCCCTTTAGTCCCTCCTAAAAGATAGATATGACACAATCTACTATAAAAGTATAAAAGGAGTTTACTCACTCAGATTCTGTTCACAGATGGATCCCGGAAGGCAGACTTTCCTTAGAAAAGTAATATACGGTACCTGGAAACTATCCCATAAGGAGACAGTCCCTTTGTCCTCTCTTGGCTGGAAGGTATCTTAGGCTAAGCAGATGTTGCTTCCTCAACGAATATGGTCAGAGAGAGAGAGATGGCGGCCAGTCCTATGCTTTTGCTACCTGCACAGGTGAGGCCACGCCCACCTCTGGTCACACGTAGAGGAAGTCTGTCCCAGCCCAGGAGAAACAGGAAGTTCCAACTGGCTGGTCCAGACACCCCCTTCTGTGTCCACTCTAGGGATGTTGTACTTGACTGCTCTTGTGTTTCACATCCCACACACCTACATGGTGGGAGCTGGGGATTTCTGTGGGAAACTGCGAAGGACAGAGCTCAAACAACCTTTTTCATATCAAGTATGGCTTTATTTCATATAAAACTATTGTGACACGAGGTCCCTCAGTGCCACCCATATACAGTGGTACCTCGACATCCGAATGACTCGACTTCTGAAGGTTTCGACTTATGAAGTCGACAACCCCGGAAGTCTTTTCGCCGCGCGCGTGTTCTGTGCCTGCGCAGAAGTGCAAAATTGCGCTTTGCGCATGCGCAGAACGGGCGCTTCGACAACCGAAGACTTCGACTTACGAAGACCGCCACGGAACGGATCATCTTCATAAGTCGAGGTTCCACTGTATGCACATGCCTGGTTCACTTAAGGCTATATAATAATCATAATAAATTTATTCTTTATACCTTGCCCATCTGGCTGGGTTTCCCCAGCCACTCTGGGTGGCTCACAGCATATATATTAACTTTGTTTGTCTCAGCCCATTCCCTCTGCTGACAGGAGGCATGCAAGGTTGCTGAGACCTAGAAAAACCTCGGGGTCCACGAACCCACCTGCGTCTGGAGACTTGACACAATCTTCTGAAACTCCCCAAATGAACGTTTTGTGGATATTGAGAGTTTGGGGTTTATGGCTTGTGTTGGAGGTAGGCAGCATACTATGGCAGGCGTGTCTGTGCAGAGCATGTCGGACAAGCTAGGAGGTGGGCAGAGGAGGGCAACCAAGATGATCAAGGATCTGGAAACCAAGCCTGATGAGGAACGGTTGAAGGAGCTGGGTATGTTTAGCTTGACAAATAGGGGACTGAGAGAAGATAGGATAGCCATCTTCAAATATCTCAAGGGCTGTCACGTGGAAGATGGAGCTTGAACAGTAGAGCTGGAAGGGACCTGTCACAGTGGCCGGAGTGGACTACTTCAGAGTAACGACGCTACGCAGCTCTGCATTTTATTCTTTTATTGGTGCTGCGTATTTACAGTGCTGAAGTCATTGCTATTTACACGGAGTGATGTGGTCAGTCGGTTTCAGAACCTCCTAATGGCTTTTGGCGCGTCTTTCTCCAACACAAAAGCTTTGGCAGACCCATCCTCTTTCCCCTCCTCTTTCTGCGTAATTCCGGAGTTGGGGGGATGGGTCTCCCCCCCTTGTTCGCCCCTTCCTGTCCCACCTGGGACCCTGGCTCCTCTACCTTGCCTGAGCCTCGGACACGACTTCCTGCTTCCCCACTGGAATCGGAACTCTCTCTGCTTCCCCCTGTGCTCGGGGATTGGCTTGAACTCAGGAGGGGAGGGACTTCGCGATATCCCCTGTCCCTCACAGGACCCTTAGGGTCATCTAGTCCAACCTGCTTCAATGCAGGAATCTCAGCTCAAGCACCCCTGACAGGTGGCCATCCAAATTCTGCTTAAAAACCTCCAAGGAAGGAGAGTCCACCACCTCTCATGGGAGTCCGTTCCACTGTCTAATAATAATAATAATAATAATAATAATAATAATAATAATAATTATTTTATTATTTATACTCCACCCATCTGGCTAGGTTTCCCTTTGGAACCAGAGCAGAAAAAAGAACATTGTGGGTCAACGGCCTGTTGGATTTCTGACTTTCCAGAAATTGGGAAACGGTTACAGCCTCAATGAGAACCTGATGATGCTCAGCCAGGCTCATAGAACCACAGAATCGTAGAGTTGGAAGGGACCCTCAGGGTCATCAAGCCCGCCCACCCCCAGCAATACAGGGATCTCTGCAAAAGCATTCTTGGGAGATGGCCACCCCACCCAACCTTTGCTCAAAAACCTCCCAGCTGCAATGATTTCCCTGCCTCCCTCCCTCTCCCTCTGGCTCCAAAGACGCTGGAGCTGTGGCGTGTCTCCCATCATTGCAAACCATCTGCTTCTTCAGCATTAGGGGTGGGGGGGGGTGCTGCTTTTTTTAATCTGTCAGGCCAAAAACGAAGCCATTCTGTGTCAAACAACATCCTCTGACAAATTTGGCTGACGAGACTCTAGTTTGTCTTTGGGGTTTGGATCTCGTGGTTTATTTTTTGGTCATTATTTCTGACAGCTTTGCTTGCTAAAAGGAGGAGGAGGAGGCGTAGGAGGAGGAGGCAGCAGGGGAAATTGTCTTGGCTGAGGATCCAAATAGCTGGAATCATAGATTTGTAGAGCTAGAAGGGACCCAAAGGGTCATCTAGTCCAGCCCGTTGCAATGAATGAATCACGGCTTTAAAAAAAATCCTGCTCATCCTGTGATGTGGCTTAGGAAGGAAAGCAGGGAATGAGAGAGAAAAAGAGAGAAAGAGAGAGGTTTGGGAGCCATGTTTGATTTCTACATGAATCCCAGGCTGCGGCTATGGGAGAAACAAGACCATTTCAGGGGTTAATGTTGTGAGCCCCTCCATTGTAGGCTCCAGTTGTATATATTCACAAATAAACCACATCATAGAATCTTAGAGTTGGAAGGGACCCCAATCCACTGTAATGCAGGAATCTCAGCTAAAGCATTCTGGACAGATGGCCAGCCAACCTCTGCTTAGAAACCTCCAAGGAAGGAGAGTCCACCACCTCCCGAGGGAGTCTGTTCCACTGCTGAAGAGCTCTTCCCGCCAGAAGGTTTGTAAAGACACCACGATCTCTGCGCTGCCTCATTTCCAAAAGGAAACACAGAGCCTGGGTGAGCGCCTGGGACTCCTGGAATTGCACACCCCTCGGAGATGGGGGTGGCATGCAAGGCTAAAGAAAAGAAGACATAAGACCTCTCCTTTATAGTTTGCCAAGAATGGAGCTTTTATTCAACGGAACGAATTATGAAGTTCAATTAGCTTCAGCAGAATTAGCAGCTCTCCAAAGGAAAACATACCAATCATTTGGGGGGGGGGAGGGGAGAGAGAGAGTTAGTTATTGAAGGCTCCCTTTCAGCGTGTCAGCATTATGCCCTGATAGGGAAAAAAGTGCCATGTTTTCTTTGCATTGACTAATTTTACGAGAGGACATAATTGCTACAGTTTCTCACATCTAAGGCTTCCCCTCCTCCCCCCCCTTCCAAGCTGGCCTCGTTGCCCAATATTTAATTAGAGTGACCCATTTTGCACACATGCCAGCTTGTCACTTTCTAATGGAGATGATCTCCAGCGCAATGGAGCTGCTCGATGCGTTTTTCAGACGGCGCCCTGGGACCCATCAGTGTGATGTTATCGTCTCTGAATGGGCGTCCTCTATCACTTAGATGATAATCGAGCTGGGCTGGGAGGGCCAGCTGGCTCTGCTTTGTATTCTGGAGGACAAAAAATAAGGTACAGCCATTTTATCTTCACATTCCAAGGCAGAATTCTACATGGATGGAAACGCCAATGGCTTCCTCCCCCTCTCATATGTGGACGACGTCCAGTGAAGCTGAAGATTCAGAACATAGAAAAGAAAGGACTTCTTCACCCAGCACACAGTTAAACTGTGGAACTCCCTCCTGCAAGAGGTATGGACGGCCACTAACTTGGATGGCTTGAAAAGAGCATGAGACAAATTCATGGAGGAGGAGAGGGCTATCGTTGAGTTACCAGCCAGCCTGGCTCTGCTCCGCTTCCACAGTAGGAGGCAGCCATGCTTCTGAATACCAGTTGCTGAAAACCACAGGAGGGGACAGTCTTGTTCTTATGATCAGGTCCTCCTTGTGGGTATTGCGGTGGTGGTGGTGGTGGTTTCATAGTTGTTGTTTTTGTTATATTTATTTATATACCACATTTTTCCCCCATAGAGGGACTCAAGGTGGCTTGCAGATAAATTAGAAACTGCTAAAAAAAAACAAAAAACTATGGTGCTGGAGGAGAATCTTGAGAGTCCCATGGACTGCAAGAAGATCAAACCTATCCATTCTGAAGGAAATCAGCCCTGAGTGCTGACTAGAAGGACAGATCCTGAAGCTGAGGCTCCATTACTTTGGCCACCTCATGAGAAGAGAAGACTCCCTGGAAAAGACCCTGATGTTGGGAAAGATGGAGGGCACAAGGAGAAGGGGATGACAGAGGACGAGATGGTTGGACAGTGTTCTCGAAGCTACGAACATGAGTTTGACCAAACTGCAGGAGGCAGTGCAAGACAGGAATGCCTGGCGTGCTCTGGTCCATGGGGTCACGAAGAGTCGGACACGACTAAACGACTAAAGAACAAAAAAAAACTAATTAAGAAACAATTAAACTCTCTTTAATTGACCCTGGAATGACAGGCTGGGTCTTCCAAACACCTATCCAAGTTGTCAAAGGCCAGGGCAAAGGGCTCCGCCATTAGCTGAACCATAGTGAGTAGGCAATTGTGATCTCTCATTTGGATCAAGGCTCTGCTTTATAGGAAATCGAAGATAATAATATTCTATGAATAAATGCTAAGAAAACTGAATTGCATTGAAAAATTGTGTAGTTTTGGATCGTTGAAGAAACACAGTGGCGTATCTGTTGGAGGGGATGTGGGTGATGGAGTCCACATAATTTTATAAAAGCCTTCTAATGGGATAAGCGCAACTCTGAGAAATCAGATTGAAGCCGCTCAGTATATAACAAAGTGACATAATATATCGGGCTGTTTTATGGTTTGCTGCGTGTTAAATCATTGTGACGAGATGGGGCAATTTGCATAATTTCTTCCACATTTGGTTTTGTTGCAACAAAGTGGGTGAATTGGCTCTGAATGG
Organism: Zootoca vivipara; assembly: GCF_965207765.1. Lineage (NCBI taxonomy): Eukaryota > Metazoa > Chordata > Lepidosauria > Squamata > Lacertidae > Zootoca > Zootoca vivipara. Next base: position 133,955,430 of record NC_142582.1, on the reverse strand, counting down.
AACGGGTGATTTAATTTCTCTTCTGTCAATAAAGCAATGAGGTTTTAATGCATTGATGAGGTCAGCTCAGCGCAAGTCAGGAGAAAGTCTCAGAAGCAGAAACGGCCTTGAAATGGACCCCAGTTCAACCTCCACCATATGGCGCTGCTCTTGCTGTCTGGGGCAGGCTCCTGGAGGAGATCTTCTTGAAGCATGAAGTCTCAGGGACTGTGACATTTTAGCCTTCCCGTCAGAATCACAAAAGTGTTGGGAGACACCATGAATGTCCTAGAAGACACTGATTCAGAGATTGGTGGCCATCATTGCCTCCTGGGCGAGGGAGTTTAAACATGGTTTAACTATGTGCCGCATGATGAAGGATTTCCTTTCATCCGTGCCAAATTGGGGGTGGCCTAGATCAAGTTCTTTCTCATCTCCTCCTGAATGGCCTCATTTCCAGACCAGAAGGCAAAGCCAGCTTGCTAGCGGTATTCATTCCAGGCACCTTTAATTTTGCAAATTAAGCAGCAATCTCGTTCATGCTATTTCTTTCTTTCTTTTTTTTTGCAAGCGTCCCATGCGAGTGATTTTCTTCCACAGTTGTAGAATCAGCAATCAACTGGATGGGGAAATATCTCGAAGGGGGAAAGAGGGATAATTGCAGCGTGTTGGTCCCTTGGCGCTGGAAGGAGGGAGAAGACCAGTTCCCCAAGTTCTGCCTCTCCCCAAGGCTCCCAGCATTTATGGAGATCAATTCATTTTGCACGAAGTAGGTTGCTAATAACTGAAACACCAGCCCAAGCACAGGATCCTGCCAAGGTGGATGGCTGCCCAGGAGACTTCAGCCATCGTAAAATACTGACTCCCCCATTTTCTCTCCTTTAATTAATTATGTTTGGTTTGGCTCCTTGTGGGAAACCAGGTCAGTGGCTCCTCTTCTGAACTGGAACTAATCACTATTGCTCAATTGTTACTTATCCGAGAGGGAGCCGAGTCTCCCTGCTGGATTTGCAAAGATGCACATTGGCCAGCTCCCAAGAGACTGTGATCTACTTACAGAATTAAAACTGGCAGTGATCTACCCCCATCTGTACAGGGCAAAGTTGTTGAGCTTTTTTAGGGAGGAGGAAAGCACAGTTTTTAAGGGTTTTTTTTGGGGGGGGAAGGGGAACAGCCACTCACCAACAGATCGCTGGGAAAACAAACAGCCTCGCTGAATAAACTCCATCTTCCGTTCTGCAGATCGACAATGGGGGGCAGGGCGAGGGGGCAGATTCTATTTCTAAAACGCTAAGGAGGCGGGTGGCACTGTGGTCTAAACCACTGAGCCTCTCGGGCTTGCTGATCAGGAGGTTGGCGGTTTGAATCCCCGTGACGGGGTGAGCTCCCATTGCTCGGTCCCAGCTCCTGCTAACCTAGCAGTTCGAAAGTACCCCCCAAAAGTGCAAGTAGATAAATAGGTACCACTCCGGCGGGAAGGTAAAAGGCGTTTCCATGCGCTGCTCTGGTTTTGCCAGAAGTGGCTTAGTCATGCTGGCCACATGACCCGGAAAAACTGTCGGTGGGCAAACACCGGCTTCCTTGGCCTGTAAAGCAAGATGAGTGCCGCAACCCCAGAGTCATTCATGACTGGACTTAACTGCCAGGGGTCCGACCCAGCGATCGACTGTGATCTACCAAAACGTCCCGGGGATCTACTAAGCTCCTTGTGCAGCCAAACCAGTTTCCTTAGATGCCTCCAACTTTTCTTTCATGCTAGAATTGTCTGCATTTGGGCCTTCAATCTTATTCTCCTTTTAGAAACTCCCATTCATCTTTGACTCCCTTCTCTTTGAGTATTTCTGACCATGGGATCTCACCTAGTAGCTCCCTCGGCTTTTTGAAGTTGGCTGCCTTAAAGTCTGATTACGCTCAGCTTTCCCTTTCCTCTGTATCCTGAAACCCAGGAGGACAGGATCACTTCCTCCCAAGTTTCCGAGAACTTCCACTTCATCAATCAGCTCCTCCCTGTTGGTGAGGACCAGGTCCAAGGTAGATGATCTTCTTGTTGCTTCTTCCACCTTCTGGGGAATGAAATGGTCAGCGAGGCGATGGAGGGATTTGTTGGACCTTAGTAAGCATTCTTGGCAGAGTTTAACTTCCAACAGATGTCGGGGAAATTGATGTCTCCCATGACTACTGTATCTCTCCTTTTTGAATGTTTGGTAATTTGCTATGGGAAGGCATCATCCAAGGCTTCACTCTGGCTTGGCGGTCTATAGTAGACACCCACAGTAAGGTCACTGTGATTTCCCTTCCCTTCGATTTCCCCCTCCCTAGGGGCACCCACCTGCACTGCTGTTCTAGGGCAGCCCACTCTACTCTGTCAAGAAATTTTCCTCTTCTCGCCCAGTAGCTTGAAGTAGGGATAAGGGGGACTCAAGTTGCTCTGTCTTCCAGGAAGGCAACCAGTTTGCACTTGCTGCAGATGTCGTCTGGGCAGTCTCAGACAGGAAGGCAAACCTGGCACAGATGTTGCAGGACACGGCAGCAGCTCCCTCACCACCCATGTCTCCTGGTCCTATGTACAGCGTGAGACAGCACTCTGGGCCTCCCCTCCCCCCCCAAAAGGCAGCCTCACAAACACCCTGATTTGCAAGCCCTGGTCACAAGTTCCCAGAGGCTGCAGTCACCTGAACAGAGCTACTGCTGGCTGTTAACTCCATTTGTACATCCAGCTTGCATTTTGTGTCCTACTGAATCATTTTATGGATTCAATTTTGCACTTTGCTGAAGCGCTTCCCTGCATTGCATGCACATTCTGAAGGCCATTTGCATCAAAATTTCAAGGGCTGTTTTTTTTTAGTCCAGTCGTATCTTGGTTTTCGAACAGAATGCATTCTGGAAGTCCATTCAACATCCGAAACGTTTGAAAACCAAGGCACAACTTCTGATTGGCTCCCAATTGCTCAGGCACACTGGAAACAAGAGCTTCCTAAAAAAGTTTGAAAACCGGAACACTCACTTCCGGGTTTCAGTCATTCAGTAGCCAAAACATACCAAGGCATTCGACAACCAAGGTACAACTGTACAACTGTAAAAAGGCGGAGAACCAATTTGAACTGCTGAAGAAATTATTTGGGTGTCCTCCTTGTCAGGTGTTCTAAGGATTACGATTTGGGGGTTCTGAGTGGTTTGTTTGTTCAGTTTATTTTTCTGTTTTATTTGTTGTTTTAGATGCTGTACCCCACCCTGGACTGCCCCCACCCCACCACACCCAGGAGTCCCACCCAGAAGAGGAGTCTTCTTTTGACTCATGACTTGCCTGTCCCTCAGGCACAATGCTCCTATAACTAGTAGACATAGGGGCCAACTCCCAGGGGCTCAGGTCCCTTCAGCCCCTTCCACCCATAAAATTTTTGATCTCTCTCCCCCCCCCCCGCCACAGTATATGGGCATTGCCATTCAAATGGTTTGTGTGTGCCACATCTTGTGATTGGTGAGGTGGGGCAGAGCTTACCTGCCCCCACCTGCCCCCCTGAAAGTAGAACAGAATCCCTGGAGCACAAGGCATTTGCTGGAAGGAAGCCAGGAAGCTGCTTTCTACTATTGCTCCATCTAGCTCAGCACTGTCTACACTGACTGGCAGCAGCTCCCCAGGGACAGAGACCTTCCCCCCCTCCCAGGAGATGCCATGGGGGATGGAGCTACAGATCTTCTGCATGCAAAGCAGATGGAGAGGAGAGCAGAAAATAACTTGAATGAGCTTGGGGGTGTGGGCCGAGGGAGAGGAGTTCTCCTGGCTCAAATTTGCTTGCACACATTTCAGATTAATATTTTGTTCTTTCCCCCCTCCAAGCTGATGGTTGGGCTTAGCAATTTCCCCGGTACTCTGCTAAAAATAAGCAGGGAGGGTGGGGGAGAGAACATCAACATGAAGGCATGAAGAAATGATTTTGTATGGCTTTAAGGCATTAACCGCCACAGGCAGGATTTGTGTAGCCCGTGATCTGCAATGTGTTGCATTCCGATTGCCACATTCCTAGAGGTGCAGCGATTGCTGTTCACCTGACCAGCGTGAAACTTCACGGAGGCTCCCGGTAGGTCTGAATTTTTCAAAGAGCCTCATTTTCTGGTGGTTCACTCCCAAGTAAATTGGAATCAAAGTATTGTCAAGGCAGGGATTCTGGAGGAACTGATGGCCTCTGATATGCTTTCAGACAAACCGAGTCTCTTTCCCCGTTTGAATCATTTACGACGTGTCACGCTGCAGGCTGAGATGCTAAACTGAGGGGATGTCATGCAGTGGTTCTGTAACCAGCTACCTTCTTATGTGAGAAATGAAGATGAGTCTGCTGGATCAGGCCAGTGGCCCATCTAGTCCAGCATTCTGTTCTCACAGTGGCCAACCAGATGCCTATGGAAAACCAGCAAGCAGGATCTGAGCACAAGACATCTTCCAATCCTGTGGTTCCCTATAAGTGGCATTCATGGCTGTCTCTGGCTGTGGAGGAACAAGAGTCTCCCTGCCTTCTCCTCCATGAATTTGTCTAAGCCTCTTTTAAATCTATCTAGGCTGGGGAGCCATCACTACCTCCTATGGGAGGAAGTTCCACAGTTTAATCAGAATTAATTTCAGTAGGGACAATTGTCAGGTTCTACGCGTAGACAGGTGCTGGAGGAGACTCTTGAGAGTCCCATGGACTGCAAGAAGATCAAACCTATCCATTCTGAAGGAAATCAGCCCTGAGTGCTCCCTGGAAGGACAGATCGTGAAGCTGAGGCTCCAATACTTTGGCCACCTCATGAGAAGAGAAGAATCCTTGGAAAAGACCTTGATGTTGGGAAAGATTGAGGGCACTAGGAGAAGGGGATGACAGAGGACGAGATGGTTGGACAGTGTTCTCGAAGCTACAAACATGAGTTTGACCAAACTGCGGGAGGCAGTGGAAGACAGGAGTGCCTGGCGTGCTCTGGTCCATGGGGTCACGAAGAGTCAGACACGACTAAACGACTAAACAACAACAACGCGTAGACAGGAAGAACCAGATGTACAAATATAAGATAGGAGATACTTACCTTGTGAAAAAGGATCTAGGGGTCTTGGTGGACCACAAGCTGAACATGAGTCAAAAGTGTGATCCAGAAGCAAAAAAAAAAAAAGGTGAGTGGTATTCTAGGCTGCATCAACAGAAGTCTAGTGTTCAGATCAAGGGAAGTCATAGTCCCACTCTATTCTGCCTTGGTCAGACCACACCTGGAGTCTTGCATCCAATTCTGGGTGCCACAATTTAAGAAAGATGTTGACAAGCTGGAAGGTGGGCAGAGGAGGGCAACCAAGATGGTCAAGGGTCTGGAAGCCAAGCCTTAGAGCTGAGGGAGCTGGGCATGTTTAGCCTGGATAAAAGGAGACGGAGAGGGTCCCTGCCAATTCTACAATTCTGTGATTCTATGTGCTGAATGAAGAAGTCCTTTCTTTCAGATGTCCCTGATTTCCAGTGCTATGAGAAAAGGAGGGGAAACTTTCCTCTCTCCACTTTCTCCATGCTGTGCATAATTTTCTGAGCTTCTCTCATGACTCCCTTTTCTCTAAACTAGAAAGTCCCAAATTGGGGCATCTCGAGAGACAAGTACGGTAGTTGCTGGCTGGGCAGGGAGCTAAAGACTCTTGGAACAAAGCAAATGCTGGCCAGTAGAACAAAAGACATAAAGCGTCTCCCCTGGTTTCCAGCAAAGTGTCTTTTCCACGGAGAGTTTGGAAAACAGGTTGTTCCTGCTATGAAGAAGCCACTTAATGAGCCTGAATTGCTTCACTCTGGATACCAGAAGCTCCCAGGAGAAGGAGGGAGGGCTGCAGGCTGTTCTCCCATGGCCGTTCTGACGAGGCCATTGACATTTAAGCTGATTTCAGACAAAAACCTTGTTTATCTGGCTTGTTAAGGAGACTCTAAGGAGAGTTTAAATTCTTCTATGCAAGCAACCTCGGAGAGCTCTGCTGAGCCAATTCTGCAGGGGAGCAGCCGCGATTCCTGGACTTTGGGCAGCTCTGCAACATGGGCAGCTTGCAGCATACATTAAAACATGTAAAACACCAGTCATTGAAAACTTCCCGATACAGGGCTGCCTTCAGATGTCTTCTGGAAGTTGCGTCGTTCTGTATCTCCTTGACATCTGACGGGAGGGCGTTCCACAGGGAGAGCAGCATCCCTGCCGAGTAGGCCTTCTTCCTGTCAGGGGTGGAGGAAGGGGGGGTGTGGTGGATGGGGTCTGCCCCGGGTGTCACCACTGAGGGGGGTGATAAAATGCCAGGCGGCACTCACCGTGGGGCCTGCAGTGCGCCTGAGGCGTGCATCTCTCCTGGGAGTGACGCGGTGGCTTCGGAGCCTTCAGGCTCCGCATTGCCCCAAACGGTCCGCCCACTGCCTTCCCCCCAGCTGTAGGGCGGCTGAGTGGGAGGAGGCAAGCAGATTCCTTGGAGGCCCCACAAAGCGTCCTGCCCCAGCTGGCCCCACCCCGTGGGCAGCTGGCTCCGCCCCTGGGCACAGGGCATGGACATCACCCCAGGTGCCCAATTGGCTTGCTCTGCTGCTGCTGCTGCTGCTGCTGCCTGGACCCCTGTAACGTAGCTTCTCGCGCGCTGGCCCTCAAGGCCTGGACTGAGCAATGGAAGTGGAGACACACCTTAAAGCACATTCAATACACATTTTAAAAAATCATAGAGTTGGAGGGACCCCCAAGGGTCATCCAGTCCAGCCCATTGCAATGCAAGAATCTCAGGTGGCCATCCAACCTCTGCTGAAAAACCTCCAAGGAAGGAGGGTCCACCACCTCCCGAGGGAGAACGTTCCACATTTAAAGCACATGATTTCTGGGAATTGCAGTCCCCTCTTGAGGAGCCACAATTCCCAGCACCCGTAACAATATACAATTCCTAGGATTAATTGTGAGGGGGGGGGTTCATGCGATTTGAATGAGCTTTAAATGTATTTCAAACTCATTTCTATGAGCTTTCATGTGCATGCACACGAAAGCTCATACCTTTGACAGGCATATGTCAAGAATGCTTTGATGGTGTTTCCTGCTCAGCAGGGGGTTGGACTGGATGGCCCTTGTGGTCTCTTCCAACTCTACGATTCTATGATCCTATGATTCTACCTATGACAAACTTAGTTGGTCTCTAAGGTGCTGCTGGAAGGAATCTTTTTTTATTTTTTGTTTCGACTACGTCAGACACACGGCTACCTACCTGTAACAAACTCATTTCTATTTAGCAAAATCAATGGAGCACCTGGTCGAAAGAAAACCTGGAGGCAGCTTACAAAAAAATCATGAAAATATTGATAAAAACAATTATAAACAAGTATTTTAGACTATCCAGAAGTTGGTTGCAAGCAACAGTAGCTAAAAAGAAATGCAACATATGTGAGGCTTATGCATATCTGTCTAGTCCTACCTAAACAAATATGTTTTAAGCAGGCACCAGAAAGAGGACAGGAAAGGTGTCAGCACCCCCCATTCTCCCCAGCTTTAATAAAAAATCAAGGGGGGAAGTAAAGGCAAGGAGTTTCAAAGTGTAGGCGGGGCCGCACCAAATAATTTATTTCTTACACATATGGAATAAGTCGTATGCAGGGCTTGCAATGGTGCCAGTTCCACAGGTTGAACCTTTTAAGCAGAGGGCAGGTGGCCATCTGTCAGGGGTGCTTCAGTTGCGATTCCTGCCTTGCAGGGGGCTGGACTAGATGACCCTTGAGGTCCCTTCCAGTTCTACAATTCTGTGATTCTCAGGCAATCTCAGAAGTATAGAGCAGTGGTCGGCAACCTAAGGCCCATGGGCCGGAAGTGGCCCACGAGCTGCATGGGGACTCACTTCTGCGGCTCTGGAAATCGCTTCTGCGCATGCCCAGATGCCGGAAAACGTGTCTGCGCATGTCTGCAGTGCCGGAAATTGCGCCTGCGCATGCCCAGACGCCAGAAATCACTTCTGTGCAGGCGCAATTTCTAGCATCTGGGCATGCGCAGAAGCGACTTCCGGTGATGTGGATGTGCACAAACACAATTTCTGGTGTCACGCTGCGCCAGCCCGGCTGGGTGGCTTACAACAGAATATTAAAATACAACAATCTATTAAATATTAAAAGCTTCCCTAAACAGGGCTGCCTTCAGATGTCTTCTAAAAGTCTGGTAGTTGTTTTTCTCTTTGACATCTGATGGGAGGGCGTTCCACAGGGTGGGTGCCACCTCCGAGAAGGCCCTGTGCCTGGTTCCCTGCAACTTGGCTTCTCGCAATGAGGGAACTGCCAGAAGGCCCTCAGCGTATAGCGTGTTTCTCCAAAAATAAGACACCGTCTTATATTTATTTTTCCTAAAAAAACACACACATGGTGGCTTATTTTCAGGGGATATCTAATTTTTTTTATTAACAAGGTTAAACTGCCTATCACTATGGCTTATTTTTGGGGTATGGCTTATTTTTGGAGATTATATATAAACTGGCCGTAATCTATCCATTGGATTGACCAAAATTGTTGAGCTTTTTTGGGGGGGAGGATGAACCAAATTTATTGAGCTTTTTAGGGGAGGATCAGCCAAAGTTGTTCAGCTTTGGGGTTTTTTTGGGGTGCAATCAGGGTCCCGCGATCAACCAGGATCGACCAGGGATACCCCAAAATAGACCGGCCAATCACGATTGACCGGTTTGGCATCCCTGGTATATAGCATGGATCTGCCCATTATCTGATACGAAAAAGAAGCCAGCCTTTTGGGAAGAGTGTTCCAGCTCTGGCTTTTTTAAAGCATGACTAATGACATATTGAGTTTGCCACAGCTTTATTGATTAGTGTTTTGGATGTGGAAGTGAAGTCTCCCGCCGCTCAGTTTACCTGCAGAGGCTGGGAGTCAGCACCCCGCCTTCTCTCTTCCCTGCGCTGGCTTTGAAGCTTCCTAATTTGATTACTGGGTGTACAAAGGCAGCGATACAAGGCAGCCCTTGGTCTCCTTGAGGCAGGTGAGGAAGTTCCTTTTCTATCATTTTTTAAAACTAATTTTCCATTTTATAACATTCAAACACATCTTCGTTATCCACTTTACTTCTTTTGCTCATATGAGCTTGTCGACTTCCCTCCCTCCCGCCTCATTGTTTTCAAAATTCATTTGTTATATCATAGCATTTATGCATTTTCTATTTTACGTCTCGCTTATTCAGAATATCACAATTTTTAAATAAATATAAAAGGGTAGTGATAATTATCTTTGCAAGTCTTCTTACAACCCTGCTAGTGTTGTTAAGTGCTTGCAATGGTCCTTCAAGTATTGCATAAATTTACTCCAGTCTTTTTGGAAAGTTTGATCACGTTGGTTTCGGATTTAACTCATTATATATCATTTCCCAGGTGAGACAGGAGAGGAAGTTCCAAGAGGAGGGAGGCAAGACCTGCAAGACCATCGCCAGCTTCACATCTCTTGAACCTCATTTTGTTAGCTTGGGCCCTGCTCTCCAATCGGTTCAATAAAAATGGATTTTTATTGAATTTTAATCCTTTAAAAAAAAAACATAACCACAATTAACAATATGAACACAAAATGAATTCTCGATTACCCCCTCCCCATAACTTCCCCCAACTTTCCTTCCTGGTTTCTTACACATTCGTTTCTCCTGCTAATTATCTTATTTTGTTCTTAACATTTTAACCTCATTTTTCTACTTTCACTTTTTGCTTTGTTAATCGTAAGTGTTTAGTCAAACCCTGCAAGTGATTTAATTTCCCTACATTGTTTCTGTAAGTACAACATAAAAAGTTCCCAGCCTTTTTTAAAGTCTCTATTGTCCTTCTCTTTGAGTCTTCCAGTTAATTTCGCCATTTCTGCATACTCCATCAGTTTTTCTTGCTATTGTTTTTTCGTAGGTACTTCATCATTTTTCCATCTTTGGGCTAGCCGCTGCTGTAGCATACAAAAATAAATTCTTCTTCTTCTACAGATCATTCTGAATCCTGATTCTGTCTTCTGAAGTATTAACCACCTGTCCCAGTTTGTTGCCACCCGTTTCCCAGCGCCTGACCTTTCCCTCCCCTTCCTGCCTTGTCTGCTCCCTACATGCTAAGAAGCTGCCCTGTTCTCCGCAAAGCACGAAATAGGGCTGGCGTTCCGGAAACAGCCCATTGCATCCTCCTGGCAGCACTTGCAAAACTACCACCGTCCTTGTCCTTCTGACGAGAGCAAGGAGAGGTCACTGTCTTTGAAGGGTCTGTGGGGGGCAGGAGGTTATAAAGGTGCAATGAGCACAAGGGGAGCCCCAGTTGAGGAGGCATCTTGCTCCCCCAGCAACAAAATGTCAAAGTGACACTCGAGGAAATCACCTGAACAAAGAGACGGCAAGCACGGCCCATTTATTTGGTTTATTGGAGCATCTGAAACTGAAACCGAAACAGTGGCGGCCTTGTGGGTCTCAGGAGCAGAGAGGAGAAATTCATGTCAGTACAACTATATAAAGCCAAATCTATCAAATTTGCACTTTTCGAAACAATACGCAAACTGCAAGCCAGCCTTCCTTCGAAGTTTGCACTTTCCTGAATTTTGCAATGTGCTTCACCGATTAAACAACACTGACAAAAATGCATGCTTTTTGGGGGGAAGAATTTAATATTAAGGGAACTGCTTGCAAAAGAATGTGTGCATTTGTCAAAACTGCATATGAAAATGTATGTATTCAGAGGAATTTGCCCCAGAACGCTAACTTGGATCATGCTAAAAAGTCAAAGGGTTGTTTGGATCCATTCCAGTCTGCCTTGGGGCTGGTCAGGGCACTGAAACTGCCTTGGACACCCTGGTGGGTGATATTTATCGGGAGAGAGAGGTGGGGAGTGCCACCCTGCCCAGCCTCCTCAGTTTGATACTGTTGAGCACAGTATCCTGCTAAGGCAACTCAGGGAATTGAGGGCTGGGGACAGTGTTCCAGGTAGGTAGCTGTGTCAAAACAAAATAAAAAAATTCCTTCCAGTAGCCCCTTAGAGACCAACTAAGTTTGTCATAGGTATGAGCTTTTGTGTGCATGCACACTTCTTCAGATACAATGAAACAGAAGTCACCAGACCCTTATACAGTGGTACCTCGCTAGACGAATGCCCTGCTAGACGAATTTTTCGCTAGATGAATGGGTTTTGCAATCGGAGGTTGCCTCGCAAGACGAATTCGTTTTGTGAAAAATTCATCTAGTGAATCGCGGTTTCCCATAGGAATGCATTGAAATAGGAATGCCAATAAATAAATAAAAAATCAATGCATTCCTATGGAATTCGCAAGGCGAATTTTTCACAAAATGAATTGACTCACAGAACAAATTAAATTCGTCTTGCAAGGCACCACTGAATATAGTGAGAGGGTAGGCAGGGATATTACTCCCTCCTTGTGGTGGGAATGGGTGATTGACTGACTGATAGCTGTTGACGACTGTTAACGACTGCAATTGGTCTTACAAGAAAAAGCAAGGTTTATTGGCTAAAATAGCTTTATTTTTTGATGGCTATACTGTTTTTAATATTTGGTTGGAAGCTGCCCAGAGTGGCTGGGGAAACCCAGCCAGATGGGCGGGGTATACATAATAAATTATTATTGTTGTTGTTATTATTATTATTATTATTAGGCTAAAAATAGCTTTATCATGTATCATGAGAGACATGATAAAGATACATGATGAGTACGTCTGTGGTTCTTCTCTTACCTGCAGGTCATTTCCAAAATGGAGTCATGGGAAGCTACTGTTCATCACTGTGGGAGTTGTCCTCTGGTGACCCACAGGCTCCCATCTCACCATAGCTGCCAAGTACCCCGTTTTCCCCGGGAAACCCCCGTTTTTCTCCCGTTTTTCTCCGTTATTTTCTCCTGCCGATGGCCTTTTTTTTCCGATTTGCCCTTCTATGGGCACCAAAAATGGCCTCCGGCGGCTTCAAAAGTCGCATCTATGCATGTCCGGAAGTGCATAGACGCAACTTCCGGTGTCGGCTGCGGCCATTTTTGGTGCCAATAGATGGGCAGAGCGACACCGGAAGTTGCGTCGACGCACTTCCTGATATGCATACAAGCGACTTTTGAAGCCGCCGGCGGCCATTTTTGGTGCCCATAGAAGGGCAAAGTGACACCGGAAGTTACGTCGACACAACTTCCGGTGTCACACAGCTGCCGGTCCCGGATTCTGCAGTCCGGAACTTGGAAGGTAAGCATCTCACCCGCCATGATCGGAACACGCCTGGGGGGGCACCCCCAGCCCCCAGACTGAGACAAACCTCTCCAGGCAAACCTCTCCTTGTGGAGTGTAGCACAGGACATTCATAAATCTTCAGTCCCAGCATGCAGCAGCGACACATATCTGGAGATATATACACACTCAAACATCAGAGTAAAGCTGGAAGCTGAGGCTATGAGGTGTGGCATTCTAAGTAATTTATTAAGCAATGTATACAGGACAAAGCAATCATGGCGTCCTCTCACATCTTCTCCGAGATAGAGAAATTACAAAAGTACAATACAGTGGAAGAGATAGAACTAGCATCCGTTCTCACATTTTCCAAGCATGGAATGTAAACACAGACATGTGGTGTAACAATCACACATCCAGCAACGGGAGAATGAAATATACTGACACTTTAGCCTCTGGGAGTGGCCACCGGGACCATATAACACCGGTCCTGAATGTCCTACATTGGCTCCCAGTATGTTTCCGAGCCCAATCATAGTGTTGGTGCTGACCTTGAAAGCCCTAAACGGCCTCAGCCCAGTAGACCTGAAGGAGCGTCTCCACCCCCATCACTCAGCTCAGACACGGAGGTCCAGCTCTGAGGGCCTTCTGGCGGTTCCCTCCCTGCGAGAAGTGAGGCTACAGGGAACCAGGCAGAGGGCCTTCTCAGTGGTGGCCCCTGCCCTGTGGAATGCCCTCCCATCAGATGTCAAGGAAATAAACAACTGTCTTTTAGAAACAGGTAGGTAGCCGTGTTGGTCTGGGTCGAAGTAAAATGGAAAAATTCCTTCAGTAGCACCTTAAAGACCAACTAAGTTTTTATTTTGGTATGAGCTTTCGTGTGCATGCACACTTCTTCAGATACAGTGAAATAGAAGTCCCCAGGCACTTATGTAGAGAAGGGGTGGGGAGGGTGGGGATGGGGAGGGGAGATCACTCAGAAGGGTGGTGGAAGTGGGTGATTGACTGACTGATAGCTGTTGATGACCGAAAATGACTGCAAATGGTTTTGCATGAAAAAGCAAGGGTTGAGATGGCTGAAGATCGCTTATCATGTACAGTGGTACCTCGGTTTATGAACACAATTGGTTCCGGAAGTCTGTTCATAAACTGAAGCGTTCATAAACTGAAGCGAACTTTCCCATTGAAAGTAATGGAAAGTGAATTAATCCGTTCCAGACGGTCCGCGGAGTAAGCGTTCATAAACTGAAGCGAACTTTCCCATTGAAAGTAATGGAAAGTGGATTAATCCGTTCCAGACGGGTCCGTGGAGTACTTAAACTGAAGCGTTCATAAACTGAAGCATGGGTGTAATTGGTTCCGGAAGTCTGTTCATAAACTGAAGCGTTCATAAACTGAAGCAAACTTTCCCATTGAAAGTAATGGGAAATGAATTAATCCGTTCCAGATGGGTCCGCAGCGTTCATAAACCGAAAATTCATAAACCGAGGTGTTCATAAACCGAGGTTCCACTGTATAATGAGATAAGAATCCGATATCTCTGTTCAAACCAGGTCCCTCCATGGTTTTGAGCTTGGTGATAAGTTGTAATTCAGCAACTTCTCTTTCCAGTCTATTTCTGAAATTCTTTTGTAGTATGACAGCTTTTGTAGTTACTACAGCTCACCCACTTCCACCACCCTTCTGAGTGATCCCCCCTCCCCTCCCCATCCCCACCCCCTCCCCACCCCTTCTCTACATAAGTGCCTGGGGACTCCTATTTCACTGTATCTGAAGAAGTGTGCATGCACACGAAAGCTCATACCAAAAGAAAAACTTAGTTGGTCTTTAAGGTGCTACTGAAGAAATTTTGTCTTTTAGAAGACATCTGAAGGCAGTCCTCTTTAGGGAAGTTTTTTATGTTTGATGCTTTATTGTGTTCTTAATATTCTGTTGGGAGCCGCCCAGGGTGGCTGGGGAAACCCAGCCAGATGGGCAGGGTATAAATAATAATTTATTATTATATGGAGTCCCTGGGAGCTGTCAGCAGGAGATTTGGATGTCAGGCTAGGTGGGCCATTGGCCTGATCCAGCAGGCTCTTCTTGTGTCCTTATGTGTGACCCTCCAGATCCCTCGGCACTTCATGACTCTCCAACTCTTGATGGCTCAGCCCTGTGGTGGTCTTCACGGCAGCCTTCACTGAGTGCCACATTTCCACCTGCCTTCGAAGACTATGGCGGCCTGGTCCTCGCTTAGCACATGTTAATGGGTTTGGCCCCCTAAACCGAAAAGTCGGAGTCATGGGGCGAAAGTGTGAGGGACTCTCCTCCTCCTTCTCCTCTCCAACACGCAGGTGCCAGTTATCATCATTGCCGCTGTCAGGTAACAGCGCCGGCAGATAATGGATGGCTTGTCCGACAGAGTCTCCCCTTCGCCTCACCAGCTTCCCATTTTTCCCCATTATGTGAACTATCGTTTTTCTAGTTTGTCTCCAAGTTGCATTCGGGCCTCTGATTTATTCTCTGTTCATTTCATAGAAATGATTATGTGTCTCCCACCTGTGATTTATAACTATAAATCATCTTTGCCCCGAAAACAGTTGCACGGTATCTCCCTCTCGCAACATTTATAAATCTGAAATGTTATTGTGCCACTTGGCAGGTGAATAGCAAATTGTGAGCGCCGGGTGCCTCAGGACTCGGCTCTGAGGGAGGGAACACACATGCAGACCCCTCTCCCTGGCTGGTGGGTGCCTGGGAATTGTAGGATTGTAGAGTTGGAAGAGACCCCCAGGGGTCATCTAGTCCAACCCCCTGCATTACAGGAATCACAGCTGAAGAATCCGACCTCTGCTTTAAAACCGCCAAGGAAGGACCACCCATCACCTTTTGAGAGAGTCTGCTCCACGGCTGAACAGCTCTCACTGTCAGAAAGTTCCTCTTAATGTTCTGTCAGAATCCCCTTTAGTAATTTGGATCCATTGGTTTGGGTCCTCCAGAGCAGGAGAAAACAAGCTTGCTCCCTCTTCCATGTGACAGCCCTTCAAATATTTGAAGAGGGCTGTCTCCTCTCAGTTGCCTCTTCTCCAAGCGTCCCATGCCAAGCTCCTTCAAGTGCTCCTCATAAGCCTTGGTTTCCAGACCCTGGATAATCTTGGTTACCTTCTCTGAACGCAACTCTATTCTGAACATAAAAATGAAAAACATAATGCTGGTGGTCAAAAAAAAGGGGGGTTTAAAGCAGGCATCCCCAAACTTTGGCCCTCCAGATGTTTTGGACTACAATTCCCATCTTCCCCAACCACTGGTCCTGTTAGCTAGGGATCATGGGAGTTGTAGGCCAAAACATCTGGAGGGCCGCAGTTTGGGGATGCCTGGTTTAAAGACTCTCTCAAGGCAAATCTTTAAAAAATGTAATATAAACACTGGCAACTGGGAAACACTTGCCTGCGGGCGCTCCAATTGGAGAACAGCCTTTACCAAAGTCATCATGGGCTTTGAAGACACTCGAACTCAGGACTCAAGGGAGAAATGTGCTCAGAGGAAGGCATGCTTGGCAAACCCTCACCATGATCAATTCCCATCTGGAAACCTATGTCTCCACTGTGGAAGGACTCCACAGTCACTTACAGATTCATTGTTCAAACCGTGTTAAAGACTTGTTTAAAGAAGGAGCGGCAGGCAGTGACACAAACATCCACGAGGGGGTTTATTTCCCATGTAACAAGAGCATGGCAGGCTGGGGGCCAGGTGGCGTGTGTGTGTGTGTGTGTGACCGGGGGGGGGGAGCTTTGCAGAGCAGTGACCCACGAGTGACAGCCAGCTTGTCTTCCGATGTGGATTTTTTGGCAGCCATAAATTTTGACAACGTTGATTGAATCCCAGACTGCGACAAGGTCAAAAATAATAAACTGAGGACAAGAGTGTGTTTCTAGTTGTCACTCCAGTGGAGACCGATTTGCTGGTGCCCTTGTTCCCAAGCAGTTGGTGTGAGGGCTGCGATTTGAACACACACACACACCCTCTGGTGTGAAAACATAGTGCAGACTCATCCATCCATCCATACACACACACACACACCCGACATTCGCTGCTGCCACTGAATATTTGCAGAGAGCTCATTTTCATCAACTTATTTTTTTTTTGCTTGGCCATATTTGCATTCTGCTTTCCAACCCTCCTGTCCTAGCAGCCCCACAAGGAGAAAACCAGTTCCAATTTTACGAATCAGAAATTGAGAGAGAGGGGAGGGGGGGGGAGAGAGAGAGATTGAGAATACAAAAAATTCTTGAGGCTCATAAACAGAGATGAATTGGGGCTCTCCCTAAGTGAAGGTATTTATTTCATGGAATTGTAGAGGTGGAAGGGACCCCAAGAGTCATCTAGTCCAATCCCCTGTGAGGCAGGAACCTTTGGGCCAGTGCAATCCCCAAAGGCAGGCTTAGGGCTGAAAGTTACAAACATATACAAACAGGTCTACCCCATATGGGAGATAACCTGGGCCTGGGGAACGGTTGTGGCAGCCAGCAGTCCAGGAAGTTTGCAGGATGAAAGTGAAGCAAGAAGAGATTAAGGCGGCAGTGTGACTGGACCTTTTGTTAGGTCAGGTAAGGCCACGCCCACCTTTTAGTCACATGCAAGAGGGAGAGGGAGGGAGGGAGGGAGAGAGAGAGAGAGATGCTTCGTGACTCTTCCTTTTGTTACCTGGACAGGTGAGGCCACGCCCACCTTTTATCACATGCAAAACGAAGGATGCTCCAGCCAGGAGGAACAGGAAGTTTCCCCTTGCATGTCCACTCTAGCAAAAGAAGGAAAGTTGTACTTGTCTGCTCCCAGTGGATTCCATCCTGCAGCGATGTCCATCAGCCAAGATCAGGGGTCAGCAAATATTTTCAGCAGGGGACCGGTCCACTGTCCCTCAGACCTTGTGGGGGGCCGGCCTATTATTTTTTGGGGGAAAACTGAACAAATTCCTATGCCACACAAATAACCCATAGATGCATTTTAAATAAAACGACACATTCTACTCACGTAAAAACACACTGCTTCCCGGACTGTCCGCGGGCCAGATTTAGAAGGCGATTGGGCCCGATCCGGCCCCCGGGCCTTAGTTTGCCTACCCATGGACTAGATGCATTGAAAAGTTGATCAGACCAGCCGGTGCTCCAAATGGGAAACCCGCAAGCAGGATCTGAGCACAAGAGCACCCCTCTCCCCTCCTGAGGTTTCCAGGAACTGGGATTCAGAAGAAGCCTTGCTGCCTCCGACTGTGGAGGAAGAGCAGAAACCCCCTGGCTTGGAGCCACAAATCGCCCTCTCCTTCTTCTCAATGTTGTCCAACCCTCTTTTAAAGCCCTCCAGGTTGGCACCCCTGCCTCTTGTGGGAGGGAGTTCCACAGTTCAACTGTTATGTACTGAGCTGAATCATAGAAAAATAGGATCCAGAATCAGCAGTCTGATTGGTTCGCAGGAGCCACCCAATCCAACTCCAGGTGGAAGTGAATCCGCAACCTGATTGGCCTGCAGGAGCAGCCAATCAGGCGGCTGGTAGAAGTGAATCTGCAACCTGATTGGCCCGTAGGAGCAGCCAATCAGGCTGCAGGCAGAAGTCAATCCACAACCTGATTGGCCCACAGGTGTAGCCCTGAAGTAGCCAATCACGCAAGGCCCATTGTGTAAATAATGTATATAAGCAGATGGTTTTGGGAAAAGAGCCATTCGTCTTCTCTTCTCCTCCTTGATGACTATGAGCTGAATAAAGAGCATGAAATTCACTCTCGACTCCGAGTATATTCCACTGGCGACGAGGATGGGATCCTGCTGAGTTGACTGCCACCACGCACTGCACCGCAGCACCGCCACCTGCCGCACCGCTGCATCGCACCGTGCATCCAGGCTTCAGCTCCAGGACTGCAGAAAGAAATATTTTCATTTGCCTATCCCACTTGCCTGTCCTGTTATAAAACAAATAATTTGATTCCATTTTCTTTGCTTTAGTGGGTGGATTTATATATGACCATCTGGATGTTTTAACTGTTGTTGGCCATCAATGTTCATGGTTTTAAATAGTACATAGTATATATATATATATAGAGAGAGAGAGAGAGAGAGAGAGAGAGAGGGAGAGAGAGAGCGAGAGAGATGTGATTAATAATAATAATAATAATAATAATAATAATAATAATTGAATTATACCCCACTCATCTGGCTAGGTTTCCCCAGCCACTCTGGGCGGCTCCCAATAGAACACTAAAAACAGAATAAAACTTCAAACATTAAAAACTTCCCTAAACAGGGCTGCCTTCAGATGTCTTTTAAAAGTAAGATACAGTAGTTGCTTATTTCCTTGACATCTGGTTCCCTGGTAGCTTCACACAGGGAGGGAACTGCCAGAAGGCCCTTGGAACTGGACCTCAGTGTCCAGGCTGAATGATGGGGCTGGAGATTTAAAATGTAAGTTTTAAAATAATCTCTAAATATACATTTATGTGAAGTAGTACATAAGCATGTTATGCAAAGGGGTGTCTTCTTTTTCAATGATCGCCCCCCCCCCCAATCCGACCCTCCATGTGCTCCAACTGGGGGTGGCTCTCTGGAGAATAAAATGTCCTCATTATCCAGGAAACTCGTGGAGACCCACAATTGTTTATGGGACTTATTTATTTATTCCCTTTATGCATCTCTCTCTCTCTCTTTTAATTAACTTTTAAAAACAATTTATTTTTAATACAAGTGCAGTTTGCAGCAATCGTGACAGACTGCATCCTTGACAATTAACAACAATCCCCTATTGTACTACATAATAATTTCGTAAAATCACCAAAAACAAATCGATGGTAATTTTAGCCTCTGATAATTACCCATCCCAAAAAGGAGGGTTATTCTGAGTCAAACCATATTTTATAATGTAATTGTTAAAGAATTATAGTTAATTGTCCCTTGTTCTTTAAGTGTTCTCCAATCTTGTTCATTTTGTCTTCCTTTTTCCCATTTTTAACCCATGAAAACTAGGTAATTTTGCTGAACTTAGCCGTTTCCTCTGCAGTTTTATATGCCATCCTCTAATATGGTAGATTTTCTCTCTCTCGCCTGCCCCAATATTTTACATATACCGCAAGGTGATTTCACTAGACCAGGGGTTCCCAACAAAATTTTCTCGAGGACCCCTCATTGAGCCGCTATTGTGACAAGGACCCCCATTAATTCCCAATCCTAAAATTAAAAAGTGAGAGCCAAATTAAGAGTCTTTTTATATTTTATATTTATACGTTTTTTACAGTTGCTTGAACATCAAATGCATTATCTTCCTCTTCATCTGTAGGCCTTTGTCGTTTTAACGAACCACTTTTTAACCAACGGTCCATTTTTAACTACGTGAACTGTAGCTTCCGCAAAAAACAACGCTTTGTTTACAAACACTACTGTTTTGCAAAGAGGCAGCGCGCGCCAGGGAGGAGGGAGGGGAATGGAGAAGACAGGGTACCTGCGCAGTAGCACACAAATGAAGCCGACGCGCGCAAAGCATCTTGGGGAGGTGAGCGTTAGTAGAATGCGCGCGCTGCCTCTTTGCAAAACAGTAGTGTTTGTAAAGCGCCACCTAATGGCATACAGCAGAACTACTGCCTCTATCTAATTCTAGTTTTGCGCTAGACTCTGCTCATGCAGGAAGCGGCCAAAACAAAAAATCTGTTATCATACGAAATATATTTAATATATTTTTTATTCTAATAGCATCTTGCGGACCCCTCTGGCATAGCTCGCGGACCCCTGGGGGTCCCCGGACCACCTGTTGGGAACCACTGCACTAGACAATTATATATACAGTACGCACACATTTGCATATATAAAAGCAGTTTCTTTTTTTCTTTTTTTAAATATATATTTATTTTTTCCTTCCTTAAACAATATTTTCAACAATACAATAACAAACATAAAACTTTCTGCTCTGCCGAGCGTGTGACTTCCCTCCTTCCCTCCAGCAGGTTTTCCGCTTTCAAGTCCGCTATCTCGTATTTTAGTTCTTTCACCTATTGCCCACATTGTAGGATTTATTTCAATCCTGCTAGTGTCTTCAAATTGTTGCAATTATGATTCAAATATACAATAAATTCACTCCATTCCCTTTGAAATTTCTGATCGTCCTGGCCTTGAATCCTGCAGGTCAGTCTGGCCAATTCTGCAAAGTCCATCATCTTTGCCTATATATAAAACTAGTTTCAAAGTTGCACTCATTTCTTCCTTTCTGGGAGATGATATATAGTGGACTGAAAAAAAAAATGTGGGGAATAACTTTTATTTAAAAAAGCAGAAACTTTCTTATTAGGACTTTTAGGTACCGATATTCCAAAAGGAGCAGAAAAGACTTTTTGTGTATGCGGCAACAGCCGCACGGATGCTACGAGCCCAGAGATGGAATGAAAAAAGACTCATACCAGAGAGAAATGACAAACTAAGCGGATGGGTTACGCCAAAATGGCAAAGCTGACCGGAAAACCCAGGAACCAAGAGGACAAAAACTTTAAAAAAGAATGGAGGAAATTTATAATTTATTTAGGAGACCACTGTAGGCAGATAAAAAAACATTAGCAGGATTTTAATATCATTTGTAATGTAACAGGCATTATGGATAATATGGATGAATACAAAATATAGATTAGGAAATAATATGGAGTTGGAAATGTTCACATTAGGACTCATGGAAGGGATGGGGGGGGGAGTCTTGAGATTCAGAGTAATTTCTTTATACAG
The DNA here is from genome assembly GCF_965207765.1 of Zootoca vivipara. Classification (NCBI taxonomy): domain Eukaryota; kingdom Metazoa; phylum Chordata; class Lepidosauria; order Squamata; family Lacertidae; genus Zootoca; species Zootoca vivipara. The sequence goes on along the minus strand of NC_142582.1, from coordinate 133,934,552 downwards.
ATATATGTATTTGGGATTGCTTTATTTTTGTAAAATCTGATAAAAATGAGTTTTTTAAAAATGCACTTTTTTGAAGTTTCAAAGAACCATTAAATATATAGAAACAGTTTTAAAAAACCATTTCACATCTAAAAGCCCTTTCCTGTCTCTGCCTCCTTTCTCCAAAGGGAGCCCAGAAGCTCATTTCTCCCTGTAGCTTGGAAGCAGAACACCTGCCCTGAATGCAGAAGGACCCAGATTCAATCCCCACGGGCACCTCCAGGTGGCGCTGGGAGAGTCTCCTATCCTGAACCTCTAGGGCATGGGTAGGCAACCTAAGGCCCGGGGGGCCATATGCGGCCCAATCACCTTCTAAATCTGGTCTGCGGACGGTCCGGGAATCAGCGTGTTTTGACATGAGTGGAATGTGTGCTTTTATTTAAAATGCATCTCTGGGTTATTTGTGGGGCATAGGAATTCGTTCATCCCTCCCCCAAAAAATATAGCCCAGCCCACCACATGGTCTGAGGGACAGTGGACCGCCCCCCCCCACTGAAAAAGTTTGCTGATCCCTGGTCTAGGGAGCCATTGCTGCCAGTCAGTGTAGACAATACTGGGCCCATGTCTCGTTCAGCATGAGGAAGCTTCCCGAGTTGTGATGTTCCCCTGAGCTTTCCAGAGAACCACTTCCTGGGACTCTTGTTTAGGAGCCAGTGGTTGTGCTGTGGGTAGGGTGTTGGGTTCGAATCCCCGCTCAGCCAGGAAGACCACTGGGTGGCCTCACAGGCCAGTCACTGCCTCTCCGTCTGACCTACCTCCCAGGGTTGTTGTGAAAATAAAAGCGGAGAGGAGGAGAACCGTGGGCGACACCTCGGGCTCCTTGGAGGAAGGCTGCGCTATAAACAGAACCATCTATTTAATGCAATTGTTGATTTTAAACACATATCCGCTGCCCTTTATTGAAAGCTTCCAGGGGGGTGCCAAACAGAAGCCACGTGGCTCCCATTCTGGGTCTCCAATTCTGTGCCCAGAAACTGATCTGCATTTTCACAGCCAAAGAAGCCTGGAGAGAAAATTGCACGCTAAGTAGAATCTTTTAGCAAATCGCACGGATGTCTAAACATCTGGGAATTGGTTAATTACCAATGTGGTCCATTAATTAGCTGCGTAGTGTGCATTTTATTTGGGGTGGGACTCAGTAGAATCAGCGTCGTGAAATCTGTTAAACGGCCGAGGATTGCAACTGTTCCTGGCGCCGCTGCTTCCTTGATAGGGATCTTCTCCCTCTCAATGCTGTTCTTCGTGATAAAACCAGCAGTTTTTGACATGCACATCTTCAGCCGTTGTAACCCTCTAAGACAAGGGTTGCCGTTTTCCAGCTGCTACTTGCCAAGGATGCAAATCTCCTGCTAACCATTTAGAACAGAAACCCAAAGCCCTACATGGTTGCAGGGGCGGAGGAAGGGGGTGCGGTGGGGGTGGACCGCCCTGGGTGTCTTTGCTGAGGGGGGTGACATCTGGCAAGCCACGCACCCACAACTCCCAGACCTACCCCGAGCCATCAGAGGAAGGGGGGAGCTGTGCCACTTTGCCGGAGGCAATTCCCCCCTTCCCCCTTTGTTTTGACAGGTTGGGAGAGACTTGGGAATTCTGGGCTGCATCAATAGGAGTATAACATCTAGATCTAGGGAAGTAATAGTACCACTGTATTCTGCTCTGGTCAGACCTCACCTGGAGTACTGTGTCCAGTTCTGGGCACCACAGTTCAAGAAGGATACTGACAAGCCGGAACGTATCCAGAAGAGGGCAACCAAAATGGTCAAAGGCCTGGAAACGATGCCTTATGAGGAACGGCTTAGGGAGCTGGGTATGTTTAGCCTGGAGAAGAGAAGGTTAAGGGGTGATATGATAGCCATGTTCAAATATATAAAAGGATGTCATATAGAGGAGGGAGAAAGATTGTTTTCTGCTGCTCCAGAGAAGCGGACACGGAGCAATGGATTCAAACTTCAAGAAAGAAGATTCCACCTCAACATTAGGAAGAACTTCCTGACAGTAAGAGCTGTCCGGCAGTGGAATTTGCTACCAAGGAGTGTGGTGGAGTCTCCTTCTTTGGAGGTCTTTAAGCAGAGGCTTGACAGCCATATGTCAAGAATGCTTTGATGGTGTTTCCTGCTTGGCAGGGGGTTGGACTGGATGGCCCTTGTGCTCTCTTCCAACTCTATGATTCTATGAATGTCCGCCATCGGTGTCTCGCTCCGACCCCGGCTGCAGGGCGCACGAACCACTCTGTGCACCCAGGCTGCTATCCTGAGCCTGGGAGGGCACCCTCTACGCCCCACCCCCCTCGGGAGTGTGCCCGCCCTGGGAAGAGCAGGCATATGCTCTGCGGCTGCATGATTGTGGGCAGGTATTGCACGAAGCCTTCCGCTTTTTTGGTTATTCACCTGTGTATGGATGGCAATCTCAGGGTTTCGTATGTAGCAGAGGAGACCCCTTGCTGCCATCTATTGAAAGTCATCCCTTGACACAAGCTTTCTTCTCCGGAGGGTAGGACTCGAACCCACGGCTTCCAGTTACAAGAAAGGAGATTCTGACTAAACTTCAGGAATAACTCTCTGACAGCAAGAGCTGTTCAACAGTGGAACAGTCTCCCTCGGGAGGTGGTGGATTCTCCTTCCTCGGAGGTTTTTAAGCAGAAGTTGGATGGCCACCTGTCAGGGATGCTTTGGTTGAGATTCCTGCCTTGCAGGGGGGTTGGTCTAGATGACCCTCAGGGCATACCTGCCAAGTTGCTGTCGGAGAAATAAGGGACCGGGCGGAAGTAGCAGACCGGAAGTAGCGCTGCCGCCATTTTGGAACTGGGCGGAGCATGCTCAGAAGTGACTTTTGATGCTGCTTTGCCCAGTTCCAAAATGGCCGCCGCGCAGCCATTTTGGAACTGGGCAGAGCAGCATCAAAAGTCGCTTCTGAGCATGCTCCGCCCAGTTCCAAAATGGCGGCAGCACCAGAATAAACTGGGGAAAAACAAAAAAATCCGTTTTTTCAGCTAGGAACAGCTGGAAAAACGGGGATTCCCCGGGGAATACGGGAGACTTGGCAGCTATGCCTCAGGGTCTCTTCCAAGTCTACAATTCTACGGTTCCCTGATTTTGAGTGTATGGATGCCCAATGAAGTTTTTCCTTCCTTTCGCTCTCAAATATGAAAATCTCATCTTTGGATATGTCAAATGAAATTCTGTCCAAAACACAGGAGAGTCTAGAGCAGTAAGCCAGAATTCCTGATATGTCAGAGAGACAGAAACAAGTTGAAGCCCTGATGCTGACATTGTGCATTCGGATCACAGTCTGCAAATGGAGGAACAGCCTCCCCGGCTGGAAGCATCAGCATTCGAAGCGGCTCTCCGCCACTCCGGCGATGTTGGAGGTCAAGCTCAGCATGTTTCCTGAAGTGCCACACTTTGACCTCTCTGCCTCGCCCTCCCCTCTGCTGAGGACAAAGACACCCCCCCAATGAAAGGCAGCCGGGAGATGAGTCACTGAGTTTCCTCACCCCACACTTCAAATGCAGCAGGGGCAAAGATCAATTATTCCGTAACATAGACGATGTGCCTCTTCAGAATGCAGAAAGCACTTTGGAAACAAGCTCTGGTTGTCACAACATCCAGTGCTATTTTAACAGGGAAGACAAGATGCAAGATTCCATCACTGCTGAGAACAAAGTTCAAAATTTCAAAATCCCCTGACGTTCGAAAACAGGGGCTCTTTGCTGAGGGGGGGGGGTGACACCTGGCGCGTCCAAAACTCCACAGTGACCAGGTGGGTGTGATATCTTCAAATATCTCAAGGGCTGTCCCATGGAAGAGGAAGCTTGTTTTCTCCTGCTCCAGGGGTTGGAGATCAGTGCTTTTTTTCTGGGGGTGCACAGGGGTACGCATAGCCCAAAATATTTTGTGAATCTTTGTCCATTTGTCCATTTACTGCATTTATTTCCCCCGATTTGAACTACAAAATGGTGATTTTCTCGAGTCCAAATGAGAGTACCTCTAAACATTTTTAAGAAAAGAAAGCACAGCGCCAGATGTTTTACAAGCTGAAGAAACAACAAAATATGCAACCACGATCACACATCACAATCCAATCCAATGCAAGCAAGTTATTGCAAAATTGACTTTAAAAATCATAGCTCCTTTCCAGCCAACCATTTGTTGCAAAGCGAAGTCTGGTCTATAAAAAAACAACAACATCCCTGGTAGCATTAAGTGTAATTTGCCACCAGCTCATTTCCCTCCCACCCCCCAGATGAGGCAAATCTGTATCATAGAAGGAGCCAGGCAATGCCTCCCCTCCTCTTCTCCCACCCACACAAGGCCTGACTCTGTACCAGTTCATTCTCTCACACTGAGTGGAAATAAACCACAGCACAACGCATCGCACACAAAAAAGAAACCCCTGCTCTTACTCTAGGAAGCAAGAAGTAAGAGGTGGCATGGTAGAATTTTTTAATAAACAACTATGGAACAACATGGAGAGAGCGAATCGAGCAAAGTTTATCTCCCTCTCTCCTGACACGAGAACTCATGGAAGATTCAGGAGAGATGAGAGAAAGTCCTTGTTCCTGCAGCGCAGAGTTAAACTGTGGAACTCTCTCCCACAGGAGGCAGGGATGGGCACCAACTTGGACAGCTTTAAAAAAGAATTGGACAAATTCCTGGAGGAGGAGAGGGCTCTTCTGGTGTTTTCATGCTCATGGTCCCTGGACTTTCTCAAAGTGCCCCCATTCTGAGATGCCAGCACCTCCAAGAGCCAGAGATTAATGCGGGTTGGGGTAGAGGAAGGGAGAGGAGACCCCCGCAGGAGCCAACTTCTTCCCCTGTTGCAGCCATGAAACTTTCCTTCTGGGCTGGAGTCGATCCCGTTGGCTTCCGACTTGGGGATGCAGTCATTTTCTGTCGTGCGTAAAGGTTAAGGATTATTTATTAGTTTCCCTGGGGCTTTCGAGTCGACAATCTGATTGGTTCTAATCATCGTTCTCTTCATTTCCTGACGCAATTTGAGTTGTTATTTGCTTTATTATGTTTACTTGAGGATGGCACAACAAAACATTAATAGTGATTTGCTGGGGAGGCTGAGGAGAGGGGGGGGGATCTGGGAACCAGGCAGAGGTGGGGAGAAGGAGCCACGCCAGCACCAGGGCAGAGGATTGCCGCTTCTTCCCTGGCCTGGTCAAGGTTGTCACCTTCAGGCGGGATTGACAGCTGTCCAATCCCTCCTCTCAGAGTTGCACTTCCCTGCACTGCAGGGGGTTGGACTAGATGACTCCTGGGGTCCCTTCCAACTCTACAAGTTCTGTGACTTGATGACTCCTGTTTTGTTGGGTGCAATTATATTGGTTTATACATGACTTACTTAAGCCCCATTTATTTCCATGGACCTACTCGAAGCATGAGTAAGTCTGATGGGGAAGAGCGGGATAAGTCCCTTAATGTGGGCTCTATACCTCCCCCCATCAAAATATAAGTTCCTTTGAATGTGCCCTCCAAACTCCAAGGTGCAGTTGCAAACTTACACATCCGTTTCTTGGCATATCCTGAATAGCCACATTCCGCTCTACAGTCTTTTCCCTAGCTAGACTTTTCAAGCAATTGTCTTCCCTGGATCCCTCAGTGCATGTCAGGAACTGCATGGGGCCCTGATTCCCGCCTGGTCTCCTTGTTTCCAGGTGAATGGCTTTTTTCAGGGTTCAGGTCACAAGGAAGCTCTGCTGCTTCCTTGTCTCTGCCATCCTCTCTGTCTTCCAGAGAGCAGTGAATTCCTATTTGCAAGATTTGAATAAACGTTGATGACCATCTTCATCCATTTTCCACCAGCTCCTCTGTAGACTTGGCTCAGTGGGAGATGCAGCTACAGAATTTCTGATACGTCCCTCTGGTTCTTGTCCGCAGTCCGGAGTCAGCAGGAGGCCGGGATCCTGTTGGGTCTCCAGGTGCCTTCCTGGCCCACCTTCCCAACTCTTCTGGGCATGCACTTCCCATGACTTCTTTAATGGAATGGAATTTCTGAGGACATGGTAGAATTGCAGAGTTGGAAGGAACCCCAAGGCTCATTGAGTGCGGGAATCTCAGCTCAAGAAGGCTTGAGAGGCAGCCACCCAACCTTTCCTTAAAAACCTCCAAGAAAGGGGAGTCCCCCACCTTCCAAGGTCATCCATTCCACTATCAAACATCTCTTACTCTCAGAAAGCTTCAGGATCTGTCCTTCCAGTGAGCACTCAGGGCTGATTTCCTTAGCTTGTCAATATCCTTCTTAAACTGGACCCAGGACTCCAGAAAGGGTCTGACCAAGGCAGGAGAGGATTGGTGGTCCTTTCACTTCCCTTGATTATGGCTATTGTGCTACAGTATTTAAATTATCTTTTCCCATCATGAGTCACTTTTGCTCATTTCTGTTTATGTGTGAAGATGCCGCTGTGATTACGACTTGAATTATGGCTGTGCTTGAATGAAAGTGGCTCCGATTCAGCCAGGACCTCTGACTCTTGAGGAGGCCCATTTGAACAGGGTTGTGCTTGCCAGCGCTGCTTCTCCCTGGCCTGTCTCTCCCCTCCCTCCTCTCCACGCCCTGCACTGGCTTCCCTGTGGCATCTTACATATGATGTTCTAAAAATATTGTATCTATTTTGAACCAGATTCTCCTCCTTGGATCCTCAGGAAATGATAAAATGGGGAAAATCTATTCATGCCAAAATATCTCTCTCCGTTGGATTGCAGACGTAATGTTCCTGCAGTGACACATAAGTCATGGGGGATTCAATCCTTGCTAGACATGGAATGTAAAAATGGGGGTAAACAGCAAATTGAAGTTCTCTGTCTTCTGGGATATGATCACTGTGCTATTTGTGTTGATCAAGCACAGCCCAATTTCCTATTTCTTTTCTCAACAAGACAGACAACACAGATTCTATGGACCTTTGAAAAAAAGCATAAGAAATTTCTTCCAGGATCAATCACATTCTAGTTTATTTCTGTCAGGGGTGGCGAACCTCCAGTCTGCGGGCCAATCCTGGCCCACCAGGGCGTCCAGTTTGGCCCATGAGGCCATTTCCCCCAAACCATGTCAACCTGTCATTCAGCAGACAATCAGTTGTGATTCCTGCATTGCAAGGGGTTGGACTGGATGACCCTTGGGGTCCCTTCCAGACATATAATTCTATGGTTCTGTAGTTCTGTGACATCAGATTATGGGTGGGAATTCCCAATGGGGTATCTGATTGGCCTCTTTGAGAAGATGGTGCTAACTAGATGGGTCTTTGGCCTGATCCAACTGCCTCTTCTTAGTTACCAAATGTTCCATGGGCCCCACATTTAGCGAAGTGATTTAAAAGCTGACACGCCAATGAATGTTGAGGAAATGGTTTTGATCCATAATAATAATAATAATAAACATGACCTCTGGATTTTCCACCTCCGGATTCCCTTATTCTGATTGCAAAAGTGGTTCTACCACCTTAGCAAACCCCACCCTCTTCTGAGTCTTATTTCCAGACATTGTCTGGACTGCTTCGCAATCACAGCTGGTCACATTTTCCCTCCTGATTTTCCCTTAGTTTTCCAGTGCTCAGAAAGCACATTGATTAAAACACTGTGCCAGGGAATCTGCCTTCATGACTTTGCACAATTGCAATTTAATCGGCGCTCAAAGCGGGGGGTGGGGGTGGGGAGAGGCTGTTGGAGCAGAACCTGTGGCTTCAGTGATGAGGGTGGCTTTCTCGGGGTCTCAGGGGAAATGGCCGTGGGCAATAAGAGAAGAAGAAGCCTCTAGCTCAGTACAGGGACATCAAAGCACAGAAGGACTCACAAAAGCAAACACCACACTCCTTCATCAAAGAGAACTGGACTGGTTATTATTATTATTATTATTATTATTATTATTATTATTATTTCTACCGTATTTATTTATATATACCCCACCATTTCCCCTGGGCAGCCGAGGGCTCACTCCCACGCTCTGGGACTAGAGAGCACAGATCCAGGCACTTTTCCACCTGACCCACACTTTCTAGGCCTGGGTTTGAGTGGTTTCCCCTGGTCCCACTCCTTCCCCAAGGAAACCCCCTCTTTAGTGCTAAATCAGAGCAAACCTCAAGCCGGAGGAAACACAAATCGCCATTTGTTCCAATTGAGCGCTACAGAGTGACAAAAAGGTCAGGTGGAAAGTTACCTTTACCTCTTGGACATCTACTCCCCAACTAGCATCAACTTGTCAAACATCTGGACAGGCTTGTCTAAAATGTCTTTATCAAGTGTCCAGGAGAGGACAGGAAAGGAGCCTTCCTGGTGTCAATAGGCAGGGAGTTCCAAAGTGTAGATGCTGCCACACTAAACGACCAAGTTCTTCTTATAAATGTGGATCAGGTCTTATGATGATGTTGCTGCTGCTATTGTTGTTTTTATAATTTTTTATTCATTTTACATAAAAGTTATACACCATAAACATAACATTTCCACACATTAGAAAGGGGTTCTTTTAATAATAATAATAATAATAATAATAATAATAATAATAATAATAATAAATAATTTTTATTTATACCCCACCCTCCCTGACTGAGACCGGGCTCAGGGCGGTTAACACCAAACACCTAGAAAGAAACGCTGTGATCACTAAAAGTCAGCATGGGTTTCTGAAAAATAAGTCATGTCAGACTAATCTGATCTCATTTTTTGACAGAATTACAAGCCTGGTAGATGAAGGGAACGCTGTGGATGTAGCCTACCTTGATTTCATCAAGGCCTTTGACAAGGTGTCCCATGATATTCTTGTAAAGAAGCTGGTAAAATGTGGGCTAGACAATGCTACCATTCAGTGGATTTGTAGCTGGCTTACTGACCAAACCCAAAGGTTGCTCATCAATGGCTCCTCCTCATCCTGGAGAGTAGTGACTAGTGGGGTGCCACAGGGTTCTGTCTTGGGCCCAGTCTTATTCAACATCTTTATCAATGACTTGGATGATGGGCTTGAGGGCATCCTGAGCAAGTTTGCAGATGACACCAAATTGAGAGGGGTGGCTAATACCCCAGAGGACAGGATCACACTTCAAAATGAATTTTAACAAGGAGAAATGTAAAGTACTACACTTGGGCAAAAATAATAATGAAAGGCACAAATACAGGATGGGAGACACCTGGCTTGAGAGCAGTACATGTGAAAAGGATCTAGGAGTCTTGGTAGACCACAAACTTGACATGAGTCAGCAGTGTGATGCAGCAGCTAAAAAAGCCAATGCAATTCTGGGCTGCATCAATAGGAGTATAGCATCTAGATCAAGGGAAGTAATAGTACCACTGTATTCCGCTCTGGTCAGACCTCACCTGGAGTACTGTGTCCAGTTCTGGGCACCACAGTTCAAGAAGGATACTGACAAGCTGGAACGTGTCCAGAGGAGGGCAACCAAAATGGTCAAAGGCCTGGAAACGATGCCTTATGAGGAACGGCTTAGAGAGCTGGGTATGTTTAGCCTGGAGAAGAGAAGGTTAAGCGGTGATATGATAGCCATGTTCAAATATATATAAAGGGATGTCATATAGAGGCGGGAGAAAGGTTGTTTTCTGCTGCTCCAGAGAAGCGGACACGGAGCAATGGATTCAAACTTCAAGAAAGAAGAGTCCACCTAAACATCAGGAAGAACTTCCTGACAGTAAGCACTGTTCGGCAGTGGAATTTGCTACCAAGGAGTGTGGTGGAGTCTCCTTCTATGGAGGTCTTTAAGCAGAGGCTTGACAGCCATCTGTCAGGAATGCTTTGATGGTGTTTCCTGCTTGGCAGGGGGTTGGACTGGATGGCCCTTGTGGTTTCTTCCAACTCTATGATTCTACGAGTCTATGGTATATAAAACACATTAAAAGCACAAAATCAAACGATTAGTTTAAAATACAATTCAAATCACATTTAAAATCAAAATAAAATTAAGTGGGAACCCACGAACCTTTTGAATCTTGAAACCTCCTGCCTTTCCTCCGTGGGTTCCAATTCTAAATTTTATTCCTGCATCTTTTACTGTAATCACTCTGTTATATAATCATAGTATCTGAAGGATCTGGTCTGATGTGGCAGCTCTAAGAGAGTGAGTTCTGCCAGTTGAAGAGACCAAGGGGGCATATATGGGGTAAGTAAGGTGATCTCTCGGGTAAACTGGTGCCATGTTGTTGAGACTTTTGTATGCTATCTGTTCTTTACATTGTGCTGGAGAGCGTCCCTCCTATTGGCCGCCTCCTGCTTCGGATGCATCTTTCTGTTTGGTAAAACATAAAGGACCCTTAGACAGCTAAGTCCAGTCAAAGGCAACTCTGGGGTTGCAGCGCTCATCTCACTTTCAGGCCGAGGGAGCTGGCATTTGTCCACAGACGCAGTCCCGGTCATGTGGCCAGCAGGACTAAACTGCTTCTGGTGCAACGGGACACCATAACAGAAGCCAGAGCGCACGGAAACACCGTTTACCTTCCCACCAGAGCTGTACCTATTTATCTACTTGCACTGGCATGCTTTCCAACTGCTAGATCAGCAAGGACTGGGACAGAGCACCAGGACCTCACCCCGTCATGGGGATTTGAACCCTCGACCTTCTGGTTGGCAAGCCCAAGAGGCTCAGTGGTTGAGACCACAGCGCCACCCGCATCCCAGTTTGATTCTTTTTGGAGAGCCCTTGTCTCCCTACACTGAAGAGTTCCCCAAAGCCTTTTAGACCTCATGATGAGGCATTCACAGAAGACTCTTTTAACTGGGAAACTGAAATAGACCAGCACTTCACAAGAGGGAGATACTTCACTGGCAAGGGATGCCAGATAACTTGACGTGAGCACCCCACTCCTCACCATAGGGAACACTGCCTATGGGGGGAGGGGACTTTCAAAACACACCCACCCTTCTTCAGCTGAGATTAGATCATGGAAGGGGGATTTCTCCACCTCCTCCTTTTAGCAATAAGTTTTTGTGTTGTTGTTGTTTTTTTTAAAAAAAACATCAGATCAAGTTAGCGCCTGAGCTCCAGATAGAGCTAATCCCCGCATGGAAGAAATCGAAATCGAGAGCGAGATTCTCTTGGGACAATCCACTTTTATTAGAGATGAACCGATATTTTGGGGGGAGGGTTTTTGTATCAGCCATTCATGGAGGGAAGAGTGAAAATGAAATGCTCTTCTCAAAAAAAGTGTGTGTGTGGATCAAAGAAAGACACATTGTCTGGCATGTGTGTGTGAGGCTGGGGGAGGGTGTCCTTTAACTTTCTCTCTCTCTTTTTTTTTAAAAAAAGCAACCCTCATGGTGGCTCAGAACTACCCCAAGGCCACATAGGAGAGATGGAGCTGGGCTTTTAGAAGAGGTGGACCCTCCAGGGTTTTCCAGCAGAGACCAAGGATAATACTGTACCATCTGCAGTAATGCCAAGGGTGGGGCATTGGACCCAGGGTGGGGTATGGACCCTCCCCATTTCCTTCACCCCTTCTCATTTGGCATATTGGTGATATATTTATTCTACGGAAAGAAAATTCAGACCAGCTGAGTCAACTTTTGAATCCGTTATCTCTGGGGATATGGAGACACATCTTCTGTCAGGATAATAGGACGGTGAATATCTTCGACGTTCCAGTTTTCAAGGAAGGTGAACATCTGTCTGCCAGTTAATAAAGAAATGCCTACAGGCAGCAAAAACCTATTTATGGCTGGAAAACTCCCAGTAATGCCATATGGACATTTTTGTTTCTTTATTTTACATTTGAGATATAATTGGGCAGATCTTCAAGTTTGTAAACAGGGGGGCTTCCCAATTATTGAATTATATTCCGCAAGAGAAGGTGATGTGCCGCTAAGCCATTCCCATAGCGGACCAGCTCAAATCAATGGACGCAAATCACTTTAGCCCATCGATTTAGTTGGGCTATGCCAAATACGTGTTTGTTGGATATCATCACCCAGGGTGTCCAAAAGTTTCGGTGATCATTTGCTGTCAACTGATAAAGTCTAAAATGCTTTATAGTCTTTCCACTCGGAGATACTGAGTTTCTTTCTCTTTCTGCTGTCTCACCTGATAATTCAGCATATTGAAGTGTAGGAATTGGTGCCTCTGGCAATATAGACTTTCCAAATGTTATTTGAGCATGGAGTAAAGTGCGCTTTCTGTGAATAATTAGATACAGAGGGGGGAGTGCTTCTCGAATTCAGGATTTTATGAGCCTTGCTTAGGGCTGTTCTCTTAGTCAGGTCTCCCCCCACACACACACACACACCAGAATTCATATTTAGCAATGCTGTTTTATATAATGTGTTTTTCAGGGAATGTTCCATATGATTTAGTTGCCCCCTAATGCGGAAGGTGGTGATATAACTGGCACCTGACACCTTCATTATCTAGCTCCCATTATGTGCAGAATATGCTCCTCTTTACCCTGGTCTTTGACTACACGCACTCTTCTTGGGACCGTAATTTGATTTCAATGGATTTCAATGTTGTATTTTAAAATTCTTTAATAGAATCATAGAATCGTAGAGTTGGAAGAGACCACAAGGGCCATCCAGTCCAACCCCCTGCCGACCAGGAAACACCACCAAAGCATTCTTGACATATGCCTGTCAAGCCTCTGCTTAAAGACCTCCAAAGAAGGAGACTCCACCACACTCCTTGGTAGCAAATTCTACTGCCGAACAGCTCTTACTGTCAGGAAGTTCTTCCTAATGTTTAGGTGGAATCTTCTTTCTTGTAGTTTCGACCACCTTGGGACCCAGTGCTGAAGGGTGTATGGGAAGGCAAACCAAGAACACCAAAAGAGCCTTCTGGATCAGGCCAATGGTCCATCTGGTCCTTTATCTTGTTGTCACAGTGACCAACCAGATCGGGCATGCGGTGAAACTTTTGTAGGGGAAGAGTTAGGCCCAGAGGCACCAGCTTGCGAGGGCAATGGGTGTGTGTGTGTGTGTGTGTGTGTGTGAGAGAGAGAGAGAGAGAGAGAGAGAGAGAGAGAGAGAGAGAGAGATGTTCTATGCATGGCATCCCAATGTCCCAATGCCATGCATGCCAGCATTGTGCCTCCCTCCCTAAGCTGAGCAGAGGCTCCCCAGGCTTTGGGAAGGAAGCCCCAGGCTCTAACACTTCCATCCTCTAATTTACCAGGAACATTTAGGGGAGTAGCCTAGTCCCCCGAGTCCCCTGACCAGATGCCTACAAGAAACCCAGGAGATCCTAAGAAGAACCTGATGGATCGGGCCGGTAGCCTGTCTTGCCAGCATCCTGTTCTTCTCACAGTGGCCAAGCAGATGTCCAGAGCACAAGAGCAGCTCTCCCCTCCTCTGGCTTCCAGCAAGTGGCATTCGGAAGCATATTATTATATATATTAATAAGCAACTGCATGGGCGTACCCAGGATCAAAACTAGGGGGGGGCAAGGGGAGGGGCCAAGGCACGGAAGGGGAGGGGCCACAAAGTGGGCGGGGAAAGTGCAGTCAGGCGCCGGGCTGATGGGCAGAGGCGGAGCACAGCCCGACAGTGCGCACCGTGGCGCGACCTCCCTCCAGCTGGGAGATTGAGAGAGAGATTGAGAGAGAGAGAGAGAAAGAGAGATCTGGAACCGCGCAGACGCCCCTCTCTCCTTGTGACCCTGTTCTCAGCAACTGCCGACCCCTGCACGGTTTTGCATGCGGGCAGATGACGGAGCCAAGCTCCTCCCGCTGCCTCGCGATGGCCCAATCGAAAAGACCCTGGCCAAAGGCGGGTGCCTTTGCCACGGAGAGGAAAGCTGGGGAGGCGCCGGCAATAGTGCAGCCGCCCCTGCGCCAGGAAAGGGGGCAGCAAGGCAGGAGTTCGCCAGGGCAGGAAGGCCCCCCTGCCGCGCTCCCTGGTTCCCCGCCGTGCATGGCTTTGCCTGAGGGCGTGACGGGGAGCTGGAGGGAGAGCGCGGCGCGGCGGGCGGGAACGGCGAACTCGAGCTCCGCTGGGCTGTGCCCCTCCCTAGAAGCAGGGCTGGTGGGTGGAGACAGAGCCCAGCCCAGCCCAGCGGAGCGCGAGTTTGGCGTTCCCGCCCGCCGCGCCGCGCTCTCTGGTTCCCCGCCGCGCTTGGCCTTGCCTGAGGGGGGGGGGCAGCTGGCTTCTAGAGTAGGGCAGCTGCCCTAACTTGCCCCGTGGTGGGTACGCCCTTGAGCAACTGTCCTACTTTTAAAAGGCATCTGAAGGCAGCCCGGCTTAGGGAAGTTTTTAATGTTTGATGCCCTATTGTGTTTTGAATATTCAGTTGGGAGCTGCCCAGAGTGGCTGGGGAAACCCAACCAGATGGGCAGGGAATAAATATTATTATTATTATTATTATTATTATTATTATTATTATCCCTGCCTCTGTCCGTGGAGGCAGAGCAGAGCCATCGCAGCTCGTTCCAGGAGATGCCCGGACTCTGTACCCAAAGTGCCTTCCTTCTCTGAGTGAGGGGCTTCTGGTTCATGAAAAGGAGGAGGAGGAGGAGCAGCCCGTGTCCTTTCTTTGGGGACATGGCCAGTCCCCCCCTCCCCGCCTGCCACACAAGCAGACTGCCGTTTCCTAGAACTCTGGATCTCGAGAATCAGGCGCAAAGCCCAGTGTGGTCATGTTTGGCGTGCTGTAACTAACCTCCTCATCCCTTTAATTACTTTCCCTCCATCTTACCCCCCCCTTTTTTTTGGTCTCTCTCTTTAATTGCTGCTGCATAATCGTCTTCAGAGAAAAAACATCTGTGGTTTTTATTGATCTCTCATTTCCTCGGGGAGAATTTTGCATTGTACTGCTGCGTAATTTAATTTCTTCCTTTTCCTTCTGATACCCACCACAGTCTTGAGTGGTTTTTCAGTCTCTCTCTCTCTCTCTCTCTCTCTCTCTCTCTCTCTCTCTCTCTCTCTCTCTCTCTCTCTCTCTCTCGGCAGGGGGAGGAAGGAGCGCAAAAGGACTTTCTTGTTCCCAGAAGCTCTTTCTCTCCATCCTGCTGCAAGACACCCCCTTTGGGCCCAGAAAGGGTCCCACCGGGCAGAGGGAAACCCGCTCTCTCCCATCCCTCACCTGCCTGCTCTGCTTGCATGTGCAGGATCAGTGCGGCCGCCTGTACCCGATTCTGATCCAAAACGGATACTGCATTTGGAAAAGGTTCAGAAAAGGGCCGTCGAAAGGATCAAGCGGAGGGACTCCCATGACTTTTGAGAAAAGGAGAATAAGAGTTTGTAAAAGGATTGAAGTTTGTAAAATGATGTGGGAAAAAGTTTTTCTCCCTCATAATACTAGAACTCAGGGACATCCAAAAAAGCTGAAAGCTGGAACAACACAGCACATAGTTAAACTCTGGAACTCCCTGCCACAGGAGACAGGGAGGGCCACCAAAGAGGATTGGATAAATTCATGGAGGAGGAGAGAGCTGAGGGCTATGGAGGGCTCCTAGCCAGGATGGCTATGTCTCTCCCTTCCCAGTCAGAGCCAGCAATGCTTCTGAATCCCAGAGGCTGGAAATCAGAAGAGGGAAGAGCTGCTCTTGTGCTTGGATCCTGCTTGCGGAGTTCCACAGGCATCTGGTTGGGCATTGTGAGAAGAGGGTGCTGGACTGGATGAGCCCCCTTTGGCCTGATCCAGCAGCCAGCTCTTCCTATACGCTTGAGACTATTATCGCCATTATATTAATTTATATTCCACCTTTTTCCCAGATCAGGACTGAAGGCTGCCCCAACCAATGCAGATACAATGCCAAAAGCTAAAAAACATATAAAAGACAATCATAAAAAGTAATTAAACTGTAAAAGGATTGGCACAATACAAAATGCAAATCTATGTAGGTAATAAAAACAGCATGGCAGTATCAAAAGCCCTTTTCTTTAAAAGGAAAAGGAAAAAAGAAACGCTCACTTTTCGAAGGCCTGTTGGGATAAAAAAAAAAGTATTAGCTTGCCAGGGGAAGCACAGCAAGGAGGCAGGCAGTCTAGCTCTTCTAGGCAGGGAGTTCCAAAGTTGCCTGGGAGGAGCCACCACCGAGAAGTCCCTCTCCCACATCCCCACCAAATGTTCCTGGGGGGGTTGCTGGGGCCGAGAGAAGCCCCCCCCCAGATCTCTGAGACGGGACAGAGGTGGATTTAAGGCAGCACAACTGGCTCCCCTCAACTGGTGCTGCAGGGCATCGCAGCTATGACTTGGTGCATGCGCAGAGCGGAAACGATGCCTTATGAGGAACGGCTTAGGGAGCTGGGTATGTTTAGCCTGGAGAAGAGAAGGTTAAGGGGTGATATGATAGCCATGTTCAAATATATGAAAGGATGCCATATGGAGGAGGGAGAAAGTTTGTTTTCTGCTGCTCCAGAGAAGCAGACACGGAGCAATGGATTCAAACTACAAGAAAGAAGATTCCACCTGAACATTAGGAAGAACTTCCTGACAGTAAGAGCTGTTCGGCAGTGGAATTTGCTACCAAGGAGTGTGGTGGAGTCTCCTTCTTTGGAGGTCTTTAAGCGGAGGCTTGACAGGCATATGTCAAAAATGCTTTGATGGTGTTTCCTGCTTGGCAGGAGGTTGGACTGGATGGCCCTTGTGCTCTCTTCCAACTCTATGATTCTATGATTCTAAGGTGAGAGGCAGAAGGGGGCCTATTTTGGCCTCACATAGGGCGCTGCTGAAATTTGACAAAGGCTTTCCCCTCTAGGGGGATGAGCATTTACTGTTCCCAACCCTAATCCTGTAGAAAACCATCTAATTAGATTTTAATTTGATTCTGACTTGTTTTTAGGAGGTAATTTAATTATTGTTCGATTTTATACTAATGTTATATATTTGATGTTAGCCGCCCTGAGCCCAGTTTTGGCCAGGGAGGGCAAGATACAAATAATTGTTGTTTATTATTATGTTTATTCTTATTCTTATTATGTTTATTCTTAGGGCAGGTGTGTATGAGGGAATACGGTCATTGCAGGGAGTGAGAGGAGATGAGCCTCGGGGTCCCTTCCATCTCCACAATTCTGTGATTCTATGAATGAGCATCGATCGTGTCCAGTTTTCTTCAATGGGAGAGGCAAGGAGGGGGAGAAGAAGGAGGCCCCTCCGCAGTGGAAGCTGCTGGCAAACCCTCCCTGGGACCCCTTCTTGTCCCCTCCCCTGATGAAAAAGATCAGTTGCTGTCGCCCGACAAGTTCCATTTTAATATGAGCAAAAATGAAATTCAGGTGTCAGGCAACCACAGGCCGTTCTGTTCATGTGCAAAAGATGGTGTGTGTTCTGCACTGGAAAGGGGGAGCAGGAGAAAGAGGGACAGGGTGCAATTTTGCAGGGCCTTTTCCCTCCGTGTGAAATACTTTTCTGGTTGTCATCTAAGTGACAGCGACTGTCACTCAGGCAACCCAAGTTAAGAAGAATATTGATAAGCTGGCAGGTGTGCCGAGGAGAGCGACCAAGATAATCAAGAGCCTGGAAAATAGACTCTTATTCATGAGGCAGAGTTGAGGGAGTTGGGGGTGCTCCGCCTGGAGAGGAGATACGAGAGCCACCTTCACATACCTGAGGGGTTGTCACACGGAAGAGGGTACAAGCCTGTTTTCTGCTGTTCTAGAAGGTGGGGCCTGAACCAAAGGATTCAAGTTACAAGAAAGGAGATTCTGACGAAATTCTAGGAAGAACTGTCCAATAGTAAGAGCTGTTCGACAGTGGGATCGACTTCCTTGGAAGGTCATAGAATCATAGAACCATAGAGTTGGAAGAGACCTCAAGGGCCATCCAGTCCAACCCCTTGCCAAGCAGGAAACACCACCAAAGCATTCCTGAGATATGACCTCCAAAGAAGGAGACTCCACCACACTCCTTGGCAGCAAATTCCACTGTCAAACAGCTCTTACTGTCAGGAAGTTCTTCCTAATGCTTAGGTGGAATCTTCTTTCTTGTAGTTTGAATCCATTGCTCCGTGTCCGCTTCTCTGGAGCAGCAGAAAACAACCTTTCTCCCTCCTCTATATGACATCCTTTTATATATTTGAACATGGCTATCATATCACCCCTTAACCTTCTCTTCTCCAGGCTAAACATACCCAGCTCCCTAAGCCGTTCCTCATAAAGCATCGTTTCCAGGCCTTTGACCATTTTGGTTGCCCTCCTCTGGACACGTTCCAGCTTGTCAGTATCCTTCTTGAACTGTGGTGCCCAGAACTGGACACAGTACTCCAGGTGAGGTCTGACCAGAGCAGAATACAGTGGTACTATTACTTCCCTAGATCTAGATGCTATACTCCTAGTGATGCAGCCCAGAATTGCATTGGCTTTTTTAGCTGCTGCATCACACTGTTGACTCATGTCAAGTTTGTGGTCTACCAAGACTCCTAGATCCTTTTCACATGTACTGCTCTCAAGCCAGGTGTCTCCCATCCTGTATTTGTGCCTTTCATTTTTTCTGCCCAAGTGTAGTACTTTACATTTCTCCTTGTTAAACTACATCTTGTTTGCTTTGGCCCAGTTGTCTAATCTGTTAAGGTCATTTTGACGTGTGATCCTGTCCTCTGGGGTATTAGCCACCCCTCCCAATTTGGTGTCATCTGCAAACTTGCTCAGGATGTCCTCAAGCCCATGAACTCCAAGTGATGGATTCTCCTTTCCTAGAGGGTTTTAAGCAGAGGTTGGATGGCCCTCTGTCAGGGATGCTTTAGCTAAGATTCCTGCATTGCAGGGGGTGGGACTAAATGAAATTGGGTCGAAAGCACGTCAAAATGCAAGTAGATAAATAGGTACTGCTCCAGCGGGAAGGTAAACGGCATTTCTATATGCTGCTCTGGTTCTCCAGAAGCGGCTTTGTCATGCTGGCCACATGACCTGGAAGCTATACGCCGGCTTCCCTCGGCCAAAAATGCGAGATGAGCGCGCAACCCCAGAGTCGGTCACAACTGGACCTAGTGGTCAGGGGTCCCTTTACCTTTACCTTCATCCAACTCTACAATTCTATGATTCTATGATGCTGTTATTCTCTGCCTGCTGGGAGCAGTGCCAGATTTACGTATAAGGTAAACACGCTATAACTTAGGGCCCCCCAAAAAATTAAAGGCAAAAAACACCTGGATGTACATCTCCAAAATATAACATTAAAAACAAATAAAATAAAACCTACATCCAGCAACAGTGTTTTGTGTTGTGTAGGCTCCTATGATGTAACTCAGGCATCCCCAAACTGCGGCCCTCCAGATGTTTTGGCCTACAACTCCCATGATCCCTAGCTAACAGGACCAGTGGTCAGGGATGATGGGAATTGTAGTCCAAAACATCTGGAGGGCCGAAGTTTGGGGATGCCTGATGTAACTCATGGGCCCCGCCTGCTAGCCTGCTCCCTCAAATATTCCTGGTTTACTCATTTCTATATATAGGGTGCCTACATTTCTGATGGAAAAGACCCTGATGTTGGGAAAGATCTCAGGATCTCTCTTCCGCTTGATAGATGGGGTAGAGTGGGGGAGAGAGAGAGAGGAGGAAATTTTATACTCTGTAAAGGAGCCCTAAATGGAAAGCGGAGAATAAATTCTTAGGCAGCAGCTCCATTCAGAGGTTTGTAGTGGTAATAATAATAAATAATAATAATTTATTATTTATACCCCGCCCATCTGGCCGGGTTCCCCCAGCCACTCTGGGCGGCTTCCAAAAAAACAGAAATTCTAAAATACAGAAATCCATCAAACATTAAAAGCTTCCCTAAACAGGGCTGCCTTGAGATGCCTTCTAAAGGTCTGGTAATTGTTCTCTTTGACCTCTAGTGGGAGGGCATTCCACAGGGTGGGTGCCACTACCGAGAAGGCCCTCTGCCTGGTTCCCTGTAACTTGGCTTCTCGTAATGAGGGAATCGCCAGAAGGCCCTCGGAGCTGGACCTCAGTGTCCGGGCAGAACGATGGGGGTGGAGACGCTCCTTCAGGTATACCGGACCAAGGCCGTTTAGGGCTTTAAAGGTCAACACCAACACTTTGAATTGTGCTCGGAAACGTTGTTGTTGTTGTTTAGTCGTTTAGTCGTGTCCGACTCTTTGTGACCCCATGGACCATAGCACGCCAGGCACTCCTGTCTTGCACTGCCTCCCGCAGTTTAGTCAAACTCATGTTCGTAGCTTCGAGAACACTGTCCAACCATCTTGTCCTCTGTCGTCCCCTTCTCCTAGTGCCCTCCATCTTTCCCAACATCAGGGTCTTTTCCAGGGAGTCTTCTCTTCTCATGAGGTGGCCAAAGTATTGGAGCCTCAGCTTCACGATCTGTCCTTCCAGGGTGCACTCAGGGCTGATTTCCTTAAGAATTGATAGGTTTGATCTTCTTGCAGTCCATGGGACTCTCAAGAGTCTCCTCCAGCACCATAATTCAAAAGCATCAATTCTTCGGCGATCAGCCTTCTTTATGGTCCAGCTCTCACTTCCATACATCACTACTGGGAAAACCATAGCTTTAACTATACGGACCTTTGTCGGCAAGGTGATGTCTCTGCTTTTGAAGATGCTGTCTAGGTTTGTCATTGCTTTTCTCCCAAGAAGCAGGCGTCTTTTAATTTCGTGACTGCTGTCACCATCTGCAGTGATCAAGGAGCCCAAGAAAGTAAAATCTCTCACTGCCTCCATTTCTTCCCCTTCTATTTGCCAGGAGGTGATGGGACCAGTGGCCATGATCTTGGTTTTTTTGATGTTGAGCTTCAGACCATATTTTGCGCTCTCCTCTTTCACCCTCATTAAAAGGTTCTTTAATTCCTCCTCGCTTTCTGCCATCAAGGTTGTGTCATCAGCATATCTGAGGTTGTTGATATTTCTTCCGGCAATCTTAATTCCGGTTTGGGATTCATCTAGTCCAGCCTTTCACATGATGAATTCTGCATATAAGTTAAATAAGCAGGGAGACAATATACAACCTTGTCGTACTCCTTTCCCAATTTTGAACCAATCAGTTGTTCCATATCCAGTTCTAACTGTAGCTTCTTGTCCCACATAGAGATTTCTCAGGAGACAGATGAGGTGATCAGGCACTCCCATTTCTTTAAGAACTTGCCATAGTTTGCTGTGGTCGACACAGTCAAAGGCTTTTGCATAGTCAATGAAGCAGAAGTAGACGTTTTTCTGGAACTCTCTAGCTTTCTCCATAATCCAGCGCATGTTTGCTATTTGGTCTCTGGTTCCTCTGCCCTTTCGAAATCCAGCTTGCACTTCTGGGAGTTCTCGGTCCACATACTGCCTAAGCCTGCCTTGTAGAATTTTAAGCATAACCTTGCTAGCGTGTGAAATGAGGGCAATTGTGCGGTAGTTGGAGCATTCTTTGGCACTGCCCTTCTTTGGAATTGGGATGTAGACTGATCTTCTCCAATCCTCTGGCCATTGCTGAGTTTTCCAAACTTGCTGGCATATTGGGTGTAGCACCTTAACAGCATCATCTTTTAAAATTTTAAATAGTTCAGCTGGAATATCATCACTTCCACTGGCCTTGTTATTAGCAGTGCTTTCTAAGGCCCATTTGACTTCACTCTCCAAGATGTCTGGCTCAAGGTCAGCAACCACACTACCTGGGGTGTACGAGACCTCCATATCTTTCTGGTATAATTCCTCTGTGTATTCTTGCCACCTCTTCTTGATGTCTTCTGCTTCTGTTAGGTCCTTACCACTTTTGTCCTTGATTATGGTAATCTTTGTACGAAATGTTCCTTTCATATCTCCAATTTTCTTGAACAGATCTCTGGTTTTCCCCATTCTATTGTTTTCCTCTATTTCTTTGCATTGCTCATTTAAGAAGACCCTCTTGTCTCTCCTTGCTGCTTTTTGGAAATCTGCATTCAGTTTCCTGTATCTTTCCCTATCTCCCTTGCATTTTGCTTGCCTCCTCTCCTCCGCTATTTGTAAGGCCTCGTTGGACAGCCATTTTGCTTTCTTGCATTTCCTTTTCCTTGGAATGGTTTTCGTTGCTGCCTCCTGTATAATGTTACGAGCCTCCATCCATAGTTCTTCAGGCACTCTGTCCACCAAATCTAAATCCTTAAACCTGTTCCTCACTTCCACTGTGTATTCATAAGGGATTTGATTCAGATTGTATCTTACTGGCCCAGTGGTTTTTCCTACTTTCTTCAGTTTAAGCTGGAATTTTGCTATAAGAAGCTGATGATCTGAGTTACAGTCAGCTCCAGGTCTTGTTTTTGCTGACTGTATAGAGCTTCTCCATCTTTGGCTGCAGAGAATATAATCAATCTGATTTCGATGCTGCCCATTTGGTGATATCCATGTGTAGAGTCGTCTCTTGTGTTGTTGGAAGAGAGTGTTTGTGATGACCAGCTTGTTCTCTTGACAGAACTCTATTAGCCTTTGCCCTGCTTCATTTTGAACTCCAAGGCCAAACTTGCCAGTTATTCCTTTTATCTCTTGATTCCCTACTTTAGCATTCCAATCCCCTGTAATGAGAAGAACATCCTTCTTTGGTGTCATTTCTAGAAGGTGTTGTAGGTCTTCATAGAATTGGTCAATTTCACTTTCTTCAGCACCGGTAGTTGGTGCATAAACTTGGATTACTGTGATGTTAAAAGGTCTGCCTTGGATTCGTATCGAGATCATTCTGTCATTTTTGAGATTGCATCCCAATACAGCTTTTGCCACTCTTTTGTTGACTATGAGGGCCACTCCATTTCTTCTACAGGATTCTTGCCCACAGTAGTAGATATGATAGTCACCCGAACTGAATTCGCCCATTCCCTTCCATTTTAGTTCACTAATGCCCAGGATGTCGATATTTATTCTTGTCATCTCACTTTTGACCACATCCAGCTTACCTCCATTCATGGTTCTTACATTCCAGGTTCCTATGCAATATTTTTCTTTACAGCATCGGACTTTCCTTTCGCTTCCAGGTATATCCGCAACTGAGCGTCCTTTCGGCTTTGGCCCAGCCGCTTCATCAGCTCTGAATCTACTTGTACTTGTCCTCTGCTCTTCCTCAGTAGCATGTTGGACGCCTTCCGACCTGAGGGGCTCATCTTCCAGCGTCATAACTTTTATATGCCTGTTGTCTTTGTCCATGGAGTTTTCTTGGCAGGGTTACTGGAGTGGCTTGCCAGTTCCTTCTCCAGGTGGATCACGTTTAGTCAAAACTCTCCACTATGACCTGTCCATCTTGGGTGGCCCTGCATGGCATAGCTCATAGCTTCTCCGAGTTATTCAAGCCCCTTCGCCACGACAAGGCATTGATCCATGAAGGGGGCTCGGAAACGTACTGGGAGCCAATGTAGGTCTTTTAGGACCGGTGTTATGTGATCTCGGCGGCCGCTCCCAGTCACCAGTCTAGCTGCCGCATTCTGGATTAGTTGTAGTTTCCGGGTCACCTTCAAAGGTAGCCCCACGTAGAGCGCATTGCAGTAGTCCAAGCGAGAGATAACTAGAGCATGCACCACTCTGGAGAGACAGTCAGTGGGCAGGTAGGGTCTCAGCCTGCATACCAGATGGAGCTGATAGACAGCTGCCCTGGACACAGAATTGACCTGCGCCTCCATGGACAGCTGTGAGTCTAAAATGACTCCCAGGCTGCGCACTTGGTCTTTCACGGGCACAGTTACCCCATTCAGGACCAGAGAGTCCTCCACACCCGCCCGCCTCCTGTCCCCCACAAACAGTACTTCTGTCTTGTCAGGATTCAATCTCAATCTGTTAGCCGCCATCCATCCTCCAACCGCCTCCAAGCACTCACACAGGACCTTCACCGCCTTCACTGGTTCTGATTTAAAAGAGAGGTAGAGCTGGGTATCATCAGCATACTGATGGACACCCAGCCCAACCCCCCTGATGATCTCTCCCAGCGGCTGCATATAGATGTTAAAAAGCATGGGGGAGAGGACAGAACCCTGAGGCACCCCACAAGTGAGAGCCCAGGGGTCTGAACACTCATCCCCCACCACCACTTTCTGAACACGGCCCAGGAGGAAGGAGCGGAACCACTGCATGACAGTGCCCCCAGCTCCCAAGTCCTCTAGACGGTCCAGAAGGATGTTATGGTCGATGGTGTCAAAAGCCGCTGAGAGATCCAGCAGAACAAGGAAACAGCTCTTACCTTTGTCCCTAGCCCGCCGGAGATCATCGACCAGTGCGACCAAGGCAGTTTCAGTCCCATGATGAGGCCTGAATCCTGACTGGAAGGGGTCCAAATGGTCCGCTTCTTCCAGGCTTCCACATTTGTGGTTAACAAATGGCATAACCCAAGTGATCTCCATAACATTTGACCTCCCTATGATTGGGCAATGATCTCCTTCCCTGAAGGTCCGAAAGGGGTCTACATTTTGGGAAGGGATGCCTGATGTCAGGAACCGATGGGGGCCACTGTTGTCTCCAGACTAAATAATCCAGGTGCTCATAGAGTTGTGGAGTTGGAAGGGGCCCAAAATGCCATCTAGTCTGACCCCCTGTGGGAGCTATATGTTGTTGTACCAATGCAACCCTTCAGAGGTGATCTGGCTCCATAAGAAAACTGGGAAGGCCTTCACGGCTGTGGAGCGAAAGGAAAGCCTAACAGTCAAACGTTTCGTTTTATGGATTAAATGCAGCATCAAAGAGAGAGATGAAACATTCATGCCCAAATCTCGAATCCCTCCCTCGGTGGCTTCTCGCACAGCCTGCAGCTTCCTCCTCATGTGCGCAGAGTGAACTCCCTGCCTTTTGTTTGCCTTGAAGTCTTCATCCAAACGGACGTGGCTATTAAACAAAAAGGGCTAAACTGCACTCAGAGACTCAGGCGCGAAGCGCAGCGCAGCCTCCCAATCAGTTCATTAAGTCTGAATAAACACATGGAAATTAATATTCAACTTTCATTCTCATATAGCCAAATTAGAAGCCAGCAAAGAGGGAAAGAATGTAATCTAATTAAACTAATGAGAGTTGTGCTAATAAATTGCCCGCCATTAATTCTTTATTGCAGCAGGAGCGGCTCATGAAGGAGACGTCGGCAGCCCCACCGACCCGCCCCTGACGCAGGGGGGCTTCGGAATCGGTTGGTTCTCCCATCAGCTTTGCATGTCCCCCAACCACTTCAAGGAAAAGCCAGATACAGTATCTGCAAGGCATTGGAGCCGAGGAGTCCCCCTCCAGAGCTCAGTCGCTTCTTATTTTTAGAGAGACATTCACCCACCCATTGTTTTTATTCCATTAAATTGTTGTTGTTTTTTAAAGCACCTGAAACTGTTTTACCAAAAGATAAAACAATAAAATCCATTGAACAATGACAATACTTTAAACACGTACAAAAAGTTAAAATCCACACCAGCATTTCTACGCATCTGGGTAGGACGCTTTTAGCAGCTGCCAAAAAAGAATAAAGTTGCCAGCTTGATCTCAACAGGCAGGGAGTTCCAAAGTGGAGGCGCTGGAAAGCACAGGAGGAGACACTTGCACTTGGGCTCAAATCCGACAGGTGGGATTTCTGTTGCGGGATCTGGTCGGCCACTGGGAGAACAGGAGGCTGGACTTTGGGCCTGATCCAGCAAGCTCTTCTTTAAGCCGATAAAAACATCTATTGGAGAGGGAGGTGTTCCTTCTCATCTCCTAATCTTGAATGTGGATGCCGTGGAATGAGAAGCTGCCACTTAACTTTGCTTTACAGTACTTGTTTCTTATTTCATTGCATTCATATTGTCTTTTTTTCATCCATGGAGTGATAGTATTTCTTGCACTGTAGTGTACTTTCACTTTCACTTGTTCTGTTTGTTCTTTTGGAGCTGGAGAGAACAGACGCCATTGTCCCTTTGTCTGTACATAGTGTGTAGATAAATAGTAGATTAGATCTACGATGTCTCACTCTTCTTGCTGTGTTTTGCCAGAAGATTAGTGTGCACATGTTGTTGTTGTTGTTTAGTCGTGTCCGACTCTTCGTGACTCTTTGTGTGCACATACCAGCTGGTATATGTCGCTGGAGCGCCCTGGAGAAGAAGGGAAGTGCCTTTTCCAGGGCTGCGCGTACCAGAGATTTGGGGGCTTGCAGGCACCCCCAGTGCGTTTTTCCAACATGGAGTTCCAAGTGGCCCCCATGGTTCTGGCTTCTCCCTCAACAACCCCATGAGGCTGATGGAGGCAGCGAGGCCCCCAAGGGGTGGAAGAGGCAGGTTTCATGGGATCCCCCTAAACCCTGTGAAACTGGTGATAAAAGGAGACAGCTTCAAACCCCTGTCGAGGTCCGTTAGATATCTGCTTTATAAGCTTAGAGCTAGATGTTGCCACAGGGAGAGACCATTTCTGTGGAATTGTCATGGGTGAGCTGGCAAATCCCTCACTGCAAGAAGTGAAGTTACAGGGAACCAGGCAGAGGGCCTCCTTGGTGGTGGCGCCCGCCCTGTGGAATGCCCTCCCTTCAGGTGTCAAGGAGATTCAAGAACTACACAACTTTTAGAAGACATCTGAAGGCAGCCCTGTCTAGGGAAGTTTTTAATGCTGGATATTTTACTAATATTTTACTGGATATCAAACTGGATATTTCATGTTTTATTGTGTTTTTAATATTGCATTGGGAGCCACCCAGAGTGGCTGGGGAAACCCAACCAGATGGGTGTGGTATGAACATATTATTATTATTATTATTATTATTATTATTCAAAGCAGCTGTTTTATTACAGAGAAATTTCAGGAAGAGACTGGAAAGAGAAGTTGCTGAATTGGAACTCATTACCAAGCTTAAAACCATGGAGCTACCTGGGATGAATAGAGACATCGGATTCTTATCTCATTATGCATGATCAAGCTTTCTTTAGCGCCTCAGCCCTTGCTTTTTTCCCCCCAGGACTAATTGCAGTCATCAGCAGTCGTTAACAGCCATCTACAGGTTTACCACTCCCATCAGCCCATCACCCATTCCCACCCACCACCCTCTGTATATATATATAAGGGTCTGACACTTCTGTTTCCGGTGTATCTGAAGAAGTGTGCATGCACACGAAAGCTCATACCAAAATAAAAACTTAGTTGGTTTTTAAGGTGCTACTGAAGGAATATTATTATTATTATTATTATTATTATTATTATTATTATTATTTATATAAGCTGTAAACCACCCAGAATGGCTGGGGCAACTGGGTCAGATGGGCATGGTACAAATAAGTTTATTATTATTATTATTATTATTATTATTATTATTATTATTATCATCATCATCATCATCATCAGCTGTTTTTGCCCTGTGCTTATCTTCCTTCCAAAGTGGCTGGGTCTCTTTCATTTCCAGAGAGAGAGAGAGAGAGAGAGAGAGAGAGAGAGAGAGAGAGAGAGAGAGAGAGCAGGAGGGATTCAACATCCATTTCTGCACCAAGGAGTAACTTTTGCTATTGGGCTATAAATACTAGACTTTTCATCCAGGAACACGTACGAAAGAGGTACATTTCCCTGCTCTGTAAAGCTAAGTTTAAACCCAAACAGTAACCCAAACTGAGACAAACTGAGCCGCAAAAATATATATCAAAAGACGAAGGGAGCATGGCTGAGGAGCACAGAAACCTAACTGGGTCACAGGAATCCTTTACGCATCCAGCTCAGATACTCAGCTGGGATCTGGCGCTCTAATGCTAGATCATCCCGCCGCCTCCTCTCGGCTTCTGCCCGCTTGGCTTGCAAAATCCCTCGAACCGCCTTTGTTGTGCGGCATCGCATTTGTGATGCTCCGAGTGTCTCCATGGAAAACTTTCAAGTCTGGCAGGCAGGATCAGCAGAGGCCTCAAGGACCTGGTGGAATTTCCCCATTTTTACTTACAATTGATGGGGGCAGCGCAGCAGAAGCGGGGGGGGGAGGGGGAGGCCTCGTTTGCTAAGTCACTTTTTAAAAAAATGATCCGATGTTTATGCCTCTGCCAGAAACCAGAATCATTGCATTGCAGAGTCGTAAGGGACCCCCAGGGTCATCTAGCCCCACCCCATGCAATGCAGGAATCACAGCCTTTCTACAAGCTTCACTGAAAAGAAAGCTGTTGCGTTTTAATGAAGGGCTAAGTGCATCTTTGCACATTGAAGGAAAAGAGCAGCGGAAAAAGAGACAGTTCCCAGTTTAACCCCTTCTCACCCTGCTGCAGTCCTGGTGAAAGCTGCTCCTTGCATCAGAGGAGAGGTCAGCTTGGCTCTGGCCACAGTCTAGGCATCAAAGCTTCTGTCTCCGCAGACCAGGTCAAGCAAGCAGTCTCAGTGGGATGAACAGGGTGTGAGAGAAGCACCCAGGACCCAGCTGCAGAAAGCGAGGGTCTAGTCTATCTTCCAGGGTTCACCCACCATCCTCTGTCCTCTCCAGTTGCCCATTGATCTGTGGTTTCCCCCCAAAAGGAGCCACTCTGAAAATCTCAATGTCCAAATGCATTTTCTCTCAAAATCAACTGTTCTAAATACTCTTTCATACATATTTGGCGCCACAAGCTGCACTGGGACATTTGGTCAACAGCAACAACAACAATGGCTGAATGTCCCGGTACAGCTTGTGGCTCAAAATATAGAATTATAGAACTATAGAAACTTGTTTTCTACTCTTCCTGATGGCAAGACCCAAACCAATGGATTCAAGGTACAAGAAACGAAAGGCCGACTAAGTATCAGGAAGAACTTTCTGAGGACAAGAGCTGTTGGGCAGCAGAAGGGACTCCCTCCGACGGTGGCAGACTCTCCTTCCTTGGAGGTTTTTCATCGGAGGTTCGATTGGCAGCTGCCAGGGATTCCTGTGATTCCTGCCTTGCAAGGGGTAGACTAGATGCCCCCCAGGATCTCTTCCAGCTCTACAATTCTATGCTTGTATGAAAGAGTGCCCCAACTGGTGTGATGGGACAGTTGCAGCTGGGAAGGAAGGAAGGAAGGAAGGAAGGAAGGAAGGAAGGAAGGAAGGAAGGAAGGAAGGAAGGAAGGAAGGAAGGAAGGAAAAGGCACAGGAAGGGGCCATGAAGGAAGGGCAAAGCAAAGGGAGGGAGGGAAAAGCACAGGAAGGAAGGAAGGAAGGAAGGAAGGAAGGAAGGAAGGAAGGAAGGAAGGAAGGAAGGAAGGAAGGAAGGAAGGAGCCCTCACTCTTTCCGGGGCTAATTGGTGCTTTCCTTCCGCCTTCCCAACCCCCCTCCTGTTTTCCAGGAAGAGGTGGCCGTGGCACTTGGAGCCATTTCTGCCGGAATGAGTGAAGTGCCGAGGGAAGGCCATTTATTCCGATTAGCCTGCCTCATTACACAAACACAAATGTTGCTTAAGCAAATGAAGCCAAGCTGCCTCCTCGCTGTTCCAAGGAGGCCCTTTGCAGCCCCGCCAAAAGAACGCGCCAACGGAGCCGAGCGCGCCGGCCGTTGGTTCCTCTCTGCAGCCGAGTAATGAAACATTCACCAGGGCCTCAACTGGAGGGCTCCAGAACTGGAGGAGAGGAAGAAGGCAAAGAAAAATGGGAGCAACAGCAGGAAGAATGCGCAGGTGCTGCTACAATAGCCTAAGGAGAGCCTGTTGGATCAGGCCAATGGCCCAGCCGGTCCAGCCTCCTCTTCTCACCATGGCCCACAAGATGCCTCTTCTGGGAAACCTCCAAGCAGGATTCGAGCGCATGAGCAACTCTCCCCTTCTGGGCTTTCCAGCAACTGGTGTCCGCCTCCAACTGAGGAGGGCAGAGGACAGCCATCTTGGCCTGTAGCCATCAATAGCCTTCCTTCTAGTTAGGGGACCATCACTGCTTCCTGCAGGAGTGAGTTCTGCAGATTAACCAAGGCCAGGCAGCCCATGAGGTGATGGGAGGCAATTGCTTTAGGCAGCATATCTGGGCCCATGGAGATGGCTGCACCCTCCCTCCTGTGTGGGCGCTCTGGCCTTGGGGTTTTGTTAAAGGCTAAAATATAGGTCAATATAAAAAGGAGAATTCTCTGAATGCCCAGGCCCAGGTTTGAGGCAAGAGAGAACCCTGGCAGAGATTTAAATATCACAAATTATTATTAATAGTAGTAGTAGTAGTAGTAGTAGTAGTCTGTCGTCCCCTTCTCCTTGTGCCCTCCATCTTTCCCAACATCAGGGTCTTTTCCAGGGAGTCTTCTCTTCTCATAAGGTGGCCAAAGTCTTGGAGCCTCAGCTTCAGGATCTGTCCTTCCAGTGAGCACTCAGGGCTGATTTCCTTCAGAATGGAGAGGTTTGATCTTCTTGCAGTCCATGGGACTCTCAAGAGTCTCCTCCAGCACCATAATTCAAAAGCATCAATTCTTCGGCGATCAGCCTTCTTGATGGTCCAGCTCTCACTTCCATACATCACTACTGGGAAAACATGTAACATGTTTCTATGTGATTGTGTATTTTTGCAATGTTTTGTTTAAGTTGTCTGTCGCTGCTTCGTTGTTGTTGTTTTTTGCACACCACTTTGAGATATTCTTCATGAATTAAGCAATATAGAAGTTAAATGCTCTAATCTAATAATCTAATCTTTCTGAGCCAGGAAATGAGGATGAAGTTGCAGGCCAAGTCAGCAGAATCAATTGTTCTGAAAAGACTGCTAATTTGCTGAAAGTGAGCCCTCAAAGCATTTTGTTCGTCAAGCCACCGTGTCTTTGTTTACAGGTTAAATCCCCGCTGTCTCATCCTGTTAATGATCTCCAAATTAAAGCTGACCTTCCAATTTGGAGCCTTTCAGGGACTCGGAGATAATGGCTGGGGGGCGGGAGGCATCGTTTAGGAGACCAATGAGACAGGGCGGTAGGTGCGCCGTGCCTGAAAACCTGAATTGGGGCCGTTCCTTTTGAACAATGAAGAAGGCACAGAGGAAAGGGGTTCTGGGCGCTCTCCCTCCCCTTAAAAAAAGGCAGGACTTGTGAGTCCATTCGAAGAAGAAAAGAGGGCTGTGGGTTAGGAATCCAAAATCCTACCCCATGTCCAGCTTATTTCTTGGAAATGTCTTGTCCCCCCAAATGGTTTTCCTTGAAATGGAAAGATGGTGGGTGTAAGGGGGAGAAAGTACAGAGAAGCTCCCCCTTGCATCAGAAGTAGCTCCTCCCCAAGCAGCGATGGAAGCGAGGGCTCGGAGGAGGCCAGTCAGGAAGTGGAGAGAGAAGGCCAGGGCTCCAGCAGCATGGGAGAGCCCCGGCTACACAGGAGGGAGGAAAGAGAGGGGGAGAAGGGAGAAAATGAAAGCATGGAGCGTAGACCCTTTCCTCCGGTTCCGGAATTACGCAGGAGAAAGAAAGGGAGGAGATTCACTGTCCCAAGACTCTTATTTTGGAGGAAATCACGCCGGGGGGGGGGGGGGGCAGTGCCGGATTCTGCATCGGAATGAGCAGACATGCTTTACACACCTGTCTCACTGTAAATAGACTGCACTAATAAAAACTGTTTAAAGACAAGCAGGCGGAGCGTCATTACTCTAGAGTAGTCGCAAGAACCCCTGACAGTGAACCACCTGGAAAGCAAGTCTTTTGATGAAAAGTTGAGGGAGTAGGGGGGTGTTCAGCATGGAGAAGAGGAGGCTGGGAAGTCAAGGGCTTCAGTGACATCCAGAAGCCAGCACTACCCTTCTGGAAGTTGGAGGAAGAAGAGGTGCCCAGGCAGAAGGACAAAAGATGTCTTTTGCTTTCCTCTTTTCGCCCCATGCTCTGGTGTGAGCCACCTGACTCAGGCCGCAGTGTGGGGCAAAAGAGTGTGTCTTTTGGAGCAACCAGAGCTCTGGAGCCCAAACAGAACATTCAGGCTTGGGATCAGAAGCTTCTGTAAATCTGGGGTGCCCCTCTTAAAACGGGACAGTTGCATGCTATGCCAGAGCCATCTTCCAAACTCCGAAGGACCGTCCCATGGAAGATGGAGCCAGCTTGTTTTCTCCCGCTCCGGAGGATAGGGTTTTCTGCTGCTCCAGAAGGGAGGACTTGAAGGAATGGATTCAAAAGACCAGAGGGGAGATTCTGACTCAACATCCGGAAGAGCTTTATGATAGTAAGAGCTGCTCAACAGTGGAATGGACTCCCTCAGGAGGTGGTGGACTCTCCTTCATTTGAGGTTGGATGGCCACCTGTCAGGGATGCTTTGGCTGAGATTCCTGCATTGCAGGGGGTTGGGCTAGATGACCCCTAGGGTCCCTTCCAGCCCCACAATTCTATGATTCCTCCTGCTGATCGGCATGGAAGGCTCAAGAAGAATGGAGGCCGTGAAGGGTCACTTCAAGCACTTTGCCAGGGACCTTCAAACTGTAGGTTTCCACCACTTTACCTCCTGCAATGGAGTCTGCTCTCTGCTCTGCATTCCCATCCTATTACTATAGAAAGAGAAGAAGTGTGTGTTGTTGAGGAGAGAGAAATATATATATATAAAATAAAGACTGGTTGTTTAAATAAGAACGGTTCTGTACTGAATATTTATGGAACCCAGTGTTATCCAAAAGGGCAAAAAATAAAAATAGAGGTTATTTAAATTTAATTTGCATTTAGATTTTCAAGTCAGGTTTATTATATAGCAGAAACATGCTAAAATTAAATCCATAATGTGCATTACAGCAAGTTGAGCAAATTGTACCTTGGAGCAATTTCTGCTTCGAAGGCAGGCTGCCTTGCCTGCCTCTTCTCTTTTTCCCATCATGGGTAAGTAAATTTGCAGCGCTTTTCAGCAACTCTTTTATTATGCCTATTAGCAAATCAATGGAGAGTCTGGAAGAGGGAATGGGCAACTGCTCAGGCAGCTGAGAGAGGAGAGACGCAAAACCTGGCGGTGGATTGGATTCGCCAAAAGGAATAGGTGGCCTGGCAGCAGGAAGAGGTGGCCTTCTCTTTGGCTCTGCTGATCCAGCATTAAAAGAAAATGTAAGGGTTTTGACAATCTAGAAAGGGGTTTGACAATCTAGAAAATATACATACAAGGGTGGCCAAGATGCTCAACAGTCTGGAAAGCAAGCCTGATGAAGAATGGTTGAGGGAACTGGGTATGTTTAGCCTGGAAAAGAGGAGATTGAGAGGAGGTAGGAGAGGCATCTTCAAATATCTCAAGGGCTGTCCCATGGAAGATGGAGCAAGCTTGTTTTCTCCTGCTCTGGAGGGCAGGACTCGAACCAATGGCTTCAAAATACAAGAAAGGAGATTGCCACTAAACATAAGGAAGAACATTCAGACAGTAAGAGCTGCTGAAGAGTGGAATGGTCTTCCTTGGAGAATGGTGGCCTCTCCGTCGTTGGAGGTTTTTAAGCCAAGGTTGGGTGGGATTCTTGAGTTGTGATTCCTGTGCTGCAGGGGGATGGAGCAGATGACCCTTGAGGTCCCTTACAACTCTACAATTATGTGATAGGGTGGTGTGACAACCACTGCCTTAACGAAAAAGAAAATGCCTCTCTGGATCTTAAATCAATGGCTCCCTCTTGTCTCATTCTCAGTGGACTGAATGAAAATCTCTCTCCCCCCTCGCCCATTCCTTTGGATGTTTGTAAATTGCTAATATATTCCAAGCTCCTGACCACTGCATCTCCCACTTCCTTCAGCCAGAAGTCACAATATTGGCCTTCTCCCTATCCCATGGATTATTAGCTCCTTGGGGGGGGGGGACGGTGTAGCTCAGGCATCCCAAACTGCGGCCCTCCAGATGTTTTGGCCTACAACTCCCATGATCCCTAGCTAACAGGACCAGTGGTCAGGGATGATGGGAATTGTATCCAAAACATCTGGAGGGCTGAAGTTTGGGGGTGCCTGGTGTAGCTAATACCACAGAAACTTGAACCAGGATTCAACAGGAGCTTAACAGATTGGAGACTGGGGCCAAGTCTAACGAAACAAATCCCAATCTTTAGTTGAGATTCCTGCATTGCAGGGGGGTGAATTAGATGACTCTTAGGGTCCCTTCCAACTGATTCTGACTTAATGTTGAAGCCACTCTTAGCACCGGGGGGGGGGCAGGGGGTGACGAGAAGATCCACACAAATGGCCTCTGACAGAGAGCCAGGCTCCATTAGGCTCTGCCTTTGAAATACTTAATAAAGACAGATCTGCTTGCAGCTGTTCCAGAAGAGGGAAATTGGTCTTTCCCAGCCTTGGTCTCTAGTGCTCCCTCTAAATGCTCCCCACATCCAACCTCGCTTTTCCTGGCCTCCAAGGAGCAGACTGACTTTGCCTTGCCCCGTTGTCCCCGCCATAACATCTCACATCGCCAAGCAAGACGTCCCTTTTCTGTTTGGGCTTACGCCTGTCATTTGCAAAAAGCGGCTCACGTGCCACATGTTTGGGAAGCAGCTCAGGGGTTAGGAGGAGACGTTGAAAGACAGGATTTAAAATCTGATGCTCTGGATCCCATCTCTTCTGGTTACTTTGACAAGAGCATTTCAGAGAGGCTCATATTTGTCCCTTCCTGTTAGGCCCACCGTCTCTCCAGCGCCTCTCATGCGCTTGGAAGTGTGCACATCGGAAGAGCAGAGGCGCCCACTGAAATGCAAAGGAAGTCCCTTCCCTTCTAGTTAGGAGTTGTGGGACTTCCTGCCAGCCAAAGCTGCTCACTGCTGGAGCTGGCAGCCAAGGGAGGCCGGCCATGAGGCTACCTCCTTTGCTGCAGAAAGGGTTTCATGGGAGCGCCAGAAAGGCATCTGCTGAGAGCCTTCATAGAATCACGGAATTGGAGAGTTGCAATGCAGGAATCACAGTTAAAGCATCTTTGGTTCACGGCCACCCAACCTCTGTGTAAAAGCCTCTAATGAAGGAGATTCCACCACCTTCTTGTGGGGTTTGCAGCTGAAAACACAACTGTGTTTTGCTAGGCAAGCACAGAGCTAATACACCAAGAGTTATTGAACTACCCAGAGAGGACCCTCTGTGTGGTTTAAAGACTCTCTCGAGGTTCAAAGACTCTCTCAAGGCAAATCTTAAAAAATGTAGTATGAACACCGACAACTGGGAAACACTTGCCTGTGAACGCTCCAATTGGAGAACAGCCTTTACCAAAGGCGTCCTGGGCTTTGAAGACACTCGAACTCAGAACGAAAGGGAGAAATGTGCTAAGAGGAAGGCATGCTTGGCAAATCCACACCATGATCAACTCCTACCCAGAAACCAATGTCCCCACTGTGGAAGGACGTGTGGATCCAGAATTGGCCTCCACAGTCACTTACGGACTCACTGTTAAAACCATGTTTATGGAAGACAATCTTACTTGGCTACGAGGGATCACCAAAGAGGAAGAAGACAAAATCACAAATGTGTGTTTTGCTAGTCAAGCACAGGGCTAATACACTGAGAATTCTTGGACTTCCCAGAGAGGACTCTCTGTATGTGGCCACTTCTTTTGCCTCCTCTGGGTGAGAACTCCCTAACAAATGAAACTATCCTTCTTATTTCTTTCTGCCTGTGAGGAGACTGTCTCTTTTCCCCCACCATGCCTCCAAGCTGACCAGATGTGCATGGCTAAAGCTCCTGCTTTCAGCCATGTTAGCTAAGACTACAATTGTTTTTACTTTACTGTAAGTTAGAAGTACGTTTCCAAGCACAATTCAAAGTGTTGGTGCTGGCCTTGAAAGCCCTAAATGGCCTCAGCCCAGTAGACCTGAAGGAGCGTCTCCACCTCCATCGTTCAGCCCAGACACTGAGGTCCAGCTCCGAGGGCCTTCTGGTGGTTCCCTCCCTGCGAGAAGTGAGGTTACAGGGAACCAGGCAGAGGGCCTTCTCGGTAGTGGCGCCCGCCCTGTGGAATGCCCTCCCATCGGAGGTCAAGGAGATAAACAACTACCTGACATTTAGAAAACACCTAAAGGCAGTCCTGTTTAGGGAAGTTTTTAATTTGTGACATTTTATTGTATTTTAATCTTTGCTGGAAGCTGCGCAGAGTGGCTGGGGAGACCCAGCCGGATGGGTGGGGTACAAATAAAAAATTATTATTATCATTATTATTATTATCATTATTATCATTATTATTATCATCATTATTATTATTATTCTGCACACTACTTTTGTTGTATTTGCTGTTTGCATTGAAATGTAAGTACCGTAACCCCCCCCTTTGTTAATCTTATTAAAAACATTTGGTTCATTCTTTGCAATGGGGGTGAAGAGAAGGCGAGCTGACCACAAATGAAAGGGATGGAAAGGTCTGATTGCCTAATTCCTCAGCTTTATTAAGCTGCAAAACGTATAAGTGTTTTATTCTGCTAAAAAGGCTTCACAGCAGTTTTTACTTTTGTTCTCACAGTGGCTGACCAGGTGCCCTAATGGAAAACCTGGAAGCAAGATTCAGGGAGCATTTTCGTACACATTTCTCCTAATAAACACCTTGTGCTGTTGTGACTAATATGCACCTTTTTTGCAAGCAATTTCCCCTAATATAATTTATATTTATACGTTATCGTTATGAATAGATATATCTTTATTCATTGTTTACCCTACCATATGCATTTCTGTGGACATGATGTAATTGGAGAAACACACCTCAAAATTCAGAAACGCACGGTTCTCAAAAGCTATCCGTGTTTCGGTTCAGGAGCTGGTTGCAGAAGGGCAAAGGGGGAATTTTCTTATTGAAATGCAACAAATACCAAACTCTCTCTCCCTCTGTTGGCCAGGTGAAAGGAGGAGGCTCAGATCCATTCATTCCATTCAGAGTGAACGGTTCCCTGGCTCCACTGAGAGATTCAGAGTCTGTGCTTCGGATGATCCCTGGAGTGGGAAGGAAGGCACAATATTGATTTTCTGCCCTCCTTTTCGTGGGCTGATTGAAATCAGGTTAGTTCTCCTTTACAGAGACACACACCCCTCCATCCTTTATCTCCCGCAGTGTGTGTACTGGAACAGTGGGGCTCTCCTTCCGCCACCCCAACAACAACAAAACGCTGGGAAAAAGGAGGCAGGAACCGAATCCCCTGGAAAGATATTGCAAAGGCAAACAAGTTTGCTCGTTTTTCTCCTCCAAAGCTCCGGTAAGCTCCATGGCAACTGATTGGCTGTCCTCCTGAAGAGCACCGAATCCGCAGAGCTCCATCAGGATTTCAGCAGCGAATCCGTCTCTGAACTAAACAACGGCAAATGAAGTTAGAAGTTAATCCTGCAGCGTCAGGGCGAGAGTGACAGCAAGCCAGGCACTCACCTTTTCTCGTGTGTGAAGAAGTGGCAGCATTTGAGGCCGAGGAAGAAATCCTAGGATCACAGAATGGCAGAGTCGGAAGGTACCCCTGAGGGTCATCTAATCCACCCCTCCTGACACGCCAGAATCACCACTAAGGAATCCCTGGCAGATGGCCATCCAAGCTCTGTGGAAAGATTTCTTTGGCAGCTTGAAGGAGGAGAGGCATTTGGGAGGGGGTCTTCTCGCTGGTTGCCCCCAAATTAAGGGAAAGGGCTTAGAACATTCAGAAAGTCCCAGCGTTTTAGTTTAGAGAAAAGGAAGGCATGAGGCAACATGACAGAAGTTTGTAAAATTACACGTGGCCTGGAGAAAGTGGAGAGAGAAACGTTCTCCTTCCTCTTTCCTAACTCTAGAACTTATGGACCTCCAATGAAGCTGAACATTGGAGGATTCCAGACAGATAAAGGGAAGGACTTCTTCATGTAGCGCAGTTAAACTGTGGAACTCCCTCCCACAGGAGGCGGGGTCTTTTGGAAGCACCAGTCTTGATGGCTTTAAAAGAGGAGCAAGCGCGCTTGTGCTTGGATCCTGTTTGCGGGTGTCCCATAGACATCTGGTTGGCCACTGTGAGAGCAGGATGCTGGACTAGATGGGCCATTGCCCTCATCCAGCACGCTCTTATGTTCCTAAGCTAGGCCTGGGCAAGACTCCTTGAGTCTGCAATACAGGAGAGCCTCTCCTGCCAGTCAGTGCAAATCCCTCCCAAGGGAAATTTGTTGGGAGCTAATTTGGAGAGACAGGCTTGGCCCCAGGCCGTTGCATTCCTGCTTCCCTGAGCTTTGGCTTGGTGGTTTCCACAGCTGGGTCTGACTAGGGTCAATATTGTTTGCAGTCATCTGCGGGCAGCTGATAATAACTTTTTTTGTTTTACTCCTGCCTTGTAATCTGGATACTTTTTGCATTCCTGTCTCCCACCGTCCAAGTGTAACCTCTTGCCAACGTCCCTCAAACACCACCGGGCAACAGAAATGTTTTAATTAAGCAAACCATGGATTTGCAGCCACGCTTGACAAGCGACTCAGACGCAGCCTCACCTGGCATTACGTATGGGTGGATTCTGGTCCCTCATTTAAAGTACTGCCTTGTATTAGTTCAGCCTGAGTTGCCTCTGCTGGAGCTCCTGTACATCTCATTACTGCGGGGTCTGGGGGAAGCACTGATGCTCAGGCTACAATGGAGGCGCTGTTGTTTACACTCTTGTTTTATGCATTGGTCATATTAGGATGCCATGCGCCGGGCACCTCGCTTTGCATTCCGTCCTCCTCCTGTATCCGTTGGCAGCCGTGAGCAGCAGCCTTGGAGGAAACTTCCAGCAGATGAGATGCAAATAAAGGCAGAAGCAGAGACGTCCAGCGGATTCCCAATATCGCTCTCCTCCAATGTGCAGTCAGTGTGGAACCAGGATTCACACCCGGGCTGCGCTGCATGGTCAAAGGGGGAGGGGGGTTAGTAAAGGTGGGGAAGGGTGTTGGTGGTCGGGAAACTGGTGGGTGGGAGAAGAACAGGAAGCTCCCCTATGTGCCTGCTCATTAAAACCATAAGAGGCCCACCCAGTCATAGAACTGTAGCCATGCCAATCACTTCTCCTACCTGGGCAGTTATCTTTCCACAAGGGCCGACATTGATGCCAAAATCAGATTTCTGCTGTAGACCACCTCCTTCTGTGATATATGTATGATGTTTTTGGGGGTGGTCTTGAGCTATAGGGTTCAAAAGCCTATATAAGGGCTTGTGCACCATTGTTCTTGGTTCCTCCTCCCTCCTGCGTGTGGTGAGTGAGGACCCTGTTGCAACAGTTTAAGAAAGATCAGGCTTACAAGCTGCTTTGCTTCTCAAAATTCTCTTGTTGGTCTCTGTTATTTTCTCCTACCGATGGGGAACCTACTTAAGGACTCTATGCTGGCTCTTGGGTACCCCATAAGGGAAAAGGAGCAGGTTTTTTCTCATAACAGTTTGTTTGCCAAGATCAGGAGCTTAATATGCTGCTGCCATATTTAAGACTCACGGTCATAAGACTCACAGCGTCCTATGTAGAGTTGGAAGGGACCCCAAAGCTCCTCTAGACCAGTGTTTCTCAACCTTTTTTGGGCCACGGCACACTTCTTCTATGAAAAAAAATCCCGCGGCACACCAACTCTGTGCCGCCCTATATTTAGCAGCAGCCCTACCTTACAGGGTTGTTGTGAAGGTAAGTGGCAAAGGCATCCCCGCCCTCAAGACACTTGCAGCATGTCATGAGGGGAGAGGGGAGAGACTTCAAATGGAAAAGGTGTAAAGAGGGAAATACTCACCGCAGGAGGAGGCTGTGGAACCAAAGGAGCGACTCCTGCCTCCACCGGGAGCCCATCACCGGTTCTCCCGGGCCACTCCCGCACATGCGCAGCAGCTCCGGCCGCTTCCTATTGCTCAAGCGACAAACGAACTGCGCGCCAGAACTTCTTCCTTACAAATCGGCCTCGGACAGGGCTCGGGTAGGAATCCCTCCGCCGAAGTGAGGAGGTTTCCTCTCCGCCCGCCCCCCAAAATAATCCCTAGCATTTCTGAGGCGAACTCATGCAAAGAAAGGGAAGCGAAGACGCTCTTTCCTCAGTTAGTTTTCATCAAAGGAAGCGGCAGCAAGGAGATTTACGTCCAGGGAAGAAAAAAAGAGGGCGCTGTGCACGCGCGTCGAGAGTTGAATCCGCCGGAGGGGGTGGGGCTTCTCGTTTCTCTCCCTCTCCCAACCACCGCTCATTGGATTGAGTGACCTTAAGTCACACAAAGGAAGAGTCAGTGGCCGGCCTAGTCCGGCATTCCCACAGCGGGAAACTCGCGATCAGCACCCGAGCGCAAGAGACATGGCCTTCATCCTCAAAGATGCGCGGCAAAGCGGGTCTACGGCAGCAGAAGTGCTGGAGTCCGTTCCTGACTATTCACGTTGGCTGGGAGACACGCCTCGCGTCGTGACCCGGCCGGCTTCCTTTCCGGTGGGTCAGCGACGTGACAATGCAAATCGCCCTTCTCGTCGCGGCACACCAGCCAGCGTCTCGCGGCACAGTAGTGTGCCGCGGAACACCGGTTGAGAAACGCTGCTCTAGACCAACCCCTGTGATGCAGGAATCACAGGTAAAAAAAATTCCTTACAGATGGCCAACCACCCTCTGTTTAAAAACCTCCAAGGTTGGAGAATCCACCTTCTTCAGAGGGAGCCTGTCCTCTGTCCAAAAGGCAGGATTTTCAGGAAGGACTTTGTGAGGGTAAGAGCTGTTCAACAGTGGAACAGACTCTCCTGGGAGGTGGTGGACTCTCCCTCCTTGGAGATTGTTAAGCAGAGGCTGCTCCCCAGCAAGGGAGCATTGTGCTTGTGCTAATCCTGCTTGCAGCTTTCCCAAGAGACACCTGGTTGACCACTCTGAGAGCAGGACGCTGGACTCCCTGGCCTGACGCTGCAGGACTTTCCTTAGGACCTCAAGGTCCACGAGGAGAGTCTTCCCTGGGGAGCACAGAGAGCGGGGCTGCGAGTTTCCCCAGGAGGGAGTCGGGCTCCCTCCACCCCCCCTCCAGCATCAAATAAACATGGAGCCATAATCGTTCTCCTTTGGACGAAGCCAATTCAGCATATACCAGAAGACAAAGCGGACAAG
Source organism: Zootoca vivipara (assembly GCF_965207765.1). Taxonomy (NCBI): domain Eukaryota; kingdom Metazoa; phylum Chordata; class Lepidosauria; order Squamata; family Lacertidae; genus Zootoca; species Zootoca vivipara. Next base: position 133,893,918 of record NC_142582.1, on the reverse strand, counting down.
CTTTCACGCCTGGCTGGCCTCCTGTTTGCTGAATCGGCACTGAAATTACTTTCAGCTTTGCTGAACAAGGGGAACGGTGTTGTGAACCGGCTCCTTTCCATGCTTCATCTTTTGGGGATGTTTTCGCCTCCCTCTCTTCTCTTCCCCCCCCCCCAACACAGGCAGATGATGTACAGATCTTGTAAGCCCTTACCTCACCTGGAGTACTGTGTCCAGTTCTGGGCACCACAGTTCAAGAAGGATACTGACAAGCTGGAATGTGTCCAGAGGAGGGCAACCAAAATGGTCAAAGGACTGGAAACGATGCCTTATGAGGAACGGCTTAGGGAGCTGGGTATGTTTAGCCTGGTTAAGGGGTGATATGATAGCCATGTTCAAATATATGAAAGGATGTCATATAGAGGAGGGAGAAAGGTTGTTTTCTGCTGCTCCAGAGAAGCGGACACAGAGCAATGGATTCAAGCTACAAGAAAGAAGATTCCACCTAAACATTAGGAAGAACTTCCTGACAGTAAGAGCTGTTCGGCAGTGGAATTTGCTACCAAGGAGTGTGGTGGAGTCTCCTTCTTTGGAGTTCTTTATGCAGAGGCTTGACAGGCATATGTCAAGAATGCTTTGATGGTGTTTCCTGCTTGGCAGGGGGTTGGACTGGATGGCCCTTGTGGTCTCTTCCAACTCTATGATTCTATGATTCTGTCGAGAGGGGACAGAATTGTGCTATGACACAGCATAGGATTATGGAACTGTAGAGCTGTAAGAGACCCAAAGGGGCACCTGGTCCAATCCTCTGCAATGCAAGGATCACAATCCCCCATCTTCTCCCACCATGCATTGTTCCAGGGGTTTTCTTGACCCTCATCATCTCTCTCTCTCTTGTCATCAAAGGAAGGAATAGTCCCACTCTATTTTGCCTTGATCAGACCCCACCTGGAGTCCTGAGTCCAAATCTGGGCACCACAATTTAAGAAGGATGTTGACAAGCTGGAACGTGTACAAAGGAGGGCAACCAAGATGGTCAAAGGTCTGGAAATGAAGCCTTATGAGGAACAGTTTAGAGAACTGGGTGTGTTTAGCCTGGAAAGAGGAGATTGAGAGGAGATAGGATAGCCAAATATCTTACAGGCTGTCCCATGGAGCAAGTTTGATTTCTCCTGCTCTGAAGGGTAGGACTCAAATCAATAGCTTCAAATGACATTGTCTCCCAAGACAAATCAATACCAACCAGGAAGGAGTTGAGGGGTGTTTAGCCTGGATAAAAGGAGACTGTGCGGAGATAGGATAGCTCTCCTCCAGCGTCTGATGGGCTTTTGCACAGAACATGGAACAAGATTGTTTCTGCTCTCCAGAGGGGAGATCCAATGAATTCAAAGGACAAGAAAGGAGATTCCAACTGAACATTAGCAAGAACTTTCTGAGGGCAGGAGCTACTTGACGGTGGAAGGGACTTCCTCGGAGGGGGGTGGACTCCCTTTCACTGGAGGTTTGTAAGCAGAGGTTGGGTGGCCATCAGGCAGGGATTCTTGAGCCATGATTCCTGTGTTGTGGGGGTGGACTAGGCACCCTTTGGGGTAGCTTCAAACCATTGGAGCCAACTCCTAGTGGTCATGGGGGCTTTGGTCTCCACATCAAAATATTTGAGGGGCTGCCCCCTCAAAGTTGATGAGCATTCCCATTCAAATGGTGTGATCGATTATGCAGCCCCCACAATATTTTATTCAAGTTGGAAACCCTGCTTCAAACTTTACTATTTTATTGTTCTATGAGTCTATTCCAGCAGAGAGAGACAGCTAAAAACAGCTATAACACACTGAAGAAGAGATAAAAATGGTCCCTCATTTAAAAAACCTCTAAAACCTGAGACGACTCCCTGGAAAAGACCCTGATGTTGGGAAAGATGGAGGGCACTAGGAGAAGGGGATGACAGAGGACGAGATGGTTGGACAGTGTTCTCGAAGCTACGAACATGAGTTTGACCAAACTGCGGGAGGCAGTGGAAGACAGGAGTGCCTGGCGTGCTATGGTCCATGGGGTCACGAAGAGTCAAACACGACTAAACAACTAAACAACAACAAAAACCTGAGGAGAGAAGTACGGGTTTGCTTGGTGTCAAAATGCAAAAATGTTGGCACTGAATGCACCTGCAAGGAGAGGACATTGCTCCCTGATTTTTTTTAAAACATTTTTTTAATTTTAAATAAACTTTATTGGTTAAAAATAGGTTTATACAGATATATCTTCGATTTGCATTACGTAAATTTACAACAGAAAACAAAAATTACATAGAAATTACAAAAAGAAAAAGTTTACATAAATAATGCATAATCTAACACAAAAAGCTACATTCGCAACGTGAACGGCTTGTAGCTGATATTTCTTTTCCTAATGTCTCATAACTACTTCCAGACCTCCTAATTACACAATATCATATTTTTTTCAGTACTGTTCTAGTTTTCCCATTTCTTTTCTTTTCTTTTTCCCCCTTTCTTCTTTTTATTTTTCAAACGTTACTCTATTTCTGCTAATAAACAATTGTTTTGATAGTATAGGTTTAGGTACCTTTTATAAGCACTCCATTCTTTTGATATCTTTTGTGGTGGTACTTCTCTTATTGAGTTGGTTAATTTTGCCAGCTGCAGATATTCGAGCACAAGTACTTGCCATTCTGTTACTGTGGGCAAGTTCTCGCTCTTCCATTTCCTAGCCACTAAGACTCTGGCTGCTGTGATTGTATATAGCAGTAGAGTTCTAGCTTCTTTCTTAATATCTGGCGGGAGTATGCTCAGTAGAAACATTTCTGGTCTTTTCTTAATTGATTGTTTTAGTAGTTTTTTAATCTCTTCATAGATGGTATTCCAATATTTTCTAATGAATATAGGACATTGCTCCCTGATTATGGCGCCACCACTGAGGAGGCTCTGTCCTGCATCATCACTGAATAAGCCCCACCCTGTAAAACTGGGGCCATTGGCTTATATGTATTAATATGTGAAAAAGAAGTCCTTCCTATTGCATGCCGTGAATCCCCTGCTTCTCAGCTCCGTTGCGCGAGTCCCAAGTTCTAGCATAACGGGAGAGGAGCCAGCCCTTGCGGCTCTGCACTTTTGCACTGGACACCTGTAACCCCCTCACCCCAATATCTCCTCAGTCCTGGCCCAGTAAATAAGTAGTCCAGAGTTAAGGGATAATTGGCTGATTATCCTAATTTTGTTTACTCCTTCTCCATCGCATTATTAAATTCCTCAACAAAGGCAGCTCTGCCTGAACCATAATTATCTACAGGTGTGAATTAGCCAATTATATTCCCTGGCTCTTAAGCAACGTACCCCATAATAGTTCACCAACGAAGCCATTTAAAGGAGGGAACCTTGTGTTTCAGTGCGGGGAGAGCAAATCACTGCACGTCTGGGGGAAAGGGAGCAGTTTTAGTAAACGAGTCAGTGCCACAAGTTTTGCAGAACGGGAAGAACCCGACTCTGCTTCTTGCTTGTTAATGCCATGGAACTCTGGAAGACCCCGAGGAGGAACTGGGTCTCTTTGGAGTTTCTAGGCCAGGGGTCAGCAAACTTTTTCAGCAGGGGGCCTTGTGGGGGGCCGGACCATATTTTGAAAAATAAATAATTGAATGAATTCCTATGCCCCACAAATAACCCAGAGATGCATTGTGTAAGGGGAAGAGAGTATAGAGAACCTCCCCCTTTCATCAGAAGTAGCTCCTCACCAAGCAGCGAGGGAAGCGCGGGCTCTGAAGAGGCTAGTCAGGAAACGGAGAGAGAGTGCCAGGTCTCTAGCAGCATGGGAGAGCCCCGGCTCCACAGGCGGAAAGAGAGAGAAGCAGAAAGGGGAAGCACGGAGTGTAGACCTTTTCCCCCGTTTCCGGAATTACGGAGGAGAAGAAAGGGGAGGAGATTCACTGTCCCACGGCTATTATGTTGGGGGAAGTCACGCAGGGGGGCAGTGCCGGATTCGGCATTGGAATAAGAAGACATGTTTCCAACACCCCGTTACACTGTAAATAGAGTGCACCAATAAAGACTGTTAAAAGAGAAGCATGTGGAGAGTCGTTACTCTAGAGTAGTCGCAACAACCTCTGACACATTGTAAATAAAAGGACACATTCTACTCATGTGAAAACACGCTGATTCCGGGACCGTCCGCAGGCTGTATTGAGAAGGCGATTGGGCCAGATCCGGCCCCCAGGTCTTAGTTTGCCTACCCATGTTCTAGGCAGTCCTCAAAATATCATTGCTCATCCTCTTATCCAGTATCGTCTCCTCTGGTGATGGCTACCTAAGCTCTCTGCAGTGGAGCAAGGGGTTAAACCTGAGACTTTTTGCAAGCAGACCCCGCTCAACAGGAAGGACTCCACAGGGAAGGGCCTTATCTCAGTGATGAGTGTCTGCTAGGCATGCCCATGTCCTCAGGTGGCTTCAGTCATGACTCCTTCCTTGAAGGGGCTTGGATTAGATGACCCTTAGTGCCCCCTTCCGACTCCACAATTCTTTGAATCTATTATTCCCTAGCACCATCTCCAAGTTTGCCCATATCACCATGCCGTTCTATGAGCCTGTGGTCCAGCTGCACTTGGAAGCCTGTGTGCAATTCTGGTCACCTCATCTCAGAAAAGATATTGCAAATTTGGAGAAGTTTCCAAAAAGGGCAACCAAAATTGTCACAGGCGCGGTAGCGGCTACTCTAGAGTAACGACTCCTCACGACGTTGCCTTTTCATCATTTTATTAAGTGCAAACTATTTACAGTGCAGAGTCAGTACTATGTACATGTTGTCAGTCTGGGTCAGAACCTCCGAATGGAGATTCCCGCGTTTTCCTCCAACAAAGTAGCCTGGGAATATTGAATCTCCGCCCCCGTCGCTTTTTGCGCAATTCCGGGGTTGGCGGGAGAGGTCTTCTGGTTGCGCTTTCCCTGCTTCCCACTTCCTTTCCTAAGCGGAGCAGTGGCTCTGCTACCCTGCCTGAACCATGCCCTCTACTTCCCGATTCCCTGCTGGAGACATCCCCCTCCCTGCTCCCACTGGCGCTGGGAGAAGAGCTTGTGCTTAAGATGGGAGGGGGCTGTCTGTAGCTTCTCTCCCTCACAAAAATGATCCAGGACAGTGTTATAGAAAAAAAACCTGCTCCTTTTTCCCTTATGGGGTACCCAAGAGCCCATAGAGAGTCCTTAAGTAGGTTCCCCATCGGTAGTAGAAAATAACAGAGGCCAGCCAGAGAAGATTGAGAAGCAAAGCAGCTCACGAAAGCTCACACCAATGACAAACTTAGTTGGTCTCTAAGGTGCTACTGGAAGGAATTTTTTTATTTTGTTGCAACAGGGTCCTCACTCACCACACGCAGGAGGGAGGAGGAACCCAGAACATTGGTGTGCCAGCTCTTATACAGACTTTTTGAAATTGCCACCCTGTAAGTGTAAGGCACCCCCCCCCCCCGCAATACATACATCACAGAAGAGGCGGTCTACAGCAGAAAAACCTGTCTGCCAGGGTACCTGATAATGATCACTGATTGCATTACTTGGGCATCCTGGCCATTCCTTTGTGATGGCAAATATTTTAATTCCTGAATCCAGGTCACAGGCTCACCCTGTTTATGCACAAATATACCCTTAAGACAGGATTTGTGAGCAGAAAGAAAAAGCGAAGGCTTTCCCATTTCCTCCATCCTTGCAGAGAAATATATTGAGGTCAATTTGGGAGAGTCAAATTGGTTTGGGAAAGTCAAAATGACTACTCAGGTGGCGCTGTAGGTTAAACCACAGAGTCTAGGGCTTGCTGATCAGAAGGTCGGTGGTTCGAATCCCTGCAACGGGGTGAGCTCCTGTTGCTCGGTCCCAGCTCCTGCCCACATAGCAGTTCGAAAGCACACCAAAAAGTGCAAGTAGATAAATAGGGACCGCTCCAGCGGGAAGGTAAACGGCATTTCCGTGCACTGCTCTGGTTCACCAGAAGCAGCTTTGTCATGCTGGCCACATGTCCCGGAAGCTGCCTGCGGACAAACGCTGGCTCCCTCGGCCTATAGAGCGAGATGAGCGCCACAACCCCAGACTCGGACACGACTGGACCTGATGGTCAGGGGCCCCTTTACCTTTACCTTTTACTATTTCAGATGCATGGTTAATATACTTATGCATGTGTTTGCCTTGTACATTGATGAATGTTTATTTTATATTTGGGACCTTAGAATTCTTATAACAGCAGGGAACGACTCCCTTATGAAGAAAGGTCCCTTCGGATGCTACACTTCTTCTTTGGCGATCCCTCGTACCCAAGTAAGATTGTCTTCCATAAACACAGTTTTAACAATGAGTCCGTAAGTGACTGTGGAGGCCTTAGAATTCTTATAACAATTCTACATGTAGGTTGTTTTTTTTAAAAAGCCATGTCTTCTTTTTCTTTCCAGCGATGGAGAGTTGGAAATGCAAAGGAACGTCTTCATCTGTGCGGGTCAAGTCAAATCATGCTCCTTAAAATAATGGCCTCTGATTCTTTTCCCAATCGCCTGAGCTTCCTGGTAATGATTCCTTTGCTGGGCTGAGCGAAGGAATTGAAATCAGCTTTAAAAGGCAGCGGATTTGCTAATGCTGTGTTCGACAATCCAGAGGTGAGCTTTAGTGAGGATATTCCGATGCTAATTCTTCTTCCCTAGAGGGCATTTTGCTTCATTTTCACGCTGTTTCACTGCCACCCCTTAAACGTTTTGCCATCATAACACACGGAGAATAAGCCTTCAGGATAAGTGTTGGATGCCTTATTATATAAATTAATATAAAGGCACTTTCCACCAGCCTTTCTGAAGTCTCTCTCTTTCTTCCTTTTTGCCCCAGAGCCAGCTGACGGTTTTCTCGACGAAATGATGGTGCCGTCATGACTCCCAGACCTGTGCAGTCTGTCTGTCTGTCTGTGGGTGAGTTCAGCTGGAGGACACGGCAGTTCAGAAGGTGACCTCGCCCAGCTTCTCTGAATTCATGGGAAACTGGGTCCCCCCTCCAGCCCCCCAGATTGCCCCCCCCCCAAATCCTACAGCCATGAGATGGGCTTCTCTCCAAGGGGCTGCTACTGCCGCTCAGCGAAACCTCCCGAATTTATGTACCACCCTACACCTGCCGGTATGAGGGTGGTTGCAACATAAAATCACAATATAAAAACGCGACATACGTAATCGAAATAAAAGCAACCCATTAACCCCCCCCCCCATGCACATTTAAAAAGGGCAGCAGGCTTCATCATATCAGGCACCCCAGAGCTGCCACAAGGCTGGTGAAATACCCACTGATGGAGCCGTGGCCATTCTCTGGACAGCAAGCGTCTCTTTCAAAGGACTTTTGAGAGAAAAGGAAAAAGCAACAGAAGAAAGAGAACTAAATGCCACATGATTTAGATTTCTCAGGTATAAAATAATCAGAAATAGACTAGCACAAAGTACACCATAAGCAAAGGTATAAAATGGCAGTTTATGGGTAAGCGGCATCTTTTAAGTACTAAACGTTGAGGCGTGCGAGCGAATCTTCAAAATAATGAGGGGGAGCATTAAAAACGCATTTATTTTACAGTCTGCACCTTAAGATTCCACAACATTTTTTGCTCCACTCCAATACAGTGAAATTGGAGGCTTTTAATATTGCTCTTAATGGAATTTCTGAAAAGGCAAATGGAAAAAGCTGTAAGATGACAGTTTATAAAATGGTGATGGAAAAGATGAATTAAGAGGAAAGGGCCTTGCCGATATATCTATATTTAGATGTATGGCCGCGAAGGTGCTGTGTTCCAACAGAAGAAGGCGTCACAGAGCTGGGAGATGATGAAGAGCTCAGCTACCAATGGCTTGTTTTATTTTATTTCACAAGATTTATATACCCTTCCTTCGCTTGCAGTAAAAGCATAAGGAGAGATGTCTTCTAAGGCACGTAAGGCTATAGGAAGCTGGATTTTCCTGAACATACATAGCTCAGTATTGTCCACAGTGACTGTCAACTGCTCTGCAGGGTCTGTGGGAGACGTTCTCCTTGATGGTTCCAGTATGGAGCCTCACACCCAGTTCCCAACTGGTCAGAATTTATTCAATGATGCATCATTACCAGGCAGAGTTCAAAGAGTCTGTGAGAGCTTTCAGTTTAGGCCCACACACTATGAAGAGTAAGACAAACCTAGACAGCATCTTCAAAAGCAGAGACATCACCTTGCCGACAAAGGTCCATATACAGGTAGGTAGCCGTGTTGGTCTGAGTCGAAGCAAAATAAAAAAATTCCTTCAGTAGCACCTTAAAGACCAACTACGTTTTTATTTTGGTATGAGCTTTTGTGTGCATGCACACTTCTTCAGATACACTTGAAACAGAAGAGTCAGACCCTTATGTATATACAGAGGGTGGTGGGGGTGGGTGGAAATGGGTGATGGGCTGATGGGAGTGGTAAACCTGTGGATGGCTGTTAACGGCTGCTGGTGACTGCAATTAGTCCTGGGGGGGGGAGCAAGGGCTGAGGCGCTAAAGAAAGCTAAAGAAAGGTCCGTATAGTTAAATCTATGGTTTTCCCAGCAGTGATGTATGGAAGTGAGAGCTGGACCATAAAGAAGGCTGATCGCCGAAGAATTGATGCTTATGGTGCTGGAGGAGACTCTTGAGAGTCCCATGGACTGCAAGAAGATCAAACCTATCCATTCTGAAGGAAATCAGCCCTGAGTGCTCACTGGAAGGACAGATCGTGAAGCTGAGGCTCCAATACTTTGGCCACATCATGAGAAGAGAAGACTCCCTGGAAAAGACCCTGATGTTGGGAAAGATGGAGGGCACAAGGAGAAGGGGACGACAGAGGACGAGATGGTTGGACAGTGTTCTCGAAGCTACGAACATGAGTTTGACCAAACTGCGGGAGGCAGTGCAAGACAGGAGTGCCTGGTCCATGGGGTCACGAAGAGTCAGACACGACTAAACAACAACAAATGAAGAGTAAGCCTAAAAAGAGAAATTCAGTGTCAGGTTCAGAGAGAGTTTTATCAGGAAGCTCCACCTGAAGATCCCAGCAAGGATTGAGCTTTGACTTTCTGCCAGATCATTGCTTCCAAGTCTCCTATCTTGGAAGGTGGTGGGCACTCCTTCCTTGGAGGCTTCTACACACAGAGGTTAGGTGGTCATCTGCCAGGAGTCTTTTAGTTATGATTCCTGAAACACAGGGAATTGGACTGGATGTCCCCTGGGTCTCTTCCCACTCTACAGTTCTGGGATTCTGTGACTCTATGACCTCAAAAGGTGGTGGAATCTCCTCCATTGGAATTTTCTTCTTCTTCTTCTTCCCCCCACAGGTAGGATGACCACCTGTCAGAAACTCTTCAGCTGAGATTCCTGTATTGCAGGGAGTTGGACTGGATGACCCTTGGGGTCCCTTCCACCTTGACAATTCTATGATTCTATGAAACCTTGAAAGCAGAAGAATTAATTCATCCTCACCCAGTTATTTCTGGCTCTTCTCAAACTCACCTTGGAAACAGGAACTGTAACATAAACCCACAACGTGGGGGATTCCCCCCGACCTACAGAGTATGGCCATTGTCATCACGTCCAGAAATACTTTTTTGAAATGGGGAGGGCTGCCGTCCTATTGGAGCATCCAGATTTATTGCGCAGCGCCTTACTTAATCTTTGCAGGGGCTAATTCATGCGCTGTAACAGTCAAGGAGCCCCCACTTTTCCTAGCGATCGGCTTCGTCGCAGCTGCAATCCCCACAGAGAAAAGCACCATTTTCTCCCCTGAAATTTGCAGTGTGGGTAGAGCATTACTCACTCCTGTGCTAGACCTTCCAATTAGCCGGAAATTAATTCCATCGCCTCTGCTTTCGGCACAGCAGCTATGTGTGGACCTGCAATGGGCCTTCATGGTCGCGTGGAGAACATTAGAGGGAAGCTGCGCAAGTGTTTTTATTAAGCCTTGTGTTGCGAGGAAAATATAAAAAAGGCAAATTCTCAATAGAATCCTTTCTGAAAGAACATGATTCTTCCCAAGCACGAACCGGTGTCCCATAACTTTCAGGGGGATGTTATGTTGACCTAGAAAATGGCAGTTCATGGATCCTGCTCCTTTCGCAGATGGCCTTCAATGGTCCTCCGAGGACAGATTCTGCACCCGTAAAAAGGGAACAGGAGCAACTTGCCTCACATAATTATTGTGACAAAGAAGTGGAGCTAATCAAGGATAAATTGTATTATCCACCATCAGCCTCAGGGGTAGGATTAAAACCATAAGGAAATAAATTAAGCCCCTGAAAACTTTCAGATAACTGGAACTGAAAAGTACACTCCAAAACAAAGCAGAGGAAAATGAAAACTTATGAAGGACTTTGAAACACACACAGTGTGTATTATTTTTGGAGCATATATAGAATATACCATGTTTTTTCATGTATAAGACTAGGTTTTTTTACTTTTAAATTATGTGAAAAACTGTGAGTCATCTTATACACAGGGCAACCCCCCCCCCCAATTTTCTTAAACTGGGGGCATCTTATACATGGGGATGTCTTGTACATGGAAAAATACGTTCTATACAAACTGGAAGGTGTGCAGAGGAGAGCGACCAAGATGACCACAGGCCTGGAAACCAAGCTTGATGAGAAATGGTTGAGGGAGCTGGGGACTTTTAGCCTGGGAAAGAGGAGACTGAGAGGAGATGGGATAGGCATCTTCAAAGACCTGAAATGCTCTCATTTGTCACAAGCTTGCTTTCTGCTGCTCGGGGGGTGGGGGCAAACCAATGGTTTCAAATGGCAAGAAAGGAGAATCTGACTAAGTTATTAGGAAGAACTTTCTGCAACTAAGAGCTGTTCAAGGGTGGAATGGACTTCCTTGGAGGATGGAGGATTCTCCTTCCTTGCAGCATTTTAAGCAGCGGTTGGGTGGGCAAATGTCATGGATGCTTTAGCTGAGATTGCCACATTTCAGAGGGTTGGACTAGATGACTCTTGGGGTGCCTTCCAATTCTACGATTCTATGAACAATTAAGATTCTGCGAAGCATGCAAGCCATAATCTCTGAATGGCACCTTCCTTCCTTCCTTCCTTCCTTCCTTCCTTCCTTCCTTCCTTCCTTCCTTCCTTCCTTCCTTCCTTCCTTCCTTCCTTCCTTCCTTCCTTCCTTCTCTGGGTGCCTCCTCCGTCCCAGCACTAGGCACACAGCGGATCATGTGCAACAGGGACTGTCCTGGTTTTGTTTCCTCGCAATCAATAATCTCTCCAGGCCCAGCCTTCCAGGTAGATTAGAGCAGAGCAGGCCTCGGACGCACAGAGAATGGCTGAGCTGCCACTGAGTAATGGGCGCAATAAATATCCCCTTTGTTATCCTTGCACGAAAGATGTTTTCACTGATGTATAACGGTGCCATGTTCAGATTAGCCGCCTTGCTGCCGCCAGCGAGAAGGAGCTTGAATCATTTCCAGCCCCTTCCCTGACTGAAGTGGGCCAGAGCATCATAAAACACCCTTATTGCTTTCTGTCCTCCCCCCAAAGCGCAGATCAAGGTGTTATTTCATTGCTAAGATCCTGAAGCTGGGAGAGAGGCGCCCGGTCTCTGCCTGGAGCTCAGACTGGCATGTCAACGCATCCTCCGGTGTAATGGGGTTGAGATTAAGTGTTGAGAAGAATCTATGAACGTAAGAGACTGCTGGGTTAAGACAATGGCCTTTCCAGTCCAGCCTTGTCTTCTCGCAGTGGTCAACCAGATACCCCAAAGATACCCCATATTTCAAAAAGTGACACCAAAGTTGTTGTTGGACTTTTTGGGGGGCAAAGTTCTTGAGATGGATAGATAGATAGATTGGCCAAATTTGTGGCTAAATCTCAAAAGAATTGAAGTTTTTGAGCTATTTTAAAGGAATTTCGCAAAAACATTGACACTTCTGGCACGGGTCGCCATAGGTCCAGGTTTTCCCAGATATCATAGAATCCCCCCCCCGAAATGCCAGCATTTCTTCTGTGAGTGTGTTCTGTGCTGGACAGAATGATAAAGATGATAAGGGGGGGGGGAAATAATGCATTTATCTATCTATCTATCTATCTATCTATCTATCTATCTATCTATCTATATCCCGTCTTTCTCCTGAACCAGGACCTACACAAATTAAAGTAACACGTAAGATATGGAAGGCTAAAAGATAACCACAAAAAATGAATTAAACTAAAATAGACTTTAGAATCATAGAATCATAGAATCATAGAGTTGGAAGAGACCACAAGGGCCATCCAGTCCAACCCCCTGCCAAGCAGGAAACACCATCAAAGCATTATTGACATATGCCTGTCAAGCCTCTGCTTAAAGACCTCCAAAGAAGGAGACTCCACCACACTCCTTGGTAGCAAATTCGACTGCCGAACAGCTCTTACTGTCAGGAAGTTCTTCCTAATGTCGAGGTGGAATCTTCTTTCTTGTAGTTTGAATCCATTGCTCTGTGTCCGCTTCTCTGGAGCAGCAGAAAACAACCTTTCTCCCTCCTCTATATGACATCCTTTTATATATTTTTAGTGATTTTCGGAAATTCCAGCCGGATGCTCTTTCTGCCCTGCCCACAAGCAGGATATGAGCCCACAAGCCCTCTCCCCTCCAGTGGCTTGCCGTGACTGCTATTCAGAAGCTTGACTGAACATAAGAACCGAAGTCCAGCGCCCTGTTCTTTGTTTGTTGTTGTTTAGTCATTTAGTCGTGTCCGACTCTTTGTGACCCCACGGACCATAGCACGCCAGGCACTCCTGTCTTGCACTGCCTCCCGCAGTTTGGTCAAACTCATGTTTGTAGCTTCGAGAACACTGTCCAACCATCTCGTCCTCTGTCGCCCCCTTCTCCTAGTGCCCTCCATCTTTCCCAACATCAGGGTCTTTTCCAGGGAGTCTTCTCTTCTCATGAGGTGGCCAAAGTATTGGAGCCTCAGTTTCAGGATCTGTCCTTCCAGTGAGCACTCAGGGCTGATTTCCTTCAGAATGGAGAGGTTTGATCTTCTTGCAGTCCATGGGACTCTCAAGAGTCTCCTCCAGCACCATAAGAGTCTCCTCCAGCGCCCTGTTCTCACAGGAACCAAATCTAGATGGACTGGACCTGGACCAGGAGGCTCCATAGGACTGTAAGAAGAGCGCTGATGGATGAGGCCCATTGCCCACCCGGAGGCGTGACGCATGTCCTGAGGGCGTGACGCGTGTCCCAGGGTGTGTGGCATGCGGCCCTGAGGGTGCGCGGCCGAGAGCCCCAGGCGGATGCCACTGATCAGGGGTTGGCATTTTGCCCCCCCCCTGGAATGGCACCCAGGGCGGGCCGCCCCCTGCCCCACCCCCCCACCTCGGCATGCCCCTGGGCCCATCTAGTCCAGTGTCCTGTCCTCCCTGTGACCAACCAGATGCCCTTGTGGGAAACCCACAAGGAGGATTTGAGTGCAGTTTCCAGCAACTTGCATTCAGAAGCATTGCTGCCTGCAATCCTGGCTAGCAGCCACTGACAGCCCTCCCCTCCGTGAATTTATCCAGTCCTCTGATAGCCATCCACATTGGTGACCATCACCCCCACCCCCTGTGAGAAGGACTTCCATAGTTAGCTGTGCTCGGCAGGAAGAAGTCCTTCCTCTTTTTTTTAAATAATTATTTATTTTTATTAAAGATTTTCTTTATTCTTCATGCATCATTTTTACATTAGTCCTGAATCCTCCAACATTCAGCTTCATTGGATTTTCACGAGTTCTCGTGTTATGAGGGAGGGAGGAAGGCTCTCCTCTCTTTGCCCCCTCTTCTGCCTCTCCCGCCACCCCATTCCTCCTTCCTCCTTTTCTGGCACCCCTCGCCAATCGACAAGTTTAAAAATTCACTGCTCCAGCAAGCCCCAATTAACCAAAGTGGTTGTGCACTATGCAGATGATGACAAGTTGGGGACAGCTAATTAGTTGCCTTGTATTAATAAAAATGTATTGGCTTTTGTGGCAACGTTCTGCAGAGTTGTTGTTTTTTTTATCAGGGACCCTTTCAGTTCAGGAGGAGGCTAGGCCCCCGTAGGAAGAAAACGTGGTGATTTAGAATAGATCTGCCCCTTTTTAAAATCAAGACAAATCTGGTCGGTGATTGTGGCTCCCAGTAAAGCACCCTGCTGTCTTGTTTTGCACTCAGGCATCCCCAGGTGTCTCACATTTTGGGACTTCCTACACTGCTCCTCATACATCAAGACCACATCTTCTGATCATGATGAGGCTTGGTATGTAGGGAACACAGAAAGCATAGAATCATAGAGTTGGAAGAGACCACAAGGGCCATCCAGTCCAACCCCCTGCCAAGCAGGAAACACCATCAAGCCTCTGCTTAAAGACCTCCAAAGAAGGAGACTCCACCACACTCCTTGGCAGCAAATTCCACTGTCGAACAGCTCTTACTGTCAGGAAGTTCTTCAGCCTGACAGCAGCCACCTAGTGAGTCAGACCACTGGTCCTGCTAGCTCTGTCTTGTCTACACTGCAGATCTCCAGAGTTCAGACTGTGGGAATGTTCAGGGTAGCAAGTTCCTTTACTTAGCAGAGTGCATTCCCCTTTACACAGCACAGCAGATAGCTGGTTGCAGGCTCGTGTGAGCCTCTGACTATTATACAATTCAGTCTGTCTCAGACTGAATTGTACATTCCTGGTAATTTCCCTTGAATCTCTCTTAAAAAGAATAAAGACATCACAATCGTATTCATAAGCAACAAAAAGAAAGTTTACTCACGATCAGGCAGGGCACAGTGTGATCCCTGAAGACAGGCTTTAGGCTTAAAGTTACAAATGTATAAAAACAGGTTTACCCCATAAGGGAGATTTACCTAGTGACGGCAGGCTAGTAGTCCTGCAGTTCACATGATGAAGGAAGATGAAACGAGGAGAGAGAGAGGTGTGCTGCGTGACTTATCCTTTTGTTACCTGGACAGGTTAGGTCAAGCCCACCTTCGAGTCACATGCAAAAGGAAGGATGCTCCAGCCAAGAAGTTCCGACTGGCTGGGCCAAACATTTCCTCGCAGGTCTTCTCTAGCATTACAAGGAATGTTGAACTTGAATGCTCCCAGTGGGTTACATCCCACACAGACTGGGGTTCTTGCCAGGAGATGCCATTGGGGACTGAGCTCCGGACCTTCATCACGAAAAGCAGATGCTCTAGCCACTGAGATATGGACCTTCCTGACTTGGTGGACATGCCCCTTATTTGGAGGCCTGGAGGACCATCTCATCTGGTGTCATGACTGAGCCAGCTCCCAGTCAAGGAAGCAGTCAGGAAGAGAGAGAGAGTAAACTGCCCGAGAAGATGAGCATTGCCGAGTACCAACTCCTCAGCCCTTAGGAATGCCAGTGGATAAGAGAATGACAGAGGGCGAACCGGAGCCCTGCCAATGCTCTCGAGAAGTGCCAATGACCAGAACAGTTCATCAGGAGGGAACAGAGACCAAGATAGTGACTCGGAAGAGGTTGGAGCTGATCAAATCTCTCCCTGGAGCCAGCATTTGGGGGGGGGGATTGCTGGACAGGAAGCAGAAAGGACATCAGCTTCATAAGTTCACTTCCTGTTTTAGAAAGTGGAAGGGACCTTAGAAGAGTCATTGTAATTCATGGTGGCAGAGGCTGTGTTAATGCCATCCGGAGTTATCTGTTTGTTTTGACAATAAATCATCCTTTTTAATTAAGTACGCTCACTGTGTTATCAAGCCAGGAACTGGACTCCTGACATCCAGGTGCAGGTGTCACAAGAACTCCCCACAGATGGACAGCCAACCTCTGTTCAGAAACCTCCTGTGAAGGAGAGTTCTCCACCTTCTGGGGCCACCCATTGCACTGTTGAATGACTATTTGCAGGAAATAGTCCCACTCTACTCTGCCTGGGTCAGACCCCACCTGGAGTCCTATGCCCACCTGGAGTCCTTTGGGCACCCAAGTTTAAGAAGGATGTTGACAAGCTGGAAGGTGTGCCAAGGAGGCTGACCCAGATGATCAAGGGTCTGGAAACTAAGCCTTATGAGGAATGGTTGAAGGACATGGCTATGTTTGTGGACTCTCCTTCCTTGGAGGTTTTTAAGCAGAGGTTGGGTGGGATTCTTGAGTTTTGCTTCCTGTGTTGCAGGGGGGTGGAGTAGATGACCCTCGGGTTCCCTTCCAACTCTATAACTCTATGGTTCCTACCTTACTGTCGGAAAGTTCTTCCTAATGTTTCATCAGAATCTCCTTTCTTGCCATCTGGATCCCTTGTTCCGGGTTCTCCCCTTTGGAGCAGCAGAAAACAAGCTTGCTCCATCTTCCATGTGGCAGTCTGTCAAAAAGCCAGAGGTGGCTCTAAAGTCACTTTTCAGTCTAATCTACTCCCGGGAAGCTGTTGGACTGACCGCTGGCTGCAATGGCTGGGTCTGATGTAGTCCCAAAACATCTCCCCCCCCCAATTTATTTATTTATTCATTTCAATAGGAGAACTGGGTGCTGTGGAAGATGTCACTGGCAGGATGACTCCCTTCCTTTTTGGGAAAGGCAGGGAAGGGGACTTTCCCAATCAAAAACAGCACTTAAAATTGCTCCCTGTGCACACGTGTTTCAGAAGAGGGCTTTGGAGAGTGTGTATTTGCCAGCAATTGTTTTTAAAATGTATTTTGCTCCCTAGAAACAGAACTTTGCAGTTGCCTGAGGCAGCGGAAGCAAGAAGACTGCAGAGCAAATAGCTTTTTTTTTGCAAGCCTGACCTGTAGGAAAACATCTCTTTTGCAACAGGAAAACAAATTGGTTTGAAGGGGAATGTCAATGGACACTGCCTTACCTCTTTTGCAGACCAATTAAGCCCATGTTCTTCATTGAGGGCTTATGTATTTCTCAGAAATGGGTGGAGATGCCATGTGGATAAAGACCCCCCTGACCCACCCCGAGGAAGACTCGATCAAGGCATCACTTTTCTTCTTCTGCAGAAATCTCCTGCTTGCTCCCTCCTTTGCATAGGAACCACACATCTCAGACAAGGAGGGCTGAACTGACCCCTGAGAAGAGGAACCTGCCAATCCTAGGAGCCTAGGAAGTTGCCCCAGACCAGGAGTCAATTGCCCACTCCCTAAGTGACTCATTCCCTCCCTCCACTGCTTGCCAGGAGAGATGGAATCATAGAATTGTAGAATGGGAAGGGGCCCCAGGGGTCATCTAGTCCAACCCCCTCCAATGCAGGGATCACCAGGCAGAAAGGAAGGAGCCAGGGAGGAGAGTGTATGTGGAATGTGAGTAACCCGGGCTCCCATCTTTTCAAGGGCTCCTCAAAGCCTGGCAGCACCCCAAGACTTCCCCCACTGGGCTGAAACTTCCAGGTTTCCCTATCTGTCTCTCTCCCCTCCCCCTCTGGATTGGAGGGGTCAGTCTGGATGACGCCTGGAGTCCCATCCAGTTCTTTGGATCTGTATCTGTGGCAGTAGAATGCGTGAGAGCAAGCTTGCCAAACCAGCCCTTCTGTCAAGGTGCTAGTTTTGGCTGGCTAGTTAAGCACCATGATGAGCATAACCAAAGAAGTTGTCTTGTGCCATAGAATAGAACAGGCATGTCCGACTTTCAAGAGACTGAGCTCTACTCTCACTATAAAATAATTGGCCGTGATCTACCAAAGTTGTTGAGCTTAGCTTTTTTTTAGGAAGCCAAAGTGGGATGACAAGTGGGGTGGGATGACAAGAGCCAGAGTGTAGCCCATAGCTGCCAAGTTATCCCTTTTTTTAAGGGATTTTCCCTTATGCTAAATAGGCTTCCTCACGAGAAAAGGGAAAACTTGGCAGCTATGGTGTAGCCAGAGTGTAGCTTGTGTGAACAGAGATGGAAGCAGACTGGAAGCCGGAGACACAGAGACCTGCTTGCTCTGCGTTGAATCCAAAGATGCGGCAAATGGAGAAGCAAGATCTCTTTCGGAGTTGATGCCTTGACGCACACTTTCCCATCCTGTGTTCGAGCTGGAGATTTAAAACCACATGTCCTGAAGGCACCACAGTCTCCTCCGCTGACCTTCCTTTCCAGGAAACGGAACCTGGGTCAGTGCCTGGAACCCCTGGATTCTCTAACCGCTCTGAGATTGGGGTGGGGTGTAATTACACACATGCATTAAACATCAGGAAGAACTTTCTGACAGCAAGAGCTGTTCCATAGTGGAACAGTCTCCCTCAGGAGGTGGCGGACTCTCCTTCCTTGGAGGTTTTTAAGCAGAGGTTGGCTGGCCATCTGTCCTGGATGCTTTAGCTGAGATTCCTGCATTGCAGGGGGTTGGACTAGATGTCCCTCGGGGTCCCTTCCAACTCTGCTGTTCTATGATTCCCCACACACATACCTGCCCCTGTAGCATCTCCTAGAGGCCTTCTTGCTTGCGAATTCCAGGGTGTTTGCTGCATTTCTCTGCTCAGTGAATTCATTTGTCGCAATATGTCGTCCCCCCCCCAAAAAAACCCCCTTCTTCAGAATCTGCTTGAAAACTTCCATGGGCGTCTTTGATGTATGTCATTAATTGTACATGCTCTTAACTATTTCATGGTGATTTGGCATTCCAATTCATTTCTTAATTGGACATCTGTTCTCCCTGTAAATTTGATTTCTGACTTGATAGAACTCTTGGCCTCTTCATTGGCTCAGACAGATCTATTTCTTCCCTTGCTCCCTTTCTCTCTCTTTTTTTAAATTGGAGAACAGTCCATTTTCAGTCCATTTGCCGAAACTTTGTTTTATCTTGCAAGGATACTTGACAGCAGGATATAAGGAAACAGAAAGAGCCAAGTGCCTTCTTGGGTGGAGATTCTGGTGGCTGCATAGATTGCGGCTTAAGATTTCATGGATCTGCACATGGTATTGTCAGAGGCAGACTGTGTAGATGATGCTGGTTTGATAATGTTGCATCACTTCTGGAGATGCTGAGGGCATATTTCCTGGAATACGCACACACACAAAAATCAATTTAAAATCATCTTAATTATACTTTTTAAAGGGTTGAATAAATCAGTCTGTTTTCAGCAATCAATTCTGCCTCGTTTCCACATTAATTTGTGGTTTATATATTTTGCAAAGAAAAACCTGTAGGAACATTTGTGCCTAAAAGCACCGTGCATTTTACGTCAAAGGGGACACATTCCCCCTTTCCTCAAAAAGGCCACTTTTTTAAAAATGCATTTCCTGAGCTGAGAACTGCAAAGGGGAAACATTTAAGCTGCAGCCAGACTAAAAACATAAGAAGTTTGGGCAGGATGAGGCCAATGGACTGTTTAGTCCAGCATCCTGCTCCCACAGGGGTCAACAAGATGCCTCAAGGGGAAACCCACAACCAGGATCCAAACCTTCTCCCCTCCTGTGGCTTCCTGCAATGGGCATGTTGTTCAGGGGATGTGCCTACAGCTCAGCTACTTAAAAATCCAGCAAAAAAATAAGGAGTGGGGACCCCAATTTTTTTGGAGTGCTTAACATGATGGTGACCTTTTCTAGGGACCGTCCTGCATTTGGACACATTTCTTATAAATGTCAGCTTCATGTTGATACCTGTTTGGACATCCAGACAGCACGCATGGATTTAGATGTTTAAAATGGGTGAATTGATGGTCACTGCGTTTTTTAAGGTGACCCAGTGAGCTTTAGCTGTGATGCCTGCATTGCAGGGGGTTGGAATAGATGACCATGCGGATCCCTTCCAACCCTACTGTTATACGGATTTAATATCTCAAATATACAAATTGTTGTTGTTGTTGTTTAGTCGTGTCCGACTCTTCGTGACCCCATGGACCATAGCATGCCAGGCACTCCTGTCTTCCACTGCCTCCCGCAGTTTGGTCAAACTCATGTTCGTAGCTTCGAGAACACGGTCCAACCATCTCGTCCTCTGTCGTCCCCTTCTCCTAGTTCCCTCCATCTTTCCCAACATCAGGGTCTTTTCCAAGGATTCTTCTCTTCTCATGAGGTGGCCAAAGTATTGGAGCCTCAGCTTCACGATCTGTCCTTCCAGTGAGCACTCAGGGCTGATTTAATATATAAATTAAATGTTCATAAATGTACAAGGCAAATACATACACAACAATATAAACCATGTATCTGAAATATTACAGGAGAACAATCCTGAAACTGGTTACAGGTAGGTAGCCGTGTTGGTCTGGATCGAAGTAAAATAAAAAAATTCCTTCAGTAGCACCTTAAAGACCAACTAAGTTTTTATTTTGGTATGAGCTTTCGTGTGCATGCACACTTCTTCAGATACAGTGAAATGGAAGTTTTTCGAAAAACTTCCATTTCACTGTATCTGAAGAAGTGTGCATGCACACGAAAGCTCATACCAAAATAAAAACTTAGTTGGTCTTTAAGGTGCTACTGAAGGAATTTTTTTATTTTAATCCTGAAACTGTTTTGATTCTCCCAGTAACCTCAAATAGTCCTCTGCAGTGAGGAAGGAAATGGGAAAACCTCTGCATGGTCTCTTTGCTCACAAATCCTGTCTCAATTCATATTTGTGTATGAATAGGGTGAGTGAAATATACTCGGAGTCGAGAGTGAATTTCATGCTCTTTATTCAGCTCGTAGTCATCAAGGAGAAGAAGAGAAGAAGAATGCCCTTTCCCCAAAACCATCTGCTTATATACATTATTTACACAATGGGCTTTGCGTGATTGGCTACTTCAGGGCTACACCTGTGGGCCAATCAGTTTGTAAATTGACTTCTGCCAGCAGCCTGATTGGCTACTCCTGCAGGCCAATCAGGTTGCAGATTCACTTCTGCCAGCCGCCTGATTGGCTGCTCCTGCAGGCCAATCAGGTTGCGGATTCCCTTCCACCTGGAGTTGGATTGGGTGGCTCCTGCGGACCAATCAGACTGCTGATTCTGGATCCTATTGTTCTATGATTTAGCTCAGTACATAACACCGAGTTTGTGACCTGGATTCAGGAACTAAAAGTATTGAGCATCTCAAAAGGAATGGCCAGGCTGCCCAGGTAAAGCAATCAGTAACCATTATCAGGTATCCTGGCAGACAGGATTTCTGTTGTAGACCTGCCTCCTTCTGTGATGTATGTATGACGTTTTTGGGGGGTGGTCTTGAGCTACAGGGTGGGCAATTTCAAAAGTCCATATAAGAGCTTGCACACCAATGTTCTGGGTTCCTCCTCCCTCCTGTGTGTGGTGAGTGAGCAAGCACCCTGTTGCAACAGTTTAAGAAAGATCAGGCTTACTAGCTGCTTTGCTTCTCAATATTCTCTGGCTGGCCTCTGTCATTTTCTCCTACTGATAGAAAACCCACTTAAGGACTCTATGCCGGCTCTTGGGTACCCCATAAGGGAAAAGGGGCAGATTTTTCTTAAAACACTACAATTTGATGATTAGGTACTCAATCATGGGAGGCAACTGCAAATTATTATTTTCTTGTTATTTATTGAATTTATATACCCGGAGGTCTCAGGGCTGTGAAGCCATACTGCTGCAGGCGGGAGCTGGTGGAGGGTCCTAAAAGGGGGTGTTCTTGGATCCGCTGGACCAAAATCTGCCTGAGGACCAATCTTTGGATGTTGTGGAGGCTGAGACACTCAGATTGCTCCATTGGCCAGGGTGGGATTGACCACTTCTTAACCCCAACTCCAGCTCCTCGAAAGATTCCATCAACGGTGTCTCCAAAAAATTTCACACATCACGTGGGAAGACAGGCGAACTGGAAGAAGCAAAGATCACCAGTGTTGAAGCAATTATTTTTCAACATCAACTTCCTTGGACTGGTCATGTTGTGCGGATGCCTGATGGTCGTCTTCCAAAACAACTACTCTATTCCGAACTTAAAAATGGAAAGTGTACTGCTGGTGGTAAAAAAAAGTGGTTTAAAGACTCTATCAAATGTAGTATAAAGACTGACAACTGGGAAACACAGGCCTGCGAGTGCTCCAATTGGAGAACAGCCTTTCCCAAAGGTGTCCTGGGCTTTGAAGACACTCGAACTCAGGATGCAAGGGAGAAACGTGCTAAGAGGAAGTCACGCTTGACAAACCCTCATCATGATCAACTCCCACTCAGAAAGCAATGTCCCCATTGTGGAAGGACATGTGGATCCAGAATTGGCCTCCACAGTCACCTACAGACTCATTGTGAAAACCGTGTTCATGGAAGACAATCTTCCTCAGCTACGAGGGATCGCCAAAGGAGAAGAAGAAGAAGCTCTGCCTATCACTGATCCAGGACTTGGTTCCAGGACCCTTGCGAAGACCAGGAGTTAGAAGGGGGCTGGAGTTCTCCACTGGGTTGCCTCCCAGGATGGGTTGTGGCAGAAGCTGATGGGGAACATGCAGAGTTTTATCATCAAAGGGAAGCAGTCTTTTCATTATCTGGGTTTCCAGCCGGCCCACAAGCCCCTCTGTAGCGAGGGAGAAAGGGAGAGAATAATTACATTTTGGGTGTGTGTGATCGTCCTTTTGAAATTGCTAACAGCCTCATTGCCTGGTTCAATCAATTAGACTGGAACTCACAGCAGGAAATATAATTATTTTAATTATTCCGAATTTGAAAGTGACGTGTGCAGAATCCAAAGATGCTTTGTTATTCAGTCTGGGCATTGATGAATAAATACTCTCCCGTCAATTATTTTGGAGTGGGTGGGTGTGAAAGGAAGACTCAGGAGCATTCACCTTACGGGCCACTCAAAGCAGGTGTTCATTGGGACACTCTTCACAAACACACACAAGGAATTGGTCTGTGGTGGACTAATGGATTAGAGAGAGCATCTGGCGAGCTGAAAATCACCGCAGCCACAGACATCCAGAAATGCAATTATTTCATGTCACCACTTCCTTCATCCTTTGTCTTAGCTGCTCTGGAATTCATCCTGCACAGCCTTATCTGGACTTCCAGAAAAACCAAGGGAACAAAGGAAAACAAGCAGAGAATGACTGAGCAGATGGTGGAAGCTGACAATGGCTGGCTGCTGGTTATCTTGTCTGGCGTCTTATTGTATAGCCTTCTTCAAACATCTGGTTCCAAACCCCGAAGTACGGTAGTGGGGTGCTGCTGGCCGCTCTAAAACCTTCATAGAATCATTTAGTTGGAAAGGAAACCCAAGGGCCATCTAGTTCAACCCCCTCAATGCAGGAATCTCAGCTACAGCATCCATGACAGATGGCCATCCAAGTTCTGCCTAAAAACCTCCAGTTACTGAGAGTCCACCGCCTTGTGTCTCTCCCACTATCAAACAGTTCTTACTGTCAGAAAATTATTCCTCATGTTTAGTCTGTGCTATAGAAAACTTGCCGACAAAGGTCCATATAGTTAAAGCTATGGTTTTCCCAGTAGTGATGTATGGAAGTGAGAGCTGGACCATAAAGAAGGCTGATCGCTGAAGAATTGATGCTTTTGAATTATGGTGCTGGAGGAGACTCTTGAGAGTCCCATGGACTGCTAGAAGATCAAACCTATCCATTCTTAAGGAAATCAGCCCTGAGTGCTCACTGGAAGGACAGATCATGAAGCTGAGGCTCCAAGACTTTGGCCACCTCATGAGAAGAGAAGACTCCCTGGAAAAGACCCTGATGTTGGGAAAGATGGGGGGGGGAGGGCACAAGGAGGACGACAGAGGACGAGATGGTTGGACAGTGTTCTTGAAGCTACAAACATGAGTTTGACCAAACTGTGGGAGGCAGTGGAAGACAGGAGTGCCTGGCGTGCTCTGGTCCATGGGGTCACGAAGAGTTGGACACGACTAAACAACTAAACAGCAACAGCAACAAGTAGAAAACTTGGGATGCTGGCCTTTGCAGCCCAACTCTCTATCAAGGGACTCTGTGTCCCCTAAGTCCATTATCAGTCAGAGAAGAATAGACGGAGGTGGGATGCAGATGAAAGCAAGGAAGGAATCTTTATTTTCCTGTTGCATGACCCTCCCCCCCACACACACACTTGCAAGGACAAAGGGTGCAAGAACTTTTGAAGGCTTTAGAAATTGCCCAGCCCCTTAGTCAAAGACCACCCCAAAAGCATCATGCGCACGTCACAGAAAGAGGGGGTCTACAATTTGAAAATTGAGGGTGTGGTTTGTCTCCTGTCACTGATGCTACTGGTCCTCTCTTGCACACCTGGTGCTCAGCACTGCAAACAAATGGAAGAATTGGGATAAAAAAATAAAATAAATTAAAACATTGTCCAGTAGCGCCTTAGAGACCAACTCTGTTTGTTCTGGGTCTAAGCTAAACAGAAGTCACCAGACCCTTATTTATATATAGTGGGAGGGTGGGGTGGGGTTTTTCTCAGGAGGGTAGTAGGAGGTGGGTGACAGACTCAAGGAGTCCAGGTTCTTGCATTTAGTCAGAAAGGAGATATCAGTCTGTACCTGTGCAAGTTTCTTTGTGAGGTTGATGGACTTCCATTTCATGTGGCTCAATGTGATGCCTTCTATGATTCTCGATTCAGGCAGGTAGCCGTGGTCTGAATTGGTGACTTCTGCTTCAGTGTATCTGAAGAAGTGTGCATGCACACAAAAGCTTAGACCCAGAACAAACTTAATTGGTCTCTAAGGTGCTACTGGACAATTTTTTAATTTTTTAAATTTATTTCAACTGCATCAGACCAACACGGCTACCTACCTAAAGGCAGAATTGGGGGAAGGGTACAAGGCCCCCTCCCTTCCGTTCTCAGGGCAATGGCTGGATTTTGCCGTCCTGCGAGCCCCTCCCCCACCTCGAGGAAAGGAAGGCTCTTGCTTTGCAGCCAGAAAATTAGGCTCTGGAGACTGGGGTTGTGGTGCTTGGTTCAGCAATTTCAAAAGCAGAGAGCCAGTCCCACAGCAGCTGCCAAGATTTTAGAGGCTTGACTGCCAAACTGTTTGCAAAATAAGAAGATGATGCTGGGTGAATGCAAAGGCCATAATCCGGCAGGAATCTTGTGTTGTGGGTTGCACTGGTTGCCACAGTGCCATGCAGCCCCGCCTCTCACAATAGCTGCACAACACACACAGCTCATGCTGCCGTATAAATATTGTTGCATCCCACCTGAATTTCCAATCAGGGAGAGATTCCAGGGAGTTCCAGTGCTTGCTCAGAATTTGGTTTCCTTGGAACAAAGATCAGCAAATACTGTGGTGTCTTTAGGATATACGGTTTCATCTGCACATCTGGACTACTCGAACGTAAGATGGAGGGGCTTGTGGCATCAGCACCCCAACAGATCCTGCTTCTCTGTTAGTCACAGCTTCGGATCCAGCACAAGCTTCCAGCCCAACTTGCCCAAGCTTCCTCTGACTCTTGTTTTCTTCCCTAACATCTAGGTGAGGAGAGGTGGAGGACAGGCCCACCCATTAGCCCGGAGGGACTCATCCGTTAGTTTTCCTATGTTAGGAACAATTACCTAGGTTCTTTTAATTTGTTTAGGTGTTTAACATAGATGAGAACCAGCATGCTCCAGGGAAGGCACAAATAATCCTCAGACAACCAATATTGGATTTTCTCTATAAATAGTGTTTTTATAGATTAACAGGCAACAAATAGTTCGCATTTCAAGACAAGGAATATGCACTCAATCATCCATCCATACAGGACATACACCAGCCATACTTACCCCACTCTCCACTGAATGGATCAGGTTCAGTGAGAACCACGGGGGGCAGACGGACAGCACTGTCGTATTTCTGGCCCACAACTCAGGCAGGAGGGCTCTGCATATATATATGCTTTGTTGCTCATCTGACGTTTGGCCTTGCGCAACTTCTTACTCCTTGTTTGGCATCACTCTCACAGCACTTATCTTATCTTGCATGTAATGTTGTGCACGCCCATCTCTTTGCCTCCCTGGGCTAGCCTAGCACACACACACCATTCCGGCCAGATATGTACCACAGTCCATCAGCGCTTATACAACACTGTTCAGGATCTGTTCAAATACACTGCGTCCATTCTGTGGTGTTCTTCAGCCATCTTCTAATCTAGGCCCATGCAAACCATGCCATTCATTACATCTATATGCTGGAAGCCTCCCAGAGTGGCTGGCCCAACCCTGTCAGATTGGGGGGGGGGGGGTTTACAAATAATAAATTATTATTATTATTATTATTATTATTATTATTATTATTATTATTATTGATGTTGTTGCTGTTGTTGTTGTTGTTGTTGTTGTTGTTGTTGTTATAGCTCTTGCAACTTGTATTGTTCTTTTGGGATTCAGAAGAAGACACTTAAGTGGCCATCATCTTAGAATCATAGAATCATGGAGTTGGAAGAGACCACCAGGGCCATCCAGTCCAACCCCCTGCCAAGCAGGAAACACCATCTTGCAGAAAAGCTTGTCTCACTAGTTCAGCAATATAATTTCCATTTAGATACTAAACCTCCCTGGGTCCAGGACCCCATGAAGAGGTTTGGCCTTGGGGCATCATCCAGGCTGCTCCCCCCAACCCACAGCATCATCAAAGGGTAGATCTCTTCCCTATCATATAATGATTAAAGGTAAAGGGACCCCTGACCATTAGGTCCAGTCGCAGATGACTCTGGGGTTGTGGCGCTCATCTCACTTTACTGGCTGAGGGAGCCAGCGTACAGCTTCTGGATCATGTAGCCAGCATGACTAAGCCACTTCTGGCGAACCAGAGCAGCGCACAGAAATGCCGTTTACCTTCCCGCCGGAGCGGTACCTATTTATCTACTTGCACTGCATGTTTTCGAACTGCTAGATCAGCATAATTTGGAGAGCCTTAAGTTCCAGGCATCTCAAAGCAGCAAGGTTCCCCTTGAAATACAGTGGTACCTCAGTTTACGAACAGTCCTGTTTATGAACTGTTCGGTTTACGAACTCCGCAAAACCAGAAGTAGTGTCCCAGTTTGCGAACTTGACCTCGGTCTACGAACGGAAGCCGATGAGTGGAAGGGCACCAGGGGTGGGAGGCCACGTTAGGGAAAGTGTGCCTCGGTTTAAGAAGGGATTTGGTTTAAGAACAGACTTCCGGAACGGATTAAGTTCATAAACCGAGGTACCACTGTACATATTTGCTACTGAAGCAGACATGCCAAGGAGAGCATCAAATTTCGAAGCCAAAGAGGGTCCTCGTTCTTGTTTAGAATCTCGATGAGTCTCCTCGGCTAATTTGGTTTATACTTCGGCTTTGGGTCTCATTTTATTTCCCTCCTTCCCCTTGCGCTTTCTATAACTGTGCCATTTCTTCTCTCCAATGCACAGGCATAATGAGATGCTAAATCTTTCTTTAGGCAATGTTTAATCCACATTTTAGATTTAAGAAGCACACAGACCAAAATTCTTTCTCTGCCACGCGCTGTATCTAGCCGAATGGTTAAATACATATTTATATCAATTCCACCCGCCGCCGCCCTCTCTCCGAAATAGTCTCCTTCAGAGCACCAGACCAGGGAAAGCGGCTAAATATTAAAATGAACGATATTTATAAGAAAACGTGTTATGCAAATGTATTTTTAAAGCAAGCGTTTTGACTGATACATTTCCGCCCCTTCCAAATATCACAACATGTTTTCCTTTGAGACCGGGAACCACAAATAGCTGCGGAGTCTGTGATCGCTGGCAAAATATTTAATTTCAAACCTGTGCTGCTCTCCGGTTGGCAACACGAATGTTGGACAAGCATCTGCCAAAGGAACCTTAAAGTCAGGGCCTTTTGGCAAATCTCCAAAGTCAACGCGGAGACGCTTCTCCAGAATAGCATCTGCAGAGCAAAAAGCGGAAGTAGGGGGGCTGGGGGGGGGCAAAGGCCAATCTCAGCCCCACTTTCCCCACTAAAGCCCCACTGAGTATTTGCCTCCTGCCTAGTTTTCTCATTAAGGGTCAAACCCTGAGCAGGGTTCTTCGGAAGAAGCTTTGTCTGGCCAGTGTGTTATGAAATGCATTTTGAAGCGTCCATCGGGTTTGATCTTTCTCTTTTATTAATCCTCAGAAACTCTGTAATTCACAGCTTCCCATCATATCAGGTGACAAAGGAACCAATTTGCAGCCGCGGATCTGCAAACAAGGGAAGCCAAGCGCTCCAGTAAAGGAGCACAATGCATTTTATTGGCTTTCAAAGTCCTCCCGCCTTTTGTCAAAGGAAACCTCTCCTCTAAGTGCACCTTCAAGAGGGCTGACGGTTGGGTGTCATCATGCTCTCACTCTCCATTGTCTGGCAAGGAAAACGGGAACCCCGCTGTCTGCCCAAGGTCGACATTTACAGCAAGAGGAGGAATCTAGACAACCGCTCAGAGGTCTTTTATTAGCTCATTCAAGAACAGCTGCTGGGAGACGTGTGTGTGTGTGTGTGTGTGTGTGTGTGTGTGTGTGTGTGTGTGAAAGTTGTCTATCTGTCTGCCCACCTCGTCTCTGTGGTTCTATGATTCACTCAGACACCTCTTAAGAATACCTTCTGAATACCAGTTACTGGAAACTGCAGGAGGGGAGGGTTACTATTGTGCTCAAATTCCTTTGGGACATCTGGTTGGCCACCACGAGAACCAGAAGGCGGACTAGATGATCCATTGGCCTGTTCCACCAGAGGTCCTGTGGCATCCAGATTTTGCATGATGGTTCCTCAGACTGGCAAACAGGTTTTCATCCAAGTTTGGATACCGTAAGAAAAACTCTGCAGGAACAGACCAATGGACTGTCTAGTCCACCATCTTGTTCCTGCCGTGCCCAACCTGATGCCATAAAGGGAACTCCACAAGCAGGATCTGAGCACAAAAACAACTCTCTCCTCCTGTGCTGTCTGGTAAAGGCTGTTCTCCAAGTGGAGTGCTCACAGGCCAGTGTTTCCCAGTTGTTGGTGTGTACAAGGGACCCAGGTGGCGCTGTGGTTAAACCACTGAGCCTAGGACTTGCTGATCAGAAGGTCGGTAGTTCGAATCCCTATGACGGGGTGAGCTCGCGTTGCTTGGTCCCAGCTCCTGCCAACCTAGCAGTTCGAAAGCACATCAAAATGCAAGTAGATAAATAGGAACCGCTACAGCGGGAAGGTAAACGGCGTTTCCGTGTGCTGCTCTGGTTTGCCAGAAGCGGCTTTGTCATGCTGGCCACATGACCTGGAAGCTGTACGCCGGCTCCCTCGGCCAATAATGCGAGATGAGCGCGCAACCCCAGAGTCGGTCACGACTGGACCTAATGGTCAGGGGTCCCTTTACCTTTACCTTTTATGCTACATTTTTTTTTTAGATTTGCCTCTTTAGACCTCTTTTGTTGACCACCAGCATGACGCTTTCCATTTTTAAGTTTGGAATAGCCTAGTTGCTTTAGAAAACGATAATCAGGCATCCAAATAACATGACCAGTCCAACGAAGTTGATTTTGAAGAATCATTGCTTTGACACAGGTGATCTTTGCTTCTTCCAGTACACTGATATTAGTTCGCCTGTCTTCCCAAGGGATGTGTAAAGTGATACGTATCTTCCCAAGCAATGTGTAAAGTGATATGTGGAGGCATAGTATGGCCATCCTGGATATCTTGACTGATCAGTCAAAACATATCCTGACTGATACGCTTCCACCTCTTCCTCTGCTCCACAAATTTGTCCAATCTTCTTTTGAAGCCATTGAACGTGGTGGCCCCCCCGCCTCCTGTGGAAGTGAGTTCCATAGTTTAACTCTGCACTGCATGAAGAAGTCCCTCCTTTTATCTATCCTGAATCTTCCAATGTTCATGAGTTCTAGTGGTAGGAGAGGAGGAGGAAAACTTTTATTGATCCCCTTTCTCCATGCCATGTGTAATTTTATAAATTTATATCATGTTACCTCTTCCTGGCCTCTATGCTAAAAAGTCCTAGATGCAGCAACCTTTCTTCAGTTTAGAAAACCTACTATTTAGCCAAAAGCTCACAAACATAGCTAGGTATCCTTGGCAGTTAGGACCCATTGAAGGTTACTCCCCTCCCTCACTGCCCACCCCAAGCCCTTTGCACAGCCCGTTTACATGCCTGCTGTCCCTGGCAACCCCAAATGCAGGGGCTGAGGGGAGTTTTTGAACTGTTTCCAGAACACTTTTACAACCCTCCTCCTTATTATCATTGATGGGTTTGTTGCCCGAGGCTCTTTTGGGGAGAAGGTCAGGATATAAATTGAATAAAAATGAGCAAGGGCCCACCAGCTCAAGCTCTGCTCAGAGAAGAGCCTCGGAGTCCGGTGCAGACTCTGGGTTTAAGCAAGCTGTGCTTTGCGTCAAGTCCAAGGTGTCCTCAGGCCACCCAACCTGCCCTCCGCTTCCCAGCTAGCTCACCTCTGCCTCCTTTGCTTTCCCTCCTCCAGGCACCCTACCAACATACACCCTGGCAGAAGGAAAAGTCCCTGGCCATTCCCCCCCCCCTAATTAAGGCAATACTTTCGTGGGCAGGTTGTGATGCATCTGAAGTAAGGGCTAAACATTTTTGGCAGAGCATCTGACATGCATGTAGAATATCCCAGCACTCCCCTCCAAGAAGGTGTCCAATCCTCTTTTAAAGCTATCTAAGTTGATGACTACTCCTTCAAACTTCAAGAAAGAAGATTCCACCTAAACATTAGGAAGAACTTCCTGACAGTAAGAGCTGTTCGGCAGTGGAATTTGCTACCAAGGAGTGTGGTGGAGTCTCCTTCTCTGGAGGTCTTTAAGCGGAGGCTTGACAGGCATATGTCAAGAATGCTTTGATGGTGTTTCCTGCTTGGCAGGGGGTTGGACTGGATGGCCCTTGTGGTCTCTTCCAACTCTATGATTCTATGATCCTGTGGGAGGGAGTTCCACAGTTCACCTGCACCTTCAGGAAGGACTTTTATATGCCACGAATCTTCCAACATCCACTCTCTTAGGTCTTCTCAGTCTTCTCCCCCTCTTTGGTGGGTTATGTTGTTCTTGTGTGCAATCACAGAACACAGGTCAAGCCTGCTGGATCAGGCCAATGGCCCAGCTAGAGCAGCAAGCAGGGTTCGGGAGAACCAGCAAGCAGGATTCAAACACAAAAGCCCTCTCTCGGATTCCTCTACCTGGGACCCTGGAGCACCCAAGGGATGGAGGCAGTGGGACCACAGCTCTGACTCAGTCTCAGACATCGTCCTCTGTTCCCAAAGATTCACCAGTAGGCAGGGAATGCATTCTTAAATCCTAGGAAAGAGAAAGGATAGAATTTGAAATGAGTAAATGAAAGAGAGGGAGAGGGGAAGAGAAGCCAAGGCACATCCTAGCTTCAGAAACCTTGATATATACTTGTATGAGTTTTCATGCCAAGACCCTTTGAGTCCCCAGATCCAGCAAGTGTTAACATTTGATTCTTGGAAGAGCCAGGCTAGTTTCCTGGTGAGGTGATAGCCCTTACCTTCCAAGTCCCGGACTGCAGAATCTGGGACCGGCAGCCGTGTGACACCGGAAGTTGCGTCGGCGTAACTTCCATTGTCGTTTTGCCCTTCTATGGGCACCAAAAATGCCTGCCGCCGGCTTCGAAAGTCGCTTCTACGCATGTCAGGAAGTGTGTCGACGCAACTTCCGGTGCCGCTCTGCCCATCTATGGGCAGCAAAAATGGCCGCCGCTGACACTGGAAGTCGCGTCTATGCACTTCCGGGCATACGTAGATGCAAATTTTGAAGCCGGCGGCGGCCATTTTGGGTGCCCATAGAAGGGCAAATCAGAAAAAAACATGGCCGCCGACAGGAGAAAATAACGGAGAAAAACGGGAGACGAAGTGATACGGAGGACCACCGGTAAAAGGTAAGTAAAAACGGGAGTTTCCCGGGGAAAACGGGGTACTTGGCAGCTATATGATAGCCTGGGTTGATGGGCCATTAAGGAGAACAAAGGAAGGGGCTCTGTGGGAGATGGCAAATGGGTGGGACCCTTTCCTCAATCCCAGGTAGTTAGAAGGACCAAGTGAGAGCTGAGGCCAGAGAGTTGCAGTGAAGTGAGCTAGAAGGAAAGCAGAAAACTGGAGAGAGAGAAAGTGATTGATTTCTGTTTGAATCCAAGGCTGTGAGAAACAAAACTCTTGGGGTGTTAATGCTCTGAGCCCCTCCATCATAGGCCCAAATTGTATGTAAGTGTGAATTAAAAAAAATCTGCCCTAAAGTCATCCAAGTCTCCGCTGGGCCTCCCCTCCTTTCCAAAAGGAAGCACAGGCCCTGGGTGAGAACTTGGGAGCCCTGGAATCTTGTATCGCTCAGAGATCAGAGTGGCATGCAGCAATACATTTTATTGAATGTGAGAGTGTCCTCCAAGGGGGTTCTGGGGCTGTTTTTATAGAATTGGGTTCATATATCTTTTCCCTTACCCTCATGTCCCTTCCTGAAGAACAGCCAATACAATTCACGTCCTCTGGAAAAAATATGACAGCCCTGGGCTGCAGAAGTCAAAAGCTCACTAATAAATTGCGATGGGATCGATAAGCATCACCTCCCCACTGGCTGCGCACTAAATCCTCCCTGTTCTTACTGGACATTTGTGAGAGACTTCCCAAGGTAAGTCAACATGGCAGAAGGTGGCCATAAGAGGTCTTTGCTGGCTGGGCCATTGGTTTTATGAACGGGCTGCTTGGGTAGGTGTGATCACCAGCTCTCCAAGGACCTTGAAACCTCCGTCTGTACTCTTTTCTTACATGAGAACTCAAGGGCATCCAATGAAACTGAGTGCTAGAAGATTCAGGACAGAGAATAGAAAGTCCTCCTTCACACAGCACATAACCCTCCCTGGGTACGGGACCCCGAGAATTGGTGGAGACTCAGGAGATCAGCCAGTCTGACCCCTCAAACCCAAAACAATACTGAGCCAGACTTGGGATTTCCCCCAGCTCGTTTCTGACTTTTATTGAACCTAATAAGAATCCTGCTGGATCAAGACTATGGCCCATCCAATCCAGCATCCTGTTCTTACAGGGGCCAACCAGAAGCTGCAAGTGGGCTCTGAGCACAAGGGCCCCCTCCCCTCCTGCGGCTTTCAGCAACTGGCATTCAGAAGCATCTCTGCCTCCTGCTGTGGAGGCAGAGCATAGCCATCATGCCTAGTAGATATTGATAGCCCTCAATCCTTTCTCCAGGTTGGTGGCCATCACTGCCTCCTGTGGGAGGGAGTTCCACAGCTTAACCATCTATGCCTTGAAGAAGTAATTTTTTCTATCTCTTCCTGGATCCCAACAAAAGAGGTTTAAAGGTAAATCTTAAAAAAATGTGGTGTAAACACCGACAACTGGGAAACGCTGGCCTGCAAGCGCTCCAGTTGGAGAACAGCCTCTACCAAAGGTGTTGTGAGCTTTGAAGATGCTCGAATTCAGGACACAAGGGAGAAATGTGCTAAGAGGAAGGCACGCTTGGCAAACCCTCACCGTGATCAACTCCCATCCGGAAACCTATGTCCCCACTGTGGAAGGACGTGCGGATCCAGAATTGGCCTCCACAGTCACTTATGGACTCAATGTTAAAATCAATGTTAAAATATCCACCTGATGAAGTTAAACAACAGATCAACAGAGCCAGACAGATACCTAGAGAGAACCTGCTGCAAGACAGACCCAAAAAAGAAAATAACAGAACACCACTAGTCATCACATACAGCTCCCAAGCTAAAACAGTACAACGCATCATCAGAGATCTACAGCCTCTCCTGGACAATGACAGCTCCCTTTCTCAAGCTCTGGGAGGAAGACTTTTCATTGCCTACAGACAGCCACCCAATCTTAAACAACTCCTCACCCACAATAATACAACCACCAGACTTAACATGGACACTGGTACCAGAGCCTGCAATAAACCCAGATGCCAACTTTGCTGCCACATACACCCGGACAACACCATTACTGGCCCCAACAACATCCAACATACCATCTCAGGACTATTTAATTGCTCATCCTCTAACATTGTGTATGCCATCAAATGCCAACAGTGCCCTTCAGCTCTCTATATTGGACAAACAGGCCAAACCCTACGCCAAAGGATAAATGGACATAAATCTGACATCAGGAACCAGAAGACAGAAAAACCAGTAGGAGAACACTTCAATCTCCCAGGACATTCTATACAAGATCTCAAAGTAGCTGTCTTACTACAAAAGAATTTCAGAAATAGACTGGAAAGAGAAGTTGCTGAATTACAACTTATCACCAAGCTCAAAACCATGGAGGGACCTGGTTTGAACAGAGATATTGGATTCTTATCTCATTATACATGATAAGCGATCTTCAGCCATCTCAACCCTTGCTTTTTCATGCAAAACCATTTGCAGTCGTTTCCGGTCATCAACAGCTACCAGCCAGTCAATCACCCATTTCCACCACCCTTCTGAGTGATCCCCCCTCCCCATCCCCACCCCTCCCCACCCCTTCTCTACATAAGTGCCTGGGGACTCCCATTTCACTGTATCTGAAGAAGTGTGCATGCACATGAAAGCTCATACCAAAATAAAAACTTAGTTGGTCTTTAAGGTGCTACTGAAGGAATTTTTTTTATTTTACTTCGACCCAGACCAACACGGCTACCTACCTGTAACCGTTAAAATCATGTTTATGGAAGACAATCTTACTCAGCTATGAGGGATCGCCAAAGAAGAACGAAGAAGAACATTCATTGGATGCCTGAAGCTTGTAGTGTTATGAGACACTTTGCTTAAGGAAGAGGGCGACAAACCTCCATTGGCCGTGGGCACAATTTCCCATCTAAAAAGAGCCTTTGGCTGTGTGACCTCATCGCCACCTCCTGAACTGACCCTCAGTGGCCATTGAGGGCAGGAATGACTCTGCTTGCTTGCACCCACCCACCCTTTTTTGATGAATTTGCAATAGGACTCGCGCAATAACTCTGCAGCTGTCTCAGGACTACGCTGTGTAAACCGGAGAAGGTCCCTGAGTCAGAATGGGAGCTCCTCTCTGTGGCTGACATGCCTGCCAGAAGGTTCCTGCTCTAATCTGCCTGTCAGGTTTATGTAAAACCAGACAAGATAACTGCTGCCAGCTCTCCCGTTGTCTGACAGGAATCTGTGACCTATTTAGAAACGCAGAAAAGCCTGACGCACCGAAGAGGAGGAGGAGGAGGAGGAGGAGAGAGGAAGGGGGATCAGCACTGGTGCTCACCTCCGCCTTGCACGAGTGACATTATTTTGACAAGTGTGCTTTCGAGCTGAGAGGCCCTTCGAAGCATCAAGCCGGGATTATGCAGATGGAGACGTAGCGAGGTGGCAAGGAACTGCCAGCCAGGTCTGAACTCAAGGGTTGGGGATGATGGAGGCAGGATCCACGGGGACCCGGAAGGGTCCACTTGGGTGCTCATATAGGTGATGGATGGCTGTTCTCTTCCTGGCCGAGATCTGCTTATTCTGAGCGGCCACCTGTTCCATCGTGATAAAATGCCCTTGCTCTAATGCACAATATGCCAGGCATAGCTGTCTGGAGGGCTGCCATAAAATGGTAGAGTTGGAAGGGACCCCAAAGGGGCATCTAGTCCAGCCTCCTGCAATGCAGGGAGTGCAGCTTACGGGATCCCTGACAAATCGGCCTCCCAGCCTCTGTTTCAAAACTTCAACAAAGGAGAGTCCGCCACCTTCTGAGGCAGTCTGTCCCACTGTCATCAGAGAGCTTCTCCTATTGTTGAGTTGGAATCTTCTTCTTCTTCTTTTTTAATAATTAAAAAAACTTTATTAAGATTCGAATTAAAACATACATCAAAATTAAATCATACTAAACATATATATAACACAATACTAATAATATATACAACATTCAACTATAAAATCCAAATTAAATATCACATATAACATATCAATCTCTCCCATTTGTGACTTCCCCTTGTCTGTACCTCGGTTATCTCAATTTCTTTCTAGATACTGCTTCCCTTTACATACTATGTCCACCTTTCTTTCAGTTGGAATCTTCTTTCTTGTCATTAGAATCCCTTGATGTGGTTCCTCCCCTCTGGAGCAGCAGAAAGCAAACTAGTTCTATCTTCCATGTGCCAGACCTTTATTTGAAGATTGATAGCTTATCTCGTCTCAGTCTCCTCTTGTCCAGGCTAAGCATGCTGTTTCTCACAATGCTTGGTTTCCAGACTTTTCATTACCCTGGTTGCCCTGCTCTGCAACATCCTTCTTAAACTGGGACACAGAATTCCAGGTGGGATCTGACCAAGGCAGAATAGAGTGGGACTTTTACTTCCATTAATCTGGACACTAGACTGATGCAGCCTAGTATAGCACCAGCTTCCCCTCCTTTCCTTTCCTTTCCTTTCTTTCCTTTAGCTGCTGCTGCATCACACTGCTGGCTCATGTTAAGCTTGTGGTCTCCTAAAACCCCTAGATCCTTTTCAAGGGTCATGTAGTCCAACCCCCTGGAATACAGGCACCACGGGGAGGGAAAGGTAAATGTAAAGGTACCCTGGACAGCGTCTCCACCTCCATCATTCTGCCCGGACACTGAGGTCCAGCGCCGAGGGCCTTCTGGCGGTTCCCTCGTTGCGGGAAGCCAAGTTGCAGGGAAGTAGGCAGAGGGCCTTCTCGGTAGTGGCACCCACCCTGTGGAATGCCCTCCCACCAGAGGTCAAAGAGAACAACAATTACCAGACCTTTAGAAGGCATCTGAAGGCAGCCCTGTTCAGGGAGGCTTTTAATGTTTAATAGATTACTGTGTTTTATTTTTCTGTTGGAAGCCGCCCAGAGTGGCTGGGGAAACCCAGCCAGATGGGCGGGGTATAAATAATATATTATTATTATTATTATTATTATTATTATTATTATTATTATTATTTCCAGTCAAACTTGACTATGGGGTGTGGCGCTCATTTGGCTTTTCAGGCTGAGGGAGCCAGTGTTTGTCCACAGACAGCTTTCTGGGTCATGTCGCCAGCAGGACTAAACTGCTTCTGGTGCAATGGGACACCATGATGGAAGCCAGAGTGCACGGCATCGCTGTTTACCTTCCTGCCGCAGCGATACCTATTTATCTACTTGCACTGGTGTGCTTTCAAACTGCTAGGTTGGCAGGAGCTGGGACAGCTAAAGCATCCATGGCAGCTGGCCATCCAACCTCTGCTTTATATCCTCCAATAATGGAGCGTCCACCATCTTCCAAGGTTGTCAGTTCCACTGTCGAATGGCTCTTACTGTTGGAAAGTTCTTCCTCGTCATTTGAATCCGTTGGTTCAGGCTTGCTCCATCTTCTGTGTGATAGCCCTTCAGGTATTTCAAGAGGCCTATCATGTCAGAGACACCGTGTTGGGCGGCAGCTGAAACAGCAAAATGATCTTTGTGCTTGCAAATGAAAGTCTGTGACAAGAAAGCCCCACCTTTCCTAGCTGGTGGGGGCTTTGGGGTTGTCTGCCTGTGAGAAAGGAATGTGTGTTTGTTTGCTATTGTGCTTGCTCCTCTAAAAACAATTGTTCCAGTTCCACTCAAAATACCAGATGCCTCTGCGAGGAAGTGAAGATGATGGGTTTGGGTCCAGGCGCTTTCTCTTCAATCTTGCAGCAGGCACTGACCCCTGGAAGCCATTTATTATATGTCAGCGAGAACCGATTTCCAGCGGCAGCCAACATTTTTAACACATGAAAGCAAAGAGAAACACTTCATGTTGGAGAGTTTAAATTTAAATCAGGCAGAGATATACGAGTTCTTCTGTTCCATGTTACAGGCGCTGAAAAATACTTTTGAGGAAGCCGCTCAAATCTTTCTTAAATCATTTCCACGGTGATAAAACAATTCACAACTGTAACAAATATATTTATCCCTGGCAAAGATTAAACTGTCTCCTCATTGTATTGCTAAAGAGACTGTCGGCTTCTCCGTCTGGGCCTGAGAACCACAAAATCTGATCGGCGGTCGTGTCAAGCAGGAAACTGTCAATGTGCAAGATCTATTTGCCGGTAGGGATAAAATATTGCAAGGACCAGGATGAGCTGAAGTGCATTTGTGCAAAGTCAAAAGGATGCTTACCTGAGATCACACCTGCAACGCTCTAACGACAGAATCATGGAATTGTAGAGTTGGACCCTAATAGGTAAAGGTGAAGGACCCTTGGACAGTTAAGTCCAGTCAAAGGCGACTATGGGGTGTGGCGTTCATCTCGCTTTCAGGCTGAGGGAGCCAGCGTTTGTCCACAGTTAGTTTTCTGGGTCATGTGGCCAGCAAGACTAAACCGCTTCTGGAACAATGGAACACTGTGATGGAAACCAGAGCGCACTGAAACGCTGTTTACCTTCCCGCCGCAGCGGTGCCTATTTATCTACTTGCACTGGTATGCTTTTGAACTGCTAGGTTGGCAGGAGCTTGGACAGAACAACAGGAGCTCACCCCATCGCAGTGATTCGAACTGCTGACCTTCAGATTGGCAAGCCCAAGAGGCTCAGTGGTTTAGACCACAGCGCCACCTGCGTCCCTAATATTGGTGCTCTATTAGGCTAAATGGTGAGATATGCCTTGGTGATTATGGGCAATGAAGACCTATGGGGATTTTTGACGTGGGTAATAGAATAGAGGGACTCCTTACCTCTGAACCTCCCAACCAATCTCACCTGCTCTATGGATTCATCCCTCCAAATATGCCCCAAAGTCTCTGAGCTGGGGCCTGAGAACATCAGAATATGGTCAGTGGCCCATCTGCTCCAGCCTCATGTTCTCACAGTGGCCAACTGTGGGAATAATACAGCCACGTCCAAAAGACATCTTGCAACTGGTGCTTCCGCCCTCCTCTCTCAAGTGGTATGCGGGCACCATGGCAACGTCACCAGGCATAACGACCAAGGGACCCAGAGTCTGTTTCTCCCCACATACCACAACAAGTTAGATATTCCTCAGAGGCCAAGCCAGCCATGAGGAACATCTCCACACCCATCATAAGTTATTCATTTCTCAGGGGCACAAGTTCCCATGAGAACCAAGCATGCTACAGAGAACAATAGGTCTGAGCATAAATGGGCATAAGTGTGTTCTGCTATATTATTGGATAATGCTAGATAGGTGTGCTGTAATGATTGGTTTATGGCTTGTGCATATGCATTTTCTATACCTAATAAATATGTGGTCACGAGAGAGCTCGGGGCTCTCGTCCCACAACTGGTTGACTCTATCAGCTGTCTGTCTTGTCTTCACGAGAGCCCACCGCTTGTAACAAGCCTTGCTGCTATATCTCTTGGTGCTACATCGGCTGTTACAGCCAACTAGATGTTTTTCAGAAACCCACAAGCAGGGCCGGATTTAGATTTGATTTAGGTCAGCTCTTGAAGCTAATGGGGCCCTTTCTATGTCCAGCCGTCCTTTGTCAACAACAAATTGTCGCTGTTGTTTTGTGTTGAATAGATGCTATATGGTAATTTATGGACCTCATAGGTATCTAAAGCTATTTGCCCATGTTGCCCTGCAACCAGTCCATGCAGAATGTAGGCACCCTATATATAGAAATGAGCAAAGCAGTGATATTTTAGGGAGCAGGCAAGCAGGCAGGGCCCATGACTTACATCATAGGAGCCGACACAACACAAAACAAAACAAAACAAAACACAGTTGCTGGATGTAGGTTTTATTTTATTTGTTTTTTATCTTAATTTTGGAAATGTACATCTAGGTTTTCCCCCTTAAAAATTTTTGGGGGCCCCCAAGAGAATGGGGCCCTAAGCTAGTGCTTGTTTAGCTTATACATAAATCTGGCACTGCCCACAAGCAGGACCTGAGCCGAAGAGGAACCTCCCCTCCTCTGGTTTCCAGCAACTGGCATCGCTGCCTCTGACCTTGAAGGCAGAGCCCAGTCATTGTGACTAGCGGCCCCTGACAGACCTCTCCTCCTCCATGAATTTGTCTCTTCCTCTCACTGTCTCCCATGGAAAGGAGTTCGACAGCTTAACCGCACTTCATGAAAGAGGACTTTCTCTTCTCTGTCCTGGATCTTCCAACATGAGCTTCCTAGGACATCCATGAGTTCCAGTGTTGTGACAGTGGAAAAATGCTTTCCCCCCTCCACTTCCTTCATGCCATGCATAATATCATCATCTTCTATCCCGTTGCTTCTGACTCGCCTTTACTCTAAACTAAATACAGTAGTCCCAAATGCATAAACCTTTCTCTTCATAGGAGAGTCAACCCATGCCCTAGATCATTTTGGTCGCCCTTTTCTGAACCTTTCCAAAGTCTACAATATCTTTTCCAAATGCAGCTGCGCTATAGATGTCTGTGACATTCTAGGTTACAGATCATAGAATCGAAGAGTTGGAAGAGACCACAAGGGCCATCCAGTCCAACCCCCTGCCAAGCAGGAAACACCATCAAAGCATTCTTGGCATATGCCTGTCAAGCCTCTGCTTAAAGACCTCCAAAGAAGGAGACTCCACCACACTCCTTGGTAGCAAATTCCACTGCCGAACAGCTCTTACTGTCAGGAAGTTCTTCCTAATGTTTAGGTGGAATTTTCTTTCTTGTAGTTTGAATCCGTTGCTCCGTGTCCGCTTCTCTGGAGCAGCAGAAAACAACCTTTCTCCCTCCTCTATATGACATCCTTTCATATATTTGAACATGGCTATCATATCACCCCTTAACCTTCTCTTCTCCAGGATAACATACCCAGCTCCCTAAGCCGTTCCTCATAAGGCATCGTTTCCAGGCCTTTGACCATTTTGGTTGCCCTCTTCTGGACACGTTCCAGCTTTTCACTATCCTTCTTGAACTGTGGTGCCCAGAACTGGACACAGATGTTTTTTAAAGTGTTTGTAATTTCAAATGTCTACATTTTTATTTAAATTGATGTGGTCTCTTGGTTTCGCTGTACGGTTCTTCCCCATCTGCACTGAAATACTGATCTACCAAAATAAAATTAATAATAATAATAATAATAGGAAATTATATAGAACCTTATATAGAATCAGGATTATTTAACACAGCTAAAGATATATTTATAATGGGTGGGAAAGATCTGATTTTGTTTTGAGATGAATGCATAGTTATAAGAGTTGCTGCATGGCAGTGAGGGTGAACGCTGTTAATTAAAACTCAGGATAAATATCCATTTAAGGTTGAGAAATGAACGCCTCTCCAGTTTCCCATCATGTTACAAAATGAAGGTCTTGATCTGGTGAAAAGAGAGAGAGAGAGAAGCTTTTTTGCTGTTGGAATTGGTCAAATGTCACCAGCAAATATACCTTGTCTTGACTTCCTGTTCTCAGAAAGCAGGCTCCTGGTTACCTTAGCAATCCTCTGACCTAATTCAAGTCCCTATTATTATTATTATTTTTAAAAAAAGTTCTGCCTTTTAGTTCTTGCAGGCAAACATCAAAGCGTCTCATTCACTTCTCCTGCAGCCCAACGGCTTTGCTGCACACAGAGAGCCTTGTGGCAGAAGAGAACAGCCATTTTTCATCAATGCAGGGGGAAAATGGAGTCCAAAGGACCTTCCACAGGGAGGGAGCTCATCTCTGTGCAGAACGACAATTTCGGATGTGCTTTGTCTGGTGCTGGATGCAGAAGAAAGTCGCCTTTTGGACAAAGGTTCTCATTCTGCTCCAAGGCTGAGGGGGTGCTGAGGAATCCTTATGAGTCCACAGGAAACAGCTGGCAAATGGTCTCTTCTGTCCTTTATTAAGGTTGCATTCTGTGCTTTTTAGAATGTGTGGCCCTCTAAAAGGCTTGGGAAGGGTTATGATGGATTGAAAAGGCA
This sequence comes from Zootoca vivipara, assembly GCF_965207765.1. Lineage (NCBI taxonomy): Eukaryota > Metazoa > Chordata > Lepidosauria > Squamata > Lacertidae > Zootoca > Zootoca vivipara. The sequence continues at coordinate 133,852,381 of NC_142582.1, read as the reverse complement.
ATGTTAAAAATGCTGCCATGGCTGCTGCTGCTGCTGTTTGTGCAACTGGGGTCAGGCCTGGTCCCTGATGTGGTAGCAATGCTGATGAATACCAGTTGCTGTTAAGTTACAGGTAGGTAGCCATGTTGGTCTGCTATCGAAACAAAATAAAAATAAAACATACAAATTCCTTCCAGCAGCACTTTAGAGACCAACTAAGTTTGCCATTGGTTTGAGCTTTCTTCATATCTGAAGAAGTGTGCATGCACACAAAAGCTCATACCAATGGCAAACTTAGTTGGTCTCTAAGGTGCTACTGGAAGGAATTTTTTTATTTTGTTTTTAGTTTCTGGAAACATTAGGAGGGGAGAGGGCTCTTGTGCTTGGATCCCGATTGCTGTAACTGAGCATGAAAGCATAAGAGCATCAGAAGAGCCTGTGGGATCGGCAGCCTATTCTCAGAGAGGCCAATCAGATGCCTCTTCTGGGAAACCAGCAACCAGGATTCGAACACAAGATCAACCCTCCCTGCCTGTGGTTTCCAGCAGCTGACAATCAGAAGGAGTGCTGCCTCCAAGTAGTACCCTGTTTCCCCCTTTTTAATACGTAGTCATAAAGTAAGCCATGGCAGGGTTTTTAAGTATTTGAGAAATATAAGACATACCCCGAAAATAAGCCATACTTCCGCGCCGCGGAAACCAACCTCCACAGGCACCTTCACTCACAGAGTCACTCCATGCAGCCAGCACTGCAGGAGCGCGATCAGCTATGAAGAGGCGCTCCAAGAGCTCCGCTTAACAGCTGATCGCGCTCCCGCCTTGCTGGCTGCATCCCCGCGCTCTGCCTTCTCGTCCACCGCCATCCCTGCCACTTCCGTGCTTGCCGCCACTGCTGGGCTCACTGCTTCTTCCTTGCCTGGCCCGGCCAAGGAGCTTGGAGCGCCCTGCAGCGGCGGGTGGAGCGCATGAGCCAGCGGCCTCTGCCTGGCCCGGCCAAAGACGCCTGCCACCCCGCCACCCGGAACTGGGGGCTGCTGCAGCGCCGAGCACTCAAGACAGCCCAGCAGCGCCCTGAGCCAGCGCCCTGAACCGTAAAAACCGTACCGGTAATAAAAAAAATAAGACATCCCACCGAAAGTAAGCCACCCTGTGTTTTTTGAGGGGAGAAAAGTTATAAGACGGTGTCTTAAAAAGGGGGAAACACGGTACATGAAGCAGCCAACCTTTTCGTGAGCTGAGGGATGTCAGTCTTCCTCTGCTCTTAACAAAGAACATGAGGGACAGTGAGGCTGGTGGGCCATAGAATCATAGAATTGTCAAGTTGGAAGAGAAGTCAATCATCATCTTTTCCAACCCCCTGCAGGAATCACCACGAAAGTGTCCATGACGGAGGCAGCACCACGGACAGCTCCCAGGAATCCGCTGCCTCCAACAAAGGCTGCAAGAGGAAGGAGACCTCTATAATGGCATAAGAAGAGCCCACTGGATCAGGCCCAAGGCCTATCTGGTCCACCATTCTGCCTGAACATTTGCCTGCGGGAAACCAGCAAGCAGGATTCGAGCACAAGAGCAGCTCTCCCCCCCTCCTGGGGTTTCCAGAAGCTGGTCTTCAGAAGCATTGCTGCCTCCGACCGTGAAGGCAGAGCAGAGCCATCCTGGCTAGCAGCCCTCCATAGCCCTCACCTCCTCTATGAATTTGTCTAATCCTCTTTTAAAATAATGTTGGTGGCCATCATTGCCTCCTGGGGGAGGGGGTTCCACAGTTTAACGGTGTGTAAAGGTAAAGGACCCTATAGCGCAGGCATCCCCAAACTTTGGCCCTCCAGATGTTTTGGACTACAATTCCCATCTTCCCCGATCACTGGTCCTGTTAGCTAGGGATCATGGGAGTTGTAGGCCAAAATATCTGGAGGGCCGCAGTTTGGGGATGCCTGCCATAGCGGTTAAGTCCAGTCAAAGGCAACTATGGGATTGCAGGACTCATCTCGCTTTCAGGTCGAGGGAGACGGTGTTTGTCCACAGACAGGCTTTTCGGGTCATGTGGCCAGCAGGACTAAACCGCTTCTGGTGCAACGAGACACCGTGATAGAAAGCAGAGTGCACAAAAATGCTGTTTACCTTCCCGCCGCCGCGGTGCCTATTTATCTACTTGCACTGGTTTGATTTCGAACTGCTAGGTTGCCAGGAGCTGCCTGGGACAGAGCAACGGGAACTCACTCTGTTGCGGGGATTCGAACCGCCGACCTTCTGATCAGCAAGAACAAGAGGCTCAGTGGTTTAGACCACAGCACCACCCGCATGGCATCACACTGATGATGCAACAACAACAACAACAACAACAACAACAACAACAATTTATTATTTCTATCCCGCCCATCTGACTGGGTTTCCCCAGCTACTCTGGGCAGCTCCCAACAGAATATTAAAACAGAATAAAACATCAAACATTAAAAACTTCCCCAAACAATAAGAGATAAATAAGCATATCTGTAAGTTGCATACATCAAATTCTGGAAAAATGCATTAAAAATACATATGCACACGCACAGAGAGAGACAATGCTCTGTGCATAGAGAGTTCACACGGTTATGCATTAGTTTGCAAATCTTTTTATGATGAGTCGCTAATGAGAAAAGGAGACCCTGTCATTCCCAGTACGCAACCGCGCCCTCCGCTTTGTAGGGGATGTCTCGCCCCCCGCCCACGAGAGCCGCATCTGCTTGGCCTCTTCTTGCACCTGCCTCCCCCCACCCCATTTCAGAGTCATGTTTTCCGCGCCTGGAAAGACTCCATTAACATCGGCAGTATTCTGCTGGCTTATTGTACCATGAAGTGTTTCTGATTAGCAGGTAATTTGATGGAGTGAGGCATTTTAATGGGACCGGCACAGGAATGCTCATGCAAACATGATATAGAAATAGAATTTCATGAGCATCTTGCTCCCGGCACAGGTATTTTTGCTGTTCCGTCTGGAGCTGCAACACCCATTTGACTCGAGTGATACAAAGTAATTGAATTAGAAAAGGGGATTAGGGCTCTTTCAAGCGCGATCTCAGACAGAGGTTTTTTGTATTGCAATCTGTTGTGTTCCATAAATGGTTGCGAGGGCATTAATGCACGGAACCGCTTGCCTGGTGTGGGGAGAGGTAATCGAGGAGTAGGAATTCTCTGCTTCCCTGTTTACCTTTACTCTCCGCAGGTGTGTTTCGAGGAGGGAGGAATATAACTCCCTGCCACACTTGTTGAGGCGACGAGACAAGGATCGCCCCCCTGTGATGATGGCAGGTGGGGTCAACTGTGTCCTTTGCAGGTAGGATGTGTTTCATGGAATTGGAAATGTAGGGTTGGAAGAGATCTCTAAGGGTCATCTAGTCCAGCCCCCTGCATTGCCAGAATCAGCAAAAGCAGGGGTGTCCAAACTTTTTTCAAAGAGGGCCAGATTTGAAGTGAACATGTGTGAGGGCTTACCAAAGTTGTTGACCTTTTTTTAGTAGTAGTAATAGTAGTAATAATTTATTATTTATATCCCGCCCATCTGGCTGGGTTTCCCCAGCTACTCTGGGCAGCTTCCAACAGAATATTAAAATACAATAATCTATTAAACATTAAAGCTTCCCTAAACAGGGCTGCCTTCAGATGTCTTCTAAAAGTCTGGTAGTTGTTTTTCTCTTTGACATCTGGTGGGAGGGCATTCCACAGGGCAGGTGCCACTACCGAGAAGACCCTCTATCTGGTTCCCTGTAACTTGGCTTCTCGCAACAAAGGAACCGCCAGAAGGCCCTCGGCGCTAGACCTCAGTGTCCAGGCAGAATGATGGGGGTGGAGACGCTCCTTCAGCATAGTTGCCAAGTTTTCCCTTTTCTCGCGAGGAAGCCTATTCAGCATAAGGGGGGGGGTTAAAAATAGTTTTCTTACAAATTCTTCAAAGATCCCATTCATGTGTTTTTCCACACAGCATCCAGAAAACACAGGCAACAAAAATAGCTCCAAAGCGGCGAAAGTGTCTAAATTATTTATAGTTACAGGTAGGTAGCCGTGTTGATCTGACGTAGTTGAAACAAAATAAAAAAATTCCTTCCAGCAGCACCTTAAAGACCAACTAAGTTTTTTTTTTTTTTTGGTATGAGCTTTCGCATGCACACGAAAATAAAAAACTTAGTTGGTCTTTAAGGTGCTGCTGGAAGGAATTTTTTTATTTTGTTTTAAATTATTTATATAGGAACACAAAGATGGCTTTGTAGACAAGGCCATGAAGTCTGAGCTTGGACAACCAGCTCAGACCTTTTGACACGCTGGTAGATTGAAGGAACAGAGACTTGACTCCCTTCCTCAGAGGTGAGGGAGAGTGACCTCCCAAAGCCTGGCAGGACAGTTTGCTCTATGGCTTTAACCCCTTCATGCATCAATCAGTCTTAAGCATTTTGGTTATATGAGGCTGCTTAAAGTGGGCAAGGAGAGGCCATGAGATGCTGAAATGCCTCTGAGACTTTTTGCCACAATTCTTCTTTGAATGCCCTCAGTGGTACCTTGCCAAACTCTCACCCACCTTCATATTCCTCAATAAGCTCTCCCCACACCAGGAGAAATAAAAATAAATAAGAAGCAAGCCTTCTTGCCTCTAAAAGCTTCACTGATGATGGAGCACTGAGGACCTCTTCTCCCTGCAATGGATTTTGTATCGTGAGGTGGGCAGGCTTGCATTTGGAACCAGGAGATGTTTCTAGTCTTCAAGGGGAGCTCCATGGAGAGCGCATTGCAGTAACTTGTTGTTGTTGTTTAGTCGTTTAGTCGTGTCCGACTCTTCGTGACCCCATGGACCAGAGCATGCCAGGCACTCCTGTCTTCCACTGCCTCCCGCAGTTTGGTCAAACTCATGTTCGTAGCTTCGAGAACACTGTCCAACCATCTCGTCCTCTGTTATCCCCTTCTCCTAGTGCCCTCCATCTTTCCCAACATCAGGGTCTTTTCCAGGGAGTCTTCTCTTCTCATGAGGTGGCCAAAGTATTGGAGCCTCAGCTTCACGATCTGTCCTTCCAGGGAGCACTCAGGGCTGATTTCCTTAAGAATGGATAGGTTTGATCTTCTTGCAGTCCATGGGACTCTCAAGAGTCTCCTCCAGCACCATAATTCAAAAGCATCAATTCTTTGGCGATCAGCCTTCTTCATGGTCTAGCTCTCACTTCCATACATCACTACTGGGAAAACCATAGCTTTAACTATACGGACCTTTGTCGGCAAGGTGATGTCTCTGCTTTTTAAGATGCTGTCTAGGTTTGTCATTGCTTTTCTCCCAGTAACTTAACCCTGAGCTTTTGAAAGGCAGATGAAGGACATCGTCTGGGTTGTTTGCTGCCCCTAAGAACTCTTCCGTGCCAGTGAAAGTTTCCCCACTTTTATTCAGGATCCATTCCAGATCTTCTCCTATCCAAGGCAGGGACTTCTCTCCTGGTGGGGGCTGCGACTTTGCGCTCCAGGAGGAAAACACCTGGCACAGCTCTTTCGAAATAAACTCCCCATTTTGAGTCACTCGCAGCCTTGTTTTATGACACTTTCCCTGGATGAAGTTTCATGAGTAATTGGGCAATAACCCACATGCTGCTCTGCCCAAGAGAAATGTCGATCAGAGTTTGCACACAGAGACAGACGTTTCAGACACACACAAAATGACAGGGTGTGAGATGGTGGCAGCCTTCACTCTTCATAGCTACATGGACCCTCCAAAGCCCCAATGGGTCAGATTCCAAAAGGATAGTTGCCACCAAAATTCCTTCTCCATGTGTTCATGTTGGACGATTGGCCGGGGCTTGCCTTGGTTTTGCTGCCCACTGAAGGCTAACCAAATCTCAGGGGCATGGGCAAAGTAATTCTTCATGCCACAAACAGTTGGAACTATGGAACTCTCCCCCACTGGAGGCAGTGGTGGCCACTGACTTGAATGGCTTGAAAGGAGGATTGGACAAATTTCTGGAGGAGAGGGTTATCGATGGCTCCTAGCCACAATGGCTATGCTCTGTCCCCACAATGTGAGGCAGAAATGCTTCTGAATCCCATTTGCTGGAAGCCACAGGAGAGGAGAATGTTGCTCTTGTGCTCAGGTCCTACTTATGGGTTTCCCACTGGGGCATCAGGATAGTCAATGTGAGGACTGGATCAGGGCCGGATTTAGCTACTGAAGGTAATGGGGCCCTTTATATATCCAGCTGTCCTTTGCCAACAACAAATTGTCGCTGTTTTTTTGTGTTGAATATACGCTATATGGTAATTTATGGACCTCATAGGTATCTAAAGCCATTTGCACATGTTGCCCTGCAACCAGTCCATGCAGAATATAGGTACCCAAATATAGAAAGGAGCAAACCAGTGATATTTGAGGGAGCAGGCTAGCAGGCAGGGCCCATGACTTACATCCTAGGAGCCTACACAACACAAAACACTGTTGCTGTATGGAGGTTTTGTTTTATTTGTTTTTTATCTTATATTTTGATAATGTACATCCAGGTGTTTTTTTTTTCCTTTTAATTTTTTTGGGGCCCCCAAGAGAGTGGGGCCCTAAGCTAGAATTTGTTTAGCTTATACGTAAATCCAGCACTGGACTGGATGCAGGATGAGATGGGCCACTGGCCTGATCCAGCAGGCTCTTCTTCTGTTCTTATGGAAACCAGAGGAGGGGAGAGGGCTCGAATCCTGCTTGCAGCTTCCCCACAGACACCTGGGTGGCAACTTCGAGAGCAGATGTTGGTACTCCATGGTGGGAGACAGCAATGCTTCCAAGTTGCTGGAATCCACAGACGGAGAGAATGTTCTTGTGGGGCATTGAGGCATCTGGCTGGCCTCTGTGGAACAGGATGCTGGGACTAGATGGGCCATTGGCCTGATCCAGCAGGCTCTTCCTCTGCTCTTCCCAGGGGCGTAGCAAAGGGGTGCGTTGGGGGTGGGTCGCCCCGGGTGCCACCCTGGAGGGGGGTGACACTCGGCACGCCCCTCGCGACTCCCAAGCCAAGCCCCACTGCTTTGAGGGCGCGGGGTCCGTACGGGCTACCGCTCTCGTGCGGCGTACGTACAGGATGCCGCCCGTGGGGCAGCCTATACAGTCGCCAAGCAAGAGCAGCAGCCCCTACAGCCGCCGCTGCATGAGAGCAGCACCCCATATGGAGTGCGCACATGTGGGATGTCGCACATGCGCAGTCCGTATAAGTGCTGCACAGGTGCCGCATTGGGTACTGCCTGGGCTCGGAATGCCACTGGCTCTTCCTTTCTGGAGCAGACTGGCCTTGGGTCTCCTCCTCCGATCCCATCCCTCCTCTCCCCTTGTGTCCCTGGGCTCTTTGATTTTTCGCTGGCCTTGTGTATCCTGCTGACGCCCTGGGTGATAATTTGAGTCTCAGCTTGGGTGCCATGCAATTTGTATTCTTTCTTTTTGCTGCTGCTCAGCCGCGCTCCGAGGTGACGCCCTCCTGACAATTTCTCTCTCCACAAACAAAGTCCCGCTGGTTTGCAAAGTGACAGGCCCTCTGCATCTGTGGCGCAAAGGCGCTCGCCGGCTTGCAGGAAGGGGAAGATTAATTGGCGTGCAGGGAGAGCTAATATTATAAATTGATGGGGCTTAAGCAATGCCTATCAGTTATGTCCCCCTCCTTCTCCAACACCCTTTAATGCAGCACCTCCCTCGCCCTCCTCCGCTCCCCCCCCATATCTTTCAAAACATGTGGCCTGATAAAGAACAGGCAGGTTGGTGCAGATGGGGGTGTCTGGATAGGACCCAGTGATGGATAGGATCCTCCAGGGGCCATTAGGAGGCCACTGCCAGCATTCGGCTGGGCTCTAAGTGTGGGGCTTTGCATGCATGTCAGCACGAGAGATCAATGGCAGGAACATTATGGCTCCACTGAGAAGCACAGCCCCCTCCTCCCCCTCGCCTGCCACAACAGCCGCTGGAAAATGACGGCCGGCAACATTTCAGTGGCACTTTGAGCAACTGAGAATTGGAGAGCCATGCAATTGTAGAGCTGGATGGGGCCATCAAGTCCAACCCCCCCCCCCCCGATATGCCAGCATCATTTCTTCTGTGAGTGTGTTCTGTGCTGGACAGAATGATAAAGATAATAAGAGGGGGGGATAATGCATCTATCTATCATCTATCTATCTATCTATCTATCATCTATCTATCATCTATCTATCTATCTATATCCCGTCTTTCTCCTGAACCAGGACCTACACAAATTAAAGTAACACATAAGATATGGAAGGCTAAAAGATAACCACAAAAAATGAATTAAACTAAAATAGACTTTAGAATCATAGAATCATAGAGTTGGAAGAGACCACAAGGGCCATCCAGTCCAACCCCCTGCCAAGCAGGAAACACCATCAAAGCATTCTTGACATATGCCTGTCAAGCCTCTGCTTAAAGACCTCCAAAGAAGGAGACTCCACCACACTCCTTGGTAGCAAATTCCACTGCCAAACAGCTCTTACTGTCAGGAAGTTCTTCCTAATGTTTAGGTGGAATCTTCTTTCTTTAAACAACATGAAAAACAAATCTGTTAATGTACCGAGGATAAAAATAGCACAGCACTCTTAAAAGCCCTTTTCCTTTCAAAACCTTTCGGTTCCCAAAGGCTTGATGGCATAAAACGGTCTCCCACTCCCTGCTGGTGCCTGGACGGCAAGGAGGGAGCCGGTCTAACTCAGGGGTCGGCAAAATAAGGCCTGGGGGCTGGATGTGGCCCACTGGGCTTGTTAATCCGGCCTGCAAACCTTGCGGACCCTGCCGCCCGCTTGGTCAGTCCCTGCGCTAAACCGGCACGGCACGGAGGCCTCACCGCACGGGGACTGATTTCCTCGATGCTGGCACAGCTTCGGATTGGCTGCAGGAAGCTCCTCTGGGCAACGCCCCTTCCTTCCCGCTGATGCGGCCGCGTATGGCCAAGAGCCGAGTGGGAGGAAGCAGCCGCTGCCGAGGCGTAATTAAAAAGGAGGATTTTATTGCAAAAACAGATAGATAGCTCCGGATGGCTCTGAGAAAGCCTCTGGCATCTTTACTCAAGATGACCCTTCTGAAGACTTATTCTAGTGTCTACAAAATATATTGAACTTACAGCTCTAACGTCTCTTGTTTTGCTTCCTGTCTAGCAGCCCTCCCATTCGTCAACTCCTTGGACTTAGAGGATCAGCTCCAATCTCTTCCTAGTCTGAGAGACTGAGTCTATCCATGCCTATTTGTGTTTCCTGTGAGCTTTGTCTGTGTTCTAGCCTGCTCTCAGCTACAGTCTTATCAGCCAGCCTGTCAAGGTCAGGAAGAGCCGAAGTCTGCAGATGCCGGCTCTCCCCTGCCTGACTAACATCTAAGCCTCTCCGTTCCTGGCTGCTTTCTGCTATTGGTTGCAAACCTTTGCTTGGAACTGGCTCATTGCGTGTGAAGAGCCCCCAAGACCTCCCAAAGAAAGACACAGTTGACACCAATATTAGTTTAAGGTTATTGGCATAATTTTGGCCACATCTTTATTGATTACAGAATGTGAGTGGTTTGCTTAGGCATTGGTTTGACTACACCTGCCCTCTGGCAGGGCAGCCCTGACAACTGGACACCCACAGAAGTCAGTAAGGGTACATCCTGGGGGAGCATTGGTCCTACCACAGATGCAACCTCACCCCAAAATGCTCTCAGGTGCTCTGGCGTGGCCCTAAGCCCTGGAAGGGGATCGGACAAAAGCATGGTGAGCACATGGATTCCTTTAACGGAATACCCTTTGCGCATTGGAGGGGCAGGTGTGACACTCTCCCCTCCTCTCCCACACCTTGAACCAATGCCTAACTGCCAAACCTTACAAAATTGTCACGATTTGCTACGCGGCAGGCGAAACCCAAGTGGCACCAGCCAATCAGCCAAATGGGAAAAATTTCGACCGGGCCCCTGTCCCCAAAACAGACGACCCATGACAGCATAGCAAGGTCATAGCAAGACCCTAAATAGAGGGAGGGTGATCCAGAGCATGAGGCGCTAAGAGGAAGCTCGACACAACATAAAAAGGTAAAGGTAAAGGGACCCCTGACCATTAGGTCCAGTCGTGACCGACTCTGGGGTTGCGTGCTCATCTCGCATTATTGGCCGAGGGAGCCGGCGTATAGCTTCCAGGTCATGTGGCCAGCATGACTAAGCTGCTTCTGGTAAACCAGAGCAGCGCACGGAAACGCCGTTTACCTTCCCGCTGTAGCGGTTCCTATTTATCTACTTGCATTTTGATGTGCTTTTGAACAACATACAGCGGCATAAATGGGTCCCCCAGCTGCAAATTCTCTCTACCACATTGGCCAGAATTGCTCCAGCAACCGAGGGACAACAATCAGGTTGTTGTGGCTATCCAAACAATCCCACCCACATAGACAGTGAGGTCAGTCTTAGTGATCCCAGCGTGGCGCATGCCCTCCGTGAAGAGGACACGATTTCCTGACAAGACGGTTTGAGTAAATTACTCTGATCCTGGCCCAACTGCACTGGCTGCCAACGAGCTTCCGGGCCCCATTCAAAGTGCTGGTTATGACTTCTGAAGCTATCAATGGCTCAGGACCACAAGACCTCAAAGACGGTCTCTCCATATGAACCCTGCGGTCATCCTCTGAGACCCTTCTCCATGTGCCTCCTCCATGCGAGGTCCAGAGGGAGACAACATGAGAACGGGGCCTTTTCTGTGGTGGCTCTGCATTTATGGCATGCTCTCCCCAGGGAGGTTCACCTGGTGCCCTTAGGCTCCAGGTAAAAACATTTCTCTATTACCAGGCCTTTGACTAAGGTAAAGGTAAAGGCAGGGTCCCCAAACTACGGCCCCCGGGCCGGATGCGGCCCAATCGGCCTCCCAATCCAGCCCGCGACGACCCCCGCCGCCCGCTGCCGCCGCCCACTCTTACGGCGCGCGGCGCGGCGATGATCTTAAAAATCGGCAAAAAATCGCCGAAAATCCTTTGTGCGCATGCGTATGGGCCTCTCCCGACCCAGAAGAGGTCATTTCTGATGCACTTCCGGGTCGGGGGAGGCCCATACGCATGCGCACAAGCGATTTTCGGCGATTTTTCCCCGACCGTGTGCGTGTGCGCATGCGCACGGGCGCGCACTCCCCCGCCCTCCGCCCCGCTGCGCGCGCACTCCCCTGCCCTCCGGCCCGCTGCACGGTAAGTCTGGGGACCCCTGGGTAAAGGGGACCCCTGACCATTAGGTCCAGTCGTGACCGACTCTGGGGTTGCGCGCTCATCTCGCATTATTGGCCGAGGGAGCCGGCGTATAGCTTCCAGGTCATGTGGCCAGCATGACAAAGCCGCTTCTGGCAAACCAGAGCAGCACATGGAAACGCCGTTTACCTTCCCACTGTAGCGGTTCCTATTTATCTACTTGCATTTTGATGTGCTTTCGAACTGCTAGGTTGGCAGGAGCTGGGACCAAGCAACAGGAGCTCACCCCGTCACAGGGATTCGAACCGCCGACCTTCTGATCAGCAAGCCCTAGGCTCAGTGGTTTAACCCACAGCGCCACCTGGGTCCCTTTGACTAATTAATTAGCCTTTGACTAATTAAACAGTAAAGGAGGGGTATTGCTTTGTTTGTTATTATGTACAGTATTGTATTTTTGTGTTATTTTATTGTAAACCACCCTGTGATCCTTGGATGAAGGGTGGCATATAAATTTAATTAACAAATGAATAAAATGAAAGCTGAGGCTCCATGGATTATGGATAAGAGTCTTTAGTTAACAGTCTTAACCTGACTTCCCTCAGAAGAAAACATCATTCGAACAGCTTCCTCCCCCCTCTCCTTCCCAACACATTTCAGCATCCCTCTTCCAGATATAGAGGAACCAAACAATCAAGTTTGCTGCAATGCATCCAGGAATTGCTGGGGACCTTTCAATCATCTCTGTGCTGCAGGAAGATAAATTGCAATGATAAGATGCCTTCGGTGACCCGCAGTCTGGGGTTTTCCGTTTCGAAGCAGCGATCTTATTGATAAAACAACAGAGAACAAAGTTTTTCCCCAACATACTCAAGAGGGGAAACAATGGGAACGTTGCTTACGCCTTAATTTTAATGTTGTAATGAATGCGGGGGAAATTAAAAGGCTTTTATCCATCTATCTCACTGCTTGATTCCTGGGGATTCCTTCCACAACTTTTCAAAACTAGCAGCTCAGCTGAAGCTTGTGACATTTAAATATTTATTAATTGTGAAATAATGCATGTTATATGATGCAGGGGTAGGATTTAGACAAATTGTGTAAAATTTCCCCGTATTTTAGGGGGTTGGACTAGATGACCCTTGGGCTCTCTTCCAGCTCGAGGCTTCTAGGATTATTACTACTGTGATTAATTACTTGCCCTTCACCCTAAAATCCCAGGGTGGGTTACAACATTAAAACACAATCTTAAAAACAGTTTAAAACAACTCAACAAGTAGCATGCATTGCTTAGAACATCAGCAGTATGGAAGATTTTGGGATTTAGACACTGTCATGAAGTTGAACGGGAAGAGAACATGCCATTTATGCTATGTAAATTATGTTTTAATGTTGTACACTGCCCTAGGATCTTCAGATAAAGGGTGGTATATAAATTGAATTATTAAAAACAAACAAACAACATCTGTCAGGAATGCTTTGATGGTGTTTCCTGCTCGGCAGGGGGTTGGACTGGATGGCCCTTGTGGTCTCTTCCAACTCTAGGATTCTATGATAAATAGCCCAGCTCTTTCCAAGTGTTCCGTGTTGATGCAGCAGAACTCACAACCAGGGGCGAACGAAGACTAACCGACGCCCAGGGCGGGACAAACTGCCAGCTGCGCACATGTTGCGCCACTACGCATGACGCATGTGTGGTGTTGCTACGTAGGGTGCATGTGCAGCATCACTACATACAGCGCATGCCTTGGGCAAGATCCCCACAGGGTCCTGACAAGGAATTCCTATTAACAGTTTAGTTAGAATCTCCTTTCTTGCAACTTGAAGACATTGGTTTGAGTCCTCCCCTCTAGAGCAGCAGAAAACAAGCTTGCTCCCTCTTCCATGGGACAGCCCTTGAGATATTTGAAGGTGGCTGTCCTATCTCCCCTCAGTCTCCTCTTTTCCAGTCTGTGTAAGCGTGTGGAAAGCTCTCTCAGACTCTCCAGACACTGTCCTGAAATGCATTACTGAATAAAGTCTGTCTGATTGGGGATGTGGTTCATGCCCGCCCCCCCTGAGGGAAATTTGAACCTAGGAGTCTTGGTAAACCACAAACTTGGCATGAGTCAACAGTGTGATGCAGCAGCTTAAAAAGCCAATGCAATTCTGGGCTGCATCTATAGGAGTATAGCATCTAGATCTAGGGAAGTAATAGTACCGCTGTATTCTGCTCTGGTCAGACCTCACCTGGAGTACTGTGTCCAGTTCTGGGCACCACAGTTCAAGAAGGATACTGACAAGCTGGAACGTGTCCAGAGGAGGGCAACCAAAATGGTCAAAGGTCTGGAAACGATGCCTTATGAGGGATGGCTTAGGGAGCTGGGTATGTTTAGCCTGGAGAAGAGAAGGTTAAGGGGTGATATGATAGCCATGTTCAAATATATAAAAGGATGTCATATAGAGGAGGGAGAAAGGATGTTTTCTGCTGCCCCAGAGAAGCGGACACGGAGCAATAGATTCAAACTTCAAGAAAGAAGATTCCACCTAAACATTAGGAAGAACTTCCTGACAGTAAGAGCTGTTCGGCAGTGGAATTTGCTACCAAGGAGTGTGGTGGAGTCTCCTTCTTTGGAGGTCTTTAAGCAGAGGCTTGACAGGCATATGTCAAGAATGCTTTGATGGTGTTTCCTGCTTGGCAGGGGGTTGGACTGGATGGCCCTTGTGGTCTCATCCAACTCTATGATTCCCCTCACAGTCCACCCTCACTCTCCTGTGGAATCTCTGTCTGCAGCTTGGAAAGTGTGCAGCTCCAACTGTTCTCAGTAAATGTTCCCATTTACTTAAGTCGCCTCTGTAAAAGTCTTCATCTTTGATCTTTAGCTCATGATCCAGCAGTTGCTCACGTGGAACCACCGTCTACGATTGCCGGCTGCCTCCGCTCCGCTGCCCATCTCCTTAAACTTCTAAGGCCTTCCTGGTGACATTCACTTGAAGAGCCCGGCGTGTGAAGTTTGAAGTTCAGAGGAAGATGCAATCTTTCTAAGCCACTGGCTCATGAAGTGAGAACGAAGGCAAAGATGGGAAGTTGACTAGATTATCAAAATCCCATCTAGGCGACGGAATATTAGCACCTAAATATCTGTAGTTTGTTTAATGTTTGGCGCCAGTCCTCTTTTTTTTTCTCCAAAGAAGTCTTTGTACAGCTCATTAGCATCCCCGGTTCAGAAAATAATGGCCTCAAATATCTGCTTGTGTTTCTAAGGATGCAACATGGATGAAAAATAGGTTTGCTTTGGGTCTAATAAGCTGTTGGTCGCTGTAGGCGGTCTCAAAGCATCTTTTGGATGAATTCATTAATCTCTCTCTCTCACACACACACATCCACACACGTCTCTTTCAGTTGCTATCTGCAATATCCCTGCACAAACACTGATAATATTTGCACTTACTGTGGAGCTGTTTTCCAGAACGTTAACCGAGGCACAGGGCTGCTTCAGGAAAGGCACTGCTGACAAGATGTCTTGCCAGGTAAAGGTAAAGGGGCCCCTGACCATCAGGTCCAGTCGTGTCCGACTCTGGGGTTGCGGTGCTCATCTCGCTCTATAGTCCAAGGGAGCCGGCGTTTGTCCGCAGACAGTTTCCGGGTCATGTGGCCAGCATGACAAAGCTGCTTCTGGCGAACCAGAGCAGCGCACGGAAACACCGTTTACCTTTCCGCCAGAGCGGTCCCTATTTATCTACTTGCACTTTGATGTGCTTTCGAACTGCTAGGTTGGCAGGAGCTAGGACCAAACAACGGGAGCTCACCCCGTTGCAGGGATTCGAACCGCTGACCTTCTGATCAGCGAGCCCTAGACTCTGTGGTTTAACCCACAGAGCCACCTGGGTCCCTGGCAGGGACACTCTGAGTCTTGCCAGAGAAGACCCACTGGGTCTTGCCAGAGAAGAAATCAAAGACTGGAGAGGGAAGGTCCTCAGCAAAGCCACTCTGGAGGTTGTGGGAGAAAACTTCTTTTTAGGTTTCACTGTGGAGCCTTACACCAAACTCCCAGAGTTTATTCAGTAACGCTTTGCAGGGCAGTGTCCAGACCATGGGTAGGAAAACTAAGGCCTGGGGCCTGGATCCGGCCCAATCACCTTCTAAATCCAGCCTGCGGACAGTCCAGGAATCAGTGTTTTTACATGAATAGACTGTGTGCTTTTATTTAAAATGCATCTCTGGGTTATTTGTGGGGCATAGGAATAGTACCACTGTATTCTGCTCTGGTCAGACCTCACCTGGAGTACTGTGTCCACTTCTGGGCACCACAGTTCAAGAAGGATACTGACAAGCTGGAACGTGTCCAGAGGAGGGCAACCAAAATGGTCAAAGGCCTGGAAACGATGCCTTAGGAGGAACGGCTTAGGGAGCTGGGTATGTTTAGCCTGGAAAAGAGAAGGTTCAGGGGTGATATGATAGCCATGTTCAAATATATAGAAGTATGTCATATAGAGGAGGGAGAAAGGTTGTTTTCTGCTGCTCCAGAGAAGCGGACACAGAGCAATGGATTCAAACTTCAAGAAAGAAGATTCCACCTAAACATTAGGAAGAACTTCCTGACAGTAAGAGCTGTTTGGCAGTGGAATTTGCTGCCAAGGAGTGTGGTGGAGTCTCCTTCTTTGGAGGTCTTTAAGCAGAGGCTAGAAAGCCATATGTCAGGAATGCTTTGATGGTGTTTCCTGCTTGGCAGGGGGTTGGACTGGATGGCCCTTGTGGTCTCTTCCAACTCTATGATTCTATGATTCTATGAATTCGTTCATTAACACCCCCCCCAAAAAAAATATAGTGCAGCCCCCCACATGGTCTGAGGGACAGTGGACCTCTGCTGAAAAAGTTTGCTGACCTCTTGTCCAGACAGTCTATCAAAGCATTCCCATTGTTGCACACTAGATAAGAAAAAAAAGTAGAGTCTAGAAATTTCTTTGCAACGGAGTTGGAGACCAGAAGATTCTATTGGCCCAGGAGGAGGAGGGAAATATGAAATGGGCTCCGTATGGATACTTCTGTGCACCTTACGGCTTCCACCTCCCAGATCAAATCTGAAAGGAATGAAGATGTCTCCAGGGCTAGAGGGGCATTTTGGGTTGCTTGGCCACACACAACCCTGAAGAAAGGGTTGCAGGCAGCCATGCTTCTGAATCCCAGTTGCTGGAAACTGGCGGAGGGGAAAGGATCCTGCTTGGGGGCTACCCTCTGGGGCATCTGTTTGACCACTGTGAGAACAGGATGCAGGGCTAGATGGGCCACTGGCCTGATCCTGCTGAGATCTTCTTATCATCTTACGTTGATGTTCTTAAGGTGGTTGATATTGGCAAAACTGTAAATACCCAAGTATAGACATTCCTTTACTTTGGCCAGATGTAATGTGTTGCCCTCTTCACTGTTGCTGGGTAGATACGAGGGTAAACCGTATGAGTCACGTGTTTGCCCATGTGGCTCATCGGAAGTGGAAACAAATTTGCATGTATTGCTGCAGTTTCTACGAGGCTCTTCGCCTGACCTTTATCACCCCAGCCTTACAAAAGCTTAAAAATGAACCAGAATCCCAACGTCTGAGAGCCTTGGTAGAAGACAAGGTCCCTGAAATTACGATCAATGTTGCCAAATTCTGTGTCTCTGCTATCAGACGCAGGAAACAAGAGCTTTCCAATGTCAATACGCTGGCGAATGTGAATACCTAATTTTATCTATGTCCTTTAATTTTAAAGTGTTGTTATGGCCTAATTTGTACTGAAATTGTCCTCTGTTTATTTCTGTGTTATCCTTTGTTGAATAGCTGTATGAGTTGATTTGGTCTGTGGCCGTTTAATCAATTTTGATTTGATATTGGGGGAGGTGTTCTTTTAGGTACCTGGGCCCTAAGCTATTTAGGGCTTTATATCCTATCATGAATACCTTGTGTGAGGGACAGGGGATATCGCGAAGTCCCTCCCCTCCTGAGTTCAAGCCAATCACCGAGCACAGGGGAAAGCAGAGAGAGTTCCGATTCCAGTAGGGAAGCAGGAAGTCGGGTCCGAGGCTCAGGCAAGGTAGAGGAGCCAGGGTCCCAGGCGGGACAGGAAGGGGCGAATAAGGGAGGGAGACCCATCCCCCCAACGCCAGAACTACGCAGAAAGAGGAGGGGAAAGAGGATGGGTCTGCCAAAGCTTTTGTGTTGGAGAAAGACGCGCCAAAAGCCATTAGGAGGTTCTGAAACCGACTGATCACATCACTCCGTGTAAATAGCAATGACTTTAGCACTGTAAATACGCAGCACCAATAAAAGAATAAAATGCAGAGCTGCGTAGCGTCGTTACTCTGAAGTAGTCCGCTCCGGCCACTGTGACAGCAACCTCCTAATCCTTTTTGGGCTACTTTGGAGTTGCCGGGATGAGCGTGTCAGAGGCGGAGAAATGGCGGCAGATCGCGGAGCAAGCCCAGCAAGAACTGCAGCAGCTGTCGCTGCAGGCGCAGGGGGAATTGAAGGCAGCTAAAGAAGAGACTAGGAAGGCCCAGGACGACCGGCTACAACTTGCGGAACAGGTGAGAGCGCTACAGGAAAGAGAGCAGGAATTAAGGGCGGTGGCGGTAGACCTCCAAAACAAGCTGGATGCAGAGAAAAACAAGGCGGGAGGGGCACCCCAAGTCCAAGTGCTGCCAGGAAGGAGAGCCGGGACCCTAGTAAGCAAGTTCAATGGAGACCCGAGGGAATATCAGGGCTTTGAGACTGAGATTGTGTATGCTCTTGAGCTGCACCACGCTGAGTTCCCTGATGATGAGCACAGGGTAGCGTTTATTGTGGAGCACCTTACCGGGGCAGCCAGGGAGTGGCTAAGACCGTTAATCGCAACAAAGAATCCTTGCATGAAGAATGTCAAACTATTTCTAGAAGGTTTGAAAACGATGTATTCGTCCGATAGTCATATGGACCAGACTAAGGAGGAACTTCATAATTTACGCCAAGGAAATATGACAGTTCGCGCGTATTGGGCGAAATTCACCATGCTGGTGCACAGATTGGGGTGGGAACTCGAGTCACCCCCAATGCAAGCGGCGTTCTACTTGGGGTTGCATGAGGAGGTGAAGGAGAGCTTGGGAGGGGGGTGGATGTGAGGGACAGGGGATATCGCGAAGTCCCTCCCCTCCTGAGTTCAAGCCAATCACCGAGCACAGGGGAAAGCAGAGAGAGTTCCGATTCCAGTAGGGAAGCAGGAAGTCGGGTCCGAGGCTCAGGCAAGGTAGAGGAGCCAGGGTCCCAGGCGGGACAGGAAGGGGCGAATAAGGGAGGGAGACCCATCCCCCCAACGCCAGAACTACGCAGAAAGAGGAGGGGAAAGAGGATGGGTCTGCCAAAGCTTTTGTGTTGGAGAAAGACGCGCCAAAAGCCATTAGGAGGTTCTGAAACCGACTGATCACATCACTCCGTGTAAATAGCAATGACTTTAGCACTGTAAATACGCAGCACCAATAAAAGAATAAAATGCAGAGCTGCGTAGCGTCGTTACTCTGAAGTAGTCCGCTCCGGCCACTGTGACACCTTGATTTGGGCCTGGTCGCCCACTGGCAGTACTGGCACGTCTTGTTGGGGTGTGTACTTGTGTGTGTGTTGCATTCCCTCATTCTCAAAAAGATCCAGTGTGTTGAACAGAACAGAACGACAACTATCCTGTTCAGTTGGCTGTGCTGCAACCGCTACCATGCCAAGCGAGGTTTTGGTTTTGGTTTTTTTACCCCAAGAGTATATCCATCACTCCTGAAGGTCAGGCACAGACTAAAGGTTTGCAAAACATGCAGCATTTATCAACACACATCAATATAAGGCAGGCAAGTAGATCAAGCACTTGACCTTCTCGTGAGCTGAGGAATGTCGGTCTTGTTCTGCTGCCAACAAAGAACGGGAGGGACAGTGAGGCTGGTGGATCATAGAAACATAGAATTGTCAAGTTGGAAGAGAAGTCAATCGGTCATCTTTTCCAACCCCCTGCAGGAATCACCACGAAAGTGTCCATGACGGAGGCAGCACCACGGACAGCTCCCAGGAATCAGCTGCCTCCAACAAAGGCTGCAAGAGGAAGGAGACCTCTATAATGGCATAAGAGGAGCCCACTGGATCAGGCCCAAGACCTATCTGGTCCACCATTCTGTTCTCATTGTGCCTGAACAGTTTCCTGTGGGAAACCAGCAAACAGGATTCAAGCACAAGAGCAGCTCTCTCCCCTCCTGTGGCTTCCAGAAACTGGTCTTCAGAATCATTGCTGCATCTCCTCCTCCTTGAATTCATCTAATCCTTGCTTCCTGTGGCAGAGGGTTTCATCCCTTAACTATATGGATTTTATAGACAAACAGTCAAGCCATGAGACATATGCAGTCCTGGATTACATCACAGACCAAAGCTACGCCCGGTCCTGATGGGGCCTTGTGGTATGTTGGCCTGATGCTGCAAACAGCTTTCTGGTGGTCTCCTCCATGTGTCCATGAAGTCTCTTTCCCCGAAGTGCCACTGTGCATAATTGCCCCGTAACTGCTGCAAATGGCTCCCTGCCTACAGGAAATATCCGTGAATTGACAGCATTGTTTGCAGGGAACCTGATAAATGAGGCTCGAGAAATGGAAGGCAACTGCTCATAATACGTTCCAATTGCCGCTCATGCTTTGCCTCCACAAAAGAGGCCTTTTGATAGTCAAAATGGGGGAGGGGCAGGAACAGGAGGCAGAGGCTTCTGCGGGGAACCTGCATCAAGAGAAATACACCTGGAAGCAAAGGGGAAGGGATTTGACAAGCATCCAGCATTCTGAGATGCGGGGAGATTAACACGGAGACGGGCGCTGGGCCAAAGGCATCCACAGCCTTCCAGGTGGACTTTGCCTTGCAGAGGCTGAGAAAAGACTCCCAGGGATTGAGAACCTTCTGTGTGCATATGGCTAGGCCACAGGAATGGGGGATTTGGCAATGCTCACAGAAGACACAACGCTGGGGGCTATTACGTGCGCATTTGCAACAACGTCCGTGACCCCCCACCATGCACCACAAAGCAAGGTTTGAAAATGATGCAACAGTGGAAACCGTCATGGATTGGGAAGGGAGGGTAAGAACTGGGGGGGGGGGCAGGTAGAAAGGTTGGGGTGAGGATAAACAAGAGACAATCTGAATCAGAAAACACCACCAACAAACTCATTCAACATCTTTATCAATGACTTAGATGATGGGCTTGAGGGCATCCTGAGCAAGTTTGCAGACGACACCAAATTGGGAGGGGTGGCTAATACCCCAGAGGACAGGATCACACTTCAATATGACCTTAACAGATTAGACAACTGTTAGCAAACAAGATGAATTTTAACAAGGAGAAATGTAAAGTACTACACTTGGGCAAAAAAGAAAAAAAAGAAAGGCACAAATACAGGATGGGAGACACCTGGCTTGAGAGCAGTACATGTGAAAAGGATCTAGGAGTCTTGGTAGACCACAGACTTGACATGAGTCAGCAGTGTGATGCAGCAGCTAAAAAAGCCAATGCAATTCTGGGCTGCATCAATAGGAGTATAGCATCTAGATCTAGGGAAGTAATAGTACCACTGTATTCTGCTCTGGTCAGACCTCAGCTGGAGTACTGTGTCCAGTTCTGGGCACCACAGTTCAAGAAGGATACTGACAAGCTGGAACGTGTCCAGAAGAGGGCAACCAAAATGGTCAAAGGCCTGGAAACGATGCCTTATGGGGAACGGCTTAGGGAGCTGGGTATGTTTAGCCTGGAGAAGAGAAGGTCAAGGGGTGATATGATAACCATGTTCAAATATATGAAAGGATGTCATACGGAGGAGGGAGAAATATTGTTTTCTGCTGCTCCAGAGAAGCGGACACGGAGCAATGGATTCAAACTGCAAGAAAGAAGATTCCACCTAAACATTAGGAAGAACTTCCTGACAGTAAGAGCTGTTTGGCAGTGGAATTTGCTACCAAGGAGTGTGGTGGAGTCTCCTTCTTTGGAGGTCTTTAAGCAGAGGCTTGACAGGCATATGTCAAGAATGCTTTGATGGTGTTTCCTGCTTGGCAGGGGGTTGGACTGGATGGCCCTTGTGGTCTCTTCCAACTCTATGATTCTATGATTCATTGTAATGTTCAGAGAACTAGACGAAGAGTGTGTTAAATAGGCTGGGGGGGGGGGAGAGAGAAAAGTTATGGAGAATTGGCTCCCCTCCCCAGCAAACTCCAGGTCCCCTCCTCCTCACACTGCCATTTCCCTCCTATGCTGCTATTCACATTTCTCCTCTCATTTTGAAGATGTACAATCTGTCTTAGCGAAAGCAACCTCTGAAGAATCTGGAAGGAGGAGACAAGAAAGGAGCTTCCAACTCAACATCAGGAAGAACTTTCTGGTGGAAAGAGATGTTCAACAGTGGAACGGATTCCCTGGGGAAGTTGTGGACTCTCCTTTCTTGGAGGTTTTTAAGCAGAGGTTGGATGGCCACCTGTCCTGGATGCTATGGAGATCCCGAGCCATAAGATGGTTAGGTTGGTCTCAACTAGGGCCAGGGCCTTTTCAGTACTAGCTCCGACTTGGTGGAATGCTCTGTCACAGGAGACAGAGTCCCAGCCGCGGGATCACATTCATCCAGTGCTTTATCAGCTGCACTGGCTCCTGGTGGAGTACAGGATCAGGTTTAAGGTGCTGGTTTTGACCTTTAAAGCCCTATGCGGCTTGGGACCCTCGTACCTATGGGACCGCCTCTCCTGGTATGCCCCGCGGAGGACCTTAAGGTCCACAAACAACAATACTCTGGAGATTCCGAGCCATAAGGTGGCTAAATTGGCCTCTACTAGGGCCAGGGCCTTTTCAGTATTGACCCCAACTTGGTGGAATGCTCTTTGCCAGGAGACCAGGGCCCTGCGGGATTTGTCATCTTTCCGCAGGGCCTGCAAGACAGAGCTGTTCCGCCTGGCCTTTGGGTTGGTCTGACCCCTGTGTTTTCCACCCTCATGGCTTGGATTTATGGACTACTTAAGATGAGGCTGCATTTTAAATATTAATATTGTATTTTAATCTGTATTTTAATTAATTGCTTTTTATGTTTTATTGTAATTTTATTGGTGTTAGCCGCCCTGAGCCCGGTTTTGACAGGGAGGGTGGGGTATAAATAAAAAAATATTATTATTATTATTATTATTAAGCTGAGATTCCTGCATTGCAGGGGGTTGGACTAGATGACTTTTGGAGTCCCTTTCAACTCTACAATTCTGTGATTCTTATGTCAGTGGCACCAAGCAGTATCTAATGGAGACATTGGCAACACCAACAGAAATCATTGAAGTTTCCTTCTTTCTCAAAATATTCCAGTTCTGTTTTCATTTGGTAAAGTACATGCATTAAATAATTCACCAGCCTGGCTTTGAGCAACTCTCCCAGAAAACCACAGAGGGAGGCTGCTAAATATGCAGCCTCTCAGCCAGGGGTCAGCAAACTTTTTCAGCAGGGGACCGGTCCACTGTCCCTCAGACCTTGTGGGGGGCAGACTATTTGGGGGGGGGGGAATGAATGAATTCCTATGCCCCACAAATAACCCAGAGATGCATTTTAAATAAAAGCACACATTCTACTCATGTAAAAACATGCAGATTCCCGGACCGTCCATGGTTGCCTACCCATGCATCTCAGCAATCCAGCTTTGCCAGAAAATATGGCCCCATTTCCCTCTGATAAGACCCCCTGGTCTGGCTAAGAGCAGGGGGTTCAACAGCAGAGCACCCCCCAATGGCCAGGGATCATGAATCTTTGCAAGCTGTGGGGCCATTTGGATGGAGCCCTGAGCTTGGCTGTGAGTAGCAGAGTCGCCCTTCAAAGGGGAAGGAATCAGAGGAGAAAGGGAAGGGGGGGAGTCTTGGGAGGGTCTTGGAGGCATCTGGGCGATAAAATAAATACAAATCTGTCAGCAGTTTACAGAGCAAACAATAAAAATGCAACAACATTCCATAAAAATTCTTGAAAACGAGATTGAAAATGATAAAGAGAAAATGAAACTATATGTCACGAATAAAACTGAGCAGTATACAAAATAAAAATGAAGAGTCAGAATTCGGAAAAGCTGGGGCAAACATGCCATTTTTACGGGGCATGGAAAGGTCAGCGCTGTCTCTGCCTAAGAAATCACCCAAGTGGGTGTTGTGGCCAAGAAGACTCAGCGCTGTGTGGTCACCAAGTGAGAATCTGCTAAGAAGAAGTTAGGACTGGTGTTTTGGAAGAGGAAGAAGGTGAAGTCAAAGAGAGGTGGGGGGGAGAGGAAGAGGAGGAATGAGGAAGGATGGAGGAGGAGGAGGGGGGTAAGAGGAAGAGGAGGGGAGAGGGAGAGGGAGAGGGAGAGGGAGAGGGAGAGGGAGAGGGAGAGGGAGAGGGAGAGGGAGAGGGAGAGGGAGAGGGAGAGGGAGAGGGAGAGGGAGGAGGAGGAGGAGGAGGAAGAAGAAGAAGAAGAAGAAGAAGAAGAAGAAGAAGAAGAAGAAGAAGAAGAAGAAGAAGAAGAAGAAGAAGAAGAAGAAGAAGAAGAAGAAGAAGAAGAAGAAGAAGAAGAAGAAGAAGAAGAAGAAGAAGAAGAAGAAGAAGAAGAAGAAGAAGAAGGAAGGAAGGAAGGAAGGAAGGAAGGAAGGAAGGAAGGAAGGAAGGAAGGAAGGAAGGAAGGAAGGAAGGAAGGAAGGAAGGAAGGAAGGAAGGAAGGAAGGAAGGTGAAGAAAAGGAGGAGGAGGAGGAGGAGGAGGAGGAGGAGGAGGAGGAGGAGGAGGAGGAGGAGGAGGAGGAGAAAGCAGAAAAGGGCAAGAGCAAGGCATTGCTACTGGCTTCTCATTGAAATATTTTATGTTCCTCTGAGCCCTGTAAATTTAACAATGGGGAAACACCCACACAAGGGAGAGGCAGCCCAGGCTATATGGTGGAGCCAATTCAATTCACAAATATTATTCTCTCTCTTGATTAATTACTGCTGTGTGAGAGAGAAATGACCTCTGCGATCCGATTTCCCACCGCCTTTCCCCGAGACCATTCTGCACTGGAGGATGCTGCTGTCATCTCTGCTCCCAGGCTTCTCACAGACCCTCCTGATTAGGGGCTGCCATATATTTGATGCTGGGAAGAGAGATTGCTCTCCCTGACCTTCAGAAAACAGCTCACCTCCTTTCATGGCTGACTGTAATAGCGAATCATTATTTCTGGTAAATATGAATGGGGTTTAGTGGCACCCAAACTTCGGGAATCCCGTACTTAAGAGATAAAATGCAATCTAGGGGAAAGTGAAGTGTGCATCTCGCAAATTAATGGGTCTGTCAGGAGAAATTTGTAGGGAAAGAACAGCAAAATAATAACCCAAAGCAGATTTCTAACAGTAAAATTGAGTTTTCCCTCCTAAGGCATTTGGAACCTGCCTTTTGGACTGTGGTTACTAATCCCTAAACAAGCAAAGCCACAGACAACCTCAGGAATATATCATCATCATCATCATCATCATCATCATCATCATCATCATCACTTTCAGTTTATATCCAACCCATCCTGCCAAGGGAGTCCATGACAGAAAACACATAATTAAAACAATACAATTAAAAACATCACTTTAAAAGAAGCAGCTTATAAACATTCTAAATACAGTTTAAAAGTGAATCTCATAATCTCAATCAATGATGTCGGGATTGCCAGGAATTCCACCTTTCGGCTGTCAAAAGCCCTGGGGGAAACAGGAATGCTTTGAAATGCCAATAAGAAGCAAAGGAGAGCATCTGCTGGATCAGGCCAAGGGCCCACCTGGTCCAACCTCCCGTTCTCACAGGGGCCAAACAGTTGCTCCGAGTGTTTTGTGTGTGTGTGTTTGGTACAAGCCTGGCTGTGGCAGGAGGAAGCCTTTGATGCGGGAGGGATTGTTCTGCAACGCTGCTCCCTTTCATGAGCAGGCCTCTTTCTTTCCGAGCGCCAGCCCACCCCCTCGTCCCTCCCCCAGCCTCCCTGGTCCCTGGCCGACAGCAGCAAATCAACTTCAAATAGTGAGGGGAAGTAATAAAGGCTGCTTACAGGTGGCTGGGAGAAAACATCACAGATGGTTTGCAAAGCTCCTCGGGGATCACGGGATTGTTTATGGGGTTGATTTGCATTAACTTAAAAAGGCCTTATTAAATTCAAAGTTTTCGGCTCCACAGAAGCAGGGAAGGAGTGTCAGTCTGCAGAAGGAGCTCTTGTTAAGAAGGTGCCAGGAGCAGATTTCTCAGAGTGAGCCTTCCACCAGCCAGGCTGCCTTCCCTGCTAACCACCTGACCCTTTCACCTGGAGAGCAGCGGAGGCAACTCCGTCTTCTTAATGAGGATCTGGATGAGCTGGAGGGGAGGCCAGAGCAGGGGGAGCAACCGGATCTGAGGATGGCAGAGTTGGACGGGATCCCAAGGCTTGTCTGGTCCAACCCTCTGCAATGCATCCCTCAGTCATTCCTCAAGCGTCTGAGAAATCACTGAAGGAGCTGGGCAGGTTTCAGAGCATCACAGAATTGTCGAGTTGGAAGGGACCTCAATGGTTTAGCCCAGAGAAGAGGACTCCGAAAGGCGATATGAGAGCCACCTTCAAATACTCGAAGAGTATTAACCTAACAAGTTAATTTATTGCTAGGATACCATAATGAGGAGAGGAGAGCGCAAGGTCTCCAAACAGAGCTAAGTAGTTTGCTGAGACCAGGAAAGGACATGTTGCAAAAGGAACTAATTAACCTGCACAGACAGAAACGAACGCAGCTGGGAGGACAAAGGGAAGGGAGACGTCGAGGAATTCTCCGAAATGTGTTCCTGACCTGAGGCAGCTCGTAAGAACATAAGAAGCACCTGGTGGTTCAGGCTGGTGGCCCACCTATTTCAGCATCCTCTTCTCACCGTGGCCAGCCAGATGTTTGTGGGAAATCTGCAAGCAGGATCCAAGCACAAGAACAACACTCTCTCCCCCAGCCATTTCCAGCAGCTGAGATTCAGAAGTATGGCTGTCTCCAACTGTGGAGGCAGAGCAGGGCCATTGCAGTCCATAACCATCGATCGCCATTTCTTTCTCCATGGATTATTCTTCTAATCCTCTTTCAAACTCATCTAAATCTGCTCCACATTTTTTAGGCACAGCTCTGGACTTTCCAGACCACTTTCCCTATGAAAACCTGGTTTTTGCAGCTGAATTGTGTGGGATGTGATACATAAGTAGCAGCCAAGTACAACATTCCTTGTTTTCCTAGAGTGGACATGCAGGGGAATGTTTGGTCCAGCCAGTCAAAGACTTCCTGTTTCCTCCTGGCTGGGACATATTTCCTTTGCATGTGACTAGAGATGGGCATGACCTTACCTGTCCAGGTAACAAAAAGGACAAGGCACACAACATTGTCTCTCTCTTTGACTTCCTCAGTCATTGGAGCAGCTTTTAGCTAGAGATGTTCTGTTGGCTTCCAGCTTCCAGCCAACAGAGGACACTGGGATTATCCCCATATGGGATAGATCCACATGTATATACTTTGTAACCAAGTCTGCCTTCAGGGATCCAACTGTGAACTTGAATGCGTGAGAAAACGTCTTTTATATACTTTACACAAGATTGTGGCGTGTTTATTCTTTTAAGAGGCATATAAGGGAACTTGCCAGGAACCTAATAGTGAGAGGCTTACACAAGCCTGCAACCAGTTATCCACTGTGCTTTTGAAAGGGGGGATGTGAAACTCAGCTAAGTAAAGGAACTTGCTAGCGCAAGTTAGGAAAGATATTAATAAACAATATATCCTCTCCTGCCTCCCTGAAGATTCCCACAAATTGGAGCAAAACCCCAAATTTCTGTTTGTTCCGATTCTGTGTTAAAGAGCAGGTTTTCCTGGGAAAAATGGCAGGGCAAAGGGGGGGGGAGTTCTCTGACACAGAGCAAGAAAGCTCAGACCTGTGCCCAGAGAGCGTGGGGCAAAAGGTAAGTGTGGATAAGTCCTTATTCACCTTTTTTAAAGCCAAGAAGGCCAACCTATTGCATCCTTTCTCTTTCCCCTTCATCCTTGGCCATCCCCTTCATCTGCCAGGGACTCCTTAGCTGTGATTCCTGCATTGCAGGGGGTTGGACAACAGGACCCTTGGGAGTCCTTGTTAACTCGGTGATGAAGCAAGAGGTCCGGAAAGGCTCTTAGGCTGGTGGTCTTAGCAGGCTGCCCCATCATCCCACAGAAATTAGCATGAGCCTTTCCCAAGCAAGGCCTTTTTGCTGGAACTGCAGCTGCCGAGCCTTCAGTTGTTAGTGTTATGTGCGCATGAGCACACTGCCTCGCTCAGGAGGAATCCATCTGAGATAATGATCAGCCTGGCTCTGCGCTCATAACCAGGAACCCAGGCACCACCCAGAAATGTTATTTCGAATGCCTAGAATCGCAAACCACTACAGAGGTCAACAAAACAAAAGGGCACTCCCAGGAACTCCTCGCTCTTATTCCTCACTCTGTATGGATTTCCTTTATAAGTAGAAATGCTGCTGCAGACCAAATTGACCTCTGCATTTTTTTCTCAGTGACAGCAGAGGTGCAAAGAGGCAAGTTTGAAAGAGTGCAAGTTTGAACCTATGGCTTAGGGCGGGTGGGCCCTCTGGCACCTCTCACGGTGCACACAAGAGGTTTCCGCAAAAAAATCACCAAGGGTAAGAAACAGATCAACAAATTTGCAGGTGCTGCCCAACTGAGAGGGGGAGCTCCAAGAATCAGGAGCCAAGCTGACCTTCACAGATTGGAAAACTGGGCCAAAATTAACAAAAGGAATCTCAGGAGGCACAAATGAAAGTTTCTCACTGTGGCAGGAAGAACCAGATGCACAAATATTGGATGGGGGACACCTGGCTTACTAGCAGTACATGTGAAAAGGATCTTGGGATCTTGGTGGACCACAAGCTTAACAGGAGTCAACCGTGTGATGCAGCAGCAAAAAAGCTCATGCTATTCTAGGATGCATCAGCAGAAGTCTAGTGTCCAGATCAAGGGAAGACATAGCCCTGTTCTATTCTGCCTTCCCCTTCACGGATCAATGCCTTGTCGTGGCGAAGGGGCTTGAATAACTCAGAGAAGCTATGAGCTATGTCATGCAGGGCCACCCAAGATGGACAGGTCATAGTGGAGAGTTTTGACTAAACGTGATCCACCTGGAGAAGGAACTGGCAAGCCACTCCAGTATCCCTGCCAAGAAAACTCCATGGACAAAGACAACAGGCATATAAAAGTTATGACGCTGGAAGATGAGCCCCTCAGGTCGGAAGGCGTCCAACATGCTACTGAGGACAGTGTTCTCGAAGCTACGAACATGAGTTTGACCAAACTGCGGGAGGCAGTGCAAGACAGGAGTGCCTGGCGTGCTATGGTCCATGGGGTCATGAAGAGTCGGACACGACTAAACGACTAAACAACAACAAACAACAACAACATTCTGCCTTGGTCCAGTGGTGGAAGAAGGGGTGGAGGGGTGGCCCACACTGGGTGCCATCTCTGTGGGGAATGACAAGGCACCCCACGGGAGGCTCGCGCCGCTGCCTTCAGGCATGGTGGCACAAGTCCTGCTTGGCAGGGGGTTGGACTGGATGGCCCTTGTGGTCTCTTCCAACTCTATGATTCTATGATTCTATTCTATGAGTCACAGCCATCACGCTGGCACAGCCGTGTGTGGAGGATCCTCTGCTTGTGGCTGCAGCAGCAGGGGAGGGATCCCACTACCATCCCATTGGCAAACTGCCCTGTGGCGCATGCATATGTACCATACATACGGTGCATGCGCGTGCACTGTACTTACGGCACATGTGTGGCGGCGCTCAAGCGCTGTACAGACGGCGGGATCCGTCCACCGCTGCTGCAGCCACGAGCAGAGGATCCCGCCGCCGTCCATACGACAATCAAGTGGCGCTATTGGCAAACTGCCTGGCGGCGCATTTGCTGCACTGCTACATACACATACGCTGCACGAACATGAGTTGTATGTACAGCGCCACGCATGTGTCGTATGGCGCACACGCATGCACCATACATAGCAGTGCAGCACATGCACTGTATGTAGCGGTGCCACACATGTGCCGTACATACAGTGCACACGCATGCTCCACTGGGCGGTTTGCCCCAACACCCCGCATTCCTTTGCCCCTGCCTTGGTCAGACCACACCTGGAATACTGTGTCCAGTTCTGGGCACCACAATTTAAGAAGGATTATGGCAATCTTTGTAGAGGAGGGTGACTAAGAGGATCAAGGGCCTGGAAACCAAGCCTGATGAGGAACGGTCGAAGGAGGTGGGTATGTTTAGCCTGGAAAAGAGGAGATATGAGAGTCATCTTCAAATATCTCAAGGGCTGTCCCATAGAAGAGGAACCATCTTGTTTTCTCCTGCCCTTGAGAGGAGGACCAAAACCATGACAAGAAAGGAGACTCCAACTGAACATCAGGAAGAACTTTCTGGCGTTAAGAGCGGAGGTTAAATGGCCATCTGTGGTGAATGCTTTCATAACATTTCTGCTTACGTATGAGGAAAATCTGGAATCCTTGGCAGATGGCCCTCCGACCTCTGCTTAAAAACCTCCTAGGAAAGAGAGGCCACCACCTTCTGAGGGAGACCGTTCCACTGTCAAACAGTTCACATCACCAGAAAGTTCCTCCTAATATTTCGTGGAATCTCATTTTTTGGAATTTGAAAATTTCTTAAAAACACCGTCATCTGCCCCATCCCTTCCCACTCTGCACCTCGGCATCCTCTAGAGATGCACAGGCATCAGCTGTAGAAATCCTGCCGGGGGGGGGGGGAGAGGGCAAAGCCATGTTGTCCTAAAAGGAGTCCTTTCCCTATGGATTCTTTGCAGTCTTTGTCTCGTGTCCCCAATCTCAGCCCTCCCTCCTTTGGCAACCCACCCACCCACATCCCTTTTTTGCCTTCCTCACTACAACAGCCCTGTTTTAATTGGAGGGCCCGGATTCAAAGAGCTGCCTCGCTGGTTCCGTGACTAAGCCTCACTCCGACGTCCCCACTGAAGAGCCTCGCAAGAAGAGCTCCGAATCCGGATGAAAGGCGAAGTTGATCATCCCACCGCCGTGCCTTTGTCCCCTTGTTATTCAACATTTCACTGCGGAGAATAGTTAGACGCCACACCATCCGGAGAAGATGCCTATAAATCAATCAGAGCTGCCATCTCCCCAAAAGGAGTATTTCAAGGTCTAGTTGACATTTTATTCTGCCTTTCATGTGCCTTGCATAATGGATGTTTCTATCCGGCAGCTTCCCAACTCATAGCGGGAGTGGAGTGCTCAAACGTCTCCCGCGGCATTCTGTGAGCAACTCAAAATGGTGCTTTTTCAGGTGTGGAGGGGCACATGCAGCCTGGCATACTGGGGGTGGGGTGGGAAGGCAAGGGTATGCGTTGAGGGGGGAGAGCAGGGGCAAGAGACACAATCCCTGTAGAGCAATGGGAGAGTGGAAACAGTGAGGACTAGAACGTTGAAAGGGATAGAGGGATGGTGGATTTGGGGTAGGGCGGGCGATTCCACCCCACAGGGCACCGAGCTGAGGAGGAACAGAAATGTAAGGTACTACACTTGGGCAAAAAAAATGAAAGGCACAAATACAGGATGGGAGACACCTGACTTGAGAGCAGTACATGTGAAAAGGATCTAGGAGTCTTGGTAGACCACAGACTTGACATGAGTCAGCAGTGTGATGCAGCAGCTAAAAAAGCCAATGCAATTCTGGGCTGCATCAATAGGAGTATAGCATCTAGATCTAGGGAAGTAATAGTACCATTGTATTCTGCTCTGGTCAGACCTCACCTGGAGTACTGTCTCCAGTTCTGGGCACCACAGTTCAAGAAGGATACTGACAAGCTGGAACGTGTCCAGAAGAGGGCAACCAAAATGGTCAAAGGCCTGGAAATGATGCCTTATGAGGAACGGCTTAGGGAGCTGGGCATGTTTAGCCTGGAGAAGAGAAGGTTAAGGGGTGATATGATAGCCATGTTCAAATATATAAAAGGATGTCATATAGAGGAGGGTGAAAGGTTGTTTTCTGCTGCTCCAGAGAAGAGGACACGGAGCAATGGATTCAAACTTCAAGAAAGAAGATTCCACCTGAACATTAGGAAGAACTTCCTGACAGTAAGAGCTGTTCGACAGTGGAATTTGCTGCCAAGGAGTGTGGTGGAGTCTCCTTCTTTGGAGGTCTTTAAGCAGAGGCTTGACAGGCATATGTCAAGAATGCTTTGATGGTGTTTCCTGCTTGGCAGGGGGTTGGACTGGATGGCCCTTGTGGTCTCTTCCAACTCTAGGATTCTATGAAATGAGAAGAGCTGTAGTTGAGAAGATGTCTTTGGGGCCACCAAATTTTGGCCTCGCACAGGGTGCCGCATTATGAAAGATTATAAAAGTTTGCCCCTGTTGTGGGAAATGGGGAAGGACGTTGCTCTTGAGAACTCTCTTCCAGTAAGCAAACAACCACCCATACAATCCATCCTTTCAACACATGGACATACCAAGGGCTTGAGATCAGGAGACTCTCAGACAGATGGAAAGGGCTGCATCATGCCCACCAATGCCCACCAATGCCCACTGCTTGGCTCAGATCTAACCCAGAGGGGTTTGCTCCAAGAAGACTGGGCAGCCATCCTGCTCTTTTGCCAAGCAAAGCCTGGCAAAGGTGGCCGAGTCATCCTAGACATGTCCGGCCGGTTGGCCCATGAGGCAAGGGGAGGCAGCAGACTCTGGGTGGCAGGCTCTGGCCGATGCCTCTTCTTCCGCTGTGAGTCTGCCATGTTCGTGTGCCCAGTGGCAGTGGGCAGCAGTTGGTGGGTGCCTGGGTGCTGGTGGGTGGATGTAGCAGAGGAGGAGGTGGAGTTGGGAGAGGTAGGGGCACTTTCTGTTTTGTCCTGGGCCAGCCCTGATCCTGGGCCCTGCTGAGGGCCGCCTCCTTAGCCCGTGACACTTTGATCCACAAGCCCAAAGTGGTCCTTCCCCATCTCTTGCCAAGGGCCTTGGGAAGAAAGGAAGACCAGCAGGATTGAGCAAAGAATGTCCCACACCCACCTTTTGTTTTGAAAAAGGAATTCCTAATAATAGCGCTGGCCTACTTTGCAGGGTCGTTGAGTGGATGGATGTGATGTACACTTTCTCCAGTTTGCATCTAAAGGTGAACCTTGATTTGCCTTTTCCAAAGTGATGCCAGGAGCAAAACACAGACCACTTTAGAAATTTGCACTTCTCGGGATGCACTTCTCCCGCCAACTAATGTGTACAAAAATGCATATCCCAAAGTCAAGTGCGCATGGTACATTACTAATGGTAATAATATTGGGGGGGGGGGAAATACAAAATGTTTTATATTGCAGAGAACTGATCCGCAAACATGTGTATAAAATTGAACTAAAATGTTGGTGAATTTTCATGTGACTTTAATTGAAGCACCTGAAGTTTCATGTAAATTCTTCTTGTTGCTTCACAGTGATGTGGAGGCATCCCAATCTAGCCAATAGCATAAGAACATAAGAAACCCCTGCTGCGAGTCCAGCCTCCTCTTCCCCAGTGGGAACCCCACAAGCAGGATCCCAGCACAAGAGCAACTCTGCCCTCCTGTGGTTTCCAGCACATGGCTGCCTCCGGCTGGTATCCATGGCTAGTCCTCTCCTCCAGGAATAGGAAAACCCTCTTCTAAAGCCATCCAAGGTAGTAGCCATGCCTGCCTCTTGTGGCAGGGAGTTCCACAGTTTAACCAAGTGGTGCGTGAAGAAGTACATTATTTTATCTGTCCAGAATCCCCCAACATTCAGATTCTACGAGTTCTAGTGTTATGAATGAGGGAGAAAGACTTTTTATAAGCTTCTTTTTA
This sequence comes from Zootoca vivipara, assembly GCF_965207765.1. NCBI lineage: Eukaryota > Metazoa > Chordata > Lepidosauria > Squamata > Lacertidae > Zootoca > Zootoca vivipara. The sequence goes on along the minus strand of NC_142582.1, from coordinate 133,819,387 downwards.
TAAGCCCCTCTACGGCAGCTTTTGCCGTTCCATACCTCCTCCCGAGTTGCAATACTTTTCTGGGGTGCTGCACACACACACACACACACACACACACCACCAACCTCAAGCTCCCCACCAAAGAGAAAGGCCAGGAAACATGGTCAAGTTGTTTTCTCCCGCAGCATCTTGAGCGTCCCTCTCTCTGCCCGCCTTCGCCTTCCGCCTTCCACAAACATGATAAATAAAGGCCTCCTGATAGCAGTGCGGCTAATTACGGAACATGCAATGACAGGCCGCGAAAGAGAGAGAAAATGCATATTCCCTTTCATTAACTTTTCAAAGCTTACTGATTCTGCGGAATTGTTGCAGCAAATTGTAAATGATGTATGAAGTTAAAAATTCATGCCTCCTCCTTGCGGGGGGAGAGAGACAACACAGCTCTGCAATCAGGGCAGCCCGGCTGGGGAGGAGGGCTCAACCCTGGCTGCTCCCCGGAACACTCACTCCAATAGAGGAGGCATCATCTGGTCCAGCCTGGCAGAGTGGCATCATAAAGTGAAACACCCCTTTCTGATTCAGCTCTGCACCAGTGGGGTTAATGGGCATTGCACCTCCCCAGGGAGCTGTAGTTTCAGAAGGGGTGATGGGGAGCTTTAAGGCAGGATTTTGGACACCCTCCCCAAATTTCAGCTCCCAGACTCTTTAGGGATAGCCAGGGCAGGTGAGCTGGTATCAGAAAACCAAGGTAAGTGTTATGTACTGAGCTGAATCATAGAACAATAGGATCCAGAATCAGCAGTCTTATTGGTCCGCAGGAGCCACCCAATCCAACTCCAGGTGGAAGTGAATCCGCAACCTGATTGGCTTGCAGGAGCAGCCAATCAGGCGGCTGGCAGAAGTGAATCCACAAACTGATTGGCCTGCAGGAGCAGCCAATCAGGCTGCTGGCAGAAGTCAATCCACAAACTGATTGGCCCACAGGTGTAGCCCTGAAGTAGCCAATCACACAAGGACCATTGTGTAAATAATGTATATAAGCAGGTGGTTTTCTTCTCTGTGATGACTACGAGCTGAATAAAGAGCATGAAATTCACTCTCGACTCCGAGTATATTTCACTCGTGACGAAGGTGGGATCCTGCTGAGCTGACTGCCAGTGTGTATCTTATTTGTCTGGTGTTGATGCCAATAGCAACAATAGCTTGAATCCATCTCCCACCCAGTCCCAAGGGTCTTGGGCTGGATAACATTAAAATCAATGTTGTATTTTTACAGAAAATAATAATTTTAGAATGGTAGGGTTGGAAGTGACCCCAAGGGCCATCTCGACCAGCCCCCTGCCATTCCTCAGCTCAGGAATTTCAGCTAAAGCATCCCTGACAGATGGCCATCCAACTTCTGTTTTAAAACCTCCAAGGAAGGAGAGTCCACCACTTTTCGAGGAAGTCTCTACCACTGTCAAACCTCCTTTCTTGGCACTTGAAGCCATTGGTGCGAGTCCTACCCTCCGGAGCAGGAGAAAGGAAGTTTGATGGTGCTGGTCAAAGGTGGAAAGATTGGGCCACCAAGGGGCAAGATGGTGCCAACATTTCCTCCCCACAGTCATGCTTGTGCTCTTAGAACGGGAGGGGCAGCCTCTGACCTGCAGGAAGTTGCAAAGTGATGTAACAAGGAGGGAGGGTTGGGGTGGTAATTTCAGGTGCTAGCAGTTTTATTTCCCGTTTAAAAATGCCCCTTCCACATGTCGTGGCAAAACATTCAAGATACGAATGTAAATTATTGGAGCTCTTTTTTTAAAAAAAATGGTTTTTTTTAATTGCATTTCCAATATAAAGGTGCTGGGGATGGTGAATATTTAAAGGATTTCCTCTCTCCCTTTCTTTATATAATTGGGAAAGAAAAGCAGGCAGGTAATGCAATAAAGGGACACAATCAAAGCAATAAAGCAGAGTTGTCTTACCTTCTGCCCACACTTCCTAGGCACAGCTCTGCGCTTCAAAGCGCTGTGTCCGAGTGTTTTCCCTTTCCTTTTATTTTTGGCCCTGTACTTTCACTCTTTCCTGCTGCACCAGAACAAACAGCAGTCTGTGGAAACCCTCGATTGCCGTTCATTCCAATTCAGCGTTATAGTGCAGGTTTTTGTCAGGGGAAAATCCAGGACTAAAGGCGCGAAAGAAAAGCACTGGGATGGAGTGCTTTAAATTGCAGAAATTGTGGGTGAGCCCTAAGAGGAGGTTCTGTTACAGATTTGAGGTTATCCAGCAGGAAGCAGGCATTGCCCCTTCTGGAGAGGCTGCCCCCCCCCGCAGTCTCCGCAGTCTCAGGCCAGCAGGCCCACCAGATGCCCCAATGGGAACCCCGCAAGCAGGATCCAAGCACAAGAGCAACTCTCCCCACCTGACGTTTCCAGAAACTGGTAGTCAACACATTGCTGCCTGTGAACACAGTCACATCAATAGTCCTCTCCTCCTCCTCCTCCTCCTCCTCCTCCTCCTCCTCCTCCATGAACTTCTCCCACCCTCTTTTAAAGCTATCCCAGTTGGTGGCCACCTCCGCCTCCTGTGGGAGGGAGTTCCACAGTTTAACTGTACGCAGAGTGAAGAAGGATGTTCTTTTCTCTGTCCGGAATCTTCCCAAGTTCAGCCCAAGCAAAGGATAAGTAATGATAGGAGCCTTCTCCTGGCTCCTCAGCATCATTTTCACTGTAAGCTTCCGGTTCATCAGAGTCGTCAAGAAAGGCATAATGTTCACGCCGAAACGTCAGGCATTCCTGAAAGTACATGGAAATGAGTCTCATGGCATTCAAGGCACACGAACATCAGCCATGCTCCATCAGCCGCTATATCTGCCCTATTTCCCCCTGCATAATCTCAGCATTGCTTTGTAGGGCTCGCAAATAGCTGTGTAATATTTCTGTACCTTGCATTTGACTGGAGACCTGAAATACAATGCAGTATTTGCCTGGTTGCTTCTTACACCATCATAGAATGGTAGAGTTGGAAGGGACCCTGAAGGTCATCCAGTCCAACCCCCCTGCAATGCAGGAATCTCCGTTAAAGCTTCCATGACAGATGGCCACCCATCCTCTGCTTAAAACCCTCCAAGGAAGGAGAGTCCACCATCTCTCGTGGGAGTCTGTTCTACTGCTGAAAAGCTCTTACTGTCTGAAAGTTGGTATTTAACTCCTCGCAAATTAGCGAAAATGTATCAAACAGGCTCAAATGTATGCTGGAAATGTAAAGGAAAAGAAGGCACCTTTGATCATATGTGGTGGAAATGTAAGGTAGAAAAAGGATTTGGGGAAATGATATGTAATAAGTTGAAAAAAAAGTTTAAAATAACCTTTGCTAAAAAAAAAAACCCCGGAAGCCTTCCTTTTAGGAATTCTAGGTGCCAGAATCCCATGAGAGCAGAAAACACTTTTCATGTGTGCAACCACGGCTGTGCGGATGTTATTGGCCCAGAGATGGGAAGAAGATCAAGTCCTTACCAGAGAAGAATAGCAGATGAAGTTGATGGACTATGTCAAAATGGCTAAAATGACTGGGAGAATCAGAAATCAGGAAGATCAGAATTTTAATAAAGAGTGGGGGGAATTTATAACTTGTCTTAAAGACCATTGTAAACAGTTAAAATTGTTAGTAGAATTGGAATATCCCTTGCAGTTTAATGGTGAATTTTGGATATACTGTAATGGAGATGAAAAGATTTGGATCATCATAAAAGATGCAAGAGGAAATGATTAATAATAGGACCCACAAAGGGGAAGATGGAAGTCCAGGAGATTCCTTGGAATCTTGCTTTTATGATCTATGTTCGATATATGATTGTAAAATTTTAATCAGAAAAAAACAAACAAATAAATATTTTTTTAAAAGCATCCCCGACAGGTGGCCACCCAACCTCTGCTAAAACCCTCCAAGGAAGGAGAGTCCACCGCCCCCCAAGGGAGACTGTTCCACTACCAAACAGCTTTTAACCAGAGCCAGAGTTGCATTTATTTGTTTCTTATTGTTTTTGTTTATTGTGATTGGTTTGATTTATATTGCATTTTATGTCAAAATCTTTCAATAGAAATACTGACTGAAACTGAGAAGCAGAGGAACAGAGAAGCGAAATGTGGCCCGTTTGCCTTGCTCTGCCCTCGCCCCGTCGTGGGGCATCTCTCGCCTCCTGTTAATTCTGCATTGTGCCGGATCCCTGCCTTTTGTGCCTCCTCCACATGCTGCCAATTAGCTGCCAGTGGACCCCTAATTAAAGTGCCCCGTTTGGTGCCAGGGAGAGGAAGGAGGCGAGGCATCTCCAGAGAGAATGCCACCCAAACCCCCAAGCCCACGTTCTGGCTCCTGCACTTCCAGGAGCACCCGGAGAGCCTTGGATTTGCTTTCAATATAGCTAAAGCTTCTTGATTGCGGCTCCATCCTTCAGACATGTCTCGAGAAGCTGAAAGCCTAACATTAAACATTTCCTGATGAATATATTAATTATTGTTCTCCCGAGCCGAGGCGGGCTTGGAGGAGAAGAGCGCGGCAATGTCACACTTGAATTAGAGTCTTTTGCAACTTAATTACACCCCGGTTGACTCTCTCTGGGGCAGGCGCTCCTGGCCGGTGTCAGGATGGAAGGACGCGAGCACTTGAAGCTCAAGAATTAGACCCCAGCAGCCGCCCATCAATCTGCTCCATAATCTATCCAAATGCTGGCGGCAGATGCAAAAGCAGAGTCCACGGGGAAGCAGGAGGGGGAACTGCTTATCAAGCGTCAGATGTCTTAAGTGTGATGGACGTGTTTCCACTCAGTTGTTGCCTTACAGATTTCCTGCAAGACACCAGCAAGCAAGATGTAATTTGCTTTAAACAAGAACATTCATTTTTTCCTCTTTCTTAGCTTTCTGACCCTCTCCTAACACTCCACGAGGGCACTGTAGAGAGCATGGAATCATGCAGACTTAGAAGGGAACCCCAAAGGTCATCCAGTCCACCCCCTGCAATGCAGGAATCACAGCTGGAGAATCCCCAGCAGGGCTTATTTGGGGGGGGGTTGGTTTACAAGGTTTAAATTTCAAGGTGGGGAACCTTCAGCTCAGGGGCCAGAGGCAACCCTCCAAGGCTCAATTTTAATGCAGAATTTGGGAGTAACTTTCTGATGGGAGAACTGTTTAGCTGAGATTCCTGCATTTCAAGGGGTTGGGCTAAATGGCCCCAGTGGGGTAGCAAGGTCAGGTGGTACCCGGTGTGGAAAATTTATTGTCATCCCCCATTGAATTATTATTATTATTATTACTACTACTACGGTACTACTACTACTCCCTGCAAAAATGGTTTGACTTTATTTCATTTTTTTTTGGGGGGGAAGCAAAGTTGTTGAGCTTTTTCTGCAGAGATTGCGTGCCTTGCAAGGAGGAGTCTGCCTGCCGCTCTACAGCTGAGCAGGGAGCCGGCGGGTGGACCGTTTTGGCAGCAGGAAGCCTGCACACACCAGAGCCTATCAGAATCGTTGAGTGACGCACAGCATTTGTCATCCCACCTCTCAGAGGTAGCACCCGTGATAGACCGCATCCACCGCACCCACCTTGCTCTGCCTCTGGGTGGCCCTTGGGGTCCCTTCCAATTCTATGAAACACATCCTGGACACTAAATTTAACACACAAAGCTCAGAGAACATGGGCCCCAGAAACCAGGCCTGCCTTAAGGCAATTAAAGAATATGCAGCGCATTTAAAAAATAAAAGCTTCTATATTCTACTTTCCTTCATGAAATTGTCATTAGCTCCCTGTCGGTTGGAAGAAGCCTTTGTTGTTGTTGTTGTTTAGTCGTTTAGTCGTGTCCGACTCTTCGTGACCCCATGGACCAGAGCACGCCAGGCACTCCTGTCTTGCACTGCCTCCCGCAGTTTGGTCAAACTCATGTTCGTAGCTTCGAGAACACTGTCCAACCAACTCATCCTCTGTCGTCCCCTTCTCCTTGTGCCCTCCATCTTTCCCAACATCAGGGTCTTTTCCAAGGATTCTTCTCTTCTCATGAGGTGGCCAAAGTATTGGCGCCTCAGCTTCATGATCTGTCCTTCCAGTGAGCACTCAGGGCTGACCTCCCTAAGAATGGATAGGTTTGATCTTCTTGCAGTCCATGGGACTCTCAAGAGTCTCCTCCAGCACCACAATTCAAAAGCATCAAGAAGAAGCCTTTAGTGCTGTGCTTATAACTGGGCTCGAAGATGGCTTGCTTGTGTTCTCAGAAACAGGAGGAGAGCCTTCTTCACACCTCAAGGATCATTTCTAGAGTGGATAGCCAGAGACACTCTCAACAGCTCCCGGATTCCACATCCACCCACTTCCAGGGCTTTATGAACCAAAGGCTGCAACAGCCATTGCTGAGGTGCGCCCATCCTACCTCTACTACAGTCTCTGCAAAGGAAATACAGTGGGACCGTGGTTCTCAAACTCCAAAAACCCAGAAGTAAGTGTTTTCAGAAGCCAAACATCCAATGCGGCTGTCAGCTATTGTTTCCAGGGCTCCTGCTGCACCAATCAGAAGCCGCTCCTTGGTCTTGGAACATTTTGGAAGTCAAATGGGCTTCCAGAATGGATTAAGTTTGGCGCTTTTGTTTTTGCTTTTTATTTTGCGTTTTTGTTTTTGAGGCTTTGTCGATTAATTTGTTTTTGTGGTTGTGTGGAACCCAGTTCAGCTATTGATTGATTGATTGATTGTGTGACTGCAGAAATGGATAAAAGCCCCCTATCCAAACAATGACTATCAGTGCAGGGAAGAAAGAATAATAATTTTAATGTTTATCATCTACAATACTATCTTATTTATTTTATACTATAGTACATTGTTTATTGCCTTCATTTCATGGATCAATGGTCTCATTAGATAGTAAAATTCATGTTAAATTGCTGTTTTAGGGGTTGTTTTTAAAAGTCTGGAACGGATTAATCTGTTTTGCATTACTTTCTATGGGAAAGCACGCCTTGGTTTTGGAACCCTTTGGTTTTGGAACAGATTAAGTTTGAGAACCAAGGTACCACTGTATCTTCAAAATGCTGAGCTGGAGAAGCACCGTGGATTTTGCATTATTTTCCTGTGAACAAAACTTTATTCCTATTCTATTATTCTATTCTATTCTAATATCTTCTGCTGTCCTAAAGTTTATCTTCCCATGAACATCTTGTTGCATGACACACTGTCTTGCCGTCATTGATTGCAATAAAATCAAAATGTATTTATTTATTGCATTTGTATCCCAACCTTCCCCCCAAGGAGCTCAAGGCAGCGTCCAAAGTGCTCATCCTCTCTATTTTAACCTCGCAACAAGCCTGAGAGGTCAGTTTGACTGTGATGGGGCGACCGGCCCTCTGGTTTCTCCCAGCTTCTAGTCTAGAGTTAGACACTCTAACCACTATGCAACACTAAAGTGCTGAGGTCATTTCCAGTATTTCCGCTTGCCTTCTACAGACACCATCTCAGCCATATGTCAAGAATGCTTTGATGGTGTTTCCTGCTTGGCAGGGGGTTGGACTGGATGGCCCTTGTGGTCTCTTCCAACTCTAGGATTCTATGATTCGAAATGATCCATCGTGCACCAGGTAGCAAGTCAGCCTTCAGCATGGCGCCATCTACCCTTTGGAACTCCCATCTCTCTGTTGCCTTTGTGGTGCCTGTCGAAGACCTTCCTTTTGCAGCCAGTCCTTTAAATAAATGCATCTCCTTATCCCAGCCTGGATCTGTATTGGATTATATATGATATTGATCTTTTTGGTTGCTAAATTGCTTCAAGATATTTCGTAGGAAGAAATTCTTAAGCTGAATAAAACTGAGCGGCCATCTGCCAGGGGTTCTTGAGCTGTGATTCCTACATTGCAGGGGGTGGGACTAGATGACCCTTGGGGTCCCTACCAACTACAGTTTTATGGTTCTGATTCAGCAGCCAGGATCAGGCTCCCCTGGGGAGAGAGGTGGGGCAAGGGCACATCTTGATGGCCCTGAGGGGTGTGTCTCACATTGCTGAATCTTGGGACGTAGTTCTCCATACAAAATCAGAAAAAGTGGGGAAATGTGTGGAAGGTGGGGGGAGAGGGGGCATAATTGGCTTAGTGAAAAATGTGTACAAAAATGTGCTACATTAGCGGAAGCTGGTTGCAAAAAATGTGGCAAGACAAGCTGCTCCCAGGACTCTAGGACTCCACCTCTAGAGACTAACCAGGATTAAGGAACAGGGCAAACTCTTTTCTGGAATGGAGGAATTTAAGTCTGAAATCCTTCTGCATGTTTTGTTTTTCGCCTCCAAACGACAACAAAAAATGAGTGAGCTGGAAGAAAAGCTTAATGAACTGAAAAACAAGTCAGACAAAAATAATATTTGTGTCTTGGGGCACCCTGGGGACTTGTTGGATGGAGACGCGACACAATTTCTCCCGAAAACTCTGCCGGAGGGCCTTCTCTGTCCCATCGTAACCTCTACCCTTAACTCAGGAGCACACCAGGAAACTGCTCCTCAGCTGTGGGAAACCAGGCAGAGCCTGAGCACGTGGAGAAGGAGGTGAGTTTAAGGTGCAAAGAAGTTGGTGAAAAGGACTTTTTCATGCAGCACTTCTTTAATCCATGGCACTCACTCCCACAGGAGGCAGTGGGGGCCACCAACTTGGATGGCTTTCAAGAGGATTGGAGAAATTCATAGGGGAGGAAAGGTCTATCAACAGCTATGATCTGCATCCCTGGGCAGATGCAGCAATACTTCTGAATACCAGTTCCTGGAAATCACAGGAGGGGAGAGTTGATGTAGCGATCAGATCCTGTTTTGGGGTTTCCCACTGGCATCTGGTTGATGAGCAGTTTGATGAGCCATTGGCCTGATCCAGTAGGCTCTTCGTACATCCTTATGTTCTTATTACCACTCTTAGGAGCGAACCAATTTCATTTGAAAGACCACGTGTCTGGGTGTTCTGGAAATTTCATAGGGCTGGTTTGAAAAGGTGAACGATGTCCATGCCAATTTTCTCTTCCCAAGAGGTCCTGTGGAGAAGTAAGAACTCATACCCCATGGTGTTTCCTTATTGGCACAATGACCAGCCAATGAGAATGTAGAGAACTGAAGATGGGGAAAAATGAGAAACTGAGAAAGATCAGTCTGGGCAGATTCCCCTCTATCTACTCGTTCTTCCTTCCTTCAAGAATAGTGGGACAAAACCACACATTGATGAATGAATCATAGAATCATAGAATAGAATCATAGAATCATAGAGTTGGAAGAGGCCACAAGGGCCATCCAGTCCAACCCCCTGCCAAGCAGGAAACACCATCAAAGCATTCTTGACATATGCCTGTCAAGCCTCTGCTTAGAGACCTCCAAAGAAGGAGACTCCACCACACTCCTTGGCAGCAAATTCCACTGCCGAACAGCTCTTACTGTCAGGAATGATGGGACTTATTCCTGCAGGAGGCAGCGTTGATCCCCAACCTTGATGGGTTTAAAATGGGATGAGGGCAGGGAGAGAGAGAGAGAACTCCTGCTGTAGAAGATGGGAGCAAGCTTGTTTTCTGCTGCTCCAGAGGGGAGGACCTAAATCAATGGAATCAAATGACAAGAAAGGAGATTCCAATTAAACCTTAGGAAGAACTTTCTGTGGGTAGAAGCAGAATGGACTCCCTCGGACTCTCCTGCCTTGGAGGTTCTTAAACAGAGGTTGTATGAGTTATCTAGCCATGACTCCTGCATCCCAGGGGTTGGACTTTCCACCTTGACAAGTCTAAGATTTGTGCAAAGGGATCACACCAATTCAACAGCCACCATCTCTGCCTTCTTCTTGCGGCTGAACACTGGGGAGCTCCTGTTGCTGGTTGCCAGGGACTCTTATTCTTCTGCTTGCGAGCAAATGAGTGCTCTCCCGCCCCACATATTCCATAAGCTCCAGGCCCCAGGCCCCCCACCTGCCTGCTCCTGCTCCTGCCTTGGTGAACGAAGGCATTTGTCAGGGAGCAGGAGATCATAGAATCATAGAATCGTAGAGTTGGAAGAGACCACAAGGGCCATCCAGTCCAACCCCCTGCCAAGCAGGAAACACCATCAAAGCATTCCTGACATATGCCTGTCAAGCCTCTGCTTAGAGACCTCCAAAGAAGGAGATTCCTTGGCAGCAAGTTCCACTGCCGAACAGCTCTTACTGTCAGGAAGTTCTTCCTAATGTTTAGGTGGAATCTTCTTTCTTGAAGTTTGAATCCATTGCTCTGTGTCCGCTTCTCTGGAGCAGCAGAAAACAATCTTTCTCCCTCCTCCATATGACATCCTTTCATATATTTGAACATGGCTATCATATCACCCCTTAACCTTCTCTTCTCCAGGCTAAACATCAGCAGGCAATGGAGGTGAAGTGAGGAGCTAGCCACAGTGGACAAATGTCAGAAATGTGGGTTGCCACACCCAGGTGCCACTTCCAGGTATGATCCCTCCATTGCAGGGGGTTGGACTAGATGACCCTTGGGTCCAATTCTACTCTTCTCTGCTTGCACCATGTACTGTGGCCTGGCTTGTGTGAACCTAGCATGGATGGGGGTGGGGACCTCTGGAGGAGGAAGCAGACCTGCCATCTTATTCCTTTCCCCTTGCTTAGCTGCTTAAAGTATCTGCATAGAGGGAGATGGGTGGATATTGCTTCTGTAGTGCTCATTAGCCTCTCATTTGGACCATTAAATGCAGAGTCTTGTTCTGATCAGTTCTATGGAGAAATTAGAAAATAAAATAAAAAAATGATGGAGCCCTTTTGCGCAAGATAATCTGTCTTACTGGCAGCTTCCACCAACTTTATTTAATCATGGCTTTTTAACAACTAAAAGATAACGAGGCATGAATGTACCTCCTTCCGCTCTTTTAATTACCTCTATCTTTCTGGATCTCCAAAGGAGATGGCTGCCGATCTTATTGAAGGCCTTTTATTTACTGTAAAGAGAGGCACGTGTGTGAGCTGCAAATTTAAATCAAACTTTAGCAGGCTACCAGCAGACTCCAGATGTTGCCAAGATTTGGGCTGTGTGTGAGGCTCATTTGCTTTCAGAATCACCGAATCACCGTAGAGCTGGAAGGGACCCCAAGGGTCATCCAGTCCAACCCCCTGCAAGGAAGGAATTACAGCTTCTCTAAGCTGCTCCTGAGTTCTGGTTCCAGGCTGGTCCTGAAAGGGATCTATTGCTGCGTCTCACATTTTCTCCTTAGACTTACCCAGCAAGCCTGGAAAGGAGAGGAAATGTGATCCAGAGCCCTGCAGATTTGGAGAAGGTTTCTTGCTTCACCAGTTTCCAGTGGTGCCACACCAGAAGGGAAATGGGTCCCCTTTCCTTTGCTTATAAAACATTTTGCTTTTCCTGAGCTAGGGAGCTGACAGTTTCTGTAACGACAGAGGTTACCTGATAGAAATTCATAAAATCATGCGTGGCATGGAGAAGGTGGATAGAGAAAAGTGTTTTTTTTCCCTCTCTCTCTCATTCCACGAGAACTCATAGAGGTCCAATGAAATTGAATGTTGGAAGAGTCAAGACAGAGAAAAGAAAGTCCTTTGCCACACGGCACATAGCTGAGCCATGGAACTCCCTCCCACCAGCGGCGGAGTTAGCCGATCGGGCACCTGGGGCGGCGCACATGCCCTGCACCCGGGGGGGGGGCAGTCATCTGTGGAGGTGGGGCCAGACACCCGTGGGGTGGGGCGAGCTGGGGCAGGACGCTCCGTGGGGCCTCCAAGGAGTCTGCCTGCCTCCTTCCACTCAGCCACCCTACAGAGTGGGGCAGCGGGGAGCCTGTGGGTGCCCAAGCCACTGCGTCACTCCCAGAAGAGATTTGTGGCACCACAATGAGTGCCGCCTGGCATTTTGTCACCCCCTCAGTGGTTACACCCGGGGTGGCCCGCCCCCTGCCCCCCCTTCCTCCTCCCCTGCCTCCCACAGGAGACAGAGATGGGCACTAACTTAGATGGGTTTAGAAGAGGATTAGGCAAATTCATGGAGTAGGAATAGGCTCTTGATGGCTCCTAGCCAGGATCCACGGTTGGAGGCAGCAATGCTCCTGAATACAAGTTTCTGGAAACAGCAGGAAGGGAGAGGGTTCTTCTGCTTGAATCCTGCCTGCAGTTTTCCCTTTGTGGCATGTGGTTGTTTGCAGGGAGAAGAGAAGGCTGGACTAAAGGGGCCACTGGCTTCAACCAGTATGTGCTCTTCTTGTGTTCTTATGGGTCAAATTGAAGGGAGGAGATCTGGTCCAGCCTCCTTTCTCACCTCACAGTGGTCATGTTGTGCGGATGCCTGATTACCGTCTTCCAAAGCAATGATGCTATTCTGAACTTAAAAATGGAAAGCGTAATGCTGGTGGTCAATAAAAGAGGTTTAAAGACTCTCTCAAGACAATTTTTTTTTTTAAAAAAAATGTAGCATAAACACTGGCCTGCAAGTGCTCCAGTTGGAGAACAGTCTTTGCCAAATTTCCTGCCCAGAAACCAATGTCCCCACTGTGGAAGGATGTGTGGATCCAGAATTGGTCTCCACAGTCACTTACGGACTCACTGTAAAAACCGTGTTCATGGAAGACAATTTTACTCAGCTACAAGGGATTGAAGAAGGTGGTGGTGGTGGAGGTTTCAGAACTAGAATGGGTCATTCTTACCCCAAAAAAGAAAAAAAGAAAAACATTCGGGGGGGGGAGTGCTGGGTTGTCTAAGAGAAATATGCCCCGCGGAGGACCTTAAGGTCCACAAACAATAATATTCTGGAGATCCCGAGTCATAAGATGGCTAGATTGGCCTCTACTAGAGCCAGGGCCTTTTCAGTACTGGCCCCAACCTGGTGGAACGCTCTTTCCCAGGAGACCAGGGCCCTGCGGGATTTGTCATCTTTCCGCAGGGCCTGCAAGACAGAGCTGTTCCGCCTGGCCTTTGGGTTAGACTCAGCCTGACCCCTGTGTTTTTCTCCCTCATGGCTTGGATTTATGGCCTACTTGAAATGAGGCTGCACTTTAAATTTTAATACTGTATTTTGATCTGTATTTTAGTTAATTGTTTTTATGTTTTATTGTGGTTCTGTTGGTGTCAGCCACTTATGGCCTACTTGAAATGAGGCTGTACTTTAAATTTTAATGCTGTATTTTAATCTGTATTTTGATTAATTGTTTTTATGTTTTGTTGTGGTTCTGTTGGTGTCAGCCGCCCTGAGCCCGGTTTTTGACTGGGGAGGGCGGGGTACAAATAAAAATTTATTATTATTATTATTATTACCCCTAGAACAGGGTCCCCAAGCTAAGGCCCGGGGGCCGGATGCGGCCCAATCACCTTCTAAATCCAGCCCGCAGACGGTCTGGGAATCAGCATGTTTTTACATGAGTAGAATGTGTCCTTTTATTTAAAATGCACCTCTGGGTTATTTATAGTCCGGCCCCCCACAAGGTCTGAAGACAGTGGACCAGCCCCCTGCTGAAAAAGTTTGCTGACCCCTACCCTAGAACCTTCTCCCTTTCTTCTTTCTATAGGCATTCTTGCATGTGGGCCACTGGCCCAGGAAAGTGGGTATGTGGTTTTCCTTGCACTGCAGAGCCAGCTCATTGTCTATAAATGGCTCCAAAACCGTGCATCCTGTACTCCAATAAAGAAAGCCATATAATTCAGATCAGATGAGAGCACCCACAATAAAACAGATAATGGCACTGTGGCTGTGCTGCCCATAAGCTCTTTATCTGCATTAATTAATCACAATACCCCTGAGAAGTCAGTGGGATTGTGGAAGGCATACAGAGACGTGTTTGGGAATCAAAACTTCCCAGACAATGAATGTCACAAAAGGAGCTGCTGTTCCCGTGGAAGTCTAAAGAGGCCTGAGGGGATCACGATTGTGGAGAGTCTGACTAAACACTGGGAAGAACTTTCCAAGGATGGTATGAGCTGTTTGACAGCCTGAGAGGAGATAGGAGAGCCATCTCAAGGGCTGTCCCATGGAAGAGGGAAAAAACAAGCTTGCTTCCCCCTGTTCTGGAGGGGAGGACTCGAGGCAATGGCTTCAAGTTACAAGAACCAACGAAACAGCAGGAAAAACTTTCTGACAGTAAGAACAGTTAGGACAGTGGAATGAGCTCCCTCAGGAGGTGGTGGACTCTCCTTCCTTGGATGTATCTAAGAAGAAGTTGAATGGAGAATGACCGCTTCCCCAACATAAAGGGGAGACACATTTTGCGCAGCCGCGTGCAGCCCTCCCCCTGGGATCCCTGAGGCAGACCTGGAAGTTTGGAGGCTGGCACTGCCTACCTGAGGCTGGAGGCTGGAGTCACCGCCCACTCAGTCAGCCGACCAATCCAGCCGAGGGGAGGCGTGCCAGGGGGATCGGCCAGGTAGGATCAGGTAGGCTTACCTGCACACAAAGAACCGGAGCCATACTTTGGAAGCAGCCGACGGATTCAGAGCTTTCCCACCCTCCACTCCCTAACTTTATGCTTGCTTTACAGGTTATTTACTTCCACAGGCTTCTTGCTTTTCAGGTTTTCTTCCACAGGCGTACACGCACGCAGGCGCTGCTACGCCCGGTCGCTGTTAAAGGGCTGGAAAGGACTTTCCCTGCATTGGCAGGTTTCGCCTTTTCCGTAGCAATTCGTCACAATTTACATAAAGGGGAGGGGCATGGGGCAGTGCCCCCCCCGCCCTATTGCGGCGGCAATAACAGGGTTCCCGTAAACGGGCCTCAGGGGGGGGGGCATTTGGCGATGCCACTTGGCTGGTTATTGCCCTCCCCTTCCAGCGGCTGCGATCGGGGGGGGGGGGCGGGCTATCTGCTTGAACATATGTTCTCCAGAGTTAGCCCAACCCCCACTCATGCTGGACAACCCTGAAGATAGCCCCACCCCTGGCTGGGGGCTGGGAGGGATATACGCCCAATGCCTGCACCAAGGTCTTCCTACATCTGAATATTAATAAAGTTTTGGCCAATTTTAATCCCATAAATACGTTGTCCTGTGTCATTATTCCGCTCAGGGCTGCCCCGGGGACTGGGGGGGGGGAACTCCGCCTGGCTGTGCAATAATGCCTTAGTTGAGATTCCTGAATTGCGGAGGGTTGGACTAGTTGACCCTTGAGGTCGCTTCCAACTCTAGAATACTATGATTCTATAATTCTCTGACTCTAGATCAGTGATTCTCAACCTTTTTGGCTATGCGCCACCTAAGCATCTCTAAAATCCTGATTCCCCCCCCTCGGTGACATATTATTCTTAGTATTCAAAAAGTGAACTCCTAGTCACATGGAGGAAGCCTAAAAGGCCCATTCCCTGTTAATAACTCATTCTCGAATTGCCCCCCTTAAAAATCAAATTGCCCCCCTGTGGGGCATGTGCCCCACAGCTGTAGATGTTCTCTGTGTGCAAAGGACAGCGCTTCCATGAGGACACACAAAAGGAACGTTCTTCTTTGGCAATCAGTTGTAGCCTAGTAAGATTGTCTTCCATAAACACGGACTTAACAGTGAGTCCATAAGTGACTGTGGAGGCCAATTCTGGATCCACACGTCCTTCCACAGTGGGGACATTGGTTTCCAGGTGGGAGTTGATCACAGTGAGGGTTTGCCAGGCATGCCTCCCTCTTAGCACGTTTCTCCCTTTTCTTCTGAGTTCGAGCGTCTTCAAAGCCCATGACGCCTTTGGTCAAGGCTGTTCTCCAACTGGAGCGCTCGCAGGCCAGTGACTCCCAGTTGTCAGTGTTTATACTACATTTTTAAAGATTTGCCTTGAGACAGTCTTTAAACCTCTTTTGTTGACCACCAGCATTACGCTTTCCATTTTAAAGATTGGAATAGAGTTGTTGCTTTGGAAGACGATCATCAGGCATCCGCACAACATGACCAATGAAGTTGATGTTGAAGAATCGTTGCTTTGACACTAGTGATCTCACTGGTGGAGCTTCATGCTCCGGCACCGGGGGCGGGGGCGGGGCTGGCGCCCGTTCTGGGGGCGGGGTGTGTCTCCCAGAGGGGCGTAACGTGTGTTCCGGGGGCGAGGAGCGCCGCCTGGAGGGGCGTGGCATGTGTTCTGCGGATGGGGCGGGGAGCCGCCTTGGCGCCCTCGGGATTGCGCTGCCTGGGGGCGGAGCACCCTATCGCCCCTCCCTTCCTACGCCCCTGAGTGATCTTTGCTTCTTCCAGTACACTAGCATGCATTAGACCCTGGTGGGCTGCCCCCTTACCTACTTGGGATTGGCCAAGGGGATAGCCAGCTGATCAGGATTTTTAAAAAACAAAATTGTCCTCCTCCACTTCTCACTTCCCTCTGTGCTCCCCCCCCAGCCTCATTTATGAGATTTTTACCTGTGGCCCCTTGGAATATTCTGAGGTCCCCAGAGGGCTATATGCCCCCCCCCCTTGGGGAACACTGATCTAATCCATCCTCTTGCAATGCAGACATCGCAACTAGAAAAAGTCCTGGCACATGACCACCCAGCCATCCATTCTCCCCACTTCCATTATTATTTATGTGCATGAAGAATTTCTACGCCACCTTTTCCCTAAAGTCTTGAGTCGGTGTGTACATTATTTTCTAATGCAACATATGAAATAGAAAAATGATAAACTGTTATTATCATTGATTCAGTCCATTTATGCACTGCTTCATATTTAAAAAATAAATTTCTAAGTGGTTTTGAAATCCCAACAAAAAGTAATTGATATAAGAAATGCAGTGCAAATTGTGCATTCAGAACCAGACATTGCTCTTATTGCTAAAGGGTCTAGATCATCTGCTTCTTCCAAGAATGCTGGGGGTTGGGATGCCACAATCCTCTTTGTCACCCAGAAAGAGGCATTATTATTATTATTATTATTATTATTATTATTATTATTATTAATTTATTATTAATAATAATTATTATTTTAATTTCTATACCGCTCTTCACCTGAGGATCATAGGGCAGTTCATAATATCAAAACACAAAAGTACATACCATAATAACAAATAAAATAATATCCCCTCCCATTCTAAAAGGCCATAGATGGTTTAATTTGCCAAATGCCTGAGAGATGAGGGAGAATGATGCTGTCTGGTGCCCAAAGATATGTAGTGAAGGCGCCAGGCGAATTCCCCGAAAGCATCCCACAGATGGGGAGCCACTGCAGAGAAGGCCCTGTTCTCATGTTGCCTCTTGAGGGGGAGGCACACGAAGGAGGGCCTCAGAAGATGATCTCAGGGTCTGGGGAGGTTCCTATGGAAAGAGGCGGTCCTTGAGGTATTGCAGTCCTGATCCGTTTAAGGCTTTATAGGTCAAAACCTGCACTTTGAATTGGGCCTGCAAGCTAATGGGCATTCAGTGCAGTCAGACCAGGCTTGGCATCATGGGCTCAGACCATCCTGGCTGCCAAATTCTGCACCAGATGAAGCTTTCACATAGATGTTAAACAGCATGGGAGATAAAATTGCACCCTGAGGAACCCCACTTTGAAGGCTCAGTGGGGATGAAGAACACTCCCCAAGCATCGCCCTCTGGAAACAAGCATCCAAGTAGGACTGGAACCACCGCAGGCAGCAGCAAAGATGCTCTTAGCCCAGAGATGGGAAGAAGAAGAGAAAGGTACCAACCAGAGAAGAATGGCAGACCAAGATGACTGCTGAAATGGCAAGATTGACGGGAAGGATCAGAAACCAGGATGACCGAGTATTTGTGAAAGACTGGAATAAGGTTTTAACATATTTGAGGGAGCACTGTAAACAGTTGAAATCATTGGCAGCAATACAATGACACCTGTAAAGTAACATGAACTTTGGATAAAGGAAAAGGTAAAGGAACCCCTGACCATTAGGTCCAGTCGCGGAGGACTCTGGGGTTGCGGTGCTCATCTCGCTTTACTGGCCGAGGGAGCTGGCGTACAGCTTCCGGGTCATGGGGCCAGCATGACTAAGCCACTTCTGGCGAACCAGAGCAGCACACGGAAACGCTGTTTACCTTCCCAGATGGGCAGGGTATAAATGATAAATTGTTGTTGTTGTTGTTGTTGTTGTTGTTGTTGTTGTTGTTGTTGTTGTTTTTCTTTGGAACTGTTATACTTGTGATGTATAATCTTTACACAAAACAAATAATTTTTATTTTTAATAATAATAATAATAATAATAATAATTTATACCCCGCCCATCTGGCTGGAAAAAAAGCACTGGAACCACCCCCTAACTCAGAAAGCTGCTTCAGAAAGAGACCATGGTTGATGGTATCAAAAGTCACAGTTAGAACTGGATGCTGGACTAGATGGGCCATGGGCCTGATCCAGCAGCCTTGCCTCATGCTCTTATGCACTTATGGAAACACACAACACACTTCCTCCAGATAGTTGATGTTGTGACCTTCAGACACTCAGAGTTGTTGTTTTTTTAATAAAAAAATCCTGTAAGTTTCCAAACCCTATTTCTTGCTGCTCTTTTAGTTTTAGTTTGTTCTATTGATTTTAATGTTCAATTGATGGATGATTTTAAGCTGCCTTGATCTTATTGAATTTTGATGCTCTCTGTCTGAAAGGACTATTACAGACAGTGCAGTCCTGGAGACAGGCTCCCCGTCCCCAGCTGGGCTTACTCCCAGGTAAGTGCAGAAAGGATTGGAGAGGATTCGGGACCAAGACGTGAGGTTGACTTCAGGGGGCAGCCTTGCCTCTCCTATGAGCGCAGAAGGGAGCTTTGGGCTCCCTGACACCAAATTAAATGTGTTGGATGATACCAATATTGATCTTCCTTACAACCTTATTTTGGAAGAAGACTATTAAACGAGGATATTACAGGAGGGTTGCAAAGTTATGCATGTTGTGGCAAAAGCAGAACCGTTTTTCTTCTGCTCTCTTAACAGAAGGAATCATATGAGACAGCAGAGTCAAGCTACAGAACTCGCTTGCCCAGGAGGCAGGGATGGCCTCTTCAGAAGAGGATCGGACAAATTCATGGACAAGGAGAGGACTATCGGTGGCTTCTGGCCACCAGGGCCATGCTCCGCAGCTGGAGGCAGCCGTGCTTCTGAAGTCCAGTTGCTGGAAACAGCAAGCCGTTCAATGTGACGTGCCCCAAATCTCGGACACCGTCTTCCAGCTCCAAAATCCCACCTCCGTCACGAGACCCACACCAGATTGTGGACCCGGAAAAGGGGCTTCCTTTCAGGATGAGATCTCAGCCCGAAAGAGCACAAGAGTAAGGTGCCCAAAATGGCCACTGGGCTCCTGCAGGAGAAAACAGGATTTCCCAGTTATCCCAGCACAGTTGATGGGAGTGAGACTGCTGGAGTGGAGAGGGTTGCTCTTTTGCTGGAATCTTGCTTGGGAGTTTCCCACAGGCATCTGGGTGGCTGCTGAAGGGGCCACCGGCCTGATCCAGCAGGCTCTTCTCTTGATCTCAACTCAGCCAGGGTCATCCCACAGAAGGAACGGGCTTCTTCACACAGCACTTAGTTACACCAGCTACTAGCCGCAAGGGCCGTGTCCTGCCTCCAGGATCAGAGGCTGTGGAAGCCCAGTTCACCCTTTCCGCTGATGTATGGACCACGTCAACATGTGAAGCAGTAAAATGGACCACCTTGGAAGGGGGTGGGCTCTCCTTTATGGAAGGCTTTTAAATAATGTTTGAATGGCCGGCTGTCAGCGATTCTATCCTTCCTTGGAGTTTTGTAAGCAGAACTTGGATGGCCATATGTCATTGATGCGTTAGCTGAGATTCCTGCATTGCAGGGGGTTGGACTAGAGGACCCTTAGGGTCCCTTCCATCTCCACTTTCCCAGCATTCTACTGAACTTGTACTTTGAGAATGAATTTTAAAAAAACAGCAACACATTCTCTGAGCCTTCAAGAGTTCCACCACTTGCCTTCTTGAACATTTTTTTATTTGTGCTTCTTCTCCAAATAAAATAAAAAATACCGTAAGTCAGATTCTGCTCCTGTTTATATGCATGAATGTAGATTTCCTCTCACCTTCCCCTGAAGATGTTCTAGTATTTTACGTTCACAGTGCAAGCAGGACATGCCCCTTTGCCTGAAGCCAGACAGCTGCTTCCTCCCTCTACACCCCCCCCCCCGGCCTTGCAATGCCTTTTCTGTGTCCAAGAGCCAGGTCGTCTGTCTTTGCGGTGGGGGGAGGCTCAGCCATTGACTCAGCCCCCCCACCCCCGTCCCTCTGCCCACCTGCTGCCAACATGTTTTTTACTGTGTTCAGGGGGGAAAGGTCTCTTTTCAGAAGCTGCTTCTGCAGCTCCTGCCTTGGACGAGACAGAACATTTGCTGTGCGGCCCGATGATCTTCCAGCCCATTTCCCCCCCCCCCCCCGCCTGCAAAGCTGGTTATTATGATTATTTCATATAAAATGCCTTTGAACCTAACTGGACTCTGATGAATTCTTCATGGCCTGAGCGGACGCACCCGGCGGACGGTGGCCAGACTAGCAAAGGACAGCAAAGTCTGTTTCATCTCTCTCTCTCTGCAGCGAGGTTGTGCTGGCAAATGATGTGCTGCTTCCCAAATTTCCTCTTTCATTGGGGAACTCGTCCTTCCAGTCCGTGGTGCTTTCTGGGCACCTGCATGACAGGGACGGCTTTGCACCTGCAGACTATTACCCAAGCGAAGACACATGTCCCTTTGGCAAGGAAGGAAACAAACAAACCAACAAACCAACCCTTGGGCCCACGTCCTGCTCATCTCTCGTCCAGAGGACTTCAGCCTCCTCCTCGCCTCTCTCCAGAAGTCTCCCTCTGACATTTCCTTTCCCTCTTTTGCTGCTCTAATCATGTCACCCTCCTTCGCTTTTGCAGGAAGCCAAACAGAATACTCAGCTTTGCTTTCCTGGCTAGCAACACAGGATTGCTTAAAGCCCAACCAAAGCTGCGCACAATTTCCACAAACTTTTTTGTCGGTGCCGAAGAAGTCTCAACTGTTCAGCCGCTTCCCCAAAATATTGGATTGGTTTGTTTCGGGGCGGGGAGGGCAATCACCGAGGCTCCCAGTTTAACCAGTAGAGCCCACGATCCAGAACACCCAGGTCAGGTAAGCGTGGTAGTGGGATGGCAATGGGTATGGCTGGGCGAGCGCAAGCTGCTTGTTGCTGCTGCCAGTGCTGGGCCCAGCAGCAGCCTGGGTCGGTCTCTGCAAGGCGCAGGGTGCAATCCACCCTAGCACCTAGCCGTCTAGTGCTGCTGACATGCAACTAGTGTCTACTCAGAAGAAGGCTGCATTGAGTTCAGTGGGCTTTGGGTGTGGGGTGCTATAGTGTTTTATCTAGGCAGCCAGGGCTCCTCCGAATGACAAGATATTTTTGCGCCAGGTTAGTGAGGACCACTTGCTTCTTAAAATTCTCCCATATATACAGAACTCCCTGTGTGCCTTTTGGACTGTGTCTGTAGGTCTCCCCCTCTGTGTCAAATAACTGGGGTCCAGTAAGTGTTGTTTCCTTTTGTACATGGAAGATGGGTCTCCCTTGGGAGGTTCTGGACTCTCCTTCGTTGGAGGTTTCTAAGCAGAGGTTGGATGGCCATCTGTCCTGGATGCTTGAGCTGAGATTCCTACATTGCAGGGGGTTGGACTAGATTCAGGGGTCAGCAAACCTTTTCAGCTGGGGGCCATTCCACTGTCCCTCGGACCTTGTGGGGGCCCAGACTATATCTTGAAAAATAATATGAACAAATTCCTATGCCCCACAAATAAGCCAGAGGTGCATTTTAAAGAAAAGGACACATTCTACCCATGTAAAAACATGTTGATTCCCGGACTGTCCGCAGGCCGGATTTAGAAGGCGATTGGGCCGCATCCGGGCCCCGGGCCTTAATTTGGGGACCCTGCACTAGAAAGATGACACTTGAGGTCCTTTCCAGCTCCATGATTCTATGTTTTTTTCTGCTTCAACAATATTTCACCATGTTCCTATTATTTTAAGGAATTGTATTTGGTATAAATTACAAAAAATATAAATAAAACATGTATTTACAAACAAAACACTTAAATAGCTACCTTTCTACCGGTAGGGCGGGGATGGGGACATTGGGTACAGGCAGGATTTGGGGGGGCAGGCTATTGTTGGGGTAGGCAGAACCTCATATTTGTATTGATTTTAACTTATTGGGGGGGTCAACTGCCTCCCTTGGCTACACCCATGGGGGGGGGGCGCACAGGAAGGATACCAGGCCGAAAGGGGGCCATGGTTGGGAAAAGGTTGGGAACACTGGAGTAGATGAGCCTTGGGACCCCCCCCCCCCAACTCTCCAATTCTACGGTTCTGTGAGTCAAGGAGATGGAAATTCCAGAGAGAAATACTGGTGGTGTTGAAGGGGCGTCCCATGAGTCCTGATAGACCCCAGATTTCCCTGGAAAGGCAAGGCAATGGGTTTAGAGTTGAGGTTTGGAGTCGGGACCCCATCCCTGAAGAGACGCCCCACCCCGGTTAAAAGACGTGGATCGTAGCCAGACACAGAGGCTTGTGGCAGAACGGAGACCCTGACAAAGGCTGGGAGTGTGACGGATCGCCTCTCCCCGAAGCTTCCCAGGTCGAGGACTGGAGGGAAAGGAGAGATTTCTCCAGGACGTTCATGAGCAATCTGAGCCTGACAAGCCTCTTCAGGATGAAGTGGTGTGAGCAGCAGAATCCCCAAATGTTTTTTTGCCGTTTACAGCCCAGCCAGGCCATAAAGGACCATCACCTAGGGATATATCACCCAAACACTCCCATAAATCCCAGGGTCAAGGCACCTTACATGGCTCTATTGGGCAATGAGAGGGGGGAGGGGGGAGGGAGGGGGAGGGAGAGCGGGAGCTTCCCCCCATTTCAATCTCTGGGGGCAAAGGAGGGAGGCGAGCGCAAGAAATATCTGGGCTCAGCGAGAGATGCTGCTGCTGCTGCAGAGCCCCTTCTAGGCCTAGTGGCATCTGGGGGTCTTGAATTCTGTTTATACTGATTTATAGGTCTCCTTTTGGCCCCCAAAACGGCACCCCAAGGCAGCTCACAAACAATACAAAGGCAATTCAGTAAAAATCGAACTGTACACTTCTGGGATTTCAAAAGTCGATTTTTGTGCCAGCAAAGTGACAGATTATTCCCCACGAAAACATTAAGAGAGAGAGAGCAAGGGCATCAGAAAATAGAAAGAGCCTGCTGGATGAGGCCAAGGGCCCATCTAGTCCAGCCCCCTGCCCTCACAATGGCCAGCTAGATGCCCCCAAGAAGCCCCTAAGCAGGGCCTGAGCGCAGGAGCCCTCGCCCTGCAAAACAAACAAACAAACAAACAAACAAACAAACAAACCCAGAATAATAGATTCATAGAATCATAGAGTTGGAAGAGACCACAAGGGCCATCCAGTCCAACCCCCTGCCAAGCAGGAAACACCATCAAAGCATTCTTGACATATGCCTGTCAAGCCTCTGCTTAAAGACCTCCAAAGAAGGAGACTCCACCACACTCCTTGGTAGCAAATTCCACTGCTGAACAGCTCTTACTGTCAGGAAGTTCTTCCTAATGTTTAAGTGGAATCTTCTTTCTTGAAGTTTGAATCCATTGCTCCGTGTCCGCTTCTCTGGAGCAGCAGAAAACAATCTTTCTCCCTCCTCCATATGACACACTTTTATATATTTGAACATGGCTATCATATCACCCCTTAACCTTCTCTTCTCCAGGCTAAACATACCCAGCTCCCTAAGCCGTTCCTCATAAGGCATCGTTTCCAGACCTTTGAGCATTTTGGTTGCCCTCTTCTGGACACGTTCCAGCTTGTCGGATATCATAGCTGCCAAGTTATCCCCTTTTTAAAGGGATTTTCCCTTATGCTGAATAGGCTTCCTCGCGAGAAAAGGGAAAACTTGGCAGCTATGTCGGATATTGTTGTGATGAGACATTCTGGAAAGCGTTGAAGTAACAACTTGCAAATGAAGGAATGAGCCCTGGTTTGTTTCCCATGTCCTTCAGAAGACGCAGCTCCCAAATTTATTCGATTGATGTGAAGGTGCTGAACGGGAGGTTCTCGAACCCAGACCCCCATCTGAGCCTGGCTGTGCAGCAGACTCCCTGGCCAAAAAAAAGGGGGTGGGGGTGGGGAGGCGATGTTTGCAGCCTTCTCCAGATCGTGATATAGAAAGATCAGGTCCTGTTTCTATGGCAACCCCAGCCCAGAAATGCACCAGCCTCTCCCCCCCCCCCCCAGCTCGCACAGAGAGGGTTTGCTTCTGCCTGTTAACTGTTTCCTTTTCCACGTGTGACAAATAAGCTAAATTAGCTATTAAGCAAATTAGCTATGCAGAGTGTTGGCCCATTTGAATCTCATCACCACAACAGAAACTTCCAGATGTTCAGCTGCAAGAAGAAACAGTTTGCTGACACCCACGGAGGAGGAGACGGAGGGAATCCAGCTGCACATTCACCAAGGCTCAGAAAGGGGGAGGCTGTCAATTCAGCTCACCCAGGCAGACACAGGGAAGCACCTCAGGCAGGCAAGAGATCTGGAATCCCAGAAAGGTGGACGAAGGGGTCAAGGAGTTGTAGACTTCGGAGGGACCCCCAAGGGTCATCTAGTCCAACCCCCTGACGGGCAGGAATCACAGCTGAGAATTAGCAGAAGAAGAGCTTGCTGGATCAGGCCAGTGTCCCCCTTGGGCTTGATCTAACAGGTTCATCTTAAGTTCTTGGGTTAGAGGCCTGCTCAAATACAGAAAGCGCTTCGGGTGTTTGGGGAGCTGCAGCTGAAAGTGGGGGAAAGAGAGAGAGAGAGAGAGAGAGAGAGAGAGAGAGAGAGAATGTGCTTTCTCAGCTCCTTCGAAACTTCTCCCAGCTGTGATGCTGTCAGTACCACGTCAAGCGGCAATGGGATCATCCCAGGCCATCTTCATCGCAACCTGGGAAACTGCTCGCTTATTGATATCCACTGTGAAGTCAGGGAAGGGAAAGCCGCATTTGTTAAAGGGCTGAGCAGTTTCCTAAGAACTCTTGTGGGGAGCGCAAAGGAGCAGCAGCAAACAGGGACAGGAGCTGAGTCTTCACAGCAGTGGGAGCCACAGAATAAACACAGAATAAACAGAGAAGCATCTATTCTGGGAGGCCAAGACAGGGCTTTTTTCTTTCTTTTTTTGCAGCACGGTTTGGTTTCATATCGTCTATGAATATGAACACACGTTTGTTCATTTATCTGTTTGTTTTTATAAAATTAGCACAGGGCTGGATTGTAGAAACGACAAGAACAAAGCAGTTTGCAAAAACAAGAAATCGAGAAAAAAAATGCGATTGTTTTGCAAAACACGCATAAAGTTAAAATGCTCCAACAGGTTAAAATTCACATCAACTTTCTAAGAATTTGGATAGGCTTATCTAAACAGAAATGTTTTTACAGTAGCAGGCGCTGGAGAGAGTGCAGTGAAGACTCTTGCTTGATCTCAAGAGGCAGGGAGTTCCAAAGGGTAGGTGATGCCGCATGAAAAGATTGAGTTCTTACAGATGGGGTATGAAAGTGCCAGTTTCTCCGGTGGAAGCGGTTGAGCAGACACATTGCCCAGTAGCCAATCGGCAGGCAGGGCAGACCTCTGAGCAGCCCAGGTGCTGAGAAGGCCTTGGGAAGACTTGCCCTTGCTCTGCGTAATGGGCCGCAGAAGCCCATTCAGAAAACGACTGTATTAGCTTTGCAGTCAACTGCTGAGAAGATGCCCTCATCATCAATTTGGGTGCTCCCTTTCCACAATAAAACCACTTCAGCAGTTGCCAAAATGGAACAGAATTCAAGTAGTCCAAAAGAAGAAATAGAAATGTCTCAATCCATATAAAATTAAATTAAACAATCCCCCTCATCCTATATAATAATATGCAAGTGTATCTGCGTCCGGTATTCCCTGTGTCCGCGCTACTGCGCATGTGCCCCACGGACACAGGGATTGGACGCAAAGACAGTTGCTCGCGCGCCCAGGACACTCTCATGGCAACTGGCTCTCGCCGAGGCTCCCTGGCCGGGTCCCGCCGTGCCGAGCCTCACATGCCCGCCGCCGCCGCCCTCCTTCCCCGCCCACCCGCGTTAGCAGCCGCTGCGGCGGGAAGAGTTTGCGGCTCTTTCCCCCACACCTCCGCCTCTCTTTTCTCGGCCGGCTCCCTCAAGCGCTGGCGCTGCCATTGCGGCCGCAGGGAGCTCTGGCACTGCCAGAAAGGAGCCCCGTCTCATGTGAGGGGAGCCTTTGCCTCAGAGGGGAAAGGCGGGAAGAAAAAACGCAAAGAAGGAAAGAGGGCTCCGCACGGTGGAGGAGGAGGAGGAGGTGGAGGAGGAGGAGAGGGTAAGGAAGTGTGCGGAGGTATCTTCCTTCCCTCCTCTCTCTCTCTCTCTCTCTCTCTCTCTCTCTCTCTCTCTCTCCATCTCCATCTCCCCTCACCAGAGGCGGGGAGCCGGAGTCGTCCCCCTCGCTCGGTCGTGGCTGGCGGCCCGCCCTGCTCCTCGCTGCACCCCGCCGGGCAGGCCTACTCGGGAGGAAGCGGGCTTCAGAAGGCTGCCTCCCCTTCTCCTCCCAGACGCAGCAGCCAAGGGCAGAGAGGGAGGGAAGGCCGCAGCCCCGCCATTCCTCACATGTTGTAGCGCCCGTTTACTGAACGGGCTGAATGACACTAGTAATTCATAATAAGGTGTACCAATCACAAAACACCAAAGAACAGCAAAAGCACCTCCAGAATTCAATCTCTGAAAGCCTCACTTTTGTGCAGCAAAAATTTGCGGGAGGACAAGGAGCTCAGTTGTGGTTGTGGTTGTAATATTTGTTTTATCATCATCATCATCATCATCACTCGCTTCTTCTCAAATCCGTAGGAGCTGACAAGGAACCTGCCAGACTCGGAAACTCTCAGAACAGTTGGCCACCACCAACAGCTTGAAACTGTTTAACAACAGCCGTTTGCAACTATTGGATAAAACATCGCCTCTAGATAATTTGCGTTCGGATTTTTAAAAGGCTAATTATAATAGGAACCTTCAGCCGCAGTGACGGGTGGCAGATCCGTCCTTTGCAAGCCATGTTTCAGTTGCACAGGTTCACAAGTAAACCCCGTTGGCCCCTCAAAAAGCAGGAATTCTGCATACAGCGTAGGGCAGAGTGCGCTAGGGAGAGGAACCAAACTGTTGATGTCAGAATGCTAATTTATTTTTTTATGCCTGCCTTTTCGGAGTGCATTTCTCCTGCGCCCAATACCTACTGGTAATTGTTCATGTCATGTCTGATTTCCTTCTTACAGCAAAAAGGCAACAAAGGTTTTCTTTCCAGGGCCAAGAAAAGGAAGGCTGGGGAGTTGGGTGGCATGAAAGAGAGTCCCACCAGGGCTTTTGCCACAAAAGTCCAGCCTCCACTCTTACTTTATACTTCCTTGTTTGTTTTATTTTTATTTATTGCAGGTATATCCCCCCCCCCGCTTTTTTCCAAGGGACTCAAGACGCCGTGTATAGTTCTCTCTCGCACACACCCCATTTTATTCTCACAACAATCCTTTGAGGGGGTGTTGTGCTCCTTTTGGAGTAGTTTGTCCACCTTTGGTCCCTATCCTGCATCCAGCTCTCCCCTGTGGCGCCTAGAAGCTCTCAGCAGGTGACAGCAGCCACACTCCTGGAGTGGCTGGCTCCGGCCGATGGGACAAAGAGGGGGTCCAATGGTCAAGCAGGTGGATTCTGCCCATGCTGCAGAGAGAAGCGGGGGGGGGGGGCTCCTCCACCTGGGAAGGGAGGAGAAGGAAAACTCTGGCCCTCAATCTCCACTGCCTTGTAGGTCATCTTTGAGAGAAGAAACGACTCAGGAGTTAACCCTATATAAAGTGGAGTCCCTAAGGCGGTTGGCTGGTGCTTTGCACGCCTCCTCCCAGCAACTCCTGCAGCCAAGCTGGTGCCAAACGTCTTGCTCTGCTTTCCTTTGGAAAGGCTGGGGGGGTGTCTTATCATCTGGGCAGCCCAGGATATCCAGACACACTGCCCAAACTTCTGCCCCGGGGCAGTCACTTCGGTGCTGTTACACAGAGGTTTGACTTCACCCCCAGAGGTGCACTCCATTGTCTGTCGAGACTGATGAGCACCAACAACAGCCCTGTGAGGTAGGCTAGGCTGAAAGACCATGACTGGCCCAAGGTCACATCCAGTGAGCTCCACGACCAGTGGATCCTGGCCCCAGTCAAGCCCTCTCATCACTACACCACAGTGCCTTTCGATTTGCAGCCTGTTCTGCCGGAGCTCCCATGACACTAGGCAAATGCACCCCAAAATTAAGACTTGGGATTTGAGTGAATCCTCTTTCCTGCCTGTATCATTCCTCTTGCACCCGCCTCTCATTTCGTTTCTGCAAGATGGATGAGAAGAGAGAGGGATGTCTGCCTCAAATCATCTCCTCCAGATCCCTCTGGAGCCCCCCCTCCCCTTGCCCTATGTAGGTCTGACCCCACCGTAGGCATCAGCAACCTGTCTGGGGTTGGCCACAGTCAAAAATACAGATTGCTTGCCTCTTGCCAAGTTATAAAGGCTCCCATTGATTTATTGCTTTTACAACACTTCATATTTGCTCAAAAGGGCTGGTGCAGCTAAAATATCTCCTCCAAATGAGACCCAAAGGTCCAGGAGATGGACAGGGAGGGAGCATATTTAATAGTGGAAAATCTTGCTGTGTTTTTTAAACAGAGAGAGAGAGAGGAGAGAGAGAGAGAGAGAGAGAGAGAGAGAGAGAGAGAGAGAGAGAGAGAGAGAGAGAGAGAGAGATCTGATAGAAGTTTATGAAATGTTGCATGGCATGGAAAGAGGGAATAAAGAAAGGGTTTTCTCCCTCTCCCATAAAACTAGAACTCAATGGGGACCTCCAATGAAGCGGAATGGTGGAAGATTCAGGAGCGATAAAAGGTAGTCGTTCTTCAGGCATTGCATAGTTAAACTGTGGAACTCCCTGCCACAGGAGGCAGAGATGGCCACCCACTTGGATGGCTGTAAAAGAGGATCGAACCCATTCACGGAGGAGGAGAGGACTCTCAGGGGCTCTAGCCATCCTGGCTGTTCTCTGCCCTCACAGCCGGAGGCAAGGATTTCTTCTGAAGGCCACTTGCTGGAGCCATTCTGAGAACAGAATGCAGACCTTCAAATAAGAAGTGGCCCCAGACTGGGACAGCATCCTGCACAAGTCATTCAACCTGCATGAAATTGTGGCCCCCACAAACAATGCTTTTTTCAGATGCAGGGCTTAAAAAAACACACACACATATTCAGGGACACACTGTGCAAGACCGCTGCCCCCCAAAAGGCACTTTTCAGGGGCAGCAATCTTGTGCAGAGCCCCAAATGCATGTTTTTGGTTTCATGCCCAAAAATGCAGCCCCAAAACACACGAGATCGCAGTGGCCGTTTTGGCCACTGTCCTCTGCCTTCTAGGGCAGGTGACAGGTTTGTCGATGGGCGCCTGGCCTGATCCGGCAGGCTCTTTTGGAGTTCTTAGCCAGAAGAAATAGAGAGTGTTGATAAGTTGGCCAATTCTTTTCCATTTTTTTTTAAAAAAACCCGCTAATAACTCTGGTGGGGACACCCACCAGGGAAACTTTGGTTCCAGTAGCCACCGGTAATTTACCCATACTTTATATAAGGGTTTTCTAGTTATATGATTCAGGAAATCCTTATTTACAGCCACTTGGTCATAAACCAAATAGGCGTGCCAACCAAAACTATTGTTCGAACCCTCCATGCCCAAGATCTCTGTGTTGCTTAACATGACCCAATCTTTAATCCATCCAAAACAGGCTGCATGATAATATAATTTCAGATCCGATAAGATCCGATTTAGTGGGCAGACGGTTTTCTGCAAGATGCAGCCATGGAACAAGAAGGTAAGTTCGCAGAACTGGGGGGATTAATTGACATGCAATACAATCAAAATACAGGTCAGGCGAAAGTGTGGATGAGGCCCTTGTGCACCAGTGAAACTGGCATTTCTATTTTCGGAAATCAGAAATGATCACAGCCTCCCCATAAATAAACCAGCCCTCGATGAACGAGCGAGTGGCCTGTTCAGACCGATCTGCATAAATTGCTTTCTGAGAAATGCCTGGTTGTGACGCCAAGCATAAAAAAAAGAACCTGCTCAAAATGGTTCTTCTTGAGAGAAAAACCTCAGCTGGATTTCTAGTGGGTCCCCTCCCTCCCTCCCCCCTCCATTTTTTTTCCTGGCAATAAGCAAAGTGTATAATTAACACATCCCTGCTCTGAATATCTTCAAGGAACAGCTCGAGTTGTAACACTCTGGCCTGTTTTCTAGGATGAGGATTATTACAAGTCATCTCAAACTGTGGGGATTAATCCTCCACCTCTTCAGGAGATTTTTTTCTTGGCTGGTCAAGGGCCGAGGCTGATGTGGGAAGCGCAGAAATGTTTCCTGGGATGAAGGTGCTGCAGGTTCATTTCGCTATTCCTTCGTGGTCGGCGAGCACAGAATGAAGGCGTCTGCGTTCAATGTGAGGGAACACCAGCATCATGAAAGGAGAGCAGAGCTCCGCTCCCTGGGCTGGATTTCTCTAGTGCCTGCAGCCCCCCAGACATCACAAACACCTTAGCTACACTCAGTCAGACCATGAGGCCATTTGGTGGAGTATTGTGGTGGTCTTTTTATAAAAAAATTAATAACTTTATTTAATATTAAACATATTTACCATAAAATCAACATAACTCAACATAAATCAATACAAATCAATATAACACAAATGCAAATCAAAATTATACAAATTATACAAAAAACCAAACTTATAATAAAGTACAAAAAGAAAAAAAAGGGAAACCAAACAAATGCATGGCACAAAAACAAGATAAAAGATATAGAATAAAAAGAAGAAAGAAAGAAGAAAGAAAAAGAAAGAAAGAAAAAGAAAAAAAGAGAGAGAAAAGAAATACAATAAACTTCCCAGCATTTCCATATCGATTCCCTGTTATAATGAGCACTACTTTGCTTTCCCTTATAAACTTAACTTTTTATTCCTTATTTCATTTTCTTCTCCTATTCCTACAATTCCAATGACCTTGTGTGGATTTAATCAAGGCAAATTAGTATTGTGGTGGTCTTTTGGGGGCGTCAGTTTGGATGACGCCCTGAGTCCCTTCCCATTCTTGGGGTCCTAGCGAGGGCTAAAATCTCACAGAGGAGGTTGCTGCAATGGCCACTTAAGTGTCCCCATCCACATCCCCAAAGAATGAGCCTGCTTGCAAGAGTTGCTCACCCTCACTTTCCTTGTTCCACATCTAGAATGTGGGATGCAATCCACTGGGAGCAGTCAAGTACCACATTCCTTGTTTTCCTAGAGTGGACATGCAAGGGAATGTTTGGTCCAGCCAGTCAAAACTTCCTGTTCCTCCTGGCCTGGAGCATCCTTCCTCTTGCATGTGACTAGTGGGTGGGAGTGACCTTTATGGACCTGGTAAAAGGTCAAGGCATCCTGCTACTCTCCCTCTTTTCCCATCTTCTTTGGAGGTCTTTAAGCAGAGGCTTGACAGCCATATGTCAGGAATGCTTTGATGGTGTTTCCTGCTTGGCAGGGGGTTGGACTGGATGGCCCTTGTGGTCTCTTCCAACTCTAGGATTCTATTCTATGATTCCTTTCGTCCTGCGAACTTCCCAGACTGCTAAGCAGTCATTAGGTCAACCCACATATGGGGTAAACCTGTTTGTATAGGCTTGTAAGTTTAAGCCTTAAGCCTGCCTTCAGAGATCACACTCTGCTCTGCCTGATCGTGAGTAAACTACCTTTTTATTGCTTATGAGTAAGACTGTGGTGTCTTTATTCTTTTAGGAGGGATTCAAGGAGTCTTGCGTGCCAAGGCCCCCCAGAAAATTCCCCCCAATAACTCAGACAGAAACATCATTTTAGGTTTTGTTTTTGGCATAATTTTGGCCACAACTTTATTTAAATTACAAATTTTAAAGTGAGTGTTGGCCATAGGCTTTGGTTAATCTTCTGCCCCACGGTGGGACAGGACCAGCTCTGGCTTTCCTACGATAGGAAAGTCAAGTAAACACCCCATGGGGGAGGAGACAGCTGCGTCCAGGCGATCTCCCCCACCAGAAATGTTCCCCAAGGCTCGTGCTCTGTATTGGCCCCAGCCCCGCACCATTGCGGGGGTGTAAGGACTAGAGCCCCAGAGCCCCAGGATTCCTTTAACGGAATACTTCTATAAGAGCATCACTGAGGGCCATGCACCTCCATGCGATACCCCTCCCAAATTTATCAACCAAAGCCTAACCGCCAACCTAACAAGTTGTGACTATTTGCTGAGCAGTAGGCAAAAACCAAATGGCCACAGCCAATCAGCCAAATGGCAAAATTCCTACTGGCCCCTGAATACATTACAGGCGGCCCCACAGGGCAAAGCAAGGTCACTCTAAACCTGCCAAGGAAAGGAGGTGGGTGGGAGGGAGATTCAATCAGCTAGCAAAAGTGAAACTGGAAGCTAAAACTCTGAGTCTTAAGCATTCACCCTGTCAATCAAAGAACTGATACATGCATTTTACCCCAGCAACACTCAGCCCTCCAATTACCTTCTCTCCCTTACTTTTAGACCCACCCTTTAACACACACACCGGCTTTTTCTGCTGGGCCCTTCCGCAACACTCATTATTCCCTAAGGGGTTAATGAGCTTTACCAGGAAAATATTAGAACACGTTTCAATCTGGACAAGCCAGATGGAATTATGTATTGTCTTAAGAAACTCACACGAGTTTGCAACCAATTCTCTGCTGTGTAAAGGGGAATGCACTCTGCTAAATAGAGGAACTGGTTAGCACAAGTTAGGAAGGATATTAATAAACAATATAGCCTCTCCTGCCACCCTGGACATTCCCACATAGAAAGCAGGGGTCTGAGCCATTTTCTGCTTGCCCCGTGCTAGGCCTGGGTGCAAACAGTTTTCCACTTGCCTTGCCGCTTTCCCCAGGAAAACACACTCTACTGCTCCAATTGTGAATATACAGAAAATCCAATTGACATTTGCTGCCCCTCAGCCGTAGGGAGCAGGTTTTCCTAGGGGAAAGTGGCAGGATAAGCAGAAGTGTAGACGAGCCCCAAATGGTGGGGTCCTCCTGGTTAATGGGTGGACCTGTCCTCCTCCGCCGCCCTCACCTAGATGCTAGGCAGGAGAACAAGAGCCAGAGTGTGTGCGCGAGAGATGAGCTGGAAGGAGGCTGGAAGCAGGAGAGGCAGAGACCAGCTTGCTCTGTGCTGGACTGGACCCAAAGCTACAACTAATGGAGAAGCGAGACCTGCTGGGATGTTGATGCCATGAGGCCCTCCATCCGATGCTCAGGGTTGCACCAATGTGTAAAGAAAGCCATATCTCTTCAAGGCGCCACTGAGTTTCATTCTAATGAAACCAAACTCTGGGTAAGTGCCTGGGAGCCCCGAAATCTCTCACTTGATGTGCTGTGCATAATTGTCTAAGCCACCCAGAGTGGTTGGGGCAACCCAGTCGGATGGGTGGGGTACCAATAATAAACTTATTAGTAATTATTATTATTATCATGCCAAGTAGGTGTTCTACCTCTGCATATTGATGGCCCTCCCCCAAAGTCCAGAGCTCGGAAGACGAAGAGGAATGCCCCCAAAGGCTCTATTGGCTTCATTGTGGGGAAGAGTTACAGTCTAAATGGGCAAATATTAATGGGGTGGGGTGGGGATGAAGAAATGTATCATATTGGGGAGATTGCTTACAGAAATGTGAATCTTGGCCACTGTTGCGTATTAGGAGAAACCCACATTACAACACAATTTCCAAGACTTACTTCCTTCCTTCCTTCCTTCCTTCCTTCCTTCCTTCCTTCCTTCCTTCCTTCCTTTCTTTTTAAAATGCAAAAGCAATGTGGAAATGTGAATGGGAACCTTTTATTTGACGGTGGAAAATATTTTATACTACTCATCCTTTTATAAGCTGTTTATGATACTTATTCTATTAACTTGCATTTTTATCCCATTCTCTCTTATCAGTGTTTTCTTTACACTTTTTAGCTTGATGCTTTGTTTGTTTTTGCTTATTGTATTTGAAAATCAGATGATAGATGAGAGGTGATAGATAGATGATAAGAAGATAGGCGATAGATGATAGATATAGATGATAGATAGACAGACAGATAGACAGATGATAATTAGATAGGTGATAGATGATAGATAGATAGATAGACAGATAGATAGACAGATAGATATATTTAGATAGGTGATAGATCAGGCATCCCCAAACTTCGGCCCTCCAGATGTTTTGGCCTACAACTCCCATGATCCTTAGCTAACAGGACCAGTGGTCGGGGAAGATGGGAATTGTAGTCCAAAATATCTGGAGGGCCGAAGTTTGGGGATGCCTGTGATTGATAGATAGAAAGATGATAGATAGATAGAGATAGATAGATAGATAGATGATAGATAGATAGATAGATGATAGAGATGATAGAGATGATAGATAGATAGATATAGATAAACTTGATGTCTAGAAAAATGAGGCACTTTTGAGCCACCCAGACTAGCCGCCCTCTCCGTCTGCCAAGGCAGGTGTTGTGCATTCATTAAAAGCTGAAGCTCCTCAAAAGAGGCAAAGGTCAAGCAAGCAGAGAGTTGGGAGTCTCTACCTTCCTTTTCAGAGCAGCTCTACCTGTTAGTGTAGTGTCTCTGCAAGGAATGATGGCACTTGGGGTGGTTTCACCTCTTCAGAAGGAGAGTGTGCATAATATTCCCTGCGTTCGCCGGCAAAGAGCAATCCCTTGTGGTCAGCAGAATTTTAGCTTAACCTTTTCTCCCCGGCTGAAGGTTCATTAAGCGGACTGTCGAATTGATTCATACCTCACAGGCCTGTGTTGGAAATTGCCGGCGACAAAAGGTTTGTCTTCAGAGTCCCCGTTGTGTCCTTCCGCAAGAGGTCAACCTTTCCCTCTCTACTGGGCAAAGCACTGCTCAGACATCACCTTCTGGAAATGTCACCTGCAAATCAGGGCAGAGGAATGGGACAGGTGTCGAGGGACACCGAGGCTCTGATCCTCAATGGACTTACTATGGAGCAACCCCCATGGAGCTCAATGGGACCTACACGCGAGTAGAGATCTATAACTTAACTGGTCGACACGGTGCCAGGGCCCCCAGCTGGCTTAATCTCTTCTCTGGAGATGCAATGCAGAATTACATTTTTAAAAACCTAAGAAGCTTTCTTGTGCTCGTGGCTTGGCTTATCATTGCTACACCTTATCCATGGGGCCTCTTTAAAGTCACAAAGACCATCTATAGGCCAATTAACTATGGTATAAGCCCCCTACGCTCAACAGATAGTACCACATTTCTAAAAGATAAAGAAGCTATTGCACTGCCCTGAAAAGAACATTAGCAACATCTCCTGAACCGCAACTCCCCCGTAGCTGCTGAGGTACTGTCACAAATTCCACAAAACCAAGTTAGAGATGAGCGCTTGCAGTATTTCCAAATCTGGGAGAGTTGTGTACAGCTATTAACCAAAAGAAAAACAACAAAGCCAGTGGACCTGATGGGATACCTGCCGAAATCTTCAAAGTGGGCGGAATTGAACTTACACAACAACTTCACAAGCTCATCGGAAAAATCTGGGAGACAGAGGAGATTCCAAGCAGACTTTAGGGATGCCAGAATTATCAATTTCTTTTTTTAAAAAGTGACTACAGAAAGCTTGGCCTGTCACTTATGGACTCACTGTTAAGAATGTGTTCATAGAAGACAATCTTATTTGGCTACAAAGAAGAAGAAGTTAGGTAAATAAAGTTAGGAGGAGGAGGAGGTTTCTCCCTCCACTTTCTCCATGCTAGGCATAATTTTAGAAACCTTTATCACATTGCCTCTTTCTCACCTTTTCTCTAAGCTAAAAGGTCCCAAATGCTGTCCCCTTTCTTCATAGAGGGGTCTCTTTGATATTCTCTTCAATATCCCTGTTATGTAAACTAAAAAAATAATAAAATAATATATATGTATAAAATTGTACACAACAATTTGATTTAAAAAAATTGAAGTGGTTTGCAACACACACACACACACGCACATAGATAGTCACTCACTTAAAACCAGAAAGAGGATTAAATTTACAGATCATCATCTGACTGTTACAGGAATTCTTTCCTCTTAATTGCCCGCCAGCTTTCAGCAAACACGTAAATGTTAATATAGGAGATTTGCCTGGGAAGATAAGAAGATTACAAACCAAACCAAAACATTGTATCAAAACACCATTCCAAAGCAATAAGCAGCTAAAAGCAGATGAGATGCTACGGCCCCAAACCTATTGATTAATCTCCAGTCTCTTAGGAGTCTTGCAATGAAGCCAAGGAAGATGTGTTGAGTCTTGGAGGAGGTGGCAGGGAGTTCCACTGGTGAGGGGCAGCCACCAAGGCTGCTTCTCAAATGCTCCTTTGAAGAGCAGTGATCTTGGCCTTGCATTACATGGCGGCACAGAGGGGCAGGAGCCTGAGATTGGTCTTGTGCCCTGCGCATGGGATTTATGTCAGCCTCCACCTCCTGTTTGCCTCCCGCTCACCGTGGAATTAACAGCTTGGGGAATTACCTTGTACTGGAGGGGATGAGCGTGGGATGGGAGGAATAACAGGTATTTACACACTGCTTGGCTCTCCTGACGTGCGGGGAGATTAATCTGTCAGCTGAAATAACACGGTGTTGGGAGGCGCAGATGGAGGAGAAGCAGCCGCCCCCATGTCAGGGAGTTGCTCAAGGCATCAAAGTCAATCCAGAGCCCGAGGGCTTGTGGGGAGGAAGGGAGGAAGAGATGGAACAAGGAGGGAGAAAGATTGTTTTCTGCTGCTCCAGAGAAGCAGACACGGAGCAATGGATTCAAACTTCAAGAAAGAAGATTCCACCTAAACATTAGGAAGAACTTCCTGACAGTAAGAGCTGTTCGGCAGTGGAATTTGCTACCAAGGAGTGTGGTGGAGTCTCCTTCTTTGGAGGTCTTTAAGCAGAGGCTTGACAGGCATATGTCAAGAATGCTTTGATGGTGTTTCCTGCTTGGCAGGGGGTTGGACTGGATGACCCTTGTGGTCCCCTCCAACTCTATGATTCTATGATTCTAAGGGCTGGTGGAGAGACCCAGGACATCCTGGAGGACCAACCAAAGACAAAGGAACAAAGGGATTGCTTCCATTTATTTATTTATTTGAAATATTGGCATGCTACTGTGTCTCATGGGTGGGGTGGCGGAGCAAGCTGGTCAGTAAACCACACAATTCAAAGCCGGAGTTAATTCCTTACCGGCAAAACACAATCTTCACAGACTCCTCGGCTGAGTGTCAGGCCTAAGGAGCAGAGCAACTCAATCTCCTGTTGGTCTTACTCCATGATGCCAGTTGCCAAGATGAACAGTCCCTACCTCCCCACAGCTCTCTACACTATGTCTCCTCCTCTCCAAGGCTTCTTCCAAGCAATCAGAGACCGCAGACTGCGCCTATGTGCGTGCAGGCCACCTTGGCTCCCCCTGTTTCATACATCTCCTGGTTCTGGGAGACAAGGAGGGGAGGGAGGGGAGACACCAGCCGGACTCCTCTCTGCCTCTTGGCCTCCCTCCTCTCCCATTCGCCTGCTTCAGCTTCTGCCTCAGCTTCCGGACTTCTCTCTGCCACAGGCTCTTCAGCTTCCAACACCTCCTCTTCCCAGTCTTCTCCCTCTGATCTAGTATCTACTTGCTAGAAAATAGGACAGTGGCCTAGATGGACCTTGGTCTGATCCAGCTGCAAGGACACCTCTTTTTTTCTCCCTGAATTTGGAGAGGCAGTGCTGGGTGTTGTTGTATTTTTAAACTTATTTTTTATTAAAGAATTCTTGGTTTACAAAAGTATGTGCAATGTCTCTTTTTTCCAAGTTACATTTTCTACAGATCAGTGTCATTTGTTGAGACATTAGTGTTGCATTAGGAAGAGAAGGGGGGAAGAGGTGGAGGGGGCCATGATGGGTGGGGGTGGAGTCGGGTGGTGATGTTTCTATTCTGCTTAATGTATGTGTGGGGTTTTGTGTCAGCGGCACTTGTGCTATTTGCTTGTGTTCCTTTGGTGGTGAGAGAGGTTGGGGTAGGCCTAGGGTGTGGTTGTTCATTTGTGGTGGGCTGTGGCGAACTTTGTTTTCGTGTGTGAGTGGGGTGGGTGGGTGTTTTGGATCAGGTTAGCCATATTGATTTGCATGCTGTTGGTGGATTCTTGTTACTGTCTTGTTGGGTTGTGTAATAACCAATAAACTGAGACGGGGACAGGACACTTCTTAAAATAGCTGAAGACCTTTGTCATCTCCCAGTCATCTGCCCATTGGGAACATCTGCTTGGGAAGATCCATGGACAATTCCATGTTTTATTGTCTCTTTCATATTCAACCACCTGCCCTCCTTCTCCAAAAATATGCTCAAATTGGAATGTGCCGTTGGAGCCTTCCCCCAGAATGGACTCACTGAGGCTAATGCAAATGGCTTCTGCCACATTCCTCTTCTTTCCAGCCCCCTGTGAAGCCTCAACAGCTGCAGCACATCTGGAGCAGATTTGGAGGGGGAAGGGATAAATGGAACTCTGCATGTGAATATTGGATGTATCAAAATTTCCCTACCATTGAGCCTTCAAGATGACACCCAAGACCCAACAGGACTGAGGCCATTTGTTGAAACTGTCCTGGCATTAACTGCTGTGCAATGGAGAGTGTGGACTGAACACATTTTAATTTTTTTTAAAAAAACACAGTGGTTTTTTTGGTGTGTGAAAGCACTTCTTCATGCAGCATATAGTTAATCTATGGAACTTGCTCCCACAGGAGGGGCCAATGGCCATTGGGTGGCTTTTAAAGAGGATTAGGTAAAGGTAAAGGGACCCCTGACCATTAGGTCCAGTCGTGACCGACTCTGGGGTTGCGCGCTTGAAATGTATCAGTACATAACAGCGCTCATCTCGCTTTATTGGCGGAGGGAGCTGGCGTACAGCTTCCGGGTCATGTGGCCAGCATGACAAAGCCGCTTCTGGCAAACCAGAGCAGCACATGGAAACGCTGTTTACCTTCCTGCTGTAGCGGTTCCTATTTATCTACTTGCATTTTGATGTGCTTTCGAACTGCTAGGTTGGCAGGAGCTGGGACCAAGCAACGGGAGCTCACCCCATTGCAGGGATTAGAACCACCGACCTTCTGATCAGCAAGCCCTAGGCTCAGTGGTTTAACCACAGCGCCACCTGGGTCCTATGCTAATTCATCAAGGAGAGGTCTACTGGTGGCTACTAGTCATGAGGGCTTTGCTCTATCTCCCTGGTTGGAGGCAGCAAAGCTTCTGAATGCCATCTGCTGGAACCTGCAGGAGGGCCTTGCTGTGAGATCAGGATGATGGGCGACGGAGGTCATGGGGCTGATCCATGAGACCCTTCTGATGTTCTGAAGTTCTTGTAGCTCTCAGCTTGTGGTTCCACAGTTCTCAAAGAGGAAGACAAATGTTTCCCTGAGATGTCCACCTGCTGGTGATGGGGGTGGCCCAGTATTTTTATTTGGAGAGGATTTTTCCCTCCCAGCCCAAAGGCTGCCTCTGGGACTGGGATGCCGGTTGCTGGACTGTTGATGAGAATTTGCACAGAAGGAATGTTGTTTCTTTCTCCTCTGTGAAGAGCTCATCCATTGGAATGGGAAATGTCATTTTTGAAGAAGTGTGTGAATTATTCACCGCCAGAGAGATATTTTCTTTCATGCCCTCCTCTTCACAACCGGAGTTGCTGGGGAAAAGCTAAACATCCCATAGGGAAGCATTAAGGGGAAGCCCCAGCAGCCCTGCCATCTGCTAAGCCACAGGTTTCCCACCACCCTACTGGGCTCCCCACATCGAACAACCGCTGGAAGCGCTGAGAGGCAACAACCCATGAAAGCAGTTATGTGAGCAAGGGCGATGTGGGAGGAACAGAAGCATCTCCCAATGCTCAGTCTCAGTGGCTGTGCAGGAGGCTCAGTCGAGTTTGGAATCTGGCAAAGCAGGTTAAGGACATCAGAAGGTAAGGAGAACTTGCTGGGCCAGGCCCATGGCCCATCTAGTCCAGCATCCTGTTCTCACAGTGGCCAACCAGATGCCTCTAAGGGAAGCCCGCAAGCAGGATCCGAGCATAAGATAAGCTCTCCCCTCCTGTAGTTCCTGGCAGCTGAGATTCAGAAACTTCACTGACTCCAACTATGGAGGGTAGAGCATAGCCATTGTGGCTAGTAGCCATCAATAGTCCTTTCCTCCTCCATTTGTTGTTGTTGTTGTTTAGTCATTTAGTCATGTCCAACTCTTTGTGACCCCATGGACCATAGCACGCCAGGCACTCCTGTCTTCCACTGCCTCCCGCAGTTTGGTCAAACTCATGTTGGTGGCTTCGAGAACACTGTCCAATGTCCTCTGTCGTCCCCTTTTCCTAGTGCCCTCCATCTTTCCCAACATCAGGGTGTTTTCCAGGGAGTCTTCTCATGATGTGGCCAAAGTATTGGGGCCTCAGCTTCAGGATCTGTCCTTCCAGTGAGCACTCAGGGCTGATTTCCTTCAGAATGGATAGGTCTGATCTTCTTGCAGTCCATGGGACTCTCAAGAGTCTCCTCCAGCACCATAATTCAAAAGCATCAATTCTTTGGCGATCAGCCTTCTTTATGGTCCAGCTCTCACTTCCATACATCACTACTGGGAAAACCATTGCTTTAACTATACGAACCTTTGTCCTCCTCCATGGATTTGCCTAATTCGCTTTTAAAGCCATCCAGGTTGGTGGCGAGCACTGCTTCCTGGGAGAGTGAGTTCCATACTTTAACAATGAGCTGTGTGATGAAGGGCCTCTCTGATCCTGGCTGCTTTCTACAGTTGGCTTCAAACCTTCGCTTTGAGCTGGCTCATTCCTGACAGCCTTGTTCTCGATGCCTTTTGTCTAATCCCCTTTTAAAGGCAAGGAATGACTCGGTTTAACAGGGAGTCAAATTCATAGAGGGCTTGCCACCCATCCCTAAGGAACCAACATCCTGCTTACTCATGGGAATATACAAATATAAGAAGAGTCCTACAGCTGGATCAGACCATGGCCCATCTCGTCCAGCATCCTGTTCTCACAGTGGCCGACCAGTTCCTCCTTCTGGGAAACTCACAAGCAGGATCTGAGCACAAGAGCACCTTCTTCTGCAGCCTCTAGGCAACTGGGATTCATAAGCATTGCTGCCTCCGACTGTGGCTAGGAGCCCTCCATAGCCCTCTGCTCCATGAGACCGTGTTTGGTCCAAAGTTCTGCAGAGGGGACTTAAATTCTGCCCCTCTGCAGACCCCCATCACCCCTGGCCCCCAATGCAACCCAGCTACCTTCCATCACTGGCAGTTTTCTGCCTCTTGCGCCGTGATTTGTGCTCTAAATGCACCACAATGACCTTTCCGTTGAGCAGTTGAAATGTTTTCATTAAAAATGAAAGAGCAGATACATCAAAATGTTTTGCGATGTAAAGGCCCACGTTGTGAATATA
Organism: Zootoca vivipara; assembly: GCF_965207765.1. NCBI lineage: Eukaryota > Metazoa > Chordata > Lepidosauria > Squamata > Lacertidae > Zootoca > Zootoca vivipara. Next base: position 133,777,964 of record NC_142582.1, on the reverse strand, counting down.
AAGCAGAGGGAGCCAGCACTGCCAGAAGGGGCCCTCCAGATGAAACAATGGACAAATTGGCTTGTTTTGCAACTCACAGGCAAGACCAATTTGGGGAGCAGCCACCTGGGCTTGGTGGGCGGAAGCAAATGCAAGAGGCAGAGCGAGGGAGGAGGAGATCTAGGAAGACAGGACACACAGAGAGTGATTGGAGCAACTTTGTGGTGGCAAGAGCTGTTTGCCCGTGGAACAGGCTCTCTTGGAAGGTGGTGGACCTTCCTTCATTGGAACTTTTCACACAGAGGTTGGATGGCTATCTGTCAGGGTTCCCATAGCTGTGATTCCTGCATTGTGGGGTGCTTGACTAGATGACCCTCAGGGTCCCATCCAACTCTACAAGTCTTCAAAGAGAGGTCAGAAAGTGGCAATGGTAAGGAACAGCCACCCTTCAAATAGCAGCAATCTCATTGCAGGGGTTGGATTACATCAGGGATGTCCAACAGGTCAATTGCTTTTTACTGGTCAATCACGGGGTGTCTGCGGTAAATCACGGTTGATCACCCCCCCCCAAAAAAAAAACCTCAACAACTTTTTCCTCCCAAAAAGTGCTCAACAATTCTTGCCAATCCAATGGGTAGATCATTGCCAGTTGTTTTTTTTTATAGTGGGAGTAGATTGCAGTCTTTTGTAAGTTGGGCATCCTGGATTAGATGGCTTTTTGGGGTCCCTTCCAACTCACCAGTTCCATGATTCCATGAGCCTCCGCCTGTTCCTCAAGAGAAAAGAGAAGGAGGAGGAGGAAGAGCCCGGGGAATCGTCTAGGTAAGGATCAACACAGTTTGAGAGCCACCAGCCAAATGGAGTCCACCAGACGGGGGCTTTACGAGAGGTTCTGAATTTCCCCCGATATTTCCCCCATTTTCCTTACAACAAATTACACTGAATGAAAGTTTTGAATATAAAGAAAAATATTCAGATACTTAGAGATGCTATTCAGCCTTCTAACTGAAGAACCAAATAACTGAACAAGAGCCTACTGGATCTACCCCCCGCCCACAATGCTTTATTGATGTTAAAAAGATAAAACAAACAAATACAGTATATATATATATATATATATAATCAAAACAGAAATACAAAATACAAAAATAAAATCACATAGTTTGTTCATTATCTATTCTTCTTAAATTCCCATTGACTTCCCATCACCCCATTGTTTATTTACTGCTTATTTTATATGGTGCCCTACTAGTTTCCATTTTATTTTTAATCATCATTAATATCCTTTCTTACAATTATCCACCGTATCACAGAAGTCATTCAAGTCCTGCCACTGACTTTACATTGGTACAATAATCTTTTAGATACTTTTGATACATATCCCATTTCCGAATAAATGTTTGTTCAGTATTACCTCTCAACTTTTTTAGGGACCCAGGTGGCGCTGTGGTTAAACCACTCAGCCTAGGGCTTGCTGATCAGAAGGTCGGCGGTTCGAATCCCCGTGATGGGGTGAGCTCCCGTTGCTTGGTCCCAGCTCCTGCCAACCTAGCAGCTCGAAAGTGGCTTTGTCATGCTGGCCACATGACCTGGAAGCTATACGCCGGCTCCCTCGGCCAATAATGTGAGATGAGCGCACAACCCCAGAGTTGGTCATGACTGGACCTAATGGTCAGGGGTCCCTTTACCTTTACCTCTCAACTTGTCTCTCATTTTTGCCAGCTCTGCAAACTCCATCAATTTACTTTGCTGCTCCAGCTTGGTTGAGAGCCTGCTGGATCAGCAACCTGTCCTCAGAGTGGCCAACCACATGCCAGGATCCGAGCACAAGAGCCTTCCCCCCTCCCGTGGCTTCAAGCAACTGGGATTCAGAAGCATTGCTGGCTCCAACTGTAGAGGCAGAGCTTCGTTGTCATGGCTAGATGGTGGAAGATTCAGGGCACATTAAAAGAAAGCCCTTCTTCATCCTGTGCAAAGTTAAACTACGGAAGTCGATCCTGCAGGGTCTGCGGTCTGGCGGTCTGGCTGCAGCGCTAGAACTTCTGTGTACATCATTCCCCTGTACACAGGAGAAGTGCCACATACATCCAGTGGAGCTGTATTCATGCTTAGCAGAGATATGCAGGAAGCGAGGCTGTGTGGCATCACGAAATTTATTAATTTGCAGCAAATCAAAAGAACAAAACATGGTTGGTGTGAGCAGTGCCTCTCACACACGTCCTCTCTGTCCAAAAGCAGAGAACAAAGAGGAGAAAAACAAAAGCACACAGATCGGAAGTTCTCTTCTCTGAGTTTCCGTTCCCACACTTCCAGCATTTGTTGTTTAGTCGTTTAGTCGTGTCCGACTCTTCGTGACCCCATGGACCATAGCACGCCAGGCACTCCTGTCTTCCACTCCTGCAGTTTGGTCAGACTCATGTTCGTAGCTTCGAGAACACTGTCCAACCATCTCGTCCTCTGTCGTCCCCTTCTCCTAGTGCCCTCAATCTTTGTCAACATTTTACATTCCATACTGCTGGAAGTATCTATCAAATTGATTGATTGATACTTCCAGCAGTATGGAATGTAAAAAAGGATCACATGATCCAGCAATTCTATGATTCTATGATTCAATGAGAGAATGAATTACTGGCAGAACCCATGGTCACCCCATTAAGCTGAATGTTGGAAGATTCGGGAAAGATAAGAGCAGAGCAGAGTTAAACTGTGGAACTCACTCCCACAGGAGGCAGTGGTGGCCGCCAACCTAGATGGCTTTAGAAGAGGGCTCGAGAAATTCATGGAGGAGAGGACATGCTCTGCCTCAATGGCCAGGGACAGCAATGTTTCTGAGTCGCGTTTGCTGGAGACCACAGGAGGGGAGAAGGAACTTGTATTCAGATCCTGCTTGCTGGCTTCCCACTGGGGAAGCTTGCCACTGTGGGAACAGGGTTGCTGGATGAGGTGGGCTTCTGGCCTGATCCAGCAGGCTCTTCTGATGTTCTCAAGAGCGCCCCTTCATCTTGGTGTGTGGTGGCTTGTATTTTCCATACCTGCCAAGTTGCTGTCAGAGAAATAAGGGACCGGGGCTGGAAATAGCAGACCGGAAGTAGCACTACCGCCATTTTGGAACTGGGCGGAGCATGCTCAGAAGTGACTTTTGATGCTGCTTTGCCCAGTTCCAAAATGGCCACCGCGCCAGAAGTCGCACTGTAGCCATTTTGGAACTGGGCAGAGCAGCATCAAAAGTCGCTTCTGAGCATGCTCCGCCCAGTTCCAAAATGGCCGCCGTGCCAGAATAAACTGGGGGGGACAAAAAAAATCCATTTTTTCAGCTAGGAACACCTGGAAAAACAGGGATTTCCCGGGGAAAACGGGGACTTGGCAGCTATGGTCTTTTCCTCCATGATCTACACCGAGACATTTGTGACCCCATTTCGCCCAATATTGCAAGTGCCAGAATGAGCCTGACCTGCTTTTCTTCTTCATCATCTCTACATCCACGGTGGCGGCAGTGATTCTTTGAAGAGGCGAAATCGTTCCAGACTCCTGCAGCCCTTTCATTTCAGAGGAAAGGAGGAAGAGGCGCTCCTCTGACACGGCAGCCCTTTGCTGCTTTGTTCACACACAATGGCAGGCAGAGATGATCACCTCCGAGATGGGAAAGTAGAAATAGAGGGGAAAGTGACAAAGAGATGTCATGGGACTTGACAAAGGGTGGCATGCCGCTTGCGATCCCAAAAGGAAGTCATGGCGAGCCAGGACTTTGCTAGTTCCTAAATAAAGTCGGTCAAGAGGGGAACTGCGTTCATGTTGCAGGAGATACTCTTCTCCAGAAAAAACATGAATCATAGAATCATAGAGTTGGAAGAGACCACAAGGGCCATCCAGTACAACCCCCTGCCGAGCAGGAAACACCATCAAAGCATTCTTGACATATGCCTGTCAAGCCTCTGCTTAAAGACCTCCAAAGAAGGAGACTCCACCACACTCCTTGGCAGCAAATTCCACTGCAGAACAGCTCTTACTGTCAGGAAGTTCTTCCTAATGTTGAGGTGGAATCTTCTTTCTTGAAGTTTGAATCCATTGCTCTGTGTCCACTTCTCTGGAGCTCAAGCATTCACTGCTTTCAGTGGGGGGGGGGGAATCAAGACTCAGTGAGCCAGTGCGGTGTAGTGGTTAAGAGCAGTAGACTCGTAATCTGGGGAACCGGGTTTGATTCCCCGCTCCTCCACATGCAGCTGCTGGGTGACCTTGGGCTAGTCACACTTCTCTGAAGTCTCTCAGCCTCACTCACCTCATAGAGTGTTTGTTGTGGGGGAGGAGGGGAAAGGAGAATGTTAGCCGCTTTGAGACTCCTTCGGGTAGTGATAAAGCGGGATATCAAATCCAAACTCTTCTCTTCTTCTTCTTCTTTTTGAGGCTCCCCTCAGTTCCATAAACTGGCCTCCAGTGCCCTCTTACCCTCTGCCTTGTCTGGACTGAGTTCCAGCTTATTCACCTCCACTCCTGAACTGACACCAGACATCAGCTAATCATTTTCTACAGCCACCCGGGGACCGGATGTTAGGAAGGAGAGACGGAGCTGAGCACCATCTGCATACTGATGGCTCTTTAGCCCAAGCCTCTGCATCATCTAAGTTTCACGTAGGCATCAAAGAGGATGGCAGGCAAGGTGGAATCTTCTGGGACCTGCCGGGATCCAAAGGCCATGTGGCACAATGGTCACATCCTGGCACCACCTTCTGGGATTAACCTCCTGGGAAGGAGCGGTGCCTCTGCAACACGGGGATCAATAATTCTACCCCCTGAGGCAGCCAAGAAGGATCCTACGGGTGCTGTTGTATCACAAACCGCAGAGAGTTCTGGGAGAACCAGAAAAGCATGAGTCCATCTCCCCCCGCAGATCATCCACCAGGGCCACCGGGGCAGGATCAGTTCCAGATTGGAGTCACCTGCCCCTTCTGGTAGGAATCTCCATTTGAAGCAAGCAGTCAACATCAACTTCGTTGGACCGGTCATGTTGTGCGGATGCCTGATGATCGTCTTCCAAAGCAACAACGCTATTCCGAACTTAAAAATGGAAACCATATGCTGGTGGTCAACAAAAGAGGTTTAAAGCCTGTCTCAAGGCAAATCTTTTTTAAAAAATGTAGTATAAACACCGACAAATGGGAAATACTGGCCTGCTAGCGCTCCAATTGGAGAACAGCCTTGACCAAAGGTGTCATGGGTTTTGAAGACACTCAAACTCCAGACGCAAGGGAGAAACATGCTAAGAGGAAGGCAATCTTGGCCAACCCTCACCATGATCAACTCCCGCCTGGAAACCAATGTCCCCACTGTGGAAGGACGTGTGGATCCAGAATTGGCCTCCACAGTCACTTACGGACTCACTGTTAAGACTGTGTTTATGGAAGACAATCTTACTCAGCTATGAGTGATAGAAGAAGAAGAAGAAGAAGAAGAAGAAGAAGAAGAAGAAGAAGAAGAAGAAGAAGAAGAAGAAGAAGAAGAAGAAGACAATGACCAGAATGACAATCCCATTGAATCAGACTATTTATTTTCCTCTCAAATACCCTAAGTTGATATAAGATGGGTGTGACATGACCGCCTCCTTTGGCACATTTCATAGCGATCTTCACAAATGGTTGCTCTCTTCCCAGCTATGGGTGGATTTTGGTATTATGGCATGCTGAGTGAGGACAAAATTTGCCACCCCCACCCCCCAATATTTCTTATTGTCACAATAATTTCTTTTGGTACAATTGGATAACTTGGTTAGAGCATGGTGCTGATAAAAGCCAAGGTTGCAGGTTCAATCCCTGTATGGGACAGCTGCATATTCCTGCATTGCAGGGGGTTGGACTAGATGATCCTCAGTGTCCCTTACAACTCTAGGATTCTATTATTCTGTTAATTTTTTTAATCCTACTGGATCTTCTCAGTAGGTACCCATATTATTACTATTTTGCGGCCCCTCAGCTCGGCGTCCTGTGGGGCGAGGCAGCACCCACACCACCCCAAATCCAGCTTGTCTCAGCTCACCTGGTGGTTGCTCTGAGGAAATAAGAGGTTTCCCCCTAAGCCCCTAAGGGAGACACTTTTGACCCGAGAAAGAAGGAACCAAATAAACATCAGGAAGATCTTTCTGACGGCAAGAGCCATTCAACAGTGGAACGGACTCCCTTGGGATGTGGCGGACTCTCCTTCCCTGGAGGCTTTTTTTTGGAAGGCCATCTGTCAGGGATTCAGTAGCTGAGATACCTGCATTTCAAGGGGTTGGACTAGATGACCTTTGGGGGTACCTCACAACTCTACATTTCTGTGATTCTATGACATATGTGTTTGGGGAATTGAGGAGAAGAGGAGCAAAGGACCCTGGTAGAAGTTCACAGCATGAATGTGGCGATGGAGAAATGCAAAACATTATTTAATGGAAAGGTTAAAGAAAAAAGTTAATTGAATCCCATATTTGCCCAAATTTATCTTGAAATTTACTTGTTCTTCAGGAGAGTTCTCCTGTTTTTCAATTCACCTCCACGCTTAAACTCTAATGACACGGGTTGCTTTGAGACTTCAAGAGAGGAAATCTTAATAAAAGCTCGACTTGATGTTATTACACTGCAAAGCCGGCGCTGAATTAAACATGAGGAGGGGAAGATTTTCCAACCGATGAGCGTCTGCCTTCAGCACCATTGGCCAGCCAAGGAAGATTGCTGGGGGAGGGGTGCTCTCCCTTCCTTCCAGATCCCTTATGGACTAGAATCTTTCTCCACCGACAGCTAAAACGGACACCCTCATTGGAAGGTAGGATTCTCTCTAATGTATCACGATTACTGATTAATCCACACAAGTCTTGGTTTATTAACAGGCTTATAAATCTCACTGAGAAGATGCTCTTTTTTTTGGTGGGGGGGGCATGCCTTGAATCAGTAACTTTAAAATATTTTTCATTATCTACAACAATAAAAAATACAGTTGTGGGTTTGTTGGGGTCAGTTTGGATGATGCCCCAAGTCCCTCCCAGTTCTTGGAGTCCTGTATCCAGTGAGGGTTGGAATCTAATGAAGGAACTTGCTGACCTGGTGAGACAAGCTTCTATGTAAGACAAGGACCTTAGCTGCTCGCTCAAGTGTCCTCATCAACATCCCAAAAGAAGGAGCCAGGTTACAAGAGCTACAACATGGGCAGGCAAACTAAGGCCCGGGGGCCGGATCTGGCCCAATCGCCTTCTAAATCCAGCCCATGGACGGTCCAGGAATCAGCGTGTTTTTACATGAGTAGAATGTGCCCTTTTATTTACAATGGATCTCTGGGTTGTTTGTGGGGCATAGGAATTCATTCTTCTTCTTTTTCAAAATATAGTCCGACCCCCCACTAGGTCTGAGGGACAGTGGACCGGCCCCCTGCTGAAAAAGTTCGCTGACCCCTGAGCTACAACTAAGAGTAGAGTACTGTGGAGTACTTTGTCCAGTTCTGGGCACCACAGTTCAAGAAGGATACTGACAAGCTGGAACGTGTCCAGAGGAGGGCAACCAAAATGGTCAAAGGCCTGGAAACAATGCCTTATGAGGAACGGCTTAGGGAGCTGGGTATGTTTAGCCTGGAGAAGAGAAGGTTAAGGGGTGATATGATAGCCATGTTCAAATATATAAAAGGATGCCATATGGAGGAGGGAGAAAGATTGTTTTCTGCTGCTCCAGAGAAGCGGACATGGAGCAATGGATTCAAACTTCAAGAAAGAAGATTCCACCTAAACATTAGGAAGAACTTCCTGACAGTAAGAGCTGTTCAGCAGTGGAATTTGCTACCAAGGAGTGTGGTGGAGTCTCCTTCTTTGGAGGTCTTTAAGCAGAGGCTTGACAGGCATATGTCAAGAATGCTTTGATGGTGTTTCCTGCTCGGCAGGCGGTTGGACTGGATGGCCCTTGTGGTCTCTTCCAACTCTATGATTCTATTATTCTAAGGGTTGGGGCCCTCCGGGCTAAAGGGCGGGCTCTTCCTCCACCCTCTTCACCTACCGGTAGCTGCTAGAGTAGTGTGTGAGAGCTGAGCTGGGAAAAGCAGGCTGGAAGTTGGAGGCCCAGGTAACTGCTTCCTCTGAGCTGGATCCAAAGCTGTGAGTCTAATGTAGAAGCAATGTCTGTTAGGGTCTTCAAGCTACAAGCGCCTCCATCTTATGCTCAGGTTGCATATATGTGCAAATAAAACCATGTACCCCAAAGACACCACTTTCATTCCAGGGAAACCGAACCTGGATAAGTGCCTGGAACCTCAGCGTTTTCTCAGCCCCTGGAGATCAGAGTGTCCTATTACAATAAGAAAGATTATAATTAAAACCTGAAGCTCAACATCAAAAAAACCAAGATCATGGCCACTGGTCCCATCACCTCCTGGCAAATAGAAGGGGAAGAAATGGAGTTCTCAAGAGCAACGTCCTTCCCCATTTCCCACAACAGGGGCAAACTTTTATAATCTTTCATAATGCGGCACCCTGTGCGAGGCCAAAATTTGGTGGCCCCAAAGGGATCTTCTCAACTCTAGCTCTTCTCATTTCATAGAATCATAGAATCATAGAGTTGGAAGAGACCACAAGGGCCATCCAGTCCAACCCCCTGCCAAGCAGGAAACACCAACAAAGCATTCTTGACATATGCCTGTCAAGCCTCTGCTTAAAGACATCACCTTGCCAACAAAGGTCCGTATAGTTAAAGCTATGGTTTTCCCAGTAGTGATGTATGGAAGTGAGAGCTGGACCATAAAGAAGGCTGATCGCCGAAGAATTGATGCTTTTGAATTGTGGTGCTGGAGGAGACTCTTGAGAGTCCCATGGACTGCAAGAAGATCAACCCTATCCATTCTGAAGGAAACCAGCCCTGAGTGCTCACTGGAAGGACAGATCGTGAAGCTGAGGCTCCAATACTTTGGCCACCTCATGAGAAGAGAAGACTCCCTGGAAAAGACCCTGATGTTGGGAAAGATTGAGGGCACTAGGAGAAGGGGACGACAGAGGACGAGATGGTTGGACAGTGTTCTCGAAGCTACCAACATGAGTTTGACCAAACTGCGGGAGGCAGTGGAAGACAGGAGTGTCTGGCGTGCTCTGGTCCATGGGGTCACGAAGTGACGGACAAGACTAAACGACTAAACAATAACAATAATTGAAACCACCACTTTTTTGGGGGGGGCATGTACCACATATAACAGACTCCCTTTGGAAGGTGGTGGGCTCTCCTTCCTTGGAGCTTGGATGGTCCTCTTCCAGGGATTCTTCCGTTGAGGTTGCTGCGATGCAGGAGGTTGGACTAGATGACCCTTGGGAGTCCCTTTCAACCCAACAAATCTATGATTCTGTGATTTTCTTTGGGAGGTACGTAACTTTCAAAAGGCAAGGAGGCTTCTGGTAATTCAGTGCCATTTCTGCTACAGCATTGAACTTCTGTGGAATGATTGAACGCCAGACCTTCTGTTTTCAATGAGGTGAGCCGGAAGATAAGGAACAAGATGGAATCAGGAGATAGGAGGAGAACAAGATGTGAGAGGGAGGAGGCATTTGTCTGCATTCGTCAGCTGGGCAAGGAGGTGTTGAATGATCAGATGCTGCTTTGTGGGAGGGAAGAGAGAGGCAAGGCGAGCGGAAACCAGCCTGGACCTCTGGAAAAACTTCGCTGTTAATTCATTGCATCTGAATGCAACATCTGGAGTCTGGACAATCAAGAGCTTAGAGGGCTCATATATAAGAAGATAAGGAGAGCCTTCTGAATCAGGCAAGTGGCCCTTCTATTCCAGAATCCTCTTCTCACACTGGTCAACCAGTGAGAATGAAATATACTCGGAGTCGAGAGTGAATCTCATGCTCTTTATTCAGCTCATAGTCATCAAGGAGAAGAAGAGAAGACTGACTCTTTTCCCAAAACCATCTGCTTATATACATTATTTACACAATGGGCCTTGCGTGATTGGCTACTTCAGGGCTACACCTGTGGGCCAATCAGGTTGTGGATTGACTTCTGCCTGCAGCCTGATTGGCTGCTCCTACAGGCCAATCAGGTTGCAGATTCACTTCTGCCAGCCGCCTGCTTGGCTGCTCCTGCAGGCCAATCAGGTTGCGGATTCACTTCCACCTGGGGTTGGATTGGGTAGCTCCTGCGGACCAATCAGACTGCTGATTCTGAATCCTATTGTTCTAGGATTCAGCTCAGTACATAACACCCCTCCCCTCTAAGTTCCTATGCAACTGGTTTTCAGAAGCATTGCTGAATGTGGAGGCAGACCATAGATGCCGCCATGGCTGATAACCACCTCTAGCCCCCTCCTTTGGGAATTAGCCCAATTATCCTGAGGGAGCAAGCTCCATAGTTTGACTCTGCACTGCATGAAGAAGAACTTCTTTTTCTGTCCCGAATTTTCCAAAATCCACCTTCCTTGGATTTCCACCAATTCTAGTATTGATGTAAGATTGTATGCAGTGGCTATTTGTTTAGTGTATAATCAGAGAATCATAATTGTAGAGCTGGAAGGGACCCAAAGAGTCATCTAGTCCAACCCTTGCGATGCAGAAACCGCACCTAAAGAGTCCCTGGCAGGTGGCCATTCAGCCTCTGCTTAAAAATCTCCAGTGGAGGAGAGGCCACCACGTTCCAAGGAAGTCCCTTCCACAGCCGAAGAGGTCTCGCCCTCAGAAAGTTCTTCCCATTCTTTAGTTGGAATCTCCTTTCTTGGCATTTGAATGCATTGGTTTGGGTCCTCCCCTCTGGAGCTGGAGAAAACAAGCTTGCTCCATCTTCCACATGGCAGCCCTTCAGATATTTGAAGATGGCTATCACGTCACCTCTCCCTCTTTTGATTCAGTGACATTATGTATCCTGTTTTCAATGAGCTACCGTAAGTCGCTCTCTCTCCTGCTCTCTTGATTTCCAGGACCTTCCATGGTTAAGAAGAAAAGGCAAGGAGACCTGCCCCCCTCCTCACCCCAGCTGAGTTCAACGTCAAGCCTGTCAACACAGTCTTCTGCCCCAGTTACCCATCAGTCCTGCTCAACATGACAAACACAGATTGGGGGCTTCCCCTCCTGGCCTGCTATCCATGTGGGGAGGGGGAGAGAGGGACTGTCTCTTGTGTGCAGAACAGTGGAGTCCCCAGAAGGCAAACAGCATCACTGGGTTATTGGTGGTCCTGTTTCAGCTTGACATGCCCTGTTAAAAGCGGTTTTTTGCCTGCTGGAGGGCTCAGCAGGGATTCATGGCTCAGATTGCACAGCTTTGGCTTGGGAGAAAGTGAAAGGAGGGCCCATATAATTGAAATATGTGGGATAAAAGACTATTAGCATGTTTATTGCAGGAATAACCGAGCAGGACTCTTTGCTTCTGGTGTCTGGGAGCAAAGGGCAGGCAGCCTCAGTAGCTGATTCATTAGTAACTATCCAGATTATTAGGGATTTGTTTTCATATTATATATTGTTATTATTATTACTATTTCAGAGGGTGTGTGCATAATCCAAATGCATGTACTTAATCATTAACACCACACACACATGCAAAGGGGGAAGAAGGCCAGCTGGAAGGTGTGCAGAGGAGGGAGGCCGAGAGAATCAAGGGTCTGGAAACCAAGCCTGATGAGGAACAGTTGAAGGGCTTGGGTCTGTTTAGCCTGGAAAAGAGGAGACTGAGATGAGATAGGAGATCCATCTTCAACTATCTCAAGGGCTGCCACATGGATTACGGGGGAAGCTTGTTTTCTCCTGGTCTGGAGGGTAGGACTCGAACCAATGGCTTCCAGTTACAAGAAAGGAGATTCCAGCTAAACATTGGGAAGAACTTTCTGGAATGTACTCCCTCAGGACTCTGTGTCCTTGGAGGTTTTAAAGCAGAGGTTGGCTGGCCAGGTGTCATGGATATTTTAGCCAAGATTCCTGCAATGCAGGAAGGACCCTTGAGGTCCTTTCCAACTCTAGAATTATACAATTTAGATAGAGGTTGACCCCTTACCTGTTCCCTATTCCAGAACAAAGTCCTTTCCCCATATAAGAGATGGTGATGCCTTTGCTGAAGACAGATCAACTGTGGAACAACTTCCCGCAGGAGGGAGTGGTGGCCACCAACCTAGTTAGCTTTAAAAAAGGAGAAGGCCAGCGATGGCTGCTAGCCACAACAGCTATGCTTGGAAGCAGCGATGCTTTGGAATCCCAGTTGCTGGAGATTGCAGGAGGGGAGAGTGCTGTTGCTCTTGAGTTCGAATCCTGCTTGTGGATTTCCCAGAGGCATCTGGTTGGCCACTGTGAGAACAGGATGCTGGACTTGATGGGCCCCCTTTGGACAGACCCAGCAGGCTCTTCTCATGCCCTGATGCTGCAACCTTAAACCAGACACCTCTTGCATATGATCTGCAGCTGGTTTCTTAATTAACTGTTGCTGCTGCGGAGGTGGGGGGTCATCCTTGTGCAATAACTCATTAAGGTGAAGGAATGAAAGGGAGCTGAGCTGACAGTTATTACAGGGAGAAGAGAAGATTCATGGCCGCGGCGTCTTAGGAACTTTCTCAATCCAAATTAAACACACAGAGAACCCCCCCTTCTCCTCGCCCCTCGACTTCCCTCCCTCCTATTTAAAGAGATTAAAATCAAGATTAGTTTGAAGGGACAATTTTATCTAATTAAAGCAGAGGCCTTTAAATGGTTTATTTCATTAACACATACTGGAGGGGAAGATGAGCCCAGACGAAATATTGCTTTCTGGAAACTGTCAAGAGGGATGAAGATGGCACACAAATAGCCCATTAGGAGCAAGATCCGTCTTGAGGTTATTGGGTGGGGGAGGGGGAGGGGGTTATTTGCTGTTACTTGCACAGACCTCCAGAACAGTTTTATTCCCCTACTTTCCCCCCACCTACAAGATCAGAGACGAATCATAGAATCATAGAGTTGGAAGAGACCACAAGGGCCATCCAGTCCAACCCCCTGCCAAGCAGGAAACACCATCAAAGCATTCTTGACATATGCCTGTCAAGCCTCCGCTTAAAGACCTCCAAAGAAGGAGACTCCACCACGATCTTGTTGTTGTTTAGTCGTTTAGTCGTGTCCGACTCTTCGTGACCCCATGGACCATAGCACGCCAGGCACTCCTGTCTTGCACTGCCTCCCGCAGTTTGGTCAAACTCATGTTCGTAGCTTCGAGAACACTGTCCAACCATCTTGTCCTCTGTCGTCCCCTTCTCCTAGTGCCCTCAATCTTTCCCAACATCAGGGTCTTTTCCAAGGATTCTTCTCTTCTCATGAGGTGGCCAAAGTATTGGAGCCTCAGCTTCACGATCTGTCCTTCCAGTGAGCACTCAGGGCTGATTTCCTTAAGAATGGATAGGTTTGATCTTCTTGCAGTCCATGGGACTCTCAAGAGTCTCCTCCAGCACCATAATTCAAAAGCATCAATTCTTCGGCGATCAGCCTTCTTTATGGTCCAACTCTCACTTCCATACATCACTACTGGGAAAACCATAGCTTTAACTATACGGACTTTTGTCGGCAAGGTGATGTCTCTGCTTTTTAAGATGCTGTCTAGGTTTGTCATTGCTTTTCTCCCAAGAAGCAGGCGTCTTTTAATTTCGTGACTGCTGTCACCATCTGCAGTGACCAAGGAGCCCAAGAAAGTAAAATCTCTCACTGCCTCCATTTCTTCCCCTTCTATTTGCCATGAGGTGATGGGACCAGTGGCCATGATCTTGGTTTTTTTGATGTTGAGCTTCAGACCATATTTTGCGCTCTCCTCTTTCACCCTCATTAAAAGGTTCTTTAATTCCTCCTCGCTTTCTGCCATCAAGGTTGTGTCATCTGCATATCTGAGGTTGTTGATATTTCTTCCGGCAATCTTAATTCCGGCTTGGGATTCATCTAGTCCAGCCTTTCGCATGATGAATTCTGCATATAAGTTAAATAAGCAGGGAGACAATATACAACCTTGTCGTACTCCTTTCCCAATTTTGAACCAATCAGTTGTTCCATATCCAGTTCTAACTGTAGCTTCTTGTCCCACATAGAGATTTCTCAGGAGACAGATGAGGTGATCAGGCACTCCCATTTCTTTAAGAACTTGCCATAGTTTGCTGTGGTCGACACAGTCAAAGGCTTTTGCATAGTCAATGAAGCAGAAGTAGACGTTTTTCTGGAACTCTCTAGCTTTCTCCATAATCCAGCGCATGTTTGCTATTTGGTCTCTGGTTCCTCTGCCCTTTCGAAATCCAGCTTGCACTTCTGGGAGTTCTCGGTCCACATACTGCCTAAGCCTGCCTTGTAGAATTTTAAGCATAACCTTGCTAGCGTGTGAAATGAGCGCAATTGTGCGGTAGTTGCAGCATTCTTTGGCACTGCCCTTCTTTGGAATTGGGATGTAGACTGATCTTCTCCAATCCTCTGGCCATTGCTGAGTTTTCCAAACTTGCTGGCATATTGGGTGTAGCACCTTAACAGCATCATCTTTTAAAATTTTAAACAGTTCAGCTGGAATATCATCACTTCCACTGGCCTTGTTATTAGCAATGCTTTCTAAGGCCCATTTGACTTCACTCTCCAAGATGTCTGGCTCAAGGTCAGCAACCACACTACCTGAGGTGTACGAGACCTCCATATCTTTCTGGTATAATTCCTCTGTGTATTCTTGCCACCTCTTCTTGATGTCTTCTGCTTCTGTTAGGTCCTTACCACTTTTGTCCTTGATTATGGTAATCTTTGTACGAAATGTTCCTTTCATATCTCCAATTTTCTTGAACAGATCTCTGGTTTTCCCCATTCTATTGTTTTCCTCTATTTCTTTGCATTGCTCATTTAAGAAGACCCTCTTGTCTCTCCTTGCTGTTTTTTGGAAATCTGCATTCAGTTTCCTGTATCTTTCCCTATCTCCCTTGCATTTTGCTTGCCTCCTCTCCTCCGCTATTTGTAAGGCCTCGTTGGACAGCCATTTTGCTTTCTTGCATTTCCTTTTCCTTGGGATGGTTTTCATTGCTGCCTCCTGTATAATGTTACGAGCCTCCATCCATAGTTCTTCAGGCACTCTGTCCACCAAATCTAAATCCTTAAACCTGTTCCTCACTTCCACTGTGTATTCATAAGGGATTTGATTCAGATTGTATCTTACTGGCCCAGTGGTTTTTCCTACTTTCTTCAGTTTAAGCTGGAATTTTGCTATAAGAAGCTGATGATCTGAGTTACAGTCAGCTCCAGGTCTTGTTTTTGCTGACTGTATGGAGCTTCTCCATCTTTGGCTGCAGAGAATATAATCAATCTGATTTCGATGCTGTCCATTTGGTGATATCCATGTGTAGAGTCGTCTCTTGTGTTGTTGGAATAGAGTGTTTGTGATGACCAGCTTGTTCTCTTGACAGAACTCTATTAGCCTTTGCCCTGCTTCATTTTGAACTCCAAGGCCAAACTTGCCAGTTGTTCCTTTTATCTCTTGATTCCCTACTTTAGCATTCCAGTCCCCTGTAATGAGAAGAACATCCTTCTTTGGTGTCATTTCTAGAAGGTGTTGTAGGTCTTCATAGAATTGGTCAATTTCACTTTCTTCAGCACCGGTAGTTGGTGCATAAACTTGGATTACTGTGATGTTAAAAGGTCTGCCTTGGATTCGTATTGAGATCATTCTGTCATTTTTGAGATTGCATCCCATTACAGCTTTTGCCACTCTTTTGTTGACTATGAGGGCCACTCCATTTCGGCTACAGGATTCTTGCCCACAGTAGTAGATATGATAGTCATCCGAACTGAATTCGCCCATTCCCTTCCATTTTAGTTCACTGATGCCCAGGATGTCGATATTTATTCTTGTCATCTCATTTTTGACCACATCCAGCTTACCTCCACTCATGGTTCTTACATTCCAGGTTCCTATGCAATATTTTTCTTTACAGCATCGGACTTTCCTTTCGCTTCCAGGCATATCCGCAACTGAGCGTCCTTTCGGCTTTGGCCCAGCCGCTTCATCAGCTCTGAATCTACTTGTACTTGTCCTCCGCTCTTCCTCAGTAGCATGTTGGACGCCTTCCGACCTGAGGGGCTCATCTTCCAGCGTCATAACTTTTATATGCCTGTTGTCTTTGTCCATGGAGTTTTCTTGGCAGGGATACTGGAGTGGCTTGCCAGTTCCTTCTCCAGGTGGATCACGTTTAGTCAAAACTCTCCACTATGACCTGTCCATCTTGGGTGGCCCTGCATGGCATAGCTCATAGCTTCTCTGAGTTATTCAAGCCCCTTCGCCACGACAAGGCATTGATCCATAAAGGGGCCACCACACTCCTTGGCAGCAAATTCCACTGCCGAACAGCTCTTACTGTCAGGAAGTTCTTCCTAATGTTGAGGTGGAATCTTCTTTCTTGTACTTTGAATCCATTGCTCCGTGTCCACTTCTCTGGAGCTCAAGCATTCACTGCTTTCAGTGGGGGAAAAAATCAAGACTCAGTGAGCCAGTGTGGTGTAGTGGTTAAGAGCAGTAGACTCGTAATCTGGGGAACCGGGTTTGACTCCACCACACTCCTTGGTAGCAAGTTCCACTGTCGAACAGCTCTTACTGTCAGGACGTTCTTCCTAATGTTTAGGTAGAATCTTCTTTCTTGTAGCGCGAAAGGGCTGAAGAAGAAAGCTCATGCAGCTTGCTTTTTGGCTTTTTTCATAGAATCATAACATCGTAGGATTGGGACCCTCAAGGGTCCTCTAGTCCAACCCCCTGCAATGCAGGAATCTCAGCTAAAGCATCCCTGACAGGTGGCCATCCACGTTTTGCTATAGAACCTCCGATGAAGCACTTTCCCAGAGAGTCTGTTCCTCTGCCGAACATCTCTCCCCCTCCGAAAGTTCTTCCTAATGTGTGCCTGGGAGTGCAGTGCCTAATTTCATGGAGAGGCAGAGGACCCCCAAGCCTGCTTTTCCATCACCGTTGCATAACTGCAGCAGACAGCACACCCTTTGAATCTGAAGAGGCACAGCCTCTGCCTGGAATTAAGTCGTAACACATTTTATGTTACTCATTTCCCAGACGACACCCACCTGGTGGATTTCTCTAGCCTAAGGGCACGATGCTGCCAATTCCGTATCTTTGCAAGGTGCGCAGAAAGGAGGGTTCCAGCACTGCAGCCGTGTGAGGGGGGGGAAGCAGCGAAATCTTAAAGGCAGAGCAGCTTCCTCAGCTTCTGGACTTCACCACTCGCAACAGTTCAGCCCAGCTTTCTTTTGAACAAAGCGCTGTCCGGCGATGCCCCCCATGCCATGTCCGTAGAGCTTGCTGTTCCTATCCACTGTCAGAGACAACATGCCTCGGATTGCCAGTGGCCAGGAGTTGCAGGAGAGAAGAGAGCGGCTGCTTTCAGGTCCTGCTTGCAGTAGCCAAAAATCTCTCTCTTTCTCTTTGGGGATCCCTCATAGCCGAGTAAGATTGTCTTCCATAAACTCAGTTTTAACAGAGAATCCATAAGTGACTGTGGAGGCCAATTCTGGATCCACACATCCTTCCACAATGGGGACATTGGTTTCTGGGTGGGAGTTGATTTGCCAAGCGTGCCTTCCTCTTAGCACGTTTCTCCCTTGTGTCCTGAGATCGAGTTTCTTCAAAGCCCAGGACACCTTTGGCAAAGGCTGTTCTCCAACTGGAGCGTTTGCAGGCCAGTGTTTCCCAATTGTTGGTGTGTATACTACATTTTTTAGATTTGCCTTAAGAGAATCTTTAAACCTCTTTTGTTGACCACCAGCATTACGCTTTCCATTTTTAAGTTTGGAATAGAGTAGTTGCTTTGGAAGACGATCATCAGGCATCGGCACAACATGACCAGTCCAACAAAGTTGATGTTCAAGAATCATTCCTTCAACACTGGTGATCTTTGCTTCTTCCAGTACACTGATATTAGTTCACCTGTCTTCCCAAGTGATGTGTAATTTTTTTTGGAGACACCGTTGATGGAATCTTTTGAGGAGCTGGAGATGGCGTTTATAAGTTGTCCATGTTTCACAAGCATACAATAAGGTTGGTAGTACAATAGTTTTGTAAACGAGCATTTTGGTTTCCCTGCGAATGTCCCAGTCCTCAAACACTCTGCACTTCAATCGGGAGAAAGACGCACTCGCAGAGCTCAGGCAATGCTGGATTTCAGCATCAAGGTTGGCCCTTGTGGAAATATAACTGCCCAGGTAGGAACCCCTTGGGCGAGGGCCCCCTCCTCTCCAGGTATTCAGAAGCATGGCTGCCTCCACCCATGAAGGCAGGGCAGAGCCATCCTGGCTAGAAGCCATCAAACTCCCTCTCCTTCATTGTCTAATCCTGTTCTTAAGCCATTGAGGTTGGTGGTCTTCACTGCCTCCTTGGAAGCAAGCTCCAGATTTCAACTCTGCGCTTCACGTAGAAGGACTTTCTTATCTTTCTTATATCTCCCCATCATTCACCTTTGTTGGCTTTACACAACATGATGAGGCTTTACAAATCATGAGAGAGGGAGGAACATCTCCCTCTTTTTAAATCTAATGGCTTATCCACACTTAAATTTTGCCCTGTTCTTTCCAGGTCTGTGCTTTAAATCTCCATCTCTGAGTGTGTTGGGGGGGGGGGGCTTTCCCTGCTAAAACCTGCTCTTTTCCGCTCAATCAGAGCAAATATCAGTTCAGGTTTTCCACAGGTGGTTGTTTTCTCCCGCTGAGCTTTAAAGAGTGGGTTTTTTCTGGGGAAAGGTCTTGAGAGAGAAAGAAAGAAAAGGCATTTGGACATGGAGCTGAAAAGCGCAGACACTGGCTGGAAAGAGCAGAGGCAAAGTGTGAAGAAGCCCTACCAGATGCCTTCATATACCCTTTTCCCTAACAGGGGCCTTTTCCTTGCAGAACTGCATTGCAAAAGTTGTAGAAGTCCCAATTTTGAAGGGTGCCTCATGCTTTGGTTCATGCAGTTCTTTGAGAAGTGCAGGTTTGGGTTGATTCATATAAAAATCAGTTTTCCCCTAGGGTCACCCCTGCCCCAGAAACTGCTTTCCATGCCATAGCTCAGCCCTTGAAATATAAGAATGTAAGAACATCCACCGGATGAGTCCAAAGGGGGCCCACCTTGTCAGCCTCCTGTTCCCCCAGCGGCCAACCAAAGGGAAACCCCAAGCAGGATCCAAGCACAAGAGCAACTCTCCCCTCCTGGGGTTTCCAGCAACTGGCATTTGGAAGCATTGCTGTGGAGGCAGAGCCCAGCCATGGTCTCATCCAGGAATCTGCCCCCTCCCCTCCCCCAGGCAGCTCCCAATAGATGTGCTGCAACATTCTTTATCTAATGATTGTGCCGATGGAAGCAATCTGTTCCACGGAAGACAGATGGCTTATTTATTAGGCATAGACCCCCGGAGAGGATCCCAGTAGTGACAACAAAGGAGGGTCACCTCACCCCAGCTCCGCAGATTTAATACCTGATATCACACCTCTCCGCAAGCTCAGGGAGCCCCTGGCGTCTTCTTCCGTAACGAATTAGATCTTTCCCAATGGGGGCCTGTCATCACAGCCTCTGAGGTTTATGCTCATCAGAGCAAGAAAGGATTAATTATACTTTTATTCAAGGATGAAGTGCCTCCACTCTGTGTTGTGGGTGGGAGAGGAGAACTAGGTGCCAGAATGTTTCTGCATGTTTTGGGTAGCCGCATAGGTTCATGGATCACACCTCAGTGGCCCCTAGATCTAACCAGTGCAAAGGGTTGGATTAGGGGGCCCTTGGGGGCCCTTCCAGCTCCATGATTCTACGAACTATTCCTCTTAGGCCTCAGCCGTATGCTCTTTGCATGAAGGAGAACTTATGTCTCTGAGCACGCACAGTTTCACCTCTTTTCCTTGCCACATCCCAAGTGGTCCACAACCAATGTCCTGATCCCACTGGGCTGTTCTCAGGAAAAGAGTGGGGAGGACAAGCACAAAATAAACGAAGCCCACAAGCTTCAAATAAACCCACATATTCCTTCAGTTAAAAGTGTGGATCAAATCCAGGGGTGATTGGGGGCGAGGCACTGCATATCCTCCCCTGGGGATTGTGCTCCTGCTTCATGCAAATCCAGGACACTCACGCGAGAACAGGATGCTGGTCGAAATGGACCATTGGCCTGATCCAGCAAGCTCTTCTGATGCGCTACTGTTCTGGAGCCTCTGGCTGGCAGCTACCAGAATGTAGAATGACAAGGGACCGTGACCTGTATCTGTTCTCCCGTTCTTCTGTGGTTTCGAATGAATCCGTCCTCCTCTCCCAACCCACTAAGATAACTTCCCAAGAAGGAACCTTTTCTGCCAAGTCCTGTGGAGCTCCTCTCCCTCTGGCAAGGTCCTTCTTGTTTACAATTCAGGTCAGCTCGTCCCACCATGAAATTGCTTTTGCCAGAGTCAGAGGCGGGGAGCGAGGCAAGAGGTTTTGAGGTGGGTCAGCAAAGAGAAGAGGATTCCCTGCCGTTCCCAATGACCCGTCCCGCATTGAGTGCTCCAGCAGGGGGCTAATCAACTCTGCTCTGGGCCAAGGCCTTCAGTGGAGGAAAATGTCCTCCGTGGTATCATCAGAAGCAGAAGGCAAGGGTCAAAAAGCCAACAAGAGTCTTGGCTCATATTGCTGTCTCAGGATGGCAGGACCTTTTCTGAGGTAGTTGCTGGCAGCGGCAGAAGGAGGAATGCAAGTTTGTGGTCCTCAGGAAGAGGTGGTTCACAAGAGGGCAGGGACAAAACGCCTGGGACCCCAAAGAACATCAGAAGAAGACCCCCGCTGGATCAGTCCAATGACCCATCTAGTCCAGCATCCTGTTTTTATTGTGGCTGATCAGGTGTCACAAGCAGGATCCGAGCACAAGAGCAACTCTCCCCTCCAACTGTGGCAGCAGAGTATGGCCAACAGGGCAAGAAACAAGGGGAGAAACTAGGTTTGCTTCTTTGTTTTCTGCAATTTTTTAAAATTCTACAAATTATTTTTAAATGCAACCAGAACTAATCTCTCATATCCGTTGACTTCCCACCCACCCTTCCATGGCATTCTTTCATTCCCTTACAAAGCTGCTATGTTGCTTGTATTTTATCCATCATATACACTAATTCTAAATGATTAAACTACAGATTCTCCTCTGTTGCTATACTTCAAATCCTGCAGGTGTTTTAACATAACCATGATTCCCCCCTCCCCAAATATTCCACAAATCATTTCCATTCTTCAAGGTTTTTCCCCTCATTTTATTCTCTAATTGTCACAGTTAGCCTAGCCATCTCAGCATATCCCATCATCTGAAACTAGGCTTCATTTCACCCAGGTCAAAGACCCAGTTTGGCCAAAAAAAAACAAAAAACCCATGCATTTGCATGCACACACACACACAGGCTGGGAGCCTCAATGGTGCCCCTCTGGAGGCTTCACCTGGGGCAAAAAACCCAGTTAGCCCCCCTTGCCCCCCCCCCCGTAGCTATGGCACTGCCAGGAGCCATTGACACCCCACTCCTTTGCAAACAGGACAGTTTGTGAACAGATGAGGTCATCACAGGGACCTGGTCTGGCTTCACGGTTTTTCCTGCTCTTCCTCTGCACACACACACACACACACACACACACACACACACACACACACACACACACCATGATTAGTGATATATTGCCAGGTCAAAAGTTATGAAACCAGTATCACGATATGGACTTCATACTGGTTTGGGATGATATATCAATATCTGGAAAAATATTGGAAAAAAGAGGAACTGCCTTCGAGGCAGGAATGGCAAATGAAAATGATGGATTATATGGAATTGGCAGAATTGACAGGAAGACTCCGGGACCAAACAAATGACAAAGTTTTAAAAGATTGGAAGAAATTTAAAATATACATAGGGTATGAATTTGAAAACTAGATTTTGAACATCCAGGAAAATAAAGAAGTTAAGGCAATAGGGAAATAATAGAAGATTGAAAGGGAGAAAATATGATAGATGATATAAAGATGAAATTTTTGAAGTGTTAAAGAGACTATATGATGGGTAAGAAGGATGATTTAGAAACTGCTACAGAAGTTTATAAAAAAGAAAATCAGATAGTAGGGAATTGGGGAAGCCAGAGGACAATGAATATTAAAATGGATTAGAGATGATATATATTTTTTTTGTTGTATTTTTGTATTTTTGTATTTCTGTATTTTGATGTTTATTTTTTGTATTTGTGTTCTGTATGTGTGTTGATAAAATGTTTAATAAAAAATATAATTAAAAAAAAAAAGATATATCAATATCTTGCCCAGCCCTAACTGGAGGGCTGCACTTGGTCCCCGAGCCTGAAGATGCCCACCCCTTCCGTGTTGCTGTTGGCATCTCTCAGCCTCAGAAGACAATGGAAGAGTGCCCCTTCTGTGGACCCACCGATATCCCCTGTCAGAGGGCCTGGTATGGCTACTCTAGAGTAACGACTCCAGCATGGTCTTTTAAGGTTTTTATTAAGTGCTGATTATTTACAGTGTTCAGAGCAGTAAAAATGCATCCTTAAGGTGAGGTGTCTGAACTCCCGAATGGCGATTGGCGCGTTTTCTTCCAGCACCACAGCTTTGGCAGACCCAACCTCTTCCCCCTACGTTTGCGTCGCAATTCGGGAGTTGGGGGAATTGGCCTCCCCCCTGTGCGTCCAATTTCCTGTCCCACCTGAGGCATGGGCTCCACAACCTTGCCTGAGCCTCGGACACCACTTCCTGACTCTCCGCTGGAGGCAGAGCTCTCCTTACTCTCTCCAGCGCTTGGGGATGGGCTGGAACTTAAGATGGGAGGGACTTCCCTGTATCCCTTGTCCCTCACATCCACCCCCCTCCCAGGCTCCTCTCCCCCCCTCCCTAGGGGCTCTCTGCTTGCTGGAGACGAGTGAAACCCCAAGAAGTCTGTGGCATCCGAGCCTGTGGGTGTAAAAATTTCCCCCCAATCCTGCGATCTTTCTCCTTCCCCCTGAGAAGACGGGAATCCCAAGAAGTCAGTGGCGTCAGAGCTGGTGGGAGTAAAAATGTTCTGCCAGTCCTCTCCTGCCTCTGACGTAGTCGACCTCGGTGAAACCCACACCTCTTCTTCCGTATCCTCAAATTCCGCTTCCCATCTCCATGGAGAGCTGCTGCCTGCGATCCCTTCCTCCCGCCCCTCCCCCTCTCCCTCCCTTTCCATGTGCCAGGGCTTGGGCCTGTGGGGGAACAGGGCGTGGAACTCTTCCACTAAAAATTCCTCAGGTACTTCCGTGGCCGGTATCCACTCATTGTGGGACGGCGGAGTGTCCTCCCATGCTATCAGGTACTCCAGCCCTCTCACCCCTCTCCTTGAGTCTAAAATCTCAGTTGCCTCATTGAGCTGTCGGGCGTCTCCCGTCTCCCCCCCTCCCTCTGGAGGCTGATCGCTGTCCCTGAACCTGGTACTTTCCCTGTACGGCGACAGCAGCGATCTATGAAACACTGGGTGCACTCTCATGTCCTCCGGCAGTGCTAGCCTGAAGGCTACCGGGTTGACCTGTTGCGTGACCGTGAAGGGGCCCAGCCTCCTGGGTGCTAACTTCTTGCATCGCCCCCTGGTGGGAAGACCTTCCGAGGATAACCAAACCTTGTCCCCCACCCTGATGACCTCTCCCGGTCGCCTGTGGCGATCTGCCCCCTTCTTGTACGCTTCCTTGGCCCTCTCCAAGTGTTCTCTGAGCTGCTGGTGCACCGTCTCCAGGTCCTCTGCCCAATCCTCTGCCTGTGGGCCCTCTTCCTCCTCCTCCCCCTCCCTCTCCGGGAAAGATCTGAGGTCGCGCCCGTAGTTGGCCTTAAAGGGCGACACCCCTGTGGAGACGTGCACCGCATTGTTGTAGGCAAATTCTGCCAGTGGCAGGCGATCCACCCAGTCCGTTTGCCTCTGGCTGACGTAACATCTCAGGTACTGCTGCAGAATGGCGTTGACCCGCTCCGCCTGTCCATTGGTTTGCGGGTGCCTAGCCGTCGACAAGCTGACCTCCACCTGCAGGAGGTTCATGAGCCGCCGCCAGAACCTGGAAACAAATTGGCGGCCACGATCCGAAATAACCCTTAAAGGCAATCCATGCAGTCTGAATACGTGGTCAACAAACAGTTTGGCCGTCTCTTCTGCCGAGACCGCCCTGGCACACGGTATAAAATGGCACATTTTGGACATGAGGTCCACCACCACCAACACTGCGGTCTTGCCCCTGGACGACGGCAGGTCTGTGATGAAGTCCATGGACACTACTTCCCACGGCCTGTGCGGTGTGGCTAAGGGCTCCAGCAAACCAGCTGGTGGCGCTCTGACCACCTTTGCTCGCTGGCAGGTGTCACATCCCCTTACATAATCCCGAACATCCTCCCGCACCCCTGGCCACCAGAAGTGTCTCATGACTAGGTTAGTGGTTTTGTCCCTTCCAAAATGACCCGCCGTTGGGTTGTCGTGCATCTGCTTGAGGGCCTTACCTCTCAGCTGTTTGGTTGGCAGGTACAGGGCTCCCTTGTAAAAAAGCAAACCCCTCCTTTCCTCAAAGTCTTTGGCCTGCTCCCCCCCCTCTCAGTTCTCTGAAGATGCGGGTGGCAAATTCATCAGCTGCTGTCAGTGCTGTGAGTTCTGCCTCGCTCACCACTGTTGCTCCGCAGGACCATGCTGATGGGGGGAAAATATGTCTGGGTGCCGGTGGCAACTCCTCCTCCATGTACTCTGGCTTGCGGGAGAGGGCATCCGCCCTGACATTCTGCTCTCCCGGGATGTAGTGGATGGAGAAGTTGAAGTTCGAGAAGAACTCTGCCCACCGTATCTGCCGCTGGTTGAGCACCCTGGCAGTTCTCCAGAACTCCAGGTTCTTGTGGTCTGTGCACACCTGGATGGGGTGCTTGGCGCCCACCAGGAAGTGTCGCCAGTGCTGGAACGCAGCGTGGATCGCGAGAAGTTCCCTGTCAAACACTGTGTAGTTGCGTTCCGGCTGGGTCAGCTTCCTGGAGAAGAAGGCACAGGGTCTCCACTCTCTGTTGGCGTCCAGTTGCAACAGAATCGCTCCCAGAGCCTTGTCCGAAGCATCTGTCTCCAGGCATAGGGGCGCATCCTGCACCACGTGGAACAGGTGCTGGTCTGAAGCAAATACCCTCTTGAGGCTTTCGAACGCTGCTTGCGCCTCTGGTGTCCACCGGAACTTCTGCTTGCCTCTCAGGCAGTCGGTGATAGGAGCCGTGACGCGAGAGAAGTTCTTGATGAACTTCCTGTAGAAGTTCGCGAAGCCTAGTAGGCGTTGGGCATCTTTGCGCGTCCTGGGGCTGTGCCAGTCCAGGATGGCCTGCACCTTGTCCTTGTCCATCGCCAGCCCCTTGTCTGACAGCTTGTAGCCTAGGAAGTCCACTTCTTTGGTGTGAAACTTGCACTTCTCCAGCTTCACATACAGGTGGTTGTCCTTCAGGCGCTGCAACACCTCCCTGACATCCTTCACATGCTGCACTGGGTCATTGGAGTAGATAAGGATGTCATCCAGAAAGACCAAGCAGTTCTTGAAGAGGAGGGACCCCAGGACGTGGTGCATGAAGGCCTGGAAGCATGCTGAGCCCCCTTGCAACCCGAAGGGCATCACCAGATATTCAAAAGAGCCCAGAGGCGTGAACATCGTGGTTTTCCATTCATCACCCTCCCGGATCCTAATCAAGTTGTACGCCCCTCTTAGGTCGAGCTTGGTGAAGATCTTGCCCCTGCGTGCCGCTGTCAGGAGATCATCCACTCTGGGCATGGGGAAAGCCATTGGCTCTGTCACCGAATTCAGCCGTCTAAAATCCACCACCAGACGGCGCTGTTGCGTGTCTTTCTTGTCCACCCAGAAGACCGGGCTGCCCCCTGCTGCCTTGCTTTCTCTGATGAACCCCCGCTTGAGGTTCTTGTCGATGAAAGCGCGCAGATCCTCCAGTTCCTGATCTGACATGGCGTACAGCTTGGCTGGGGGTATAGTTGCCCCTGGCACCAGGTTGATCTGGCAGTCAAAAGGCTTGTGTGGGGGTAGGTGGTCGGACTCCGCTTCGCTGAAGACCTCCTGCAGGTCCCAGTACGGCTTGGGTATTGCCTCACCCCCCTTGACGTGCATGGTGGCCACCGTGGCTATCGGAGGCCCCTCCCCTGGTTGGTGCTGCATGCAATGTTCCAGACAAAAGTCCGATCCAAAAGTGATGCATCTCTGGTGCCAACTTATGGAGGGGTTGTGGCGCGTCAGCCAGCTCATGCCCAAGACGATGGGGGGGTCTGAGATGGTTGTGACGTTGAAAGCCAGTGTCTCTGAGTGCCTTCCCACCGTCATTCTCATGGGGGGGGGGTTTGATGCGTGATGGCCCCTCCCAGCAGCTCTCTGCCGTCAATGGTGGCCACGTGCAGGGGAAAATCCAGCTGCAGAAGTTGGATCTGGTGCTCTTCCGCAAAGTTTCTCGAGAAGAAGTTGGCTGAGGCACCACTGTCAATTAAGGCGAGGACTGTCAGGGGATAGCCATTTGGGAGCGTGAGCGTGACTTCTAGAACCACTCCTGCTCTGGGAGGGGTGGGCTGGCTGTGCTCCTCTCTGTGCGGGTGGGCGGGCGGGGGCTGTTGTCTGCTGACTGTGCCTGGCCGCTCCCCCTTGTCTCCTGCAGCCAGGCTGTCTCGTTTCCCTGCTGTGGTGCTGCGTCAGCTGGGGAAGGTACAACCGTTCCCGCCTTTCCTTGCCACTCTCTGCGATGAGGGCAGTCTCTGACGCGATGCCTGGGGGAGTTGCAGAGAAAGCAATTCCCGCCTCTTCCCTCCTTGCGTCTTGGCGCCGCCGGGGTTTGAAAAGCCCGCGCGCGCGCTCCTCCGATCTCCATCGGTTCCGGCTCTGGGCTTGGCCTGGGCGGGTGTGGGGGCGGGCCCTGGGGTGGGGTTTGGTGATGTGGTCTGTCCTGGGAGCGTGGGAACCAAGGTTTTGCTGCGCGCGTCGCTTGTTTGTCATTCCATCTGGATTCCTGTCTCACCCCCACCGCTAGCGCCGCTTTGCTTAACTCATCCATAGTTCGCGGTTTGGGACCTCTTGCCAGCTCATCCTTAACGTCTGCGTGCAAACCCATGTAGAAGGCTGATTTCACTGGCTCACTTTGCAGATCCCACCCCAGTTTGTGCACCAGCATGGTGAATCTCGCCCAGTAGTCCCTAACTGTCGATTTTCCTTGTGTTAGGTTATGAAGCTCCTCTTTAGTGGCCTCCATTTCACTGTCACTAGCGTACATTATTTTTAAAGCTTCTAGAAATAATTTTGCGTTCTTCATGCAAGGATTTTTTGGCGCGATGAGCGGTCTTACCCATTCTCGGGCGGCCCCCGTCAAATGCTCTATGATAAAGGAGACTCTGTGCGCGTCATCTGGGAATTCTGCTGCATGCAATTCCAGCGCATAATTTATTTCTGTCTCGAATCCTAGGTACTCCCTAGGGTCGCCGCTAAACTTGGTGACTAGGCTCTGTCCCCTTCTCACTTGGACTAGCTGCGGCTGGGGCACCCCCCCCACCTCTAGCGGCTTTCTCCTCTTCCAACTTCTTCTGTAGGTCCAAAACCATCACCCTTAGCTGTTTCTCAGTCTCCTCTTTTGTCCTCACCTGGTCTACCAGCTTGTTCAGCTCCTCCTGCGCCCCTCGCGCTTCCTCCTGAGCGGCATGCAATTGCTGCTGTGCGTGCGCTGTGAGGTTCTGCAGCTCCTGCTTCGCTGCTTCGGCCTCCAGCCTCCAATGCTCAGCCTCTTGAGCGCTCATCGCTGCACTCCAAAGTAGCCAAAAAAAAGATTCGGGAGTTGCTGTCAGAGGGCCTGGTATGGCTACTCTAGAGTAACGACTCCAGCATGGTCTTTTAAGGTTTTTATTAAGTGCTGATTATTTACAGTGTTCAGAGCAGTAAAAATGCATCCTTAAGGTGAGGTGTCTGAACTCCCGAATGGCGATTGGCGCGTTTTCTTCCAGCACCACAGCTTTGGCAGACCCAACCTCTTCCCCCTACGTTTGCGTCGCAATTCGGGAGTTGGGGGAATTGGCCTCCCCCCTGTGCGTCCTACTTCCTGTCCCACCTGCGGCCTGGGCTCCACAACCTTGCCTGAGCCTCGGACACCACTTCCTGACTCTCCGCTGGAGGCAGAGCTCTCCTTACTCTCTCCCGCGCTTGGGGATGGGCTGGAACTTAAGATGGGAGGGACTTCCCTGTATCCCTCGTCCCTCACATCCCCCTTCCCCTTTTGGAACTGGCAGGGCTTGCTTGGGCAGGGCTTGTCCCAGGTCTGGACCCAGGACACAGAGGACACAGAATGAAAGCTGCCTGATGCCCGGTCAGACCACAAGGTCCATTATGCCCAGTGTTATCTACACTGACAGGCAGCAGCTCTCTCCGGGATTTCAGCCAGGGAGTCTTTTCCCAGGGGGTTGAACCTGCCACCTTCTGCACACAGAGCAGATTCTCTGCCCGTTGAGCTACAGCCTCTTCCCAATGGGTACATAGCATGGTGATCTTGCAATTGAGTCCATCTATTCCCAAATTGTCCGCACTGATGGGCAGCTCTGCTCGCTGCTGCTTGAGTCACACCCCCAACGCAAGCCCTTTTGTTTTCAATCTACCACTTGTGGAAATGTCTTGAAGGCAGGAAGTATTTAGGTTTGTTTTGGTTTAGTTTTCTTTGGGGGGGGGGAGATTGACCTTTTCAGGTCTGCCACATCGATATAAATTAGTTTTGGGGAACTGCGTTGCAAAGACCTTTTTAGCAGGTTAGAAAAAGGATTGTTGTTTTAATCAAGCATGAGTAATGTCTCCATAATCTACAGTTGGGAAATGCCGTATTAGGGCAGTAGAAAGGACTTTCTAATTTTCTGATGCTGAGAGCTGTTGGGCAGTGGAACAGACTCCCACAAGAGGTGGCGGAGTCTCCTTCCTTGGAGGTTTTTAAGCAGAGGTTAGATGGCCATCTGTCTTCGGTGTTTTAGCTGTGATTCCTGCATTGCAGGGGGTTTGAATAAATGAGCCTTGGGGACCCCTTCTCGCTCTACAGTTCAACTGGCAGAGCATGAGACTCTTAATCTCAGGGCCATGGGTTCAAGCCCCACACTGAGTGAAAGATTCCTGCATTGCAGGGGGTTGGACTAGATGATCCTAGTAGCCCCTTCCAACTCTAAAATTCTATGATTCTATGAACCTCAGCATGAGAGGAGTAAATTGCCTGTGAGTTTCTAACTGTCCCAGCAATCTTGCTCATTCGCACTAAGCCAGAGTTTGGCTCAGTGTTACATGCAAGTGAGTCCAGTGTGTCACATTGCCTAGTGGTTGGAGAGATGCATCCTTCAAACTGCAAGGTTTATTCACAAAGTCTCATTGGTAGCTTTTCATATCCTCACTCTAAATGTAGCAACAACTGTTCTGGTCGCCTCACTTCAAAATGAATATTGTAGAGTTGGAGACGTCTCAGAAAAGAGCCACCAAAATGATCCAGGGGATGGTTGAGCGACTGCCCTATGAAGAAAGGTTGCAGCATTTGGGACTTTTTAGAGAAAAGGTAAAGTAAGAAAGAAGCAGAAAATGATGCAGGGCCAGGAGAAAGTTATTTTGTGGTTGCATTTTTTTGGTAATTGATATTGTTTTAATGTTGTATTTTCAATAGTTGAAACCTTCAGATCTAAGAAAGAATAGCAGGTAATAAATGATGATGATGATAATTCTGAGCTCCCTTGTGAATCACAGCTTGGACATTTGTTTTTCTGCAATGGGGCTGTAATCTGACAAAATTAGCAGACATCACAGGCCACCAGGCAACATCACTTGCTTTGATCTTGTGTGGTAAGCTTTTGTGGAGCTGCCTTTAATTGCCAATAACTTTGTTTCAGAAACCCCCATAAACCAAAACCGACCTAGAAAATGAGTGAAACTCTGGAGAGAGCATATCTTCCAGTGCAGAGGAGCGGAGGGAGGCAGGTCAGCTCAAGAAGAGTCTCCTGGTCAGAGCCCCCTGGCAGCTCTTCAGTCTTGTTCAGCGATGGAAGGGGCAAAGGGGCAGAGGAATCTCACATCTTGTTTACTGTGTGGGCTGCAAAAGACCAAGAGAACCCACCAGACATTTAATGGCTCCCCTCTAAACATAGGCTCTAAACATATACCTTCTTCTTCTTTGGCGATCACTCGTAGTCACTCATAATGACTGTGGAGGCCAATTCTGGATCCACACGTCCTTCCACAGTGGGGACATTGGTTTCCAGGCGGGAGTTGATCACGGTGTGGATTTGCCAAGTGTGCCTTCCTCTTAGCACCTTTCTCCCTTGCGTCCTGAGTTCGAGTGTCTTAGCATTAGTATTAGTATAATTCCTTGGAGATTTTGCAGCAGAGGCTGGATGGCCAACTGTCATGGATTATCTAGTTGAGATTCCTGCATTTCAGGGGGTTGAACTAGATGACCCTGGCGGTCCCTTCCAACTCTACGATTCTATTATTCTAACCACTCTTTCCCAACCTGGTGGTCTCCAGAAATTTTGAAGGCCAGCTCTCACCAGCCCCAGCCAGCGCCATTTGGGACCCATGCTGTTATTTTATTTTTGGCAGAGAAGAAGAGTGGAGCCCAATGAAGGCAGCTGATGTTTTATGGAGCCTCAGAGCTGAAACAGTGTCTTGTAAAAAGATGTTGCAGATTTTCGAAGAGTTGCAAGTGCAACTCAATTTATTCCTTTCTGTCACCTGATAATGCTACTTTTTGCTGACTCTCCTTCTCCACCACCGACAGGACTGTGAATAAATTGAGTGTTTCCCCTGCAGAAGACTTTCATCCTGAAATGCATTTGGCTGAAGTTCTTCCTACATAAACAAAGCCCAGCGCTCGCATGCATCCCCAGAGGTCCTCTTCCCGTTTGCCTTCTGCTTTCAGCAGCCTTCCTTGGGGGGGGGGAGGGGGGAGGTGAGGTTCTCATGAGCTCACAAGAAGGACATCAGATGCAGATTTCTCTTGCCTGGAAAAAGTTTGTCCACAGTGACAGGCTAAATCACTTTCAAATGGCTGGCAAATAACTAGTGACAAAATTCAAATCTTCTCATGCCCTTCATATCTGTTGAGCCCCTCCAACTGGAAGCCTGGAGACTATGAGGGCTTTGAACTTGGAAGAGACAAGCTTCCTAATCATAGAATAGAATCATAGAATCATAGAGTTGGAAGAGACCACAAGGGCCATCCAGTCCAACCCCCTGCCAAGCAGGAAACACCATCAAAGCATTATTGACATATGCCTGTCAAGCCTATGCTTAAAGACCTCCAAAGAAGGAGACTCCACCACACTCCTTGGCAGCAAATTCCACTGCCGAACAGCTCTTACTGTCAGGAAGTTCTTCCTAATGTTTAGGTGGAATTTTCTTTCTTGTAGCTTGAATCCATTGCTCCATGTCCACTTCTCTGGAGCAGCAGAAAACAACCTTTCTCCCTCCTCTATATGACATCCTTTTATATATTTGAACATGGCTATCATATCTCCCCTTAACCTTCTCTTCTCCAGGCTAAACATACCCAGCTCTTTAAGCCGTTCCTCATAAGGCATCATTTCCAGGCCTTTGACCATTTTGGTTGCCCTCTTCTGGACACGTTCCAGCTTGTCAGTATCCTTCTTGAACTGTGGTGCCCAGAACTGGACACAGTACTCCAGGTGAGGTCTGACCAGAGCAGAATACAGTGGTACTATTACTTCCCTAGATCTAGATGCTATACTCCTATTGAGTCCTGCAGAGGAGAAGTGCCACTTCTTACATCTGCCCAAACAGCCTGCCGACAGGAGCAATTCTTGGGATCTCCTTTCGTTGGCGCTCTCTGGGCCCTTGGAGAGCAGAGGGGTGTCAATCACAGCTCCTTGCTCCGAGCTGAGACACCCATCTTTTTCTTCTGCAGAAGATGAGGAGGAAAAAAGACTCTCTGGAAGGCCCCCCCTTGCCAGGTTGTGAATAAAAGGGGTGCAGACAGTCCTGGGAGACTTCAGATGGTCCAAAAACACAGCGGTCAGATTCCTGGCTGGGATTGCATTCAGATCTCCCAGACCCCCTGTATTAAAACAGCTGCACTGGCTGCTCTGTATTTCTGGGCCCAATTCAAGGTGCTCAGGCTGAGCCCCGAATGCCTGAAAGACTTCCTCCTTCCCTACAAGACCCTTTGGGGTCCTGAGGTCTCTGTGGTGACCCCTGAGCTGTGAAGTTCCCTCCCCACAGAAGTGTGCCAAGCCCCTTTGCTGTACAGCTTCCAGAATGCCATCGAATCATAGAATTGTAGAGTTTGAAGGGACCCCAAGGGTTCAGCTAGCCCAACCCCCTGCAATGCTGGAGATACACTTCTTGTCCCTGGCTTTTGACACTTGGGGTGTCTGTTTTGAGAGCCCACTTGAATTTTGTGATCGTGCGTGTTTTGAATTGTTTTTATATTGTGTTTTAACACTGTAAGCTGTCCTGATCATTGTCATCGTCATCGTCATCGTCATTAATATTTTCATAACTTCGGTTACTCTTGGAGGAACATAAACCCCCCAAACATCTGTGCCCAGAATCAGCCCAGGGAAGAAAGGAGAACGGAGCTCAGCGTTTCTCTTCCCCAAGTCATAAATCCAGGGCTTGGGGTTCCATGGCTGGCCTTCATGGATGGTCCCATTCTTGATGGATCCCTGTGTCACCTGGCAAAGCCATTCCTGGGCCAACGGTGGGGACACCTGCCTTTGCCACACAGGGGAAGGACTGAACGGTGTGCAGAGCTGACGTGGCAGTTTTCTCAGAAATCCACACTCAGAGGGCAAAGTCCGGGAGGGAAGGGGCTGGGAAACAGGTGAAGACTGAGAGCAGGGGATGGGGATGGGGCAAACTCTCCAGCCTGAATTTCAGCTCTGCCATCAGAGCTGAAAAGTACCCTGAGGATCATCTAGTCGCACTTCCTGCAATGCAGTAATTAGGATTACTTCATCATTATGCTGTCTGTTATGATGCTTATTATGTTTTTATTATTGATGCTCCGTAAGATGGGTTCCTAATGTTGTGCACTGGGTTCGGTCAGTCAACCAGCTACAAATCCACCTAACAGTTACCTCCTTCAACCCACATTTTACCAGCTTCCTCGCGAGAATATCATGGGGGACTTTGTCAAAAGCCTTGCTGAAATCAAGATACACTATGTCCACAGCATTTCCCTGATCCACCAACTTTTGTAATTCCATCAAAAAAGGAAATCAGATTGGCCAGGCATGTGTTATTTTTGAGAAACCCATGCTGGGTCTTAGCAATCGCAGCATCCTTTTCTAAATGCTCACAGACCGACTGTTGGATTATCTGTTCTAGGACCTTCCCTGGTGTCAAGGTCAAGCTCACCGGTCGGTAGTTACCTGGGTCTTCCTTTCCCCCTTTTTGAAAATGGGGACATTTGCCTGCCTCTAGTCTGTCGGGACCTCACCTGTTCGCCAAGAATTCTCAAAGATAATAGACAAAGGATCTGAAATTATACCTGCAAGCTCCTTTAGTATCCTGGGATGCAGCTCATCAGGCCCTGGAGATTTGAATTCAAACTTCAAGAAAGAAGATTCCACCTAAACATAGGGAAGAACTTCCTGACAGTAAGAGCTGTTCGGCAGTGGAATTTGCTGCCAAGGAGTGTGGTGGAGTCTCCTTCTTTGGAGGTCTTTAAGCAGAGGCTTGACAGGCATATGTCAAGAATGCTTTGATGGTGTTTCCTGCTTGGCAGGGGGTTGGACTGGATGGCCCTTGTGGTCTCTTCCAACTCTAGGATTCTATGATTCTATGAATTCCTTTAAAGTATACAGGTGTTCCCTCACCACCTCTTTTCCTATCTTGGGCTGCAGCTCCCTCCTTACATTTATTTTGTTATTACCAGGTTAGGCATCGCTTTCCTTTTGGGTGAAGACAGAGGCATAGTAGGTGTTGAGCAGTTCTGCCTTTTCTTTCTCACCCAATAGCATTTCTCCATCTTCCCCATGCAGAGGACCTACCATTGGCCGGATCCAGCTGCAGGACTCTGTTCTTCTGTTCTTGTTACAGGTAGGTAGGTAGCCATGTTGGTCTGACGTAGTCGGAACAAAATAATAAAAATTCCTTCCAGTAGCACCTTAGAGACCAACTAAGTTTGTCATTGGTATGAGCTTTCGTGTGCATGCACACTTCTTAGGTCTCTAAGGTGCTACTGGAATGATTATTTTTACTATTTTGTTTCTTCTGTTCTCATTTTTGAGAGTGCATAAGATTGACAGCATTACACGTTTAGGCTCACAAATGGGGTCAAATTCAAGTATTTTTTATTTTCAAACAAAGGAAATCTACTGTTGCTGGAGAAGTGTGAGGAAATAAATATTCACGGATCATAGCTGGGTATTTTGGTAAAACCGATTGTTCTCTGTTAAATGCTGTGGAACTTAGTTTCTTTCCTCCAGAACCTCCCTTGCTTTGGGGCTAGGAAATCTCATCATCATCACAACCTGTTTCTTTCTCTTCTCCAGTGAGACAGCTGAGAAACCTCATTCTTGATTAAGATTGTTTCTGGAAAGGCAAAGCTCCTTTAATAATCTCTGGAAAACTTTTGAAATGTTGGTTGGCTGGTTTTTGCTCATAACAATCACTATATTGGGTGTTCTGCTGTGTTCATTGCTGTCATGCCAAATGTTCTTATTATGTAAGTATTGTTTGATATTTTCAAGTGCACAGGTTTTTTTAATGACCTTTCCTTGAGCCTTTTGAAAATATTCTGTTGGTGCAGAATCTATCATAAGGCACAAAGATGCTCTGGCTGGTCCACCCCCTTCAGGAGAGATGTTATATTGCCTAGTCAACAAATACATGAATTGGCCGAATCCTCTTTTAAAGCCATCCGAGTTTGTGGTCACCACTGCTTCCTGTGGCAGTGAGTTCCACAGTTTAGCTACCTGCTGCATGAAAGGGTACTTTCTTTTACCTGTCCTGAATCTTCCAACATCCAACAGGCCCTTTCGCTGTACTCTTTTTGGTGCCTGCTAAAAACCCTTTGGTTTAGACAAGCCTACCAAGACGTGTGTTTTTTTCTTTTCTTTTATTTTATTCCTGCTTTTTATTTCTCTTGCGTTTTAAAATTATTATTTTTTACTAATAATGCTCTTTTATTCTTTCTGTAAATCTCTCTGAGGTTTGTTCCAACTGTGCAAATTTCATTTAAAAATAAAATAAAATTGGGTGTCCGCTAGCATTGTGAGAGAGGGGGGCTCTCTGGGGTGTGTGTGCAAAAGCTCTGCAGGTGGATCTGCTCCCCATTTCTTTGGCTTCCTTAGTGCTCACTTCAAAGAGCAGGGAAAAGTGTGGTTTCCTGACCCCTGAAGCCATTGGCAGCTCCTCCTCCTCTTCCTCCTCCTCCTCCTCTTCTGCCATTCCTGGAGCCAGACGGGAGATGCTGGCCAGCCTCTTTCCCAGCGAAGCCTTCAGCTCCTGACAGCAGCTTGATGGATGACCCCGGCTGCAGTTCCAGTCCGAGGAGCGAGCGGAGACATCGGAGGAATTATGAAGGGAGCAGATGATATGCAATTGGCGAGACGGCGTGACAGAGCGATTTGCTTAAGCTCAGCCCTCGTCCAGCTGGGAACAGGAGTCGGGCGGGAAGAGTCTTGTCAATATTTAAATAGCCGATCACGTCCTTCGCTTGACAGGCCATTTATATGGCGAGATTAGATCGGCGTAGCACAAAGGCGCAGCTCTGTTCCGGCCTTGCCGTCTCTACAAGCTCCATCTGGTACGCAGGCTGAGACCCTACCTGCCAGCAGACTGACTAGCAAGAGTGGTGCATGCTCTGGTTATCTCCCGCTTGGACTACTGCAATGCGCTCTACGTGGGGCTACCTTTGAAGGTGACTCGGAAACTACAACTAATCCAGAATGCGGCAGCTAGACTGGTGACTGGGAGTGGCCGCCAAGACCACATAACACCGGTCTTGAAAGATCTACATTGGCTCCCAGTACGTTTCCGAGCACAATTCAAAGTGTTGGTGCTGACCTTTAAAGCCCTAAATGGCCTCGGTCCAGTAGACCTGAAGGAGCGTCTCCACCTCCATCATTCTGCCCAGACACTGAGGTCCAGCACCGAGGGCCTTCTGGCAGTTCCCTCGTTGCGAGAAGCCAAGTTGCAGGGAACTAGGCAGAGGGCCTTCTCGGTGGTGGCACCTGCCCTGTGGGACGCCCTCCCAACAGATGTCAAAAAGGAAAACAACTACCAGGCTTTTAGAAGACATCATTATGGCGGCCCTGTTCGGGGAGGCTTTTAGTGTTTAATAGATTATTGTGTTTTATTTTTCTGTTGGAAGCCGCCCAGAGTGGCTGGGGAAACCCAGCCAGATGGGCGGGGTATAAATAATTTATTATTATTATTATTATTATTATTATTATTATTATTATTATTATTACCTTGGAGAGCAGCACTTGGAACAGGAGGAAAGGGAGCAGGCCGCCCTGGAGCAGGGCCCTCCAAGCAATAAGCCAGGGCGGCTGCAGAAGGGCCCCAAGGCCAACTCCAGGGAGCTCCCTTCTTGGCTCCGAGCCTCCCTGGGGATGGCGGGGGGGGGGAGACTGAAGGTCCCACCCTCCAAAATCCCTCCCTTATCATCTTTCCTAGTTCTAGAATCATGGAAGAATCATAGACTTGTAGAGTTGGAAGGAACCACAAGGGTCATCTAGCCTAACTCCCTGCAGTGTGGGAATATTTTGCACAACTTGGAGCTTGAACCCATGACCTTCCAGGAATGCACAGTTAAATGTGCACAGACGCCGCTCCTTAAACACCCACCAAAGAAGACCACTTGCTGGGAATAGCAAGTAGGAACATAAGAACAAAAAAAATGTACCACTGGCCCACCCTCATGCAGCCTTCTGTCCTCAGAGATGCCCCGATGAGAAGTCTACAAGCAGGATCCGAGCGCAAGAGAATCTCTCGTTTCCAGCAGGTGGGATTCAGGAGCTCCAAGAACATAAGCTGAGTCTCCTGAATTGGCCAGTCGAGTCCGGTATTGTGTTCTCACAGTGGCCAACCAGGTGCCTCAATGGGAAACCAGAAAGCAGGATCCAAGCATAACAGCAACTCTCTTCTGTGGTTTCCAGCAACTGATATTCAGAAGCATTGCAGCCTCCTGGCTGGTAGCCACCCATAGCCCTCTCCTCCTCCATGAATTTGCCTAATCCTCTTTTAAAGGCATCCAAGTTGGGGGCCATCCCTGCCTCCTGTGGCAGGAGTTCCATAGTCAATGGCCCATGTGACATGCCTCCTCTCAAGAAGCCTTAAAATAAGCCTAGTTTCAGCCCCTTCCTTGTGGGAATGTTAGGGATGTGGATAGGATATATTATTAGTTAGATCCTATCCAAGCTTGTGTTAGCAAGCTTCCAATATCAGCAGAGTGACATTCCCCTTTTGTGCGCAGCAAAGCGTGTGCATTCAGGTTTGCTAAAACCTGTACAATATTATACTTCCTGGCAAAGTCCCCTTTGTCCCTCTTAAAAGAAATACACAACACAGTGTTTATAAAATAAGATAGTGTTTACTTACAGTTTCATCCTGGGTTAACAGCATAATCTCAGAAAGGCAGGCTTACGTAGAAAAGTTACAGATATATACATGTGGAGACCACTTAGTAAAGTAAGGCTCCATTTGGTCTCTCTCTTGGCAGCAGGCCAAGAGGGAGAACCATCCTAACTGGAGATTCTCTGGAGATGTGTTCCCGTTGAAGGAGAAAAGGCTAAGAGAGAGAATGGCTGCTGGCTAGGGGCTTTTGTCCCAGCTAATCCATCTCATCTGCATATCTGGAGGAACAGGAACTTAGTCAGGTGTCCCTCCAGGTGAGTTCCTGTTAGTGGACACACTAGGAACTGTTGTGACTTGTCTGCCCCAGTGTTCCATCCCACATTCCTCACCTAGAATTGTAGAATCATAGAACTGTAGAGTTGGAAGGGACACCAAGGATCATCTAGTCCAACCCCCTACAATGCAGGAATCTCAGCTAAAGTATCCAGGACAGATGGCCATCCAAGTTCTGCTTTAAAAACTCCAAGGAAGGATAGAATGGGATAACCCATCAGAGGACCATAACATCCAGCTCTGCCCCTTCACCTTATTTGCTCTGTCAAGAACTTGACCGACCCTTGACTTCCGGTTCCCATTTCTCAGCCCTGCTCAACACCCTGAAGAAGGGAGGACATGTGCCCCCCCTGGGTCCCCCAAATAGGGACTATCAACCCTCCAGACTCTCTGCCTAGAACAGGCTCCAATGCTTAAGCAAAAGATCCTCATACATTGTGACGACACTGAGAGGCGGCAGAGCTGGAATTTGTTAACAAGCTGGTTTCTTTATTTCTCAGGGTTTAAATAACGATTATGGCTGGGTTCTTGCACCATAAAAAGCGAACGGCTTCCCGTTTTGTTGCGTATCGTATCTTTTTTAGAGCTGACGCTGTCAGGAGGAGTCTTGGGCTTCAGCTCGCTTGAGTTCTCACCAACGGTGCTCTGCTCCCATTTGTGTATGGGCACATGCATGTATTTGGGGGCCTCACACGACAAGAAGTTCTTCCGGATAAGTGCTGGAGCCACAAGGAGCCAGATCTGGCTCTTCTGCTGGGTCGCCTGCCTGGGATCCACACGGGGCTGCCCTTGAAAATGCCTCAGAAACCTCACCTGATCCAAAAGGACAAGTTCAAACGGGGACAATTCTACTGATGGCTACTGGCCCTGAAGGCTGTGCTCTGCTTCCACAGTTGGAGACAGCAAGGCTTCCGAAATCAGTTGCTGGAAACCATGGGAACAGAGAGTTTATCTTGCGCTTTGGGGTTTCTGGTTAGCCTCTGTGAGAAGAGGAGTCTGGGCTATATGATCCACTTCCTGATCCATCAAGGTCTTCTCCGGTTCTTAGGAACACAATACCTGCATCCCTTTCAGTGAGGCTTCAGCCCAGGTGCGATTTCCATGGATGGATGTGTTGCTGTTGTGTGGAAATCACGCACGGATGCTTCCCTGATCCCCACCTCAGGCTCTGTTGTCAGAAAGGCACCTGTTTGGCTCCTACCTCTCCTCTCTCTCTCTCTCTGGATGCTTCTCCTCCCTCTCCAGGTGTCTGTCTCCTCACTGCGCATCTCCCGCCTCGCCTGGCTCCACTTCTCCCTCATTATCTCCACAAGCTGCCGGCCCGCTTTGTTCCCATCTGCAGGGCAGGAGCTCCGGAGGCAGCCTGGCTGGGAAGGACATCAACGGAATGAGCACTTCAGTCCCACAAGAGGGATTTCCACCTGGTTGGAGGGATGCTAATCCAGCCACAGAAAGGAAAGGGCCTTGTGCCTGCTTGCTCCGAGCAACCGGGAAGGTGGGCCTGCCCCTGGGGCTCTGACTTACCCACCAGCTCTAGCCAATGACCCTTTCTTACCCCCTGAGTCCTAGAGTTGGAAGGGACCCCAGGACTCATCTAGCCCAACCCCCTGCAATGCAGGAATCGGGGCTGAAGGATCACTGGCAGACAGCCGTCCAACCTCTGTTTAAAAACCTCCAAGGAAGGAGAGTCCAACACCTTCCGAAGGAGTCCGTTCCACTGCCGTCTCTTAAGGCAGGCATGTCCAATAGGTCAATTGCAATCTACTGGTCGATCGAGTGACGCCCATGGTCGATTGTGGTCGATCACATGGTCCTTAGCATTCACCCCCCCACCCCATAAAAACTCCACAACTTTGCCTGGCAATGACAATGGGTACACCACAGCCAATATTTTTATACCGTGAGTAGATCACAGTCTGGGGAGTTGGACGTGCCTGTCTTAAGGGATCAAAGGCTGATCTGAGGGGTGATGGAGGAGGCAAGGGGACAACTCTTCTGCCGCTCAGCCTTTTCCTGAGTGCTTGGAATGCAAGAGTACCAGGAGCTGCCCCATCCTTGAGTCAGACATGTGCTCCTTCTAGCCTGGTATTCTCTACATAAGAACATAAGAAGCACCTGGTAGATCTAACTGAATAGCTCAGATGGTTAGAGCTTGGTGCTGATAACCCCAAGGTTGCAGGTTCAAGCCCCATATGGGGCAGCTGTATATTCCTGCATTGCAGGGGGTTGGACTAGATGATCCTCAGGACCCCTTACAAGTCTAGGATTTGGTGAGATAAAAAGCTACCGTAAGAATCTATATTAGACACAAACACACACCTTCAAAACAGTTTACAAAAAGGTGAAACCAGTGCTTCCCCCCCCTAAAAATGTTTAGGGGTACTCTCATTTTGACTCAAGAAAATCACCATTTTATAGTTCAAATCAGGGGAAAATAAATACAAAAAATGGACAAAAGTACAAAGATTCACAAAATGTTTAGCGCTTTGCATACCCCTGCATCCCTCCAGAAAAAAAGCACTGGGTAAAACAAAACATATACTCAAGAAAAAATTACTAGAAAATTCACATCAACTTTCTAAGAATCTGTTCAGGCTTGCCTAAACAAGAACGGTTTTCTCAGGCACCGAAACAAGTACAATGAAGGCGCCTGCCCTAATATCAAGAGGCAAGGAGTTCCAAAGTGTAGACGCTGCCACACCAAATGATCTGAGCTCTTACAAATGTGGAGCGGGGATTATGTGGCACCTGTTGTAGTGCCAGTTCCACCCATTGAGCCAGTTGAGTGGGCACATGAACCTGGCCTGGAAGCTGACAAGGCCTCCCTCCTCTCGCCATTGTGCACTAACTGCAGCTTCTAGACCCAGCAGGAGGGAAGCCCCACCAAGAAGACATGGCAGCCACCCAGTCTTGAAGCGACGCTTTCGTGAACTTCTGTGGCCAGGATTTCTCCGTCCAGAAATGGCCATCGCTGTGGCACCAGCTGCAGTTGGTCGAAGGCACTTCCATCTGCCGAGGCTACCTGAGCCTCCCTTGACCATCCACAGCAATGGACATCCCTCCTCATTTCAGCAAAGGATCAAAAGGGGCCTGAGGCTTCTGTGGGTCTCTGCTGGGGTTTCTTGCTGGGGCAGCCAGGGGCAGGAACGATCCACAGGCATAATGCAATAACAATCCAGCCCGTCTCTCCCATCAGAATTCAGCGTAGAGCAGGCATTCCCAAACTTCGGCCCTCCAGATGTTTTGGACTACAATTCCCATCATCCCTGACCACTGGTCCTGTTAGCTAGGGATCATGGGAGTTGTAGGCCAAAACATCTGGAGGGCCGCAGTTTGGGGATGCCTGGCGTAGAGCTCTAGGGAGTTCCGTCAGCCCTTCCCGATGATCTATTACGTCTTGGAGACACTGAGCGCATATTCAGAGTCCAGCAGAGATAAAATGCAGACGGAGCCAGGCTGAGGTTGTGTAC
The DNA here is from genome assembly GCF_965207765.1 of Zootoca vivipara. Lineage (NCBI taxonomy): Eukaryota > Metazoa > Chordata > Lepidosauria > Squamata > Lacertidae > Zootoca > Zootoca vivipara. Next base: position 133,736,713 of record NC_142582.1, on the reverse strand, counting down.
TAAAAGCTACTTTATTAAGTGTAAGGCAGAACAAAAGGAAAACATGTCTCCTCTCGCTGAGAGAAGTCCAAAGAAGAAGAAAAACCAACGGGAAACAGAATACAGCCAACAGAATCTGCTCCCGTGATTCCATCAATCTTTGCTGGAATGCATAACACAGGCATGTGACCTGCACAGTGAGAGGAAGAGAAACCTAACAGCTTCACCAAGATCTGCTACTTCCTTCTGAGAGCGAATGCTAATAATGGATTGCCTTTTTTAAACACACACACACACACGAGACTTGATTTTCCTCGGAGGTCTTGCCGAATGACCCGCAATTTATGACTTCCTGAGGCTGTTCAAAGTTAAAGCAACTGAAGGGCCGCCTTGGGTAAATGTCTGCTCTGAAAGTACCAAACTTAGCTTTTCATTAAACGGAGTAAATTATAGATCTCATCCGCTGGTGCAGGGCGGGCTGGCAGCACAGGGGGAGCCCCGTGACTCCCCATCCCTTCCATGCTCTTCATCACCTGAAACGACAAGTGAGCACGCAGACAGGAAGCTTCTCTTCTCCTGCCCCCTCCCCCCAAAAAACAACTTTCCATTATCTGGAGTAACAGCATTTCCATGGCTGAATCATAGAGTTGGAAGGGACCCTGAGGATCATCTAACTCCCTGCAATGCAGAAATATACAGCTGTCCTTTACGGGGACCAGGCCTGCACCTTGCATAGGTAGGTAGGTTGGTAGGTAGGTAGTTATAGATACCGGTAGTTATAGATTGATAGATGATAGATGATAGATAGAACGATAGATTCTGAGCTCCTGTGTTCTGATTCTGAAAGTAACAGTAATCCTGACAGTAAGAGCTGTTCGACAGTGGAATTTGCTGCCAATGAGTGTGGTGGAGTCTCCTTCTTTGGAGGTCTTTAAGGCGCTGTGGTTAAACCACTGAGCCTAGGGCTTGCTGATCAGAAGGTCGGCGGTTCGAATCCCTGTGACGGGGTGAGCTCCTGTTGCTTGGTCCCAGCTCCTGCCAACCTAGCAGTTCGAAAGCACGTCAAAATGCAAGGAGATAAATAGGAACCGGTACAGCGGGAAGGTAAACGGCGTTTCCGTGTGCTGCTCTGGTTTGCCAAGAAGCGGCTTTGTCATGCTGGCCACATGACCTGGAAGCTGTACGCCGGCTCCCTCGGCCAATAATGCGAGATGAGCACCACAACCCCAGAGTCAGTCACGACTGGACCTAATGGTCAGGGGTCCCTTTACCTTTACCTTTTAAGCAGAGGCTTGACAGGCATATGTCAAGAATGCTTTGATGGTGTTTCCTGCTTGGCAGGGGGTTGGACTGGATGGCCCTTGTGGTCTCTTCCAACTCTATGATTCTACGATTCAATACATGATTTCCAATCACAGAGCATTTCAGGATTTGGGTCTCTGCCATTGGCTCAGCCGCCCTTGAACTCTGAGTCATGATTTGCAGTTTGGAAGCTTGGACAGCCAATCACGTTGGGAGTGGGAGTGGCCCGGGCTTTGAGAAATGTATATTAGCAGTTGCTTTGCCCATTTCCCAGTTATGTGGTTCAATAACAAACAAGGCAAGGGTCAGTGTGGTATAGACCTTGGACCAGGACCTGAGAGACCAGGGTTCAAATCCACCCACTGGGCCATGAAGTTCATTGGGTGAAGTTGGGTCACTCTCTCTCTCTTTTATATATAATTTTTTATTCGTTTTTTTCCTATAATTTTATACAATCCTCCAAGGGTTCCATGTTTAGGATTAAGTTTGCTGCATCTTTTACCATTATCCATCTGTTAAATAACCATTGTTGTTGTTGTTGATTAGTCGTTTAGTCGTGTCCGACTCTTCGTGACCCCATGGACCAGAGCATAACCATAATTATCATAAATAATTCCACAAGTGTCATTACATCCCTGCCAGGGATTTTAACTGTTTACAGTGGTCTTTAAAATAAATTACAAATTTACTCCAGTCTTTAGAAAATAATTGATCCTCCTGGTTTCGGATCTTCCCCGTCGGTTTCGCCATCTCTGCATACTCCATCAGTTTTGTTTGCCATTCTTCTTTTGGCGGTACTTCTCCTTCCATCCAGCTCTACTCTCACTGTCAGCCTAACAACTTGCCTCAAGGGTAGCTGTGGGGATTGAAGGGGAAGGCAGCCCTGTTTAGGGAAGTTTTTAATGTTTAATGCTCTATTGTGTTTCTAATATTTGATTGGGAGCCGCCCAGAGTGGCTGGGAAAACTCAGCCAGATGGGCGGGGTATAAATAATAAATAATAATAAATAATAATAATAATAATAATAATAATAATAATAATAATAATAATAGGGGGAGAGCCAGTGATGCTATATTGAGCCCCTTGGAGAAAATGGTGGGAGAGGAAAGAAAGAGAAAGAGACAAAAAGAGAGAGAGAAAAAGATATTCATAGAATCATCGAATCATAGAGTTGGAGGAGACCACAAGGGCCATCCAGTCCAACCCCCTGCCAAGCAGGAAACACCATCAAAGCATTCTTGACATATGCCTGTCAAGCCTCTGCTTAAAGACCTCCAAAGAAGGAGACTCCACCACACTCCTTGGTAGCAAATTCCACTGCCGAACAGCTCTTACTGTCAGGAAGTTCTTCCTAATGTTTAGGTGGAACCTTCTTTCTTGTAGTTTGAATCCATTGCTCCGTGTCCGCTTCTCTGGAGCAGCAGAAAACAATCTTTCTCCCTCCTCTATATGACATCCTTTCATATATTTGAACATGGCTATCATATTCACTAGTCAACTTTTCTCACAAGTTCTGAACTCAACTCATGTGCCGCTTTCCAACTCGATGACTTTCAGCTAGATTCCCAGGTTTGAGCACCACATGTGATCGGACGATGCAATCAACATTAGCACTTACCAATCCAATCCAATTTCTATTAGGGTTCAATTATTTTCAGTAGGAACCCAACGGGAGTGAAACTTAAGCAGTAAAATATAACAGCCATGACAGACCCCCGACTAAAACTGAAACGAATCACTCGGTTTATTAATATACAATCTTAATAGTATTAAATGATATTAAAATGAGATGAAATGGGATTGTAAATGGTATAGAATTTGCAGAAATTACATAGAAAATGGAATTTATTGGAATTAATACAGAATAAGGTAAAGCATTTGGAAAGAACACACGATTAGGTTTGAAGTAACTTAAAGCAATTGGATATAATTTGCATATGAACTGATAAGTAGTATGGACAGAGCCAGCAATCAAAGTAAATAACACCATTCCTAACTAAGTCCAGCCCCTCCGGTTGTGAAACAAATAAAAGTTCTCTGGCAGCTGGAGGAAGAAAGACTTCTGGGCTGGTGCTCCTCACTGCCTCCTGTGGGGGGGGGGGGAGACATACAGTATATAAACCAGCAGCATACAGTATATAAACCAGCGGCAGCAATGGAAGGTTCCCTCCCAATGCAAATGAAAACTCCAGAGTCAGGGATCCCTTTTCAGGAGGCTGGCCGAGGAACCAAGGGCTATTCTTCCCTTCTCCACTCTCAGTGGTCCTGATACAGTGGTACCTCAGGTTAAGAACTTAATTCGTTCTGGAGGTCCGTTCTTAACCTGAAACTGCTCTTACCTGAGGTACCATTTTAGCTAATGGGGCTTCCCACTGCTGCCACGCTGCCGCCACGCAATTTCTGTTCTCATCCTGAAGCAAAGTTCTTAACCCAAGGTACTAGAATCATAGAATCATAGAGTTGGAAGAGACCCCAAGGGCCATCCAGTCCAACCCCCTGCCAAGCAGGAAACACCATCAAAGCATTCCTGACAGATGGCTGTCAAGTCTCTGCTTAAAGACCTCCAAAGAAGGAGACTCCACCACACTCCTTGGCAGCAAATTCCACTGCCGAACAGCTCTTACTGTCAGGAAGTTCTTCCTAATGTTAAGGTGGAATTTTCTTTCTTGTAGTTTGAATCCATTGCTCCGTGTCCGCTTCTCTGGAGCAGCAGAAAACAACCTTTCTCCCTCCTCTATATGACATCCTTTTATATATTTGAACATGGCTATCATATCACCCCTTAACCTTCTCTTCTCCAGGCTAAACATACCCAGCTCCCTAAGCCGCTCCTCATAAGGCATCGTTTCCAGGCCTTTGACCATTTTGGTTGCCCTCTTCTGGACATGTTCCAGCTTGTCAGTATCCTTCTTGAACTGTGGTGCCCAGAACTGGACACAGTACTCCAGGTGAGGTCTGACCAGAGCAGAATACAGTGGTACTATTACTTCCCTTGATCTAGATGCTATACTCCTATTGATGCAGCCCAGAATTGCATTGGCTTTTTTACCTGCTGCATCACACTGCTGACTCATGTCAAGTCTGTGGTCTACCAAGACTCCTAGATCCTTTTCACATGTACTGCTTTCACATGTACTATTTCTGGGTTAGCAGAGTCTGTAACCTGAAGCGTCCGTAACCTGAAGCGTCTGTAACCAGAGGTACCGCTGTACTTCTCCCCCACTTTTTGAGGGGGTGGAGCAATGTTGTGATTCCTGCATTGTTGGGGGTTGGACTAGATGTCCCTTGGGATCCCATTCAAGTCTAAGATTCTACATGTGTGGAAATTGCTACTGCTGCTTCTTCTTCTTTGGCATCCCCCTCCCCAGTGGGGAATGGATCAGTTTGTTAGCAAGTTGCATGTAGGTGGTGCGTCTACAGCAGCTTTCCAAGTGTTGAGTGTGAGTTTTGTGTCCTGTTGTCAGAATAACACACACACACACACACACACACACCTGAATAAGCATCCTACACAGGCTGATCTTCATCAATCTGGTTCACAGGCAGGATTAATCTACCTGAAAAGGTAATGAAGCCTCGGCAACAGTCCCTAAAAGGGATCCTTACGGTGAAATACTCCCATTGTCTGTGAAAATTACTGTCGGCTAATGCGTGCAGTTAAGTTTGACTGGAGGAGCAAAGAGGGCTGGTCTTGGGCACGTGGTGTGTGCATTCTTGTGCAGCCGTATGCAAATACACACACGCACACACACACACACACACACACACACACACACACAGGGTTTCTGCCGGGCTTTAATTTAGCATCACAATAGCTGAGGGCCAAGCCTCTAATAGTTTCCAGCTCTGACCTTTCAGAGTTTGATTTATTTGTGACCCAGTAAAAGGTTCAGCGTGAGCATAATTGCATTGCAATGTGTTTCCTGCAAGAGAGATACTGGCAAAGATATTGATAGAATCAAATCTGGCTGCCTTTCTCCCAGCGTGGGATTCCATTAAGGCAGAGAAAAGTCTGGAAGGGGGGGCGGGGGTGGAAGATGGAACAGAGAAGAGGCACCCATGAAAACACACACACACACCACACACCCCTGAGGCAGGAGAGCTTCAGAGCCTAGAGAGGACCATGATGGCTCTGCTCTGCCTCCATGCTCAGGGGCAGCCATGCTTCTGAATGTCAGGTGCTGGAAACCACAGGAGGGGAGAGTTGCTCTGGTTTTCCATTGGGACATCTGGTTGGCCACTGGGAGAAAAGGATGCTAAACTAGATGGGCCAAGTTTTGTGGAATCGTAGAATTGTAGAGTTGGAAAGGGGAGGCCGGTGGTCATCTAGTCCAACCCCCTCCAATGCAGGAATCACAGCTGAGGAAGCTCTGACAGGTGGCCATCCAACCACTGCTTAAAAACCTCCAAGGAAGGAGAGTCGGTCACCTCCCAAGGGAGTCCATTCCTTCTGAAATGTGGGTACTTATTTTCCTTGAGAAACATACTGCATCATCTGTCTGTCTACTATCTATATCTATCTATCTATCTATCTATCTATCTATCTATCTATCTATCTATCTATCTATCATCTATCTATATCTATCATCTACAGTGGTACCTCGCAAGACGAATGCCCTGCAAGACGAATTTTTCACAAGACGAATGCGTCTTGCGATCTGATGGTGACTCACAAGATGAATTCGTTTTGTGAAAAATTCGTCTTGCGAACCGCGGTTTCCTATAGGAATGCATTGAAATTTAATTAATGTGTTCCTATGGGCAAAAAAAAAAATTCAATGCATTCCTATGGGAAACTGCGATTCGCAAGACTAATTTTTCACAAAACGAATTGACTCGCGGAACGAATTAAATTCGTCTTGCGAGGCACCACTGTATCTCTATCTATCTATCTATCATCTATCTATCTATCTATCTATCTATCTATCTATCTATCTATCTATCTATCTATCATCTTCTATCCATCCATTACAGCAGTCTCCCTCCATGCCCATCACTTTCGTTTTGATGCCAGCATTGCATGGGGTTGGGCTAGATGAGCACCGGGGTCCCTTCTAACTCTACAGATCTGTGAGTCTATGATTCTGTCTCCTCCCTCTGCCTCTCGGCTTCCTCCCAGCCTGCTGCACTGGACCCTGTTCTTTTATTTACCCATATGCATTCAAAGCTGGATAAGGCAGTAAAAATTCAAATGAGGAGCCTGGGCTTTTCAATCTTGCAAGCAAATTCAGGCTGTAAGAGTTTGACGGAGAACATTCCCCCTCAACCTTACACGAGCAACGTTTTTTTTGAGCCAGCCATTCATTCAGAGATCTAAACTGTCAGCTTTAATCCTTGGAATATCAGGCGCCGCTCAGCATTTTAATGGATGGGCTCTACAGTTCTCCACTATCAGATAATTTCTTTTTATTTAAGCACTCTGAATTCAAGACTCTAGCGAGGACTCGCTTCCAGCTGTGGAGCTAGAGCTGCCTTCACAAACACCCTCCCCACCAAGAACCAAGCCATTCTCACTTGCCTTTGGGGCCAACTGGGAGGAGTTCCCCCAAGGAGAAAAACAGAAACCCCTTTCATATACTGTACTTAAGAGGAGAATTTGTGGGAAGTTAGATGATCATTAAAGTCCTTTTTCTTATTTTTGACATACGTTTTACAGGGAGGTGTCAAGTATTGAACCAGAAAGAGTGTGTGTGTGTGTGTATGTGTGTGAGAGAGAAAGAGAGAGAGAGAGAGAGAGAGAATTCTAACACATACAGTATCACCTGCTTCCAGCATATGATTGTGGTTTTTAATATTTTTGCTTTCAAGGAACCTTTTGCACATCAATTCATATTCAGGGGAAACCCTGTACGTCTGCTACAGAACACCAGATCCTAGATTTTTTTGTGGGGGATGTTTAGGGTATGCGGCCAGCTCACCCAGAAGAGAAGCAGCCAGACGGTTGGGTCTCGTGGCTCCCTCTGGGAACAGAGATCACAACCTAAAATGCACCAAACCCTCTTCACTCTGCAATTGTGCTTTTCAGGGCTCCCTCCGGAGTGGAGGGACAATTGTCTGCCACCTGCGATCTTCTCCGTGAGGAACTCCGGATCAGCTTCCAAACAATCCCAGGTCTCTTGAAGCACAGTTTGCATATTACTGCGCTATGATAACCCACTATTCTCCATCCCCTTCCACGGGGCACATTCTGGAGCACATTTTTAGGGATTATACAAAGTTGCTTTTACCGTCATAAGAACAAACGACCCACATTGCCCAGCCTGGCCAACCAGATGGTGATGATGGTTTTATTTTTGATTTTCAATTCTATACATTTCAATAATTTTACAATCATTTTAACATTTCAGAACTTGACTTCCTTCCCCCTCTTTCTGCGGTTCCTTAAATTTATTTTTAATATTTTCTGCATATCCAAATTAACTTAATTTGCTCGTTTATTCATCTACTTTAAATATATACTCTTATAAAACTGCAGGTTATTACAATAAACCTGCCAATGTTCTTATCTGTTTAATTGTAAATATTCAATAAACCATTTCCATTTTTAATAAAAAGTTTGTAATCTTGATTTCTTATTTTTCTAGTAAGTTGCCATTTCTGCATATTCCATAAGCTTTTGTATCCATTCTTCTTTCATTGAGACTTCTTTTTCTTTCCATTTTTGTGCAAGTAACATTCTTGCTGCTGTAGTCGCATATATGAATAAATTACCATATATTTTGGGTAGTTCTGACCCTATGATTCCCAAAAGGAAAGCTTCTGGGTTTTTTACAAACGTTATTTTAAACATATTTTTCAATTCATAGAATCATAGAGTTGGAAGAGGCCACAAGGGCCATCCAGTCCAACCCCCTGCCAAGCAGGAAACACCATCAAAGCATTCTTGACATATGCCTGTCAAGCCTCTGCTTAAAGGCCTCCAAAGAAGGAGACTTCACCACACTTCTTGGCAGCAAATTCCACTGCCAAACAGCTCTTACTGTCAGGAAGTTCTTCCTAATGTTGAGGTGGAATCTTCTTTCTTGTAGCTTGAATCCATTGCTCCGTGTCCGCTTCTCTGGAGCAGCAGAAAACAACCTTTCTCCTTCCTCTATATGGCATCCTTTTATATATTTGAACATGGCTATCATATCACCCCTTCACCTTCTCTTCTCCAGGCTAAACATACCCAGCTCCCTAAGCCGTTCCTCATAAGGCATTATTTCCAGGCCTTTGACCATTTTGGTTGCCCTCTTCTGGACACGTTCCAGCTTATCAGTATCCTTCTTGAACTGTGGTGCCCAGAACTGGACACAGTACTCCAGGTGGGGTCTGACCAGAGCAGAATACAGTGGTACTATTCCTTCCCTTGATCTAGATGCTATACTCCTATTGATGCAGCCCAGAATTGCATTGGCTTTTTTAGCTGCTGCATCACACTGTTGACTCATGTCAAGTTTGTGATCTACCAAGACTCCTAGATCCTTTTCACACGTACTGCTCTCAAGCCAGGTGTCTCCCATCCTGTATTTGTGCCTTTCATTTTTTTTGTCCAAGTGTAGTACCTTACATTTCTCCTTGTTAAAATTCATCTTGTTTGCTTTGGCCTAGTTGTCTAATCTGTGAAGGTCATTTTGAAGTGTGATCCTGTCCTCTGGGGTTTTCGTTATATATCATGTCCCAGTAAGCTTTAACCTTACTACAAGAGTGGCCAACTTTTAAAAACCCATCTAGGGTGATGGTCCTCACTGCCTCCTGTGGCAGGGAGTTCCATTGTTTAACCATGTGATACATGAAGAAGGACATTATTTTAAGTCAGGCAGGAGTCTGTTCCCAGCCCTAACGGGAGATGCCCTAGGGGAAGGAACCTTGGATTGAACCACAGATGTTCTAACTGCCAATATTTTTTCACAGGCCGTTCCTTCTTTCATTCGCTCAGGATTTTATCTGTTGCAGAAACTCTATCACAGGACACAATGATGATCAGTTCCGCTTCCATTCAGCTCAGACAGAGGCTCCCTAATTGGACAAGAAAATTCATTTTCGAGGAAATTGGGGGCAGAAGTGTCATTCACAATTGTCAAATAGATCTTTAATTCATTTCCTTGCTTGCAGAAAGAAAGAAAGAAAGAAAGAAAGAAAGAAAGAAAGAAAGAAAGAAAGAAAGAAGGCGGCGGGACATTTACTCCACAAACCAAGTTATTCAGAGGAAGAGAGCAGAGAAATCTATTACGAGACAAAAGCAAATGCATAATTGAAGAAATAAGCATTTACTTGCATGTTGCTGTTTTGAGCCCTGCTGGGAGATTCCCCAAGACAGGCCTTCCATTAGAGTGTTTGTTTTCACTTTCCCTTCTCCATGTGCATCTTGACCCAGGACACTTTGCAGATGGCTTAGATAGTAAACAAGAAAGTTGCAGGGTCTTCCTTGGGGGACTTCAAAGTGCTTGCAAAGGAAGAAGCGATTGGAACGAACTCTACTCTGGAAAAAAACAGGGGCCTTTCCATCCAATGCATTTATTTCTCACCTTCCCCAATATCTCAAGGGCTGTCACATGGAAAATGGAGCAGGAGGGCAGGAACCAAACCAATAGAATCAAGTCACAAGAAATGAGATTCTGACTAAACATCAAGAAGAACTTTCTGACAGTAAGAGCTGTTTCACATTGGAATGGTCTCCCTTGGGAGGTGGTGGACTCTCCTGCCCTGGACGATTTTTTTTAGCAGAGATTAGATGGCCATTTGTCAGGGATGCTTTAGCTGAGATTCCTGCACTGCACGGGGTTGGACTGGATCAGGCATAGGCAAACTCGGCCCTCCCCTCCAGATGTCTTGGGACTACAACTCCCACCATCCCTTGCTAGCAGGACCAGTGGTCAGGGATGATGGGAATTGTAGTCTCAAACAGCTGGAGGGCCGAGTTTGCCTATGCCTGGACTAGATGGCCCTTGGGGTCCCTCCCTGCTCTCCAATTACAGTGGAACCTCGGTTTATGAACACCTCGGTTTATGAATTTTCAGTTTATGAACGCCGCGGACCCATCTGGAACGGATTAATTCACTTTCCATTACTTTCAATGGGAAAGTTCGCTTCAGTTTACGAACACTTCAGTTTATGAACTGACTTCCGGAACCAATTACACCCATGCTTCGGGTTAAGTACGCTTCAGGTTGAGTACTCTGCGGACCCGTCTGGAACGGATTAATCCACTTTCCATTACTTTCAATGGGAAAGTTCGCTTCAGTTTATGAACGCTTCAGTTTAAGTACACTGTGGACTGTTTGGAACGGATTAATTCACTTTCCATTACTTTCAATGGGAAAGTTCGCTTCAGTTTATGAACAGACTTCCGGAACCAATTGTGTTCATAAACCGAGGTACCACTGTAAATGATTCTATGATCTCCCCAATCTGCAGCCCACCACAATCCCATTCAAGAGGATTGTAATTGTATAAAGGTAAACAGGAAACGACACTTTCTCCTCATGTGGCCTCCAGAACAAGATATTCAGAAGCATTACTGCACCCAACTGTGGAGGCAAAGCACGGCTATTATGGCTAATGGCCATCAATAAGCATCTCCTCCTCTATAAATTTGTCTAATTCTCTTTTTATAGGATCATAGAATTGCAGATTGTATTATGATACTGGCAGTTTCATTCTCAGTTCATTTCCTGGGATTTCTGGCATGCAATTTGCCTTTTTCACAGCTGCAGCGCCCTGGGTCCAGGTCTTCATTGTGCTACCAGTGAGGACTTACAACTGTCCAGTTGTTGGCTATATTCCCAGCATTGCCTATACATGTAGGGCTGGAAGCAAGCAAACAAGAGATGTTACCCCACGGACCGGCCTTCCTCGGGTGGTGGAATTGTGTGGGTGGCTTATGACAGTGGCTTATGGCAAGATATACAAGTTCTCCTGGACCTCTCAAAAGCTTGCGGAATCTCACCAGAAGCCGGTGGGGAGGAAGAAAGGCTTGGGTGGGCGGGACCTTCCCATTTGGCGTCTGGTGGTGAATCAGGATTGGCTGTTCCTTGTAGGCGGAGCCCTGGCAGAGCTCAGGGATGCCTTCTGCACTTGATGAGTCCCCTCCATCCTCAATGTCTGCAGCACCAAAAGGCAATATACCATACTTTTCTGTGTATAAGACTAGGTTTTTTCCCTAAAAAATAATGCTAAAAAGTGGGGTCATCTTATACATGGGTCGTGCATAGGGTGGACGTTTGATTGGTTTCTAAAAATTAGTATCAATATCAGCAACAGAACCTCCAGCAAAAGTCCGTAAGCAATCCCCCAGCCCTTTGCGTACGAAGTGCAACAATAAAATAGAACACCATCTGAATGACAATAATGAACTGGAATAAATGCAACAGCCCAATGCAAACAGTTTTTCAGGTGCCAAACAGTAAAATACTCCGGTTTCTAAACACCATAAAGTGTGAATTGGAAGTCAGGAGAAAAACAGCTTAACAGCCTGTTGTCAATAAGCAACCCTGTCAGTCGGCGTAAACAGTCTTTTGCAGGTGAGTGCCACTGACAGCTGCCAAAAGTGTTTTGAACTTTCAGCCCAGTCATCTTCTTCAGTAGAGTATCTTGAAACAGAAAGCAATCGATTCAAAGTGGATCCAGGAGAATAGCGCCAGAAGGTTCTGCTGGATCAGGTCAGTGACCTCCTCTAAACCAGACGCCTGTGGAAAACCAGCAAGCAGGATCCCAGCGCAAATGCAACGCCCCCTCCCCCGCCCCGCAGTTTCCAGCAACTGATGTTGGGATGCATGGCTTCCTCCAAATGTGGAGGCAGAACATGGCCATTGTGGTTGGTAGCCATGGAGAGCCGTGGATTTCATGGATTTCTCTAAGCCTCTTTTAAAGCCATGCCAATTGGTGGCCATCCTAGCCTCCTATGGAAGCAGGTTCCATAACTTACCCTCTCCCCAATGGTTGAGGGAGCTGGGGATGTTTAGCCTGGAGACTGAGAGAAGATATGAGAGCCGTCTTCAAATATCTAAAGAGCTACCACACAGGGGCGTAGGAAGGGGGGCAGGGGGCACCCCAGGTGCCACCCTGATGGGGGGTGACAAAATGGCGGGCGGCAATCACCGCGGGGCCTGCAGTGCGCACGAGCCATGTGTTTCAGCGCCTGCAGGCTCTGCGCTGTCTGCCTGCTGCCTCCCCACCAGCTGTAGGATGGCTGAGGCCCTGCGGTGCGCCCTGTCCCATAGGGACAGGGGGTGCGGCACCCATAGGGATGGCAAGGCACGTTGAGCACGCAGCGCCCATAGGGACGGCCGCCCCAGGTGCCCAAGAGGCTTCCTCCACTGCTGCTACCACATGGAAGAAGGAGCAAGGTGGTTTTCTGTTGTTCCAGAGGATAGGATCCAATCAATCGTGGGTGTGGCCAGGATTTTCCTTGGGGCAGCAGGCCTTTTGTTAGGGGGCAGAAACTCAGTTTGCTATGTATTTTTGTTGGTTTTTATTAATTTAGGGGGGCAGCTGGCTTGGCTATGCCCATGCAACCAATGGATTTGAGTTACAAGAAAGGAGGTCACTGCCTCCCAAGGGAGGAAGTTCTATAGTTTAAGTCGCTTCAGCAAAGATACCACAAAGAGATGACTGGGAAGAAGCAACTTTTTTTAATGGTGTTTGTGAGGGGGAAGGCTTACAGAGAACAGCCCCCCCCCATCAGAAGCAGCTCGTCTCCCAGCAGCCACGAGAGCGAAGGGTCTGATGGGGAGAGCCAGGAAACGGAAAGGGAGTGCCAGCCCTCTAGCAACATCCAAGAGCCCTCGCTCCATAGGCAGGGAGAGGGGAAGGGGGAAAGAGGGGACAGAAGTCAGGCAGCCCGCAGACCATTCCCCCCAACCCCGGAACTGAGGAGGCGGAGAAAAGGGAAACGCTTCACAGTTCCGCGGCTTTTATGTTGGTCTAGAACGCGAAAGGCGCCAGTGCAGGAATCTGAATCGGAGTGAGCAGACATGAAACCAGCAGCTCGTTACACTGTAAATAATGTGCACTAATAAAAACTTCTGAAAGACTAGCATGTGCTAGGTCGTTACTCAAGCGTAGCCACATCAACCCTGACAGTGTTCCAGTTCTGGTTTGCTCTACCCAGACTGCTTGTCTGGTGCTAGATCTGATGAACTTCAGGCATCAATGTGAAAGCTCTTCATTTGCCTTCCCAGGCCTGCCAGATTTAATCTGTTGTACTGTTTTTGAGTCTTACTGGCAATTATTATTTTTTGCTGCTTTTACTTTTCTTTCTTTGGAGATTATCCTAATGTTCTTTTGCATTAATTGTTGTTGCTTTGCATTTATTCATTCTTTGATGTATGTGAGACACCTGGAAAAAACTCCGAATTATAAGGTGGGATCCAGTGTTTTAATGAAATGAAACAGACACCTGCAGAAATGGATGAAGGAGCCGGAAGGGAGGAGGGAACTCTGAGATCCAAGCTGCTTAAGATATAATAGGTTGAACCTGGAACATCAGAAGCTCGTGTCAACTCAGCAACACAGCACAACATGAGATTTGACACTCCGGTGGCACTGATCCAAATGCCACCCTGCTTTCCTTGCCATATCTGGCAAAATGGTTTTAAATGTGCGTGTTTGTATAACGTCATAGCAGAACTGCCTCCACTGCTATATGACTGCTCTGTGGCCACAGCGACATCAGATCTGGACTTCCACTCTGTCATTTCCTGCGCATTTGCCCTTCAGGGGTTAAATCACATCTTCAATTATCCGGTCATAAATAGTAGCATATCTTACTCTCCTCCTATGAAGGAAAAATGCTCCATTTCCTCCTGGAGCTTTATCTTCACATTATTGCCCCCTTGTGGCTGTCGGGGCCATTCGTCTCTCTTCCCTCCAAGGCTTTCACCTGCCCATATTTCGACAGACACAGAGGCTGCTTTTCTCTCCTGCAAAGGGCTGGTGGAAGTTGCAAGGAGCTTCTTGGGCCTCAGGGGATGCATCTGCCTGCAGCTGCAAGAGGACCCCGACTATATGACAGCATCCAACAAGTAGGGAACTGAGCGTGACACAATAGCCATCATTATATCCTTCATTTATTTAACTGAAGGACCTTTACCCCGTTGTTCAGTGAAATGACTCATGGAATGTGGAAATGGGTTGGCACAATGTTGGAAACTCAGTGCCTACCATGAAGAAATCCTAGAATCCTAGAACGGTAGAGTTGAAAGGGACCTTGAAGATCCTCTAGTCCAACCTCCTGCAATACAGGAATCACAGCTAAAGCATCCCTGACAGAGGGCCGTCCAACCTCTGCTTAAAAGTCTCCAAGGAAGGAGAGTCCAATACCTTGTGAGGGAGTCCATTCCACTGTCAAACAGCTCTTGCCAAGAGGAAGTTCTTCCTAATGTTTTGTCAGAATCTCCTTCCTTGTCAATGGAACGCATTGGTTTAGGTTCTCCTTTCCGAAGCATCAGAAAACAAGCTTTCTCTGACTTCCATGTGACAGCCCTTGAGATATTTGAAGATGACTATCATGTCTCCTCTCAGTCTCCTCTTCTCCAGGCTAAACACACCCAGCTCCTTCCATCATTCCTCATAAGACTTGGTTTCCAGACCCTTGACCATCTTGGTTTCCCTCGTCTGCACACATTCCAGCAAGCAAAGGGGCTCCTCTGTGACTTAACATGACGCCCTTCTCATCAAAATAAGTAAGTTCCTTGCAGCTTTTGCAGTATCTAATTTGCACAAGATATTGGAAGGATTGGTTAAATCTTTTGAGACTGAAAAGCCAGCGACAGTTTTCTACAGATATCAGGTCTCAATTAATCAGCTTGACATAAAGCATCTGAGAAGTGAATGGAATAAAGAATTGGATGGTCCTATGGGGAAATGTTTTAGCTTCTATAGCTAATGTGCCGTTAGGTTGTGAACTATGTGATTTACAATAAAAATAACAATATTTAGAATTTAGTGGACCCCCATTACATCTAGAAAGGGATTATCTGCAAGAACATGCTGTTGGAGCTGTAATAATGATATTGCCTCTTTGAAGCACATGCTCACACAATGTCTGGAGGAAAGAATCGGGGTGTATAAATATATAATAATAATAATAATAATAATAATAATAATAATAATAATAAATTATTTATACCCCACCCATCTGGCAGGGTTACTTTGGGGGAGAATTTAAAATTCTCTGGTGATAATATTATTTCAAACCATATACCAACTATGTGGGGTTGGGCAGTGGGGCAGCATAGATGGCCTCTCCCTGCACCAACTTCTGCCCAAAGACTGATATGAATTCATGGGAGAGAGAACACTACACCCTTTGAGCAACGGAGAGAATCATAGAATCCTAGAGTTGGAAGAGACCACAAGGGCCATCCAGTCCAACCCCCTGCCAAGCAGGAAACACCATCAAAGCATTCTTGACATATGCCTGTCAAGCTATTGCTTAAAGACCTCCAAAGAAGGAGACTCCGCCACACTCCTTGGTAGCAAATTCCACTGCTGAACAGCTCTTACTGTCAGGAAGTTCTTCCTAATGTTCAGGTGGAATCTTCTTTCTTGTAGTTTGAATCCATTGCTCCGTTTCCGCTTCTCTGGAGCAGCAGAAAACAAGGTAGGGCAACTCTTGCCATAGACAAAGGGGTTGCATTTAGGCACAGATTGTATATGGATGAATACAAAGATATTTGGAAGGCATACGTAACAATGATAATGTCTTGCTAATAATTTTATGTTAGCTGGATTAACTGTATTGCTTATATACCTCTATTTCATATTGTATTACCATTTCAGGTACTTCTTTTTCTTTTTCTATCTTTTCTTTCACTTTATCTTCTCACCGAAAATTTTCAATAAAACATAAATATAAAAATAGGTGAGATTCTAGCCCTCATGGTTCTGAATGAGGAATATTGGAAGCTGCTTTATTCTGAGCCAGACCAGGGGGGGCCCATCTAGCTTATTATTGTCTATGCCAGGGGTTGGCAACCTGTGGCCCATGGGGGGGGTGTCGTTTAAATGGCCCACGAGCTGCCCCTGAACAGAGCTGCCCGCTTGGCGAGTCCCCGTGTGCTGTGCTAAACCGGCACAGCACATTGTGGGGACTTGCTTCCACAGTGCCGGAAATCGCGATCTCCGCGGGAGTGAAGAGAAGGTTAAGGGGTGATATGATAGCCATGTTCAAATATATGAAAGGATGTCATATGGAGGAGGGAGAAAGATTGTTTTCTGCTGCTCCAGAGAAGCGGACACGGAGCAATGGATTCAAACTTCAAGAAAGAAGATTCCACCTAAACATTAGGAAGAACTTCCTGACAGTAAGAGCTGTTCGGCAGTGGAATTTGATACCAAGGAGTGTGGTGGAGTCTCCTTCTTTGGAGGTCTTTAAGCAGAGAATGCTTTGATGGTGTTTCCTGCTTGGCAGGGGGTTGGACTGGATCGCCCTTGTGGTCTCTTCCAACTCTACCATTCTGTGATTCTATGATCCTATGAACCGGCCCAGGCCAGGTAAAGCGTGCCAAGCCCTGGTCTATGCTTACTGGCAGCAATAGATCTGCAGGGTTTCAGGAAAGGTGGCTCTCTGAGTCCTGCCTGGAGGCGATGTCTGGGGTGGAACCTGCTGAATGCAAAGCAGAAGCTTCACCACTGAATTTCCATTTGTCTTCCTGAAAGTACGGTCCGTGCCACCCCCTCTGTTTTATATTCCACTCCTTATTCCATTCTCTTGATTTGATCTCTGAGAGACGAAGGTTGGGCTGCTTCTCTGTTGCCCAAGTGACTCCTAGCTGCAGATGCAACGTGCAAAGGGTGGGGGAGGGGCCCTGCATCTGATCTCCGCTTCCTGGACATAGAGATCCTACTCGGGCTCCCCACTTCACATAACGCCACAATCGCCAAAGCAGAAGATTTATTTGTGCGCATTTGCTAAAGCCTTCGGAGCCCACCTTCCTGTCCCAAGATGGGATCACAAAGGCAGCGCAGAATGATGATTTAAAATGTGACAAACAATAAAAACCATTTGAAACAGGAGCATGGGAGCCGAACGGCATAAACAGCAGCAGTTTGGAAAGAGAGAAGACTAGAAAGGGAAATGGAGAACTCTGGGCTTGTGCTCTGATCCTGCACTCGCTCCAATGGCACTGCTTTGATTTGCCAGTGGAAGGTGGACCAGAGGAGACGAAGCAGGTCCCTGGCAAGCAGGATCCAAGCACGAGAGCTCTCTCCCCTCTCACTGTTTCCAGCAACTGGGATTCAGAAGCGTTGCTGTCTCCGATTGTCCTCCAATCGCCCTTCCTCCATCAATAGCCCTTCATCAATAGCCCTTCTAGGAGAGATGGCACAGCCCACGTCCGAGAACACCGAAGGCTTGGGATGTAAACAGATCCCATGAGTTGGAAACCACAGGAGAAGAGAGTCCTCCTCTGCTGAAATCCTGTTTCTTACAGGCATCTGGTTGGCCACTGTGAGAACAGGATGCTGGACTAGGTGGGCCATGGGCCTCATCCAGCAGGCTCTTCTTACACTGGGTCATCTCACTGGTTCCGCTTTGTTTTCAAATTCCAAGGCAGTCATTGGATTAAGGTTGTCCCTAAGCTGTGTCCATAGTGCTCACACAGTCTCTTTCTTTCTTTCTTTCTTTCTTTCTTTCTTTCTTTGGTGAGCCTTCATGGCAGGATCCAAGATTGCCTCCCACATTCTGGTTCCCTTTCAGTCACTTATTTGAGAGCATCCACCAGTTCAGGGAATATTTGCCCTCCCTTCTCATTGGCCCCTGTTTACTTCACCATGGAACCAGATCGGATTCCACAATGAAATCCATATTGGGGACGTGGGGGTGGTCACCAGAGTGGCTGTAGAGGGGGAAAGATCATGAGGAGGAATAATTCCATTGACCCGTTGCCTTGATCAGGTCCTACCTGGAGTCCTGTGTCCAGTTCTGAGCACAACTGTTGAAGAAGGACATAGACAAGCTGGAAAGTTTGCAGAGGAGGCCAACCAAGATGACCAAGGGTCTGGAAACCAAGCCTTGTGGGGAACGGTTGAGGGAGGTGGGGATATTTAGAAACCTGAAAGGTGAGAGGATAGCCATCTTTAAATAGCCAAAGGGAGAATGGAGCAAGTTTTTGCCAAAGATAGTTTAGATGGCCATCTGTCGGGGATTCTTCAGCTGTGATTCCTGCATTGTGACAGGTTGGTCGGCCTGATCCTTGATGGTTCAATGAATGATACGAATTCAATGAAGGTGGAGCCTTTTCACAGTCCCTTTGAGATCTACAACATCCTTTGTAAGTCGAGGTGACCAGAACTGGACATAGTATTCCACATATGGACATCTGTGGAAAAGTTGAATACTTTTTAGCACAGGTAGGTAGCCGTGTTGGTCTGACATAGTCGAAACAAAATAAAAAAAATTACTTCCACCAGCACCTTAAAGACCAACTTTTTAGCAGTTAAATGGTTAGGGTTAGGTTTAGGGTTAGGGTTGCTGCTCCAGAGAAGCGGACACGGAGCAATGGATTCAAACTTCAAGAAAGAAGATTCCACCTAAACATTAGGAATAACTTCCTGACAGTAAGAGCTGTTCGGCAGTGGAATTTGCTACCAAGGAGTGTGGTGGAGTCTCCTTCTTTGGAGGTCTTTAAGCAGAGGCTTGACAGGCATATGCCAAGAATGCTTTGATGGTGTTTCCTGCTTGGCAGGGGGTTGGACTGGATGGCCCTTGTGGTCTCTTCCATCTCTATGATTCTATTATTCTATGATTCTATGGTTCCCCCCCCCCCCCGCCACTGCCTTTGCACTGAGAAAGCCCTACTTTTGATCCAAATATCAAAATGGGAAAGAACCAGTGCTGTTAACTCGGGGATAGAGAGGATTAACCTACCCAGCAAATAAATGATTCAGCAAAGAAATCCTGGCTGAAATCACATCTATGCAGAATCGCTGCAGAAGGACAACCCTGGCAATGCATGTTCTCCTCCTCCCCGGAGTCTCAGTGCTGTTCCTCCTCCCCCTCCGCTCGCCCACCCCCTCCAAAGGGAGCCAACCCTGTGGCCCAGCTCATGCCAGTGTGCGAGACGATCGATCGCTGTGGAAACGGCTCGCCACCTGAAGAGCAGCTGTTTCTCCCCCCCCCCTCTTTCCAGCGCACACTTGAAGCAAACGTGGCCTGCTTAATGAGCCAGGATGCAAGCAGTCTGCAGCAGCCCCCGTTCAACGGCCTCTTCCTTTCGCTCTCAGGCTGTGAGATGAATATGTTAACAGGGAAACTTTGGAAAAGGAGAGACCTGTTTGCAAATGGCTCAGCAGAATGCCCTCCCACCCCCTCCGCCCTCCCTGCTCCATCATCTAGTGGAGGCACAGCGGGAGAGAGCATGCTTGGCATGCAGAAGGTCCCAGCTTCCACCCCCAGAATATTTAGGTGGGGATGAGAAAGACCCCTGCCCCAAAGCCAGGAGATGTCGCCAGTACTGAGCAAGGTGGGGGAAAGATGGCGGCTCAGCAGTAGAACAGCCCTTTCATATGCAGAAGGTCCCTTCCAACTCGGCGATTCAATGCTGGAAGAGACTCCCGTCTCAGTTCCTGGAGAGCTGCTGCCAGTCAGTGTAGACAATATTGAACTAGGTGGGGCAATGGTCAGATTCGGTATAAAGCGGCGTTCAGTGTTGGATATGGGCAGATGGCCAGTGCAGCAACCCTGGCCCTGTGGGGGGAATGTCCCCCTGGGGGTTCAAGTATGGAGGCTCATGCCAAATCCCCAGGCCTTATTCAGTAATGCATTACAGGACAGAGACCAAAGGGCCTGCAAGGGCATTTCCATTAATGTACACACACAGTACAGAGCAAATATGCCTCATCTGCGCTGTCTTGTCCTCTGGGCAGCAACCTTCTGCCACCCCAGCACCTCAAAATAACCCACCTAACCCAGGAGCCGTTGTTTAAGCAACACATGCAAAATAAGAAGCAAATAACATACGTCCTTGCTCTTCAGCATCAACTTCATTGGACTGGACATGTTGTGCGGATGCCTGACGATCGTCTTCCAAAGCAACTGCTCTATTCCAAACTTAAGAATGGAAAATGAAATACCAGTGGACTATAAAAGAGGTTTAAAGACTCTCTCAAGGCAAATCTTTACAAATGCAGTATGAACACCAACAACTGGGAAACGCTGTCCTGCGAGCGCTCCAGTTGGAGAACAGCCTTTACCAAAGGTGTCATGGGCTTTGAAGACACTCGAACTCAGGACGCAAGGGAGAAATGTGCTAAGAGGAAGGCATGCTTGGCAAATCCACACCGTGATCAATTCACACCCAGAAACCAATGTCCCCACTGTGGAAGGACGTGTGGATCCAGAATTGGCCTCCACAGTCACTCATGGACTCACTTTTAAAACCATGTTCATGGAAGACAATCTTACTCGGCTATGTGGGATCACCAAAGAAAGAAGAAACTAATTACCGTATATAGAAGGTGATAACAGTTTACATTACCCAAAAAGTTTTCCAGTTTGAGGGGAATGCTCTATTTTCATTTATTGCTATGCACATAGTGAAGCTGTGCCATTCAGTTATAAGGGCATTTGTGCTTCAAGTCATGTGCAAATTTTATTTTATTTTTATCCCCCCCCCCTCGAAATGCTATTTTCCATATTTCCTTCTACCAAATTGTCAGAGAAGCACAGAGAAGTTCTTCCAGTGTTCTGCTATTATGACCCTAGCCACTAGGAGGAGAGAACTTATTAAAGGTTTAGACTGTAAGTTAATATTGTCTCCCAGGAGAAGATTGAGGCACACCAGCTCTGAACATTTAGAGAAATTTTGGGCAATAATTGCTTTTATTTGGGCTAATACTTCCTCCCCAATTTATTTGTTTATTACTGCACGTGCGGAGCCCTCCTTCCACCTCATCTGGAGTTGCTTTTCACTCTCATGGTCACCACTTTTTGGGTCAGGCCACTGTCTTGCATACCTGACACTGATAATGGATTTCCCAGAAATTCGACCTCGGTCCATGCCCTGCAGAGCCTCATCTGTTCAGTAGCACAGTCTTAGCAGACACGGTTTGGATTGGCAGCCCTGGAGCACATTTGAAGGGACAAGCTTGCTTGCTGGACCCCATGGATGGATTCTGCATCCTCCCAACAGCCAGGTTATCCCATTGCGGCTGCGATTATCATGCAACTCACACAGCTGTGTCATTTTTTTGGGTGGGTATACAAGGCTGTAATGAGCAAAGCCAACACACTCCTCTTACCCAGAAAGCTGGGAGACACTCAAAGTGTTATAAATTTCAACTTTCAAGATTTAATTTGCCCTTCTAGGTCTCACCCATTTTTCTGAGAAAATAATGGAAGGAGCAAAATCCTTTTGTTCCTCTGCTTCTCATTTCAACAAACGACTGCGGCTTCCTCTGCCGAAAGAGCACCGTGTAATTCTCTTTCCAATAAGACAAATGTACGAGGCTAAGACAAAGCAAGACACACAAATGCCATTTCTGAAGAACACTTAGCAATAATCTAATTCAGCTGTGTTTTATCGCACATAAAGCTAAATACGTCAGCAGAGAGGGGTTTTTTTCTGGCTGGCTGTGCTAACAAAATATTTCAGCTGCATTTTTTTCCCTCCCTGAGTAGCAAGTATGGTGTCAATGCAACATTTATATCCATATATCCAGCCTATTAATCATCAAAAAAAAACCATGGTGTGATGATGTCCCGACATCATTAGGAAGAACTTTCTGATGGCAAGAGCCAGTCGAAAATGGAATGGACTCCCTCAAAAGGTAGCGGGCTCTCCTTCATTGCATGTTGTTCAACAGAAGTTGGGTGTCCATCTGTCAGGGATTCCTTAACTGTGATTCCTAGGTGACCCTTTGGGTCTCTTCCGACTCTGCAGTTCTATGAGTCTATGATCCCAAAGCCAGAGTGGTTGGAAGGCAAGAAGCACTGTGCTTCCTGCAAACAGACGCCAGTGCTCCTATATTGTGGTGAGTTTGGGGGTCAGTCTACATGGTGTCTAGTTTGGAAGGTCCTGGATCCAACAAGAGTGAAAATTACTAACACTTTTCTAAAGCAGGAAGAGATGGGGAGAAGAAGCTGTTTGACAAGGACCCAATTCACACGCAACATCTACGTATGTCACCTCCATTCCTTGGACCAAGCCAGAGTGGCATTAGCAAGGCTCCACCCCGTCCGAATCCCCTCCCTCCCAGCCATAGGAACATAGGATCATAGAATTGTAGAGTTGGAAGGACCCAAAGGTCATTGAGTTCAACCCCCTGCAATGCAGGAATCACAGTTAAGGAACCCCTGACAGATGGCCATCTCCAACCTCTGCTTAAGTTGTGAGGTCTCTGGGTGCCTGCAAGGCAAATGGCTGCCTGCCAAGCTCAGCTGGCCATCTGCAGCTTCTGGGAAATGACCCTGCTTCAAGGTCATAATTAAAGAGTGCTGTGATAATATATGTTTAGGCACTTCGAGGCACAAAAAGACAATTCCTGCTTGGGTGGTTTTGTCATAGGTTTTGATTTTTCTTTGTCACAAGTAGATGCAGAATGGATAGGAAACGATGCAATGAGAATAGACAAGATATGTGTGATTCAGCACCATGGATAGCAGAAATGGGGTCCTTTAGGAAACAATGAACATATTTTGTGGTTGACAGAAAAGCAGGCATCAATATTGGAGAGAAATTAGATAGATAGATAGATAGATAGATAGATAGATAGATAGATAGATAGATAGATATAGATAGATAGATAGATAGATAGATAGATAGATAGATAGATAGATAGATAGATAGATGATAGATAGATAGATGATAGATAGATAGATAGATAGATAGATAGATAGATAGATAGATGATAGATAGATAGATAGATAGATGAAACCTTGGTCACAACTTCTTATTGATTATTTACAATTTATGCTTAATTAACTGGGTGGTTCATTAACTGTTGTGGGAGGCCTCCTCTTTTACTTTACCCAAGGAGCCCATCTGGCTACGCATGCCACAAGAGTCTCTCGCATACCATGTTCACACAGTGCATATTTAAACTATAGAATTCACTCTCCCGGGAGCCATTGCTGGCCACCAAACTAGATGGCTTTAAAAGAGGATTAGACAGATGCATGGAGGAGGAGAAGGCTATTGGTGGCCATGCTCTGTCCTTCAAAGTTAGAGGCAGCCATGTATCTGAAGAACATTGGCTGGAAACCGCAGGAGGAGAGTGTTAGGGAGTCATTCATCCAGAAACAGGGGGAAGATTCCAGAACAGTCATATATAAGTAGGAGTGGCCCTCTGAGCAGCTTCAGCTAGAGGTGCTGATAAAAGGAGAACTTTCGTTTTCACTTTTTGCAGACAACTGACCCACAAATGTTGTCTGCAAACTGCTGCGTCACGACTGCCGACAGACTGTGTCCGCCTACATCAGGCATCCCCAGACTTCGGCCCTCCAGATGTTTTGGACTACAATTCCCATCTTCCCTGACCACTGGTCCTGTTAGCTAGGGATCATGGGAGTTGTAGGCCAAAACATCTGGAGGGCCGCAGTTTGGGGATGCCTGGCCTACATCGTTGCTAAAGAGAAAGAGGGTCTGAAACTTAAGTGTGACGTTACAGCTATTGGTATAATGATTGTAAATAGTGCCACCGTGATGCGTTCATGACCGGTCAAGCAATAAATCACTTGACTGAGTTGTGCAATGTTTGTGAGTGTAGCTTCCAAGTGTAGCTTCAACTGCTGACCACTGCTTCCAGGAACTCTGCTAAATGGACAGAAGCTTCTAACCAGGTGCCTACACACGAGTATTCTCATGATGGACTGTGACCTTCAACAGAGAGAAGGTTCTTGGAGGAGAGCGCTGTCAATGGTTACTAGCCATGGTGTCTATACTCTGCCTCCACCTTTGGAGGCAATAAATGCTTCTGAATACCAGGAGCTGGAAACCACAGGAGGGAAGAATTTCTGTTGTGCTCATGTTTCCTTGTGGGTTTCCACTGTGAGAAGAGGATGTTGGACTAGATCAGGGGTGTCAAACTCAAATTCATCGGGGGCCGCATCAGCAGTTTGGTCACCCTCAAAGGGCCGGTTGTATCTGTAGGACTATGTGTCCACTCTTTATTATCATAAATTATTGTCACTGCATTCAATTATTACTGTTTTTTGTAATAATGTAAGTAATAACTAGCTCTGAAAGCAGAAACATAGTCAGAATAATGGCAAGTAGATATTCAAATGTACAATTATTGTACAATTTATTGAAAAATGATTTTTGGTAACTGCACTGGGTGGTGGAGGCTCGCTAGGGTTTCATGCAGGAGTTTTGCAGAGCTACTGGTACCTGGAGATGCTGGGGTCCTTCTGCATGCAGGACAAATGTTCTGCCAGTGAGCCACCACCCTTCACCAAAGGGACTGGCTGAGGTTGACTCACTGGAGCTGCTCTCCTGGTTCCAGGGTTTAAGGGCCAGAAGTATAAAGCAGCATCCTATGTTTCTGAGGAGAGGGAGAGGGAGGGGAGGGGAGGGAGGGAGGGAGGAAGGAAGGAAGGAAGAAAAGAGGGAGTGGGAGGGAGAGAGGAAGGAAGGAAAGAGGGGAGAGAAAGAAGAGTAGGAAATAAGGAAGGGAATAAAGAAGGAAAGAAAAAGAAAGAGGGAGAGAAGACGGAAAGGGAGAAATAAGGACGGAAGTAGAGGGAAAGAAAGAATACAAATGAGGGAGAGGAAGAAAGATGGGAAGGACAGAAGGAAGGAAGAAAGGAAGAAAGGAAGAAAGAAAGAAAAGAGGGAGCAGGGGAGAGAGAGGAAGGAAAGAGGTGAGAGAAAGAAGAGTAGGAAAGAAGGAATAAAGAAGGAAAGAAAAAGAAAGAGGGAGAGAAGACAGAGATAAAGAAGGAAGGAAGGAGAGGGAAAGAAAGAATAAGAACGAGAGAGAGGAAGAAAGAAAGGGAAGGGGGGGTCGCTGCCTTGATTCAGTGCCAGAAAAGAGCGCGAAGGGACCCAGGGGCAAAAAGCATTTCCCGTGCAGCGTGAGGCAGTGGGTGTCCCTTTTAGGAGAAGTGTGTAAAGCCTCAGAGTTGCACGTTCGTGAGGCTGAGCCGTGGCAGGAGGAGGAGGAGGTGAGGCAAGAGGAGGAGGAGGAGGAGGCGCCTTGCCGGGTCGGTGCCCGGAGAGTCCTGAGCCTCTGGGATGCAGCATTGCTCTGTAGCACTTTGAATCCTCCTCCTCCTCCACGCGGCGCTGCTGGGTGCTTTGTCTGTGCTTCAGCAGCAGCAGCAGCAGCAGCCGTTTCCAGGCGCCGAGCCATGGCAGGAGGAGGATTCAAAGTGCTACAGAGCACTGCTGCGTCACAGAGTCTCGGGACTCTCCGTGCGGCGCTGCTCCGGCTGCCTTTCTACCCCACCCCCACCCCAGCTGTTTGTCGGCGCAGCGCTTCAGCAGCAAGGTCCCGCTGGCTGGGGCGCTCGGCGGGCCACATGACAAGGTCTGGCGGGCCGGATTTGGCCCCCGGGCCTTGTGTTTGACACCCATGGACTAGATGGACCATTGGCCTGATCCTGTTCTTACTGGCCTCCAATCCATGCAGTCCCTGTCTGTCTGTCTCCAGTCTCTCTGGTTGCACATTGATTACCCAAGTCCCTTGACATTCATAGGTATCATTATCATCCCCCCAAGATACTGTAATCTCTCCCCCCCCACCCCCCACTGCTTGTCCTTTTGCCACTCGGTATTGACAGCAAAGATACAGGAATATTTTAAATGTCTCTGCTCATATTGATGGAAACTTCAAACTGAGTTATTTGAGAGCTGCCTGGAGCAGTCTGAGGTCTGCCTCAGCACCATCCAGATTGCAAGAAATAAGGAAGGAACGCTATGCCAAAGGTGAAAGAATTGTGGCTCCAGCGCATCCTCGTAGGCTAGAACGAGGCAGCCTTCAAACAGCACAGCAGCGTCCAGGCAAGAGGTCCTCCTCTCTCCATTTCCAAACAGAGGTAAGATGTTTAAATGAAGCACACAAGGACTTTGGACCAATCCCTGCCTGACCCGGCTGTCAACCTTTCTTGGAATAAAAGTCTCAAGCTGGTTGAGGCTATGTAATAGGATCCTCAGTCCAATGTGATCTGGCGGGTGAAATGTTGGAATCAAAACCATTAGCGCTGAGTTCAAATCCCTCGTCGACTTAGTAGGCAGCCGAGTTGCCTGTCAACTTCGATTTACCATATGCTAAGTGGAAATAAGGCTTCTAACTAAAATCACTCAGGGTAAGACTTGATGTGGGCACATCAATAGATTTGGCAGGTGCTGAAATGTCAGGATGGTGTGTGTGTGTGTGTGTGTGTGTGGCATTCACCTGCCAAGTTGATATACTCAGTTGAGTGGCTTAAAAAAACCCCAACAGTTTAATATGTTGGTTTAAGACTTTCCGAGTGCACTCAAGCTCCTAAATTGTGGAAAACTGCACCCATTAAGGCTACCCCCTTAAAAACCACACACACACCCTGAGCCTCTAAGGGAAGAGGAGCTACCTAGAGGGTCTCAGTGATCAATCTCAGCACCTGAGAAGCTCTGTAGGGAAGGAGAAGGTCTTTCAAATATTGGGGGCCTGAGTCATTTAGAGCCATCAATACCAATGGGAGCACCTTGAATTGGGTCCAGAATTGGACAGCCAGCCAATACAACTATTTTAAAATGAGAGTCATATAAGAGGAAAACAGAACCCCACCTGCTGCATTTTGAACCACCTAAAGTTCCCAAGTTGCATTCAAGGGCAGCCCCACATAAAGTACATTGTAGTAGTCCAACCTAACGTGAGCCAACGTTCCCTTTGGCTCTTGGAATAGATACTTCCAGGGAAAGTCATGATCTCCCATTCTGCAGAGAGATTTTTCTGTCCCTGGCTGGCTGGGACTGCTGTTGGCAGCCTCCAAACAGAGACTCCGCTCAGTTTTATTAGCTCAATGCTTTAGTGCCAAAGTGGGTCAGTGGTAAAGGACAGCTGTGCTCAAATCGTCCCATCCCTCGGAGGCTTCCCCCACGTGATTGAGGCAGGCTGGCTGAGGAACTCGGCCGGCCCTGCTCTGCCCTCCACTCCGCCCTCCCTGTCCTTCAATCCAGATGTGCTGTGGGAGGAGATCAGCCGCCCCAGCAAATAATCTAAGGCTCAGCCCCCCTTTCTGCGGCGCTTAGGAAAGTGGTGGTGCATTTGAGCTCTGCTTTCTTGCCTTTGGGCTGCCTGCCACTGAATCTGAAGAAAGATCGCAGCTGGCTGTGAGCTGGGGGTCCCTGCGCCCCCTGGGTGACACACTGGGCTTGATAGTCCAGCTCCCAAGGGGGAGGCGGAGAGGAGGTTGGCTTGCTGGACTGCTTGTCATTCCCCATCTCCCCCTGCTCAGCCTCCTCGCTCACTCCCCTGCCAGGCTCCTGATGCCTCCCCATTTGCCCTTCACAAAGGCTGAAGGACAACATCTTGCAGCCTCCAGTCTGCAGAATCGCCAGAGCCCCCTATTAACCCTTGGAGGAGCCAAGGGCCGGGCGCAGAGGGATTGCATCACTCCAGTCGAGAAGAACTAGGTCATTTCTGAAATGGTGTCAAATTACTTCTTGTCTCTGGGTAAGAAAAGAAAACAGGGGGAGGAAAAAACCACCGAGGAGCTCCTGCGGAACCTATGGGAAAATGACTTAATTTTCCCTCCTGCGCCTGGGCTGCAGACAACACTGATATTTACAGCTCACCGTTGATGGGGCACCCTGGCGCGTCCTGAGTCACCCCTGTCTCTTTTCACTTTCTTCCTTTCTTTCCCACCCTGAAGGGTATTGTTTTTCCGCTTGAAATTGCAAGCCTGTTGGACAAAGCCTTTGGGTGGAGCGAGGGAATGCTATCACAGAACTGTAGAAAGGACCCAAGGAGCAGTTTAGTCCAATCCACTACAATTCCAGAGAATAATAATAATAATAATAATAATAATAATAATAATAATAATAATAATTTATTTATACCCTGCCATCTGGCTGGGTTTCCCAACTGGCTGGGTTGGAAGCTCTGGGCAGCTTCCAACAAAATATAAAAAATACAATAAAACATCAGACATTAGAAACTTCCCTCAACAGGGCTGCCTTCAAATCATAGAATCGTAGAGTTGGAAGAGACCACAAGGGCCATCCAGCCCAACCCCCTGCCAAGCAGGAAACACCATCAAAGCATTCTTGACATATGGCTGTCAAGCCTCTGCTTAAAGACCTCCAAAGAAGGAGACTCCACCACACTCCTTGGTAGCAAATTCCACTGCCAAACAGCTCTTACTGTCAGGAAGTTCTTCCTAATGTTTAGGTGGAATCTGCTTTCTTGAAGTTTGAATCCATTGCTCCGTGTCCGCTTCTCTGGAGCAGCAGAAAACAATCTTTCTCCCTCCTCCATATGACATCCTTTCATATATTTGAACATGGCTATCATATCACCCCTTAACCTTCTCTTCTCCAGGCTAAACATACCCAGCTCCCTAAGCCGTTCCTCATAAGGCATCGTTTCCAGGCCTTTGACCATTTTGGTTGCCCTCCTCTGGACACGTTCCAGCTTGTCAGTATCCTTCTTGAACTGTGGTGCCCAGAACTGGACACAGTACTCCAGGTGAGGTCTGACCAGAGCAGAATACAGTGGTACTATTACTTCTCTAGATCTAGATGCTATACTCCTATTGATGCAGCCCAGAATTTCATTGGCTTTTTTAGCTGCTGCATCACAATGCTGACTCATGTCAAGTCTGTGGTCTACTAAGACTCCTAGGTCCTTTTCACATGTACTGCTCTCAAGCCAGGTGTCTCCCATCCTGTATTTGTGCCTTTCATATTTTTTTTGCCCAAGTGTAGTACCTTACATTTCTCCTTGTTAAAATTCATCTTGTTTGCTTTGGCCCAGTTGTCTAATCTGTTAAGGTCATTTTGAAGTGTGATCCTGTCCTCTGGGGTATTAGCCACCCCTCCCAATTTGGTGTCGTCTGCAAACTTGACAGGATGCCCTCAAGCCCATCATCCAAGTCATTGATAAAGATGTTGAATAAGACTGGGCCCAAGACAGAACCCTGTGGCACCCCACTAGTCACTACTCTCCAGGATGAGGGGGAGCCATTGAATGCTAGCATTGTCTAGCCCGCATTTTGCCAGCTTCTTTACAAGAATATCATGGGGCACCTTGTCAAAGGCCTTGCTGAAATCAAGATAAGCTACATCCACAGCATTCCCTTCATCTACCAGGCTTGTAATTCTGTCAAAAAATGAGATCAGATTAGTCTGACATGACTTATTTTTCAGAAACCCATGCTGACTTTTAGTGATCACCGCGTTCCTTTCTAGGTGCTCACAGACCGTTTGCTTAATGTCTTCTAAAAGTCAAATAGTTGTTTATTTCCTTCACATCTGATGGGAGTGTGTGTCCAGGTTGAATGATGGGTGTGGAGACACTCCTTAAGGTATACTGGACCGAGGCCGTTTAGGGCTTTAAAGGTCAGCACCAACACTTTGAATTGTGCTCGGAAACATACTGGAAGCTAATGCAGGTCTCTCAGGACCGGTGTTATATGATCTCGGCAGCTGCTCCCAGTCACCAGTCTAGCTGCCGCATTCTGGATTAGTTGTAGTTTCCGAGCCACCTTCAAGGGTAGCCCCACGTAGAGCGCATTGCAATAGTCCAAGCGAGAGATAACTAAAGCATGCACCACTCTGGCCAGCGTACCAGAGAAGAGTGAAACAAGATTCAGGTAGGTAGCCGTGTTGGTCTGACGCAGTCGAAATATATAATAAAAAATAAAAAAATGTTCAGTAGCACATTAGAGACCAACTAAGTTTGTTCTTGGTATAAGCTTTCATGTGCATGCACACTTCTTCAGATATCTGGATAATGCTACTGGACATTTTTTTATTTTTTCATATATTTCGACAGTGAAACAATTCAGACAGGGTGGAGTATCTCTTCTCTTCTCTTTGGCGATCACTCATATCCGAGTAAGATTGTCTTCCATAAACACAGCTTTAACAATGAGTCCGTAAGTGACTGTGGAGGCCAATTCTGGATTCACACGTCCTTCCACAGTGGGGACATTGGTTTCCGGGCGGGAGATGATCACGATGTGGATTTGCCAAGCGTGCCTTCCTCTTTTCTTTTTTCTTTTAAATATATTTATTGAGATTTTTTAACAAACAACAAAACATACAAAAATACAAAACACAAAAATACAAAATACAAAAATACAAAAACAAAAATTCTAACTTATAACCCTTATTTCTAATCTAATGACTTCCTCATTCCACCTCCTTCTGCGTTCCTTTATAGATCATCCTTAGTAATCTCTAAATCTTATATAAACTCTAAATTTTATTTAATATTACTTTATTTCTCTATCTTTTATATCTTACCATTTTACACTCTATCTATATCTTTCCTTTTAATTAAATTATAAGTGACTTCTAACAATACTTATTTCTCACCATTGTATTATCTACAACCTCTGTTTATCTCCCTCACTTCCATTGATTCTAATCTATTATACGTTTATTCTTTAAATAAATTTAAAATTTCTTCCAATCTTCCTCCACTGCTACTTCACTCCGATCCCGGAGTCTCCCAGTCAACTCAGACAGTTCCATAAATTCTATCAGCTTCTTCTGCCATTCATCCACTGTTAGTAATTCTTCATTCTTCCAATTCTTTGCGAGTAAAATTCTTGCAGCTGTTGTGGCATACAGAAAAAAAGTAACATCCTTCCTAGGTATTTCATCTCCCATTATCCCAAGTAAGAAGGCTTCTGGTTACTTAACAAAGGTGTTTTTCAACACTTTTTTCAATTCATTATAAATCTTTCCCCAGAAGTCTCTCACTTGGGGGCACGTCCACCACATGTGGAAGAAAGTTCCTTCTTGATTTTTACATTTCCAACATTTATTATATTGTTTGTGCTAAATCTTAGCTAACTTTACCGGAGTCAGATACCATCTATACATCATTTTCATCAAATTTTCTTTTAACACTGTACACGCAGTAAATTTCATATTATACTACCACAACCTTTCCCAATCTTCCATCATGATATTATGTCCTACATCATTTGCCCATTTAATCATTACACATTTTGTTTGCTCATCTTTCGTATGTCATTCCAGCAATAAATTATACATTCTTCCTTTTATACAAATTCTTTTATACAAATTCTTCCTTTTCGATTCTAACAATTCCATTTCCAATTTGGACTTTTTCATTTGAAAACCAACTTTTTTATCCATTTTATACATTTCATTAATTTGATGATATTGAAACCAAACATTAACCTTACTCTTCAACACCTCATATGATTTGAACTTCATCTGGTCTCCTTCCTCTACGAGAATGTCATTATATTTTAGCCACTTTGTGGACATATTCAATCTTTTTTGCGCATTTGTGTTGTGTTTTTTGAGCATTTGTGTTGTGCGAATGCTCCCCACACCCCTTCTGAGGCTGGAAAGGGGTTAGTTTAACCTCCAGTTTGCTAGGAAACTTAATTTCTGTGTCACGAAATGATGCATGTCTAAAAAGCGTGCCACCAAAACGAAAAGTTTGGAAAGCTCTGTTCTACAAGTTGCAAGGCGATTGAAGTGGTGGGGTTGTGAAGGGGGGGCACATTTGAGTGCTTCTTCCCACAGTCCCACCAGATACATGCTTCTGTTTTCATTCTGCTGGTGCCTGAACAGGGTTCTTTACATTTAGACACAGGCCTCACCTCGTGAAAAAGCAGAAGTGTGAATGAGTTCTTTCAGAGGCATTCAGAATGTGTTTTTAGCACGTTGCTTTATTATTTTAGCCAACAGAAATGAACAAGGGAAGCAATAGTTAGGGAAGGGATAATCCTACTCTGTTCTGCCTTGGCCAGTCCCCAGAGGTCGGCTGGCCATGTGCCAGAGATTCTTGAGCTGCGATTCCTGCAATGCAGGGGGGTTGGACTACATGACCCTTGGGGTCCCTTCCAACTCTATGATTCTATGAGAAATTATACAATGAGGAGGGGAGGAAATGAAACCGAACAGAGCTGTAAGGTTTGAATGAAAGTACCTGACTCCCCTTTTCTGTTTCTCCTGCCTAACCCTTTCTCCGATTCCTAGACTGGATTACAATGAAAGAGCTGCAATGAAAATAGATGGGAATCGAATGTGGGCCTCGTGCATTTCTTGGTTCTGCCCTTAAGAGCTGACTCACAAAAAGCTCTTTAAGCTCCCTGATTTATCAGAGCTCGGAGCCAGGAAGCTGGCTGTAA
Source organism: Zootoca vivipara (assembly GCF_965207765.1). Lineage (NCBI taxonomy): Eukaryota > Metazoa > Chordata > Lepidosauria > Squamata > Lacertidae > Zootoca > Zootoca vivipara. The sequence continues at coordinate 133,704,186 of NC_142582.1, read as the reverse complement.
ATCAAGCTATTAGCATTATTGATGAAAAGAGCTCTCGTAAATAAAGGTGGCAAATTTATGCTGCTTTCTAGCTCTGGGGCTCTTCCTTTCCTTCTCCCCCACTTTTCTCTTTCGGCTGACATGCCTAATTTGCAGCTAAGTTATTGTACCTTTGGAAACGGGAGTTATTGGCAACCTGCACCAAGTGCGCCGGCCTCCGTGCAACAGGTCCCTTCCTGCCCAGAGCCCACCGAGCATCTGCAAAATCTTCACAACTGTGGAAGTCACAGTCCCACAATGGATTCCCATTTGAGAAAGAGATGCGAGATTCTGGTCCATGATGTGATCGCAGGTTCGTAACTGTAAACCTCAGTGAAGAGGACTGAGAAAGTAGAAATTACATGTAGAGGATTTGTGAAAAGAATTACACCGGATAAAATGAAGATGTCCTACAGATAAATTGCAATGGTGGGGGGAAATTCAGAGAATTGTGGAGTTGGATGAGGTCCCAACAGTCATCCAGCGCAACCACCTACAGTGCAAGAATCTCAACGAAAGCTCTTGCTATCAGAAAGTTATTCCTGATGTTTAGTCAGAATCTCTTTTCTTTTTTATAATACAGATTTTATTAAGGTTACAGGTAGGTAGCCGTGTTGGTCTGGGTCAAAGTATATATGGACCCCACCCCTTCTCCACATAAGCGCCTGGGGACTCCGATTTCAGTGTATCTGAAGAAGTGTGCATGCACACGAAAGCTCATACCAAAATAAAAACTTAGTTGGTCGTTAAGGTGCTACTGAAGGAATTTTTAGATTTTATTAAGAATAACTGGAAGTTGAAGGCTTTCTTGTTCCAACCAGGTTTCTTGTTCCAACCAGGGAATTGACTGCTTTTAGCTTTTAATAATAAAAACTGGTGCCTTGCTGGTTTTATTGTAATTCTTGGTATGTTTAAAGCAGGTTTTATATGTCTATGTAGTTTCATTTCTGCCAACAGAAAAAGCAGAGACATCACCTTGCCGACAAAGGTCCGTCTAGTTTAAGCTATGGTTTTCCCAGTAGTGATGTATGGAAGTGAGAGCTGGACCATAAAGAAGGCTGATCGCCAAAGAATTGATGCTTTTGAATTATGGTGCTGGAGGAGACTCTTGAGAGTCCCATGGACTGCAAGAAGATCAAACCTATCCATTCTGAAGGAAATCAGCCCTGAGTGCTCACTGGAAGGACAGATCGTGAAGCTGAGGCTCCAATACTTTGGCCACCTCATGAGAAGAGAAGACTCCCTGGAAAGGACCCTGATGTTGGGAAAGATGGAGGGCACTAGGAGAAGGGGACGACAGAGGACGAGATGGTTGGACAGTGTTCTCGAAGCTACCAACATGAGTTTGACCAAACTGCAGGAGGCAGTGCAAGACAGGAGTGCCTGGTGTGCTCTGGTCCATGGGGTCACGAAGAGTCGGACACGACTAAACGACTAAACAACAAGGTAAAATCACCAAGCCAAAATCTTTGTATGTTGCTCCATCTCCAGTGGGAATGTCCAAAAGCACAGGAAGTTTTTGCAATCCTCACCGATTTCCTTCTTTCTTTCCAGCTTCCTTGTGAAAGCCTTTCAGATACTTGAAGATGGCCACCCTAACACCTCTTAGTCTTCTCTCGCTAAACGGATATTGCCATATTGGTCTGAATTATTTTTTTCCAAATTCTGACTGTGAAAAGCTAAAGTGCAGCTTAAATTCGCAACCTTGCCAATATTGTCTTTGACAATATCGCTGCTAAAACAGACATATGGTAAAACGGAATGGGTCTGGGTGCCTGTGGAATTTTAAGGGAGTGGCTTATATTCAGGTATTGTCTTTCTCCCTCCCCCCCCCGAATTTTAAAGGTGTGGCTTATATTCGGATGCGGCTTCTATTGGGGCCAATACGGTACTCTCAGTGAGAGGAATGTTTTGGTGTGTGTGAGGGCCAAATGATGAGATGAATCAGGGTGATTTAGGGCTCCTCCTCCTCCATTCCCAAGTCCAAGTTAAAAACAGATGTCCATTCATGATTGAAAACACTTCCAGGCCACTTTTCTAATAAAATGTTCAAGGCAGCTCATAGCAAAAGTCGAAGAGCATGCTGAAACCCAATTTTCAGAAAAAAACATAAAGACCTGTCTCCAAATGAGGACGTTCTGAACTGAGATGGTCACAGGGAGGAGAGAGTCCCAGAACCTCTTATCCAAGCCAAGGGATGATGAACATGTCTGTGAATTCTGTTTCCACTCAGTTTCCAAATCATATGTTCACCTCCCACATCCCTCCATCAGTCTGAATTTTTCAAAGAACTCATCGTGAAAATCCATCAAGCTTTTATTGAGCATTTCTTCAATGCGCACTTTTTTGCAAGCAATTCTCCCAAATATTATGTGGTGTTTGCATGTTAATTTCACTAATGGGTGGCTATTTAATGCACTCCCCCCTGAATATATGCATTTTGGGGGGGGAGACTTTTCCATTGCAAAATTCAAAAAAGTGCAAACTTCTTTTTCCAATTCATTTTTATTAGTTTTCAAATTACTATGGAACCATGAAGACAAGTAAACAATAACCAAATACAATCAGTAATCTATACAGCAAAAGGCAGCACATGCAAAGAACCTAAATATATTACGTAACAACACCCAATCTAAAATCCTATTTCTCCAGACAATGCAGGGAGCAGTAAATAAGAAATCAAGCCCCACCATATTGAATATAAATTGCTGGATACCCCTGTCCCTTAGGGAGCCATAACTTAGGTGTTGTTTTTCTTCTTCCTGCAGTAACTAAATATGAATTTTGAAGGACAGCCCTGTATTTCCATTTGCGCCTTGGTTTGGGCTGTGCAAATGAGGTAGGTTGGTATTAAAATATGGACCATTCTGAACTCCCACCTCCCATTTTTGTCTCAGCCATAACCACAAACTAAATTGTCGACATGAATTATTCCTGTTGCTCTTTTAATTATTTCTCTGGCTTCCTCTTTCTCCCCCCCCCCCCTTTCATTACTTCAGGGTCTAGATAAGGACAGGAGCCAGCAATGCTTCTGTTGCTGCTGCTGTTGTTTTTGTTGTTCTCTTGTATTTTGGCTGCCGGAGATCTTAATTGCAAGGGAGAATATTTTGATGGGGGTGTTGTTGTTGTTGTTTCCCTTCACCTCTTGCCAGAACACCCCCCCTTTCCCTCTCCCTTCCACATCTTTCAGGGGGGGGGATTGCACCTGCGAGCAAAGAGCTGCCAGCTTCCATCAGCTCAAAGGAAGCTTGTGCTATAAACATTCAATAAAGAGGCAAAGCGCAGGAATCAAGCAAATTATGCAAGAGCAGGCGAGGGAGCCGTTCCACAAGCGCCAACGGGATCAGAGAAGTACAGCTGGGCAAAGCCAGGCATGTCCAGCAAGACAGGAGCAAAGCAGGGGAGCTCCGCTGCCAGCCTGCCCCCTCTGCCTTGAGGCCAGGAGCTTGAAGGGGCCAGGAGCCCATGGACAAAGGCAGGAGCACAAGCCTCTTTCCAGCCAACTCTGCCTCGCTAAATTCCACACGCACAGCCAGAGGTTGGAGAAGTAACTACTTCTTCACACAGCGCATAGTTAAACTGTGGAACTCCCTCCCACAGGAGGCAGGGATGGCCACTGTGGTAAACAAAATCTGCCCCTTTTCCCTTATTGGGTATCCAAGAGCCCGTATAGAGTCCTTAAGTGGGTTCCCTATTGGTAGGAGAAAATAGCAGAGGCCAACCAGAGAATATTGCAGAGGCCAACCAGAGTGGGTTCCCTATTGGTAGGAGAAAATAGCAGAGGCCAACCAGAGAATATTGAGAAGCAAAGCAGCTAGTAAGCCTGATCTTTCTTAAACTGTTGCAACAGGGTGCTCACTCACCACACGCAGGAGGGAGGAGGAACCCAGAACATTGGTGTGCAAGCTCTTATATGGACTATTGAAATTGCCCACCATGTAGCTCAAGACCACCCCCCAAAACATCATACATACATCACAGAAGGAGGCAGGTCTACAAAAGAAATCCTGTCTGCCAGGATACCTGACAATGGTCACTGATTGCTTTTACCTGGGCAGCCTGGCCATTCCTTTTGTGATGGTAAATACTTTAATTCCTGAGTCCAGGTCGCAGCTCACCCTATTCTTACAAAGATGCCCCAAAGACAGGTAAGCAAAAGACAATGGAGAGGCTTTCCCATTTCATTCCTCCTTGCAGAGAAAGATTTGAGGTCAATTTGGGAGAGTCAAAACGGTTTCAGGATTGCTCTCCTGCACCATTTCAGACACATGGTTTACGTACTTATGTATGTGTTTGCCTTATAAATTTATGAACATTTAATGTATATATTTGAGAGCTTAAATTCTTATAACAGCCACCAACTTGGATGGCTTTAAAAGCAGGTTGGACAAGTTCATGGAGGAGAGAGGGCTGGGGGTGGCTAAGGGTGGTTCTTGTGAACTGCCCCGAGACCCATGGAGACCCACGGGGCTGGATACAAATTGAATAAATAACGATCAAACAATACTAGCCAGGATGGCTCTACTCTGCACCCACAGCTGGAGGCTGGACGCTTCTCAGTACCAGTTGCTGGAAACCCCAGGAGGGGTAAGTGCTGCTCTTGTGCTTGGATCCTGCGTTTTTTATTTTGTCATTTTGCTTTGTGAACTGCCCTGAGAACTACGGATATCTGGCTGGCCCCTGTGAGGTCAGGAAGCTGGACTCAATGGGCCACTGGCCTGATATAGCAGGTTCTTTTTAAGGTTCTTATACCGTCCCCCATAACCATCTTAAAACTGGAGCTCGGTAGTATGGATAAGTGCACACAGCCTGCCCCAGTAATGTCAGCGCTGGCTCTCGGACATGCATGGCCCTGTTGAATTTCTGCCCTCATCTGTGTGTAGAGCCTCGTGCTACAACAGCTACAACTGCCGGATTAAGCTTTCTGTGTCTTTCTGACATTTTTGCCTTCTCTCCAATGGAGCCTGCCTCTATCTCTTCATCCTGGAGGCAACTGCCAAAGGCTGTTTACCAAAGCACTCTGGAGACTGATAAGCAAAGCTAAGTTGTATTTGACCTGACAATTCTGGGAGCTGGTTGCTCCTGTGAGCTGAGTTAACCGTTGCAAAGCTCAGCTGGTCTGCGGGTGGTTTCTGTGAAGAGGGGACAGGAAAGCTTCTTCGGGGGTATTTGGAAAGACCATAACTGGAATACTGTGTCCAGTTCTGGTCACCTCAGTTTACAAAGGATGTTGCAGATCTCAAAGGGATGGAGCAACTCCCCTATGAAGAAAGCTTCCAACCTCATTGAATTCGCATGATCCATTGAATCATAGAATTGTAGAGTTGGAAGGTACCCCAAGGGTCATCTAGTCCAACCTCCTGCCGTGCAGGAATCAAAGCTCAAGAATCCCTGACAGGTGGCCATTTAACCTCTGCTTAGAAACCTCCAAGGAAGGAGAGCCCACCACCTTCTGAGGGGGACCGTTCCACTGTCAAAAAGCTCCTATTATCAGAAAGTTATCCCTGGTGTTCAGTCGGAATCTCTGTTGTTGTTGTTTTTCATTTCAATAAACGTCACTCATTCCAATGTAAAGGAAGCACAATGCAAATGGGGTGGGGGTGGACATGATCCAGACTGAAAGCAATAGCAACAGCGAATGCCAATCCTATTCCCCAAACCAATTCCTGGTCCAGTTCTTGGGATGAATAAATGACCCCTGAACCTTCTCTCTGCTCCCTTTCATTTTTTGGTCAGTATTCTCTCACATCACTATCTTCAATTCCACAATTTTGGGGAAAATATGCAGGCACTCTGCTCCTGGGACTCAGCCTTGACTGATCTGGGGCTTCATACGCAAAAGAAGTCAGTTGATCCTCCCTCTGGGCTAAATCACTATCTCTGCTAAGATAAGCCCCCTCTTTCCCCTAGAGCTTCCTAAGCCTATTAAAGAGTTTGCAGAATGAAGCAAAGTAGCTAATCGGAGGAGCGTCCAATGTCTTCGTTTCGTTATTTCCAGCCTACTTTCATGGCTCATCGGTGCAAGAGACAGTGGTGCCTACTCTGGACCTGACAGTTCCAAACAATATCCGCCCTCACCCCTCCCCTCAGGTGGGCGAGGTTTGCGACACTGCGCGGGGCTTACCTGGCTGGAGACACACACCTGGAGATTTGGCCTATGACCTGCCACCCGGCCAGGCAGGACAAAGGACACCTGGCCAGAGGGGGCTGAGTAAGGCCAAAGAAAAGACGCAGGAGCACCGTGAAGAAGCCTCTTTGTCCTTTCTTCCTCCTCGAGTCAGAGCTCTCTCCTGGATCGTCGTTGGATTCCACAAGGCGTGAGGTAGGCCTCCTTTGCCCCTTTTACTTTTCTTGCCTTGTGGGGACTGTTGCTTTGCAAGGCCTTGGCAAGGTTTCCTTTTGTCTATCTCCATGCGGCGGCGTTGCAGGGGCCCATCTATAAAATCGGGAGTCCCTGGCCCTGGAGCGGCGGCTCGTAGGTCAAACTCCCGGATGGGGTCAGTGGAGGGCATGCTGTGTAAGTTTGCACTTTACAGTCCCCTCTCACTGGCCTCGTCAACCTGCATATCCTCAGCCAGGCGGGCTGAGAGGGTCACCTGCCAAGGCCTGGGCTAAGTTTCCCACTTTTGGAATTCAATAAAGTTGTGGCCAATTTTAATCCATACTCTTGACTCTTGCCTCTTTATTGGGGGAGAGGGTAGGCACCACAGACAGGATTTAGCGTGTGTGTACGCAAATACTTTTGTGGCAGTGGCTGATGGCCTCTTCTCTGGTAGGAAAGCACCCACTGTATGTGTGAGTCACACAGCTGGCTTCAGGGCAAGGTGGGAAGCCCACTGGGTCTGGATCAACTTCAGCTGAAGGCTGCTTGATGCTGCATCAGACTGTGAGGGAGAAGAGTCCAGATGCGGTGTAAGAAGAGTCCTCTGGGTCAGGCCATCTGGTCCAGCATCCTGTTCGCACAGTGACTGGCCAGATGCCCATTATGGGAAAACTGCAAGCGGGATCCAAGCACAAGAGCATCACTCTCCCCTCCTGAGGTTTCCAGAAACTGGTATTCAGAAGCATCGCTGCCTCTGAATGTGGAAACAGAGCAGAGCCATTGTAGCAAGTAACCATCGATATCATCCCTCCTCCTTGAATTGAGCTAGAACCCATTCGTGGGGATGGAGAAGCTTATCAGAAAGGCTAAAAGGAAAGGGAGAGGAACTTATCTGACAAGACAAAGTGTGCAGCTATAAGGACATAAGGGGAACCCTGCTGGATCAAACTCCCAAATGCACGTGCATATTTGGCCTCAAGAATATACAAATAAGACTGCCTGCACACCATGCTAAGGATTGCAGGTAATGGGTTAATTTCCCCTGAGTGAGTAGATAGGACTCATTTCCACAATGCACCTGTAGGCATCTTGGGAGTCTCTCCCGCCCCCCACCCCCATGTTACTGGGCAGATTTAGCAAGTAACTTTGTGGGCCCTTGTTCCAACATACTGTGTGGGTTTTGGTAGGGGGTTGCAGGAATTGTTGAAGGCTATCTGTTGGAACTGTGGATTCAAGTGAAGACGTTTTGAAGAGATCACCTGAGGAAGGAGTTCCAAAATAGCTAGACTTCAGGACTCAGGACTCTATCAGTTGCAGGGCTGAACTAAGGGCTTGGCTGTGGACTGAAACATAGCAAGGATTTTGAAGCAAGGAACCCTCTCTGGGCTCAGAGAGAGGAGACTGCTTGTAACATCTAACAATAGCGCTTGTGTATATAGGGGTGTACGTTGTTATTGGCCTAGTGAAGACAACTCTGCTAAACATCTGTTTTCTGTGGGGAGCTGAACCACCAGACTCAGCTTCCACAGCACATACACCAAACTCTCCATACATTTCATAGAGTCATAGAATTGTAGAGTTGGAAGGGACCATAGCTGCCAAGTCTCCCGTTTTCCCCGGGAAAACCCCCTTTTTACTTACCTTTTCCCAGTGCTCCACCGTATCACTTTGTCTCCCGTTTTTCTCCATTATTTTCTCCTGCCGGCGGCCATTTTTTTTCTTTCCAATTTGCCCTTCTATGGGCACCAAAAATGGCCGCCGCCAGCTTCAAAAGTCGCATCTACGCATGTCCGGAAGTGCATAGACGTGACTTCCGGTGTTGGCGGCGGCCATTTTGGTGCCCATAGATGGGCGAAGCGACACCGGAAGTTGCGTCGGCACACTTCCTGACATGCGTACAAGCGACTTTTGAAGCTGGCGGCGGCCATTTTGGGTGCCCATAGAAGGGCAAAGCAACACCGGAAGTTACATCGACGCAACTTCCGGTGTAAAATGGCTGCCGGTCCCGGATTCTGCAGTCCGGAACTTGGAAGGTAAGGAAGGGACGCCAGCCCCTGCAACACAGGAGTGGCAGCTAAAAAAATCCCTGACCGATGGCCATCCAACCTCTGCTCAAAAAACTTCCAATGAAGAACAGTCCACCATCCTCTGAGGGTTCATTCTGCTGTTGAACAGCTCCTGCCATCAGAAAGTTCTTCTGAATGTTGAGTCAGAATATCCCTTCTTATCATTTTAATCCATTGTTTTGAGTCCTCCCCTCCAGGGCAGGACTGGAGACATCAAGCTTGCTCCATCTCCCATGTGATAGCCTTTAGATATTTGAAGATGGCTCTCCTATCTCCTCTCGGTTGCCCAACTCCCTCAACCCTTCCTCCTAAGGCTTAGTTTCCAGACCCTTGAACATTGTGGTTGCCGGCCACTGCATACCTTCCAGCCACTGCATACCTTCCATCCTTAAACTGTGGTGGTCTGACCAAGATGAAATAGGTTGCTACTAACCACAAGACAGAAAAACCAGTAGGAGAACACTTCAATCTCCCAGGACATTCTATACAAGATCTCAAAGCAGCTGTTTTATTAGAGAAAAATTTCAGGAACAGACTGGAAAGAGAAGTTTCTGAATTGGAACTCATTACCAAGCTTAAAACCATGGAGCCACCTGGGATGAATAAAGACATTGGATTCTTATCTCATTATGCATGATCAAGCTTTCTTTAGTGCCTCAGCCCTTGTTTTTTTCCCCAGGACCAATTGCAGCCATCGGCAGTCGTTAACAGCCACCTACAGGTTTACCACTCCCATCAGCCCATCACCCATTCCCACCCACCCACCCCCACCCTCTGAATATACATAAGGGTTTGGTGGATTCTGTTTCAGTGTATATGACGAAGTGTGCATGCACACGAAAGCTCATACCAAAATAAAAACTTAGTTGGTCTTTAAGGTGCTACTGAAGGAATTTTTTTATTTTGTTTCGACTCAGACCAACACGGCTACCTACCTGTAACTAGGTTGCTACTGTTACTGCCCTTGTTGTGTTTGTTTGTTTGAATGCATTCATGAGCTGCATGAGATTAAAAGTGAATGAAATGAGCATCAGCCTTTGTTTTCTCCTCACTTCCTTGTTAGAGCACAAATGATCCTGTTTCCCTGACACCTTTTGCTTCCCTTTGTTCATTGCTCACTATTAATATCCTTCATTCTTACAAGACAAAAATATAATAGTCATTCAGTTCAATGAGCTTGAAATTAATTTTCCATTATAACCAACTTTCATGCAGGCTGCATTAACCAATCTGAACAAAAGTCCCATTTTCAGAAAAGGGGGTTTATTTGTCTGAGGAAGGTTTTCTTTCAAAGCAGGTGGACGACTGTTCCTATTCATCTTATACTCTGCTGGTGCTAAGAATTCATAGATTCTGGAGTAGAAAATTCTGTTCGGCAGCAGGGGTGCAAATCTCCCTGCTTGTTTCAAAAAACACCTCATTTTCATTCTCTGCAAAATAGTTAAGAACCTTTGAGGTGTTTTTTTGGAATTTTGAGTACTTTTTGGAAGTACTTGCAAGGAATAATCACAAAACCCAGATGGTCTAATCTGGCTTCACAGTAGCACATGTGAAAAGGATCTAGGGGTCTTCTAAGCTGCATCCACAGAGGTTTAGTCTCCAGATCAAGGGAAGGAATAGTCCCACCTTATTCTGCCTTGGTCAGACCACACGTGGAATACTGTGTCCAATTCTGGCACCACAAGTTAAGAAGGATGATGACAAGCTGGAAGGTGTGCAGAGGAGGGCAACCAAGATGATCCAGGGTCTGGAGACCAAGCCTTATAAGGAACAGTTGAAGGAGCTGGGTATGTTTAGCCTGGAAAAGAGGAGACTGAGAGGAGATACGAGAGCCATCTTCAAGTATCTCAAGGGCTGTCACACAGAAGGGGGAGCAAGCTTGTTTTCTCCGATGGTTTCAAGAAGGGAGATTCCAACTAAAGCTCTCGAATAGCTTTCTGACAATCAGAGCTGTTCAACAGGGGAACGGTCTCCCTTGGGATGCTGTGGACCATGGGCGTACCCAGGATCAAAACTAGGGGGGGGCAAGGGGAGGGGCCAAGGCACGGAAGGGGAGGGGCCACAAAGTGGGCGGGAACAGCGAACTCGCGCTCTGCCGGGCTGTGCCCCTCCCTAGAAGCAGGGCTGGTGGGCGGAGGCGGAGCCCAGCCCAGCGGAGCGCGAGTTCAGCGTTCCTGCCCGCCGCGCCGCGCACTCTGGTTCCCCGCCGCGCTTGGCCTTGCCAGAGGGCGCGACGGGGAGCTGGAGGGAGGGCGCAGCGCGGCGGGCGGGAACGGCGAACTCGCGCTCCGCCGGGCTGTGCCCCTCCCTAGCAGCAGGGCTGGTGGGCGGAGGCGGAGCCCAGCCCAGCGGAGCGCGAGTTCAGCGTTCCTGCCCGCCGCGCCGCGCTCTCTGGTTCCCCGCCGCGCTTGGCCTTGCCAGAGGGCGCGACGGGGAGCTGGAGGGAGGGCGCAGCGCGGCGGGCGGGAACGGCGAACTCGCGCTCCGCCGGGCTGTGCCCCTCCCTAGCAGCAGGGCTGGTGGGCGGAGGCGGAGCCCAGCCCAGCGGAGCGCGAGTTCGGCGTTTCCGCCCACCGCGCCGCGCTCCCTGGTTCCCCGCCGCACTTGGCCTTGCCTGAGGGCGTGCCGGGGAGCTGGAGGGAGGGTGCGGCGCGGTGCGGCGGGAATGGCGAACTCGCGCTCCGCCGGGCTGTGCTCCGCCTCTGCCCACCAGCCCTGCTTCTAGAGTAGGGCAGCTGCCCTAACTTGCCGCATGGTGGGTACGCCCTTGCTGTGGACTCTCCTCGCTTGGAGATTTTTAAACACAGGTTGGATGACCATGTGTCAAGGATTGTTTAGCCATGATTTTTGCATTGCAGGGCATTTTACTTGATACCCCTTGATACCATTCTATGAATTTAATGTTCTTTTTTCTGCTGGGGAGGACTTCTCTCCCAAGAACAAGCACAGCATGCAACGCTGGAGCGGGGAAGAGCCTAACATTGCAAACTCTTTTCCCAGACAACCAGTTATCACTGAAAGTGGAGAAGTGACCTTTCCCTCCCTATATTCATGCTAGGAAATAAAGTGCTGTCCTTGCTCTATGAATTCAGCTATCATCACAGAGGGAGGGAGGCTTTTCTGCAATTTAACACATGGAGAACTTTGGAAGCTCGCTTCCCAGAGCAGTTATTTGGCCCTTTTTTAAACACACTATCACCAGACAATGTACTTACTATATATGTGGCACATGAACTGCATCCCTTGCTTTCTCTTGCACCTTCAGGTGTTTGAGGTGGAACCACCGACTGTTGGGGGTCATGCAGATTGATTAAGTAACTGTTACAATCTCATAATGAGATGGAAAGGCAGGACTGGGTCTTTGCTTAGGGACCTCAACTCAGTAATTCCATAGCTGTTGTAAGTGGACAACAGGAAGACTCTTTGAATGGTCAAAATGGCCCAGTAGAACTGTCTGTGTCACATAAAATAGTTATTATAAGAATAAGAATAAGAATTTATTATTTTTACCCCGCCCATCTGGCTGGGTTTCCCCAGCCACTCTGGGCGGCCTCCAACAGAAAAATAAAACACAGTAATCTATTAAACATTAAAAGCCTTCCTGAACACGGCTGCCTTCAGATGTCTTCTAAAAGTCTGGTAGTTGTTTTCCTTTTTGACATCTGTTGGGAGGGCGTTCTACAGGGCAGGCGCCACCACCGAGAAGGCCCTCTGCCTAGTTCCCTCCAACTTGGCTTCTCGCAACGAGGGAACCCTCGGTGCTGGACCTCAGTGTCCGGGCAGAACGATGGAGGTGGAGACGCTCCTTCAGGTATACTGGACTGAGGCCGTTTAGGGCTTTAAAGGTCAGCACCAACACTTTGAATTGTGCTCGGAAATGTACTGGGAGCTAATGCAGATCTCTCAGGACCCGTGTTGACCAACTACAGGTTACATTTTGCAATAAAAGCTAATGGTTTTTTTATTCGTATTCTTATTGATTAAATTTGCTCCATCTCCCATGCAACAGCCCTTCAGATACAGTGGTACCATGGTTCTCGAATGGCTTGGCTTCCAAGCAAATCGGCTCCTGAACACCCCAAACCCTGACGTGAGTGTTCCAGTTTGCGAACGTTTTTCGGAAGCCAAATGTCCGACGCAGCTTCCATGGCTTCTGATTGAGTGCAGGAAGCTCCTGAAGCTAATCGGAAGCCATGCCTTGGTTTCTGAACGGTTACAGGAGTCTAACAGTCCTGGAATGGATTAAGTTCAAGAAAGAAGATTCCACCTAAACATTAGGAAGAACTTCCTGACAGTAAGAGCTGTTCGGCAGTGGAATTTGCTACCAAGGAGTGTGGTGGAGTCTCCTTCTTTGGAGGTCTTTAAGCAGAGGCTTGACAGGCATATGTCAAGAATGCTTTGATGGTGTTTCCTGCTTGGCAGGGGGTTGGACTGGATGGACCTCGTGGTCTCTTCCAACTCTATGATTCTATGATTCTAAGTTTGACAACCAAGGTACCACTGTAGTTGAAGATGGCTGTCATGTCACCTCTCAGCCTCCAAAGGAGAGAGAGAGTTGTGCATCATCAGCACACTGATGCCATCATACCCCCAAAATTACTCCAAATGACCTCTCTCAGCAGTTTCATGTATATGTCAAATTCCAAGGCTGGACAAGATGGACCCCTAAGGAACTGCATAGGTCAATGGCGATCGGGTCAAAGAGGAGTCCCCCAGCACCAACTCCAAGTGTAGACACTGCTGAGTGCTGAATCCAGGCGGTTTGTAGAACAAAGAAATACAGACTCACAAACACTCCTTGGACATCTGGTAAGACCAGTGCAACAAGACCTGCATCCCACTACCCATGAAAAGTTCATTTTCAATGCAAGCAATCCATATGAAAAGGATCTAGGGGTCTTAGTAGACCACAGGCTTCATATGAATCCACTTTCGTTCTGCCTTGGTCAGAGAACACCTGGAGTCCTATATCCAGCTCTAGGCACCACAGCTGAAGGAATTATTGACAAAAGGGAAGGTATGCCGAGGAGGGCGGCCAAGATGATCAAGGGCCTAGAACCCAAGCCTGATGAGGAATGGTCGAGGGGGTTCAGTATGCTTAGCCTGGGCATGTTTAGCCTGGGAAAGAGGAGACTGAGAGGTGCTGCAATGACCATCTTCAAATAGATGAAGGGCTGCCCCATGGAAGATGGAGGAAGCTTGTTTTCTACTGCTCTGGAATGGAAGGCCAAAGGCAGGGTACGTGGATCCAAACGACAAGAAAGGAGATTCCAGCTAAGTTCTGACAGTAAGACCAGGAAACCAGGCGAAATCTCTGGCCCAGCCAATCTTGGGAAGTGAACTGCAGGTGGACAGTTCAATTCGGCATTTCTCCTCTACTGTGTTGCAAAAGATTAAAAAGTGAGAGAGGGGGAGAGAAAAGGTGCTGGTTGTCCTTGTGTATGCAAAAAGCTCCAAGGCATTTGCATTCTCTGATTAGAAAATTGCATTCTCTGATAAACTCTACCCTCCCTGGGGGGAGGCAGAGCTTTGTGCTTGTATCAGATGAAGGTATTGAAGCTATTTATTAAGTCCTTGATGAAGCCACAGCTCATGCCTGCTTCACAGAAGCAGCACCTTTGGAACAATCTAGTGGGGAGAAGTGGGCCGATGCAAATTTCCCTGATTAATTAATTGCTGGGAAATGAAATTTTATTTACATCTAAATGCATTAAAAATAAAGAACTCCGAGGAACTTTATTCCATGTTATACCATCCTTATATTCTGCCAGTCTCATGTGACCACAAAATTAATTTTCATCTGTTCCAATTAGTTTCCATGCCTGATCTTTTAAAAAAGGTGTGTGTGTAGAATCATAGAATCGTAGAGTTGGAAGAGACCACAAGGGCCATCCAGTCCACCCCCTGCCGAGCAGGAAACACTATCAAAGCATTCTTGACATATGCCTGTCAAGCCTCTGCTTAAAGACCTCCAAAGAAGGAGACTCCACCACACTCCTTGGTAGCAAATTCCACTGCCAAACAGCTCTTACTGTCAGGAAGTTCTTTCACGCACGCACACATGATAAACACCTTTGGCCTTCCCCTAACAGGACATAGTCCTGGTAATGCCTTTTCACCAACTCTGTGGTAGCAAGGAGGGAGGATTAGCTCTAAGAGAGGACAGCAAGATGGAGCAGTTCAGAGCATTACAGAGCTTGAGGGCACCTCAAGGCCATGAAGTCCACCTCCACCTCCCTCCACTCAATGAAGGACACCCAGAACCTGACGCCTGCCCAGTTTCTGCTTGAAGACCCACCACCATCTTGTTGGAAGATTCAGGACTGATAAAAGAAATGACTTATTCAATGATGGTGCTCCCAGGAGGCAGTGATGGCCACCAGCCTAGATGCCTTTGAAAGCAGATTGGACAAATTTGTGGAAGACAAGTTCTACAAATTCTACAAAGGCTACTCTGTGCTTCCTTCAGGGTCACAGGCAGTAGTGCTTCTATGCCAGTTGCTGGAAACCGCAGGAGGGGAGAAGGCTCTGCCCGTAGACTGTCTCGCCAGAGTGGTGCATGCTCTAGTTATCTCCCACTTGGACTACTGCAATACGCTCTACGTGGGGCTACCTTTGAAGGTGACCCGGAAACCGCAACTAATCCAGAATGCGGCAGATAGACTAGGAGTGGCCGCCGAGACCATATAACACTGGTCCTGAAAGACCTACATTGGCTCCCAGTACGTTTCCGAGCACAATTCAAAGTGTTGGTGCTGACCTTGAAAGCCCTAAACGGCCTTGGCCCAGTATTATACCTGAAGGAGAGTCTCCACCCCCACACCGGGGTCTAACTCCGAGGGCCTTCTGGCAGTTCCCTCACTGCAAGAAGTGAGGTTTCAGGGAACCAGGCAGAGGGCCTTCTTGGTGGTGGCGCCTGCCCTGTGGAACGCCCTCCCATCAGATGTCAAGGAAATAAACAACTATCCATCTTTTCGAAGACATCTGAAGGCAGCCCTGTTTAGGGAAGTTTTTAATGTTTGATATTTTATCGTGTTTTTAATATTCCACTGGGAGCCGCCCAGAGTGGCTGAGGAAACCCAGCCAGATGGGCGGGAAAATAAATAATAAATTGTTGTTGTTGTTGTTGTTGTTGTTGTGCTCAGATCCTACCTGCTGGTTTTCCAAAAAAAATGCATCTGGTTGGCCACTGTGGGAACAGGATTCTGGACTAGACGGGCCACTGGTTTAACCCTGCAGGACTTTTCTCATCTTTTATGGAAGCAATGCTTCTATTGATGCTGCCTATAATTTTATTAGCCCTTTTCTGCAGGCTGTTCATGTTGCGATAGACTACAATACTGAGGTCTTTTTCACATGTATTAGGAGCCAAGCTGTTGATTTCCCCTCCACTCCCATGTCTGGGCATTAAGAACAGGTGGGCATATATTTGCAACTGATGCCAAGCAAACTTCATCTAGAGAGAGTTTCCCTTAACCTGTTTCCCTTATATTGCGAGAGGTGAGAATCAGTGGTCACTCCTAAGTCAAACTGGTGACATGAAATTGAGAAGTAGGCACACAAGCACATTTGCATCCTGCCTTGGGGGCTGACTAGACTCAATTTGGGGTGTGATGCTCCTGCACAGCAGGCTCTAATCTTCCTCCAAGCACCTGTTGTACAAATTAAAAACCACAGCAGAAACCTGTTAGGTGGTCCAGTCCAGGGTCCAGAATTAGGACCCTGCTGTGCACTGTTGTAACAAGCCCAGAGACTAAATGGTTGCAAGCGCAATTGCTTCCAAGTGAAGCTGGAAAATAAAATTCAAGTGGGAAAGAGGGAAGGAGAGGCCAGGTGGGATAGTTGCAAACAAATACTTTGGCCATGGAGGTTGATGGCATCTCCTCTGGTGGGAAGGCTTCTGCAATATGTGTGGGCTACACAGCCAGCTCCAGGGCAAGGGGAGTCAGCCCACTGGGTCTAGATGAAAGTCAGCTGAAGGCTGCCAGAAAGTACAATTACAACTGGGTAACACTGGCCTGCAAGCACTCCAATTGGAGAACAGTCTTTACCAAAGTGTTATGGGCTTTGAAGATGCTCAAACTCAGGACGAAAGGAAGAAACGTGCTAAGAGGAAGGCACACTTGGCAAATCCACACCATGATCAACTCCCGCCTGGAAACCAATGTCCCCCCTGTGGAAGGACGTGTGGATCCAGAATTGGCCTCCACAGTCACTTATGGGAAGAGGAGATTTTTGGGTGCCGGACCAGGCTGTGAGGAAAAAGATGTGAGGAACAGTAGAAGAACATAAGAAGGGCCTGCTGGATTGGGCCAATGGCACATCTAAACCTACATCCTATTCTCACAGTGGACAATGAAATATCCTGAAGGAAACCAACAGGGAGGAAGAGCCTTCTCCCCTCCTGTGGTTTCCAGCAAGTGTTATTCAGAAGCATTGCTGCCTCCAGCTGTGGAAGGCAGAGCAGACCATTGGGGTCGGTAGCCACCAATAGCAGCCCTCTCCCTCTCCATGTATCTGTCTATTCTGCTTTGAAAACTATCCAGGGTGGTGGCCTCTGCTGCCTCCTGTGGGAGGGAGTTCCACTGTTTGACTTTGCACCGTGGGAAGAAGGATTTATTTTTATTTTTATCTCTTGTGAGATTTCCAACATTTAATTTCATGGGATAGCCATGATTTCCAGGGCCATGAGAATGAGAAAAGTTTTTCTCTATCCATTTTATCTGTGCCATGCATATTTTTTAAAAACTTTCATCAAGTTGCCTCTCCTTTCTGAACTTCTCATCCCTGTGATTATTTTGCTTGCCCCTTTATGAGTCTTTTCCAACTCTACAGTATCATTTGTGAGCTGAGGTGGCCAGATAACTCTTCAGTCTTCCAAATGCGGTCACACCATATACTGTATTTGTATCATGGCACTATGATTTTGGCCGTTTTATTTTCAGTTCCTTCACTCATGAAAACATCATCATAATCCTCATTTTATTATTTGTCCCCCAACCACCTGACTGGGTTGCCCCAGCCATTCTAGGTGGCTTCCAACATATATAAAAAACATAATAAAACATTGCACATTCATGTGTGTTGGAAAGATGTTCTCCATCACAGACTATGCCATTCTATGCAGACATGCAATGGTGATTTTGACTCTGCCGAGCTGCAATTTCCCCACATCGCCTGTCACTTTGAAACCTTGAAAAAGACTCTGCAGACCTAATAAGTCCCAGTATGTCTCGCAGAACTAATTACTGTATGTGCCTGTATCGGCATGTTCAGCACCTTTGGACTGGACAGAGGAACCCCTGATCCAAAACTGATGAAAGGTTAAGCAGAGAAGGTGGGAAAGTCTCTTGAGCAGGAGGCCATGTTTGGTCTCCCGCACCCCTGAAAGGTCACCCCCGTGCTGCTCTGTTGTTGCTCGGAAGGGCTGGCTGGTGCCGAACTCCGGTCTAGCTCAGGGCAGGCTTCATCAGCACAGTTCAGCAGCAGTTTCATAAATGTCAGCTGTTAAAGCTTACACAGGAACACTCAGCGGTGCAGTAAAGCACTGGCCTTTGGACAGGCAGCAGAGTATTACATCCGAAAGGTCAGAGGACACCGTTGCATTATTAGCAGGAGAGCAGGGAGGGCGGCCAGTCCAGAGGCAGCGCTTGAGTCAGCACCACATAGAGAGGAAGGAAGGAAGGCAGGAAGGTGTCAGGAGTATGGGCAGGAGTCAGGCTCTGGGGCCTGTAGTGCTTTGCAGGACTGGGGCCTGCCTCAGCTTTTGCTGGAGAAGCAAGGAGTGGCCACTCAGGTGAGGCCTCAGTTTGTGCTGGAGAGGCAAGGAGTGGCCACTCAGGTGAAGCCACTTGATACCTCACTGCACCTGGTGGCAGGAGCTGGGAAGGATAAAAGCCCAGCATTTCCCTTCAGCTCTTTGCCACAGCAACGCTATCCCTGCCTGGTTGCCTCTGGCCTCTTGCTCCTTGGACCCTTGCCTTGCCGACGCCTTGATCCTCGACCCTTGGACCCTTGCCTTGCTGACGCCTTAATCCTTGTTCCTTGGACCCTTGCCTTGCCGACGCCTTGTTCCTTGGACCCTCGCCTTGCCGACGCCTTCATCCTCGGCCCTTGGACCTTTGCCTTGCTGACGCCTTGCTCCTTGACTCCCAGACCTTCGCCTCTGCCTAGTTCCTTGACCCTGCGACTGCCTGCTGCTGAACCCTCAGCCCTGCAACTGCTCCTGCTTCTACACCACCATCTTGCCTCTGGTCCTGACGTCCTCAGCCAGGGCTTCAACCGCCCGCCGACTGGACGGTGACAGAAGGAAGGAAGGAAGGAAGGAAGGAAGGAAGGAAGGAAGGAAGGAAGGAAGGAAGGAAGGAAGGAAGGAAGGAAGGAAGGATTCCAGTTTCAGAGGAGCAAATGAAGGCTGTTCCCGCGGAAATGCAAAAAGAAAAGAAGACTAACACAGACTACAATAATGTCTGGCTTTTTAAAAGGTTGTAGCATTTGGGACTTTTCAGTTTAGGTAACAGGTGAAATGATAGACGTTTATAAAATTATGCAAGGCCTGGAGAAAGTGAAAAGAGTATCGGGACGCTCCCCGTCTGGTGGAGTCCCATATAAACATTGGCACACATCCAGTAAGATACGTGCACGCAGAATCAGCAGAGATCAGCAGAAGCAGAGTTGTGTTGGAAGTGTAGTATCAAGCATTTTTATTGACAGCAAATAAATAAAAGCAACTGCCGTGTGATCAGCTTTCTCACACATCCTCTCTGTCGGAGAGAAAGAACAAAGAGCGGAAGTTTATCAGCCTGACTTCCGTTTACACAGACCTTTGTAAGAAATGAAATCATCCAGTCACGTGACCTCTGCGATAGTAGCAGTGAAAATACTGGCAGAGAAAAGTTTTATCTCCTTTTCTGTGGTGGAATGCTCTTCCCAGAGAGGCTCACGCCAGGCAAAAACATTCCGCTTTAGAACTTCTGCTTCTTAATGACTGCATGGGAGGGTTATCAGCTGTGGGGGTGGGATTGTTCTCTTGATTATTATTACTCTGTCTGTTATTATTTGTTTTATTTATTTATTGAATTTATATACCACCCTATACCCGAAGGTCTCTGGGTGGCTCCTTCTTATTATGCTCATTATTTTTTTTTTGTTATTGATGCTCCGTAAAATGTGCTCTAAATGTTGTACACTACCCTGGGATCCATTGAGAAAGGGTGGCATATAAATCAAAGAAACAACAGCAACAATCCCTAGAACTCGTGGACCTCCAGTGAAGCCGGACGTTGGAAGATTCAGGGCAGACCAAGTTAAGCCAGGGAGCTTGCTGCCACAGGAAGCAGCTATGGCCACCAACTTGGATGGCTATAAAAGAGAATTTGGCAAATCCACCGAGGGGAGGGCTATCCTTGGCTCCTAGCCATGATGGCTCTGCTCAACCTCCACAGTCGGAGGCAGCCATGCTTCTGAATGCCAGTTGCTGGAAACCACACTGCCAAGTACCCCGTTTTCCCTGGGAAACCCCCGTTTTTACTTATCTTTTCCTGGTGGTCCCCCGTATCACTTCGTCTCCCGTTTTTCTCCATTATTTTCTCCTGCTGGCGGCCATTTTTTCTGATTTGCCCTTCGATGGGCACAAAAAATGGCCGCCGGCGGCTTCAAAAGTCGCATCTACGCATGACTGGAAGTGCGTAGACGCGACTTCCAGTGTCGGCGGCGGCCATTTTTGTGCCCATAGATGGGCGGGACGACACCGGAAGTTGTGTCAACGCACTTATGGTCATACGTAGAAGCTACTTTTGAAGCCGGCGGCGGCCATTTTTGGTGCCCATAGAAGGGCAAAGTGACACCGGAAGTTACGTCGATGCAACTTCCGGTGTCGCATGGCTGCCGGTCCCGGATTCTGCAGTCCAGGACTTGGAAGGTAAGCACAGGAGGGGAGAGTTGCTCTTGTGCTCAAAACCTGCTCACAAGCTTCCCCACAGGCATCTGGCTGGCCACCGTGAGAAAAGGAGGCTGGACTCAACAGGCCAGGAGATTCTCCTGTCACAGTCTGGTTGGCGGGAGGGGCAAGATGGTGGTGTGGAAGCAGGAATGGGGTCCAGATGGTGCAGGGCTGAGGGTCCAGCAGCAGGCAGTCACAGAGTCAAGGAACCAAAGGTTGGGATGCAGGGCGTCACGGAGGCAAAGGCCTGAGGGTCAAGGAGCAAGGCAGAGGCGGAGGTCTGGGAGTCGAGGAGCAAGGCGTCGGCAAGGTGAAGGTCCAAGGGTCGAGGAGCAAGGCGAAAGATCAAGGAACAGGAGGCCAGATACAACAAGGCAGGGATCGCGTTGCTGTGGCAAAGAGCTGAAGGGAAATGCTGAGCTTTTATCCCTCCCAGCTCTTGCCACCAGGTGCAGTGAGGTCTCAAGTGGCCTTACCTGAGTGGCCACTCCTTGCTTCTCCAGCACAAGCTGAGGCAGGCCCCAGTCCTGAAGAGCACTACAGACCCCAGAGCCTGACTCCTGCCCATACTCCTGACATCTCCATTCATGTCTCCATCTCCAGATGCCCTCAGCATGACCACCTGAGACCATTTTGCACAAGGCAGTTTGCATCACGCATAATTGTAGCCTTAGTTGGTTTGCGACTTTCTTTTTATTGTTTTGCAACCCACCCTGGGGGTGGCAAAGTTCCTGCTGAAGGGCAGAAAGAAATCGCAGTTGCTCAGCAGGAGTTCTGTTATCACCTGAAGAATGAAACACAACAGGCCTGTTGCCTTGAGCAAAGTTTGGGGGAACCTGGCGCTTCAGATAGTCTTTTTCCAGTATCGAAAGGGCTGCTCCATGGGAAAAGAGGTCCAAGACCTCAGATGATCGTTAGAAGATATTCCTTGATGCCAAGAGAAGTTTGAACTGGAGGGAGGATGGTGGGCTCCCTCTCCTCAGTGGTCTTCAAGCCAAGGTTGGACATTCATCTGTTGAGGATTGTCACGGTGGCCGGAGTGGACTACTTCAGAGTAACGACGCCACGCAGCTCTGCATTTTATTCTTTTATTGGTGCTGCGTATTTACAGTGCTCAAGTCATTGCTATTTACACGGAGTGATGTGGTCAGTCGGTTTCAGAACCTCCTAATGGCTTTTGGCGCGTCTTTCTCCAACACAAAAGCTTTGGCAGACCCATCCTCTTGCCCCTCCTCTTCCTGCGTAATTCTGGAGTTGGGGGGATGGGTCTTCCCCCCTTGCTTGCCCCTTCCTGTCCCACCTGGGACCCTGGCTCCACTACCTTGCCTGAGCCTCGGACACGACTTCCTGCTTCCCCACTGGAATCGGAACTCTCCCTGCTTTCCCCTTTGCTCGGGGACGGGCTTGAACTCAGGAGGGGAGGGACTTCGCGATATCCCCTGTCCCTCACATCCACCCCCCTCCCAAGCTCTCCTTCACCCCTCCCCAGGCCCCCCCCATGTGTCGGTGACGACTGGAAGCCTAAGAACTCAGTGCTCTCCGAGCCCGTTGGTGTGAATACCTCCCCCCAGTCCTGCGAGCCCCCCCCCTTCCGCCTGGGAGGACGGGAATCCCAAAAAGTCCGTGGCGTCAGAGCTGGTGGGGGTAAAAACGTTCTGCCAATCTGCTCCTTCCTCTGACTGGGTGGATCTCGGTGACACCCATACCTCATCCTCTGGTTCCTCAAACTCCGCTTCCCAGCGCCATGGTGAGCTGCTCTCCCGTGCCTCCTCCTCCTCCCCCTCCCTTTCCATGTGCCAGGGCTTGGGTCTGTGGGGAAAGAGGGCGTGAAATTCTTCCACCAAGAATTCCTCCTGTATCTGCGTGGCTGGGACCCATTCATTCTGGGACGGTGGAGCATCCTCCCATGCCATGAGGTACTCCAGTCCCCCCACCCCCCACCTTGAATCCAGGATGGCCGTGGCCTCATTGAGTTGCTCCCTGCCTTCCCTCTCCCCCCCTCCCTCGGGGGTTTGTTCGCTGTCTCGGAGCCTGCTGCTTTCCCTGTACGGCGACAGCAGCGATCTATGAAACACTGGATGCACCCTCATGTCCTCTGGCAGTGCCAGCCTGTATGCCACCGGGTTGACCTGTTGCGTGACCGTGAAGGGGCCCAGCCTTTTGGGTGCCAGCTTTTTGCACCTCCCTCTGGTGGGAAGGCCCTCCGAGGACAACCACACCTTGTCCCCCACCCTGATGACCTCCCCTAGTCGCCTGTGGCGATCTGCCCCCTTTTTGTACGCTTCCTTGGCCCTCTCCAAGTGTTCTCTGAGCTGCTGGTGCACCGTCTCCAGTTCCTCTGCCCAATCCTCAGCCTGTGGGCCCTCCTCCTCCTCCTCCCCCTCCCTCTCTGGGAAAGATCTGAGGTCGCGCCCGTAATTGGCCTTAAAGGGCGACACCCCTGTGGAGACGTGCACTGCATTGTTGTAGGCAAATTCTGCTAGTGGCAGGCGATCCACCCAGTCCGTTTGCCTCTGGCTGACGTAGCATCTCAGGTACTGCTGCAGAATGGCGTTGACCCTCTCCGCTTGTCCGTTGGTCTGCGGGTGTCTAGCCGTCGACAAGCTGACCTCCACCTGCAGGAGGTTCATGAGCCGCCGCCAGAACCTGGAAACAAATTGGCGGCCACGATCCGAAATAACCCTTAAAGGTAATCCATGCAGTCTGAAAACGTGATCAACAAACAGTTTGGCTGTCTCTTCTGCAGAGACTGCCCTGGCACACGGTATAAAGTGGCACATTTTGGACATGAGGTCCACCACCACCAACACTGCGGTCTTACCCCGGGAAGAAGGCAGATCTGTGATGAAGTCCATGGACACCACTTCCCACGGCCTGTGTGGCGTGGCTAAGGGCTCCAGCAACCCTGGTGGCGCTGCTCTGACCACCTTTGCCCGCTGGCAGGTGTCACAGCCCCGTACATAGTCTCGAACATCTTCCCTCACCCCTGGCCACCAGAAGTGTCTCATGACTAGGTGAGTGGTCTTGTCCCTTCCAAAATGCCCCGCCGTTGGGTTGTCGTGCATCTGTTTGAGGACCGTACGTCTGAGCTGGGTGGTGGGCAGGTACAGTGCACCCTTGTAGAAAAGCAGCCCTCTGCGTTCTGCAAAGTCTTTTGCCTGCTCCCTCCCCCCTCTCAGTTCTCTGAAGATGCGGTTGGCAAATTCATCCGCTGCCGTCAGTGCTGTGAGTTCTGCCTCGCTCACCACTGCTGCTCCGCAGGACCATGCCGACGGGGGGAAAATGTGCCTTGGGGCTGGTGGCTCCTCCTCCTCCATGTACTCTGGCTTGCGGGAGAGGGCATCCGCCCTGACGTTCTGCTCTCCCGGGATGTAGTGTATGGAGAAGTTGAAGTTCGAGAAGAACTCTGCCCACCGTATCTGCCGCTGGTTGAGCACCCTGGCAGTTCTCCAGAACTCCAGGTTCTTGTGGTCTGTGCACACCTGGATGGGGTGCTTGGCGCCCACCAGGAAGTGTCTCCAGTGCTGGAACGCCGCGTGGATCGCCAGAAGTTCCCGATCAAAAACTGTGTAGTTCCGCTCTGGCTGGGTCAGCTTCCTGGAGAAGAAGGCACAGGGTCTCCACTCTCTGTTGGCGTCCAGTTGCAACAAAATGGCGCCCACAGCTTTATCAGAGGCATCTGTCTCAATGCGTAGGGGCGCGTCCTGAACCACGTGGAACAGGTTCTGGTCTGAGGCGAACACCCTCTTGAGGCTTTCGAACGCTGCTTGCGCCTCTGGTGTCCACCGGAACTTCTGCTTGCCTCTCAGGCAGTCAGTGATGGGAGCCGTAACTCGAGAGAAGTTCTTGATGAACTTCCTGTAGAAGTTGGCGAAGCCTAGTAGGCGTTGGGCATCTTTGCGCGTCCTGGGGCTGTGCCAGTCCAGGATGGCCTGCACCTTGTCCTTGTCCATCGCTAGCCCCTTGTCTGACAGCTTGTAGCCCAGGAAGTCCACCTCCTTGGTGTGAAACTTGCACTTCTCCAGCTTCACATACAGGTGGTTCTCCTTCAGGCGCGGTAACACCTCCCTGACGTCCTTCACGTGCTGCACTGGGTCGTTGGAATAAATAAGGATGTCATCCAGAAAGACCAAGCATTTCCTGAAGAGGAGGGACCCCAGGACGTGGTGCATGAAGGCCTGGAAGCATGCTGAGCCCCCTTGCAAACCGAAGGGCATCACCAGATATTCAAAAGAGCCCAGAGGCGTGAACATCGTGGTTTTCCATTCATCGCCTTCCCGGATCCTGATTAAGTTGTACGCCCCCCTCAGGTCTAGCTTGGTGAAAATCTTACCCCTGCGTGCCGCTGTCAGGAGATCATCCACTCTGGGCATGGGGAAAGCCACTGGCTCTGTCACCGAATTCAGCCGTCTAAAATCCACCACAAGACGGCGCTGTTGCGTGTCTTTCTTGTCCACCCAGAAGACTGGGCTGCCCCCTGCTGCCTTGCTTTCTCTGATGAACCCCCGCTTGAGGTTCTTGTCGATGAAAGCGCGCAGATCCTCCAGTTCCTGGTCTGACATGGCGTACAGCTTGGCTGGGGGTATAGTTGCCCCTGGCACCAGGTTGATCTGGCAGTCAAAAGGCCTGTGCGGGGGTAGGTGGTCGGACTCCGCTTCGCTGAAGACCTCCTGCAGGTCCCAGTACGGCTTGGGTATCGCCTCACCCCCTTTGACGTGCATGGTGGCCACCGTGGCTATCGGAGGCCCCTCCCCTGGTTGGTGCTGCATGCAATGTTCCAGGCAAAAGTCCGATCCAAAAGTGATGCATCTCTGGTGCCAACTGATGGAGGGGTCGTGGCGCGCCAGCCAGCTCATGCCCAAGACGATGGGGGGGTCTGAGATGGTGGTGACGTTGAATGCCAGTGTCTCTGAGTGCCTCCCCACCGTCATTCTCATGGGGGGGGTTTGATGAGTGATGGCCCCTCCCAGCAGCTCTCTGCCGTCAATGGTTGCCACGTGCAGAGGAAAATCCAGCTGCAGAAGCTGGATCTGGTGCTCTTCTGCAAAGTTTCTCGAGAAGAAGTTCGCTGACGCCCCACTGTCAATTAGGGCGAGGACTGTCAGGGGATAGCCATTTGGAAGCGTGAGCGTCACTTCTAGAACCACTCCTGCTCTGGGAGGGGTGGGCTGGCTCTGCTCCTCTCTGTGCGGGTGGGTGGGCTGGGGCTGTTGTCTGCTGACTGTGCCTGGCTGCCGCCCCTTGTCTCCTGCAGCCAGGCTTTCCCGTTTCCCTGCTGTGGTGCTGCTTCAGTGGGGGAGGGCACAACCGTTCCCGCCTTTCCTTGCCACTCCCTGCGATGTGGGCAGTCTCTGACGAGATGCTGGGGGGAGTTGCAGAGAAAGCAATTCCCACCCCTTCCCTCCTTGCGTCTTGGCGCCGCTGGGGTTTGAAAAGCCCGCGCGCGCGCGCTATCAATCTGCATGGGTTCCTGGTCCTGACTGGCCCCAGGCGTGGCTTGAAAGGGCTGTTGGGGGAGTGGCTTCTCCTGCGACCGTGGGAACCAAGCCCGCTTTGCGCGCGTTGCTTGCTTGTCGCTCCACCGGGATTCCTGTCTCACCCCCACCGCCAGAGCCGCTTTGCTCAGCTGATCCATATTACTGGGCTTTGGACCTCTCGAGAGCTCATCCTTCACCTCCTCACTCAAACCCAAGTAGAACGCTGCTTGCATTGGAGCTGATTCCAGTTCCCACCCCAGTCTGTGCACCAGCATGGTGAATTTCGCCCAATACGCGCGAACTGTCATATTTCCTTGGCGTAAATTATGAAGTTCCTCCTTAGTCTGGTCCATATGACTATCGGACGAATACATCGTTTTCAAACCTTCTAGAAATAGTTTGACATTCTTCATGCAAGGATTCCTTGTTGCAATTAACGGTCTTAGCCACTCCCTGGCTGCCCCGGTAAGGTGCTCCACAATAAACGCTACTCTGTGCTCATCATCAGGGAACTCATCGTGGTGCAGCTCAAGAGCATACACAATCTCAGTCTCAAAGCCCTGAAATTCCTTCGGGTCTCCATTGAACTTGCTAACTAGGGTCCCAGCTCTCCTTCCTGGCAGCACTTGGACTTGGGGTGCCCCTCCCGCCTTGTTTTTCTCTGCATCCAGCTTGTTTTGGAGGTCTACCGCCACCGCCCTTAATTGCTGCTCTTTTTCCTGAAGCTCTCTCACCTGTTCCGCAAGTTGTAGCCGGTCGTCCTGGACCTTCTTAGTCTCCTCTTTAGCTGCCTTCAATTCTCCCTGCGCCTGCAGCGACAGCTGCTGCAGTTCTAGCTGGGCTTGCTCAGCGATCTGCCGCCACTTCTCCGCCTCTGACACGCTCATCCCGGCAACTCCAAAGTAGCCCAAAAATGATTAGGAGGTTGCTGTCACGGTGGCCGGAGTGGACTACTTCAGAGTAACGACGCCACGCAGCTCTGCATTTTATTCTTTTATTGGTGCTGCGTATTTACAGTGCTCAAGTCATTGCTATTTACACGGAGTGATGTGGTCAGTCGGTTTCAGAACCTCCTAATGGCTTTTGGCGCGTCTTTCTCCAACACAAAAGCTTTGGCAGACCCATCCTCTTGCCCCTCCTCTTCCTGCGTAATTCTGGAGTTGGGGGGATGGGTCTTCCCCCCTTGCTTGCCCCTTCCTGTCCCACCTGGGACCCTGGCTCCACTACCTTGCCTGAGCCTCGGACACGACTTCCTGCTTCCCCACTGGAATCGGAACTCTCCCTGCTTTCCCCTTTGCTCGGGGACGGGCTTGAACTCAGGAGGGGAGGGACTTCGCGATATCCCCTGTCCCTCACAAGGATGCTCCATAATGAGCAAAGGGTGATGGAGATGGTCCAACTGTCTTCTTCTAAAATTCATAGAATCCTCGAGTTGGAAGAGACCCCAAGGGCCATCCAGTCCAACCCCCTGCCAAGCAGGAAACACCATCAAAGCATTCCTGACAGATGGCTGTCAAGCCTCCGCTTAAAGACCTCCAAAGAAGGAGACTCCACCACACTCCTTGGTAGCAAATTCCACTGCCGAACAGCTCTTACTGTCAGGAAGTTCTTCCTAATGTTGAGGTGGAATCTTCTTTCTTGAAGTTTGAATCCATTGCTCCGTGTCCGCTTCTCTGGAGCAGCAGAAAACAACCATTCTCCCTCCTCTATATGACATCCTTTTATATATTTGAACATGGCTATCATATCACCCCTTAACCCTCTCTTCTCCAGCTCCCTAAGCCGTTCCTCATAAGGCATCATTTCCAGGCCTTTGACCATTTTGGTTGCCCTCTTCTGGACACGTTCCAGCTTGTCAGCATCCTTCTTGAACTGTGGTGCCCAGAACTGGACACAGTACTGGGCACCACAGTTCACAATTCAAAAATGTGAACCAGTCCTGTGACCCTTCTGACATTAAGAACTGCTTGACAGTGGAAGAGGTTCCCTCAGAAGTTGGCAGACTACATACACACCAAATTTTGGTAGCCTCCACTTGCTACCTCTCTCCATTTGGCGAATTATCCATTTATTCCTCCTCTCTGCTTCCTGCAGCTCCACCAGCTATTTTTACAGTTTCCAAGAAGTAGCACAGCCAGGTGGTTCTCAGGCAGCCTCTGGTGGACCATCTTGCTAAGCGTGGTGAGCTCCAGTTTCAACTTTTGGAAAACAAACCTAGAATCATAGAATCATAGAGTTGGAAGAGACCACAAGGGCCATCCAGTCCAACCCTCTGCCAAGCAGGAAACACCATCAAAGCATTCTTGACATATGCCTGTCAAGCCTCTGCTTAAAGACCTCCAAAGAAGGAGACTCCACCACACTCCTTGGAAGCAAATTCCACTGTCGAACAGCTCTTACTGTCAGGAAGTTCTTCCTAATGTTTTCCTGTTGCGTTTGTTTTCCAAAACTTTCCTTGGGAAGTTTATTTCCCCCAAGAAGCGTCTTGCCTGCCTCTCCCTCCTGCACGGCTTGCCTTTTAACCTTGGTGCTGCAGGCAGAGCGGAGAGCTTGGCTTTGAGTGCCTTCCATTATGAGGGCTAAGCCCCCAAAGGGGAAGTGATCAAGGCCGGCAGTGGAGCAAAGAGAGGACACTTTGAAGACCGGAGAGCTAAAAGCAGCGTAATGAAATACAATGAGTCGGAGCAGAGGGAGCTCTGCAGAGCGAGAAAAAGCATCGGAGGAGCCAATCGATACCCTCATGAAGGGAGGGGGAGGAGGAAAGGGGCTAAACTGCATTTGGACAGCAAGGGGGGGGGAGGAAAACAGAATCCAATTGGGAAGCCAAGTTGATGTTCTGTAGCTTTTGAAGAAGAGAAGGCATATGATGAACACAGAGTGAAACCTCTGAACAGCTTTAGAATGCATGGGTGTGTTGTGGCCTCTTTCCAAAGACATTTACGCCAACGAGTGATTGTTTGCTTAGGATTTCTTATGTCTTGACTCTTCCATGCAGCATCCAGGTAGCTCAGAGATGCATTGTGGTGATGGGATGGAGGACAGGGAAGCCTTCCTCTGTGGAGCACTAATACCAGCTATGAGTGGCTGAGTGTTATTCAATAGGTGGAGAGGGTTGGATGGGCAGTTACTCTGATCTTGGGCTTTCTGAGCCGATTCAATACTTGCAGGGAGGGAGTTGCATATCATTAACATTATATAATTCTAGAGTTGGAAGGGACCCCAAGGGTCGTTTGTACAATGCAATACAGGAATCAAAACTAGAGAATCCCTAGAAGGTGGTCGTCCAGCCTCTGCATAAAAACATCCAAGGAAGGAGAGTCACCACTTCCGAAGGTCATCTATTCCACCATCAAACAGCTCTCACCCTCAGAAAGTTCTTCCCTGTGTTTAGCGCAGTATACTAGTTAAATAAATAAATAATAGTTGGAATCTCTTTCCTTATACTACTACTAATAATAATTTATTTATACCCAGCCCATCTGGCTGGGTTTCCCCAGCCACTCTGGGCGGCTTCCAACAGAAAAATAAAATACAGTAATGGATTAAACATTAAAAGCCTCCCTAAACAGGGCTGCCTTCAGATGTCTTCTAAAAGCCTGGTAGTTGTTTTTCTCTTTGACATCTGGTGGGAGGGTGTTCCTTATACAGTGGAACCTCGGTTTATGAACACCTCGGTTTATGAATTTTCGGTTTACGAATGCCGTGGACCCATCTGGAACGGATTAATTCACTTTCCATTACTTTCAATGGGAAAGTTCGCTTAAGTTTATGAACACTTCAGTTTATGAACAGACTTCCGAAACCAATTACACCCATGCTTCAGGTTAAGTACGCTTCAGGTTGAGTACTCCGCTGACCCATCTGGAACGGATTAATCCACTTTCCATTACTTTCAATGGGAAAGTTCGCTTCAGTTTATGAACAGACTTCCGGAACCAATTATGTTCATAAACCGACGTACCACTGTAACTTGCTTTAGGTTCTCCCCTCTGAAAACAAGCTTGCTCCACCTTCCATGCCTTTTTTGGCAATCCCTCAGAGCCGAATAAGATTGTCTTCCATAAACACAGTTTGAACAATGAGTCCGTAAGTGACTGTGGAGGCCAGTTCTGGAGCCACACGTCCTTCCACAGTGGGGACATTGGTTTCTGGGCTGATCACAGTTTGGATTTGCCAAGTGCGCCATCCTCTTAGCACAGTTCTCCCTTTCATCCTGAGTTCAAGTGACGTCAAAGCCCAGGACACCTTTGGTAACAGTAAGGTTGGTAGTACGTTCTGCATAACAGCACCCCTTCTGCTATTTGAAGAAGGCTGTCATATCTCCTCTCGGTTTTCTCTTCTCAGGGCTCAACAACCCCCAACTCCCTCACCCGTTCTGTCTGATTCAGCTGGGCTTCTTATGAAACTCCAAGCACATTGTCAGCCCCCGAATGCGGAGTCTGCACATTCCGAAAGAGCCTGCAGCCCAGATTCCTGGAGATCTGGAGCCTGAAGGGTCCCCCCCCCCAATGCTTCTGCAGTCAGAGCATGTGCCTGCTGGCTTGGCTGTGCCCACTCATTAATCCTCCCCTCCTCCTTTGCCATGCACAGAGCTCTTTCTGCTCTGCAAATCCTCTTCCCATGCTCCTGCGCCACTGTTTGCTTTTCAAAGATTACCCATGGATACAGACTCTTTTGGAGGCTTTGAGCCTGGGGCTACTTGGCAGGCTAAAGAGAGCCAACCTTGCTATTTACTGACTCATAAACAGGCTTCAGAACAGGCACAAAAGTGGATTGATCTTCCCGGGAACTTTGGAGTTTATTAATGCTAACTGGAGGATGTTTCGACCGGCGTGTCACTCAGGTTTCAGGCCTTTGAGGAGAGGAGTGAATTAGCTCTTCCCTGCGTGGATTTGTCACAGGCCCCTCTGCCTTTAAACAATCAATGGGAGCAAAATGAGGTAAATGATTTATAGAGCCAAGCAGGGCGTGTTGTGCGCTTCCAGCTTCCTGCTTGGGTTTTGCAAATTGGCCTCGGAGAGATTCGGGGTCACCTCCAAAACCTGCTCTGTGCAGTTCATGCTGCTCTTAACTCTGGATTTTGCAGCCTGTGATTGATCCCCTCCTCCTCCTCCTTTTCCAGTGGAGATCAAGAGAGTGAGGATAGAAGACCCTTAACAGAAATGAGAATAAAAGGAGGAGGAAATGCAGGCAGCAGTGAATAGTATAAATGTGGGCACATTTCCCCATAGAATCCTAGAACTGTAGAGTTAGGAGAGACCCTAATCTAGTCCAACCCCCTGTAATGCTAAACAATCCCTGACAGATGGCCATCCTACCTGTGTTTAAAAATCTCCAAGGAATAAGAGTCCGTCACCTTCTGAGAGAATATGTTCCCCTGTTGAACAGCTCCTGACACCCGAAAGTTCTCCCTTGTTATTTGAAGCCATTGGGTCAAGTCCTCCCCTCCAGAGCAGGAGAAAACAAGCTTGCTCCCTCCTCCATGTGGCAGCCCTTGAGATATTTGAAGATGGCTCTCCTATCTCCTCTCAGTCTCCTCTTTTCCAGGCTAAACATACCCAGCTCCTTCAACCGGTCCTCATCAGGCTTGCTTTCCAGACCCTTGATCTTCTCGGTCGCCCTCCTCTGCACACGTTTCAGCTTGTCAACATCCTTCTTAAATTGTGGTGCCCAGAACTGGACACAGTATTCCAGATGTGGTCTGACCAAGGCAGAATAGTGTTGCGTTGAAGGAAATCAGGCTTTCACCTTCTGGTTAAGGCAAAGTTTTTCTCAAGACTCTATTTCTGAAGACAAGTCAAATGCACAGGAGACTCTCAGTTCTCTGAACAGCTTTATATAGGGATGGCAAAGTTATCACAAGCAGGCTAATGAGAAACCACAAGATACTAGCACCCCACATTTCCTTTATCCTTTCACCTTTTCCCCCACCTTCATGCTGACTTTCTCTTTTTCCACTCGAAGGGAAACACGACTTTAAAATGGAAAATAGTTCAGGACAATCCAAAGACATTGCAGACCCCAGAACCAAACATTCCACTTCCACATATAAAAGTTGTGGCGTGCAGGTTATCCTAATGTATTTTGGAGAGTCTCCAGGGAAATTTATTTAAAAAAATTAAGAGAGAAAGAAAAATGTTTTTTGTTTCATAAAATTTATATGATGCTTGCTTGTAAAAAGAAACCTCAAAGCAATTTCCAAAAGGTAAAACAGTAAAATCAAGAAAAATTCACAACTCTACTTTAAAAAATGCAAAGTTAAAATACCAAAACAGATTAAAATTACCTCAACTGTCTAAGCATCTGGGTTGGCTTGTCTAAACAGGAATGTTTTTAGCAGGTGCCAAAAAGGGAACAGCGAAGACACCAGCTTGATCTCAATATGCAGGGAGTTCCAAAGTGTATGCGCTGCCACACTGAACATTCATAGAATCATAGAATCATAGAGTTGGAAGAGACCACAAGGGCCATCCAGTCCAACCCCCTGCCAAGCAGGAAACACCATCAAAGCATTCCTGACAGAGCCTCTGCTTAAAGACCTCCAAAGAAGGAGACTCCACCACACTCCTTGGTAGCAAATTCCACTGCCGAACAGCTCTTACTGTCAGGATGTGGGGCACATATTATGTGGCAGCTGTAGAGGTGCCAAAGTTAACAAACGTTCCCAAGTCTCTTTTCGGGGAGGTCACTTTGGTGCTGCTAGCACAGCGGTTTGGCTTCACCCCATTGTCTCTTGACATACAGATGCCAACATATTTATATTTATGCATGGAATATGTTAACTTCATAAATATAAGCCAAAGCATTCTAAATCTAATCTATATGATGCAGTAGTATGTTTTGGTTTTTATGTGATCAGATGAAGGGCGATATAGAAATGATGATGATGGTGATGATGATGATTTAGGGCAGCAGAAAATTTCCCAGTTCAATATTTTCCAGGAAGGAGCTAGGCCACTGAATGGCATCAATGAGGGGGGGGGAGAGAGGTCTTCTAGGTTTGCACCCCAGGAAGTCACTTCATTGCTGATAGCATAGCAGTTTGTCTTCACCCCCAGAGGCGCACTCCAATGTCTCTCTCGAGAGATGGATGCCAACCAGTGGGCCAGTCACCTGGCATAATAGCAGGCAGCTTTCACCTGTTTTCCCAAGAGGGGGTCGTTCCTTCCGCCTGCCCTCTGCTTCAGCGGCTGCCTCCCTCCTCGGGGGCCTTTCCTGCGCTCTGTTTGCGGCAGCTCCCACATTGCAGTCATTGCTTGTGACACGCTGCCACCTTTTATTAATCCATCACCTGTGCAAGAGGGAATCAGCAGCAGCAGCAGAGGCGGTGACGGACAGAGTGCCCCTCTCTCCAGCTCCTGGGGCAAGGTGGGGGTGATTGGCTAATGCACACCTGAAATTCAAGCCCTGGAATCTTCTCCCTCTCAGGCACTCCTCACGTCAGCTTCATTTTAAGCTGGGAGGGCAGGACAAGGCTAAAAATAGCCAGTGGAACAGGTGGGCACTCAGCGCCTCTGCTCCGAGATTGGATATTTGCGGTTGCCTTGGATCCCATTTCCCTTTAGCCATCAGTATCGAAGCCAAAACTCTGGGCTTAGAAGGCGACGGCGAGTTGGGAATCAGCAGGGGGGGGGAATGCACCGCCTCTGACCTCATAAAATTATAGAGTTGGGAGGGACCCTGAGGGTCATCTAGTCCAACCCCCAGCAATGCAGGAATCTCGGTTCAAGAACCCATGACAGGTGGCCATCCAACCTCTGCTGAAAAGGCCCTTCCGGCATCACCGGAGAGGGAGGTTGCGGGCACCACGACCCTTTCACGTGCCGGGGGGATGGATGCCATCCCCTCCGGCGATTAGCCAATTCCCGGACGCGTCACTCCCTGCGCGTCCAATCCGGACGCGTCGGGGGTGTGGCTTGCGGCTTTAAACGCAAGCGCGCGGCCGGGGCTCGGTCTCTTTGTTCCTGCCCCCAGCCGCTCCGGATCTTCTCCCGCCCACCCTCCCTTTAGGCAGGCTTCGCTTCTGACTGTGCTATGGACTTCGGTTGGTCGCCGTTGAGGGGCCTGGTAGGACTTTTTCCACCTGGCGAATTGGCTCTGGCCTTGTGGTTTTCGCCTACCTCGTAGCAACACATCACTACTTTGGTTTTGGCGGTAAGGCATTGGGTTATCTCAGAAAGGTCTCTGGTGGGGGAGGGAGGTTGCTGCCATCACCTCCCCCAAAATGTTGAGGGGTACTCCCTTAAGGAGTCCGGGGGCATGGCCAAGTCCAAAACCGTGGAAGGTGAGGGCCAAGGCACGACCTCTACCGGTGATTCCAGGGTGAGTTCCTAGTGGATCCGCATTCGCAGGTCTCACCCAATGGTGGTTAACCCTTCTCAGACTGCCAACACAACGGGCTGGAGTCGGGTATAGTCGGTTAGATCCAATGCCTAATGCCAATACCTCTCTACAATCCATAATCAATAAAGTTGTGGCCTTTTACGCCCATTAACCTTATATCATGGTGTCCTGAGTTTTTATTCATTCAGGGAAGGTTGGGGTTTCGCCACGCAAAGTCTCCAACGAAGGAGAGTTCACAACCTCCCAAGGGAGCCCTTTCTGCTGACAAATGACTTTTACCATCAGAAAGTTCTTCCTGATGTTTATTCAGAATCTCATTTTTTGTGATTTGAAGTCATGGGTTCGAGTCCTACCCTCCAGAGCTGTAGAAAACAAGCTTGCTCCCTCTTCCATGGGACAGCCCTCACGATATTTGGAGGTGACTATCATATCTCCTCTCTGTCTCCTCTTCTCCAGGCTAAACACCTCCAGCTCCTTCAACCGTTCCTCATCAGGCCTGGTTTCCAAACCTTTGATCCTCTTGGTCGCCCTCCTCTGCACACCTGCCAATATCCTTCTTAAACTGCAGTGCCTTTCTGCACCACTTGAAAGGCATTGAACGCAAGGAATAAGGTGGTGTTGGGTTGTGGTGCCTGAGCTGCTCCTGAGTTACAAATCCATTCCTGGCAGGAGGATCCCAATGCAAGTCTGAGGTGCGGCAAGCTGAAACGTGGACTAACAGATGCGCCTCATGGGTGTTGCTGGTAGCTCCCTGTCCCCTTTGCAGTCCTCAGGAAGAGGAGGAGGAGGAGGCGTTTGGAATTGATATCCCACCTTTCACTCCCCTTAAAGGTAAAGGTAAAGGGACCCCTGACCGTTAGGTCCAGTCACAGACAACTCTGGGGTTGCAGCGCTCATCTCACTTCACTGGCCGAGGGAGCCGGCACACAACTTCTGGGTCATGTAGCCAGCATGACAAAGCCACTTCTGGCGAACCAGAGCTGTGCACGGAAACGCCGTTTACCTTCCCGCCAGAGCGGTACCTATTTATCTACTTGCACTTTGACATGCTTTCAAACTGCTAGGTTGGCAGGAGCTGGGACCGAGCAACGGGAGCTCACCCCATCGCAGGGATTCAAACCGCCGACCATCTGATCAGCAAGCCCTAGGCTCTGTGGTTTAGACTACAGCACCACCCGTGTCCCTTTCACTCCCCTTAAGGCAGGGGTGTCAAACTCAAATTCATCGGGGGCCGCATCAGCAGTTTGGTCACCCTCAAAGGGCCGGTTGTATCTGTAGGACTATGTGTCCACTCTTTATTATCATAAATTATTGTCACTGCATTCAATTATTACTGTTTTTTGTAATAATGTAAGTAATAACTAGCTCTGAAAGCAGAAACATAGTCAGAATAATGGCAAGTAGATATTCAAATGTACAATTATTGTACAATTTATTGAAAAATGATTTTTGGTAACTGCACTGGGTGGTGGAGGCTCGCTAGGGTTTCATGCAGGAGCTTTGCAGAGCTACTGGTACCTGGAGATGCTGGGGTCCTTCTGCATGCAGGACAAATGTTCTGCCAGTGAGCCACCACCCTTCACCAAAGGGACTGGCTGAGGTTGACTCACTGGAGCTGCTCTCCTGGTTCCAGGGTTTAAGGGCCAGAAGTATAAAGCAGCATCCTATGTTTCTGAGGAGAGGGAGAGGGAGGGGAGGGGAGGGAGGGAGGGAGGGAGGAAGGAAGGAAGAAAAGAGGGAGTGGGAGGGAGAGAGGAAGGAAGGAAAGAGGGGAGAGAAAGAAGAGTAGGAAATAAGGAAGGGAATAAAGAAGGAAAGAAAAAGAAAGAGGGAGAGAAGACGGAAAGGGAGAAATAAGGACGGAAGTAGAGGGAAAGAAAGAATACAAATGAGGGAGAGGAAGAAAGATGGGAAGGACAGAAGGAAGGAAGAAAGGAAGAAAGGAAGAAAGAAAGAAAAGAGGGAGCAGGGGAGAGAGAGGAAGGAAAGAGGTGAGAGAAAGAAGAGTAGGAAAGAAGGAATAAAGAAGGAAAGAAAAAGAAAGAGGGAGAGAAGACAGAGATAAAGAAGGAAGGAAGGAGAGGGAAAGAAAGAATAAGAACGAGAGAGAGGAAGAAAGAAAGGGAAGGGGGGGTCGCTGCCTTGATTCAGTGCCAGAAAAGAGCGCGAAGGGACCCAGGGGCAAAAAGCATTTCCCGTGCAGCGTGAGGCAGTGGGTGTCCCTTTTAGGAGAAGTGTGTAAAGCCTCAGAGTTGCACGTTCGTGAGGCTGAGCCGTGGCAGGAGGAGGAGGAGGTGAGGCAAGAGGAGGAGGAGGAGGAGGCGCCTTGCCGGGTCGGTGCCCGGAGAGTCCTGAGCCTCTGGGATGCAGCATTGCTCTGTAGCACTTTGAATCCTCCTCCTCCTCCACGCGGCGCTGCTGGGTGCTTTGTCTGTGCTTCAGCAGCAGCAGCAGCAGCAGCCGTTTCCAGGCGCCGAGCCATGGCAGGAGGAGGATTCAAAGTGCTACAGAGCACTGCTGCGTCACAGAGTCTCGGGACTCTCCGTGCGGCGCTGCTCCGGCTGCCTTTCTACCCCACCCCCACCCCAGCTGTTTGTCGGCGCAGCGCTTCAGCAGCAAGGTCCCGCTGGCTGGGGCGCTCGGCGGGCCACATGACAAGGTCTGGCGGGCCGGATTTGGCCCCCGGGCCTTGTGTTTGACACCCATGCCTTAAGGAGTCTCAAAGCGGCTAACATTCTCCTTTCCCTTCCTCCCCCACAACAAACACTCTGTGAGGTGAGTGGGGCTGAGGGACTTCAGAGAAGTGTGACTAGCCCAAGGTCACCCAGCAGCTGCATGTGGAGGAGCAGGGAAGCGAACCCGGTTCACCAGATTATGAGTCCACCACTCTTAACCACTACACCAAACAACACAAGCATGACGTTTGATGAGTGGCAAGTGGACCTGCAACTGAGCTGCTTGTTTCTGCCAACATTTTGTACATGCTCTGGAACTACATGACCCCTTTAGCTTCACATGAGTCCACAGTGTGACGCAGCAGCAAAAGAAGGCTAATGTTATTCTAGAGTTCATCAAGAGAAGTTTAGTGTCCAGGTCAAGGGAAGTCATAGTCCCACACTATTCTCCCTTGGTCAGACCCCACCTGGAATCCTGGGCCCAATTCTGGTCTCCACAATTTAAGAAGGATGTGAACAAGCTGGAAGGTGTGCAGAGGAGGGCAACCAAGAGGATAAGGGGATTCTTGGCTGTGATCCATGCATTGCATGGGGGTTGGAATAGATGACCCTAAGGATGCTCAGGACCCATTCCTGCTTCTACTAAGGCCAGGCAAGAATGGAACTTAGCAATTATGCTGGATACATGAACTCTTTAAACAGAACCAGAGAAAATAATGGAAGAGAGGGCTACCAATGGCTACTTGCCACAATGCTCTTTCTGCAAGATCAGAGGCAGCAATGCTTTTGCATACCAGTTCCTGGAGTTACTCTTGTGCTTGAATCCTGCTTGCTGGTTTCCCAGGAGAAGCATCTGGTTGGACACTGTGAGAACAGGATGCTGGACTAGATGGGCCACTGGCCTGATCCAAAAGGCTCCTCCTATGATCATATATTCAGTTGTTTATTCATCTGTTAGCTTTGGTTTTTTAAAAAATTAGCCATAATGATGTAGTGCCAGCTTTATCTTTGTTATCCACTCTGACCCTTGGGGAAAATATTTGTGGCGCACGCATACCTTAATGCTCTGCCTGCACAGATGGACAGACCTCTCTGCTGCCAGCCTGCTTGCTTTTATGCGCTGCTCGCTCATAAGTCCATGAATTAATCTGCATGGAAATTCTCACTTAAGTGCAGGTTTCTGAACACATTTCTCTCCAAATATGCATTCCAAACCCTTTCTCGCTAACATGTGCATTTTAAACACATTTTGATTATGATCATTATTGAGCCAAGAACCGCTTTGCAGTGTTCAGAGAAATGTGAAATCTGAATTCACAAGCTCCATTCCAACCCACCCAAAGATCCTTTCTTCAAGGAGCATTCTTGGAACCAGCTGACCACACTCCAGAATCTGCACTCCTTTCCCACCTCTGTCCAGGTAGGATGGGAAAAGAAAGCGGCTCCTGAAAGTGACATCATCTTTCAAGGCTGCTTGTTAGTTTTGAAAGAGATTCCTCCCCCCCCCTTCTCCTCCCTCCTCCCCACACAGCGATGTTCTTGGGCCAGACCACATCACAGCAGAGCTGGGAATATTATATCAGCATTATATCACTGGGCTTTGTGACAGTTTGCATGAGTTCTGGTGATGCATCTCTTTGTCACTTCTTTCCACGGACAAAAATTGTCATTTGTTACTCTCTGTGACATCTGGCAAAGCTCTTGGGTGAAGCGCAGAGCTGGTGTGCTTGAGGAAATGTGTCAGATGCCTCTGTGTTTTTGCATAAGAACAGCTTGCTGGATCAGGCCAATGGCCATCTATCCCAGCATCCTGATCTCTCAGTAGCAGAACAGCAGTCTTCGGGAGACCAGCAAGCAGGATTCAAGCTCAAGAGCCCTCTCCCCTCCTGTAGTTTCAAGCAACTGGCATTCAGAAGCATTACTTTCTCCAACTGTGGAGGCAGAGCAGAGAGCTCATCCTGGCTGGTAGCCATCGATAACCCCCTCCTCCTCCTCCATGATTTTTCCCAATCCTCTTTTAAAGCCATCCAGGTTGGTGGCCATCCCTGTGTCCGGTGGGAGGGAGTTCCACAGTTTGATAGTGGAAGGGGGCAGCTGTTCTCCAACTGGGGTGCTCCAATTGTCGGTGTCTATACTACATTTTCTTAGATTTGCTTTGAGGGAGTCTTTAAAACCCTTTTTTGACCACCAGCATTATGCTTTCCATTTTTAAGTTCAGAATAGAGTAGTTGCTTTGGAAGACGATCACCAGGCATCCGCAAACATGACCAGTCCAACGAAGTTGATGTTGAAGAATCATTGCTTCAACACTGGTGATATTTGCTTCTTCCGGTACACTGATATTCGTTTGCCTGTCTTCCCAAGTGATGTGTACAATTCTTTGAAGACACCGTTGATGGAATCTTTTGAGGAGTTGGAGATGGCGTTTATAAGTGGTCTATGTTTCACAAGCATACAGTAAGGGTGGTAGTACAATAGCTTTGTGAACAAGCATTTAGGTTTCTCTGCAAATATCCCAGTCCTCAAACACTCTGTACTTCAATGTCGGCCCTTGTGGAAAGATAAGTGCCCAGGTAGGAGAAGTGATCGTCTTCTGTGGCTCAGCAGTTCAGGTAGGTGCCCCACTCCACCTAGGGTTGCTTGGAAGCTTCAAGTTAAGAGCATTCATGGGATTCATGGCACAACAGCTACAACCATTCCTGGAACTGAAAATCCTGGAGACAGTAGTTCCTGCATTGGCTACTTCAATGTCAAGGGAATGGTCTCCCTCAGGAATTTGTGGACTCTCCTCATTGGAGGTTTTTAAGCAGAGGCTGGATGGCCATCTGTCAGGGGTGCTTGAGCTGAGATTCTTGCATTGCAGAGGGTTGGACTGGATGACCCTCAGGGTCCCTTCCAACTCTATAGATCTATGAGTCTATGATTCTAAAACTGGATTGCTGCAATGCTCTCTAGATGGAGCTTCCCTTCTGCCTGATCCAGAATTTGCAGTTAGTGCAGAAAGCTGCAGCACAGTTGCTGACAGGAGGGAGACCTTGCCAGTATATAATGCCT
This sequence comes from Zootoca vivipara, assembly GCF_965207765.1. Lineage (NCBI taxonomy): Eukaryota > Metazoa > Chordata > Lepidosauria > Squamata > Lacertidae > Zootoca > Zootoca vivipara. The sequence goes on along the minus strand of NC_142582.1, from coordinate 133,664,290 downwards.
CGGCTCAGAAACCGGCACCGACTGCTGAGTTGCTACCAGGCCAAGTTGAAGATGTTATAATTAATGGCTTTAAAAGAAGAATGGGACAAATTCATGGAGGAGGAGAGGGCTGTTGGTGGCTACCAGCCAGGGTGGCTGTGCTCCTCTTCCACAGTTGGAGGCAGCAATGCTTCTGAACTCCTGTTGCTGTGCTTGAATCCTGTTTGCTTGCTTGCCACTGTGGCACCTGGTTGGCCTCTGTGAGAACAGGATTCTGGACTAGATGGGACTTGGCCTGACCAAGCAGGGCTCGTGTTCTGATGAGAAGTCCTGCTCCTTGTCCCCCACGCTGCAGAGACCCAGCTGAACATTAAGTGTTGTCACCCCACCCTGTGGCCGGGATCAGGGGCGGAGCAAGGTGGGCGCGGTCGGCCTTGGGTGTCACCTCCGAAGGGGGTGGCAAAATGCTGTGCTGCACTCAACGTCTGTGAGAGACACTTTGGCTTTGGCACAATCAGGCTTCCCAGTGCCTAAACAGTCCGCTGCCCCTCAGCTGTAGGGCGGCAGGCAGACTCCTGGTTGCAAGGCACGCAATCTCCATTAAAAAATCTCAGTACATAACTTATGCTCTCCAAGAAAGCTCAACAACTCTAACTGGCTCCCCCTGGAAAAAACTCAACCACTTTGCCCCCCCCCCAAATGAAATGAAGTCCAACCATTTTTGCAGGCAAAATAATAATAATTTCAATGGGGGGGGGGGGTTGACAAGAAATTTTCCGCACCGGGTACCACTTGACCTTGCTTTGCCACTGGCCAGGATACCCGCTCTTCCAACAGAGAGTCCTTGCTACTAACTTCCAGGTATTTCTCAAATACTTTTCTGTGCCAGCTGATCAATGCAGCTGTTTCTGACCAGTAAGTCATTTTAATAATTCTTGTGTACTGTTTTTAATGATGTTTTATGCTTTTAATGCTGACATTGCAGTTTCTAAAAGGCAGGATAAAAATAACTTTTACAAATAAAGATTTGCCTTCGACCTAACATGAACAGCTTCAACTTATATGCTCAAGTAGAGCTCGTTGAGGAATCTGATCTTTGCCTCTGCACTGAAACTGGGCCAAAAAGTAGTATAGGATCACAGAGTTGGGAGGGACCCCGAGGGTCATCCAGTCCAACCCCCTGCAATGCAAGAATCCCAGCTAAGCATCCAAGAGAGATGGCCATCCAGCCTCTGCTTAAAAACCTCCAAGGAAGGAGGATCTGCCACCTTCCAAGGGAGACCATTCCACTGTCAACAGATTCCACATGCCCAAAGTCATAGGAGGAGAGCACCCCAGTTAACCCAACACTGCTTGTCATGAATGTTTGAAAGTTTTAAAGAAATTTATTGTATCCAAGTCTCTCCACTCCACCACCTTTAATCTTCTCAGAAATCTTCTCAATGGAGTCCGGATGCAAATAATGGCACAGGAACTCAAGATAGTTGCAGAATTTTGTTTTAAACGCACATGCTGGTTCCATGCAGGCTTTCTACTCTCTGTTCTGTTTCTTCAATAGAGCAAAATGTTCTTGTAAGGTTTTTTATTATGATGATGATCTTTTCAGGGGAATAACACGTCAGCCTTTGACTGCCCACATAATTTGATTTAAGGGAAATGAATTCCTGCCCTTGTAATTTGTATCCAGAGTCACTCATGGCAGCTTTGAAATCTTACCTCCCATTTAAGAGATCAGTGTGACGCTGACATTCTCACCGGAATTAAAAATGAACACCGTTGAAACTTGGAAGGAAAGGAGGAAATCCATCCACTCTGCGGAACTTTTTCAGAATCATGATCACCGTTGAGCATCCCACACTACAGGGAACGGAGGAAATCATTTGGGGAGCGCTGAACGAACCCAATCCATCTCCATGAAACATGTCAAGGCAGAACATAAAATAACAGCGGAGTTGCGTCAATATTATGGACCTTTACTGACCTTTACATGCTCAAGGCCAGTCTTGGGAGGGAGAACTTAGCAGGGCCAGAGTTGACTCCTACTTGACTGCTTAACAAAGTAGCTCAAAATACTGAAGCATCAAATCACATACAACATAGCATTTTCTTTCTGATGTCAGGTGCATTGAAGAGTAGGCCAGAGCTGTCGTGAGGCAGATGCCTCATGGAATCATAGGACTGTAGAGCTGGTAGGGACCCCAAGAGACATCTAGTCCAACCTCCAGCAATGAAGGAATCCTGCTCACAGCCATCCCTTGGTGGGCTCAAACCACCAAGCTTCTGGTTCATAGCAAGCTGCACTAACCCATTGCTGTGGCAGAACTGTACAGAGGTATCTGTGGGAAACCCACAAGCAGGATTCGAGGGCATGGCAGCATGTTCATCCTATGGTTCCAGCAACGTTGCCCCTGACTGTGGAGGCAGAGCATGGCAGTTGTGGCTAGGAGCCATCCTTAGCCCTCTCCTCTTCCAAGGATTTGTCTAATCCTCTTTTAAAGCCATCTATGTTGGTGGCCACCACAGCGAGTTCGTCTTTCTTTTATCTCTCCTGAATCTTCCAACTTTCAGCTTCACTGGATGTCCCCAATGAGTTCTATCATTAAGACCAGGCATCCCCAAAGTGCGGCCCTCCAGATGTTTTGGCCTACAACTCCTATGATCCCTAGCTAAGAGGACCAGTGGTCAGGGATGATGGGAATTGTAGTCCAAAACATCTGGAGGGCCAAAGTTTGGGGATGCCTGATTAAGATACAGAGAGAAAAGGTTTTCTTCATTCCATGCACAACTTCTCTTGAAGCATTGCAGCTTGCGCCCAGTTCTCCAGTCTGTTAAGGTCATTTTGAATTCTGGTTCTGTCTTCTGCAGAATTAGCTACCCTTCCCAGTTTGGTGTCATCTGCAAATTTGATGAGCAATTCCTCTCGATTCCTTCATCCAAGTCATTTATAAAGGCGTTGAACAACAACAGGCCCAGGACAGAGAACCCTCCGATACCCCACTTGTCACTTTTTCCCAGGACGACGAGGAACCATTCATGAGTCCTCTTTGGGTTTGGTCAGTCAACCAGCTACAAATCCACCTAACAGTTACCTCGTTCAACCCACTTTTTACCAGCTTCCTCACAAGAATATCATGGGGAACTTTGTCAAAAGCTTTATTGAAATCAAGATACGCTATGTCCACAGCATTTCCTTGATCCACAAAGTTTGTAATTCCATTTTAAAAAAAGAAATCAGATTGGTCTGGCAGATGGAACAGGTGGAGGCAAAGGAAGATATTGCCATTGGGCTGCATGGATTTTCTAAACCTTTGCAGGGGAGGCTGGAACGGATTCCTGGGTGCAGCCCAGTTCTGAGATCCAGCTGGGTGTTGAGGACTTAGCAGCAGGTGGGGGTTGAGCACTACCCCAGAAGGTCATGGACTTTTCCCTCATTGGAGGTTTTGGAGCCATCAGTCAGGGATTGTCACGGTCCGGTCGGCAGGCGGTTGAAGCCCTGGCTGGGGACGTCAGGACCAGAGGCAAGATGGAGGTGTAGAAGCAGGAACAGGTGCAGGGCTGAGGGTCCAGTAGCAGGCAGTCGCAGGGTCAAGGAGCAAGGCAGAGGCGAAGGTCTGGGAGTCAAGGAGCAAGGCGTTTGCAAGGCAAAGGTCCAAGGGTCGAGGATCAAAGCGTCTGCAAGGTGAGGGTCCAAGGAGCAAGAGGCCAGAGGCAACCAGGCAGGGATAGCGTTGCTGTGGCCAAGAGCTGAAGGGAAATGCTGAGCTTTTATCCCTCCCAGCTCCTGCCACCAGGTGCAGTGAGGTATCAAGTGGCCTCACCTGAGTGGCCACTCCTTGCTTCTCCAGCACAAGCTGAGGCAGGCCCCAGTCCTGCAGAGCACTACAGGCCCCAGAGCCTGACTCCTGCCCATACTCCTGACAGGGATTTTTGAGCTGTGATTCCTGCATTGTAGAGGGTTGGACTAGATGGCCCTTGGGATCGCTTCCAGCTCTACTATTCTGATTCTATGAACCCCACTGTGCACACCCAGGTCTCACGAATGAAGAATGCCAGTCCGCCTCATCCCACCAGGGGTCACTCAGCCTGTCTGCCTGCCTGCCTAGGGCTCCTGTGGGCATGTGATAACCATCCATGGAAATCCTCGTTGAAAAGGAAGCGCAGAGGATTGCGCGGCACCAAATCCTCCCAAGGGATGTGGAAAAGAACATAAGGACAGAAGAAGAACCTGCTGGATCAAGCCACTGGCCCATCTAATCCAGCACCCTGTTCTCACAGTGGCCGACCAGATGCCAGTTAGGGGAAACCCGCAAGCAGGGTTGGAGCACAAGAGTCCTCTTCCCTCCTGTTGTTTCCAGCAACTGGTATGGAGAAGCATCTCAGCGTGGAGGCAGATTGTAGCCATCCTGGCTAGTAACCATTGATGGTCTTCTTCTCCTTCATGTTTTTGTCCAATCCTCTTTCGAAGGCACCCAGATGAATGGCCACCCATGCCTCCTGTGGGAGCCAGCTCCACTGTTTACCTATGCGCTGTGTGAAGAAGGATTCGCAGAGGGATTCTCTCGGGCGCCTCCAGTATTTTATCACCGCCACTTATGCAATGTTCCTCTGTGTACATTTATTTATACTGCAGGGGGAAGGCATTGTGTTGTGGCTCAGCTGAGGGCTTGCATAGCGCAATTTATGTATTTCACATTCTCTTTGGCCGACAGAGCAGCGGAGCGTGAATTACACGAGGACAAGAGGCAAAGGACAAGGATTTGCTCGGTAAATTACAGGCGGCCGGCTTTGCATTCCACCAGGGAGCCGTTGCGGCAGAAATGGACAACTTTTTCCTTGTGCGCTCCCTGCTGACTTGGCCCAGAGTTAAGAGCAGCTTTTGGCTCCATCAAATGGGAACACGGTCTGGACTTTCAAGGCAGAATGAGATCCTTGTCGCAAGCTGCCTTGGAGGAGTGATAACGGCCGTCCTCCACAAAGGGAACTCTTTACGCTGTGCCATAAATCCAGTGCAGTAAAATAAAGGAAAACTGTTTGGCCTTTCCAGAGAAAGGAAATGGTGATGAAGATGATAATGATTAGTAAGGATAATAATTATTAATCATGCAAGCATGATAACAAAGTATTTTACAGAGCTAAAAATGGTCCCAACCGGCATTCAGGAGCATGGCTGCCCCTGGCTGTGGAGGCAGAGCAGAACCATCATGGCTGGTAGCCATCAGTAGTCCTCTCCTTCTCCATGAATCTGCCCAAACCTCTTTTAAAGCCACCCGAGTTTGTGGCCATCACTGCCTCCTGGATGAAGGAGCTGGGTAGGTGTCAGGAGTATGGGCAGGAGTCAGGCTCTGGGGCCTGTAGTGCTCTGCAGGACTGGGGCCTGCCTCAGCTTGTGCTGGAGAAGCTAGGAGTGGCCACTCAGGTGAGGCCACTTGAGACCTCACTGCACCTGGCGGCAGGAGCTGGGAGGGATAAAAGCTCAGCATTTCCCTTCAGCTCTTTGCCACAGCAACGCTATCCCTGCCTGGTTGCCTCTGGCCTCTTGCTCTGTGCTCCTTGGACCCTTGCCTTGCCGACACCTTGCTCCTTGGACCCTTGCCTTGCCTTCGCCTTGCTCCTCAACCCTTGGATCTTTGCCTTGCCCGACGCCTTGCTCCTTCGACCCTTGGACCTTCACCTTGCCGACGCCTTGCTCCTTGACTCCCAGACCTTCGCCTCTGCCTTGCTCTTTGACCCTATGACTGCCTGCTGCTGGACCCTCAGCCCTGCACCTGTTCCTGCTTCTACACCACCATCTTGCCTCTGGTCCTGACGTCCTCAGCCAACCGGACCCCATCGACCGGACCATGACAGTAGGTTTAGTCTGGAAAAGAGGAGATATGATTGCCACCTTTAAATATCTCAAGGGCTGTCACACAGAAGATGGAGCAAGCTTGTTTTCTGCTGCTCTGGAGGGGAGGATACGAACCAGTGGATTCAAGTTACAAGAAATGAGATTTAGAAGAGACCACAAGGGCCATCCAGTCCAACCCCCTGCCAAGCAGGAAACTCCATCAAAGCATTCTTGACATATGGCTGTCAAGCCTCTGCTTAAAGACCTCCAAAGAAGAAGACTCCACCACACTCCTTGGTAGCAAATTCCACTGCCAAACAGCTCTTACTGTCAGGAAGTTCTTCCTAATGTTTAGGTGGAATCTTCTTTCTTGTAGTTTGAATCCATTGCTCCGTAGATGAAGTAGATGATCTACTCCACAATTCTATGATTCTATGGAATTAGTTCCATAATTTATGCTGTGTGAAGAAGTCCTTCCTTTTATCTGTTCTAACCTTCCAACCTTCAACTTCATTGGATGTCCATGAGATCTAGCTTATGAGAGAGGGAGAAAACACGTTCTCCATGTCCTGCATCGTTGTACAAGCTTCTCTCAAGCTTCTCTCACCCTTCAGATGAAGAGTGGTGTATAAATTTAATAAATGATGATGATGATGATGATGATATCATGTTGTCTCCTCTTACTAAGAGGCCCACTCAGAACATCTTGGCCCAAACCTGGAACTAGCATTGCATCATAGTAAAAAACGGCCCTCTGGATGCTACTGTGAGCATCTCATTGCTCAGAAAAAGGGAAGCGTGACTTAAGGAAGTGCCTCAGGTATCGCCTGCAGCCCTTCAAGTTGGGGTTAGACTAGATGATCCTCAGGGTCCCTTCTAATGCCACAATTCTACGATTCTAAGGCGTTCCTCTTTCAAGAACCACCTTGAGTTCAAGCAGAACAAGGAGGCTTTGAGGCCAGCTTCAGGGGAAGACTAATTAGGCAGAAACCATTCATTCTGCTGAACAGCTACAGCGCTGCACCAATTATTTCCAATTGATCCTGCTTTTGTCCAGGCTGACATGGGGGAAGTTTTTTGTCTTTGGTAGAAGAGTCTCCGTTTGAAAAGGTGAAAGATGGATTGGGGAAGCCAGGCTGTCAGTCAGCTGAGGGCAAACACTGAGCTTGCTTCGACAGGCTGCCTGCGGGGGGGGGGGGGGAGAGAGATGTCCTCTTGGCATTTGCATCGATTAAGGACAGTTAATGCAGGAAGAGGCAAGAAGATTCCATTGAGAGATGACAGCTGATATGGAGGCAGAAGGAAAGATGGGGGTGGGGAGGGCCAATTGTGTGGTTTTTTTAAAAAAATATGTATTGATTTATTCACATCTCCTCACCTCTCTGATCCAGGAAAACAGCCCTCATCCAGCCCCAGGATACTGGGTGATGGGGCCTCTTCTTCAGCAGGATCTGTGCGCAGCGACCATTAGTTATCTTCCAAATCTTTTCAACAGATCAGCCAAGCACTTCTTGTTAATTCACAATCCAAATTAATGGATTTGTAAGGGAGATCTGCGTGCAGAAATGAGGTCTCATGTTTTTGAATCTAAGAACATGAGAATATCAGAATTGCCTGCTAGATTGGGCCTGTGGGCCTTCTAGGCCAGCCTCCTCTTCTCACAGTGGCCAAACAGAGGACCATTATGGGAAGACCGCAAGCAGGATCCAAGCACAATAGCATCTCTCCTCTCCTGTGGTTTCCAGCAACTGGCATTCAGAAACATGGCTGCCTCCCACGGTGGAGGCAGGGCAGAGCCATTCTGGCTAGTAGCCATGGATAGCCCTCTCCTCCTCCCTGATTTGTCTCACCCTCTTTCAAAGTCTTCCTGGTTGGTGGCCACCACTGTCTCCTGTGGGAGGGAGTTCCATAAGAACGTAAGACAAGCCTGCTTGATCAGGCCAGTGGCCCATCTAGTCCAGCATCCTGTTCTCACAGTGGTTGACCAGATACTCCAAAGCCCAGGAGTAATCAGGATTTGAACACAGGACCCTTCTCCCCTCCTTTGGCTTCCAGCAACTCAGTAGAGCCACCTGGGCTGGTGTCTTCTGGGGGGGGGGGAGTCGCATACTATAACTATGTTCTCCGTGAAGAAGTAGCAGCACTGGCCCTCTTTTTGGAGGAGAAAAGGGGAGGTCTCTGCCTCCTTAGCTTCTCTCTAAGATCTTTAGGTTGTAGCTAGCAATTGCACAGGGACCATCCTAGCCCTTAAGACTTTGGGCCCTCTCATTTGGAAATCTTTGAAGGAATTGCCCTCCTGGGCTCCACGATAACCCACCCACATTGTGTCGTTCATAGAAATAGACTCCATTTGTTTCTATTTTTCCTGCAAAGAAAGAAAGACACACACACACACACACCCGGCAAGAAAACCTCACCTCACAGAATTCTAAACCTTCCCTAATATAACTGACAGCCTGACCTATTAAGCCTGTCTTTTTTGATTTGCTTCGTTACGACGACGGCTAATTAATTCTGCACATATTTCCGTGGATGTCTTGTTTTGGGGGAACAAATGAACTCCGTCTGAAATTTCTTTCATTAGAATGGCGTCTTCAATTCTCGTCTCCTTTCTCAACTCTTTTTCCCTTCAGTTTTTTCCTCCCCCTTTTTCTTTTCTTTTTAATAATTCTCTCTTACCTGCAATCCCAGAATGCCACGCAGAGGCACAACACAAATATTCCTCTCTCTCTCTTCACCCTGACAGCACATCGATCTCTCTCTCTCCCCCCCCCCCAAGTTTCTAATTGCCCTGAAATGAACAAAACAACCAGTTTGTATTCTCCCTTGTTTGTGTATCAATTTTACAGGTGCACAAAGCTGGAGGGTTGTTCTGGTTGCTGTAGATAAAGACACCCAAGAGGTGTCCTTGCAAGACTGCCCACCTCATTCCCAGATGGAGAGAGACAGTCCCCATCTACAATTATTATTATTATTATTATTTAATAACATTTATGCACCACTTGATTTTTTTATTAAAAATCTCAAAGCAGTTGAAATAAAACAATAAAAGCATCAAGAAGAAAAATTAACAAGAAGAACCTGTGACTTTTGAAAAGTTAAAATAACTATAGACTAAAAGCAGAACAAAACAGGCATCAGCTTTCCAAATAGCTGGACAGGGTTCCCTAAACAAGAATGTTTTTAGGAGATACCAAGAAGAATACAGCAAAGGTGACTCCCTCATATCAATAGGCAGGGAGTTCCAAAGAGTAGATGCAACCACACGAAAAGGTGGTGTTCTTACACAGAAAACGGGCATGAAACTCCACCAGTTGAAGTGGTTGAGTTGGACATATTTCATATTTCATGCCTGTTTTCTGCGGTGAGTTTGCATTTTAATAAAATTAAGAATTTTAAAATGCAAAAGCCAAACGAAGCCAAATGTAGGCATTTGAGGGTAGCCGCTGCTGCCTTTCTTTCACTCTCCTTTCTTAGTTGACTCTGATCCTGCCCTAAATTGTTGTTGCTGTTTAGTCGTTTAGTCGTGTCCGACTCTTTGTGACCCCATGGACCAGAGCACGCCAGGCACTCCTGTCTTGCACTGCCTCCCGCAGTTTGGTCAGACTCATGTTCGTAGCTTCGAGAACACTGTCCAACCATCTCGTCCTCTGTCGTCCCCTTCTCCTAGTGCCCTCCATCTTTCCCAACATCAGGGTCTTTTCTAGGGAGTCTTCTCTTCTCATGAGGTGGCCAAAGTACTGGAGCCTCAGCTTCATGATCTGTCCTTCTAGTGAGCACTCAGGGCTGATTTCCTTCAGAATGGATAGGTTTGATCTTCTTGCAGTCCATGGGACTCTCAAGAGTCTCCTCCAGCACCACAATTCAAAAGCATCAATTCTTCGGCGATCAGCCTTCTTTATGGTCCAGCTCTCACTTCCATACATCACTACTGGGAAAACCATAGCTTTAACTATACAGACCTTTGTCGGCAAGGTGATGTCTCTGCTTTTTAAGATGCTGTCTAGGTTTGTCATTGCTTTTCTCCCAAGAAGCAGGCGTCTTTTAATTTCGTGACTGCTGTCACCATCTGCAGTGATCAAGGAGCCCAAGAAAGTAAAATCTCTCACTGCCTCCATTTCTTCCCCTTCTCTTTGCCAGGAGGTGATGGGACCAGTGGCCATGATCTTGGTTTTTTTGATGTTGAGCTTCAGACCATATTTTGCGCTCTCCTCTTTCACCCTCGTTAAAAGGTTCTTTAATTCCTCCTCACTTTCTGCCATTAAGGTTGTGTCATCTGCATATCTGAGGTTGTTGATATTTCTTGATATTGCCCTAAATATCTTGATATTGCCCTAAATTAAAAATTAAAAATAAGAAGTTAGGTGGCTGAATAGTGCAAAATCAAAATTGCTCTTTCCCCTTGTCATGTGCAGGCATGGAGACCTCAAGATGATGAAGTCTGAAATCCTTCTGAGCTGTGCCCTGGGGCAGGGGCGTAGCAAGGGGGTGCGTTGGGGGCGGGCCGCCTCAGGTGCCACCCTGGAGGGGAGTGATACTCAGCGGCCCCCCTGCGACTCCCAAGCCGAGCCCCACCGCCCGGTAAAAAGCCTCGCTTGGTGCGGCAGCAGGTGGCTTGCTTGCTCACCTGCTCAGCCGGCACACGCTTTGCTTCTTCCTTCCTGCTGGGCGGAGCTGCCAAGGCGAGGCCTCCCTGGCCCACCCCACACCTCCGTGGCTCCCCCCAGCAGGAAGGAAGAAGCGTGTGCCAGCTGAGCAGGTGAGCAAGCAAGCCAAACACTGCTGCGCCGAGCAAGGCGTTTTACCGGGAGGCGGGAGGCTGGCGGGGAGAAGCATCTCCTCCCGCCCACCCGCCGCTCCCAGATCCATCTTTTGGGGGGCAGTGCAAACGGCAGCACCAGCGCCCCGCTATGTAGCGTGCATGCGCAGCATCCCTACGTAGTGACGCATGCATCGTACGTAGCGACGCTGCGCATGCGCGCTGCATAGCAATGCCCCGCCCGCAGGCGCGTGTAATGTTTGCCGCTCGAGCAGCTTCCTACGCCAGTGCACTGGGGGGGGAGGTCAAGTAGGGGGGCTCACACCACCACAACCCCGTTTGTCCCAAGAGACTGTGAGAGCATTACCATTTGGACATACACTATATGGCCACATAGGTACCATTTTAGCTGCTCATCCTTTACCCAACCTACCCCCTACCCCCACCTCACCATCTTTCATCTAACCACAGCCCTTGAAATTCAACTTACTCAACCCCATTTCTCCCCCTTGTACCTTAACTGGGATTGTTCTTCACATTGGCAGCCAATCTTTAATTTCTACTTCAACTGGCTCTTTCCGGTCTTGTGGCCAGGTCTCGTTCTTGCGTTTGTGACCCTGGCCTCGCTGAGAATAGGCCTAACAGCCATTCCACCTTCTCCCAGATGCAAACAGGGCTTCTCTCGCGTGCTCATAACATGGTTGCTTTCAAAATACGGACCGCTGCATGAGGGCCTGTCACAGTGGCCTGGGTGGGCTACTTCAGAGTAACGACTCCACACAGCTCTGCATTTTGTCCTTTTATTGGTGCTGTGTATTTACAGTGCTGAAAGCAGTGCTATTTACAGATAGTGGTACATGTTGTTAGTCTTCCGCAGAACCTCCGAATGGCGGTTCGCGCGTTTTCTTCCAGCAAAGTAATCTTGGCATACTGAATCTCCGCCCCCTGCGCTTTTTACGCAATTCCGGAGTAGCGGGGATCGGCCTCTTTCCCACCGTCTCCCTGCTTCCCTGTTCCTTTCCCCGGCGGTGCCTGTACTCGAGCTCCTGTTTCCACTCCCTGAATCACCACTCAAAGTCTCCCCCTCCCCACTGGGGGAGGAGCTGGTATTCAGGATGGGAGGGGGCTGCCGGTACCTCTTGTCCCTCACAGGGCCTCTCCTAGTCATGTCCTGAAATGCACACATTATTTCTAAGTACCGATGACCCACCTCAACTTGGTCCTCATGCTGGGCTCGTTTGCTCTGCAATTGCAATTCCGCTTTAATTAAATCCAAGAGCTTCTTGGTGCTTTGTGCTCAGGGTACACCAGGAACACATGAATATTACATACCACCAGACACCTGATACATTTTTTTAAAAAAGAAGTCTTCATCTCTATTTAATTTTTTCCATAGAATTGGGTGAAATTTGCCAACTTGAGGGGGATGATTCCTGCCAGATTCCAGAAGGATGTGTGCCGTGGCTTCCCTGCGAGGGCAGGCTTAGAGCCTTGAGGTGCTTAACGAAGGATTAATTTAATACCCCTATTGTTCTGTTGGAAATTGGTATGAAAATAGCAGGCAGGAGAGAGGTCCCCTGGAAACCCGTCAGATTAAATGCAAACTGGTCCGGGGATTTTTGTGCTCAACACTTTCCTGGTGTGGATTTTGGGAGGGAGAACTAAAAGGGATTTTTTTCCCCTCCCTGGGCAACGATTTTATGAGGAGGAAGGCAGAATATACCAGAGGTGCACCCAGGAAAGTGATCTACGGTCTTTGAAAGCCGGCCACAGGGGCCAGGAAGTTGTGATGGATTTTAAGAAAAGAGGTTCAGGCATGTGGTCTGCTCAATGGGTACCAAAATCCAAATGAAGTTAGTGCAAAGCTTCTTTGACAGGAGCAGATCTGGGTCAGTGTCAGGAATAGCAAAGAGCTGGACTAGAGGACCTTTAGGAATCCCTTCCAATTCTACAATATTCCAGGATTCTGTGATCAGAAAATTATTCTGAATGGCTTCAACTTCCCAAACATGTGCCTGTCCCCATAGCTGAACCCCATGTAATGATGGGGGGGGTGACTTTAGCTACATTTAGTTAACTAGTTATTTAGATTTTGGGGCGGTTCACAGAATAAAACTGTAAACAAAAACAAACAAGCCTCAAAGCACTTTACAAAAAGATACAATACAATTGTCAAGAAAAGAATTACGACGATTGTTTAAAGCATGCAAAATAATACTAATAATACTAAAACAGTTCCTTCAGTAGCACCTTAAAGACCAACTATGTTTTTATTTTGGTATGAGCTTTCATGTGCATGCACACTTCTTCAGATACACTTAAAACAGAAGTGTCAGACCCTTATATATATATACAGAGGGTGGTGGTTGGTGGGTGGGAATGGGTGATGGGCTGATGGGAGTGGTAAACCTGTAGATGGCTGTTAACGACTGCTGTTGACTGCAATTAGTCCTGGGGGGGGGGAAACAAGGGCTGAGGCGCTAAAGAAAGCTTGATCATGCATAATGAGATAAGAATCTGGTGTCTTTATTCATCCCAGGTGGCTCCATGGTTTTAAGCTTGGTAATGCGTTCCAATTCAGCAACTTCTCTTTCCAGTCTGTTCCTGAAATTTCTCTGTAATAAAACAGCTGCTTTGAGATCTTGTATAGAATGTCCTGGGAGATTGAAGTGTTCTCCTACTGGTTTTTCTGTCTTGTGATTCCTGATGTCAGATTTATGTCCATTTATCCTTTGGCGTAGGGTTTGGCCTGTTTGTCCAATATAGAGAGCTGAAGGGCACTGTTGGCATTTGATGGCATACACAATGTTAGAAGATGACCAATTAAATAGTGGAACGGGGATTACACGGCGGCTGTATGGGTGCCAGTTCTATGGAACGTGGGGTATGGTCTAAATTGGGGGCTACTAACCCAGGAACCTCCTAGGACTCTCCAGAAATTTAGTATTTGCAATGTCAGGCAGACAGTTTTGGGGTGGCTGTCCGATTTCCTTGGCCCAATAATCCACTGCATATGGGAGGAGGAGGAGGAGGTCTGCCTCCTTGCAGAGACCAGAACTGCGATCTGAGTCTTGCACACCCCGGAGATCAAACCAGGCCTCTTTGCTACTCCTGTTCCTTTGATCCGAGCAGCAGCTAACTAAGTGTTCAGACACGCTTCATTATCCAGCGCTATTTGTTCTGCTCTTTGCTGGCTTGCTCCCTTGCCTTTCTTTTTTCCCTTTCTTTTCTCCCCCCCCCCCTTTCCAAAAACAATTAGGCCTACCGATCACCAAGAGTGAAGAGAATCCCGACGAGAGGGAATTGGCATCCTCTCGAAAACTCGGGCAAGAGCAATTACTCGTATTTAAAAGAGAGCCAGCCCGGGGCTACGAATGTTGCAGGAGCGAGTTGGGGCGCGCAACGTTTCCGGCAATTTCGAGCACGAAGTGTTGGCGATGCGCCTCCTGCGCCTTTGCGCATTGATATGCGCAACACGCGGCCCTCGTGCCGTGTCAGAGGACAGTGGGGGGGGAGGATTTGTCAGAAGCTATTCGGCTCCTTCGGAGTCTTCCAGGGGACTTCAACTTGTCACACATCCAGCCTGTCAATCAAGTCTGGCTGTTGATGTTTCTCTCCCCCCTCCGCGCGCCTGTTTCTTTCCTAACTGCCCCCGGCCCAATTTGAATTCCTCCTGCTGTGGGGATTGCAGGAGATTTGATGTCAGATGCTCTTGACAAAAAACATGAGCTCTTCTGTTAGAAAACTCAGGGAAATCAGAGAGAGGCAGCGGAGTAACCCCGAGAACGATCCAGGTTGAGCGTCAAAAAGACTCGGTGGCTTCTGCTTCTGTCCTCTCTTGGGGTCAGGAAGACCGAGATTGTGGGTCTCTGCAATTACAGTATTGCTAATTATTTTAATTATTAATTTCACAACCTTCTCTTTAAGGTCCCAGGGCAGGTTAAAGCATTAGAAAGCAATGTTGAAAACCGTTTAAAACACTTCACACTCCCAGAAATACAAGGAACTACTGGTATGCACAGCAAAGAGAAAGTGGATAGAGGAAAGTCTTTCTCCATCTTTCCTAACACTACGGTAGAACTTGTGGACATCCAATGATAATTATGTGGGAATGTTAAGGAAGGTAGGAGAGGATCTCTTGTTTTGATATTATCCCTCCTCATTTATGCTTAGAGACTAAACAGCAGAGCACGTTCCCTTTGCAAGTTATTGGAAGCAAGTTGATGATTCGTTAGAATCCTTTAATTAAGCAATCGAGTCTGGCTTCTCCGGCCTGGATTGTTCCTGGTGAGTTTCCCCTTTATTTCCCTCTTACAACAACAACAATAACAACAACAACAACAACAACAACAACAACACAGTCTTCTTTAAAATAAGGTTACCATATTCTTTTCAATGAATCTGGGGCCACTTTTCAACTTCCTACTAAATACCTAAATACCTAAATAAGGGACTAACTCCCTTATGGGATAGTTCCACGTGTATATACAGTTTTGTAACCTAAGTCTGCCTTCAGAGATCCAACTGTGAACTGAATGAATGTGAGTAAACCACTTTTATACTTTTGATATAAGATGGTCATGTCTATTCTTTTTAAGAGGCACAAGAAGGGATCTTACCAGGAATCTTATGTTTAGAACCTCAAACGAGCTTGCAACAAGCTAAACATTGTGCAAATTTAAAAGGGGGGGTGCACTTTGCTAAGTAAAGGGACTTGCAAAGGCAAGTTAGGGAAGGATATTATTAAACCATATATCCTCTTCTGCCTCCCTGAACATTCCCACAGGTGTCGGGTGCACCTCTGTAGGGAGGGAGCACCTCGGTTTTGGAGCCGCCACAATGAAGGCCCTTTCCACCTGGGCCACCACCTCCTGAGCCTCTGAGGGCAGAGGAAGGACCAAGAGGAACTTTCTGTTTATCTCAGCACCCGAGGGGGTCTGAATGGAAGGAGGCAGACATACAGGTATTGGGGCATCTGTCACTTAGGACTTTAAACACCAATGTGAGCACCTGGAATTGGCAGGCAACCACTGAAGAAGTTTCTTTGGCTCTTGGGGGCATCAAGCAATTGCCCCAGTGAGTCAGAGGCCGATGGGTGGGATACATCCCCCCAGGTGGAGACTTGGGGTGCAACTGAATCTGAGCTGCCCATTTGCGAAGCAATCCCATGGGGGCAGCACAAGAGGACTCCCCAGTGGGTGTTGGTAGGAAGGTTTTCACAGCACGCCAGAGGAGATTTAGAAGGATTTCTTTCTTCTGAGCAACTCTTTGTTTCTGGGATCCCAAGTGATGTTCGGCACACTTCTGCTCTGCTCACACTTCTCCCTGCCTGCCCCTTGGTATGACAAGCTACCCATTCAGACTCCTCGCCCTTGCTATGCAGACAGAACCACAAAGATCGAATGGAAAAGAGCCTCCAGTCTCTGCCCTCTGCCATAGTTGGAGGAAGCCATCACCAGATCTCCCCCCCCCCCTCCCCAGTGAGGAGGAGACAGCTGGCTCATGTGCATTCACCCTACTAGTTTCTGGTTTGCCAAATCTACAAAAACTGAACAGCAGCCTTGTTCACAGATTCAAATCTCCTAGTGTGGAGATTGACTGGGAATTTGATTAACTTTTTATTAGTTACCACCACCTCTGGAAAAGGGACCTGTTTAGCCTTTTGAAATGTACTCGGAGTCGAGAGTGAATTTCATGCTCTTTATTCAGCTCATAGCTCAGTACATAACACCTTTACAGCAGCAATTTTAAGGAAAAACATTTGTAGGAATGATAAGTGAAATTCTTCAGGGAGCAAAGTTTTACTGTATTAATTGTTTTTACAGTGTACTGTATTCTGTTTTTATTCTGTTTTATGCCTTTTGCCTTTGGTAATGGCTTTCACCTGACAAAAGGAATGAATGAATGAATGAATGCTGATTCCATGAGCCTGTTGATGCTTGGCAAACTCCTCATAAAGGAAGCGCATGTGTGTCGTGTCGACTCAGCCACACACAACAAACCCAGCTCCCCTCAGGCGAGACTGACTCTCTAAACTTGCCATCATGGACCTTATTATTTCATGACCTCTGGGGGCGGCTCCTTCTCATTTGCCCATTTTGGCTTGCAGAGTCTGGGGAATGCGCCCGATCTGTTGTCGTGGGCAGGAGAGAAGCCACATGGCCCAAGTCTTGCGGCCATCAGAGTCTGCCTATGAATGCCTTTTTTAAAAAAATGTTGGGGATGCAACCCTTTTTGCTAGAGGAAGGAAATGCCTTTAATCATAGAATCACAGAATTGCAGAGCTGGAAGGGGACCCTCAGAGGTCATCTAGCCCAGCCCCCTGCAATGCAGAAATCACAGCAAAAGCATCCATGGCACAGCCTTTGCTGAAGTCGTTGTTCTGAGGAATCCTCTCCCAGCAGGAGCTGTGCCTTCATGTGAGCAGGGGGAGAGAGGCTCTGCTTGGAAACCACGCAGTGCAGCTCTTTGAAACAGCCTTTCCACTAATGAGGGGATCCAAGGTGAGAACGAGATTTTGACTGAGCATCCTTTTTTGGTGTTAGCCTTGAAACCAAAGGGAAAGATTCAGGGGAGGGCGGCAGGGATCCGATTCAGGCAGGTTTGCAATGGGGGAGGGGGCTGCGCTTTTGGACTTCCATTAATGCATTTGTATGACCAGGTGCATTTTGGTTCATTTAGCTTAAGAACATAAGGAGAGCTTGCTGGGTAAGCCCAGCCCAGCATCCTGTTCTCAGAATAGCCAACCAGTTGCCCCAGTGGGAAACCTGCAAGCACAAGACCCTTTGGCATCATGGCTGGTTAATCATAGAATCACAGAGTTGGAAGAGACCACAAGGGCCATCCAGTCCAACCCCCTGCCAAGCAGGAAACACCATCAAAGCATTCTTGACATATGGCTGTCAAGCCTCTGCTTAAAGACCTCCAAAGAAGGAGACTCCACCACCACACTCCTTGGCAGCGAATTCCACTGCCGAACAGCTCTTACTGTCAGGAAGTTCTTCCTAATGTTTAGGTGGAATCTTCTTTCTTGTAGTTTCTTCTTTCTTGAATCCGTTGCTCCGTGTCTGCTTCACAGCAGCCCTCTCCTCCTCCATGAATTTGCCCACTTCTCTTTCAAAGCCATCAAGGTGGGTGGCTATCTCTGCCTCCTGCAGGAGGGGGTTCCACAGTTTAGCTCTGCATGGCTTGAAGAAGCCCTTTCTTCTATCCACCCTGTATCTTCCAGCAAAGATGTTTTCATCCAAGGGGGAACACATATCCTGTCTGCTTTTAGGATTCCCACAGTATTTAGCTAGATTTAAGTTGGGGGGAGGTGTTAGGGCTTGGTTCTGTAGTTGGGCTGTCTTCAGAATCCTGACTGGGCTTTGCCTCCGTCTTGTGGGAATGTTAGGGATGTGGATTAGGATATATTATTAGATAGATCCTATCCAAGCTTGTGTTAGCAAGCTTCCAATATCAGCAGAGTGACATTCCCCTTTTGTGTGCAGCAAAGCGTGAGCGTTAGGTTTGTTAGAACCTCTATAACATTATACTTCAATATTATACTTCCTGGCAAATCCCCTTTATTCCTCTTAAAAGAAATACACAACACAATAGTATTAAAATAAGATAGAGTTTACTTACAGGTTCATCCTGAGTTAACAGCATAATCTCAGAAAGGGAGGCTTACGTAGAAAAGTTCCAAATATATACATCTGGAGTCTTCTTAGTAAAGTGAGGCTCCATCTGGTCTCTCTCTTGGCAGCAGGCCAAGAGGGAGAACCATCCTAACTGGAGATTCTCTGGAGATGTGTTCCCATTGAAGGAGAAATGGCTAAGAGAGAGAATGGCTGCTGGCTAGGGGCTTTTCTCTGCCAGCTAATCCATCTCATCTGCATATCTGGAGGAACAGGAACTGAGCTTAGTCAGGTGTCCCTCCAGGTGAGTTCCTCTTAGTGGACACTCTAGGAACTGTTGTGACTTGTCTGCCCCGGTGTTCCATCCCACACGTCTGAGGATGAAAGTGTTTAAATACAAGCACATTTAAAGGGAATGAACTTGTGTCATCTATGTCCTGCTGCAGATGGTTTGGAAGGGGAGATTTGAGGGCATTCAGGGACAGGGGATGTTCCACTGGACAAGCAGAAATCCTCGTGCAATCGGGCGACATGATAGAATAGCAAAAAGGTAGAGATGGAAGGAACCCCAAGGGTCATCTAGTCATCTCCCTGCAGTGCAGGAATCACAACTAAAGAATCCCTATAAGGTGGACACCCAACATCTTCTTTAAAATCTTCAAGGAAGGAGAGTTTGAATTCATGCAGGAGGATTAGAGAGGAAAAGGCAGAAGCAGGAAAAGTTTCAGCCCTGTACATATTTACCCTCCTGAACTAAGTGGGGCTTACTTCTGAGTAAATATGCACAGGACATAGTTGCTTAACTCTTGGGAACTCTTGGGAACTGAAGGTGCAGACACACATTGATTCAATAAATAAATAAAGCAAAATATATGGGACGTGATATAGGCAAAGGTGCTTTGCGAATATTGTATTCAATGATGTTCTTAGCACCTGGAAAGGTGACTTTAGCTGAGGAAAAAACATTTAAAATTGTGATAAGAAGCCATTGTTAAGTGCCACCCCATTCTCCAAGCAGTAAGAAGATCCTGGGTTTCCAGGCACTTAGTCAGTCAGGGTTCTGCTTCCTAGAAAGGAGGTCAGCTCTGGAGGGTAGAACCTGAAACAGTGGATTCAAGCTACAAGAAAGGAGAATCTGACTAAACACCAGGAATAACTTTCTGATGGAAAGAGCCATTCAGGAATGGAGTAGATCCCTCAGAGGTTGGCCATCCAACCTCTGCTTTAAAAACTCCAAGAAATGAGAGTCCGCCACTTTCCAAAGAAGTCCGTTCCACCTAAAGATTCCACCTAAACATTAGGAAGAACTTCCTGACAGTAAGAGCTGTCTGACAGTGGAATTTGCTGCCAAGGAGTGTGGTGGAGTCTCCTTCTTTTGAAGTCTTTAAGCAGAGGCTTGACGGCCATCTGTCAGGAATGCTTTGATGGTGTTTCCTGCTTGGCAGGCGGTTGGACTGGATGGCCCTTGTGGTCTCTTCCAACTCTATGATTCTATACCTTCAGGAAGTTCTTCCTGACGTTTTGATGGAATCTCCTTCCTTGTCATTTGATTCCATTGGTTCAGGTTCTCTTGCCTAGAAAACAAGCTGGTGCCATGTTCCCTGAGACAGCCCTTGAGATATTTGAAGATGACTAACTTATCTCCTCTCAGACTTTTCTTTTCTAGGCTAAACATTCCCAGCTCCTTCAAGCGTTCCTCATCAGGCTTGGGTTCCAGACCCTTGATCTTCTTGGTTGCCCTCCTCTGCCCACCTTCCAGCTTGTCGATATCCTTAAACTGTGGCACCCAGAACTGAACACAGTATTCCAGGTGTGGTCTGACCAAGGCAGAATAGTGTGGTAGTATTATTAGGGACCCAGGTGGTGCGGTGGGTTAAACCACTGATCCTAGGGCTTGCTGATCAGAAGGTCGGCGGTTCGAATCCCTGTGACGGGGTGAGCTCCCGTTGCTTGGTCCCAGCTCCTGCCCACCTAGCAGTTCGAAAGCACGTCAAAATGCAAGTAGATAAATAGGAACCGCTGCAGCGGGAAGGTAAACGGCGTTTCCATGTGCTGCTCTAGTTTGCCAGAAGCGGCTTTGTCATGCTGGCCACATGACCTGGAAGCTATACGCCGGCTCCCTCGGCCAATAATGTGAGATGAGCACGCAACCCCAGAGTCGGTCATGACTGGAGCTAATAGTGAGGGGTCCCTTTACCTATTATTTCATTTGATCTGGACCAGGGGTTGGCAAACTAAGGCCCCCGGGCCGGATTAGGCCCACCTGGCTCTTAAATATGGCCCAGCCATGAAGCTGGAAACTGCTGCGAAGCCAAGAATCCTGGTGCAGCGGCGGCTCTGCCAATAAACGCCATGCCTGGTTTACCTCAGTGTGGGGACAACTCTGCCAATCAAATGTTGCACCTGGTTTACCTCAGCGACGTTTGATAGGCAGAGCCACAGCCGCTCGGCCTCTTCCTCCTGCCAAGGTCTGAGGGACAGTGGACTGGATCCCTGCGGAAAAAGTTTGCTGACCCCTGATCTGGACACTACACTTCTGTTGACGCAGCCTAGAATAGCATCTGCTTTCTTTGCTGCTGCATCACACGGCCGACTCAGGTTAAGCTGGCGGATCCTTTCCACATATCCTTCCTGCTCCAGAGAGATGTGAGAAACAAGTCAATGTTCTCTTTTGCAAAGCTGAAACAAGGCTGCCCATGCTCGGCCCCCATCAATTTACTCACCCTCAAGATTCCCTGAGCACCTCCTCTGTCTCGGTGCCAGACAGTGGGGCATTAAAAATGGATGGCTGGTGGTATTCTGCTGCAAGCTGATAGCTATAATGACATTTTCCTCGGAAGCAGGCAAACTCCCTGGATGCAGAAGAGCGGAAAAAGTTGGACAAAGATAAGTTGCTGACGGTGGTGGCTCGAAGCGATATAGATGCAGCCGGAGTTAAGGAGAAAGTATGTCTTGCAGCCTGGGGGGGGGGACACACAATGTGTCTGCTTTCAAATGCATAAAGTGAGTGCAGGTCTAAACTGGTTGCCGATTTGCTACTGAGCCAAGTTCAAGATGTTGCTAGTGTTAGGACCTTTCTTCTTCTTTGGCGATGCCTCGTAGCCAAGTAAGATTGTCTTCCATAAACATGGTTTTAACAATGGGTCCGTAAGTGACTGTGGAGGCCAATTCAGGATCCGCACGTCCTTCCACTGTGGGGACATGGGTTTCCAGGCGGGAGTTGATCACGGTGTGGGTTTGCCAAGCGTGCCTTCCTCTTAGCACGTTTCTCCCTTGCGTCCTGAGTTCGAGTGTCTTCAAAACCCATGACACCTTTGGGAAAGGCTGTTCTCCAATTGGAGCGCTCACAGGCAAGTGTTTCCCAGGTGTTGGTGTTTATAACAGCTTGGGAAAAGTTTTGCAGCAGCAAAAAAAGCTCATGAATCTCTAGACTGCATCAACCACCCTGTGAGGCAGCTTAGGAAGAGAGAAAGCAGTGAGAAGGTCACACCGGTGAGGATTTGAACCTTGGTCTCCCCCGGGTCCTAGTCTGCACTCCCACTGGCTCTCTTACTTATTCTAAGGCACCTTGCTATGTTTCTAGACCCAGAAGTGATGCCTCAACAACTTCCGTAAGGGCTGCACCAGGAAGGTGCTGGGCATCCCATGGCAGGACAGAGTCTCCAGCAGAAATTGGAGTTCTTGGTAAAGTCCAGAAATAAACAGTAAATTGCAAGAACTCAGGCCAGAAGAAAAATGGACTTCAAATATATCTTCGCAATGTTTTATTTGTGTGATGAAGAGTTCAAATAGGAAACAATCCCAGTATAGTAGGCAAATGAAAATAAATTCCAGTAAGAATCAGGACAAGGCCCTGTTTCGACAATTCGTCGTCAGCAAAGATTCACAGGTCAGAGTGTACCAAGTCTGTTTGCCTTCTCAGCAACGTCTACACTGGCTTGGTCGTGTATGCAGAATGGAAGGTGGCAGGATCCCCAAGGAGCTCATCATCTTCATCCTCCTCATCATCATCACTGTTAATTTGTATACCATCTTTCTATCTTAAAATACCCAAGGCGGTTTACAGGCTGAAGAAACAAGGAATGTACACCTTATAACAATCTAATGTAGGCATAGGCAAACTCCGGCCCTCCAGATGTTTGGGACTACAATTCCCATCATCCCTGACCACTGGTCCTGTTAGCTAGGGATGATGGGAGTTGTAGTCCCAAACATCTTGAGGGCCGGAGTTTGCATATGATCTAATCCAATACAAAAATGTGATAATATAACATAACTCTAAAATAAGCAACCTACATCAAAAACGTAACATTCAACAGTCATTAGAATATTATAGAATAATAATATCAGCATATCTACTACAGTCAATAAAACAACGGCAAGCCACAGTGCATAAAATTTGTTGTTGTTTAGTCGTGTCCGGCTCTTCGTGACCCCATGGACCAGAGCACGCCAGGCCCTCCTGTCTTCCACTGCCTCCCGCAGTTTGGTCAAACTCATGTTCGTAGCTTCGAGAACACTGTCCAACCATCTCGTCCTCTGTCGTCCCCTTCTCCTAGTGCCCTCCATCTTTCCCAACATCAGGGTCTTTTCCAGGGAGTCTTCTCTTCTCATGAGGTGGCCAAAGTATTGGAGCCTCAGCTTCAGGATCTGTCCTTCCAGTGAGCACTCAGGGCTGATTTCCTTCAGAATGGATAGGTTTGATCTTCTTGCAGTCCATGGGACTCTCAAGAGTCTCTTCCAGCACCATAAAATAATATAATACAAATTGAGCAGCAGAGACGAAGAGGAGGAGGAGGAGGAGGAGGAGGAGGAGGAGGAGGAGGAGGAGGAGGAGGAGGAGGAGTTTGGACTTGATATCCCGCTTTATCACTCCCCTAAGGAGTCTCAAAGCGGCTAACCATCTCTTTTCCCTTCCTCCCCCACAACAAACACTCTGTGAGGTGAGTGAGGCTGAGAGACTTCCGAGAAGTGTGACTAGCCCAAGGTCACCCAGCAGCTGCATGGGGAGGAGCAGAGACGCGAACCCGGTTCCCCAGATTAGGAGTCTATCGCTCTTAACCACTACACCCCACTGGCACCACACTAGAGGGTGGGCCAAGGCAGGTGGAAGAAGGTCTTGCCTGATGAAGCCTCTCCCCTCACAGCAGTGACCAGAGGAGGAATGACCGCTGGGAGGAGCACAGAGAGAAGAAATGCCCTGGTGCATCTGCAGCAGCACAACCGGGCTCCTTCCTCTGCCCCAGCTGCAACAAAACATGCCTGTCCCCTATCAGTCTCTGCAGCCACAGCACGCGCTGTAACTCTCCAACGTTTTGACTTCACCCACAAAGGCGCACTCCTCCATTGCCTCCCGAGACAGATAGATGCCAACCACAACAAAGAATTCTCTGCTTGGTTGTCTGAATGCGACCCTTGCTCAAAGAAGAGGAATTTCCAGACAACTTACCTTGAGGAGAGGGGGAAGGTGTTGAGGCTGAGCAAACGCACAGAATGGAACGTGTTTGGCGAACTGCCCAAATGCCCCCCCCCCGGAAATATTCCGCAGAAGACAGGGGTAGTAGCAGAGGAGCGACCTAAAGACAGTCTCCAAGCAACAAGGTGTAATAAAAGGGCATTAATATTCTCCTGTAATCATATTAGGTTGGCTGATTTTGGAGATGGGTTCCCCCCCCCCCCTGATTTCAACAAATCATTACCTGTCAGTCACTGGGAACAGCAAAATGCTCAAAACTTCTCCAAAATGACACTTTAAAAGAGATGATGGTTTTGATAATGATTTATTGTTGCTGGGCTTTTTTAAAAAAATGAAAAGCTCTGCAACAAAGGCTTGAGTGATTCAAAACTGTAAAGCAGCATTCAGCAAAAAGGCTGAGAGACGAGGAAGGAATTGTTCAAGTTTTTTCTTTTTTTAAAGAAAATCACAAATTTTCTTCCAAACTTTTCTATTTATTATATATTATTTATTTCATAGAATTTATACACCCCTTGATTGCAAAAAACCCCTCTCAAGACATGTTACAAAAAATAAAAAATCAATCAATATGAAGAACTAAGAATCTAATAGGAACTAAGTGGAAATTGCTACCAAGGAGTGTGGTGGAGTCTCCTTCTTTGGAGGTCTTTAAGCAGAGGTTTGACATCCATCTGTCAAGAATGCTTTGATGGTGTTTCCTGCTTGGCAAGGGGTTGGACTGGATGGCCCTTGTGGTCTCTTCCAACTCTATGATTCTATGATTCTATGAATCATTTATGACTTTCAAAAAGTTAAAGCAACAATAGACAAAAAACAGATTAAAGCTCTCATCCACTTTCTAAATGTGTGGATGGATTGGTCTAAACAATGTTTTTAGCAAGTACTGATAAGAACACAGTGAAGGCACCTGCCTGGCGTCAATAGGCAGGGAGTTCCAAAGGGTAGATGCTGCCACACTTAAAAAACTGAGTTCTTATAAGTACAGAAGGGGCATCGTGAGGCACCTATAGCAGAGCCATTGGAGGGTGACCAAGAGGATCAAGGGTCTGGAAACTAAACCTTAGGAGGAACCGTAGAGGAAGTTGAGGATATTTAAGCCTGGAGAAGAGGAGACTGAGAGATGATAGGATATCCGCCTTCAAACACATAAAGAATAAGTCCCAATTTCTCACTCCTCAATTAGCAAGACAAACCAATCCTATCAGTGGCAAAGGGAGAGATGGTCCATGAGGAATGGCAAGAGAATGATGACCAAGGGGTGGAGAAACCAGACAGCCTTCAGGGCGATGCTTGGAAAGCGGAAGAGGGAGCAAGCTTGTTTTCTCCTGCTCTGGAGGGTAGGACTCGAACCCATGGCTCCAAACTACAAGAAAGGAGATTGCGGCTAAACATCAGGAAACACTTTCTGACTGTCAGAGCTGTTCGGCAGTGGAACCGCCTCTCACAGGAGGTTGTGGAACTCTCCTTCCTTGGAGGTTTTAAAGCAGAGGTTGGATGGCCATCTTTCATGGGTGCTTCTGCTGAGATTCCTGCATAGCAGGGGGTTGGACTAGATGGCCCCTAGGTTCCCTTCCAACTCTACTGTTCTATGATTCTGTTGTTAGTAGCTATTGAGCAAAAGGACATGGAGCTTAGTCCAAGCAAACTCTGAGCTTGTGGAAATGATGCCTTTCCTGTTTGGGAAGAAGCTAAATCATGCGCATCTTGGCTCTTCTCAAATTAGCTACCAGCTGATGTGTTTAAATCATGGTCAATGAACCCATTTGGTGTCCTCTTTGAGAGACAAGAAGCACAGTGCTCTCAGCTTCTGCTTTCTCAGAAATCCCCTGTGCCTCTCATAAACGTCAGAGGTCAGAATTTTATGTGCTTCACAAATTTGGGGGGGAAGAAGAAAATAAAAATTGATTTCCTTTCTCAAAACAGTGAGTGATGCAATGTCCTTTTTTAAAAAAATAAAAATAAAAAGCTTGCCGTAAACTGTCAACCTCTGATCAGGCTCCATAAAACAGAGTCTTTATTAAAGCAAAGCGGCGCGTAATGATGTTTGTGGATAAAAGATTAATTAGTCAATTACAGTCCAGGGAGTTGCAATCTTTAATTAGTTGACAGCCACCCCCCGCCCTGCACCAAATAATGCAAAATAAATCTAGAGTAAACAGGGTGGAAATTGTTTCATTCTGGCAGGGAGCAGTTTGGCAGGATTTGAACCTGCAGCCAGGCCCTGAACTGGCAGCCAGCAGGTGTTTGCGTTTTGGGATTTGCATGCCCAGCAGCAGGAGAACAGGATCAGGCCAGTGGCCTATCTAGCCCCAGCATCCTTTTGTCACAGTGGCCACCTAGATCGGGCATCCCCAAACTTCGGCCCTCCAGATGTTTTGGACTACAATTCCCATCTTCCCCGACCACTGGTCCTGTTAGCTAGGGATGATGGGAGTTGTAGGCCAAAACATCTGGAGGGCCGCAGTTTGGAGGTGCCTGACCTAGATGCTCCTTAAGGGAAACACACAAGCAGGATTCGAACACAAGACCCCTCTCCCCTCCTGCGGTTTTCAGCAACTGGTGCTCAGAAGCTTCAAACTGGGGAGGCAGAACAGAGCCATTAATCTCTTTATCCTCCATGAATCTGTCCAGTCCTCTTTTAAAGCCATCTAGGTGGGTAGCCATCACAGCCTCCTGCGGGAGGGAGTTCCGCAGTTTAACCATGCAAGGACTTTCTTTACCTGCACATCACAGGATGGCAACACAAGGTATGAATGATGGCCTTACCTGAAAACACAACTGAAAGGATGCACGCTTTGAATAGCACATGCTGCAAAGATGGTTTTATTGAAAACTTGTACCCCTTTATAAAATATTCTATTGAATACCCTGATGACTGGCATCCACCGAATTTGCAAGCAGGCTTATGGCAAGATTCAATAAATTAAACTTCTCTTCCAAGGGGGAGGGCTGGAAACAGGGGAAGCTCTGAGTTTTGTTTGTACCTTGTTGAAAATCAATAAAAATTCTTTAAAAAGAAGGACTTTCTTTAATCCACCATGAATCTCCCAACATTCAGCATCACTGGTTTCCGCAAGTTCTGCTGCTAAAAGATTCCTATCCACAGATTTTGTGCCACATTGTTATTTGAATTTTTATAGAAATTGTTATAGAAAATTATATTGGAGAATATAAAGAAATAAAGGATCATTTAAACACGTGGTTAGATTACTTTCAAATTAATCAGAGATTACAATTGGATAAGAAAGTGGGATTTGAAAAGAATAAATCGTACCTGGAGGAAATTTTAATTGATAAGGAGGGCAAATATATTTCGAATTTATACCAGATATTATTAAAATGGGAAACAGAAGAGGAACTTACAAAAAATTATATGATCAAATGGAGTAAGGATCTGGGGAAAACAATAAGTATGCAAAAATGGGAACAATTATGGATAAGAGATTCGAGATTCACCCCAAATTATGATTTGATAGAGAATATATTCAAAATGCAAAATCAATGGCATTTAACGCCGGCCAAACTGGCCAAAATGTACCCAAATGTAAGCAATATCTGCTGGAGATGCCGTAAAGAAGTTGGGACATATGTTCATATCTGGTGGAGCTGTGACCTCATCAAAGACTTCTGGGAACTAGTCTATAAAGAGTTAAAGAAAATTGTGAAATACTCTTTCAAGAAACAACCAGAAATCTTTTTATTAGGGATGTTAGGAGAGGACATAAAACCGAATGATAGATGCGTAGTGAGCTACGCAACAGCCTCAGCAAGACTCTTATTGGCAAAAGCATGGAAATCACAGGAGACTCCAAAGAAGGAGGATTGGTTACAAAAATTAATATTATATTATAATTTAGCAAGAAAATACGAATTATTGAAAGAAACTAATGTGAAGGATAATTTAAAGAAATGGGAATCACTTACCATTTATCTCAGTACACACATAGATAAACCGTCTCTTCTTTCCGACGCAGCAGGATTCTAGAAATAAGAAAAAAAAAATGATTAATTTTATGGATATTATATTTCTCATTTCAAGGTATATGTGGACTATACTTGCTCTCTTTCCGAGATAGTAAGACTCAAGGATTAAGAAGACAAGATAGAATTTGATTATTTGGATATTATTTGTATTGTAATATTCTGCATCACTATTTTTCAATTTGGATTTGGTTTCTAATTGAGCAAAGTTGTAATATTGTGTGTGTGATGTAAATACTTACAATTTAGATAAGTCTAATTTAGGTTGTGAAGGAACAGGGTTGGGGGTAAGAGCAGGGGAGGGAAGGGGGGTTTTGGGAGGTAGGGGGGAGGGGGGGTCTTGTTTTTGTGCTTGTTCTGTTTAGTTGGGTGTATTTTAATTGTTGTATATGTTCAAATCTATAATAAACTTTATTTAAAAAAAAAAAATTTCATTATTATTCTCATTGCGTTCGTGAATTATTTTCATTTAGGATTGCATATCAAAACGCTGTTTCCCATCCAACGCAGATCCCAAATGGGGAGCCAATGCATTCTTTGAACTCCTTTTCATGGAATTGTTATAGAAAATTATATTGGAGGGGGGGGGAGCAGGACACCATTATTAATGAACAGAGAGGGGTGACAGAATTTGACAGCTGCAATACCCAGAATCCTGTTCAACGCCATCTTCCCAGTCTCCGCTCTGCTTCAAAGACCTTCACCCCTCCTGCTTGGACCCGACCCTGCCTTAAGGAAGGCTTAAGGATCTGCATATGCACA
This sequence comes from Zootoca vivipara, assembly GCF_965207765.1. Classification (NCBI taxonomy): domain Eukaryota; kingdom Metazoa; phylum Chordata; class Lepidosauria; order Squamata; family Lacertidae; genus Zootoca; species Zootoca vivipara. The sequence goes on along the minus strand of NC_142582.1, from coordinate 133,635,887 downwards.
ACAGTTAGCATAAGCTCACACATTTCCCTTCTCCACCTTCCCCTCTGCCCCAGACTCCTTTAGATTATCACTACAGAACCTTTTGCCTTAAGTTATGCTAGATTCTCTCTGTATTAGAATTGCTGTTTTATGTCTCGGAACCTTTATATATCAGGACTACTACCTTTTGCATAGAATTCTCTGTATTAGATATGTCTCCTGTAAAAGGAAATGCTGCATAACCAGTGCATGACCCCAGCCCACCTGAACCTTGCCCCATCACCTCCCTGATTCAAAAGACACACATGGACAAAGATGGATTAACTGGGACAGTTTATTCAAACCTCCAGAAGTGTCACCTTTTACATAATCCCAGGGATCATCCTTGCGTGATCTGGGGGAAAACACCTGCCGGATGGACCCCAACCCCTCGGCAATCGCCAGGAACGTCCTCAACTCCCATCTAGACTGATCAAACAAAGGGAAACCCATCAGCAACGGGAGGAGAACAATTGACATCTCACCATATGAAGAAATAGCTGTCTCTGCACCCAGTTAATCCCATCACCACCCATCCTCCTTGTCCTTCCCCTCCCTCCCAGTAAAGGGATTTTCACGTGGGGACAGGAGGGTATAAGAGGGAGATGCACCATTTCCCGGGGTCCTTCCTACATTCTTTGAGGCAGGGACCCTACAGCTGTAGTTCTTTCTTTCTGTAATAAAAGCATCAGTTTGTTTTTCCTGACAGCATCATGTGGTCTCTGTCATTTCCCGGCGGAGCTGAACTTAGTGCAAATTTTGGAGCTTCCGACCCGAGTCTGTCCTTCCTAAATGGCTGCGCATTTTAGGGACAATTTTCCATAACAGAATCCTAGTTGGAAGGGTTGGGGTCACCTAGTCCAACCCCCCTGCAATGCAGGAATTTCAGCAAAATGCCAGATTCAGATCAAAAAGGTCTGCATGTGCCACAAGCCTAAGATGTGTGCCCAAGATCACATGCATTGGAAATTAAAATTATTTGTGGAAATCCTGAGATTTAGTCAGACTGCTGAACATGGACTGACCCCTCTTTTATTGCCTTTCCCCATGTTTTTCAAGAGCAGTGTTGGTGTGAAGGGTGCAAGTCTAGAGATCAGGGCCGAGAGCTGGAGCCACAGACTCTGCGCCACCGCTCCCTTGATGGCTCCTGGCACTCTCTGTTGTTTTATAATTGCCAGTTGCAAATTGCTGACAGCAAATACACTCTTTTTAAGGAGCAATTTATGGAAGTGACATTTCGATTAATCAGACAATGGAGCTCTCTGATTCCCCCCCCCCGCTTTTCCGGGACCTAATGGAAATCTCCTGCTTCTAGTACCCCTGAACCCCCACCCACCCACCCAATGCAGAGTGTTCAATTTGGCAAGAGAGCTCCCAGAGGGTTTTTTAATTATGATTCGCTGTATATTGTTTAAAACGCCCAATGAGGAATTAAAAGGACATAAAGGGTGTTGAGAATCATTCATCAGCTCAGTGCTTCATGCTAAGAAGAGAAAGCAAGTTCTGGTCTTTTTCCTTTTTCTGGCTTGTGTGTGTGCAATTGTGATAGTGGCTGGATGGGATTATTAACCAGGCGGGCATGAATTTATTCCTAGCAACTTAATCTTGACTTTGAAAAAATGCAGCTTGCTTATAAGCAGAAAAGGCTGGATGACATAAAGAAAGGGGGTGGAGAAAAGATCTTCTCTCGTAACACTAGAACTTGTGGACATCCCTTGAGAAGCTGAACACTGGAAGATCCAGGAGAGAGAAAATCTGCCATATTGACTAAGTCACCATTACATCTTGAATTTCTACATGTTCAAGTTGAGGGTGGCTTTATGCTTGTAAGAATTTGGATGACAATGTTGCCCCTCATTTCTGTTTGTTCTGACTTGGAAAACTTCACAGAGTTGCTCACTGTTCAATCACCAGACTCTCCCCTCTCTTTTGGGGAAATTATTCAAGGGACGCTAATGAATCCCAAAGAGCTAAATGCCAGGGAACATTCTGGAATTGTGGCTTCTCAGGTCTGGTTTTTCCTGCAGATGACGGTTCCTCGCTTGTTAGTCAGAGCTGGTGCTGCTGAACAAATGATTTTTCCTTCCTTCCTCCTCCTCCTCCTCCTCCTCCTCCTCCTCCTCCTCCTCCTCCTCCTCTTTCAGAGCACCGTCATGTGAAAACACATTTAACAGAAAATAGCAGTGGAAGGTATGAAAGGGAGGGTAAGGCCCCTCTGGAACATCACCAGGATCCTGTCCCCTCTCCTCAGTGTGGCAGCCGTGCCCTGCCTGTCAGTTCCTCATTTTAGGAAAGAGACCAGAGAAGGAGCTGCATCGCAGGAGGTCAGACTAGATGACTCTGTGGGCCCCTTCCAACTCTGCAATTCTATAATCGAGAGTTGTTCCTTGGTGGTGGGGAGGGGGGCAATCTCTCCCTCTCCCTCATTCCACCTGAGATCTCTCTGCAGCTACTCCATGCATAAGAACATAGGAAGGCCCTTCTGGATCAGACCAGTGGCCCACCTAGTCCAGCAGCCTCTTCTCACAGTGGCACCAGATGCCCCAAAGTGAAACCCACAACCAGGATTCACACACAAGAAAAAAACATCCCCCCTTTTGTGGTTTCGAGCAACTGGTACCCAGAAGCATCGCAGCCTCCAACTGTGAAGGCAGAGCAGAGCCATCCTGGCTACTGGCCTTCCATCACCCTCTCCTCCTCCACGGATTCATCTAATCCTCTTTTAGTAAAAGGCAAAAGATTTATACGATTGCCCAATCCTCTTTTAAAGCCCTTTTAGGTTGGGAGATGGCTCCCTGGTGCTGCCGACTGATCATCAAGGCATAAGGAAAATAAAAAGAACCGGCTGGATCAGGCCAATGGCCCACTTGGCCCAGCCTTCTCTTCTCACGGTGGCCAACCAGGTGTCCCAATGGGGAGGTAAAGGTAAAGGGGCCCCTGACCATCAGGTCCAGCCGTGTCCGAGTCTGGGGCTGCGGCACTCATCTCACTCTATAGGCCAAGGGAGCCAGCGTTTGTCCGCAGACAGCTTCCGGGTCATGTGGCCAGCATGACAAACCAGAGCAGCACACGGAAACGCCGTTTACCTTCCGGCTGTAGCGGCCCCTATTTATCTACTTGCACTTTGATGAGCTTTCGAACTGCTAGGTGGGCAGGAGCTGGGACCGAGCTACGGGAGCTCACCCCGTTGCAGGGATTCGAACCGCCGACCTTCTGATCAGCAAGCCCTAGACTCTGTGATTTAACCCACAGCGCCACCTGGGTCCCTGCCCCAATGGGGAACCCACAAGTAAAATTCAAGCCCAAGAGCCCTCTCCCCTCCTGTGGTTTTCAACAGCTGGCATTCAGAAGCATTGCTGGCTCCAACCCTGAAGGAGCCAATTCCTAGGGGCCAAGGGTCTTCAGCTCCCCTCCCTAAAATATTTGAAGGGGCCGGCCAGGCCCCCCAAAAGTTTAAGGGCATTGCCAATCAAATAGGCCATGTCATGTGACTGGCCATCCTGGCTAGTCGTCTTCTCCTCCCTCTGATGGTCCCACTTATCCCAGATCACTCTGGCTGCTTTCACAAAAGCCACTCCAACGTCTGCGAACGCCCATCACCTCTCTATCTACCTGATGATGAAACCGCACTTAGCTGTATTATGTATGCTCAGATGTTACTGTTATCATATCCCGAGGTTAGAAAAGTGATGGTTTTGCTCTGCTTTAAGGAGTCAAAAAATACAGAGAGCTCTTTCGCTGCCTTTGTATCTGCTGGGACGGCCTTGCCTTGTTTTGTTATTTACAAAGGGATAAATACATTGGAGCTCCTTTTAGCTGCACAAGCAGATTTCCTCGTCATCTTCTCTTCCGCTGTCAGGAGGGGAAATTATACGTCTGAAATGCACAAACGAGCTTTCCGCTTAGAAATGCCAGGAGCCCCTTTCCTCTCCCCGCCTTCTGGGGCTGTGGGAAAACGGTGGCCTTATCTCCCCATCCCCATTTAATCACTCGCTCAACTTTCTTTCGAAAAGCAATGTTCAAAGCTATGCAAAAGCTTCTCCGCCGCGCGAATTCATTACCTTTCATTTCAGCCCATTACAATGGGCCCATCTCCCTGGCATTGTGCCTGCCTGCCGGTCTTATCATTACAAAGTCCCTCGTCTCTCCGGGGCTTCAGAGCTGAGCTGTGAACATCCATCCCGGGCTGCAAACCTGATAATGCGCCGGAGGGACCCTGGGGTTTTGCTCGGCCGTGATGGATCCTTTCTCTGCAAGAACGCAAGAACAGAAAGTTCAAGTTTGCCTCGTTTGCTTTCCTCGCACAAAGCCAAAGAGAAATGAAACAAGAGCCAGTCTCCTTTGCGTTCAGGGCAATCGCAATACTACTTTGTTTGCAACGTTGCATTCTGTTCCTTTGCATGCTTTCCCCCTTTCCAATATTTTTTTAATCTCCTGCCTCCTGGCTGAAGATACCCAACTCAAGACATCCTCCCACCTTGTTGTTTTTACCCAAAAGCATGTTCACAAGAGAAGCACCCAAAAAACGGGCATCTTTTTGTTATTGTTAATCAAACTTCTGAAAAACATGGCCATGTCAAAGGTAGCAGCGGCAGCAGCAACCACCATGGAGAGTCTCAAAACATTTAACCTCAGCTTTCCACCTTTGTCAATCAGAAGAGATTTTCTTCCCAGAGTATCTCAATAGGGATGCAAACCTCAGGAAGCCAAGTAGCATTTTGTCCTGGTGCAGGAGAGATGCACGTACACAAAAGAAGGAATTGTCCTATTTTAACTTTAATTTCCTTCCTTGGTTATCCCAATCCACATCCCCTTTGAGAAGCTGCTGCATATTTCGCCTTAAAAACCTATTTGATTCCCAGCTTATTGTCTCACCACGGGCTTCCCCAGTTAATATGCTTTATCTACGCACAGTGGGCCTGCTAATTTTATGGCTCAAGCAGTGTCTTCTATCCCTGCAGTTAGCAAAAGAATTTATTTTGCTAGCCATCAAAAGCGCCTTTTGCAGAAGCAACACTCTCACCAGCCAGCCAGCCACTTAACAGCACCCAGAAAAAGAATTACTCAGGCTCATTTGGGGGGACAGTTGAGGTCACCTTGTTTCAAAAAGGATATTGTAGAGTTGGAGAAGGTTTGGAAAAGAGCAGCCAAAATGGAGGGACTCCCCTATGGATAGTGTGAGGGACAAGGGATACAGGGAAGTCCCTCCCATCTTAAGTTCCAGCCCATCCCCAAGCGCTGGGGAGAGCAGGGAGAGCTCTGCCTCCAGCGGAGAGTCAGGAAGTGGTGTCCGAGGCTCAGGCAAGGTTGCGGAGCCCATGCCCCAGGTGGGGGGAGGCCAATTCCCCCAACTCCGGAATTGCGACGCAAACGCAGGGGGAAGAGGTTGGGTCTCCCAAAGCTTCTTTGCTGGAAGAAAACGCGCCAATCTCCATTCGGAGGTTCTGACACCTCACCGTAAGCATGTATATAGATCGTTCTGACCACTGTAAATAATCAGCACTTAATAAAAGTCTAAAAAGACTATGCTGCGAGGAGTCGTTACTCTAGAGTAGCCACATCAGCGCCTCTGACAGATAGTGTTTGGACTCTTTAGCTCAGAGAAAAGGCAAGGAAGAAGCAATGTGATAGCAGTCTATAGAATTATGCCTGGCATAGAGGAAGTGGGTGAGAAGTTTTTCTGTGCAGAGTTAAACTGTGGAACTCACTCCTCCAGGAGGCAGGGAGGGCCACCAACTTGCATATCTTTAAAAGAAGGTTAAGAGGAATTCATGGAGGATAAATGCTATCAACGGCTCCTAGCCAGGATGGCTCGGCTCGGCCTCTGCAGCTGGAGGCAGCCATGCTTCTGAAGGCCAGTTGCTGGGAACCGCAGGAGGGGAGAGTTGGTGTAGTGGTTAAGAGAGGTAGATTCGTAATCTGGTGAACCGGGTTCGCTTCCCCGCTCCTCCCCATGCAGCTGCTGGGTGACCTTGAGCTAGTCACACTTCTCTGAAGTCCCTCAGCCTCACTCACCTCACAGAGTGTTTGTTGTGGGGGAGGAAGGGAAAGGAGAAGGTTAGCGGCTTTGAGACTCCTTCGGGTAGTGATAAAGCGGGATATCAAATCAAAACTCCTCCTCTTCTTATTCTTCTTATGCTCAACACCTGGTTGGCCACTGTGAAAACAGGATGCTGGACTAGATGGGTTGTTGGCCTGATCCAGCAGGTTCATCTTATGTTCTTAATGCTCCTAAACATGAGTACAGTGGTAATAATAATAATGATAATAATAATTTTATTTATACCCCACCCTTCCCGGTTTAAAACCGGGCTCAGAGCGGCAAACAGCAAATATAAAAAATTGATTAAAATGTGACTTAAAACAACATAAAACAGCATAAAATACAACATAAAATGCAGCATCAATAGCAATAAAAGTCAAAAATTCAGGAGTCATTTTTTTTGGGGGGGGGGAACCCAGTCAGCAGACATCAAATGATCACCAGGGCTAACTGGCCAAGTTGGTTCTGCTAGGGCCAGCAAGGAGACGAGGGAAGAATTTAAATGTGGGGTCCCAGAAAGGGTTTCTTCATAGAAGAGGAAAGGGAAAAGGGAATGGAGGATCAAGCTAATTCAAATTGAAGACCAGGCGGAATAGCTCTGTCTTACAGGCCCTGTGGAAGGATATCAAGTCATGCAGAGCCCTAGTCTCGTGGGACAGAACATTCCACCAGGTCGGAGCCATCACTGAAAAGGCCCTGGCCCTGGTGGAGGATAGTCTGACTGCCTTAGGGCCCGGGACCTTTAAGCTATTATTATTCATGGACCTTAGGGTCCTCTGCGGGACATACCAGGAGAGGTGATCCTGTAAGTACGAGGGTCCTAGGTACCTTGGTTCTCAAACTTAATCCATTCCGGAAGTCCGTTCCAAGGTGCGCTTTTCCATAGAACGTAATGCAAAATGGATTAATCTGTTCCAGACTTTTAAAAACAACCCCCGAAACAGCAATTTAACATGAATTTTACTATCTAATGAGACCATTGATCCATAAAATGAAAGCAATAATCAATGTACTGTACTATAAAATAAATAAAACAATATTGTAGAGGATGAAAATTAAAATTAAAATGTTCTTACCTGCACTGATGATAGTCATTGTTTGGATGGGGTTTTTTAATCCATTTCTGCTGTCACACAATCAATCAATCAATCAATCAATCAATCAGTAGCTGAACCGGGATCCACACAGTTACAAAAACAAATTAACTGAAAAAGCCTCAAAACAAAAAAAAATGCAAAATAAATAGCAAAAATGAAAGCACCAAATATAATCTCCAAATGTCACCTCAGAACACTGCAATCGGAAACGGAAGGCTTGAATTACAATGGGGGACGCAAATTAGCAGTGCAACAAGAAACACAGGGGGACTCAAAACGGAGCACATTTGGCTTCCGAAAAAAGTTTGACAACCAGAAGACCTACAGTGGTACCTCGGTTTTCGAACAGCTTAGTTCATGCACAACAGTGTTTGGGTTCCACGTTGTTTGTGAACTAAGCTGTTTGAAAACCGAGATACCCCTGTAGGTGGAACCACAGGAAGGGAGAGCACTGCCCTGGTGCTCGGATCCCACTTAGGAGTTTCCCTTGAGGGCATCTGGTTGGCCACTGTGAGAACAGGAGGCTGGACAAGATGCCCTTGGCCTGGGGCGGCAGACTCTTCCTATGCTCTGATGTTCCACAAATGCAATTGCTTTTTGGAAACAGATTTCTGCAGATATTGAGTTGCCCGCACAGCTTGCAGAGACGTCTGTTGCCTGAGCAGGGAATGGACTGCAGCCCAGCAGCTCACCCACTGTTACCAACACAGGCTAACAGAGAGCAGGCTGCGACCAGATATGAATATTAGGCATTTGGCGGCTCCTCTCCATTCATCTGAAACTAAGGCAGTGTTTCTCAACAGTCCTGATAGACCACTTCATTCTTTTTCCACTCAGTTCATTTGTCCGGCTGTCACAAGAGCACTTATGCAGTGGTTAGATAATAAAACTTTTTAAATATGTTTTCTCCCCTCTCGGGTACCCCGTGAAGCCATTATATCAAGTGGACACATTATTTCAGCTAGCTTAGGTGTCTGTAGCCACATGGGAGGAAAGGCAGGAGAGATTGTGAGAAAGCCCTAGCACCTTCCTTTGAGCACATCCTTCCCTCTAAATCTTAACGCCAAGCTGGAACTAGGCATGAACCCATAATTTGCCAGGTGACAAGTCATTACCCACCTGTCAATCATCCTTTAAATATACCACAAAGATGCTTTGAAAACTAGTCTAGGAAAATATTCCAGGGATCAGACTCTGCCTGCAAATCACAGCAAGCAAAGCTGTAAATCTATTTATCCTCATTTTGAGAGGTAATGACGGGTCTCTGGTATTGTGCGATCTTTTCCAGGTGTGGAACTGAGAATGCCTAAATGTGTGTTGGTGGAAAGGTTCAACATGGGGATTTTCCATGGGGCTATATCGGGGCCGGCAAGGTTTACCTCCCCTGGGCCGGTTCACTTCAGTGGAGATCCCTCTGTGGGCCGGATCGTGTGAGTGTGTGCGCGCACCCGCACTTTCTGGCATCTGCGCAGACACAATTTTCAGCGTCTGCACATACGCAGACACGATTTTCGGTGCTGTGGAAGTGAGTCCCCACACCGCACCGTGCCAAATTGGCACAGCACATGGGGACTCGCCGAGCAGGGAGCTTGGTTCAGGGGTGGCTCGTGGGCTGGTTAAATGATACCCGTGGGCCGCTTGTGGCCCATGGACCTTAGGTTGCCTTCCCCTGGGTTATATTAATGCTAAGAAGACCACTGTGAGCTGTTGCTGAGTTAATGATTATCTAATTGTTGTTCTCTGGTAGCTAACATGGAAGTCTTGTAACCTTTGATCATGTGATGAAGGTATTCAGTTGCAAATTTGCCATCTTGAAAGGGTGGTGGCTGTTGGTCTCCTGAAATGCTACAGGGAGAACAATGCGTATAAATGAGTCTGCCAAAAGAGCTGGAACAGGGGAGATACGGTTCCATTTTTGGAGTTATTTTTTATTTGTAAGATGTCGAGCCTGTGCTGGACAGCACGAGACATTGTGTGGCAATTTGGATGTATCTTTGATGCTTATGTTTAGTTTTTAAAGAGTTCTGCAAGTGAAAGTTTGAATAATATTTTTATGGGCCTGTACTGTAGGAAGAGAATTGCCAATTGTGTTATTGAGCTATAAATCTGATCATATAGCCTGCATTGTATAATTCTGACTGTGTGGCTTAGCCCCATATTCCTGGGATGCTTTTTCCCCTAAAATGCTTTTCTCTTTGCCTCTTTGCCTCTATGCCTCTGTGTGCCAAAGGGGAAGCCAGACAGAATGCTAAGCTATCAAGGCCGGATGAGCTGGCCCTGTCTGGAACACAGAAGGGCTTATCAACTGCTATGCCTGATGCGCAGTCTTACTCAAGGCTGCTGGAAGTTGCTAGCTTGATGCGTAAACTGAAGGCTAAAGGCTTTGTTAAGCCAGCATGTGTTTACGCACAGGACCGGACACAGGAAGATCCATATATGTACTAGTGACCCCCTTGCGTGCGTGACCCCCTTGCGTGCGCACATTTACAGGGAGGGGGAAAGGAGCCCAAAGAAGTGTATAAGAAGCTTTGCAATTTGTGTTTCACTACTCTTGTCGTGAAACATGGGTCACCAAGAGTCTCTTAAATTTAAGAATTAAATTCTTTCTCTGGAACTCAACCCCGGTGTCGTTTTGACTATCTTTGTCCTGCCTGGGCGCAACTTAAAGGACCCTTAGTAGCTGATAAGGCTACATTTTAATGATTTCTTCCCAAAGGAGGCAGTTCTTATGCTTCCAGTTGCTTCAAACTGAGCAATATTAATATCTGCAACTTGGAGTGACTCCCCTATGAGGAAAGGTTGCAGCATTTGGGACTTTTTGGTACAGAGAAAAGGCAAGTAAAAGGTGGCGGCATGAGAGAAATGTAGGAAATGGTGCACTGTGTGGAGAAAGTGGAGGGAGAAAAGTTATCCTCCCTCTCTCCTAAGACTAGAGCTCAGTGGGGAGATCCAGTGAAGCTGAATTTTGGAAGCTCCAAGAGAAAGTCCTCCTTCCTGCAGCTCAGAGTCAAAATGCGGAGTTCACTCCTGCAACACGTAGTTGTGGACATCATCTTTAAAAGGGGATGAGACAAATTAGCCATGGTGCTCCAGAGGCAGTTGTTGGGATGAATCACAAATGTGGAAAGTTGCTGTTACCCTCAGCTCCTACTGCCTGTTGTCTTTGTCCATGGAGTTTTCTTGGCAGGGATACTGGAGTGGCTTGCCAGTTCCTTCTCCAGGTGGATCACGTTTAGTCAAAACTCTCCACTATGACCTGTCCATCTTGGGTGGCCCTGCATGGCATAGCTCGTAGCTTCTCTGAGTTATTCAAGCCCCTTCGCCACGACAAGGCATTGATCCATGGTGCTGGAGGAGACTCTTGAGAGTCCCATGGACTGCAAGATGATCAAACCTATCCATTCTTAAGGAAATCAGCCCTGAGTGCTCACTGGAAGGACAGGTCGTGAAGCTGATGCTCCAATACTTTGGCCACCTCATGAGAAGAGAAGAATCCTTGGAAAAGACCCTGATGTTGGGAAAGATTGAGGGCACTAGGAGAAGGGGAAGACAGAGGACGAGATGGTTGGACAGTGTTCTCGAAGCTACGAACATGAGTTTGACCAAACTGCAGGAGGCAGTGCAAGACAGGAGTGCCTGGCGTGCTATGGTCCATGGGGTCACGAAGAGTCGGACACGACTAAACGACTAAACAACAACAACAGCTCCTACTGAGCTAGAGGTCAGAAGGCTGGACTAGAATCATAGAATCATAGAATCATAGAATCATAGAATCATAGAATCATAGAATCATAGAGTTGGAAGAGACCACAAGGGCCATCCAGTCCAACCCCCTTCCAAACACTCCTTGGCAGCAAATTCCACTGCCGAACAGCTCTTACTGTCAGGAAGTTCTTCCTAATGTTTAGGTGGAATCTTCTTTCTTGAAGTTTGAATGGGTTGCCTTTGGCCTTGCCCAGCAGGGCTCTCCATTTGAAGGTCTCCTGCCATAGCAGTACCTCCATGCTCAGGGACCTTTGAATACCAGATAATGGTATGGTGGGCGTCCCATTGGGGCCTCGGCTTGGCCACTGTCAGAACAGGAGGCTGGCCTAAGTGGTTCCCCTTGCATGGAATCCTGGGGTCGTCGGGTCCCAACCCCTGCAATGAAGTCAACATCTATGGTCCAACCCACAAGGACTCTTCCCATGTACTTATATCCTTGTAGTCTTCCCAAGCTTCCACCTGTCCACGGGACTTACTATTTTTCAGGATACTGTGTGATTAAGTAACTCGTTCCTTGGTGTGTTAACGACAAAAGAGCTTCAAATGTGTTAAAATTAATGATGGGAATCTCTTCTTCCCAGCAATGCTCCTCGTTTCGATGAGCATGCTTTGGAGCCTTCCTTAAGTTCAATGAAATTATAATTCACTTTTTAAGGGAAAAAATAGTCACTCGCAGTGTACAACGGTACAAACCAAAGCACAGATAAAACACATCTAATGGACAGCATTCGAAACGTGCTCTGAGTGTGAGATTCCTTCCAATGCAAAGTAGGGGGGTGGCTGGAGCCCACACACACACACACACACACCCACTCCAGGGTTCCAGTTCAGATCAGGGCCCTGTGCCACTATTGCCTTTTTTTTTAAAAAAAACTGGATTCACCCAATTGCTAATGGGGTGGCACGGATTCCACCACCAACTCAATCTTTTTGCAGTTCCTCCATTTGCCTGTTGTCCTAAAGGACACTCACGAGGCCAAAGGTAAGGATAATGTTTGTATTGATTAATAGAATGACCCGGAGAAACTGAAAAGCAAATTGATCAAATTAACCAGATTCAGAAAGTACGGGCAGCTGAGGATTTTAGTTAACTCTGGGAGGGGAGCAGCCCGCCAGCTCCGAACCAAGAAAGGAGATTATGACTAAACAACCGGGGGGGGGGACTTTCTGACAGCAAGAGTTGTTTCAACAGTGGAACAGTCTCCCTTGGGAGGTTGCAGACTCTCTTTCCTCGGGGGTTTTTTAAAGGAAAGATTGGGTGCCTCTCTGACATGTATGCTTTAGTTGAGATTTGTGTATTGCAGGGGGTTGGGCTAGGTGACTCTTGGGGTCCCTTCCAACTCTACAGTGCCATGCTTTTATGAATACTGTATTAGTACCTTCCAGCAGCACCTTAAAGACCAGATCTGAAGAAGTGTGCATGCACACAAAAGCTCATACCAAAATAAAAACTTAGTTGGTCTTTAAGGTGCTGCTGGAAGGATTTTTTTTTATTTTGTTTCGACTACGTCAGACCAACACGGCTACCTACCTGTAACTACTACTGTATTAGTAGTTTCCTAAAGGGTGCCCGTAACCCAATAATGCCTCTGTATAGCTGACGTTTTTCTCCCCAAATGCCTTGCCTGCCCTGACTCACTGATCTCTGCTGCTCCCTAGAATGCCAATCAAATTATTCCCAGGATTGTGGAGTAGGCTGGAAAGGAGGCATCCTTGGGGTCAGTCAATGAAGTCCCCCTCCCCCCCAAAAAAATCCCACTCAGCCGCTGCTGACAGGCAGCTAACAAAAGCCCACAGTGCACAGGAGGAGGGAAGGATCCTGCAAGGAGGATGAGCCACTCCTCAACTCCCCCTCTTCTGGAAGCCAGTCTGCCCGGTTTTCTTGGAGGAAGGGGCCAGGAGAGGGCAGATGCACCCCACTGCAAGAGCAGGAACGATATTTTCATTTAGAACGCTTCCTCTGCCAAGGCTCCTGGCTTGTATTCTCAAAAAAAATATAAAAAGCTCTAAATCTGAATCTTTTTAAATGCAAGATTTTATGGGTTTGCTGAAATCTTTAATGGGTCTGATTATAGAGCCAAATCATTCTTTAGGGGGATGTAATGGCAGGAATTAAGGGAGCTGAGCTGGGAAAGGCCAAGAAAGGGAAGCAGCCGTGGGCTGGTTGCTTCTTTTCTGATGCTGGAAACATAGTGTTTTCTTCACTGATGTGCAGCACGTGCTCCAAACACCCCCCTTGTGTCCCAGAAATGCCCCATAACCTCCCATGGAGGGCATTAAAGGTTAAACTGTTAAAGCCAGCTCTTTAAATTGTGCCCACAAAGACATGGAAAGCTAGTGGAGCCATTTTTTAGCAACGCAGAACATAACGATGTGGGTTTGGGCAACCAGTCTGGATGATGAGTCCCTCCCAGTTCTTGGGGTCCTATACCCAGGGAAGCTTAGAATCCCAGAGAGGATTCTACTGCTAAACTGGTGAGACAAGTTTATTTACAAGACAAGGACCTTAGCTGGCCACTTGAGTGTCCTCATTCGCATCCCAAAAGAAGGAGCCAGGTTGCAAAAACTACAAACAAGGGATGGGGGCCCTCCAGGCTGATGGGCAAATCTTTCCTCTCCCTGCCTCACCTAAATGTGAGGTAGGAGAACAAGAGACAGACGTGTGTGTAAGCAGAGCTGGAAGAGGGCTGGAAGCTGGCCACACAGAGACCTGCTTGCTCTGAGCTGGATCCAGAGCTGTGACTAAAGAAGAAGCGAGGCCTGTTTGGGTGTCGATGCTTCTAATAATATGTTGTTGTTGTTTAGTCATTTAGTCGTGTCCGACTCTTCGTGACCCCATGGACCATAGCACGCTAGGCACTCCTGTCTTGCACTGCCTCCCGCAGTTTGGTCAAACTCATGTTCATAGCTTCGAGAACACTGTCCAACCATCTCGTCCTCTGTCGTCCCCTTCTCCTTGTGCCCTCCATCTTTCCCAACATCAGGGTCTTTTCCAAGGATTCTTCTCTTCTCATGAGGTGGCCAAAGTATTGGAGCCTCAGCTTCACGATCTGTCCTTCCAGGGAGCACTCAGGGCTGATTTCCTTCAGAATGGATAGGTTTGATCTTCTTGCAGTCCATGGGACTCTCAAGAGTCTCCTCCAGCACCATAATTCAAAAGCATCAATTCTTCAGCAACCAGCCTTCTTTATGGTCCAGCTCTCACTTCCATACATCACTACTGGGAAAACCATAGCTTTAACTATACGGACCTTTGTCGGCAAGGTGATGTCTCTGCTTTTTAAGATGCTGTCTAGGTTTGTCATTGCTTTTCTCCCAAGAAGCAGGCATCTTTTAATTTCATGACTGCTGTCACCATCTGCAGTGATCAAGGAGCCCAGGAAAGTAAAATCTCACACTGTAAAATCATCATTATCAAATCTTTGGGGAAGGGTCATCATAGCTCATTGGCAGAGCATCTGCCTGCAAGGTTCAAACTGGGAATCTCATCTCCCTGAGACCCTGTAGAACCTATGTTTTAGGCTCCTAATTAGTGTCTTTTCATTTGTCTGAGCTTTTATTGGTCAGCAATGTTAATTTGCTTAGTGGAGAACTTTTTACACAGGATCCTTCTTGGTTATTTCATCCGGTTTTCACTCTGTTTGTCTTTGGTGTTTCTTTCCTCCTCCTCCTCCTCCTCCTCCTCCTCCTCCTCCTCCTCCTCCTCCTCCTCCACCTCCTCCTCCTTCTCTTTGTTTTAAATATGTTTCAGCATTTTCATTTATTTTTTACCATGAGCCACTTTGGACATTTATTTAAAATCTCAAAGCGAGACAGAGAACCTGGAAACAAATCCGATTAATGGCACCCTCTGATGCAGAGGGCGTGGTGCTGTTTCGGGAACAGCTTTGCCCCGAAGGTCTTTGAGGCATCATTAAACACCGAGGCAGGCACTTTTTCGAGTCTGGAATCCGCCCCGCTTAGATCAGCAGAAGGAGTGGAAAACAAAATCCATAAGAACCTCTGGAGTCCGACCAATTGCTGTCAGTGCCTCCTTTCAAAACAAATACAGTGGCACTTTGGATCTTTGCTGTGAGTCGTTTTCAGCCTTATTAAAAGCAGGTCGATATTTGCAGAATAAAGAGCAGGCAATCCTTGAAGAAGAGGACAGCCTTCGCCAGGGCTCTGGCCCAAAGAGA
The DNA here is from genome assembly GCF_965207765.1 of Zootoca vivipara. Lineage (NCBI taxonomy): Eukaryota > Metazoa > Chordata > Lepidosauria > Squamata > Lacertidae > Zootoca > Zootoca vivipara. The sequence continues at coordinate 133,620,786 of NC_142582.1, read as the reverse complement.
GGAAATCACCGCGGACGGGCTTGCAGGAATATGCATCGCTTTGGATCTGGAATCGATTTCCAGTCCTTAAGAAAGAATCTGAGCAGTCAATAGGATGGGAATGGCAGGTATTAAAGGCTGAGGTTTAGGGGGTGGGCAGGGGAGCGAGCTCCTTTCTTACAGAAATGCCATTTTTAGTCTGAAATCTTCCATGATGTGCTGTAAACACATTTTCAGTCAGTGGATCAATGGGCATCGTTTGTCATTAATCTGAAAATGCAACTAACAACCTGGCACATCCAGGACAAACAGAAGTTTAGAATCAAAGCAGGGGGTGCTCAAGGGTCATCCAGTCTGACCCGATGCAGTGCTGGAATCACAAGTAAGTCATGAAAACGGACATATCTAGTTGATATATATATGAAGAAGTGTGCATGCACATGAAAGCTCATACCAAAATAAAAAAACTAAGTTGGTATTTAAGGTGCTGCTGGAAGGAATTTTTTTATTTTGTTTTGACGACGTCAGACCAACACGGCTACCTACCTGTAACTATATATATTCATGACATTCATTTATACAGAGGTCGAGAGACACAACTCAAGACCCATTGGCAAGGCAAGATGGATCACCCTGGATCACCAAAGAACCTGCAACTCTTCTGTAGACATGAGAACATAAGGAGAGCCTGCTGGATCAGGCCCCTCTAGTCCAGCATCCAACCGGTGGGAAACCCACAAGCAGGGCCAAGCACAAGACACCTCTCCTCTCCTACAGTTTCCCACACTGTTCCTTGACTAGTTTCCACATTTTGGATATTATCTCTAGGCAAGAAATGTAAAGTACTACACTTGGGCAAAAAAAATGAAAGGCACAAATACAGGATGGGAGACACCTGGCTTGGGAACAGTACATGTGAAAAGGATCTAGGCATCCTGGTAGACCACAAACTTGACATGAGTCAACAGTGTGATGCAGCAGCCAAAAAAGCCAATGCAATTCTGGGCTGCATCAATAGGAGTATAGCATCTAGATCAAGGGAAGTAATAGTACCACTGTATTCTGCTCTGGTCAGACCTCACCTGGAGTACTGTGTCCAGTTCTGGGCACCACAGTTCAAGAAGGATACTGACAAGCTGGAACGTGTCCAGAGGAGGGCAACCAAAATGGTCAAAGGCCTGGAAACAATGCCTTATGAGGAATGGCTTAGGGAGCTGGGTATGTTTAGCCTGGAGAAGAGAAGGTTAAGGGGTGATATGATAGCCATGTTCAAATATATGAAAGGATGTCATATAGAGGAGGGAGAGAGATTGTTTTCTGCTGCTCCAGAGAAGCGGACACGGAGCAATGGATTCAAACTACAGGAAAGAAGATTCCACCTAAACATTAGGAAGAACTTCCTGACAGTAAGAGCTGTTCGACAGTGGAATTTGCTGCCAATGAGTGTGGTGGTGGAGTCTCCTTCTTTGGAGGTCTGTAAGCAGAGGCTTGACAGGCATATGTCAAGAATGCTTTGATGGTGTTTCCTGCTTGGCAGGGGGTTGGACTGGATGGCCCTTGTGGTCTCTTCCAACTCTTCCAACTCTATGATTCTATGATTCAAGAACATTATCTACACTTAACTGTACAAATTAAAGCATTAAGCACCATCTCCCCATTCATCTGACATTCCATGCAGGTAAAGAATGTTTCTTTCTTTTTCTTAATAGGCATTATAGGATGAAAAATCTGAATGGGGAATTAGGCATATGTCAAGTGAAGCTACAAATGCAGGGACAATTTTTTAAAAACCAACAAAAGCCATGCATTTCAGCTCAAAGCAACACAATGAGGGGAAATGAATCCCGTCCTCCTTAGGGACCCACCTCATCCCTTTGATTTGGACCATTTCCAGTTCTGCTCACCACAAGGAGGCTATTGTGGAACTGGAAAAGGTTCAGAAAAGGGTGTCCAAAACGATCGAGAAACGAGCCTTCCTTGGTCCTTCCTGGGAGCCACGAGATGGTGCAAGAAAGAGAAGGAGACAGACAAAGGGATGCCCTCGCCTGCCTCTTCTATTCCCTTCCGATGAAAGATTTGGAGGCCGGGTTCCTCTAATCTACATTTTATGACCTTAATCTCGGAACCTAATTGGAAAGAAAGACAGAAAATTACAAGTACACTTAGATGACTTAATAAGGTAATTCCACGGAGGGTCACAGAAGCCGCTTTGTTCTCGGTGACCTTGAGTTCTAATTCCTTAAGTGATAATGAAATGGAACCGGTGCCATTTATAGCAGTGGGTATTGGGGGGGGGCAGAGAAAGAGAGGCAATGAGCTCTTCCTCTGGTGAAACGCTGGCTGCAATTTAAGATATAACAACCGGAAAATGATCTTGGATTTCACACCTTGGCTTTTCTCTTGCAGCCTTTTGAGATATTATTGCTGAGAAGCGGTGCGGGTGGGGGAGCTGTTTTTTTTAATTACGCTTCCCCCTTCCATTCATATGCTACAAGTACAGTTCAGAGCAGGCAAAGCAATAAGGGGAAATTAATTTTCAGTTCGGATCTGAGGGTGCTCAAGTTATCTCTTGCCCCTCCTCACTATAAGCTCACATCAGTGTTCATGCACAGCTACTTATGGGTGATGCAGAATAAATCATAGAACCATAAATTCGTAGAATTGTATACTTGGAAGGGACCCCAAAGGTCATCTAGCCCAACCCCCTGCAATGCAGGAATCACATGTGGGCTGTGCCATGGAAGGTGGAGGGAGCCTGTTTTCTGCTGCTCCAGGGGGCAGGAGCCCAACTGAAGGATTCAAATGGCAAGAAAGGAGATTCTGAAGCCCTTTCTGACAGCGAGAGTTGCTCAAGAGTGGAACCCACTGCCTCAGAAGGTGGTGGACTCTCCTTCCTTGGAGGTTTTTAAGCAGAGCCATCTGAAGTGTATCTGGCGCTGTGGTGCGACGATCCCTCTGGCGCCCCTCATGCTCTGCCAGGCAGGGCCAGGTGCAGCAAGCAGCCGGAGGGCGCAGCGCGACAGGCAGGGACGCTGCCAGGCTGTGCTCCGCCTCCGCCTGCTCGGTGCTGCAGTCCAGGGAGCCCTAGCTGCCTCTTTCTGCATGCAAATGAGGTGCTGCAGAGCATTGTGGGGCAGCGCTGTCGGTGCTTGCTGTGACTTGAAGGAGTGTGGGCGGAAGGTAGCCCAGGTCCAGGTCCAGGTCTCTCACGACAGAGGCAGCTCCACCACTGCCATCGCCACCTTGCTTCAGCCACTGCTGGTGGGAAAGGAGCGAAGTGTGCGAGGTGGAGGTGGAGGCGCGGGCGGCTCAGTGTGCCCCCTTGATGCGCCCCCTGCTAGGCGGGCGCCCTGGCACACCGTGCCAGTCAGCCCAATGGGACAGACGGCCCTGGTGAAAAGGATCCCTTAGCTGTGATTCAGGCATTGCAGGGGGCGGAACTCTTCCAACTCTACAATTCCATGATTCTACAGTATCTTTCTTCTCCATGCCAGCTTCCAGCTCCTGGTCCTTCCTTGCCTGCAAAGTTTCTCCTTCATCTTGTTTGCTTTGGCCCAGATGTCTAATCTGTTAAGGTCATTTTGAAGTGTGATCCTGTCCTCTGGGGTGTTAGCCACCCCTCCCAATTTGGTGTCATCTGCAAATTTGCTCAGGATGCCCTCAAGCCCATCATCCAAGTCATTGATGAAGATGTTGAATAAGACTGGGCCCAAGACAGAACCCTGTGGCACCCCACTAGTCACTCCTCTCCAGGATGAGGAGGAGCCATTGATGAGCACCCTTTGGGTTCGGTCGGTAAGCCAGTTACAAATCCACTGAATGGTAGCATTGTCTAGCCCACATTTTACCAGCTTCTTTACAAGAATATCATGGGGCACCTCAATGGAAACCACAGGAGAGAAGAGTGGCATCTGTGCTCAAATCCTGATTGTGGGTATCTGGTTGGACACTTTGGCCTGATCATAGAATCATAGAACGGTAGAGTTGGAAGGGACCCTGGGGGTCATCTAGTCCAACCCCCTGCAACGAAGGAATAAATGTGTGTTCTGGATGCAGCCTCTCTACTCCAGCTGAAGCTGAAAATGAATTCCACACACACCCTGCATTTCCTGCCTCCACTTCTTGACGCTCATTGTCTTTGCCACTTGGGCGCCTGATGGCCCATGAACCCTCGAAATCCCTTCATCAGCTAATCAGGCCAGTCAGCTTTTAACAGCCTCAGCCGGCGCCAAGCGCACTGGCTCTGCTCTGCTCTGCCTGCCTTCCGCCACTCTCCCCTCCAGCTGCCAAGATCTCCGGGTTCGCATCTGTCAGTTTGTGGCTTGTCACTCTGAATTACCGCCTGCCGCCACTGAGCATCCAAAAATGGCAGCCCAGTGGAGAGGAGTATAAATTGGACCTCTGGAAAGGCAGAGAGCCACTCGCTCGAGTGGACAGGGGAGGCAGGCAATTTGCTCTGCAAAGATGTTTTGGCAGATTTCGCTTTCAAGTGAATCCCAATGTATTAAGGCACTGAAAAATGGGACCTGGGGTTTTGAGGGAAACTTCTCTGGTGGGTCGCAGCCAGGATTTCATGAACAACTTGAAGGGGGGGGTGACAAGGATGAAATAATGGTGAAATAATGATGATGGATTACTAACAACAACAACAATTTATGAATTACCTTTTACGTATGTCTCAAGGTGGCAAACATACCAATATGCCAGTATGGGCTGGGGAAATTTCCCTGGGTTAAATCCATGGAGATTGCATGGAATGATAGACTTGTAGAGTTGGAAGGGACCCTGAGGATCATCGATTAGTCCAGGAATCTCAACTAAAACATAACTGACAGGTGGCCATCCAACCTCTGCTTAAAAACCTCCAAGGAAGGAGCGTCCACTGCTGAGGGAGTGAATTCCACTGCTGAGTGGCTCTTACACTCAGAAAAGTCTTCTGGAGGCTTAGTCAGAATCTTCTTCCTTGTCAGTGGAAACCTTTGGTTCAGGTCCTTCCCTCTGAAGCAGCAGAAAACAAGCTTGCTCCATCTTGGTAGACCACAAACTTAACATGAGTCAGCAGTGTGATGCAGCAGCTAAAAAAGCCAATGCAATTCAGGGCTGCATCAATAGGAGTATAGCATCTAGATCAAGGGAAGTAATAGTACCACTGTATTCTGCTCTGGTCAGACCTCACCTGGAGTACTGTGTCCAGTTCTGGGCACCACAGTTCAAGAAGGATACTGACAAACTGGAACGTGTCCAGAGGAGGGCAACCAAAATGGTCGACAGTGGAATTTGCTACCAAGGAGTGTGGTGGAGTCTCCTTCTTTGGAGGTCTTTAAGCAGAGGCTTGACAGGCATATGTCAAGAATGCTTTGATGGTGTTTCCTGCTTGGCAGGGGGTTGGACTGGATGGCCCTTGTGGTCTCTTCCAACTCTATGATTCTATGATTCATCCTCCATGTGACGGCCCTCCAGATATCCAGCTCCTTCAACCATTCCTCATATGGCTTGGTTTGCAGAGCTTTGATAAACTTTGCCGCCCTCCTTTGCACACTTTTCAGTGCATCAATATTCTGGTTAAGCTGTGCTGGCTAGAACTAGACGCAGGACAAACAAGCTCCTTGCACTGTCCATGGTCCTGAAATCTTTCATCCTGGCCCTCTTGTTTTTCTTGAACTACTCCTGGCCTGTCTCGGCTGTCTGTGGGCATCATAAGAGTCTTTCTGCCTCCTTGGTCTGCCTTCTTGCACTCAGGACAGACTGCTGGCCTGACTCCCTGCCTCTGAGGCCATCTGTGGGCTCAATTTGGGCCTAGGGACAGGACAGGGGCCAGCCAATCTGAAAAAAATATATGTGGCCACTTGACTTGACTCTTGGCAGCTCCTTATATCTTTCTCCTGCTGGGGGAAAAAAGAAACCCACTCCCCCCCCCCAACCAAGCAATGAATTCATTAGCATTCACAGTGTGCATCGACCTCATAGCCTCTTAAAGATCGCAGAGCATTAACAAATTATTGTAATATTGTTGCTCACATAATGTATTTTAAATAGCTGGGAGTTGAGAGCAGATCTCTTTAAATGAGGAGAATGGCCTTTGGTGTAAATACAAGCACCGCTCCCCCCCTTTCAGGAGTCTGCCTATTAGTGTCCTTCATTGCTTTTATTACTTTCCCGTTCATAGCCTCCTTCTTGGGAGATTTCCAATTAATAATGATTTTTTTTAACAGGGCAAAGCATCCTGGGGCTGAGTTCTTAGCGAGGGAATAGCGATGACAGCTTGATGCGACTTGGATGGAAGAGATAGGAAGCCAATGCTCCAGAACAGGCTATCCCAACCTAGCACCCTCCAGGTGTTCTGTACTACAACTCCCAGCACCCAGTCAACACGGCTAACATTAGGGACGGAGTCCTGAAAATATACTTCTCAAGGGGCAAAAGCCAAGTAAAACATCTCAGGGAATTGTAAATGTATATATTTAAAAAAGGTAAAGGGACCCCTGACCATTAGGTCCAGTCGTGACCGACTCTGGGGTTGCGCGCTCATCTCGCATTATTGGCCGAGGGAGCCGGCGTATAGCTTCCAGGTCATGTGGCCAGCATGACAAAGCCGCTTCTGGCAAACCAGAGCAGCACATGGAAACGCCGTTTACCTTCCCGCTGTAGCGGTTAGTCACCTATTTATTTATTTATTTATTTTTACAAGCAAATTGTAGCTGAATTATTATGGAAGTCTTTTTTGAGAGCTGGAATTTGCCTTTTTAAAAATAGCATTCAGCTTAAGAGGGCGGCCTTTAATTTGCTATTCAGTCTTTGGCTGACGTTGATGCAGCCTGATGATTTGGTATTGTTAGATCTGTTCTAGAGTACTTTCTAATATCTCAGCACAGCTGGTGAAGTTGTGGGTAGAAAATCCTGGTGGAGAGCTAGAAGAAGACCTGCATTGGCTCCCAGTACATTTCTGGACACAATTCAAAGTGTTGGTGCTGACCTTGAAAGCCCTAAACGGTCTCAGCCCAGTATACCTGAAGGAGCGTCTCCACCCCCATCGTCCACTGAGGTCCAGCTCCGAGGGCCTTCTGGCAGTTCCTTCCCTGCGAGAAGCGAAGTTACAGGGAACCAGGCAGAGGGCCTTCTCGGTGGTGGCACCTGCCCTGTGGAACGCCCTCCCATCAGATGTCAAAGAAATAAACAATTATCTGATGTCTAGAAGACATCTGAAGGCAAACGTAGGGAAGTTTTTAATGACTGATGTTCTAATGTATCTTTAATCTTTTGCTGGAATGAGGAATGGTTGAAGGAGCTGGGTATGCTTTGCCTGGGAAAGAGGAGACTGAGAGGAGATATGAGAGTCATCTTCAAATATCTAAAGAGCTGCCACATGGAAGATGGAGCAAGCATGTTTTCTGATGCTTCAGAAGGGAGAACCCAAACCAATGGTTTCCATTGACAAGGAAGGAGATGAGGGCTGAGGTCACGCTGCTGGAAGGGTGCAGTGCCTGCTGTGGCTGTAGAGACCAATGCTGGAGAGACATGTTTTGCTGCAGCTGGGGCAAATGAAGGCATCCGGTTGTGCTGCTGCAGATGCACCAGGATGTTTCTTCTCTCTGCACTCCTCCCAGCGGTCATTCCTCCTCTGGTCACTGCTATGGATACACAATTGGGCTGCCCGTCTCCAGGCACTATGGTCGTCTGCAAGGGAGAGGTCGAAAGGCCATCTGTCTGTCAGAGAGCCTGTAGTTGTGATTCCTGCATTTCAGGGGACTGGACTAGATGATCCTTGGCAGCCCTTCAAACTCCACAATTCTGTCATTCTATGAACTGAGCCCTAGTGCCAAATAAAAGCAGCTGAAGACTCATCTGTAGACTGTCAGACAGGCATGGAGCACCAAATACTCTCCAAGGCTATCACAGAGCCTTCCATGTTTAAAATATGATCTGGTAGAACAAAGGGATGAGTCGCTGATGGACAGAGACATTGCTCAGTCGAGGGCTTTGTTCTGGGAAGCACTTCCCTCCATTTCAATAGCTTGCTTTCTGCCAAATCTCCATTCTCTGTAAAGCAAGGTGGATTTCACTCTGTCTCCCAGTGGACAACTATGTTAATTTCCTAATATGATGGGACAATCAGGATTTATACAGGCATAATAAATTTGGGCTGCTCGTCAGGAGCCACACGGCACCCCATCTCTGAAATCTGAGCCACCGGACTCATTATGTGGTGCAGAGAGAGCAGTCTCTTAAATCTTGCAGGGCCGAGATATAATGGGAAAGATGTAATGAGATCGAAGGGGCTCAGCGCTGAGGGAAGGGGGAACTGCTGGGTAATTAAATCCTGGACGTGCTTCTGAGGAGGACTGACAGACTTCAGGATCACAGAACTGTGGGGTTGGAAGGGGTTCCAGTGATCATGGAGCTTCCCCCCCCCCTGTTGCTAAATGGCCCCTGACAAGCAGCCTTCCAACCTCTACTTAGATGTAAAAGCCACTGTGGACAAAGTGCGCTTCACAGGAGAACATGGGGGCAGATGGACTCTAGGGATAAAGGAAATTGCCTTCTAGGGAAGAAGAAGAAGAAGAAGAAGAAGAAGAAGAAGAAGAAGAAGAAGAAGAAGAAGAAGAAGAAGAAGAAGAAGAAGAAGAAGAAGAAGAAGAAGAAGAAGAAGAAGAAGAAGAAGAAGAAGAAGAGGAAGAAGGAGGAGGAGGAGGAGGAGGAGGAGGAGGAGGAGGAGGAGGAGGAGGAGGAGGAGGAGGAGGAGGAGGAGGAGGAGTTTGGATTTGATATCCCGCTTTATCACTACCCGAAGGAGTCTCAAAGCGGCTAACATTCTCCTTTCCCTTCCTCCCCCACAACAAACACTCTGTGAGATGAGTGGGGCTGAGAGACTTCAGAGAAGTGTGACTAGCCCAAGGTCACCCAGCAGCTGCATGTGGAGGAGCGGAGACGCGAACCCGGTTCCCCAAATTAGGAGTCTACCGCTCTTAACCACTACACCACACTGGAACACTGGGATCCATCTATTTCAGTATTGTCTGCACTGACTGACATTCTCAGTCCTCCTTGGAGATGCCATTGGGGGTTAAGCATAGGATCTTCTGCTTGCAAGGCAGATGTTCTGCCATTAAGCTACACACCTTCCCCCTATCAAGAGTTCTCTGGAGGAAGGGATAAAAGGGTAATAAACAAATGAGTGAGGTTCTTCTTCTGGTTATGGACCTCTCCCCCCCCCCTTCTTCCCTGGATGTTCCTTTTTCACTTGATGAGGTCCTGGGCTGGACCAGAAGATCAAATGGAGGTCAGAAGAATTTATTATTTCGGTCACAGACCAGTTCCAGCCCACATACAATATCAAGAAAGAGATAAAAGACAATAGGGATACATTTGAATTTGCAATTACCTGTAGGTATAACAGGGACAATACAGATATGTTGTTGTTGTTGTTGTTGTTGTTGTTGTTGTTGTTGTTGTTTAGTCGTTTAGTCGTGTCTGACTCTTCGTGACCCCATGGACCATAGCACGCCAGGCACTCCTGTCTTCCACTGCCTCCCGCAGTTTGGTCAAACTCATGTTCGTAGCTTCGAGAACACTGTCCAACCATCTCGTCCTCTGTCGCCTCCTTCTCCTTGTACAGATATAGCAACAGTTAAAAATATATATACTGTAAATTAAAACTTAGCGGAGGTCAGAATCTTGTCATCATCCAGCAGCCAATCTATAGTGTGACTGCATTTGGAGAATGACCATATTTTTGGTTACCCCACCTCAAAAAGGATAATGTGGAATTAGAAAAGGGTCAGAAAAAAGCAGCCAAAATTATTATTATTATTATTATTATTATTATTATTATTATTATTATTTTATTCATACCCCACCTATCTGGCTGGGTTTTCCCCGCCACTCTGGGCAGCTTCCAACAAATACCAAAATACATTAAAATATCACAGATTAAAAACTTCCCTAAACAGGACTGCCTTTAGGTGTTTTCTAAATGTCAGGTAGTTTTTTATCTCCTTGACCTCCGATGGGAGGGCGTTCCACAGGGCGGGCGCCACTACCGAAAAGGCCCTGTGCCTGGTTCCCTGTGGTCACGGGGTTGGAGAAACTGTTCCATGAAGAAAGGATGCAGCATTTGGGACTGGCAGAAAAGTTGAGTAAGGTGCAACGTTATAGAAGAGCATAAAACTCTGCATGGCTCAGACAGAGCGGTCAAAGGAAAGTTTCCCTCCCTCTCTCACAGCACTGAATGTGGAGAACATCCAAGGAAAGTGAAGGCTGAGAGATTCAGGACAGATAAAAGAAAGTCCTTCTTCACGCAGTGAGTAGCTAAATTGTGGGCATCAACATGGATGGCTTCAAAAGAAGATTGTCTCCCAAAGGCTGGTCACTGTGAGAACAGGACGCTGGACCAGAAGGTCATTGATCTGATCTCCTTCTGTCCTCCTGTCCTTATAGTAGGGAAGTTCACCCCAGGAGTGAGAAGCAAGCTTCTCAGCTCCCCTTCTTGTGTGGGTCTCCTTTCCTGCACAAGTTAGTGCCGAGCTGGAAGATTCAACTGCCACTTCCTGATTCCCTCTCCTTAGTCTGCAAAGCCATCTCAGATCATGTTGACACCAAATTATACACTTCAAACAAATGGAAGATGTTTGAACACTCGGCTGGCAGTTGCAATGACAAAGGGTCCCTTTTGCGTCAGTTTGCAGCATCTTTCCCCCTCATCATCAAAGGCAGGTTGCTTTGATCTCACCCAGGGCCTTTTCACTGCCTGACAGAGAACACAGAAACTCTGAATGTAGAACTGCAACATTTAAAAGCCAGTGAATGAGACTTGGGCACCAGACATCCAGGGAAGATCACTAACAAGGCAGGCGCAGCAACTCCCTCTGTTTGAGCAGGTGACAAAGCGAGTTTGAAGCAGATCTGTCCTTGCTGTTAAGGAAGTCACGTGGGGAGGGAAATTGTAGAATGGGAGTCCAATGCAGGAATCACAACCAAAGCACAGGTGGCCTTAAATACCTCCAAGGAAGGAGAGTCCACCACCTCTTGTGGGAGTCCATTCCATTCTAAGAGACTGAGGTCCAGCGCCGAGGGCCTTCTGGCGGTTCCCTCGCTATGAGAAGCCAAGTTACAGGGAACCAGGCAGAGGGCCTTCTCGGTAGTGGCACCCACCCTGTGGAATGCCCTCCCACCAGAGGTCAAAGAGAACAACAATTACCAGACCTTTAGAAGGCATCTGAAGGCAGCCCTGTTTAGGGAAGCTTTTAATGTTTAATCGATTATTTTATTTTATTTTTCTGTTGGAAGCCACCCAGAGTGGCTGGGGGAACCTGGCCAGATGGGCGGGGTATAAATAATAAATTATTGTTATTGTTATTATTATTCGCATTTTGCACATTTTTTCGTTCCTGTTTCTTCTTATTTTCCTATGTGTTGGGGTCTGTTGTTGTTGCCATTGTAAGTCTGCAGGAGCAGAGACTCTCTTCTTTGAACTGATTGCACGAGAGGCCCTCTGGGAGCCTCTTGGCGTGCAGGATGGGCTACAAATGCTCTGACTGCTCTAAAGCAGCCAGGATGCCAAGGCTTTGCCTTCGCAGTCCGAGGCAGCGATGCCTCTGATTCCTACTTGCTGGAAGCCACAGGAGGGGAGAGGGATGCTCTTGGGCCCAAATCCTGCTTGCACGTTTCCCACAGGCAATGTTGGACTAGACAGGCCATTGGCCTGCTCCTGCAGAAGACATTGTGGTGCTATGTGATCCCAGGAGTTGGATGACTCAAAGGTCACTGAGTACACCTGCCCCAACTCTTGAACAGGAGGTTGTTGTCATCTGCCTCCCTGGGAAAGTCTCTCTCTCTCTCTCTCTCTCTCTCTCTCTCTCTCTCTCTCTCTCTCTCTCTCTGTGTGTGTGTGTGTGTGTGTGTGTGTGTGTGATATTGAAGAAGCAGCTGGTTGATGATCTTGACAGACCCATGAAATATGCATCAGGAGCATCAAGAGGATCAAAGAAGGTGCCTGAGATGCATCCTGCATTTTGACACCTCAGTTAGCAGCAAATTAGCTCATCATTTATCTCCTCCAAGCAGAAAGGCTGCCTGCTTGCAACCAAGAGGCTGCCTCTCCGCCCCCCCCCCTTCCTGCTGGGAAGACCATGAATGCAGGAGGAGAGGCACTCTTGGCCACATGAGCTAAGGGTGAAGCTTCCTGCTGGGGCGGAGCCAGCCTCTGAGCACCTGGTGCTGAAGGAAGAGAGTGCTGGAAGGCCAGCAAAGGAATGTGCAAGCAGCAGGACACTGAACGGATCTTGGCCTAATGCTTCGTGGCAATGAAATGCAGAATGCAGAAAACAAGCAAAGGCTCCTTGCGTCTGTCGTGCAAGCAGAATGTTCCTGGTTTAAACAGGATGAGGTTGTAGTCAGTTGGACCAGGTGGCCCTTTGCATCCCAACTCTACAATCCTAGGATTCTATGACTGGGAAAGACACATTGGCTGCAACCCTGAAGGGCAGCGCCAGTCCACCCATGAGGCAAGGCAAGGCGACTGCCTCGGGTGGCTGGATTCACAGGGCCATCAGATCACAATGCAGATTGTTATTCTCCCCTTCTTTCGGATCTAGATCTTCACTCACCCTTCTTCCAGGGTGGGGAGGGGGCAACCATTTTTTGGTTCACCTCCAGTGTCAATGCAGGTGGCGCTGTGGGTTAAACCACAGAGCCTAGGGCTTGCCAGAAGTTCGGTGGTTCAAATCCCCGCGACGGGTGAGCTCCCGTTGCTCAGTCCCAGCTCCTGCCACCCTAGCAGTCGAAAACACGTCAAGTGCAAGTAGATCAATAGGTACCGCTCCGTCGGGAAGGTAAACAGCGTTTCCATGCACTGCTCTGGTTGGCCAGAAGCGGCTTTGTCATGCTGGCCACATGACCTGGAAGCTATACACCAGCTCCCTCGGCCAATAACGCGAGATGTGCGCCACAACCCCAGAGTCGGTCACAACTGGACCTAATTGTCAGGGGTCCCTTTACCTTTACCTTTCCCAGTCCCAAAATGTATTGGGGCATCCCTTCTGAAAGGCCATTACCAACAGGTGGAGACAAAGCCATTTCACAAATGACGTTGTGGGCTGGAAGCAAGCCCTCCCCAAGTGCACAGGGTGGGATAGCCCCTGTGCCATTGGATGGCCCTGTCATCCCTAGGCCATCCAATCCGGACGGTCCTGGGGAGTGGTGTGGGCTATTTAAAACTGCCCACGGCCAAGGGCTCGCCCCCTTTTTTTTCCTGCTGTCAGTTCTCCCTCCCGCCCTCCCTCAGGTTAGGCTCTTGATCTCTTGACCTTGCTCTGGACCTTGAATGGTCGCCCATTGAAGGGGCCTGGTAGGAATTTTTTTCCACTTGGCAAATTGGCACCGGCCATTCTGAAGGAAATCAGCCCTGAGTGCTCACTGGAAGGACAGATCCTGAAGCTGAGGCTCCAATACTTTGGCCACCTCATGAGAAGAGAAGACTCCCTGGAAAAGACCCCGATGTTGGGAAAGATGGAGGGCCCAAGGAGAAGGGGACGACAGAGGATGAGATGGTTGGACAGTGTTCTCGAAGCTACGAACATGAGTTTGACCAAACTGTGGGAGGCAGTGGAAGACAGGAGTGCCTGGCGTGCTCTGGTCCATGGGGTCACGAAGAGTCGGACACGACTAAACGACTAAAGAACAACAACATTTGGTTTTTCACCAACCTACCTTGTAGCAAATCGTCACAACTTTGTAAGGTTTGGCCTAAGCCAATACCACTCACATTCTGTAACCAATAAAGTTCTGGCCTTTTTGCCCATTAACCTAAAATACTGTTTCATGTGTCTTTATTCCTAGGTTCTTATGTAGGCTCTTTCTTTCCCTCATCCTTTCAGGTCTTTTTGTGGTCTCCACCCCAGATGGCTTTCAAGGAGGATTAGGCAAATCTATGGAGCAGAGGGCTGTCCACTAGCCGTGATGGTTGTCCTGTGTCTCCATGACTGGAGGCAGCAGTGCTCTCGAATACCCCTTGCTGGAAACCACAGGAGGCTGGGGAAGAGGGCTCTTCTGCCCAAATCTTGCTTGCTGGTTTCCCATTGGGCCACCCGATTTGTCAGCGTGAGAATGCTGGACTAGATGGGCCATTGGCCTGATCCAGTAGGCACCCCTTCTTACATTCTCCTTCAGAATGAAACTACCAGGAAAGTGGAGGGCAGCTTTCGGCACTGCGTGGATTTCTGATGGAAAGTTCTTGGCAGCCTCGAGGCTGGAAAAGCAGCTTCAGGGTTAAGCCACTAGATGGCTGCCGGTCGTGGTAAGAGCTGGAGGTCAGCTCAAGGGGGATTTCAAGGCCGTGTGCTCCATTCACCTCTGCTTGTGAATTAAGCACCTCACCGTGTATTTATGACAAGGGAAGTAATAGAAAAGGTAATTTCATGGGTCTTTACCCCTTCACCTCTCATTACTTTGCCCATGAAGACTTAATCAGATACAAAAGGGGGCCGACCTGATGGGAGCTGCTCTGATGAAGTTAATTCACTGTGACCCACCTCCCCCACGGCTGCTGATCAGTCGTAGGATCGTAGAATTGCAGAATGGCAAGGGGACCCCAAAAGTCATCTTGTCCAACCCCCTGCAATGTCGGAATCGCAGCTAATGCTCAGCAGTTCTACTGTAACCCACAAAGGTAAAGGTAAAGGACCCCTGGGTGGTGAAGTCCAGTCAAAGGTGACTATGGGGCTGCGGTGCTCATCTCGCTTTCAGGCTGACATAGCACTAACAAAGGTTATCAGAAGTGTGGAGGACAGCTCTTCAAATGGCAAGGACATGGCCCTGAATTTCTGCTCACAAAGGGTTTCTCTGAGCCTTTGAATTTTTACCTGTGTCGGGACAAAATTAACTTCCCACTGAATGCTTTCTTTCAAGGGAGCCCTTCTTGTTGCAGCCACTTGTAAGAGGCGCCGTTCTCATAAGCCTATTTTGGAGGCGTTTTAAAGATCCTGGGAAGCCCCCGCTGACGGCCGGGTGGAAACATAAAAGATCTTGACATTTTGTGAATTTAATTGAATACTTTTCTACAAAGAAGCAATTACACTCACGGCATCCCAGATAAGGGCCGTGGCTGAAGGAATACTCGAGACGGTCCTGAAATCTTTTCCCTATTGTCAAGTTCCTCCAGACTCTGAGCTGGACTAAATGCCCATTGTCTTCCCCAGACACAAACCAACGGACGGGTATTCAGAACAACACCGAATTGGGGCTCTTTGCAGCTTGATCCACAATAATCTTCAGGGCAGAACAGAGGCTTTGTCCTTCCTCAATCGAACAACACTTCATGTTAAATGGCTTGGATGAAGGAATGGAGGGGAAGCTCATCCAATTGCCACATGGCACCAAACTGGGAGGGGCAGCCAGTGCTGCAGAAGGCAGAACTGGGATTCAGGCTGATCATAAGAGATTGGAGAACTAGGCCCAAAGTAACAAAATGAGCTTTTTAAGCTGCAGTTGGATGGCCACCTGTCCTGGATGCTTTAGTGGAGATTCCTGCATTGCTGGGGGTTGGACTAGATTACCACTAGGGACCCAGGTGGCTCTGTGGGTTAAACCACAGAGTCTAGGGCTTGCTGATCAGAAGGTCGGCGGTTTGAATCCCTGCAATGGGGTGAGCTCCTGTTGCTCGGTCCCAGCTCCTGCCCACCTAGCAGTTCGAAAGCACATCAAAGTGCAAGTAGATAAATAGGGACCGCTCCGGCGGGAAGGTAAACGGCGTTTCTGTGCGCTGCTCTGGTTCGCGAGAAGCAGCTTTGTCATGCTGGCCACATGACCCGAAAAATGTCTGTGGACAAACGCTGGCTCCCTCAGCCTATAGAGCGAGATGGGCACCGCAACCCCAGAGTCGAACACGACTGGACCTGATGGTCAGGGGCCCCTTTACCTTTACCTTAATCTCTACAAAAGACCCTGATGTTGGGAAAGATGGAGGGCACTAGGAGAAGGGGACGACAGAGGACGAGATGGTTCTCGAAGCTACGAACATGAGTCTGACCAAACTGCGGGAGGCAGTGGAAGACAGGAGTGCCTGGCGTGCTCTGGTCCATGGGGTCACAAAGAGTCGGACACGACTAAACGACTAAACAACACAATCTCTACAATTCTATGAGTCTATGGTTCTATGTTCAGAGGTGAGTCTAGTCCAGATAAGCCACATTGAGGAGGGTGGGTGTATTCCTTGAACATAGGAAGAGCATCTTCTGGATCAGGCCAATGGCCCACCTAGCCCAGCACCCTGTTCTCACAGTGGAAAACCAGATGCCCCAGGGGGAAACCTGAAAGCAGGACTCGAACCCAAGAGACCTCTCTCCTCCTATGGCTTCCAGCTACTGGTATTCAGAAGTATTGCTCTCTCCAACAGTGAAGGGCAGAGCAGAGTCGTCATAGCTGGGAGCCAGCCATGGTCTCCTCCTCCTCCATGGGTTTTCCCAATCCTCCTATAAAGTAATCCAAGTTGGTCATCACAAGTCTTGTGGGAGGGAGTTCCATAGTTTAACTATGAGCTATGAGCTTTGTGAAAAAGTCATTGCTTTTATCTGTCCCGAATCTTTCAAAATTCAGCTTCAGTGGGCATCCACAGGTTCTAGAGTTATGGGAGAGGGAGGAGGACAAATATTTTCTCCGAACTAAAAAGTCCCAAACTTTCCCCTTGATAACTTGATATTTACTCCTTCCCCTTGATAATTTGGTTGCCTTTTTCTGAACCTTTTCTGAACCTTTGGCAACTCCACAATATCCTTTTTGAGGTGGGGCGACCAGAACGGCACACGATATTCCAAATGCATTCAGACCGTAGATTTGTAATTAAGACATTTGCAATCAAGATATCGGTAGCTTTATTTTGGATATAATTCCCAATGATCCCTTGCATGGAATTTGTCATCGCTCATCATTTTGGGGGGACATTCACGGAGCGCAAAATCCCATACGCCTTACTGGTTTGCGAGATGAACATAGAATGACCTTTCAGTTGAGGAATTGGAGTTTTACATACATGAGCCAGCCAGCTAGAAAGAGTTCAGAAAGGTATTATGAACAACCATCAAAAGGATACACTTTGATAGATTTATGTTGTGGCATCTTCCCTGATGTCTGGCACATTTTTTATTTTTTAAGGACTCTGCAACTTTCTCCATCTTTCTCATTCTCCTGCAACCGGTTTTAATAATTGCTGAAAGGTACAGGGAAGAAAATGTTCCTGTTGTCAAGAAAATTGCACCTTAAAGTGGAAGGAAATTCCCCCTGGTGAAAATACTGATAGCATTTCTCTTTCACCTGCCCTTGGGGCCTGCCAACCTCTATTGGACTCTGCCAGTATATTCTCCGTCCAGATCAATGGACCGGTCCCCTAATCCCTTCTGTTTAATTTTAAGTAGTGCTTAATAAAGTGTTCCAAGAGGTCCTCTCTTGACTGCGGCAATTTGTTTTTTATTGGGTTGCTAAAAGATTTGAAATGTTTCAAGCTTTGCAAGGAGATTTTTCCTCTTGGGCAGCGAACAGACTTTGCCATTGCAAATTTTTATACGGCGCCTAATTAAAGCCAAATGAAAATGCAGAGATGGGATAGTTAAAAATAAAAATGCACGGTTTCATATTTTTGCTTTCATTACTATTTTATGTTGTATTTCACCAGGAGAGTGTTACCTGAATGGGCTCCCCCAAAAAAATAAATAAATGAATGCACTCTCCAAGAGACCAGCAGGAAATGTTCAGCGTGTGAGCTGGACTGGTGAACACACAGAGGCACAATCCTTAAATCCCCATTTATATAGGAATAACTAAGGTGTATGGGGTGAGAGGAGAGAAAGCACCTCTGATTGGGGGATGTGTTGTGCTCAGAGCTGGATTGAGGTTGGATGAGGCCCTCGGCGGTTGGAGGATGGATGGCGGCTAACAGATTGAGGTTGAATCCTGACAAGACAGAAGTACTGTTCGTGGGGGACAGGAGGCGGGCAGGTGTGGAGGATTCCCTAGTTCTGAATGGGGTAACTGTGCCCCTGAAAGACCAGGTGTGCAGCCTGGGAGTCATTTTGGACTCACAGCTGTCCATGGAGGCGCAGGTCAATTCTGTGTCCAGGGCAGCTGTCTATCAGCTCCATCTGATACGCAGGCTGAGACCCTACCTGCCTGCAGACTGTCTTGCGAGAGTGGTACATGCTCTGGTTATCTCCCGCTTGGACTACTGCAATGCGCTCTACGTGGGGCTACCTTTGAAGGTGACTCGGAAACTACAACTGATCCAGAATGCGGCAGCTAGACTGGTGACTGGGAGCGGCTGCCGAGACCACATAACACCGGTCTTGAAAGATCTACATTGGCTCCCAGTACGTTTCCGAGCACAATTGAAAGTGTTGGTGCTGACCTTTAAAGCCCTAAATGGCCTCGGTCCAGTATACCTGAAGGAGCGTCTCCACCTCCATCATTCTGCCCGGACACTGAGGTCCAGCACCGAGGGCCTTCTGGCAGTTCCCTCGTTGTGAGAAGCCAAGTTGCAGGGAACTAGGCAGAGGGCCTTCTCGGTGGTGGCGCCTGCCCTGTGGAATGCCCTCCCAACAGATGTCAAAAAGGAAAACAACTACCAGACTTTTAGAAGACATCTGAAGGCAGCCCTGTTCAGGGAGGCTTTTAATGTTTAATAGATTATTGTTTTTTATTCTTCTGTTGGAAGCCGCCCAGAGTGGCTGGGGAGACCCGGCCAGATGGGCGGGGTATAAATAATAAATTATTATTATTATATTACTGAAGGTCATGGGGCCCTTTCTATGTCCAGCTGTCCTTTGTCAACAACAAATAGTCGCTGTTTTTTGTGTTGAATATATACTACAGTCATACCTCTGGATACGAATGCTGCGGGTTGCGCACAACACGGGTTATGAACGCGCCGAACCCGGAAGTAATGGAACGGGTTACTTCCAGGTTCGGTGGTTCGCACATGCGCAGAAGCGTCGAATGACGTCATGCGCATGCGCAGAAGTGCCAAGTTGTGACCCGCAGGTGCGCAAAAGTGCAGACACGGGTTGCGTACTGCTCATGTGAACAGGGCTCCGGAATGGATCCCGTTCGCAACCAGAGGTACCACTGTATATGGTAATTTATGGACCTAATAGGTATCTAAAGCCATTTGCACATAACAAAATATGTATTTTATCAAAGGAATTGATATAGAAATGAGCAAAGCAGTGATATTTGAGGGAGCAGGCGAGCAGGCAGGGCCCGTGACTTACATCATAGGAGCCGACACAACACAAGACACTGTTGCTCTATGGAGGTTTAGTTTTATTTGTTTTTTTATCTTACATTTTGGAAATGTACATCCAGGGTTTTTTTCTTTTAATTTTTTTTGGGGGGCCCAAGAGAGTGGGACCCTGAGCTATATGTAGCTTGTTTAGCTTATACGGTACATAAATCCAGACTGCTTGTGCTCCTTCTGGGGCAGTTTGCTCACCTTTGGTCCCCACCCTGCACTGAGCTCTCATCAGTGGCTCCTAGAAGCTGCCAGTATGTGACAGCAGCCACACCCTGGGAAATGGCTTCAAATGTGGTGTGGGGAGAAAAAACAGGCTCTGGTGGATCGAGCAGGTGTGACCATTGGTGGGTCCAAAGCTCAAGAAGGCAGTTTCTGCACAAGCTGTAGAGGGAAGTGAGGGGCAGGTGGGGCTTGTCCACCTGGGAAGGGAGCCCATCTAGGAGAAGGAAGACTCTGATCTTAAATCTCCTCTGTCTTGCAAGGTCTCTTGGGGAGAAGGAAAGGCTCAGGGATAAAATCCAGAGCGGAGTCCCTAAGACAGTTGGGTGTCGCCTTGTACTCCTCCTTCTGGCAACATCTTCAGCCAAGCTGGCGTCAAACGCTGCTAACACGTGTTTGACTTCATCCCTGGAGGCACACTTCATCGCCTCTTGAGATAGGCAGATGCCAACAAAAAACAAACACTGAGAGCCAGCATGACGGAGTGGTTAGGCTGTCAGATTCAGACATGGGAGAACCGGATTGAAATCCCCACTTGGCCATGAAGTGATTCTCAGCCTAAGAAACTGCAGGGTTCTTGTTGTGGGGATTAAATGAGGACTAGGACCTGAGAGAGAGGAGAATCCCCACAATAAACAACATCATTTAATTTAAAAAATCACTTAATGGCATAATTATGACAGAGAGCACCGTAAATAGAACCACACAGTTTGAAAATCTTCTGCAGCAGAAGGTGAGCAGACATGGATCCGAGAAGATGTGTTTGCCCACCTTTCTTGCATTATTAGACTAATGATTTGCCCTCACCCTGCCTGGGGTTGGAGAATACATACCAGCTTTCCCACAACCATTTGGGAACAGTGGTCCCAGGGCTGTCCAATTCAGCTTCAATGCAAGGGGACGATGGCCAAACTTGTCTCCATTTGTTGACATCCTGTGTGGTGCAATGGTGAGAGTGTTGGACTACACTAGGACGTCAGAGACCAGGGTTCGAATCCCCACTGGGCCATGGAGCCGACTGGGTGACCTCAGGGGCCAGTCACTGCCTCTCAGCCTAACCTACCTCAGAAGGTTGCTGTGGGGATTTAATGAAGGGGAGGAGAATCATTTCTGCCACGTCAAACTCCTTGGAGGAAAAGGTGGGCTATAAACAAACAAAGAAATTGAATGAATGAATGAATGAATGAATGAATGAATGAATGAATGAATGAATGAATGAATAGCATGTCTGCTGTTGGCAAACAAGGCTGACAAGCCTGAATTCTCTTCCCTACAGAGATTCCCTGCACATAGAAGGTTAGAGTGTCAGGGTGGAGAGCTCAAGTCTAGCCCTGACAGCTTAGATTTCTACATGGAAATAATTTTTTATTTTGCATCTGAGGAGCATTTGACCACATGATTCCCTGCCTGCCATCCTGACACAGGAGGACTGCATCAGTCCTGGGTTAGTATCGGAAGTCCTATTCTAACCAAGAAGCAAGTGCATTTTTTTTCTAAACTGCAGCACATAGCTAAGGTCTTTTGCCAGCTTAGCAATCAAACACACACTCTCTCTCTCACTTTACCTAGAATCCAAAAAAAAAGGGGGGGGGGGTAACCTGATTATGTTTGAAGTCTGTGATGTAAGATACAGCCAGAGAAGCAAAGTGGTTGAAATTAGAGTCTGATAAGTTCAGGGTTTTTCTCCCTCTCTCCCATAGATCCATAAATTAAAGTTTTTGAAAAAGCCTTTGATGCTAAAACCAGTCTCAAAAATGAACCGTACAGTCACTCACATGAAAGAATTTTGAAATGCCTTGAAAGGAATAGCTCCCAGAAAACGTTTCGAGTTATTTCAATCCCTTCCTCTCTCTCTCGGGAGTGTTTATATTTACAAGGCTCGGCTAGAAGAACTGCAATGTACAAATTATCCCCAGCTTGCACCCCAAGCTCTGGCCTACAGAGAAAGTCCTTGGAACGAAATTCTCTTTTGGTTCCCCCCTCCCATACCAAGACCAGAACAGTTCTGAAATAATTGCACTCCACCCATCCTAAAAGGCATGTGGGGTCACGAGGGCTTTTCCAGATTAGAATTGAGGCTCCCCAGTTGGAGGCAGCAATGCTTCTGACTGCCAGTTGCTGGAAACTGCAGGAGGGGGGAATTGCCCTTGGGTTCGAATCCTGCTTGCAGGTTCGCCATAATGGGAATCTGGTTGGCCAATGTGATGACAGGGTGCTGGACTAGAGGGGCCCATGGCCTTGATCCGGCAGGCTCAATTTATGTTCTTCACAGTGTCAGACAGAGGCTTCTGGTTAATGTGCAAACTAAACAGGGAGGGAATAGTTTGCCTCGGCCCCCGATATCCATTGGTATCATTCATTCAGTCATTCGTTGGAATTACAACCTGCTCATCAAAAATGATGTTTCCAGTTTGCTATATATTTGCTGCCTTTGTACACGGGGGACCCATTTGCGCTAACAGCCACCGCTAGATCTCTCTCCCCCATTAATTTCTCTAATTGTTTTTCTAAAAGCCTGTCTTGTGAACACCAACACTTATGGTACCCGGGAATCCCAACAGCTTATTACATGGACGGCGAGGAGCTAATTCCTCTTTTTGTCTGCTGCTGATCATCAACTGGCTGCCAGATAGACAAAAGTGCCCCCGCGGGAGAACTGTTCCAACGAGACAGACAAGGGAGAACGAGACCCACTTGCCTGGCTGATGCGGGTGCCATTCCTCCCCCCACCCACCCAGCGTGCACCGAGAGGGAGCACAATGACTTTGGCTTCATCTGCCCACAGTGATGGTCATAGAATCACAAAATTGTAGAGTTGGGAGGTACCCCAAGGGTCATCAAGTCCGACCCCAAGGGTCATCTAATCCAACCCCCTGCAAAGCAGGAATTGTGGTGAACGTTGTCACATAGCCAAATCTATCTAGGTATGTGGGGATGGTATCGCAAGAGTCATTCAGCTGGTGGTAGACTCTCCTGTGGTTGGTCTAGATGGCCCTTTGTGGTCCCTTCCAACTCTACCATTCTTTTAGAAGAAGAAGATGTACATAGTTGCATAGGCTTACAAATTTTGTTTCATATTAACATGTAACTTAATAAAATAAAATGAGAACAGTCAAAATAATACCAATTTAAACTTACAGGCAAGGACGGGCGCCAGAGTAATTTCCATTACTGTACAATATAATGTTCAATGACATATAGTGTTCAGATTGGTAATAGTTTATGCCAATAATAATTTGAATATATGCATTTCAATGTCCATTCTTTTTGTTATTGGTTACATAAATCTACAATTTTACAATTCTGTGAAAGTGTTGGGACCAAAGCAGTAACAGGCTGAGGCAGATAGGAGGCATGGACACACAAACACACCAGCACAACACAACACAACACAACACAACACAACACAACACAAGGATGCTTTGCAAGCTTCATTGCTGGTTCTAGAGTACCTGTCGGCACTGTGAAGTCTTACTACACTAATTTCATTGTTGTTTGTAGGTTGTTGTGAACCCCCCTTGGAGCTGTTTGACTGACAGACAGAATAAAAATATGACTGTACACACACACACACACACACACACACACACACACAAAATAAATATAAACGGCCTCGGTCCAGTATACCTGAAGGAGCGTCTCCACCCCCATCGTTCTGCCCGGACACTGAGGTCCAGTGCCGAGGGTCTTCTGGCGGTTCCCTCGCTGCGAGAAGCCAAGTTACAGGGAACCAGGCAGAGGGACTTCTCAGTAGTGGCACCCGCCCTGTGGAACGCCCTCCCATCAAATGTCAAGGAGATAAACAACTACCTGACATCTAGAAAACACCTAAAGGCAGCCCTGTTTAGGGAAGTTTTTAATCTGTGATATTTTAATGTATTTTGGTATTTGTTGGAAGCCGCCCAGAGTGGCGGGGAAAACCCAGCCAGATGGGCGGGGTAATAATAATAATAATAATAATAATAATAATAATAATAATAATAATATAAAAGACAGGGGGATTTGGGTAATATTTCATCATAATTTTTGCTCCTAGTTTTTTGCCAGGAAACATTTGCTGCTCCAAGCCTTCTTTAAGCTCAATGGTTACATTTCCTGAACTGAAGAGAGGCATATTTGGAACTCAGAACCAGGCCTGCCACCACCTTCGCACTGCCCTGTGTTCACTACTAACAACATTTGCTTGCTTGAGCTTTTCTTTCTTTCTTTCTTTCTTTCTTTCTTTCTTTCTTTCTTTCTTTCTTTCTTTCTTTCTCTCTCTCTCTCTCTCTCTCTCTCTCTCTCTCTCTCTCTCTCTCTCTGTCTTCCCTTCCTTTCCTTTCCTTTCTTTCTGTGACTGGAACTTCTAATCAAGTGTGCAAGCCACGGAATACAATATGCCAAACAGATGGCTTTTTGTTCGTAATATTTCTTCCTTTTCCAAGACGGGAAGCAGGCAATTTCGAAGACACACATACAAACCTACCAAGCGCTGCTCCCACGCAGAATTGCATTTGCAACCACATTGCCAGCCATTAACGGCATTCTCGACACACCACCAAGTAGCGACAGGAGTGCAGGTGAAATAAACAAACAGGAGATTTTCACTACAATTTGTTGGCAGAGCCATCAGAATTGCTTTCAACTGTTTCACCTTCAAGTATTCTGAATATTAAAACTCTGTTTTCAGAGCCAGCACTATTCTGGAAAAATCAAAACACTTTTTACACAAACGGTTTCTGAGCACAAATAAAAGACAAGGCACTGGAACAGTTTGCAGCTCTCCTGGCGGAGATTGTCACCACTGCCGCAAGTCCTTGGTATCATTCTTATTTCCTCTGCACTGCTGCAGAAGGAAGCCTGGATTCAAGGGTTTGGAAGCCCTGGCGCAGTTCCAAAAATAGCCGGCCTCCCCCTAGCCCCATGAAGGTGGCAGAAAAAGAAGAGCATGTTCATAATGGCACATGTTTTTGTTTTCTGCTGGGCACAATGTCTCCTGGATCACTCAAATCCACACCCTCAGAGAACCCTAAAACATCAGCTATACAGGATATTCAAGAACTTACAAAGAGCCCTGATGGATCAGGTGAATGAATGACCATATGTAGACCAGCATTCTCTTCTCACAGTGGCCAACCGGATGCCTCTTCTGGGCAACCCGCAAGCAGGATTCAAGCACAAGAGCCCTCTTGCCTACTGCAGTTTCCAGCAACTGGTCTATAGAATTGCAGAATGGTAGAACAGGAAGGTACCCCAAGGGTCATCCAGTCCAACCCCCTGCAATGCAGGAATCACAGCTAAAACATCCCTGACAGGTGGCCACCCAACCTCTGCTTTAAAAACTCCAGTGAATGGGAGGCCACCATCTTCCAAGAGAGGCCATTCCACTCTCAAACAGCTTCCTGCCAGAAAGTTCTTCCAGATGTTTAGTCAGAGTCTCCATTCTTGTAATATGAATCCATTGGTTCAGGTAATAATAATAATAATAATAATAATAATACAGTGGTACCTCTACTTACGAATGTTTCTACTTACGAACAGAGCTCCGTCCGCCATCTTGTACGCGGTTTAGATAGGATTTTTTCTACTTACGAATTTTTAGATAGGGTTGCTTCTACTTACGAATTTTTTCTCCCAATGCATTCCTATGGGATTCGACTTACAAATTTTTTCTACTTAGAAATGTGCGTTCAGAACGCATTAAAATTCATAAGTAGAGGTACCACTGTAATATTTTATTCATACCCTGCCCTTTCCGGTTTAAAAACTGGGCTCAGGGCAGCTAACAGCAAATATAAAACATTGATCAAAATGTGACATTATTATTATTATTATTATTATTATTATTATTATTATTATTATTATTATATACCCCACCCATCTGGCTGGGTTTCCTCGGCCACTCTGGGGGGCTTCCAACAGAAGATTAAAAATACATTTCAGCAGCAGCAGAAAACCAGTGTGCTTTAGAGATTGGGAGATGGCTACTAGATCACCTCTCATTCTCCCGAGAAGTATTCAGAAGCATTGCTGTCCCCAACTGCAGAAGTAGAGCATTGCCACCATGGTTAGTAACCACTGATAGTCCTCTCCTCCTCCGTGAACCTTGTCTAATCATCCTCCAATACCACCCAAGATGGTGGACATCACAGCCTCCTGGGGGAGGGAGTTCCGCAGTTTAACTATGCGCAGTGTGAATAAGAGCTTTCTTTGAGCTGTCCTGAGGCCATGAAGAAGCCATGCTTGTCCTTCTACACCCAATACTATTCCCCCAGGTCACCCCTAAATCATTTTTGTGCCATTGGCCACTTTGGTTCTTCAGGCATGGAAGCTGATCTTACAGACAAGTTACATACTATTAGTAGAGCTTCAGCAATTTCACATTTGAGTTCTCTAAAAAAAAACAACTCCTGGATTGAGTCAATATATTTGTCCATCTGGCTTGATATTATCTACCTTGCCTACAGGATTTCAAACAAGCTGAGGTGTCTCCCTACCATACCTGGAGATGCCATCAGGGACCTTCCCCTTCATTCTTTGACTCTGCCTCTTAACACACAGGCTGTTGATCGACCCCCAAGCATTCTGGAGAGATCTGATGCACAAACCCTGGCTTTCCCTTCCGACTTCCTTTTTTACCAATCCCCTCACTTGGGGAACTTTTCTCATTTTTTTATTTGGTGCATTCAGGTCCCAGCTTGCCCTCCAAGGAGCTCAAGTTGCCCTACATGGTTCTCCTCATTCTCATCTAATCCCCACAGCAACCTTGTGAGGTAGGTTAGGCTGAGAGGCAGTGACTGGCCCCCAAGGTCACCCAGGGAGCTATAATAATAATAGTAATAATAATGATTTATTTATACCCCGTCCATCTGGCTGGGTTTCCCTAGCCACTCTGGGCGGCTCCCAACAGAAGTAATAGAACATCAAACATTAAAAACTTCCCTAAACAGGGCTGCCTTCAAATGTCTTGTAAACATCAGATAGTCGTTTATTGCCTGACATCTGATGGGTTGTTGTTCCATAGGGCGGGCACCACTACCGAGAAGTGGGCTTCATGGCCCAGTGGGGATTTGAACCCTGGTCTCTGAGATCCTAGTCCAACACTCTCACCATGCACCACACAGGATGTCAAGAAATGGACATCGTCCCCTTGCATTGAAGCTTAATTTGACAGCCCTGGTGTGACTCTTCCCATGATAGCCATGTTCAAATATATAAAAGGATGCCATATAGAGGAGGGAGAAAGATTGTTTTCTGCTGCTCCAGAGAAGCGGACACGGAGCAACGGATTCAAACTACAAGAAAGAAGATTCCACCTCAACATTAGGAAGAACTTCCTGACAGTAAGAGCTGTGCGACAGTGGGATTTGCTGCCAAGGAGTGTGTGGAGTCTCCTTCTTTGGAGGTCTTTAAGCAGAGGCTTGACAGGCATATATTAAGAATGCTTTGATGGTGTTTCCTGCTTGGCAGGGGGTTGGACTGGATGGCCCTTGTGGTCTCTTCCAACTCTGTGATTCTATGATTCCAAACCGGTTGTGGCAAAGCTGGTGTCTATTATTCAGCCCCAGGCAGGGTGAGGACAAAATCATTAGTCTAGTAATGCAAGAAAGGTGGGCAAACACATCTTCTCAGATCCATGTGTGCTCACCTTCTGCTGCAGAAGATTTTCAAACAGTGTTGTTCTATTTACGGCGCTCTCTGTCATAATTATGCCATTAAGTGATGTTGTTTATTATCGGAAGGTAATGACAGGCAAATGGAAAACAAACAGATGCAACCTGTTCATTGCAGAAGAGGGCTTGGGGAAACCTCCTTCTCGGATGCCTTTGCCATCTGAGGACAAACTCCATCCCTGCAAGAAAGAAGATGAACTCTGAAAGCAGGACAGCACGATCCGTTCTTCCGTCCAGGGCCAGGGGGAGAGATGGGCAGCCATTGAGGCTGCTGGGTGGAGAGATGTGCTCTGCTCATGCCACTCGATCAGCTGGAATAAGTAGGACAAGGTTTGCATATCTTTCTATAACAAATATCGACTTGGTTGTGTTTGTTGTGAGAAATCAAGAACTTCAATCATTATTTGCTTTAACGTTCCGTAATAGCCTGTGCGTCTTCAATAATGTTCACCTATAACAATTCAAACCCACATTCTGATTCCTGACTGTACTTCAGCGGATTTGTGGCTGTCAATATCTATAGTCATATACTTTCCCCCTTAAATAACTTTCCTTAGTAATCTGTCATGGATGCTTTAGTTGAGATTCCTGCTAGATGGTCCTTGCAGGGGCAGAGAAAGGGGTGTGTGGTGTGTGTGCGGTTCGCCCCGGGTGTTACCTCCGGGGGGGGGGGTGACAAAATGCTGCGTGGCACTCAAAGACTGTGAGAGACTCTCTTGCATTGGTGTGCGCAGGCTTCCCGCCTGCCGCCTTCCCCCCCCCCCCAGCTGTAGTGCGGCAGGCAGACTCCTCATTGCAAGGCACGCGTTCTCTGCAACAACAACAAAAAAAACCCTCAACAATCTCCTGGCTCCCCTCAGAAAGCAGGCAAAAAGAAGAAGAATAAATTTCAATGGGGGGAGTGGCATGACAAGAGATTTTCTGCACCGGGAACCACCACCTGACCTTGCTTTGCCACTGGATCCTTGGGATCCTCTCCAACTCTACCATTCCATGATTATACTTACTCTTTTTGTGTTTATTTTTGTGAACAGAACTGGGAGGAATAATACAATGGTAGAGATGGAAGAGACCCCCAAGGGTCAACGACCCAGACCCTGAAATCATCAGCTAAGGCCCTTCTTGGTTTGCCTCTTCCATGTGAGGTCTGGAGGGTGACGAAAGAAGAACGGGCCTTTTCTGTGGTGGCCCCCTGTCTGGAATGCTCTCCCCAGGGAGGCTCACCTGGCACTTTTATTATATATTGTTAGGCACCAGATGAAAACTTTTCTCTATAACCAAGCCTTTGGCTGATTTAAACAATCTCTACCTTTTTTAAAATGGGGGTGTGTCATTTGTGTTTCTTAATATGGTATATGTTTTTGTGGTTTTATATTGTAAACCATCCTGTGATCCTCAGATCAAGAGTGGTATAGAAATGTAATTAATTAATCAATTAATCGATCAATGAATAATCTGGTACAACCCCCTGCAGTGCAGGAATCTCAACTAAAGCATTCCTGACAGACGGCCATCCAACCTCTGCTTGAAAATCTCCAGTGAAGGAGAGTTGGCCACCGTCCAAGGAGAAATGTTGCCATTATTATTGTTATTATTTTATTTATTAAATTGGTACACTGCCCTTTAGCCATCTCAGGACAGTTCACAATGTAAAAAAATACAGGATAAAAAACACAAAATACATAATAAGAACAAGAACAAGAAACAAGAACAAACCAATAAGCCCCTCTCCTCTACCACATCCTGTGTGGTTTGTGTAATATATGTGTTGCAACAAACTCTGTTCAGTAGAATTGCATCTTATGCAGGAGGTTGGCTCCAAGTGTATGCAAAGAAGCATATACTTGAACTTCCCCCATGTGGGTATCCTTACCTTTCTGAAACCAGGCAAAGCCTGCTCCATCCGTTGACTCTGGGATGCTCACGCAAGATCTCGCTGGTCCGTTCCCAGGCTTCCAGGGCCAGTGCACTGAGAGAGCCTTGTTGGGCAAGCAAGGCAGAGAGCATCAAAGCTATTTTCACACTGGGTAAACATTGCATGCATTTAATCTCCTCGGTGTCAACCAGCTGGCCTTCAACTGGGCAAGGCTGAAGATGCACATGTTCAATGGTCATAAGGTGTGATCATACTGCATTAAGCATTTCCTTGCATTCTCCTTTTCAAAGCTGTAGCAGCTGCTGGGTTACACTGGGCAGGTTGTTCTGAGCCCCAGAAAAGGTTGTGAATCTGCCTCCCAAAAGCCCCTTCACTTGGTCAAGTGCAGAAGACTTTGAATGCAGAAGGATGGAGGAACATGCCTTTTCTTTTCTTTCTACCTTGGTTTTTAGTGAGTTCACCACCAAATTTCTAAAATGAAAAGTGTAAGCTCTGTGTCTGCCTGCATGACTCCGCATCCTTCCCTAAACCTGAAAGATATTCTTCCAAATCTTGACTGATTATGATTCGACTGTTGTGATGTATTCTACACAGGGGCAGAGATTATAATTTTGCCTATTCGGAACTGAGCCATGCATTGCAAATCTGTCCTCCTATGTTTCAATGTGCCCTTGTTAAAATGAAATAATCATTTTTTTTAACCGAGATTTTGCTCCGTATTGATCAAGAGCAGACTTCAACATATAATTAGCAGAGCAAAAGCTCAAACACGATGCAGGGTTCCCAAAAAACAACTCAAAAGCAATCAGCTTCACCCAACAGAGCTTTTCACTGCTGAAGGCAAATGAGCATAACAGTCAGAAATCCAAATTATAGAATCATAGAATCATAGAGTTGGAAGAGACCACAAGGGCCATCCAGTCCAACCCCCTGCCAAGCAGGAAACACCATCAAAGCATTCCTGACAGATGGCTTCAGGATGGGTGCAGTCCTTAAGAAATCCAGTTGCAGCAGACTTAACTTAAGACTAAAACTTTAGCACTAAGCATACTATATAGTACAGACCACCACACCAGAAGGAAAGAGACAGAACGTCCAGTATACCTGAAGGAGCGTCTCCACCTCCATCGCTCTGCCCGGACACTGAGGTCCAGCACCGAGGGCCTTCTGGCGGTTCCCTCATTGCGAGAAGCCAAGTTGCAGGGAACTAGGCAGAGGGCCTTCTCGGTAGTGGCGCCCGCGCTGTGGAACGCCCTCCCATCAGATGTCAAAGAGAAAAACAACTACCAGACTTTTAGAAGACATCTGAAGGCAGCCCTGTTTAGGGAGGCTTTTAATGTTTAATAGATCACTGTGTGTTATTTTTCTGTTGGAAGCCGCACAGAGTGGCTGGGGAAACCCAGCCAGATGGGCGGGGTATAAATAATAAATTATTATTATTATTATTATTATTATTATTATTATTATTATTAACGTGAAAACCGGACTCCTTCTGGCCTGTTCTTATAGTCAGCATGACCTTCAAGAAAGAGATAACTGAACCAGTTTGAACCAGCTCTTCGGCTTCTCTGAAGGAATAAGCCAAACATCAGGAACCTTCTGCTTGTTTCCAGGCAGAATAGAAACTTACTTGTCAGCTAGAAACTTCCAGAACCTTCTGGAATTAATTAGAATAGGAAAGATCTCTCTGCACTTTAAACCAATACTTTCTGTACCAAAAAAAATGCAAACCTGACATTTTTGTGTCTATTGGTTGGAATACTTTTTTTTTTTAATTTACAGAAAAATGTGTTTGGGTTAATGAAAAGCTAAAGTGATTTTGGGAGGTAAGGAAAACTCCATGCAGCTGGAAGTAAGAGTTCCCCACATTTTAAAAGTGTGTTTGTTTAGTAGTTTTGTTCTGTTCTGTTCTGTTCTTTTTCAATCCCATGGGGAAATCATACATGTCCACCTTACATGAAAGCAGTGCCCCTGTCCATGTGCAGAGAAGCAGTCTGTTCTGAGTGCTAGAAGGCAGATTGAGATGGCAGAAAGACTCATGTGATATCCTCAGGCAGCTGAGACAGGCCTAGAGTTCAAGAGAAGGAAGAAGGTCAACTATACGGCGTTCAGGACCATGGACAGTGCAGGGAACTTGTGTGACCTGGCACCAGATTCTCAGAAGGATATTGAGAAGATGGAAGGTGCATAGAGGAGGGTGACCAAGATGATCGAGGGTCTGGAAACCAAGATTTATGAAGAATGGTTGAGGGAGTTGGGAATGGTTTAGCCTGGATAAGAGAAGGCTGAGAGGAGATATGATAGCCATCTTCAAATATCTGAAGAGTTGTCTCATAGAAGATGGAGCAAGCTTGTTTTTTTACTGTTGCTCCAGAGCTTAGGGCCCAAGCAAATGGTTTCAAGTTACAAGAAATGAAATTCTGACTAAACGGCAGGAAGAACTTTCTGGTGGTAAGAGACATTTGAGAGCAGAACAGGCTCCCTTGGGAGGTGGTAGACTCTCCTTCCTTGGAGGTTTTTAAGCAGAGGCTGGATGGCCACCTGTCATGGATGCTTTAGTTCAGATTCATGTATTGCAGGGGGTTGGACTAGATGATCCTAGGAGGTCCCTCTCAGCTCTACGATCTCTAAACTATGAATCACCAACAGGTATAAAACTCCTTAAATGCATTTCCCTCCGCAGGCTGGAACAGCATGAGCAATGAATAGTGATTTATATTAAGGAGGAAGACCGTGAAGTCTTGTTAAGCCATAGATGTGCCTTAATCATATCACAAGAGCCAAACTGATGGAACCAGAAGACTGAGTAACTCGGCGGATTCTCTGGGAATACAGAGCAGCCTCGTGCCGTCGGTACAAAAGTCGGGGAAGGCTCATGACAAGACGCTGCTTCCTTCTGCAACTGAGAAACTGTGTCGGCAAAGCCATGGCAGTTGTGTGCAGGAATGTATCGCCTGGCCAAGCCAAGGGATCAAGTCAAGGAATAATAGCCTGGAAAGGAGAGGGACACAGACACTTAACAATGCAACCTCGACTACAGGAAGAGCTCTCAAGTCACTTTTAACCTCTTGCAAAACACACAAACAAAAAAACCCTCAACCCTCCTGCAAAAAAACCCTAAATTCACGCAACGCTGGATATGTTCCTTCTCCGTGCTTTTCATCTGATTGCGATGGCCACTGTAGAAAAGATGCTGGACCAGATGTCTCCAGCAGAATGGCTTTTCTTGGGGACTTCCGCCGAGGCATCATGGCGCGTGCCACGGCGCCACGGAGCTCCTAAGGGCAGCCAACGTGGTCGCGTTGCCTGAGCGACTCCTGAGCCGCGGGGATCGCCGCCGTTGCCGTGCGAGGGTCGGGGGGAGGCTCGGTAGACCAGCTGAGGAGTCCCCCCCCCCAGCGAACCGGAATTTGGAGCCGGAATCTGGGGCGCCCGGCTGCTAATCAGCCGTTGATCAGGCGGGAACCCGGGACCCGCAGGCCTGGGATCTCCCGCCTCGCGGCACGCCGGGGCCTCGCAGAGTAAGCGGGGCGATCTTTTGCACTTACTACTACTACCATCGCCGCCGCGCTCAACTCGGAGGGGGAGAAGAGAGGAACCTTGTTCCAACCTCCGACCTGTCAATCATCCTCCCTACTGCTGCTGCGCCGCTGCACCAGGGTCGCCCGGCTATCCGGAGCCCCGGGACTGGAGGGACCCAGGAGGCAAGTGCGGGGGTGCCTAGGGAAGGAAAGAGGTCCTGGCCTCGCTGCCCCACTGCCGAGCCACCGCCATTTCTTCCGCCGCCGATATTGAAAGAGAGGTAGGCCCACCCTGAGCCCACTTTCCCGCCAAGTGAGCCAAAGGCCCAGAGGAAGGCCCAGTGGAAAGGCCTCGATTTTTCTATTTTCAAATATATATTTATTTTTATTGTTATAATTTTTTATTGTTATAATTTTTTATTGTTATAATTTTTTGAATTATTTTTATTATTATAAAAAAAATTTTTTTTGAACATATATATATATATATATGTATATATATATATATAGGGTTCTTTTTTTAAAAAAAAAGAAATATAATTTTTTTAAAAAAAAAAATTTTTTTTTAAAGATATTTACGTATTACACACACACACACACTTCTCGTTTCCTTCTTTTAGAAAATATTCCTTTTCCTTAAAATTTTTCTTCTATAAAAATAGAAGTGATTTTTTTCCCTCTCTCTCTCCCCCTTTTTTTAGAAGAAGAGAGAGAGGGAGAATAATATTTTTTCCTTTTTTTATCTTTAACTGTATATATATGTATATATATTTTTTAAAAAAAAGAAGTATCATTACCCTTTATCCCTTTCGCTTTTTAACACCCAAACCCCCTCTTTTCATACACTTTAACCCTCTAAGAAAAATTCTTATTTTTACCCTCCATCCCACTTGTTACTTCTGCCCCTTTTCTCTCTCTCTTTTTCGACTCCTTCTTCCCTTTAATTTGAATCCCCCCCATCTACTCTGTTTATCACCCTATCTCCAATAGGGTAGCCTTTCCTCCCACCCATCACCTCCCCCTTTTAAAAAATAAAATAAAGTAAAGTAAAATAACTTAAAAAACAAAACAAAAAACCCCCACTTCTGTTATACCTTTATCTTCCTTCCTTCTTTCCAATACATAAACCTTTATCTTCCTTCCTTCTCTCCAATACATAAACCTTCTCCTTAAACCCCTTCCCAGAAGCTGGATTCCCCTTTATTCTTCTCTTCCTTATCTTCCCCTTCTACCTCACTTCTCACCCCACCCTCACTTTTGTTTTATACCCTTTTTGCTTGCTAGATTGCTTACTTGATCACCTCTAAATCGAACCCCCCCTTCATTTGCCTGTTTGTTTGTCTGTCTCTGCTTGTTTGTCTATCTGTCCACTGGTACACCCACCTCTCTGAGTACCAGACCACCGCTTTGACAACACTGTTGAGGCGAACACGACAACCTCAGAGGCGTCCTTATAACATCACCAAGGCATGACACAAATGATTGCCTAAACCGAACGCTCTGCAGAAGCCACCAGTCAACAACGCCTGATTAATCCAATAACCCAACACCCAGAAATCATCATCGCCATAACTCCTAACCGTAACACGTCCCACTCTGAGAGAATGCCAAACAAACCTCAAACCAAGAACGTCAAGGAAATGAAGGTGTCACCAACTAAAAAGATGGTAAAAAACAATGAGACCGTAACACCTCCTCAAAATGATGAAATATTACAACACCTAAGAGAAATGGAAGAGAGGATGACAAGTAAATTGGAAGCTGCAGTGGAAAATGCAACGACCCCTATACAGCTACTAATCAGTAATCTTACCTCCAGAGTGGAAGCTCTAGAAAAGAAGAATCAACTGCAAGAAGGAATAATAGAGCAATATCGGGATGAAACCACACGCATGAATGAGAAATTGTGCGAACTGGAAAGAGAAAATGAAGAATTGAGAATTAAACAAGCAGACATCGAAGACCGAAACAGACGCTGCAATATCCGCTTCCGCAACTTCCCAGAAAAAGCAGAGGAGAAAAGCCCAGCAGACCTAATTGTGAGCTGGTTGAAAGATACAATCCCAAATCTGACACTCGAGGTTTCCGATCTGGAAAGGGCACACAGAGCTCTAAAACCTTTGCCAAAACCTGGTGCCCACCCAAGAGACATCATAGTGTGCTTTTCACGCTACAGAAAAAAGGAGGAGATATGGAACAGCCTCAAGAACTCAACCAATCTCCATTACAAAGACAATTCCATATTGGTCCTACAGGATCTATCCCAGGACACCCTAAATCGGAGAAGAAACCTACGTCCATACACTCAGCTTCTTCAGCAAAAAGGGATTCGATACCGTTGGGGCTTTCCCTTCCGTCTCATCGTGACAACCGATACAACGCAATACATGGCTACCAACGAAAGGGAAGCCCAACAACTATTGAGGAACCTTGGACTCGACCCTCCATCGAACCAGCAACAGAAAGACCCACCAAGTGACAGCCGAGATCAAGAAAGTGGAATAACAGTAAATGAATGGATGGAAGTAAAGAGGGGAAAGAGACAACAGAAGCAATACATCAAGACTCGTCGATTCAACCATCTACCATCGCGCACAAAATCATTCTACCGAACATTCTCCACAGGACGCCAAACCACGATCAACCGAACCAAAACATCACTGATGAACAACCCTACAACAACAACAACAACCACAGCTGAATGAGGCAACTGGAAAGCATCTCAAACTGCAGGACTGGTGATCCCCCTACCCCCTCCCCCCTCCCCATAGGCCTTGAACATAACTATCATCATCAATATCCCCCCCCAACACCACACCTCCATAGAATCTACCCCATCCCAACCCCACCCCGACACCAGTCC
This sequence comes from Zootoca vivipara, assembly GCF_965207765.1. Lineage (NCBI taxonomy): Eukaryota > Metazoa > Chordata > Lepidosauria > Squamata > Lacertidae > Zootoca > Zootoca vivipara. The sequence goes on along the minus strand of NC_142582.1, from coordinate 133,585,403 downwards.
AGATAACCTCAATCACATTCCCCATCAACCACAGCCCATATCTCCAGTATCCCTTTCATACCAAACAAGAGAAAAACAGCTCCCCCAACATCCATAACACAACTCACTATCAGGCTAAAACATGATACCTATTCAACAACATGGTGGCACCAGAGCGCGCCAACACATACACACACTCTAACACATCAGTGATGTTGCTATTAACATTGGCAACATTGCTCACGAACCTTATACCTGACACTAACATTACAAAACCACTCTACACCGTCTCGCTGATCACCCCCTGTCACAAACGACAAGGGGGAAGGCCTGTCCTTGAGTACAGCCCTTCACATCAGCCGAGATCAAGGACCAACCGGCTATTTGCCAAAAGGTCCAAAATACCCCAAACGTACATCTATATAACTACATATAGGAAACCCTCTATAATTTACCTCCCACTCTTTAACCCGATTCTAATTTTAATCCCATTGAACCCCCACCCGCCACATCATAAGTCAGCGCAACTCCAATGGTTCAATACACAACACGAAGTGAGGGACATAGGACAACCCAGACGGGTTGGCAAGGAACCATCCTACAGAATGAATAAACAAGATGGCTAGCTTAAAAGCAATCACACTAAATGTGAGGGGGCTGGGAAATCCCATCAAGAGAAAACGTATCACCTCATACATAAATACCATGAAACCACACATCACCTTCCTACAAGAAATACACAACCCACCCAAAGGGAACAAACTCCTGAATGACCCTCGTTTTAGTCAACAATGGGTAGCACAAGGCTCAGGAAAGGCTCGCGGAGTAGCTGTAATAATTAGTAGAGACTTAAATTTCAAATCCATAACAGTCCTAAAGGACAAAAAAGGTAGATTCATTTTCATTAAAGGAATACTAGATGGCAAAATTAAACTGACAATTGGCTCATTATATGGCCCTAACTCGAGACAACTTGAATTCTTTCAAAAAACACTAAACAAGTTCCTTTCTTTCTCTGAGGGGGAAGCAATTCTAGGAGGCGACCTTAACTTAAATATTAAGGGCATAACTCTGGAAAACACACATCCTGTAAACTTACAGGCAACCCTCCTCAACCCCCCCTCCCAAACAACTAAGGCTTCTTACAAGTTACTAAAAATGTTAAAAAACAGGGGTCTCTATGACATCTGGGGCGAACACAACCCAGGAGACACCACCCACACATTCCAGTCCGGACGTCATGGTACAACGTCCAGACTGGACAGCATCCTGCTCACACAGGGTCTGATCCCCTTGGTAGAATCAACAAACATAGGCAGCATCAAAATCACAGATCATGCCCCAGTAGAAGTCACTGTTAAAATAGGTGAAGAAACGCAAACCACTCCATCATGGTCTTTCAGTCCCATTCTAACCACAAACACCCAAATTAGAGCAAGTATCACAAAAACTCTCCAAAACTATTTTAAGGAGAATGATGTAGACAATATAAATACCCCCCTCTTATGGGACGCTATGAAAGCGGTGACCAGAGGAGTTTGCATAAAAGAGAAAGCACTCCTTAAAAAACAAACCTCTTCAAAAATTAACAAAATAGAACAAGAAATTATTGCCCTCTCATCACGTTACAAACAAACAGGTTCCAAAAAACTACTTAAACTTCTAGAACAAAAGAGAAGAGAATTAGACTCCTTAGAAATCAGCAAAACAATGATCAATATTTTATATTCTAAACAGCGCTTCTATGAGTACGGAGGGAAAAACTCCAGACTATTAGCAAATAGATGCAGGAAAAAAGCACTTAAAACAAGAATACACTGCATCACCAAAAAAGATGGCAACGTAACATTTTCCCCGAAAGAAATAACTTCTGAATTTGCAGAATTCTACTCCAACCTGTACACCTCCCACAACCCATCTGAGGAAGGAATTAGAAAATTCCTGGCAGGACTGACCATGCCCACTTTAACCGATGAAGAACAGGAACGCATGGACAGCCCTATCACCCCCGAGGAAATAGACACAGTTCTTAAAAACTTGAAATCACACAAAGCACCGGGCCCAGATGGCTTCACAGCAGAATTCTATAAAAAATTTAAGGAACCCCTGCTGCCCTATATGTTACGCCTATTTAATGATATCATGAAAGGGGGGCTTATCCCCAAAACATGGAATCACTCCAAAATAGTCTCCATCCCAAAGCCATTGAAGGACAACCTCAAAGTAGAATCTTACCGCCCAATCTCATTAATAAATCAGGATTACAAGATATTTACATCAATCTTGGCCAATCGCTTAAAAATCTTCCTAGGTAATTTAATAGTCCCAGACCAAACCGGTTTCGTCCCTGGTTGCAACATTACAGACCCTATCAGGAAATTACTGAACTTAATTGAACACAGCAAAACAACCAAACTTCCACTGACAATTATGTCCCTAGATATCCTCAAAGCTTTTGATTGCTTAGAGTGGAAATACTTATTAGCGGTACTAACTAAAATGAAATTTGGCCCCAACTTCCTTCAAATTCTCAAACAAATATATTCTCAAGCCTCAGCAAATTGCAGAATTAATAATATGAACTCAAACACCATAGCAATCCAAAGAGGCACAAAACAAGGATGTCCGCTGTCTCCATTCTTATTTATCCTGGCTTTGGAGCCCCTAGCGATCCGAATCCGAGCAGCCACAGACATCAAAGGAGTGGAAATAAAAGGCAGAAATTATAAGTTAGGGCTCTTTGCAGATGACCTAATGGTCACAACATCAGACCCCTTAAATACAGCAACCTCCCTAATCAGAGAACTCAACGCATTTGCAATGGTGTCGGGCTTACAGGTAAACTTTGGTAAATCAGAAGCCATGTGCTTCAACACCCCTCCTCACATCCAAAAAGAACTTACCAATATCACCAAAATAAAACTCTGTCACACCAAATTCAGATACCTAGGAGTACAAATAACCAAGAACCTCAACAAATTATACCTCCACAATTACAAACCCCTGTGGCGACAAATAAACAAAGACCTAAAAAGATGGGACAGTATGAGTTTCACTCTTTCAGACAAAATAGCCATGGTCAAAATGGTCATCCTCCCAAAACTAACCTACCTATTCCAAACCCTTCCAATTTGGATCCCCCCAACCCAACTTCATAAATGGCAGGGAAAATTACATTCTTTTATTTTCTCACATAAAAAACCAAGGATTAGCATCAAATACCTTCACCTCCCCACCTCAGCAGGAGGATGGGGAATCCCCAACATAGAAACATACTACAACGCCAACCAAATACGCCATATAATCCCATATATACTTGAAGACGAGACTAAACAATGGGTACATCTGGAAAGGGACTCAATTGAAAATATCTGCACCACAGCATATCCATTTCTCCCAAACAAATTAAGGAAGATTCCCACAACACTCAACAGATACACACAAACCATGTTCAAAGCATGGAAAGCAGAAACTAGTAAATTATCTCCAACCCCATCCCCATTAACTCCCCTGGCTTACCATCCATTGTTCCATCATGCAGCACAAAACCTCCAGATGAAGACCTGGCAAACCAAAGGTTTACATCGCTTAATAGACTTTTATAAAGACAACAAACCTTTGACACCACAAGAAATACAGGACAAACTAGAAGACATCCCAATGCCCTGGTTAGCACAACATCAACTACATGCCTTTCTGAACAACCCAACTGTAAAACCAGCAGCAACTAGACCCCTGACAGCTTTCGAAAGCCTCCTCCAATTGCCAAAAGGACACGGAAAAGGGATGGTATCTGCAATTTACAAGATACTAATTCAGACTCCCATAGATCCTCTGGACAAGATAAAACGACAATGGGAGGATGACATAGGGTATGAAATCAACCCTACCCAATGGACTAAAATGTGGTCGAAACCCCCTTTCAAATCTATATCAATGAAAAGAAAAGAACTCTCGTTGAAACTAATTCACAGATGGTACCTGACTCCACGAAAATTATCACTAATACGATCAGGAATCTCATCAAAATGTTGGAGAGGATGCTCTTCCACAGGCACGTACCTCCACATGTGGTGGGAGTGCCCTAAAATTCAATCATTCTGGAAGACATCCATGCAAGAAATTTGTAACATAACTAAGCAAGTGCTAGAAATTACCCCAGAATTGGTTTTACTAAATATCTTTCAGGATAACAACGCTCACGCAAATCATAAAGAACTTATAATCCATCTGTTGTCAGCTACCAGAAATATCGTAGCCAGGCACTGGAGGGACTTATCGGGAGTGGGCTTGGACCAATGGTACCAAGTTGTATGGGAAACAGCCTTGCTAGAAAAACTAACCAGTAAGCTGAAACTGACACGGGGACAAACAGAAGAAGACACCTTCACCCCAGTATGGTTCCCCTTCATCACTTATACAACCCAACAGGACAATGACAAAAAATTACCGTCAGCATACAAATCAATATGGCTAACTTGATCAAAACACCCTCCCTCCCCACTCACGCAAGAAATTAAGGATCATCACAGCCAACCATAAATGAACAACCACATTCTAAGACAAATCCTGACCTCTCTCACCAACAAAGAAGCACGAACTAACAACAGAGAACCTGCACAAATGACGCTGACGCTGAACCCCTACACATATCAAGAAAAACAGAAACATCGGCAATCCACCACACCCAACTCCCCATCCCACCTACCTCTTTCCCCCCTTTCCCCCCCTTCCTCATAATGTCTCAACAAGTAAAAAATTGATGTGTAAAAATGATGCATGAAAAGAAAGAGACATTGCACTACCTTTGTAACCTAAGAAATTCTTTAATAAAAATAATTTACAAAAAAAAGAAAAAAAAAAAGAATGGCTTTTCTTCACATAGTTCCTCCGTAAATTAATTACTAACAATTAATCTGCCGCAGAGATGCCAGATATTTTGGTGGGGGGGTGTTTCTCATAAAAGGGCATTTAGCTGCACTTTGGGCTTGCCTCACATGGAAATAACTCAAATACCATTTGGAAATCAGCGGGGAGCAGTGCCTGCAATTAGTGTACAATTTGAAACTCAGATAAATAGATGGATGGTTGGCTGCCTTGTATGGACAGACAGACGTAAAATTATGCCCTAATCCGCAGGGTCTGGTTTACAAAGCTTTTGGCCTTAGATTGGTTTAATTAGGCTTCAAAGAACGACAGGGAAAGGAAGGGGGGAAAAAACCTTTTCAGAATTAATTAACGATGAACTCTGAGGGGTACGCCAGAAACACAAGAGCCTGCAGCTTTGAATGTGCTGAGTCTTTGGACTGTAATGCATCATGCAATTAGAGGCCCCACTCCATCTTCCTTTGGATTTGGAACACAAAGAGAGGGACAAGAAGCCGACCTTTGGAGCTGCTCCAGATTTGCTCATTTATCCAAGCCAAGAACATCAGGAGAGGCCTGCAGCAGCTGGATCAGGCCAGAGGGGGCCAGTCTAGCCCAGCATCCTCTTCTCTCACAGTGGCCAACCAGATGCCCATGTTGGGAGCCTGCAAGCAAGCAGGACCCGAGCGCAAGCAGGATTCAGAAACACACCTTTCACCACAGAGGAGTTGCTCCAAACCCGTAATCCCTTCCTAACCCCTTTCCAGCCCTCCAACATCCTTTCTGAAGTAAGATGGGCAAAGGTGTCGAGTCACAGAGTTGTAGGCACCCTAAGGCTCATCTAGTCCAACCTCCTGCAGTGCACACATTATTCAAAGTCAGAAGAAACCACAGGTCTGTATCCAGGCATTTAATCTTTAGTCCTTTCTCCAGCATGGAGTTGGTCTTTTCCACAGCTGCCACACACTGGATAGAAACCATCATCAAGCTTGTCCACTACAACCTCAAGGTCCTTTCTTTCTTAATCCTCCCCCCCCCTTAGTTTTATTTGCAAATTTAACGATGAAAGAAAATATATGAATAGTAATGAGAATCCACCATAGGTTCACATCAAGGATATAAGTGCTTCATCTATAGCTTAATGTAAGCCCTTTAATGGGTATCCACAGGATAATGAATCACAGAATCTCCAAGGAAGGAGAGTCATAGAATCATAGAATCATAGAGTTGGAAGAGACCACAAGGGCCATCCAGTCCAACCCCCTGCCAAGCAGGAAACACCATCAAAGCATTCCTGTCAAGCCTCTGCTTAAGGACCTCCAAAGAAGGAGACTCCACCACACTCCTTGGCAGCAAATTCCACTGCCGAACAGCTCTTACTGTCAGGAAGTTCTTCCTAATGTTCAGGTGTAATCTTCTTTCTTGTAGTTTGAATCCATTGCTCCGTGTCCGCTTCTCTGGAGTCCACCACCTCCTGAAGAAGACTGTCCCAATGTTGATTGGCTCTTATAGTCTGAATAGTCTTCCTAATATTTAGTCAGAATCTCCTTTCTTGCCGTTGGAAGCCAACAGCAACCCCAAAGTTTGGCAGTCGTGGAACAACCCCATTGAAGAAGATAGCAGTGGTTACCAAGCCCTCGTTGCAAAGGGGCTCCCATGACAGTTCAAGCCTCAGCCCCCCCCCCAAATGTAGGTCCACCCCTGTTCACAGAAGGAAAGGAAGAGAGCAAGGCACAGGAAGCAATAGACGGTGAAATTCACGGAGGAGAGGGCTATCAAGGACTACTAGCCAAAATGTGTTAGCCCAAAGATGGAAACAACAGGAGTTACCAACAAAAGAAGAGGGGCAGATAAAGTTGATGGACTTTGCAGAACTGGCGAAACTGACGGGAAGAATCCAGAACCAGCGAGACCAAGCATTCCGGAAGGACTGGAATAAATTAACATTATAGTTGAAAGACAACTGTAAGCAATTAACATCATTAGCAGGGTGATCTGAAGATTTGTAAGATGAAATTACTACCTATTTAGGTTGAGCAAATATTCTAGGTAATGATATAACAAGGATAGGAAATGAAGCAAATTGTAAAGATGTAAAGTTTTATTTTTTAAACCATCAGACGGGAGGGAGGGAAGTCATTAGACTCAGTTGAGCCAAAGAGATTAAATAAGAAGGTAAGGTGTGATTATATGCAAAACCAATGAAAATCACTTATTTTATTTATTCATTTATTTATTTTAAAAAGGACTACTAGCCAAAATGGCTGTGCTCTGCCTCCACAGTTTAGCTACAGTCCACCATAAAACGTCTCGGATCGGATGATTCCGCTGCAGGAAAATTCTTCCTCCAGCAGCAAAGCCCCAAAGAGGCAGCAGAATCCCAGTTTTTGTTTCCTGGTTAGCAACACACACACACACACACACAAACGGCAATTAGCAGAAGGGCCTCCTCTCCTCTATGGTTCAGTGGCGTATGAAATGCGTGGGCAGGAATTGTTTGAATGCCCCGTGATTGATTTTTGTTTTTCTGCACCGCTGGGTAGTGAGTGATCTAAATCTTACCTTTTATTAACCTGCCTTTCCACTGCAGGCCTAATGAAGCAAAGGGAGTGAAGTGCAGGGGAAGGAAGCAAAGGGGGCCTTCGCTGCATCTTCTTCTCCCACGGGGGCTGCTGGGGGGGAGGGCGGGGGGCTTTCAAGCTCCACTAGCTGGTCAGGCAGGAAGTGATTAGAGGGTGGGGCAAGGAGAGGGTGGCCCTGACCCTGGGGAGGAACTAGTTTGCAAGATTGTGGGCTGGGGTGCAAGGATTTGGGGGGGCAGCTAAGAGGAGTCAAACTATCTTATCCATTCCTTGTTGATCAATATTTTGGAGGTGGAAACCCTTCCCCCACCACCTGCTATTGCAAAATATAACTACCTTATTCACAGAACAAAAGAGGTCATAGAATCCTAGAGTTGGAAGAGACCACAAGGGCCATCCAGTCCAACCCCCTGCCAAGAAGGAAACACCATCAAAGCATTCTTGACATGTGCCTGTCAAGCCTCTGCTTAAAGACCTCCAAAGAAGGAGACTCCACCACACTCCTTGGTAGCAAATTCCACTGCCGAACAGCTCTTACTGTCAGGAAGTTCTTCCTAATGTTTAGGTGGAATCTTCTTTCTTGTAGTTTGAATCCATTGCTCCGTGTCCGCTTCTCTGGAGCAGCAGAAAACAATCTTTCTCCCTCCTCCATATGACATCCTTTCATATATTTGAACATGGCTATCATATCACCCCTTAACCTTCTCTTCTCCAGGCTAAACATACCCAGCTCCTTAAGCCGTTCCTCATAAGGCATCGTTTCCAGGCCTTTGACCATTTTGATTGGCCTCCTCTGGACATGTTCCAGTTTGTCAGTATCCTTCTTGAACTGTGGTGCCCAGAACTGGACACAGTATTCCAGGTGAGGTCTGACCAGAGCAGAATACAGTGGTACTATTACTTCCCTAGATCTAGATGCTATACTCCTATTGATGCAGCCCAGAATTGCATTGGCTTTTTTAGCTGCTGCATCACACTGTTGACTCATGTTAAGTTTGTGGTCTACCAATACTCCTAGATCCTTTTCACATGTACTGCTCTCAAGCCAGGTGTCTCCCATCCTGTATTTGTGCCTTTCATTTTTTTTTTTTTTTTGCCCAAGTGTAGTACCTTACATTTCTCCTTGTTAAAATTCATCTTGTTTGCTTTGGCCCAGTTGTCTAATCTGTTACGGTCATTTTGAAGTGAAGTGTTAAGGTCAATTTGCAGTTGTTGGCTTTTTGTTTTTGAAAAGGAGGGGTCAGAGAATCACAGAGTTGAGAGGGGCACAAAGGGGTCATTGATCCCAACCCCCTGCAATGCAGGATTCATTGAATTGTAGAGTTGGAAGAGACCTCAAGGGTCCTCTAGTCCAACTCCCTGCAATTCAGGAATCTCAACTGAAGCATCCCTGACAGGTGGCCATCCAACCTCTGCTTAAAACCTCCGAGGGAGGAGAGTCCACAACTTCCTGAGGGAAACCATTCCACCATCAAACTGCTTTTGCCATCAGAAAGTTCTTCCTGATGTTTCGTTGGAATCTCCTTTCTTGTAACTTGAAGCCATTGGCTGGAGCAGCAGAAAACAAGCTTGCTCTGCTTTCCATGAAGCAGCCCTTCGGACATTTGAAGAGAGCTATCATGGATTCTGTGATTTCTGCGATTTCTGCTCCCTTTGGCACAGAGCCTAGGGCTTGCCGATCAGAAGGTCACCTGCAACGGGGTGAGCTCCCATTGTTCGGTCCCTACTCCTGTCAATCTAGCAGTTCAAAAGCATGGAGTGCAAGTAGATAAATAGGTACTGCTCGAGCGGGAAGGTAAACAGCACTTCCGTGTGCTGCTCTGAGCTGCACTGAGAGCCAGTGTGGTGTAGTGGTTAAGAGCAGTAGACTCGTAATCTGGGGAACTGGGTTCACGTCTCTGCTCCTCCACATGCAGCTGCTGGGTGACCTTGGGCTAGTCACACTTCTCTGAAGTCTCTCAGCCCCACTCACCTCACAGAGGGTTTGTTGTGGGGGAGGAAGGGAAAGGAGAAGGTTAGCCGCTTTGAGACTCCTTCGGGTAGTGATAAAGCAGGATATCAAATCCAAACTACTCTTCTTCTTCTTCTTCTTCTTCTTCTTCTTCTTCTTCTTCTTCTTCTTCTTCTTCTTCTTCTTCTTCTTCTCCTCTTCTCTGGTTCGCCAGAAGTGGCTTAGTCATGCTGGCCACATGACCTGGAAGCTGTACGCCGGCTCCCTTGGCCAGTAAAACGAGATGAGCACCGCAACCCCAGAGTCATCCATGACTGGACCTAATGGTCAGGGGTCCCTTTACCTTTATCTTTTTACATTTACAGTTTACACTCTGTTTCCCCAATCTCATAGAATCATAGAGTTGGAAGAGACCACAAGGGCCATCCAGTCCAACCCCCTGCCAAGCAGGAAACACCATCAAAGCATTCTTGACATATGGCTGTCAAGCCTCTGCTTAAAGACCTCCAAAGAAGGAGACTCCACCACACTCCTTGGTAGCAAATTCCACTGTCGAACAGCTCTTACTGTCAGGTCTTACTGTCTCGGTTTCAAATAATGCATTTCACAATATCGGTTTCTTCTATCAGGGACGGAATGAATGAACCAACGAACTTTGCCCCACAATCATCCGTAAAAGACCCTTCCTGGGAACGATCTTCTAATTAGGAAGGGGTGGAAGGAGTTGGGCAGAATGTCTCACACCCAAAGTCACCCAAACCATAATCACATCTTTCCGCTGATTCCATCAAAGGAGGCTTCACCAGGGCAGACAGATGCAATTGGCAATTAACATCTGATTGCAAGATAATTGCTCTACATTTGCTGTAAGCGGTCACAGTGGAATTATGTTTATTGAGTGGTACTTGCACTTATTGAGCCCAAATCTGCTGCCTCGGCTTCATCCTGCTTCATTTAGTACTATCATCCTTTTTCCCTGGAGGGGGTTTGGGGGCACAAGGTCTTTCAGGGCAGCTCACAACACTTCAAAACAAATTTTAAAAATGACCTAGGCCTGCTCTGCAAAGCCTCTTCTGAGGGTGGAGATATTCATCAGCCTCTTCTGAAATGCAACTGTGAAACTGGCCTGGAGGGTCTTTCTAGGGAGGGAGGAGAAAGTGGGTAGAGAAGAGCTTTTTTTACGTCTCTCACAACATGAGAACTCCAAGGAAGCTGAATGTTGAGAGGTTCAAGACTTAGGGAGCTGGGTATGTTTAGCCTGGAGAAGAGAAGGTTAAGGGGTGATATGATAGCCATGTTCAAATATATAAAAGGATGTCATATAGAGGAGGGAGGGAGGTTGTTTTCTGCTGCTCCAGAGAAGCGGACATGGAGCAATGGATTCAAACTTCAAGAAAGAAGATTCCACCTAAACATTAGGAAGAACTTCCTGACAGTAAGAGCTATTCGGCAGTGGAATTTGCTACCAAGGAGTGTGGTGGAGTCTCCTTCTTTGGAGGTCTTTAAGCAGAGGCTTGACAGGCATATGTCAAGAATGCTTTGATGGTGTTTCCTGCTTGGCAGGGGGTTGGACTGGATGGCCCTCGTGGTCTCTTCCAACTCTATGATTCTATGAAAAGAAAGCTCTTGGCCACCAATGTGGTGTCTCGTGTTCAGATTGAGGAGACCCTTGTTCAGACCCCCACTTAGCCATCAAGGTGGTCCTCAGCCACTGACTATTCCTCAGCCTAACCTTCTTCACAGAAGCTATAGTTAGGCTAAATGGAGAAATAGAACCACAGGTGCTGCCATGAGATTATTTTCTAACAAATATATGCTACTTGCCCTTCAGTTCAGCTTCATTCTCAGGACATTTTATTAGAATTCAGTTTCAGTTCACCTTATCTCCTCTGGCACTGCTCTTGTTAGCACTGGGCAGCTGGAGCTGGAGCGACACTTTTAACCTGGCCTGACAATGATGTGCTCACCATCCAGGGGTCATCTGCACAGGAGTGCGGGCAGGGTCTGCCTAAAGGCACTTTGCCAAGGGTCATGTGGAGTAGTGGTTAGAGCAGGGTCCCCAAACTAAGGCCCGGGGGCCGGATGTGGCCCAATCGCCTTCTAAATCCAGCCTGCGGACGGTCCGGGGAATCAGCATTTTTTTACATGAGTAGAATGTGTTATTTTATTTAAAATGCATCTCTGGGTTATTTGTGGGGCATAGGAATTCATTCATATTTTTTTTTCAGAATATAGTCCGGCCCCCCACATGGTCTGAGGGACAGTGGACCGGCCCCCTGCTGGAAAAGTTTGCTGACCCCTGTGTCAGGCTAGGACAGGGGTAGGCAACCTAAGGCCCGTGGGCTGGGTGTGGCCCAATTGCCTTCTCAATCCGGCCCGCGGACGGTCCAGGAATCAGCGTGTTTTTACATAAGTAGAATGTGTCCTTTTATTTAAAATGTATCTCTGGGTTGTTTGTGGTATATAGGAATTCGTTCATATCTTTTTTCAAAATATAGTCCGGCCCACCACATGGTCTGAGGGACGGTGGACCGGCCCACGGCTGAAAAAGGTTGCTGACCCCTGGGCTAGGACATCTGGGAGACTAGCATTCAAATCCCCACATGGCCATGAAGTGCACTGGGTGACCTTGGGGCCAGGTCACTGCCTCTCAGCCTAACCAACCTCACCTTGTTGCTGTGGGGAATCATAGAATCATAAAGTTGGAAGGGACCTTGGGGTCATCTAGTCCAGCCCCCTGCAATTCATGCATCTCAACTAAAGCATCCATGACAGATGGCCATCCAACCTCTGCTTTGAAACCTCCAAGGAAGGAGAGCCCACATTCTCCGTTCCCCTGTTGAAAAGCTCTTACTGACAGAAACTTCTACCTGATGTTTAGTCAGAATCTCATTCCTTGTCGTTGGACGCCATTGGTTCAAGTCCTCCCCTCCAGAGCAGGAGAAAACAAGCTTGTTCCCCCCTCCACATAACAGCCCTTGAGATATTTGAAGATGGCTTTCATATCTCCTCTCAGTCTCCTCTTTCCCTGGCTAAACATACCCAGCTCCTTCAACCATTCCTCATAAGGCTTAGTTTCCTAGACCCTTGATCATCTCGGTCGCCCTCCTCTGCACACCTTCCAGCTTGTCAACATCCTTCTTAAATTGTGGTGCCCAGAATTGGGCACAGGATTCCAGGTGTGGTCTGACCAAGGTAGAATTGAGTGGGACTATGACTTCCCTTGATCTGGACACTTTATAATTGTACATGTACATCACCCTCTGCTCCTGGGGGGGGGGATAGAAATGCAATATACAGATAAATAAATAAGGGCCCCTTCAAACACAGACTGGATTCTGTGTTTGATTCTCCATTTCTGGCATTCAGGTTTGCTTCCCCACCCACCCCAACTCTAAAGTTGTTAAATCTTTAAACTTCCTTCCCTGGCTGGAGAAAGTAGAAATGTTTCTTTTATGGATAAGAATTGAAAGCCAAATCCTCGGGATGTGGAGTGAAAGGTGCCAGCATTTCCGAAAGCATGTGGACTCTGCCAGGCCCCGACTTTACCTCCAGTTGTGCAAATCAATCTGGCTTCCACTGCTCTGAAAACCAGGACCCATCTTTAATGGACTGTTTCCTAACAGATCCTTTCAAGCTCAACATGCTACTTTCACTGTTAGATTTAATTAGCAGAAAGACCCATTTTTTCTCTGTCAGTTGGTGTGTCAGTATTTGACTGGAGACACAGCTGGGGATGCCTGTGTGACAATAGAACCATTTATTTCTATGACTCCTTTAAAAATTGTATTATTATTTTTTTACAATAAAAAAGGGCTTCAAAAGCAGAGTGGCAAGTGGGCTTTGAGAGGGACTGTTTCACGAGTGGATTAGGAACCCTGTTGGCCATTGTGAACAGGTGCGTTTATGCCCCAAAGAACAGACTTGAGGGGACGTGTGAGAATGTGCAGGGAAGCTGTGGCCCAGAGAGGAAACACTTGTGAATGTGACTTCTTGTTTTGCAAAAGATTTGAGAGCTGTGACAAGCGCAAGACCCAGAAGCATTCCATCAGTGCTCCAAAGTCCAAAGGGCACAAAACAAGTCCTAGGAGGAGAGGTTGAGAGAACAGGGTGCATTTAGACAAGTCCAGACCGAATCCCCCAAAAAGAGCAGAACAGAGAGTGCAGGTCTTAAAAGCAGTGGAGCAGAAACTCACAGTTTCTTCAGCTGGAAGACAATTTGTCTTCCTAAATGGATTTGCACATTTTAAGGAGAGACGGTATGGCAAGGAGTCTGTACTCAGAAAAGCGCAACGTGTTTGATTTATAGCAATGAAATTCAGCACCGCAGGATGAGAGAGAGAGAGAGAGAGAGAGAGAGAGAGAGAGAGAGAGAGAGAGAGAGAGAGAGAGAGAGAGAGAGAGAGACCATCTCCACCCGACTCCCCAGAACATTCTGCCAGCATCCAGAGGGATGGTGAGGTGGCAGCCTCTATTTGCTGACCAGGAAACTGGCTGGCCAGGATCTCGCCCACATCCCCAGGCTGACCTCCAAAGTGTTCCTACTGGTAGAATCATTGAATTGTAGAGTTGGAAGGGATCCCAGTGGGAGATTCAAACCTCACACTTCTCTGGAAGTTATGGCACAGACCTCCAACCAAATAATGTATACAAATATGCCAATATTTGGGGAAATGCATAAACATGCATACATAACATGCAAAAGTGCATTATGCCAGGAAAATTGTGTGCAGATATGATATAAAGGGAAATCCACCCAAAAATGCTGGTGAATTTTCATGAGGATTACATCAGTTCCAAACAACAGTTGATGCTGTACTGTTTTTAATATTTGGTTGGAAGCTGCCCAGAGTGGCTGGGGAAACCCAGCAAGATGGGCAAGGTATAAATATATTATTATTATTATTATTATTATTATTATTATTATTATTATTACTATTATTATTACCGACTGGGACATGTGGGGGGTCTGAGCTTGAAACTGAGAAAACTGAAATCGACCAATTCATCCATCCACAAACTCGGAAGCCTAAATGGAGATTTTATGCCATTGTCTCTGGCAAACATGAAACTCCGCTAGTTTGTATAATGTTTCAACCACCTGAAAGTCATAGAAGCATAGAATTGTCAGGTTGGAAGTCACACTAAAGGTCATCTAGTCCAACCCCCAGTTTCACAAGAAGCGGCAATGCAATGACGGCATCCCATGTGGTCCACCAAAGGTATCTTCCCACTGCCAGTGCGCTCTCTCTCTCTCTCTCTCTCTCTCTCTCTCTCTCTCTCTCTCTCTCTCTCTCTCTCTCTCTCTGCAAAACACACCCCAACTATTTGTTTTATTCACAGCCTGACCCCGAGAAGGAGAGTCACCCAACAGTCGCTGCCCCCCTTCTGCCTCTGCCAGAGTTTAGTAGCTGCTTGCGTCGGCATCCTTGCCTCTAAAGCACTGAGCAAGCAGTTGGTGCTGCCCACCCCCCACCCCCACCCCCCCTGCCAGGAATAAACAAGCCATCTCTATTGTCTCCCATCTCTGAATTATGTAGCAGCCTGAAAAGGAAGTTAATTTCTAAGCAGAATTATGACAATTGCCTCCAGCCGTAAAACGCTTTCCTGTAATTACCTGGGAGTAAATCATTCTGTCTCTCAACAGGAGCATCCCGGGGGGCTGAGAGCTAGCCGCCTGCCTTGCTTCTGCGCTTCCCTCTCTTTCGGAGAATCTCTACATGTTCCCTAAATTCCCAAGAGACAGAGATGGAACATAATAATATCAGAAGATCCTGCTGGATCAGGCCAATGGCCCATCTGGCCAAGCATCCTGCTCTCAAAGGAGTAGACAAGATGCCTTCATAGCAAAACCTCAAGCAAGATCCGAACACACCAGCACTTTCTCCTCTTGTGGTTTCCAGAAACCACGGCCATTCAGGAGCACTGCTGCCTCAAACAGTGGAGGCAGAGCAGAGCCATCCTGGCTAGTAGCCATCGATAGCCCTCTCCTCCTCCGTGAATTTGTCCAATCCTCCTTTAATGCCATCCAAGCTGGTGGTTATCCCTGCCTCCTGTGGCGGGGAGTTCCATGGTCGTTAAACTATGAAGAAGGAATTCACTTTATCTGTCCTGAATCTTCCAGCATTCAGCTCCACCTCATGCCCACGAGTTCTAGTGTTAGGAGAGAGGAAGTGAAGCTTTCTTTTTATCCACTTTCTCCATGCCATGCCTCTTGGTAAGAACTACCATCATATCCCACCTTCCTCGCCTTTTTCAGTTTAGAGAAAAGTTCTTTCATGTATCTATCGTGCTGAAGTCCATATAGCCTTTGCACCCTCTTTTCCTGTGTCATCGGAAGGCAAAGCAAGATGCAGGCGTCCCGTCCCGGTGCTTGCAGAAGCCTGGCGTTCCTCTTGGAAAGGTCAGGAGGGAAGCCCCCTGCCTGGTGCTGCAGGTACAAGAGACCTTTGCCACCCCAGCTGCCCCCTCACCTCCTTTGCTCTGGAGTCCCGGCATAAATGTTTCAGAGCGCTGGAGGGCATGAAAGATTGGTGCCGGCTTGACGCTGGCTTCCCGCCTCATCTGCTAAAGAAGGCAGGCGGGAACAGGAACAGGTGCGCAGGTGCTGGCATGCTCCAACATGCCCTGAACATGCCACTGCGAGGCGTCGAGTGAGTCTGGGCACAGCTCCAGGGCACGTCGCTCGCCTGGGTCTCCGCTCCTGCTGCTTCCGTAGAATTGGGGTCAGCCGTGATCATGTTGCACATTCAGTTAGGCTTCAAGAACAGAAGAACACCAGAAGAGCCTGCTGGATCCGGCCAATGGCCCTTTAGTCCAACATCTTGTTCTCACAGCGGCCAAACAGATGCCTCTTCTGGGGAAGCAGCAAGCAAGATCTGAGCACAAAAGAGCAGCATTCTCCCCTCCTGATTCCCAGCTACTGGTTTTCAGAAACATTGCTGCCTCCGGCCATGGAAGCAGAGTATAGCCATCCATAGACCTCTCCTCCTTCACCAATTTGTCTACTGTAATTCTCTTTTAGACAGCATCTTAAAAAGCAGAGACATCACCTTGCCAACAAAGTTCCGTATAGTTAAAGCTATGGTTTTCCCAGTAGTGATGTATGGAAGTGAGAGCTGGACCATAAAGAAGGCTGATCGCCGAAGAATGGATGCTTTTGAATTATGGTGCTGGAGGAGACTGTTGAGAGTCCCATGGACTGCAAAAAGATCAAACCTATCCATTCTGAAGGAAATCAGCCCTGAGTGCTCACTGGAAGGACAGATCCTGAAGCTGAGGCTCCAATACTTTGGCCACCTCATGAGAAGAGAAGACTCCCTGGAAAAGACCCTGATGTTGTGAAAGATTGAGGGCACTAGGAGAAGGGGACGACAGAGGACGAGATGGTTGGACAGTGTTCTTGAAGCTACGAACATGAGTTTGACCAAACTGCGGGATGCAGTGGAAGACAGGAGTGCCTGGCATGCTATGGTCCATGGGGTCACGAAGAGTCGGACACGACTAAACAACTAAACAATTCTCTTTAAAGACATCCAGGTTGGTGGCCATCCCTGCCTCCTGCAGGAGGGAGTTCCACAGTTTGGCTCTGCACTGTGTGAATAAGTGCTCTCTGTTTTGTTTGTCCTGACGCTTCCAACATTCAGCTTCATTGGATGCCCATGAGTTCTAGCCATGCAAAGGAAGAAGAAATACTTTCTCCATAACATGCCTTGTTTTTCAAGCTTCTACCACGTTGCCTCTCGCTCACTTTTTCTCTAAGCTGAAAAGTCCCAAACGCTGCAACTGTTCTTCATAGGAGAGCTGCTCTACCCCCTTGTTGACCATCCGGGTTGCCCTTTGCTGAACCTTTTTCCAACGCTACAATCTCCTCTTTGAGGAGGGGCCACCAGAACTGGACACAGTATTCCAAATGCAGTCACTCACACCATAGACATTCCAACACGTTTTTGGGTACAAAAATAATTCAGGTTTCTCGCAAGAAATGATTCCACCACATCTCAGAGCCTTCCGGAGTTCAGTTCGCTCCACTTTCCAAACACCTGCATGTTCCAGAGATGCTCTTTCAGCACTTTGGAATAACAAACGCCTTTCTCGGTTAGTCATACATTTTCTCCTGTCTCTCGACGTTGTTTAGAAGGCCGAAGAAATGAGTGAAATCAGTGAATATTTCTCTCAGAGATTGGGTTTCTTTCTCTTTTTTGCCACGTAATATACTTGCTAGACTCTCATTAGGAAGAGATTTGTATATCCGTAAATTAAATTTAGACACCAGGCCTGAGCTGTTTCCTTCCTGATTACCCATTTGTGCACAACAATAACCATTAATCTCTCCCGCTTTCAGGATGGTTTGGGCTATTTTTAGTTTGCGCCTTGCTGAGGCCGAGACTGTGGAGAACAGCCGCCCAACCCATCCCTCTTCCAGAAGAATCTCAGGGTGCAGCAGATGTCTCCTGCTTTGCCCTGACCCTTTAAGCATCACTCATTTCCTCTTCTGCAGGTCGCTCCTGCAACGACAGGTTCCTCTCCATTTGCATCAAATTGTTCGTAATACGGAATCTTGTACAGTAATTTGAATCCACTGGTTTGAATCCTCTGGAGCAAGGGTCAACAAGATTGCTCCATCTTCTGCATGACAGTCCCCTTTGGATAATTGAAGATGGCTAGCTGAGGCTCTACAGTAAGAGCTGTTCAGCAGTGGAATTTGCTGCCAAGGAGTGTGGTGGAGTCTCCTTCTTTGGAGGTCTTTAAGCAGAGGCTTGACAGGCATATGTCAAGAATGCTTTGATGGTGTTTCCTGCTTGGCAGGGGGTTGGACTGGATGGCCCTTGTGGTCTCTTCCAACTCTATGATTCTATGATTCTAATACTTTGGCCACCTCATGAGAAGAGAAGACTCCCTAGAAAAGACCCTGGTGTTGGGAAAGATGGAGGGCACAAGGAGAAGGGGACAACAGAGGATGAGATGGTTGGACAGTGTTCTTGAAGCTATGAACATGAGTTTGACCAAACTGTGGGATGCAGTGGAAGACAGGAGTGCCTGGCGTGCTCTGGTCCATGAGGTCACGAAGAGTCGGACACGACTAAACAACTAAGCAACAACAACAACAACAACAACAACAACAACAACAACAACAACAACAACAGATCTCCTCTCAGTCTCTTCTCCAGGCCCTCACCTGTTCCTCATAAGGCTTGCAGATGAAGTGTGGGCACAGGTTGGCTCTTTCAGAAGTTACAGCGAATGCATGGTGGACAGAGGGAGAACATGATCCTATTGCCCCCAAGGAGGCTCAAGGTGCTCCAGAACAAGATCTGCAGAGTTATCATTTAATGCTGTCTAGCAAAACTGGGAGGTCCATCACCTAGAAGTCTGCCCAGCTGATGGCAGAAGATCTCTCTCACACAACAGGGGTCCCCTTTCAGCACCACGGTGATGGCACCCTGGAAACTGTGTGTGCTCTCCATTCGTTGTCTGAATCGTAGAGATGCACACCGGCGCAAAGGCGTCGACTCCTGAGCTCAAACCACGGGGAATGTTTTGTGTTTCTTGTGGTTTATGTGAAGCCGTTTGTAATAGAAGCAAGACTGCCCCAAGGGAATGCTGTTACTTTAATTAAGTAGAGGATATAATTGGATGATTAATTAAGTCCTCTTTGGCATGACAAAATAACTTTTGGCACCAATCTTTGCTATGTTTAAAGCCCTTTAACGCTCGGAAATGGAGACTCGAAGCAGCTCTTTGTAGATCCAGGCTCAAATCACGGTGTGTGATGTCATTGTGGTGCAGTAGTTGGGGTGTTGGAGTAGAACTGGGGAGACCTGGGTACAAATCCCTATTCAGCCATGAAAATGTGAGTGATGTTGAGTGATTTGCCCTCTCCCAGGAAGGGATGGGCAAAGAGGACCGTGGCAGTTTATGATTTTCCCAGTCGTAAGTTTGGTTCTCCATGTTTCCACATCCGTTTGCGTTTTATTTCTGTTGAAATTCCTTATGGAAATTAATCAGGATTTTAGTGCAAATTTATCTGAACTCACAAATGTTTCCATGCTATATTGCAATATAAACATTTTTGCAAGGCACTGTTCCCTAACAGAGCACATTTTCATACGTTATTTTCACTAACGCATGCATATTTATACACACACTATCATAGTATGTGCACTTTAATTGCCTGGAAAACTGCAAATTCAGAGAAGTTCAAATTTCAAAGAAGCGATGTGTTTCTGTTTGCATCCTGTTTGGGGAAGTGAAAATTAGGAGGACTCACCTCTTAATTGCAGAGTGAATCTGTTTCCCCCACTATTCATACTCTCAGCCTGACCTACATCACAGGGTTGATGTGAGGATAAAATCCGGGATGGGGAAACCTTGCCAGGTGCCTTGATCTCCTTGGAGGAAGAGATGAACGATAAATGCAATAAATAATGCATATTAACGGTGCTTTAATATGCTTTAACTGGGCATTATTCACCATGAAAGTAGTTTAAGCGGAGGAGTTTCAACCATTTCAGCACTTTCCCCCTCTTTTACACACCTTTATTATTCTCTCTGCTATTGCTTTGCCCCAGTGTTGGAAACTAGTTTAATTAAGATTTTGCAAAAAGAAGAGATTGGCTCAATATGCAGTTTGTGGGAGCTCCAGATTCGTTAGTTCATTTGTATCGCCACACCAAAGCACGCAGCCCAACTGCAAATATTATCCATTTGCATTCCAAGGGCCTGTGATCCCCTCACCCCCGATATACCGGTAGTAAAATAACCGGACAGGACGACGAGTGTAAGAGAATAATGGGTCAAATAGGCCACAACTTTATGGATTACAGATGTGATAACTCCAGGCTATTGACTGCAAGTGTATTCTAGGGTCAACCCAACCTTGGGGGTGGATCCTATGACCTACATCCAATGGGGTACTCCCGCAGGTCCCTGGGGAGAAGTGCTTTGGCCCTGGCCCCTGCTTCAGCATCCAGACAGAAGCAACTCGTCGCAAAGCCCTTTAATGGGACACCCTTAACCAAGGAGGGGCAGGTAGAGACTACAACCTCCTCTCCAGCCAAAACAACAGCTTACCCAATGCATAACCACGCAAAAATGGGGTGATTGCTAGGAGGCAGGTGGAAATATTTCTGCCTGTCCCTGAATACGGTGGCTGCCAGTGTCCATAGCAAGATCAAATATGGTAGTACCTTGGTTCTCAAACTTAATTGGTTCCAGAAGTCTGTTCCAAAGCCAAAGCATTCCAAAACCAAGGCATGCTTTCCGATAGAAAGTAATGCAAAACGAATTAATCCGTTCCAGACTTTTAAAAACAACCCCTAAAACAGCAATTTAACATGAATTTTACTATCTAACGAGACCGTGGATCCATGAAATGAAAGCTATAAACAATGTACTGCAGTCACACGCTCAATCAATCAATCAATCAATCAGTAGCTGAACTGGGTTCCCCACAGTCACATAAACAAACAAACAAAAGCCACAAAAATGCAAAATAAATAGCAAAAACAGGCAGACTTCAGTGTAACACTCAAAACAGAAGCGTAACACTCAAAACGGAGCATGTTCAGCTTTCGAAAAACGTTTGCAAACCAGAACACTTACTTCCGGGTTTGCAGTGTTTGGGTTCCAAGGCGTTTGAGAACCAAGGTACCACTGTACCAGCAAATAGTCAACACCTGAGGGATGGAGGATGGGGGATCAAACAACAAACTGCTTGCAGGGTTCCCTTAATGGGCATCTGGTTGGCCCCTATGAGGGCAGGATGCTGTACTAATGGGCCCTTGGCCTGATCCAGCAGATGCTCTTCTTGTGTTCTTCTGTTCCTTCTGCATCCTTAGCTGTGGAAGAACTTCCCGGTTGGTGAGGATGGATGGATGGGCTCTGCAGAAAGGGAAGAGGAGAGACGAAGACGACGTCGGCCGTGGCCAAATGTCATCATGAGGGGAAAGTGAGGAGCAGGTAGGGAGCCTGCCCTGTGATTTGTGCCTGGCATGAGTGATGCTCACCTTTTTCCTCGGTGACACATCAGGCCATAAAGAGAGATGCGCTTTAAAGCCCTGAGTATTCTGCCGGGGCATATTTCACTGGGCTGCTCAGTTGTGTCATCTGATAGTGTAAATTAAATCTCCATAAACCCACTAAGCAGATCTGTGCATCATTGAAAGGAGACAGAAAGGATGAATTATCCCAGACAACAGGTCATCATTCTCCCACTTTATTACATTATAACGGCCCCGTGATTGAATTACTGCGCCACAACCA
Organism: Zootoca vivipara; assembly: GCF_965207765.1. NCBI lineage: Eukaryota > Metazoa > Chordata > Lepidosauria > Squamata > Lacertidae > Zootoca > Zootoca vivipara. The sequence continues at coordinate 133,563,761 of NC_142582.1, read as the reverse complement.
CTGCGCTCTCTCTGCCCCCGCCTTCGCCAATGTTTAATGCATGAGGCGCATCTGCTCTGGTTCAACCTCAAAACCTTCCTTGGACCCTCCAGCCATCACCTCCGAGCCCCCAGTCACCTCTCTCGCTCGCTTGCTCTCCGTCTCATCCTCGAGTGGCCAAAGGTCCTGGCCAGGCCTTGGAAATGCTCCTTCGGCGACAGAGCACACATTTGGCATGTTGAAGGTCCGGAGTTCATTCTTTTACACCGTCACTTAAGAGGATCTCAATCCTGGCTCTCTTTGTTGCAGCACACGCAGAAACACAGCCGCCGATTCAGCTCAGGAGGACCGGCTTATTGGAGGTTGGCTGGCCATGCGTCACTGCGGATTCTTGAGCTGTGATTCCTACAGTGCAGAGATTGGACCAGGTGACCTGTGGGGTCCCTCTACAGTCCTAGGATCCTATAATTCTGCCAGGAGGGAGTTATTACCCAGTCATGATATAATCAACCAGATGACTGGGAAGAGAACAATTTGCCTCCCTGTCTGGGCAGCGAGGCTTAAAGCTCTGTGCCCCCACTTCCAAGCCCCCATGACTATCCACTTTGATTTTTTTAAAAATCTTTTTAATGCTACCCCCAACATCAGAAATTCATAGACTCCCCACAATTTTCTTTTTTATTGTTTTTACTTATTTATACAAGAAGCAACAATCAGCATTCAGGGAACTTTTAAGTGGTTGATGTTTTATTGAGCTTTTAACATTTTGTTGGGAGCCACCCAGAGTGGCTGGGAAAACCCAGTCAGATGGGTGGCAAATAAATTCATTATTATTATTATTATTATTATTATTATTATTATTATTATTCCCACTTAACCCCCAAAGAAGCGGCATCTATTTAATTACATTTGACCTTAAAGTCATTTCAGTTTTTAAGCAAAGGTATCATTCCACGTGCTGCCAAATGTTCTCAGAGACCTAAAACCATGTTCTACAGATGCCAAGTTGATTGAAACACCGTGGTTTCCTTGTCTGTTTGGCTTTCTTGGACATAGGTGGTTGGCTTGTCCATTAGTAATAAGTCTCAGAGTTATGAGGTCCACATCTCCAACACGTCCACATTGGGAGTCTTCCAATACCTTGTAACAGTAAGTTGTGCTGGGGTCACCGAGTGAGTAATGAGGTCCTTGTAGGAAAGCTGTGGAGCAGTTTCAGAGTAGTAGAATACAAATGCTGTTTTAGGATGCAAAGGGGTCTCTTTTTTGAACGAGGGTGTGCTTCATGGAAAGCTTTCCCCCCCCCAAAAAAATAGCCTAAAATGTAAGGGACAACAGAGGTCTCTCAGGGCCGGCCCTGACATGAGGCAGGTGCCTCTGGTGGCAAATATTGAAGGACGGCAGGTGGAGGGAGGTGTGTGTGTGCGCGCACGCACGCTATTAAGTCTGTCTTGCAACTACGAAACGAAGCCACTGCCCTCGGGGTGGAGGAGGTTGGAATAAGTTCCAATGGTCTGATGGAATGGGTCTGGGGGGAGGCAACTTTCTGCCGTCTGCTTCAGGCAGCAAAATGGCTTGGGCTGGTACTGAGCTCACGGGCTCATCCTCTCCTCTCACTTGGACATTCAATCGCAGCTGTGATGTAGCAGGACCTGGTGCTTGCGGGAGGCAGGCAGGGGCCTGGGGGAAGCTGGCTGGCAGGAGGGTGGGCATTCTTCAGTCTACGGATGAGCCACCGCGAGACGCAGCTGGTGCAGCCAGGATATAAATCTGCGCTAATTGGCAAATGCAATAGTACTGTAACTTTATTCTAACAAGAGTTCTCAGTGGGAGGCTTTAATGAAACAATTATTCTTTCCAATAAAATAACAATTAGTGGTTGGGATTGAACTAATTGTTGCTAACCTGGAGCGGTGAAACACACAACAGCGGCCAGAGAGAGGGGGGTGGGGAGAAGAAAGAGAGGCAGCTTCTTTGGAAATAGCCACGCTTTGCCAAAAGGCCATGGAAAAGCTGCAGCAACATCTACGTCCCGCTTGCTAATTTGGCTTCAGGAAGAAGAATGTGGCCATGATCCAGCAGGAGTGCCTCTGGACAAAATCCTATTGACATGGGAGGAAGTGAGGTAGCAGCTGTCAGGAGGATGGGCAGGAGTCAGGCTTTGGGGCCTGTAGTGCTTTGCAGGACTGGGGCCTGCCTCAGCTTGTGCTGGAGAAGCGAGGAGTGGCCACTCAGGTGAGGCCACTTGATACCTCACTGCACCTGGTGGCAGGAGCTGGGAGGGATAAAAGCTCAGCATTTCCCTTCAGCTCTTTGCCACAGCAACGCTATCCCTGCCTGGTTGCCCCTGGCCTCTCGCTCCTTGGACCCTTGCCTTGCCGACACCTTGATCCTCGACCCTTGGACCCTTGTCTTGCCGACGCCTTGCTCCTTGACTCCCAAACCTTCGCCTCTGCCTTGCTCCTTGACCCTGCGACTGCCTGCTGCTGGACCCTCAGCCCTGCACCTGTTCCTGCTTCTACATCACCATCTTGCCCCTGGTCCTGACATCCTCAGTCAGGGCTTCAACCGCCTGGCGACCGGACCGTGACAGCAGCTTCCTTTCTCAGTTTTCCATGGGGAAAGTTCCCTTAGAGGGTTCAAGTATGAAGGCTCACAAATGCCCTAAATCAGCCAGACTTTATTCAGTCATGCATCAGGACGCATGCTAATATGTGGCATGGGCCTCACTTCACCAAAAATTCCACCTCCTTTTCGGCAGCCTCTTCCGTGAAGCCTTTGCTTTAAGCTCTCCCCGTCCTTTCAGAGCTGCCATTTCATGCTGAGCTTCGCAATCCACCCTGGACCTTTTGGCCAGCTGGGACACGGGCAGAACTGAACCCAAGAGTTCCACACATCCTACCTTCTTGCACTTCGACACTAAGCTGCTCCTTCCTTTCTCAGTCTTGGGGGTTTCATCCCTTGCTATGCGCTGGGACCGTTCTGAGCAAGAGGCATGGATCTTCTCCAGAAACATTAAAATTCTCTCACAGTAGAGCACTGGAAATGGTAGAAGAGTGGAATAGCTGGAAAATCAGTTTCTGAAATCCTCGTTTTTATTTTTAACCAAAGAAGTGAGCCTTGGAAGCACTCTAGTAACCTCTCCATGATATTTTAAACCTTTCATGATCAATCGTCTCCCGCAATTCCATTCCATTCCACAACTACTTCCCTGTTCACCAAATCATTTAAAATGCACGGACGCAGGTATGAGAATGGTGTGCTTTTCATGACATTTTTCAGGCTAAAAGCGCATCAGGGAACGGAAAGTGGAATTTGAGGGTGTACTTTCCTGAAGTGGAGGTTCCATTGAGCTATCCTGCCTAACAGGCCACAAAGAGATCTCTCCTTCTCCAACAAGGTATTTACTGCACCACCTCTTCCAGCAGTAAGTTCTATAAAGCTATCCTGTATTCTTGTGTGAAGAAGTAAGAGGAGGGGTGGTCTCAATAATGATATTCTTTAATAATTTTATTATTTGTACCTTGCCCATCCGACTGTCAGGAAGCCCGCCAGCAGTAAGTCACATGGAGTACATGAACTCAACTCTTTATTGGGAGGGGGGAAGGTCTGCTCAAGAGCACCAGGCCTAATGAGCACAGCAAGTCTTCTCCTCCCCAACCCCCCACCCAGGTCCTTCCCAAGCAATCTGAGACTATGCCAACACACCCGTCTCTGCTCCTCCCTCTTCATTCCTCTTCTGGAGACCAGGGGAGAGGGGAGCTTGTCCCAGAAGTAGGGGGAGACCCCCAGGACCCTCTTGGCCTCCCTCCTCTGCAGCCTCCTCTTCTGCCAATCCATCTAGACTACAAGGTTCTTAGGAGAACAGGATGTGGGACTAGAATATTCCAGGGTCCCCAAACTAAGGCCCGGGGGCCGGATGCGGCCCAATCGCCTTCTCAATTCGGCCTGCGGATGGCCCAGGAATCAGCATGTTTTTACATGAGTAGAATGTGTCCTTTTATTTAAAATGCATCTCTGGGTTATTTGTGGGGCCTGCCTGGTGTTTTTACATGAGTAGAATGTGTCCTTTTATTTAAAATGCATCTCTAGGTTATTTGTGGGGCATAGGAATTCGTTCATATTTTTTTTCAAAATATAGTCCGGCCCCCCACAAGGTCTGAGGGACAGTAGACCGGCCCCCTGCTGAAAAAGTTTGCTGACCCCTAGATGGACCACTGGCCTGATAAATGTTGGAGGGCATGTCCCTGTGTTCTGATGAATGAACTGCAAGTTTTCAGCATGAGAATTTGTTACGAAGCTGAGAGGAACCTCCTTCACACCCTCTGAACAGAAATAGCAGCTGCAATGGGTGTTTCCAAGATGCAATTCCCTGGCAGGGAAAATGACTGTGTGGGTGAAATTGGGGGGGGGGGCAGGAAGAGAGGAGAGGAGAGGCAGCAGCATTGGAGAAGGCCTCCCCGTCCTGCTGCCCCTCTGCCTCTCACCAGTTGCAGAAACATTTATGCAGAGTCAGGCCCAGAGATGGCCGGAGCCCAGCTGTCTGTCGGCTAATAGCATAAGGCACGACGCACTCTATTAGCAGAGTAATTAAACTTCCCTTAATACAGATAACAAGGTAAGAGGGAATAATGGATGAATGCAAACTCTGGAACTCCCTCTTGGCAACAGGAGCCTTCCTCTTTCCTGATGGACTCGGAGGAGGGTTGAAGGAAAGAGCTTTTAGAGGGCAATGTCAGGAGAGTTGGTGGGCTGGATCTTGCCAGCGGCCGCCTCTCTTCCTCCTGTGGGTAGGAGTTCCACAGATGAATGCTGCGCAAAGACATCCTTTCTTCTACCCTGCTTCAAATGCAGACCTGGTAACCCGATTTCGTTCCTTCTCCCTCGTCAGATCCTGGTTGTTGGGGGAAGAAGCTGCGATCGAGTGGGAACCGGGGAGGGTGGCTGCTGCTACCTCCTCATTATGCAACTTTCTCTCCTTTGAAGCCGTTCCTCCTCTAAGAGGGGGGGGGGATGTTAAGCGAAAGGAGAGCAAAAATACGTAGATGTCGTGCCGAGCGATTGCAGGCAATTCTACAAATTGCCTTTTTGGAGTGCTGAGTTTATTGGAAGTGACAAGACTTCCTCTGCCTCCCTTTTAAAGCCACACATTTTGTACGCCATACAGATGTTGCATCTCATAAATATCCACAAACCGGAGGGGCTCATAAATAACTCGCGCGCGGCACAAAGGCGCAGCGCAGCCTCTCGGCTCCCTGTCAGCCCCTGGTGGGTCGTGCTCGGTGCCTCTGCTGCTCGTGAAATTTATTGAGTGATGCCGGAAGACAGAACCCAGGGCGGAAAGGATGGAAGGGGCTGCTGCTTTCTTTTTTACTGCCTCTGCTCAGCCCCAGGAGGAAAGCCATTTCTGAAGATCTGCTGGTCCCAGCATGGCTTCTTGGTCCCACTTGCTGTGCTTGTGCTTCCAGCCTCACGGACAAATGTTAAGGCCAGGGGTTGCCAGCCTTTGGGGGGGTGGTCAGCTGGCACATTTGGGATATTGGGAGAGCCCCGTGGGTCCCAGTCAGAAAATGGTGGCCATGGAGCAGTGGCAGAAGAAGACACGGTGGCCATTGCATCTCCTTCCTTAGAGGTTTTAAAGCAGAGATGATGATGGTGATTGAATTTATATACCGCCCTATACCTGGGGGTCACAGAATAAAATCAAGATATAAAACCACAAAATGCTAATAAGAATAACAACAACCCAATAGCCCCCCCCAAAAAAAAAAGATTATAAAAGGGTGTTGGATGCCAAATAAGATCAACCAAAGGCCTGGTTAAAAAGGAACATTTTTGACTGGTGCTTAAAGATGCACTGTATAATGAAGGCGCCAGGCAAATTTTCCTGGGGAGAGCATTCCCCAGGCGGGGAGCCACTGCACAGAAGGCCCCGTTCTTGTGTTGCCACCCTCCTGACCTCTCGAGGAAGAGGCGTACAGAGGATGATCTCAGGGTCCAAGTAGGTTCATATGGGAAGAGACAGTCTTTGAGGTATTGCGGTCCTGAGCCCGTTTAAGGTTGGGTGGCCATCTGTCATGGATGCTTTAGTTGAAATTCCTGCATTGCAGGGGGTTGGACTAGATGACCCTTGGGGTGCCTCTCAACTCTACGATTCTTTGAGCATCTTTTGGGTATCTCAAAGAGCATGAAATGGTCTGAGGAGGAGAAGGGGGAATGAGGGAACTAAGTAAGTTAGAAGAAATCCCCACAAACGTAGGAAGTGTCGGCAGCTGGGGAGGCGGCAGAGAAATGTTTAATGGAAATAAAAAACACAAGCACCAATGTGGGCCACCTTTGAATCAGAAGGGAAGATCAGTCCTGCTCCTGCTGAACTTCTAAAGAAACTGTAGAGGCAGAAACACAGGCTCCCCTTTTGTAGGAGAAGAGGACTTGAAATGAACTAGGGGGCGGGTCCCACGGTGGCTTTTGTTGTTCTATAAATCTGCAAGGTCTGGACTTCTGTTTAATTGACGAATGAACTTTGCTCTTGTGGCCAACTGTTAAAATGTGTGTGAAAGATGAGGGTGGCATTCTCTTAGTTCTTATTTTACTGTAGCCACAAGGATAAAGTTATGCAAAGATGTTCCCACGCGTGTACACAGACAACCAGCAAAGCAACGTAACTGCTGTGTTGTTGTTGTTGTTTAGTCGTTTAGTCGTGTCCGACTCTTCGTGACCCCATGGACCAGAGCACGCCAGGCACTCCTGTCTTCCACTGCCTCCCGCAGTTTGGTCAGACTCATGTTCATAGCTTCAAGAACACTGTCCAACCATCTCATCCTCTGTTGTCCCCTTCTCCTTGTGCCCTCCATCTTTCCCAACACCAGGTTCTTTTCTAGGGAGTCTTCTCTTCTTATGAGGTGGCCAAAGTATTAGAATCATAGAATCATAGAGTTGGAAGAGACCACAAGGGCCATCCAGTCCAACCCCCTGCCAAGCAGGAAACACCATCAAAGCATTCTTGACATATGCCTGTCAAGCCTCTGCTTGTTGTTGTTTAGTCGTTTAGTCGTGTCCGACTCTTCGTGACCCCATGGACCATAGCACGCCAGGCACTCCTGTCTTGCACTGCCTCCCGCAGTTTGGTCAAACTCATGTTCGTAGCTTCGAGGACACTGTCCAACCATCTTGTCCTCTGTCGTCCCCTTCTCCTAGTGCCCTCAATCTTTCCCAACATCAGGGTCTTTTCCAAGGATTCTTCTCTTCTCATGAGGTGGCAAAAGTATTGGAGCCTCAGCTTCACGATCTGTCCTTCCAGGGAGCACTCAGGGCTGATTTCCTGAAGAATGGATAGGTTTGACTGCTGTGTAAACTGACCTAAAAGCACAAGCCGATTTTAGTAACTCGTTGAAATCTTCTTGCAACTCTCGTAATTTTCCAGGGTATCTGAGGAAGTGACTCATGTGCTTGTTGGTGTTTCAACTTCTGTGCAAATATTTTGCACTTTGTGTGATGCTCAGAACACCCTTGGCACAGCTGTGCAGGGTGTCTCCTTGGATATCATAGACTCATAGAATCGTAGAGTTGGAAGAGACCACAAGGGCCATCCAGTCCAACCCCCTGCCAAGCAGGAAACACCATCAAAGCATTCTTGACATATGCCTGTCAAGCCTCTGCTTAAAGACCTCCAAAGAAGGAGATTCCACCACACTCCTTGGCAGCAAATTCCACTGTCGAACATCTCTTACTGTCAGGAAGTTCTTCCTAATGTTTAGGTGGAATCTTCTTTCTTGTAGTTTGAATCCATTGCTCCGTGTCCGCTTTTCTGGAGCAGCAGAAAACAACCTTTTACCCTCCTCTATATGACATCCTTTTATATATTTGAACATGGCTATGATATCACCCCTTAACCTTCTCTTCTCCAGGCTGAACATACCCAGCTCCCTAAGCCATTCCTCATAAGGCATCGTTTCCAGGCCTTTGACCATTTTGGTTGCCCTCTTCTGGACACGTTCCAGCTTATCAGTATCCTTCTTGAACTGTGGTGCCCAGAACTGGACACAGTACTCCAGGTGAGGTCTGACCAGAGCAGAATACAGTGGTACTATTACTTCCCTTGATCTAGATGCTATACTCCTATTGATGTAGCCCAGATATGCATATCCTTGGATATGCATATGAGGAAATAGAGGGATGCGGCTGGCATAGGTTTCCAATGGTTATTGTGCGGTCAGATTTGCACCCCAAAGGCAGGCTGGGGCCCCCTCTCTTCACATGAGCATACAGTAATACTCCCCCCTCCCCTCTCTCCTCCTATTTAGGGAGGGAACAGGGCCACCATGTTCCATTCCAGCCTCTATTCATCACTTGCCATTCCTCTACAGTTCAGCTTCCATCAAAAATGGCTATTCTTCACCTTCCTATCCACTGTGTCAAAATCATGCAACTTATTTAACTTATGCAATTAATTATGTAAGTTACGTAAGTTGCCTTGCCGTCAGGTTACTTCACCCCATTCCTTTCAATGCAAAGGAAATGCAATGCAAGCACAAGGGGGGACTTAATCCATTAGGCATCGCTTGCAGTCGAAGAGCAACAACACTAAATAGCAATCATATTTGCCAAATTGATTTCTGTTCCGGACGTGGGACGAATAAGCAAACGTCGGCTCTCGTTTGTGCCTTTGTCAGAATCACGGCTTTCATTCGTATGCAGATTCATGCAGATTTGATCAAGGAATAGGCTAAAACTCACACACTTAACTGGCAAAAGGTTTTTCTGAATTATGTGACAGGCCTCATTATTTTCCACAGGGATATTAACTCGGCATGCAACAATCCACATATTATGAGCTTTTGCCTATAGAATCTTCCAAGAACTGTCCAGTCTTCAGGAACCTACCGATATATAGGAAAACCCCTAATCCTCACAACTCCTTGCATTAAGGCAGGTGGACATGAGAAGACCCTTGCCCCAGAACCTGCCCCCACTCCCTTGCTGAGCCTACAAAAGAGGGACGAAGACCCATTGCGCACCTAAGGACTTGCCCACCAGAGCAAGTCGCCACCAACCAAGATCCAGGGGAACAGCTTCCAGGTCAGTGAGAGTGACCTCCAGATAAGTCTCCTGAGCAGGGGTCAGCAGACTTTTTCAGCAGGGGGCCGGTCCACTGTCCTTCAGACCTTGTGGGCAGGGCCGGTGCTAGGGCTTTTTGCGCCCTAAGAAAAATCACCTACTGGCGCCCCTGCGTCCCCTCCATAGGCGGGAGGAGCGCAAGCTCGTTGCAGCCACTGAGGAGCTCACAGCGTCCCCTCCATAGGCGGGAGGGCGCTGAGCTCTCCTTTTGGCTCGCGCTCCATAGGACCTCCATAGGCGGGAGGAGCGCGAGCATGCGCCGTGGGAGGGCGGCGGTGGCACCGGGGTTTTGTGCCCCCTCCATTTACGCGCTCTAGGCAACTGCCTAGAGCGCCTAAATGGACCCACCGGCCCTGCTTGGGGGGGGGGCAGACTATACAAATTCCTATGCCCCACAAATAACCCAGAGATGCATTTTAAATAAAAGGACACATTCTACTCATGTAAAAACATGCTGATTCCTGGACCGTCCGCAGGCTGGATTGAGAAGGCAATTGGGCTGGATCCTGCCCCTGGTCCTTAGGTTGCCTACCCATGCTCCTGAGTGTCAGAATCCTTTTCTCATATATATATATATATATATATATATATATATATATATATATATATATTATAATTTTTATTGATTTTAATATAAACAAAAACAAAACACAACATAATATATATACTCCGTCCCTCCATCCTCCCTCCCCCCACCAGTCCACTTCTGCCACCAGTAGGACCCGTAGGCATTGAGAGTCAAAGGCAGGCCATTTTAGGGCTGAGTTTGTCCTCCCCCCCCCCACTCCCGCCCCCCCGAGTGTCAGAATCCTAATGGAGTGGAGAAAGCCATGGATGATAGCCCCCACCTTTCACATTGAAGACCTCCTCCTCCTCTCTTAAACATGAGGAAGAACGTCCTGATGGTAAAAGCCATTTGACAGTGGGGCAGACGACCTCAGAAGGTGGTGAACTCTCCTTCCTGGGAGGTTTTTATGCAGAGGTTGGAGGGCCTCCTGGCAGGGCTCCTTCTGCTGTGATTTCTGGATCTGGAATCCCTTGGGCCCCATCCAACTCTACAGTTCTTTGATTCTATGATTCCAGGGTTCAGAGAAATGTGTGTTAGGGGGATTTGCTGTAGAGACTGCTTGAGTGTTTTGACACACCAGTCAAGCTGGTGAGAAGAACACAGCTCTGAAGAAGCTTCTGGGATTCCTTTCAAATGTTGTGGGAGCTTGAAGACGGTTGGTTGCAGCCTTTTTGGACATGACCCTCAGCTGCCATGGAGCCCCTGTGGCAGTGTTGGATATTCTCTGTGTATGTTTGAGAATCATTTGTTCCAGAGACAGAGAAGAATAGAGAAGAAGTTTCAAGAAGTAGCAGAAAGCTGAGTTTGTTTTGTCTATGCAAGGACTTTTTTTCTGTTCTTTGGACATGCGCAGTGTGACAAAGTACTGATAACACTGGATCTGTGTAACTTGTTGTGAGTCTCTTGCTTGTGTCTTGTGGTGAGAAGAAGAAGAAGAAGAAGAAGAAGAAGAAGAAGAAGAAGAAGAAGAAGAAGAAGAAGAAGAAGAGTTTGGATTTGATATCCCGCTTTATAATTATTATTTATTTATTTATTTATACCCCACCCATCTGGCTGGGTTTCCCCAGCCACTCTGGGTGGCTTCCAACAGAAAAATAAAACACAGTAATCTATTAAACATTAAAAGCCTCCCTGAACAGACTGTATGGCCAAGACTTCAGTGGCCATACAGAAGGAGCCCGCAACACCACTCTTTCCCATCTTAGTATTGTTCCAACCCACCCACCCCCAGCCCCCCGGGAGGATTCATGTGGGAATAATCCAAGTCATAGGCTCCTCCCACCAGATCGGCTCAGTCCTGTGGAACTCCTTGCCACTGGAGATTCAGCAAGTGCCTTCTGTGCCGATTTTTAAGCACCTTCTGAAAAAATATTCTACTCTGCCAGGACTATGCAGGCAATTAAGAACTTTTTAACTTTTTAATGGCTTTCATTGTACGGCTTTATGCTTTTGTGCCGTAAACGGCTTTGATATGTATTCTTATGACACAGCGGTATACAAATATATCTGTAAATAAATAAACATGTGTTAGTGGCTTCTGGCCCCAATCCCCGGCTCCCATACATTCATTCCATGAACTGATTTCCTAGTGCAGTATCTCATCGCCCTTGCAAGAAACTTGCTCCAGAGGGAGCCCTGTACCTTGCAGTTCCTGGTCTGGTCTGAAAAGGGCAGAAATCTGTACTGCTGTTTTGAGCCATGTTCCTGTCAAAGCCATCATGGAAACAGGGAGGGGAAACATGAGAGTCCTGTTTCCCTGCGTGGCAAATTTCTCCACATCTTTCCCTTTGACAGAGTTTGATGTGGAAAGATGACTGGCAGGGAAGAGGACGGGCCACTGGCCTTCTTCCCCCGTCCCCTTTCCTTTCTCCTCTCGCTTTCTTCTTTCCTTTAATGTACATGTCACAGAGAAAGACTCTGTTGGCCTCCTGCATTCCTTTAATGCAGCTCCTCTCCACATACCTAACAGGGAGGGTGACTGTTTCATCATCAATGCCAGTGACTCACAGTTTCTCGAAACCCTTTTTTTTGCCTGTTCTTGAGCATCCTGTGATCTACTGGACTTAGAATCCTGGGCTTGTAGAGTTGGGAGGGACCCCCAAGCGTCATCCAGTCCAACCCCCAGAATGCAAGAAACCCAGTGAAATAATCCCTTGAAAGCTGTGCTTTCATAAAGCGGTTCAGCCACTATAAAATTAATTTGGGGGGAGGGATTTTGCACCGGATTTAGGGCAGTATGGGCGATTCCTGCACACAGGGTGCTGAGCCAAGAAGGTGCAAAATAATACCATTTTTTTTTAAAAAAAAAAAGAAACATATATTTATAGAGGTAGCTATTGAGAAGATCCATTAAAAAAGCAACTTTGCCAAAAGTATTGTTAGGTAAATGGGTAACATCTCAGTCACTCAGCAACCATTCTGTCAAAAGGAAGGCACTTTCTCAACAGCTGAAGGTGGAGATTTGGCACACAATGAGGTCTGACTCTGTTCCGCTCACTAAAGAATGGGACACATTCGCCCCTCTTGAGTGACTTTTGAAATCAGTGGCATAGAGACAGCACACCGATACACAGTTCAAGCCCATCCATCACCTTTCCCTTGTTGTTGTTGTTGAGTCGTTTAGTCGTGTCCGACTCTTCGTGACCCCATGGACCATAGCACGCCAGGCACTCCTGTCTTCCACTGCCTCCCGCAGTTTGGTCAAACTCATGTTCGTAGCTTCGAGAACACTTTCCAACCATCTCGTCCTCTGTCGTCCCCTTCTCCTAGTGCCCTCCATCTTTCCCAACATCAGGGTCTTTTCCAAGGATTCTTCTCTTCTCATGAGGTGGCCAAAGTATTGGAGCCTCAGCTTCAGGATCTGTCCTTCCAGGGAGCACTCAGGGCTGATTTCCTTTAGAATGGATAGGTTTGATCTTCTTGCAGTCCATGGGACTCTCAAGAGTCTCCTCCAGCACCATAATTCAAAAGCGTGTCGTGGCGAAGGGGCTTAAATAACTTAGAGAAGTTATGTTTTGACCAAACGTGATCCACCTGGAGAAGGAATTGGCAAGCCACTCCAGTATCCCTGCCAAGAAAACTCTATGGACAAAGACAACAGGCACCTTTCCCTTAGGTCCTTATTAATCCAGCTATAATTTTGTCCGGGGTTCCCACTGTGGAAGCAGCCATTGTCTCTTGTTGAACACCACCCCAATCTCTGAGCAATGAGAGATTCCAGAGGTTCAAAGCACTTACCTGGGTTTGGTTTCCTGGGAATGAAGGTCAGTGGAGACTGTGGTGTCTCCAGGATATGTGGATATAGATATAGATATAGATATGGATAGATAGATAGATAGATAGATAGATAGATAGATAGATAGATAGATACACAACCTGAGCATGGGATGGAGGGAGGGATGCGGGTGGCGCTGTGGTCTAAACCACTGAGCCTCTTGGGCTTGCTGATAGGAAGGTTGGCGGTTTGAATCCCTGAGACGGAATGTGCTCCCGTTGCTCTGTCCCAGCTCCTGCCAACCTAGCAGTTCGAAAGCATGCCAGTGCAAGTAGATAAATAGGTACCGCTCCGGCGGGAAGGTAAACGGCATTTCTGTGCGCTCTGGCACCTGTCACAGTGTCCCGTTGCGCCAGAAGCGGTTCAGTCATGTTGGTTACATGATCTGGAAAGCTATCTGTGGACAAACGCCAGCTCCCTTGGCCTGAAAGCAAGATGAGCACCACAAAACCAGAGTTGTCTGCGGCGGGACGTAACCGTCCAGGGGTCCTTTACCTGTTTACCTTTTAGGATGGAGGGACTCACAGCATCAGCACCCCAACAGATCCTGCTGCTCCATTTGTTGCAGCAATGGAAGGATCCAGCACAGAGCAAGCAGGTCTCTGTGTCTCCAGCTGCCAGCCTGCTTTCCAACTGAATTGATACCCCAAAATTATGTCTCTTGTTCTCCTGCCTGGAAGGTAGGAGAAGGAGGTGGAGGAAAAGACCCACCAATTTGCCTGAAGGGCCTCATCCTGTAGTTGCGGCTTTTGCAACTTGGTTTGTTCTTTTGGGGTGCTGATGAGGACATGTCAGTGGTCAGCAAAGGCCATATCTGACCACTTCAGCAAAATCCTCTATTAGAGAACCCCAAGAATTGGGACTCAGAGCATCATTCAGACTGGACCCCCCAAAAAAACCCCACAACACGCTATTGAGGTCTTTAGCTCCATTGCTGTAAGCTTCATATCAAAGGCAGAACAAGCAAAGGAATGGGGGGGGGGGGACTCAGAGTATCAACACCGATAACATTTCATTACAGAAAACATAAGAGCAAAACTGGGAAACAACAGAAACTCTCCCACAAATATACAACCCATAACAAACAAACACTCAGTGAATCAATCAGGAACCATCATGGAAGCAGTTAACCAGCCAAGCAGGAAAGGAAGGAAGAAGATTAACTCAGCCAGCCCATAATATCTCCCCATAAAGCTGGATGAGTTGATGGAGGGAGCCAATCACACACTTTGACTGAAGCATATTTAACAAAGCAAAACAATTTCACATAAAGCATATTATTTTCTCCCTGGGGTCTTCCTTTCCCACAATTGGCAAGTAATTTCCCCCCATAAGGGCCACCAAGCAAATCTGAGAATGCCACTCCCCCATCCAATCAGCAGTTACTAGTTTCCAGTTTGAGACTGTTGCCGCAATGAAAAAAGGAAACCAATAAACTTTAAGAAAGTTTTAGAAACAGTTTTCTAAGTGGATCTGGTGTCAGCAGCTGCCTCGTAATCCACTGGGTCACATGGGAAACCTTCTTCCAAAACTCCTCAATCACATGGCATGTCCGCCACATATGGCAACTTGTACCCTGGACCTCCTCAGCCCTTCCAACAATTTGGTTTATTAACAAAGTGCAAATATAATGGGAGGGGGAATCAAAAAGTTAAACCATAAAGCGCCATAGCCTGGAAGGACAAAAGAAGAAAAATTCAGCACAGATCCAATTGGATCACAGAATCATAGTTGGAAGGGTCCCAAGGGTCATCTAGCCCAACCCCCCACAATGAAGGAGTGTCAGCTAAAGCATCCATGGCAGAAGACCATCCAACCTCTCCATAAAAACCTCCAAGGAAGTATTGACTCATACAAAGATTCCCTTTACAAATAATAAAGATTCATAAGAATAAAACTAATCTCCACCTTTGAGAACAAAGTTTCATAAATGAGCCAGGCATTTGCATATGCTGGCGCTGCTGCGTAGCCGGGGGCCTCAAGATTTGTATAATAGAATCATAGAATCGTAGAGTTGGAAGAGACCACAAGGGCCATCCAGTCCAACCCCCTGCCAAGCAGGAAACACCATCAAAGCATTCTTAGCATATGCCTGTCAAGCCTCTGCTTAAAGACCTCCAAAGAAGGAGACTCCACCACACTCCTCGGTAGCAAATCCCACTGCCGAACAGCTCTTACTGTCAGGAAGTTCTTCCTAATGTTTAGGTGGAATCTTCTTTCTTGTAGTTTGAATACATTGCTCCGTGTCCGCTTCTCTGGAGCAGCAGAAAACAATATTTCTCCCTCCTCTATATGACATCCTTTCATATATTTGAACATGGCTATCATATCACCCCTTAACCTTCTCTTCTCCAGGCTAAACATACCCAGCTCTCTAAGCCGTTCCTCATATGGCCTCGTTTCCAGGCCTTTGACCATTTTGGTTGCCCTCCTCTGGACATGTTCCAGCTTGTCAGTATCCTTCTTGAACTGTGGTGCCCAGAACTGAACACAGTACTCCAGGTGAGGTCTGACCAGAGCAGAATACAGTGGTACTATTACTTCCCTTGATCTAGATGCTATACTCCTATTGATGCAGCCCAGAATTGCATTGGCTTTTTTTGCTGCTGCATCACACTGCTGACTCATGTCAAGTTTGTGGTCTACCAAGACTCCTAGATCCTTTTCACATGTACTGCTCTCAAGCCAGGTGTCAGAAATGAAGAAATGAACCCATGCCATATGTGGGGGGAAGAGGTCATTTGAGCTCTGCCCTTTAGATACTTGAGATACCTTTTCAAGAACCCTCCAACAGTTTGGGCTGGTGCTATGAGTCAGATTCCTCTTAAGAACGAGCTTCAAAGAATGCTCCTTCCCCATCTGCCTTTGGGTGGGTGTTACTCACTACAAAGTAGGTCACTGGGTCACCGCCAGTGTAGGAGCTTCACCATAGCCAATGTCGTCTGGATTGCATCTGGCTATCTCGCTAGCTGTCATCCGCCTGACTCGGTGTGTCTGAGTATCCAGCCATCCATCACCCAGAGCAGATGACTATGGCACCAAGCAGATGGAGATGAGTTGGAGCAGAGAGAGAGAGAGAGAGAGAGAGAGAGAGAGAGAGAGAGAGAGACTTACTGTTTGGGAGAATGCTATTAAGCCATCCTCCACAGCTCCAGAAGAACAATTAGTCAAACGCAAATAGCAGCAGCCTCGAGCACACAGCTTCATTACAGGCACCAGTAATAAACTTTTGATGGATGGGAGTTTGTATTAGCTAGCCTTTGTATTAGCTAGCCTTAAACAAAGACTCGGGCAAATGAGGCTTTTGCATTGGCCACCAGTCCCCCTAAGGCAGGCATGTCTCCAAAATCCATTTCAGGGGCCTAATCTGGTCCGCTGGTTTATTTCATCCGGCACCCAGCCCCCGTGGCAGTATATGTCCTCAAAAAAAGCACAGCAACTTCAATCCTCTAAAAATAGCTTAACAACTCTGGGGTTAAATGGTGAAAAAAGTTCAGCAACTTTGGGGTACAATTGTTTAAAAAGCTCAACAACTTCAATCCTAAAAATCGGTCGGTCCCCACACCTGTTCACTTCATCAGATGTGGGCCTCATTGAAAAAAGTTTGGGCACCCATAGCAGTTGGACTGGCAGGGAAGCTTCTCCCAGGTGAGAAGAGATGGTTGCCCGAACCTAAGAGGGAGGCCAACGGGCAGGGAGCGCAGATGCCATGGCCAGAAAGGTGGAGGCGAGATGGGGGCCTCCCTCCCTCTTCTAAAGGAGATGGCAGGGTTGGAGAAGGTCCGGGAAAGGGCAACCCAAATGATGAAGCTGGTGGAGCAACTCCTCTAGGAAGAAAGGGTGCCGGCAGCGTTGGGGACTTTTTTAGAGAAAAGTTGAGAATGAGGCAAGATGGTAGAAGTGTATAAAAGGATGCCTGACATGGAGAAAGTGGAGAGAGAAAAGTTTCTCTCCCTCTCTCATAGAAATCCGGAAATCCTGGACACACCAAACATTGGAAGATTCGGGGCAGCTAAAAGAAAGGACTTGTCCATGGAGCACAGAGCTAAGCTATGGAACTCCCTGCCACAGGAGGCAGTGATGGCCACCAACCTACATGGCTTTAAAAGAGGATTAGGAAAACTCATGAAGAGGGCTATCGATGGTTCCGAAGCAGGAAGGCTCTGTTCTGTCTCCACTGTCAGGGGCAGCAATGCTTCTGAATACCAGTAGCTGGAAATCACAGGAGGGGAGGGGGCTCTTGAGTTCAAATCCTGCCTGTGGGCTTCCCATAACTTTCCTCTGCTTGGCCACTGTGTGAACAGGAGGCTGGACTAGATGGGCCACTGGCCTGATTCAGAAGGCTGGTCATATGTTAACCTTGTTGGTGCAGTAGAGAAAGTGGGCAGATAACTTTGAAAACATGTTTATTCTCCCGGTGCATTGGAACAGAATTACTCTGGATTTTGGTGGCTGGTCATTTTCATGTTGGATGGTGATAGCTGTTGTTTTATTATTTATGGCATTTATTCATTACTATTTATATTAGATAGATAGATGATAGATAGACAGACAGACAAATAGATATGCCACATTCCTTCCAAGAACCCTGGGGTGGCATTTTGTGTAGTTTGGTAATTTTTGTGGATGAACACTTTCCGTATATTTTGTTTCATTTTAAAATATCCTTTATTGCATTTTATTGCATTCTGCATTTTATTATCCTTGCAAATTGCTTTGAGACTAGTTTTGGCTCTCTCTCTCTCTCTGTGTGTGTGTGTGTGTGTGTGTGTGTGAACTAAACTAAACTAAACTAGAGTAGATTTTTACTCTCTCTCTCTCTACCATAATGCTAGAACTTGAGGGTCATCCAGTTGAATTGTTGGGCCAAAATAAAGAAAAGACCACAAGAAGATTCTTGCTGGATCAGGCCAAAGGCTTATCTAGTCCAGAATCATGTTCTCACCTGGCCCATTCAGATGTCAGGTGAGAACTGAGGGAAAGAGCACTCTGGGTAAAGTCTGAGGTGGAATTGCTTTGAGATTCATTAGCATTGAGGCCTGTGACATATCAAGAAGGCAACGTGACTACAAAACAGGTAAGAACCAGATAAAGAAGAACATACCAGCCCCATCGTTCTGCCCGGACACTGAGGTCCAGCTCCGAGGGCCTTCTGGCGGTTCCCTCGCTACGAGAAGCCAAGTTACAGGGAACCAGGCAGAGGGCCTTCTTGGTGGTGGCACCCATCCTGTGGAATGCCCTCCCACTAGAGGTCAAAGAGAACAACAATTAGCAGACCTTTAGAAGGCATCTCAAGGCAGCCCTGTTTAGGGAAGCTTTTAATGTTTGGTGGATTTCTGTATTTTAGTGTTTTGTTGGAAGCCGCCCAGAGTGGCTGGGGGAACCCGGCCAGATGGGCAGGGTATAAATAATAAATCTTTAATTATTATTATTATTATTATTATTATTATTATTATTATTATTAAATGTTAAAGTGCAAAAATACCATATAAGGTACAAGGAGGGTTGTGGACATTATACTTCATGGACTCTGGTTGGACGAGAGATGGTGGAGCACTGTGGTGGTTGGGAAAAATCACAGACTCATAGATTTGTAGAGTTGGAAGGGACACCAAAGGTCATTTAGTCCAACCCCTTGCAATGCAGGAATCTCAACTCAAGCATCCATGGCAGAGTCAACCTCTGTTTAGAAACCTCCAAGGAAGGAGAGTCCACCACCCTCCGAGGGAGTCTGTTTCACTGTTGAGCAGCTTGTACAATCAGAAAAGTCTTCCTTATGTTTAGATCTTCCCCTCCAGAGCAGGAGAAAACAAGCTTGCTCCATCTACCACATGACAGCCTTTCAGATATTTGAAGATGGCTCTCATATCTCCTCTTTTCCAGGGCAAACATACCCAACTCTCTGAATCCTTCCTCATCATGCTGGTTTCCAGACCCTTGACCATCTCATTTGGGGACTCACTGAGACTGGGGACCAGGGGTTTCACTTTAGACAATTTTTTGTACACAGATGCCTTGAGTGCAATTTTGCAACACTCTGTGGAAACAAGCTGTAATTTCTTCGCCGAATGGTGGAGCCAATTTATACAATCCCTCTTTTTGCTGAGGGCACACACTCAAGAGAAAGAAGACCTGGGCAGGAGATTCTCTGTGTCATCTTGTGGGTGCCAGATAAAACTCCACAGCCTTGGCAATTATATCTTGGCAGAAAACATTTCAAAGAACAGCTTAGGGGAGGTGACCTTATCGGTGGTGGCAGTGGGGTAAAAATCAGCTATTAGAGGAGATTCTTTCCGTCAGCCTGAAGCTTGTAGCACTTCAGGGGAATCTCTCCAGATAAACAAGCAAAGGAGGCCAGCTTTCAGTAGTCTAGGAGTGACAGTCTATCAGCTGAAATGGTGCCCCTCGGAAGAGACCCATCAAATTGGTTGTTCAGCAGTGGTACCTGGAGGATGGAGAGCATCAAATCCAGCATCGTTTTTGCTCAGCAAGAGGCAAGATTAAATCAGATTAAGTGGTGAAGATAACAGCACAGTTCGTGCCTGTTAGGCCAGGAGAGATGGCTTGAAGTAAGTTTCATGTTTCATGGGAAACCTGCAAAATGGTTGGGAAGGTCATACAATCATAGGATCAAAGAAGTGTAGAGCTGGAAGGGACCCAAATGGTCATCCAATCCAACCCCCTGCAGTGCAGGAATCGAAGCCAAAAAGCCCCTCACAGGTGGCCAACCCAGACTCTGTTGAAAACCCTCCAATGAAGGAGAAACCATCACCTTGGCCAACCAGATGCCTCCAGGAAGCCTACAAGCTGGATCTGAGCACAACAGGACTCTTGATTTGGGGGGGGGGGGATTATCCTTAGCGGTTCAAGGGCAGAGGCTCACCTAAAACTCCCAGTCAGACTTTATTCTGTCATGCATTCCAAAAGGACACACACCATCTAGGCAAATTTGAGGCTATTCATCCTCCTCGGCCCCCAAGACCACATCACTGGTCTTGAAAGATCTACATTGGCTCCCAGTATGATTCCGAGCACAGTTCAAAGTGTTGGTGCTGACCTTGAAAGCCCTAAATGGCCTCGGTCCAATATACCTGAAGGAGCGTCTCCACCTCCATCGCTCTGCCCGGACACTGAGGTCCAGCACCGAGGGCCTTCTGGCGGTTCCCTCATTGTGAGAAGCCAAGTTACAGGGAACCAGGCAGAGGGCCTTCTCGGTGGTGGCGCCCTCCCATCAGATGTCAAAGAGAAAAACAGCTACCGGATTTTTAGAAGACATCTGAAGGCAGCCCTGTTTAGGGAGGCTTTTAATGTTTAATAGATTGCTGTATTTTATTTTTCTGTTGGAAGCTGCCCAGAGTGGCTGGGGAAACCCAGCCAGATGGGCGGGGTATAAATATTATTATTATTATTATTATTATTATTATTATTATTATTATTATTCCTCAGCCTAAGAAGCTTCTGCTATCCCAGCCTTCCACCATCTGTCACCCAACCATGGCCCATGAAATATAAATTACTCAATTAATTTTTCACTGTCTATGTCAGAACTCTCCTTGTACCGAGCACTATTTTTCTAGAAAAAGAGATGCTGGAACTCAACATGAACAGCTCCCTTGTTCCCTCATAACGGAAGTGGTGCTCACCTGAGAGGTACCAGAACGAAGTTCCTGTGAGTTCTGCCAGGAGAAATGCCCTGTTTGTACCTTTTCTGGAGTTGTTTTTCACTTAACAGTCAGCCATTAGTTTGCCCTTTAGCCAGTTTCATGTTGTTGTCAGGCGGACGCCAGCAACTCCCATGGCTGGTTCTCCCAGGAAAACACAAAGACAGGGAATGTTCTTACCATCCGATTTTTGTTTAGTATGTACAGAGAGAGGAGGAGGAGGAGTTTGGATTTATATCCTGCTTTATCACTACCCTAAGGAGTCTCAAAGCGGCTAACATTCTCCTTTTCCTTCCTCTCCCACAACAAACACTCTGTGATGTGAGTGAGGCTGAGAGACTTCAGAGAAGTGTGACTAGCACAAGGTCACCCAGCAGCTGCATGTGGAGGAGCAGAGATGCGAACCCAGTTCACCAGATTACGAGTCCACCGCTCTTAACCACTACACCACACTGGCTTTGGAACCCAGCCTCTTGAATAATGATGCTGTCCAAAGTGAATATCTACCCCCTCTGTCTCTTCTCCCACTTCCTCATGCGTCTTCCCTCATGCTGACTAGTGCCCTCGGCCTCTGAACTCTTTGCTCTCCTACTTTCAAGGCTCACTGGGTTCTGGGAGAGGGGGGGGGGATCTGGAATGCTTTCTAAAGACACTGTGTCCATCAGCTGTCAACCCCCGTGCTTCCTCTTCCCCTTCCTCCTCTCACATTATTTCCCAACATTTTCCCTCATCTGCCTCTGAGCTGTGATCTCCCTCAAACCCCTCTTGTAATTCTGAACTGTATTCCTCTTCTCTGGGAGGTTCAGGCTGGGGAGGCGGTCTCCACTTTTCCTCCTCTGCCCAGTCCTTGACAGTTGTGAACCGCCCTGTGATCTTCAGGTAAAGGACGGCATACCGAATGAATGAATGAATGAATAAATAAATAAATAAATGTTTACTGGTTTCGTGTCCAGCTTGCATTCTTGCGTACCTGGCACTGGCCTCACTTAATTATAGGCCTAAGAAAAATTTCACCCCACCATCCACACTTGTTTGTTGGTTCTTTCCATTTTTTAGGTGCCTGCAGGCATTTGTCCTTTCGTTCCATCAGAGTCTCGTTTCCCAACTCCGTTGCCAAGATCCCAGAGCAACATACGCAGCTCGTGATATATAGCTTTGAGACTCCATCATTCTCCCCATTAAGTAATTATTCCACACAGTTAAGCGCTCAGAAGAGACAGAAGTCACCTGCAGATTCTCAAGAGAAGACAAGCTGAGGCAGGGGTGACTTTGTAGGACAAGGCGGAGACTTTGCGCCATGAGAGAACAGCAAATGCCAGAGCTTCTCAATGGAAATCAAGGACCCAGCAGTGACACCAACAGCAGCAGGAACGGCCCCTGGTCATGAGGCAGGCTCAGGGACACATCGGTTCTGCCCAGGGGCTACAGCCCAGAAATGAGAGCTGGCCGGCCCAAGAAGACATGTTGTTGCCTGACTTGGAGGAGAACATCTGGCACCTCCCAGTTCCAAGTACAGTGGTCCCTTGGTTCTCAAACACCTCGGTACTCAAACAACTTGGAACCCAAACACTGCAAACCCAGAAGTAAATGTTCCAGTTTGTGAACTTTTTCCAGAAGCCAAACGTCCTCCCTTTTGAGTGTTACGCTGAGGTCTGTCTGTTTTTCCTATTTATTTTGCATTTTTGTTTTTGTGGCTTTTTTGTGAGTGTGGAACCCAGTTCAGCTACTGATTGATTGTGTGGCTGCAGTACATTGTTTATTGCTTTCATTTTATGGATCAATGGTTTGGTTAGATAGTAAAATTCATGTTAATTTGCTGTTTTTAAAAGTCTGGAATGGATTAAGCTGTTTTGCATTTCTTTCTATGGGAAAGTGTGCCTTGGTTTTGGAATGAACTTCCAGAATGGATTAAGTTTCAGAACCAAGGTACCACTGTACTTGCATTATCTCCTCCCGCAACCCTTCCATTCTCTATATGGTACTTTTTGCATCATATAGAGTACATATATGCAAGAATGCAACAAAACAGGCAAGAACCCATTAATATAAGGTACAAGAAGAAGTTA
This sequence comes from Zootoca vivipara, assembly GCF_965207765.1. Lineage (NCBI taxonomy): Eukaryota > Metazoa > Chordata > Lepidosauria > Squamata > Lacertidae > Zootoca > Zootoca vivipara. The sequence goes on along the minus strand of NC_142582.1, from coordinate 133,541,099 downwards.
TATACAAAGAACACAAGAGCCTGCTGGATGGATCAGGCCAATGACATATCTGGTCCAGCATCCTCTTCTTACAATGGCCAGATACCCCAAAGGGAAACCCACAAGCAGGATTCGAACACAAGAGCCCTCTCCCCTCCAGCCACTTGTGTTCAGAAGCATGGCTGCCTCTGGCTGTGGAGGCAAAGCAGAGCCATCCTGGCTAGTAGCCCCAACACTAGTCCACGAATAAAGCCTGGATCTCTCACTTCAACATCCTCTGAGAGGGAATCCTGCCCTGGGATGTGAACTCTTCCCTCCTGCCCCAGTTCCCAGCCCTCCCTCCTATTGGGCTTTCCTTCCCTCTGAACTGGCTTAGTATGTGCTGGATGTTTATATTTCCCTGGAGTGTTTTGCATTTATTTCCATGTTTTGCTCAGTATTGTTCTTGAAAGGAGTGGGGAGGAAATGTGATTGTCTGGCATTTGCTGAAAACTGAAGGTGTGTTGTTGTTGTTGTTGTTGTTGTTGTTGTTATGGCCCAGACTCAGTGCTGGGTGGAATAAATGAAGCTGTGTTTTGAGTTGGGCTCGCTGTCCTCTTGAACAGCCCTTGCTTTAATAAAGTGGATAAAAACTGTGCCTCCTCTTGACATCCACACATTATTATGCAATATGCAAATGTGCTGCAGAGGCTCTCTTTTCTCCACACACTACAGAGAGATAACAGTTAGTTTTGTGTACATTATAAGTGTCCTGCATTGGGTCATCTCTGCATTTATGGATAATATACTCTCACGCTCCCTGCAGATCAATATCTCAGCCCGTAAGTCCCAGATCTAAGCGAGGCTGAAGCCCTCTAGAGACATCCTTGTTATGGTGGATGCAGGATTATATACTGGTGCTCATGGTGGCCCTGGGGGACTTAGACACAATCTCGTTTTCAATCCTTATTGCAACTATATGGCTTTGTGTCCAATCAGTGCAGGCCCTATAACTAAAATCTTGTTATTGTTTTATTATTATTTATTATTATTATTTATTATTATTATTATTATTATTATTATTATTATATATTATGTATACCCTGCCCATCTGGCTGGGTTTCTCCAGCCACTCTGGGCGGCTTCCAACAAAATATTAAAATGCAATAGTCCTTCAGGTATTAAAAGCTTCCCTAAACAGGGCTACCTTCAGATGTATTCTAAAAGTCTGGTAGTTGTTTATTTCCTTGACATCCGGTGGGAGGGTGTTCCACAGGGCGGGCGCCACCATCAAGAAGGCCCTCTGCCTGGTTCCCTGTAACTTGGCTTCTCGCAGTGAGGGAACCGCCAGAAGGCCCTCGGAGCTGGACCTCAGTGTCCCGGATGAACGGCGGGAGTGGAGACGCTCCTTCAGGTATACAGGGCTGAGGCCGTTTGCACCCCAATTGCCCCTATTTGATTTTTGCCCCACTGTCTTTGTGCACAAGGTGGCAATTATGCTAAGTAACACTGGAGGAGCATCAAAGAACAGCTAACAGAGCAGAATGATTTGTGGACAGTCCAATTTAAATGCACCTCAAAAGCACATCAGAGACATCAGAACCGGCTCGACAATGAGCTAAGGTGAGGCAGGCACCTCAACAGAAGAACGGAATGGGTGGCGGATGTCAGGAGTATGGGCAGGAGTCAGGCTCTGGGGCCTGTAGTGCTTTGCAGGACTGGGGCCTGCCTCAGCTTGTGCTGGAGAAGCAGGGAGTGGCCACTCAGGTGAGGCCTCAGCTTGTGCTGGAGAAGCAAGGAGGGGCCACTCAGGTGAGGCCACTTGATACTTCACTGCACCTGGTGGCAGGAGCTGGGAAGGATAAAAGCCCAGCATTTCCCTTCAGCTCTTTGCCACAGCAACGCTATCCCTGCCTCTGGCCTCTTGCTCCTCGGACCCTTGCCTTACCGACGCCTTGCTCCTCGACCCTTGGAACTTTGCCTTGCCAACGCCTTGATACTTGACTCCCAGACCTTCACCTCTGCCTTGCTCCTTGACCCTGTGACTGCCTGCTGCTGGACCCTCAGCCCTGCACCTGTTCCTGCTTCTACACCACCATCTTGCCTCTGGCCCTGACGTCCTCAGCCAGGGCTTCAACTGCCTGCCAACCGGACTATGACAGCGGATGTGGATTAGGGTCCTGGCTCCCTTCCCTTTCTGGGGATGCAACCTGCTGCCCCAAATGGACTCTTCAAACAATCCCACACCTGATCTCTTTGGTTCCCATTGCCTCATGGTAGAAGTGGCTCTGCTTTTTGCATCCTCTTTCCTATGTTGAAGGTCGGTGGCCTGCTGGCACCTTCTCCTAGACTGCAAATGAATTAACCGACTAAGCACATGTGCTGCAGGATACTGCTGGCTTTCCTTCCTTCTCCCCTCCATGTGCTTGTACTGTATAGGAAACAAGCTATTAACCAAGTGGCCTCCATGCTGATGACGGGGGTTGAAGGTGAGTAGGTCACAACTTGTTGGACAGGCCTGCCTTGCACCTGGGAAGGAAGGACAGATGCAGGAACATCGAGGATAGAATCATAGAATTATAGAGTGCAAAGCAAGAATAATCTATGAAGGCATCTCTGGCAGATGGCCAGCCAACCTCTGCTGAGAAACTTCCATTTTATGAGAGTCCACCACCTTCTGAGTGAGTCCATTCCTCTGCCAAACAGCTCTCACTACCAAAAAGTTCTTCCTAATGTTTAGGCAGAACCTCCTTTATGGCAGTCTGAACTCATGGATTCAGGTCCTCCCCTCTGAACCAGCAGGAAAGAAGTTGGCTCCATCTTGCAGCTCCTCAGGTGGCTCACATACGACGTCACGGTTTTCTCTTCTCCAGGCTAACCATCGCCAGCTCCCTCAACCGTTCCTAAAACAGGATGAAAACAGGCTCGGCGGGTGTGTTCCTGAGTAGCCTTGCCTTGATGGGATTTCCGTCTCCTCTTAATCATGCCCTCCCAAGGATCATGAGCCGGTGGGTGACAGTCCCTTCCTTCCTCAAGCAGTCACAGACAGACACCAACGCAGAAGGAATTATTGCCTCCGGGGGGGGGGGGGGAGTCTGAATTATGGGCCTGCGTCTCAGTTTTCACAACGTGCTGATATTAGCTAAACAGATGCGGCCTTTATTCATTGCAATCTCTTCATTCTGACATATAATCACTTCCCGTTCCTGAGGGAGCCCCATTTTAATTTTGCAGTAATTTAATGACAATATTAAATTGGAAAATTAGAGTTCACTTTTTCACTGTGTGCATTCCTTCATCTCACAGGCTGGAAAGTGAGCCCTCTCATAACCATCCTGTTTAATAGACTCGTCTCTGTAAATATTACAGTTTTCGTAACAGCTTCTTGGCATTCCTCTTGCAGGGAAATCGCTCAGGGAAACAGAGGCTCATTTTGCAGAGCCTGTCTCTGTCGTAACTCTCGCCCCAGCACTTGACCAAACTCCGTGGACCAAAGTATGTGCAAACAGAGGTCAGGATCTTCTGGGCCACATAGCTTCTTCTGAACTTCTGCACAGAACCAAACAAAACTCCTCGCTTTTTTTTCCACCCTAACCCCCAGCAGATCAGCCTGTAACAGAGAGAGAGAGAGAGAGAGAGGAAGCACTGGGGAACTTGCCTTGACAGTCAAAAATTCAGGCTGTTTGGTTATTACTATCCAACACAAGAAGAGCCTGCTGAATCAGGTCAGTGGTCCATCTACTCCAGCATCCTGTTCTTAGAGTGCTCATCTAGACGCCCCCATAGGAAACCTGCAAGCGGGATTGGAGCACAAGAGAGCTCTCCCCTCCTTGGGTTTCCAGCAACTGGCATTCAAAAGGATTCCTGTCTCCAACTGTGGAGGCAGAGCAGAGCCATCCTGGCCCGTATCAGTCAGTAGCCTTTTCCTCCTGCATGAATTTGCCTACTCCTCTTTTAAAGCCATCTAAGTTAGTGGCCATCACTGCCTCCTGTGGGAGGGAGTTCCACAGTTTAACTATGCACTGCCTACTACCGGTACCATGAAGCAGACAGCCTTCCAGCACTGACTTTGTTGTTGTTGTTGTTTAGTCGTTTAGTCGTGTCCGACTCTTCGTGACCCCATGGACCATAGCACGCCAGGCACTCCTGTCTTGCACTGCCTCCCGCAGTTTGGTCAAACTCATGTTCGTAGCTTCCAGAACACTGTCCAACCATCTCGTCCTCTGTCGTCCCCTTCTCCTAGTGCCCTCAATCTTTCCCAACACCAGGGTCTTTTCCAGGGAGTCTTCTCTTCTCATGATGTGGCCAAAGTATTGGAGCCTCAGCTTCACGATCTGTCCTTCCAGTGAGCACTCAGGGCTGATTTCCTTCAGCACTGACTTAGCTGCCTGCTAAACATACCCAGACCCACAATTTAGTTATGTGTACCTGATATTTAAAATGTGCTGGTTTCATCTCTGTGTGATGGGCAGTTCTTTTCAGGGCCAGCCCATCCATGCGGCAGGCTGAGGCAGCTGCCTCGGTCAGTGGAAGCCCAAGAGACAGTGCCCCCACAAGTGCCCTTGCCCACCCCACTGACTACATGAGATCTCTTTGGGCATGGTCTTGGCAGAAATTGGTGCCAGGCAAATGTCACCATGCAGCCCAGCCCAGGGAGGCTTCAGATGGACAACGGACTGCCAGGGTGATCGCCCTGGGTGCATTTTCGGAGGGCGCTGCTCCTGCCACCCTCCCTAAGCCAGCCCTGCACCACTTGGTGAGCCTAGGATCTGAACAGACCCCAGCCTTGCAAAGCTGCTTGGGGAGGTTAGTGCAAGAAGGACACATCAGCCATGTTGCTCCAGCAGCAGCAGCAGCAAGGCCTGAGCAGGAGGGGTGGGCTCCGGTTGTCATGCCTCTGGCACGAGGGCACATGTTCACACCCCTAGGCATCATGCAGACATGCTCCTCCCTCGCTTGTGGCAGCAGGGCACAGTGGCATGCTTCCACTTTGCCTCCGGCAGCAAAACATGACCTTCCGCTCCTGGCTATTTCACTGTTCAGTGGCACCCTTTACAGCAGGGGGAAAGGGACTGAATCTGGCTGATGGGCCAATTCCTTTAGTGAAAGTTTGCAATTTATTCACACTCCTCTCGTGTTAAGGACTTGGCAATAGGAGGACTTGCCCTGAGTCACATAACCTTGGCAGCTGTCCAGGCCAGTAGTTTCCGTTCTTGCAGAGAGTCTTGGAAGCTCCTCTGATTCAGGCTCCTTTTACAAAGCTGCTCTTCATTCTTGGTTCTTGTTGCTGGACTCAGAAACACTATACGGTGTCAGAAGCAGAGAATGTTGCATTAAGGGACTGCAGGTGGAAGATAAGAAGTCATGGGAGCCGCGCCCAGAGAAAGCAACGTCAGGGCTGTGAAGTCTTTGCAAAAAATTGAAATGCTGCAGCTCCCATCAAAGCATGCGATTCTCGGGGGATATTGCAGATAACTGGAGGAGGTTTGGACAGAGGTTTGAGCTGTAGCTGGCAGCAACAGAGGCAAATCAAATCCTCTATTTTATTTCATGCAGTGGGGAAGGGATCACTTTGGGCTGGATGAAAAGGAGAATACGAAACTGCCAAGTTTGACTGATCCGATTTTTGTTTGACTGAGTTTACTTATATGCCACTTTTTCACCATGAGTTGTGCGCATAGCAGCTTGCAACACACATTCAAAGCATCACAAAGCAAAGCATTCGATATAAATATATATATACAAAATACAGAGCATGCCAGCAAATTAGAAAATGACAAAAATCAGCAACTTAGCAAAAACAGAAGAAATTCAATACTGCACACACAAAAACCAACCTGGAATTAAGTATATAAATACAAATCAAAATGAGAGTTAACTGACAAAAGGTAAGGCCGCCCACCTGTCAATCACCTGGCATGACATTCAGTGACTCATTTCCAAGCAGCACTTCACACAGAGATCTGCTACCCACTGTGATCAGCCAGCCAGCTGGCAGGGCTTGCAAAGTGTGGCGTACGCAAGCCCTGTTACCTGAGAAGCCATAGAGGAGTTTGGGGTTTTTTTCACTGTGTGGTTTATACATTTTATCAAACAAACAAACAGCAAAATCCCATACATGTCACTTTGACTGATTTCAATAGGACCCACTCCCTGGCAGGGGAGTATAAGGCTGCAGCCTGAATTGAACTCTTTGGCTGGCTGCAGCAGCAGCAGTCCTGTTGCAGAAGCACCCCCACTCCCACCACCCCCCCACCCCCCAAGAAAATCACGTTTTTTGTCACCTGAGCAACCAAAAGGCAACCCGCTCTCCTTTTAGCAGGCTGCCATCTGCTGGGGAGAGTTTGAGAAGCACCAGCCAGCAGCAGGGGGGGGGGGGGCGAGTGCTGCCCTTATGCAACAGGCAGCTTCAAATCAGGAGAGGAGGAGATCCTGCTGGATCGGGCCAGTGATGCGCCCAGCCCAGCATCCTGTCCTCACAGGGGCCAGCCAGATGCCTCAATGAGAAACCCACAAGCAGGATCCAAGCGCAAGAGCAACTCTCCCCTCCCACGGTCTCCAGCAACTGGGATTCAGGAGCCTGGCTGCCTCGAACCAGGGTGGGAGAGCATCGTCACCGTGGTTGGAGCTGTCCAAATTCCTCTCCTCCATGATTTTCCTTAGATTGTAATTCCTCAGGCAAGCGCTGTCTTGGTCTGATTGTATAATGTAAGCCACTCAGGGAGGCGTTTTGGCTGAAGAGCAGGGCACAAACTAACTAACTAACTAACTAAAAAAATTCCTTCAGTAGCACCTTAAAGACCAACTAAGTTTTTATTTTGGTATGAGCTTTCGTGTGCATGCACACTTTGTCAGATACACTGAAACAGAATCAACCAGACCCTTATTTATATTCAGGGGGTGGGGGTGGGGGGGTGGGAATGGGTGATGAGCAGTCGTTATCAGCCATCAACAGGTTTACCACTCCTATCAGCCCATCAATAAAATAAAATAAAAATAAAAAATAAAATAAAAACTTAGTTGGTCTTTAAGGTGCTACTGAAGGAATTTTTTTTATTTTGCTTCGACTCAGACCAACACAGCTACCTACCTGTAACTAAAACAAACAAACCTAACCCTATTTTAAAGTCTTCTAGGTTGGCGGCCATCACTGCTTTTTGTGGGAGGGAGTTCCATAGTTTGTGCTGCATGAAGAACATACCCTCCAACATTTTTCTGATGAAAATAGAGAGATTGCCTCCAACATTTCTCCCATGAAAACAGGGACATCCTATTCCATATCCTCCAACATTTCCCAATAGGGAATCATAGAATCATAGAGTTGGAAGAGACCACAAGGGCCATCCAGTCCAACCCCCTGGTAGCAGGAAACACCATCAAAGCATTCTTGACATATGCCTGTCAAGCCTCTGCTTAAAGACCTCCAAAGAAGGAGACTCCACCACACTCCTTGGCAGCAAATTCCACTGCCGAACAGCTCTTACTGTCAGGAAGTTCTTCCTAATGTTTAGGTGGAATCTTCTTTCTTGTAAAAGAATAGGGACATCCTATTCTTTCTTTTATCTGCCCTGAATCTTCCAACATTCAGCTTTCTTGGATGTCTATGAGTTCTAGGAGGTCTGCATTTGTAACAGAACAAATGGAGAATTGACCCTGACGGGACCCATTCAGTTCACTGCTCATTTGTTCTGGATCAAATGCATTGAGCACTTAATGGGGACAAATGAGGTAGGTCTTCATTCACTTTTGTTCCCATTCATGGCTTCCTTTCATTCACTGATGATGATGACAGCAGAACTGATGCCAAGAGCTGCGGTTTCATTTTCTCAGAATGTCCCTGCCTGTTGCAGAGCGGGACATTCTGGTGGAGAACAGCAGCCACCAGCAAGTTTCCATTCAGTAGTGGTGGCCTCCGTTTTTCTTCGTAGTTCCTTGGAATGACATCAAGGCCTTCTGGGAGCAGCCCCAGAGCTTAGCTCTGCTTCTAGGCATTGGCTAGGAGAAGTGAATGCAACAAAACAAATGTGCAGTTGAAAAAATGAATGGCTTTCCCTCCCGAATGAATCATTATTGAGCAGATGAATGAAGCAACACAATCTTGCAGGAAAAGGCATCATATACTGTAGAAGAAGAGGAATTTCTAAGTCCTCCCCAGCTTTTTGCTATTCATCAGTCTTGGGTTCCTTCATTACTTTGTTAGAGCCCCAGGCTGGTCCCTGGCTGGGACCCTGCCTCCTTTGTCACCATTTCTGAGAAAGTTTTGGATTTGAGAAATGGGAATTAAATATGACACTCCTTACAGACTTCATGCAGTAATAAGTCAGTGCACTGTAAAGGAGACTAATAAAGGGATATTTGGATGAGCCTTGCGTGAAAACACATCGGACGCTAGACTGAGCAGTTTGACAGTGGAACAGACTCCCTTGGGAGGTGATGGGCTCTCCTTTCTTGGAGGTGTTTAAGCAGATGTTGGATGGCCATCTGGCAGGAATTCCCTAGCTCTGTTTCTTGTACAGTATTTATGATATTATTTGGGTCAGTGGATTGTCCAATGTTTCTAATCTTCCCCTCTTTTATCAACTCCATTCTGTAATCTGTTCCACACCCCAGTTATCACTGGAGACTCCACAGAACTTAAAAGCAAAAGGTGATCTTATTCGGCGACTCACTGAGACTAGGAACCAGGGGTTTCACTTTACACAAATTTTGTACCTTGAGCACAATTTTGCAACACTCTGTAGAAACAAACCGTTATTTCTTGGCCAAATGATGGAGCCAATTTGTACAATCCCTCTTTTTGCTGAGGGCACACACTCGAGGGAAAGAAGACCTGGGCAGGAGATTCTCTGTGACATCTTGTGGGTGCCAGGTAAACCTCCGCAGCCTTGGCAATTATTTCTTTGCAGAAAACATTTCAAAGAACAGCTATGGGGAGGTGACCTCATCAGCAGTGGAGATTTCAACTAAAAGTTAGGAGGAACTTTCTGATAGTAAGAGCTGTTTGACATTGGAAGTGACTACCTCAGAAGGTGGTGGAGCATCCTTGACCAGAGGTTTTTCAAGAGAGGCTGGGTGGCCATCTGGCAGGGATTCCTTAGCTAGGAATCCTTCAGACTGGTGACTGGGAGTGGCCACCGGGACCATATAACACCAGTCCTGAGAGATCTACATGGGCTCCCAGTATGTTTCCATACCTGCCAAGTTCCTCTCTGAAAAATAAGGGACCGGACTGAAATTAGCATACCGGAAGTAGCACGGCGGCCATTTTGGAACTGGGCGGAGCATGCTCAGAAGTGACTTTTGATGCTGCTGTGCCCAGTTCCAAAATGGCTGCTGCACCAGAAGTCGCACTGCAGCCATTTTGGAACTGGGCAGAGCAGCATCAAAAGTCGCTTCTGAGCATGCTCCGCCCAGTTCCAAAATGGCCACCGCGCCAGAATAAACCAGGGGGGAACAAAAAAAAATCTGCTTTTCCGGCTGGGGACAGCTGGAAAAACGGGATACTTGGCAGCTATGCGCTTCCAAGCACAGTTCAAAGTGTTGGTGCTGACCTTGAAAGCCCTAAATGGCCTCAAAGGTCCAGTAGACCTGAAGGAGCGTCTCCACTCCCATCGTTCAGCCCGGACACTGAGATCCAGCACCGAGGCCCTTCTGGTGGTTCCCTCATTGCGAGAAGTGAGGTTACAGGGAACCAGACAGAGGGCCTTCTTGGTAGTGGCGCCGGCCCTGTGGAATGCCCTCCCATCAGATGTCAAAGAAATAAGCAGCTATCCTATTTTTAAAAGGCGTTTGAAGGCAGCGCTGCTTGGGGAAGTTTTTAATATTTAATGTTGTATTGTTTTTAACACTCGATTGGGAGCCGCCCAGAGTGGCTGGGGAGACTCAGCCAGATGGGCGGGGTATAAATAATAAATAATAAATACATTATTATTATTATTATTATTATTATTATTATTATTATTATTATTCATTGCAGGGGGTTGGGCTAGATGACCCTTGGGGGTTCCTTCCAGCTCCACAGTTCTGTGATTCTAAGGAGCTGGAAACTAGTGAGCAAAACGAGCATCGTTTGGTGATCACAGAATAGAGAAGAACGTGCAAGGGTGGGGGGGGATCTCCACCCATCACCCCCCAGAACTTGCTGCCTTTCTTCTTCCTGGACACCTTCATGTCTTCAACATTTCTCAGTGTTTGGGAAATTAAATATTTACCGAACACTTTCTGGTCTTAAAAGTTGTTTCCCTGCTCCTGAAAGTGAGGATAAAAGGCGGAATCTGAGTCGCACGTTCCCTTCTGTCATTGCTGCTTCCCCTTGGTTTGCCCTCTTATCTTCAGTGTGTGGCGGCAAAGGGAAGCCTCGGGGCCCCCGTTCTTAAAAGGCTGCATCTTTGCCTCTGAGCAAGTTAGTGCTTCAAAATACTTCAGGAGCCTGGAGAAAATTACCAGTTGCAAGCAAAAGAGGGGTTTTTTTTTGGGGGGGGGAGGTTTTATCCTCTCTCATGCCAACAGAGATAGAACAGGTGTCGGATGCTCAATGCTCCAAAGATATCGGCTCTGCAGCGTGGAGCAACACTCAGAGAGTTCTTGACTCCCCCCCCCCTTTTCCTGCGGACTGCACAGTACTTGAGACCTTGGGCTATTGTAAGGGGGAGTCAGTATAGAGAACCTCCCCCGTGCATCAGAAGTAGCTCATCCCCAAGCAGTGAGGGAAGTGAGGACGCTGAGGAAACCAGTCAGGAAGTGGGGAGAGAGGGCCAGGGCTCTGGCAGCATGGGAGAGCCCCGGCTACACAGGAGGGAGGAGATAGAGGGGGGAAAGGGGGAGAAGGAAAGCATGGAGCGTAGACCCTTTCCTCCGGTTCCGGAATTACGCAGGAGAAAAAGGGGAAGGAGGTTCACTGTCCCGAGACTCTTATGTTGGAGGAAGTCACGCGGAGGAGCAGTGCCGGATTCTGCATCGGAATGAGCAGACATGTTTTCCACACCTGTCTCACTGTAAATGTTGTTGTTTAGTCGTTTAGTCGTGTCCGACTCTTCGTGACCCCATGGACCATAGCACGCCAGGCACTCCTGTCTTGCACTGTAAATAGACTGCACCAATAAAATATTGTTGAAAGACAAGCATGTGGAGCGCCGTTACTCTGGAGTAGTCGCAACAACCCCTGACAGCTATGATTCAGTTCTTTGGGCACCTGCCGGAAGGCTCGCATTTCCCCAGAACATTCCAGATCCAATGTTCCATGGATACTGAGCATGTTCAGTATAACTACCAACGTTCTTATCCCTGGATCCAAGACATCAACATGCTGTGGACAGAAGTGACAAGGAGAAGAAGAAGCAGTAGCTAGGGCTCACTTCTCCTACACTCCAAGGAACACCAAGGAACTACACACACATCCAGCACACCAAGGAAATCGTCTTCATTGCATTGCCAGCAGCTCCTGCAGGGGGTGGGCCAGAGCTGCTGGTTCTAGCGCCTCACTTGGGGCTGGCCTTCCGCAGAAGCAGCCTCTTCTATGGTATGAGATGCCAAAGGGAGGGGGGCGGTTGGCTCATCCTCCTCCCCAAGCTCTGCAGCAGTGGTTCTGGAGGGGGAAAGAGGAACCTCCTCAGATCAAAAAAGAAGCCCAGAATGCTTCTGCAAATCCAGGAAGTCCTGCTAAAAACAGGGCGGTTGGAGGGTATGTGTTTATTGCTCCGTGCAAGTCCTTAGGAATCATTGCTTGAAATATGGCAACCCTAAATGTAGTCCAGCATCATGTTCTCACAGTCAGGAAGGGGGGCACAGTGGGGGTCCACCCTGGGTGTCATCCCTGAGGTGGGTGACAGAATCCCCCCTGGGCGGATTGTTGCGCCGCCACCCCCGGCGCCTATCGCCCCCTTGGTCGCCAATCGCCACGCCAATTGACCCCAATGGGCACCGATCACCAAGCCAATCACTCCCCCCGGGCAACTATTGCCCCGCCAATCACCCCCAATGGGCACCGCTCTAGGTGCCTGGGTGCCTAGCTCCGCTGCCGCTGACAGTGGCCACCTAGATACCTGCAGACTCTACCCATAATACCTCAAGGACTGCCTCTCCACATATGAACTGATTCTTCTTATGGGTTTTCTTATTGTCAGGCTTCGGGGAATCAGCTCCCTCCCACAGGGCAGCCCAGAAACGATAAGCATTCTTACCAAGCAATTTATTCAATAATTCACAGAGAACAACGAAGGAATGCAGCCTTCCCTAATAATGGCATTGCTCCAGGTAAAGTCCCACCCCCTACGTCCCCCTTATTTGACGTCACTCCTGTGTCGGTTAATCTGAGCTTTCTGTTCTAATACCCTCAAGGCCCACCTGGTCCTGGAAGTGGGGGGGGGCGGCCAGGAGTGCTTTCCAAGGAAACTGAGTCTGTCAGCTGTATCTCCCCTGGTGCCTCTTCTTCTTCCTCCTCTTCCTCTTCCAATATTTCCCAGCTTCTGCCCTCTGCAGCCTCTGAACTGTGCCCTTCTGCAAACCACTGTTCTAAATCTATACTGTCCTCCTGTTCTCGGGAAAGGTCAGGAGTTGGGGGGGGGGCACCATTCCTCCTCAGTCCAACCCCCGACACTTATGTTGTTAACCCACAAACGAACATTTGCAAGAGAATTTCCTTAATGCTCCTTGGAGAACTTTCCCCCGTTTACTAATTCATGACACGCACCATGGAGTTCTATTTAATTCTCACTTCTGATAGGTTGGGTAGAACTTTCTCACTCTTGACCAGAACTTCATTATTCCTCCTCTCTACCCCTTTTGCCTTCAATTAAACATGGAGAAAGGAAATCAGAAGAAAACCCTTTCCTCTCCTTTCCATACTCTCAGCATCAAGTCCTCCTGTTTAATGCGCAAGGAGGGAAGCCTTTGTTCTGGAAAGGAAGACTTTGTTCTGAGTGTTACAGTTGGACCTGCTTTGCCTTCAATGGCATCGCCTCCTTTCAAGAGCCTTCAGAAGAGCAGCTGCAATGTGAATTTAAACGGTCTCTAATGAATCAGCAAGAGCAGCGGGATTCCACAACAGGGTTATCCCTCCCCCCTGAGAAACTGAAAAGGGCCTGCTCCCCAATAGTGTTTCTGATTTAAAGGCAGTGCCCCAATGCAAAATGCATTAAAAACAAGAAAAAGGACCCTCTTTCCTTCAAGCTCTGTTCTGTTGCATGTTCATATCTTGATTGTTCTCAAAAGTTGAAAAAGCTAACTCTGGAACTGGCGATGAAGTCTCAGAAATGACAGTGGTGATCCACAAGGTGATCCATGGGATCCTTTTCATTCCATCCTGGCTGAGATTCCTGGAAAAGCTAATCCCTGCCTTGCTGGCCTTTTCCCACCTGGCCTGAGAGGGTGGGGCCCAGACTGACTCCAGCTGCCAAAGCTGAGGCTTCTGAACAGACTTGGGCTGAGTCACTCTTAATTTGATGTTAATTTCTTGTATCATTATTTTGGATGTCATAAAACATTGGGTTTTGTTCATTTCTGATGTGTTTCATTCATTGTTAATGACTACATTCGTTACACTTTGTAATTATGTAAATCTGGAAGGGTGGTGTCAGGGGTTCTTACGACTACTCCAGAGTAACGACGCTCCCCATGCTTGTCTTTAAGCAGTTTTTATTAGTGCACTCTATTTACAGTGAGACAGGTGTGTAAAACATGTCTGCTCATTCCGATGCAGAATCCGGCACTGCCCCCCCCCCCGCGTGACTTCCTCCAACATAAGAGTCTTGAGACAGTGTATCTCCTCCCCTTTTTTCTCCTGCGTAATTCCGGAACCGGAGGAAAGGGTCTACGCTCCATGCTTTCCTTTACCCCTCTCTCTCCTCCCTCCTGTGTAGCCGGGGCTCTCCCATGCTGCCAGAGCCCTGGCACCCTCTCTCCACTTCCTGACTGGCCTCCTCCGAGCCCTCGCTTCCATCACTGCTTGGGGAGGAGTTACTTCTGATGCAAGGGGGAGGTTCTCTATACTGTCTCCCCCTTACAGGTGGCATGCAAATTAAATGATGATGATGACTCCAATCAAAATGGGCACCAACCCAGAAGGTTTGCAAAGGAGGGTGACAAGATGAGGAAGGGTCTGGAAGTCAAGTCTTAGGAGGAATGGTTGAGGGAATTGGGTATGTTTAGCCTGGAGAAGACTGAGAGGTGAGATGGTGGCCATCTTCAAATATCCGAAGGGCTGAAGCATGGAAGAGGAAACAAGCTTGTCTTCCGCTGCTCCAGAAGAGAGGGCCTGAACCATGACCAAAAAAGAGAGAGAGAGATTCCAACTTAATGCTAGGAAGAACTTTTGGTGGCAATAGCCATTTGACAGTGGAACAGGCTACCTCGGAAGGGGATGGACTCTCCTTCATTGAAGGTTCCTGCGCTGCAGGGGGTTGGACTAGAGGACCTCTGGGGTCCCAACTGTACAACCCTATGATTCTATGAATGGCCAGGGGGTGAGATCTGTTGGAGTGTTAATGCTGTGAACTTTCCATCTTATTCCATCAGCCTGTATCTAATCCTGTACCTGTACCTAATCAGGGTCCCTTCCAACTCTAAGATTCTATGATTCTATGATCTCTGAGACACCCAAGGCCATCTTTAGCAGATGTGGCGCTGGGGTGCAAATATCTGCCCAATACCCCCAAATAACCACAGATAGTGTTGGGGTGGCCGTAGCTGCGCACTGCCAGCCATTGGGAGGGGCACAACTCTCCCCCATGCAACTGTGGGGGAGCGATCCCCGCAGCGGCTTGGGAGGGAAGCTGCATGCCCGCCAGCCAGGGCAGTCTTGAGCAGGTCAGCCGCCCTGGCGCTGAGGGGTGGAGATCGCTCCGGTGCCCCCGCCCTCATAGGGTGCAGCATGGTTTCCGCGCGGCGCCCTGCCTACCGGCTCGGTGCCCTAGCTCACTGCACCACCGGGGATCTACCTAGAGCCGGCCCTGCCGCCAGCCATATGGTTGGTGGGGCACAGCTGGTGGGCATGCAGGGAAAGGGGAAGCCGTCGGCAAAGCAGTGCAGCTCCCCCACTTGCTGGGGCGCCCCTCAGAGGTCGGCGCCCTGGTGTGACGCACCACTAAGCCCTATGGGAAAGATGGCTCTGGAAACACCACCTCACTGCTGCAGGGACCTTCAATCCAAGGAAGTCAAGCCCCAGGAAAGTGCTGAGGCACCTCAAATCTCTTGCTGCTTGGAGCCAGGTGTGTGTGCGCGCGCAATACAGCCCAGCGCTTGCAACTCCACCAAGCCTCTGACAAACTGCTGGCGAGGTCACCGTGGCTCCAAGCCATGAATAAACCCAGAGGGCTTTGCTGAATCGAAACACCTTTATGAAGAGTGGAGGAGCTGGGAGACGGAATTTGTCACAGCAAACCAGTTAGGCATACCCATTGTGCGGCAATAACTCATCTTCCTATTTACTTAGAGGAGCCTGGGACGGCTCCTTTGTGCAAATACACCCATTTATCTTCCTTCCTTGGACATGTGCAGTAATGAGGAGAGTTCGCTGCTCCAGGTTGCCAAATCGACCCTTTTGACTGCCTCATAAAGACCTGGCAACTCTGTCCTTCTTTTATTAAGATTTAGGGTCGGCCACAATCTTTTCATTAGCGCCGCAGACAGGAAGCTCATCGCAGGCCCTTCCAGAGCCTCTTCAAGCTGAACGACACTTCTCTTGCCAACTCCCCACTGGTCGCCCTTTTCAAATTTGCGTCTGGCAGGGAGGTGTCTCTGTCCGACACGGAGGAGCAGGCAGGATGCAACCTCCATGCTGACTCTGGCGCACTCAGCAGAAATGGAGGTAATAGCCTGGAAAGGAAGCTGGGAGACCCCGGACAGCGCAGGCAGATTCTGACAGATCACACGTCTCCAAGATCAGGCATCTCTTTTCCTTACTCCTTGCAAGGTTGGAGTCCGGTGTGGCCACAGTTTGGGGGAAACCTCAGATGGTCTTGCAGATCCCTGTTCTGTGCCATGAGCATTTCAATGCTACATTGGGCCCAAAAAAAAAAAATTGTGTGTGTGTCATTTGTGTCTCGCATGGGTAAAAGAAGAAGAGGCTTTTGTCACGGACTGGCTGGATACAGGAGGGTGGGGGTGGGAGGCACCAGCTGAGGAGCCCCCAAGGGCAGAAGGCTCAGAGCCAGGGGACGGGTGGTGGAATGACAAGGACTGCTCAGAGGGAGAAGAGGGAGCCAACTGGGAGGAGGAGGAGGAGGTATCAGAAGTTGAAGAGGTAACAGAGCGTAGTGAGCAGGAAGAGGCTGTGGCAGAGAGGAGCCCTGAATCAGAGGTGGAAGCAGAGGCTGGAGAGGAGGAGGTCAAGAGATAGAGATGGGACAGGTTGCTGAAGAAACCAGGGGGTCTCCCCCTCCTGCTGTGACCAGCTCCACCCCACCCCTGGTCTCCCAGAACCTGAAGAGGTATGAGGAAAGACAGACATGGTGGAGAAGACTCCATTAGGGGGGAAAACCCTGGAGAGGAGGGGACTTAGGGTGGGTATGGGAAGGTGGGAGCCTTCAGTCCCCATAACAGCCTCATTGGGGCAAGACCTGCTGGTAATAGAGTTGCTGTGATCACTAGGCCTGGGCTGTTTTGTTTCTTTGAATAAAGAGTGAACTTCATTGATGCCTTGTGAGTTTTTGCTAACCTGTTCACGACTTCCTCCATGACAGCTTTGGGGAGAAGCCAGCTCTGTGCCCAAGGGGCGGGCTCCACTAGAACCAGGGTGGAACCAGACTGTTGGCATTTAAAGCAAAAGGGGGGCAAAGATGGAGAAATAGAGCTGACTGCCATAAGCATACTGGCAGTACCTTGCCCCCCAAACTCCCGGAGCCCAGTGATCTTTGGGTGAAGGGTAGTATATAAATTTAATAACAAATAATTAGATGTTAAATAGCAGTGAAATGGGATTGAGAAAAGTCCGCTCCCTCTCTCCAACATGAGAACTTGTGGACATTCAAAGAAGCTGAATGTTGGGAGATTCAGGACAGACGAATGGAAGGACTTCATCATACAGCACAAACTGTGATTCGCTCATCCAGGAGGCGGTGATGCCACCAACTTGGATGGCTTTGGAGAGCCAGTGTGGCATAATGGTCAGAATGTTGGACGAGCACCAGGGAGAGCAGGGTTCAAATCCCTGCTGGGCCATGAAGCTCACTGAGTAACCTTGGGCCGGTCACCATCTCCTAGCCTAGCCTACCTCACAGGGTTGTTGTGGGGATGAAATGGTAAGGAAGAGAACCTTACACCACCTCGAGGACCTTAGAAGCTAAAGGTGGTAGATTAATGTAATAAAAAAGATAAGAGAATCAGACAAAGTTGGTAGAGGATAGGGCGATTGATGGTTACTAGCCACTACAGCTTGGAGGCAGAAATGCTTCTAAACACCAGTTGATGGAAATCACTGGAGGGGAGAGGATTCTTGTGCCTGGGTCCTGCTTAAGGGTTTCCCATTGGGGCTTTGGGTTGCCACTGTCCAAACAGGATGCTGGACTGGCTGGACCATTGGCAGGTGATCCAGTGGGCTCTCCTTGTGTTCCTATTGAACCTGAGACCTTTTGTCCATGGATGTGTGGAGAGGAGGGCAACCAAGCCTTATGGAGGAGCATTTGAAGGAGATGGGTATGTTTAGCCTGGAAAAGAGGAGACCGAGAGGAGAGATGATAGCCATCTTCCAATATCTCAAGGGCTGTTATGTGGAGGAGGGAACAAGCTCATTTTCTCCTGCTCTGGAGGGTTGGACTTGAACCAATGGCTTCAAGTTACAAGAAAGGAAACTAAACATGCGGAAAAACTTCCTAATGGTAAGAGCTGCTCAGCAGTGGAACAGACTCCCATGAGAGGTGGTGGACTAGAAGGAGAGTCTTGGAACTTTGCAGCTTGCTCCTCATCCTGTGTCGTTATAACCTTCGGGTGCATCTCCTTCCCTTCCCCCTGTGCTCCAAAGGGTAGGACTCGAACCCATGGCTTCAAATTACAAGAAAGGAGATTCTGGCTAAACATCAGGAATAACTTTCTGACAGTAAGAGCTGTTCGACAGGGGAATGGTCTCCCTCAGAAGGTGGTGGACTCTCCTTCCTTGGAGGTTTTTAAGCAGAGCTTGGGTGACCATCTGTCATGGATGCTTGAGCTGAGGTTCCTGCAATGCAGGGGGTTGGACTAGATGACCCTTGGGTCCCTTCCAACTCTATATGATTCAATGACATTCTCAAAATTCAAAAGTGCCCAGTGGCCCAAGTCAGGTGGGGGTCCCTGAGCTCACTAGACCAGCAACCTTGCTCAGAACAAAACTGCTTTCCATGTTGTTCCCATGGTTGAGTTTGGGGAGCATCAAATGGTACCCCTCAAAAGGGAGAGAAGAAGGGAGGCGCATGAGGGCCCTTCCTAGCAGACAGCTTGATGTGAGAGCCAAAAATTATTTCCCCCCCCCCCATCTACCGCAGGAGTCTCTCTCTCAGTGTGCTTCCCCTCCCTTTCTGTTTTGCAGCGAATCCTCCTCTGGTTTTCTCTGTAGTTTTAAATGAAAGGAAATAGCTTTGTCCCCTGGAAGAGAGCGAATTGTTATTGAGGTCTCTGGGAGCGCAGCGGGGCGCTCTGTCAAAACTCGGCATCTGAGCCTGAGACGGAGCGCGAACGCTGGGCGAGTAATAAGCTAAATTAATTTCCACCAAATGAGCTGGTGACAGGATTTCCATAACTCATTATATGTTGATGCCACACCTGCTGCTTTCACACACGTGGCCCGCTTGCTCGGCCGCTGAGCTGGAAATGAGGGCTTTTGAGCATGAAGAGTGCTGCCGGGTTTGCTCCGAGAGCTTGGCAGAGATGCCACTTGCGGAGGAGGGCAGGGAATCACCCGAGGAAGGGCCAGGCCGGCGAAAGGTGCTGAACAGGCCAGTCTTGACCTGGCTCGAGGAGAGGGGAGCACTTTGCACATGCTCAGTGGAACCCTCACCCATAAGGAACCTTCTGGCGGTTCCCTCACTGCGAGAAGCGAAGTTACAGGGAATCAGGCAGAGGGCCTTCTTGGTAGTGGCACCCGCCCTGTGGAACACCCTCCCAGCAGATGTCAAGGAAATAAACAGCTACCAGACTTTTAGAAGACATCTGAAGGCAGCCCTGTTTAGAGAAACTTTTAATATTTGATGGATTGCTGTATTTTAATATTTTGTTGGAAGCCACCAAGAGTGGCAGGGGAAACCCAGCCAGATGGGCGGGGTATAAAGAATAATAATAATATGATGATGATGAAGATGATGATGATGATGTCAGTGCAGAAAGAGGCCCAGCATAAAGGCATCCTGAGCAAGTTTGCAGACGACACCAAATTGGGAGGGGTGGCTAATACCCCAGAGGACGGGGTCACACTTCAAAATGACCTTAACATATTAGACAACTGGGCCAAAGCAAACAAGATGAATTTTAACAAGGAGAAATGTAAAGTACTACACTTGGGCAAAAAAAATGAAAGGCACAAATACAGGATGGGAGACACCTGGCTTGAGAGCAGTACATGTGAAAAGGATCTAGGAGTCTTGGTAGACCACAAACTTGACATGAGTCAGCAGTGTGATGCAGCAGCTAAAAAAGCCAATGCAATTCTGGGCTGCATCAATAGGAGTATAGCATCTAGATCAAGGGAAGTAATAGTACCACTGTATTCTGCTCTGGTCAGACCTCACCTGGAGTACTGTGTCCAGTTCTGGGCACCACAGTTCAAGAAGGATACTGACAAGCTGGAATGTGTCCAGAAGAGGGCAACCAAAATGGTCAAAGGCCTGGAAACGATGCCTTATGAGGAACGGCTTAGGGAGCTGGGTATGTTTAGCCTGGAGAAGAGAAGGTTAAGGGGTGATATGATAGCCATGTTCAAATATATAAAAGGATGTCATATAGAGGAGGGAGAAAGGTTTTTTTCTGCTGCTCCAGAGAAGCGGACACGGAGCAATGGATTTAAACTACAAGAAAGAAGATTCCACCTAAACATTAGGAAGAACTTCCTGACAGTAAGAGCTGTTCGGCAGTGGAATTTGCTACCAAGGAGTGTGGTGGAGTCTCCTTCTTTGGAGGTCTTTAAGCAGAGGCTTGACAGGCATATGTCAAGAATGCTTTGATGGTGTTTCCTGCTTGGCAGGGGGTTGGACTGGATGGCCCTTGTGGTCTCTTCCAACTCTATGATTCTATGATTCCAAGAGCCCTTTGACAGTAGTGAGCTCTCCTTCACTGGAGGTTTTTAAGGAGAGGATGGATGACCAGCGTTTATTGAGCTGTGATTCTTGCATTGCAGGGGGTTGGACTAGATGACCTTGGGGGTCCCTTCCAACTCTACAATTCTATCTCTGCACCTTTCCACCCTGTAACTTGACCAGGAGCACTGCGGTTTGGCTGATGATTCTGCATGAAAATTTCCCATATCATGATTTATTATCATTCATTTAATTATTTATGGGCAAATATTTACCTGTCTGTCTCCCTAAGATCTTTAACATAGAATCATAGAATAGGAATCATAGCAGAAAGTTCTTCCTCATGTTCATTTTCTAGTAGGGCCATTCTACTGCATTCATCACACAGAAAAAGCCAAACCGCTGTGATTTTTCCCCACCCAGTTTTACGACTGCTAGTCCCTTTTGTTTTATTTTATCCACACACACTTCCATGACCTCCAGCCAGAGGAGGGGCAAGAAAGATGTTTCCCTTCTAGAAGATTCTCCAGTTATTCCCTCCTATGGCAACAAACCACCTGTACTTGGCCAGCTTTTGCAAAGGTCAACCTTCCTCCCAAAAGAAGGAAATGTGCCAGGCTATCTAATAGATGTTTGTTTGCTTTTTAGATATTGCAAAATCATAAGGCTGGACTGACATCTGGCCCAACCCCGTTCCTGCAACACTACGTCTTCCTAACTCCTACATCTTCCTAACTTCCTAATTCCTTGACTGTTGGACTTGACTCATCCAGGCACCTAGCTCAGTGCCACCAACTCTGACTGGCAGCAGCTCTGTGTGGTTTCAGGCAGGGCTCTCTCCCAGTCCGCCCTGCAGATGCTGAGAATGTAATTCCAGAGAGACTGTGGCAACAGAGAAGTGTGAAGTGGCTCATAAAAGTTGTCGGCTGCCTCTTCACACCAGACTTTCCTTTTCAGATGCCGGAGTCTGGTAATGGAAATGAAAGCTTGCTGTATAATTCCCAAATCTTGCCTGATGACATTAAAGAAGGAAATAATTGTTTTGCCACTTAAGATTCCGATTTAGTAAGACAGGTCTGAGCAGCATCTGAAGGTCCCTAAATAATTAGATTCTGAGCTCAATATATGGAAAATTGGATGAGGAATTTTTTTGCTTGCACTGGAGCAAAATCAGCAAGGAGAGGCCTGAAAACTTTAATCGAAATGGGGGTGAGATACATGTTGATGTGACTCAGAGACTCTCTCTGTGAAGATGTTAATTCCACGATCAGCGAGCATGAAGAGGGTGGGGAAACCTCTGAAACTATCCCATATCCCATTGCCAAGTATTCTGACGGCAATGATTTGTCAAAGATTTACTATCTGTGACCAACATCTGATATATTCAGGATTTAATCTCTGATGTTATTGTGTTTGATCAAATGACATTTCTCATCCAAAGCATTGCAATCATCATCAGAGTCACATTTCACCACAAATCTAAAGTAATAGGACAGGCTTATCATGTATAAGAGAAGTTACACATCACTCCAGCGAAAACACTAAGAATTCAAAAATATTTGACCATGGGTAGGCAAACTAAGGCCCAGGGGCCGAATCCGGCCCAAGCGCCTTCTAAATCTGGCCCGCGGTAGGTCCGAGAATTAGCATGTTTTTACATGAGTAGAATGTGTGCTTTTATTTAAAATGCATCTTTGAGTTATTTGTGGGGCATAGGAATTTGTTCTTTTTTTTTCTTTTTCTTTTTCAAAATATAGTCCGGACCCCCACAAGGTCTGAGGGACAGTGGACCGGCCCCCTGCTGAAAAAGTTTGCTGGCCCCTATATTTGACAGTGGAACGGTCTCCCTCATGAGGTGGTGGAATCTCCTTCCTTGGAGGTTTTCAAGCAGAGGTTGGATGGCCATCTGTCATGGAGGCTTTATCTGAGTTCCCTGTATTGAAGGGGGTTGGGCTAGATGACCCTCAGGGTCCCCCCAACTCTACAATTCTATAACATCACAGAGTTGTAGAGTTGGAAGGGATCCCCAACTCCCTGCAGTGCAAGAATGAATTGAAATGGGTCTCTCTGAATCATTTCATTCGTTGAAATGAATCAAAAGGTGAGTGTGAAGCTTTCCAGTGGGTCAAATAACAATATTCAACATTGCTCCGTGCCACCTCAATCTCCGAGTGGTGTGGGGTCCCAGGGCTTCCAGGCACTTACCCAGGGTTTGTGTTTCCTTTGGTGAATGAGGCACAGCGGAGACCACAGTGTCTTTATGATATATGGTTTATTTGCACATATATACAACCTGAGCCTACCATGGAGGGGTTTACAGCACCGACACCCCATGGATTCATGCCATGGCTCTCTCTCAGCCTTGCCATCCTACAGCTTTTCCCCCTCTCTCTTTAAATAGACATACTTTTCAATTCCCAGCTCTGGCTTTTGTCCTCCTCTCTATCTTTGAGCTGCAGGAGGACCCCCCCCCCAACTTGCCATCTGGCACAAAAAAAGCCCCTCTCTTTTGCTCCCTTAATGGCTCATCACTTTTCCTTTAGGTCAGTGTTTCTCAACCAGTGTGCCTCCAGATGTTTTGGGACTACAACTCCCATCATCCCTAGCTAGCAAGACCAGTGGTCAGGAATGATGGGAGTTGTAGTCCCAAAACATCTGGAGGCACACTGGTTGAGAAACACTGCTTTAGGTGATCGCTTCCTGAGGAAGGTGCCCTGGCTTCTATTTCAACACTTGCTAGGATTATAGGGATTCTGAGTCTGGCAACAGAGATGTTTACGGTGTTTCTTTTTGCAGAGGGTGGAAACAGCCACCACCACATGGCAAACAGTCTCTCTCTCTCTCTCTCTCTCTCTCTCTCTCTCTCTCTCTCTCTCTCTCTCTCTCTCTCTCTCTCTCCCTCCCTCCCTCCCTCCCTCCCTCCCTCCCTCCCTCCCTCTCAATGCTTGCCAGGAAGAGTTATTGGGAACTCCCAAGTTCAGATTTTGCATTTGAGAGCTGATAAGTACCTGTTATTCCCGGGATTCCTCACCTCTCCGCAACACCGCCCGT
Source organism: Zootoca vivipara (assembly GCF_965207765.1). Lineage (NCBI taxonomy): Eukaryota > Metazoa > Chordata > Lepidosauria > Squamata > Lacertidae > Zootoca > Zootoca vivipara. The sequence goes on along the minus strand of NC_142582.1, from coordinate 133,517,898 downwards.
CTTAGGAACGTAGGAAGGGCAGAGGGAGCTGCCTTAGTCCATCTAGGTCAGCAGTGTTTGCATTGACTAGCATTCTCCTGGGTTGCAGGTGCGGGTCTTTCCCAGCCACACCTGGAGATGCTGGAGACGAAACCTGGACCTTCTGCATGTAAAGCAGGTAGAATCGCAGTGTTGGAAGGGACCCCAAGCAACATCTAGCCAACCGCTAACAAAACAGGAAACACAACTCAAGAATCCCTCGCAGATGGCCACCCAACCTCCGATGGTGCAGATTGTGTCCTTCCCGGCTGCCCGCATCACCCTCATGTTACTTCTCAGATGTAGAAGAAACATAGAGGACCTGATTCATATAGGAATGGGTCCAGGGTTTGGCATGGTGACCATGCTGTCTTGGGCCGCCCAGTGTTGTTACCAGGCAGACTCCTGATGGTACCAAGACAGAGACCTTAGAGTCTATGGGGTGAAAAGCCCCGTCCTCCAACCCTGATGAGGAAGGTCTGGTGTATCCTGCTCAGTCCATCAATTGCACAGTGACATTCTCATAATGGCACTTTGCCTTTTACAGTCCCAAATGCCTGCAGGCTTCTTTGTTTTGTATTTTAGGGGCCCAAGGGAGAGAGAATACAACTTAAGCATCATTCTTAATTTAGAAAATGCCCACAGCTACTGGTACCAGGTGTCACACAACTGCCTTTGAACCCTCGGGGTCTGCCCAGAGGCACTGAGCATGTCCTGGTTGGATCACCTGAGAGAACCTTTCGCCCCCTTCTCCCCCCATCGCATCAAAATTCGAGCCAACAGTTGAAAGGGAGGAAGTGCATTATTAAAGCTCAGCCTTAAAGCCTGAGGTTTTCAAAAGGCGAGTGGCTGCTTTGAACCAGTAGCAGGTCAGCAAAATCGCAGAATCTTCAAATAGCAGCTCCAGAATTTCTGAGAGGGATGTTCCAGGAGCCCTTTTAACTTCCCCACAGCCTGCAGGTCCCTGAAGGAGGCTCGGGGTAACCTATTGGGGAAGGGGAGGAAGCTCAGCCTAAAATAATATCCTTTCAGGTGCTTTCAAAGTGGAGGATGATGGGGAACACAATTGCACAGAGAGCTCTGCAGCTGGATCAGGCCAAGGCAGGTCCATCTGGTCCAGCATCCTGTTCTCACCAGGACCAGACAGGTGCCTTCAGGAAGCCTGCAGGCAGGATCTGAGCACAACAGCACTGTGACCCACTTCTGATTCGCTGGGGGAAATTCCCCTTAGAGGGTTCAAGTACAGAGGCGCATGCCAAGCTCTCAATCGGTCAGCAATGCATTACTGGGCAGAGTCTACAGAGTCCAAAGGGGCATTTCCATTAGGACACATGCTAAAAGGTCAAATCTATATCCTCTGAGCTGCTCATCCTCTACCACCCCAGCATTTCATCTCTCACCCAACCACGGTCCATGACATCCAACATACTCAACCAGTTTGTACATCCATGTCAGAGCCCTCCTTGTACCTTATCTGGAGGGAGACCCACGATCCTTCCACACCCTTTTCCAGGTGGGATTCAGGGTCACCCTGGCGCTTTTGGTTCATGCAATGGAAGTGGATCTGGTCCTCCTGCACTTCCCAAAGTGGGTCATATGGGGAAAGGCAGTCCTGGAGGTCTTGTGGTCCAGAGCCACTCGAGGCTTCAGAGGTCAAAATCAGCACTTTGAATTGGGCCCAGAGACAAATTGGCAGCCAGTGTAGTCGGGCCAGGAACCGTTTCTGAACCGTCTTCAGAGGCAGCCCCACATATAATGTGTCACAGTAGTCAAGCCTTGGGGTTACCAGAGCCTAGACAAGTGTAGTTAGGCTACCCCTGCCCAGATATGGGTGCAGCTGGGCCACCAGCAAAAGCTGACAGAAGGCAGTGCAATGATTACCAAATTTGGTGGCTTTGTTGTTGTTGTTCAGTCGTGTCCAACTCTTCGTGACCCCATGGACCAATGCACGCCAAGGACTCCTGTCTTGCACTGCCTCCCGCAGTTTGGTCAAACTCATGTTCGTAGCTTCGAGAACACTGTCCAACCATCTCGTCCTCTGTCGTCCCCTTCTCCTAGTGCCCTCAATCTTTCCCAACGTCAGGGTCTTTACCAGGGAGTCTTCTCTTCTCATGAGGTGGCCAAAGTATTGGAGCCTCAGCTTCACGATCTGTCCTTCCAGGGAGCACTCAGGGCTGATTTCCTTCAGAATGGATAGGTTTGATCTTCTTGCAGTCCATGGGACTCTCAAGAGGACCTTAGAAGAGTGCTGCCGTGCCCATGTCCTGGTTGAGGACTTCCAATGAAGGCATCTAGTTGGCCACTGTGAGAACCAGATGCTGGGCTAGATCGTTGGCCTCATCCAGCATCTGGACTCTTCTTAGGTCCTTACAGGATGGCAGGGTTTTTTAAATGTAAGAAATGAAAAATACCACCCTTCCACCCCATGGCAAGCAAGCTGCTCACCCACAGACTACCTGCCACAATACAAGGCTGCAACAATTGCTTCAGAGCCCCATTCCCAGATGGCCCATGTCATTGAGCCAAGCTATACACGGCCACCTCGGTCATTTGAATGTTCTTCCTTTAAACTTCCTTCCAAAGGACATCCTGGCATCCACCTCGAACAAAATATATGTCATTTGGATAGCAACAAAATTGTCCCCTCTTTAGGCATTTATAAAGGCACTAAATTAACTCGGGTAGAGGAGATCGTTAAAATTTATGCAGCCTAAAATGCAAAGCCATAGGAACTAGTTATTCCTACTCCATAAACTTTAACAATGGCTGAGGTTCATTTATGGAAGAGGCTGCATTTGTGGGGAGGGGGGGGGCACATATGTTTGGGCCCCTTTGCCCCTTTGCAAAGCTGCGTTTCACTTCCAGTAGAGTGGATCATGATGGGAGAGGGGTCATTAGATCGCAGAGATCATCTTGCATCATTTCGTTTACCGTATGCAGTGGGTCCCTTACTGGTCCTCACTCTTGCTACTCACTCAGTGTTTGGGGCATTTTTGTTGGGGGAAAAGGAGAGTAAGAGAGGACATGAAAGAATCATAGAATCGTAGAGTTGGAAGAGACCACAAGGGCCATCCAGTCCAACCCCCTGCCAAGCAGGAAACACCATCAAAGCATTCCTGACATATGGCTGTCTAGCCTCTGCTTAAAGACCTCCAAAGAAGGAGACTCCACCACACTCCTTGGCAGCAAATTCCACTGCCAAACAGCTCTTACTGTCAGGAAGTTCTTCCTAATGTTTAGGTGGAATCTTCTTTCTTGTAGTTTGAATCCATTGCTCCGTGTCCGCTTCTCTGGAGCAGCAGAAAACAACCTTTCTCCCTCCTCTATATGGCATCCTTTTATATATTTGAACATGACTATCATATCACCCCTTAACCTTCTCTTCTCCAGGCTAAACATGCCCAGCTCCCTAAGCCGTTCCTCATAAGGCAGCGTTTCCAGGCCTTTGACCATTTTGGTTGCCCTCTTCTGGACACGTTCCAGCTGGTCAGTATCCTTCTTGAACTGGACAAAGTATTCCAGGTGAGGTCTGACCAGAGCAGAATACAGTGGTACTATTTCTTCCCTTGATCTACATGCTATACTCCTAGTGATGCAGCCCAGAATTGCATTGGCTTTTTAAGCTTTTTTAGTCTGGAAAGATAATGCATAGCATGGAGAAAATGGGTGGAGAAAGGTTTTTCTCCCTCTCTTGCAACACTAGAACCCTCCCTGCCTGCAGACTGTCTGGCCACAATGGTGCATGCCCTGGTTATCTCCCACTTGGACTACTGCCATGCGCTCTACGTGGGGCTACCTTTGAAGGTGACAACTAATCCAGAATGCACTAGCTGGACTGCTGATTGGGAGTGGCCTCCAGGACCATATAACACCGGTCCGAAAGGATCTTCATTGGTTCCCAGTGTGTTTCTGAGCACAATTCAAAGTGTTGGTGCTGACCTTTAAAGCCCCAAACAGCCTCGGCCCAGTAGACCTGAAGGAGTGTCCCCACCCCCATCGCTCAGCCCAGACACGGAGGTCCAGCTCTGAGGGCCTTCTAGCGGTTCCCCCACTGCAAGAAGTGAGGTTGCAGGGACAAGGCAGAGGGCCTTCTCGGTAGTGGCGCCCGCCCTGTGGAATGCCCTCCCATCAGATGTCAAGGAAATAAACAACTATCTGACTTTTAGAAGACATCTGAAGGTAGCCCTCTTTTGGGGAGTTTTTAATGACTGATGTTTTATTGTGTTTTTAATATTCTTTTGGGAGCTACCCAGAGTGGCTGGTGAAACCCAGCCAGATGGGCAGGGTATAAGATAAGATAAGATATCTTTATTGTCATTGTCCCCTTGCGGGAACAACGAAATTACTCAGTTGCTACACCCACTCAGATAAAGCATTCCGCATAATCCAAAATTACAAAACCTAATTAAAAACAGTAAATATAATACAAATAACAAGTAAAATAAGATGACTTCAAAGTCCAGGCTTTCCATTTAAGGCCAAAATCGCTCTAGAGAAGCAACTGTTCCTGAGACGGCTCCTTCTTGCCTGCATAGTTCTATATCTCCGTCCCGATGGCAGGAGCTGAAAGAAATGGTGACCAGGGTGCGTTGGATCTCTTGAAATGTCTAGTGCTTTTCTATGGCACCTGGTGGTGTAGATTTGTTCTAAGGTGGTGAGTGAGCAGCCAATAATGCTCTCTGCTGTTTTAATAATTCTACACAGCCCTGCTCTGTCCTGGGAAGTACAGCTTCCGTACCACACACATAAACCGTACGTGAGCACGCTCTGTATGGCACAGTGATAGAAGGCAAGCAGCAGCTTTTGTGAAAGATGGTTTTTCCTTAAAATTCTCAAAAAATACAGTCTCTGCTGCGCCTTCTTCACAAGCCCCCTTGTATTAACACTCCAGGACAGATCCTCCTGTAACTCAATGCCTAGAAATCTAAACGTTGTTACCCTCTCCATACCAATTCCGTCAATCAAAAGTGGCTGGACATCGTTCTTCTGTCTCCTAAAGTCCACCACAAGCTCCTTTGTTTTCTTTGTATTTATGAGCAAGTTATTAACTCTGCACTACTTTGTCAGCCGCTCCACCTCATCTCTATAGTCCGTTTCACCCTCCTCCTCCTCCTTATTATTATTATTATTAACTCAAGGACATCCCACAATGATGAATGTTGGAAGATTTGGGACAGGCAAAAGGAAGTCTTTCTTCACACAGCGCATAGTTCAACTGTGGAACTCCCTCCCACCAGAGGGAGTGATGGCCACCAACTTGTATGACTTTAAAAGGGGATTGGACAAATTCATGGAGGAGGGGAGGGCTTTCGAGGGCTCCTAGCCAAGATGTCTCTGCTCTGCCTCCACAGTCACAGGCAGCCATGCTTTTAAATACCAGTTGCTGGGAACCACAGGACAGGAGGGGAGAGTTGCTCCTGGGCTCGGATCCTGCTCGTAGGTTTCGCATAGGCATCTGGCTGGCCACTGTGGGAACAGAATCCTGGAATAGGCGCAGCCCCTTTGGCCTGATCCAGCAGGCATTTCTTACGTTCTTGCGTTATCTCCGCAGCAAAATTGTAAAGTACTTTTTTAAAAGTGCAAAAGAATTTTTATTGAATACACATATAGTACACACGCAGAGAGAGAGAAAGAACTAAAAGAAAAAGAGTTCCAGCCTCGCTTTTCATAATACATGCATTAATCATAGCTACAAATATTAACTCAATAAAAAAATTAAAATGGTACTATTTTTCTGTCTGTTGCTTCACAGGAATGTCTAATAAATCACAACTCATTGTGCCTATCAAAGTGTAGCCAAACTCTGAAGATGAGGAACAACCAGATTCCAAGTACATGTTGTGCTGGTGCTATATTGCAATCTTATAATTTTGTTAAATTTGTCTTATTCGCCCCCATAATAATCATACTTGGTTGTTGTTGCTGCTGTTGCTGTTGTCATTATTATTCATTAAATTTATTAGTTGCAATTTTTTGCCACAGAAACACCAAGCAGCTTACAATATTTTAAGCAAAAAATACATACATTAAAACCAGCATTTTAAAAAACATTAAAACATCCCACCCACACGAAAAGGCCATAGAGAGGTTTAAAAAAAAGTTACAGGGCTAGGGGTGGAGATGTTTTAGAATTCCACTGGAAATAGGAGCCGGATTTCCCACAATTCGAACCTCCATCCTAGGTTAGGAACAGGCAATCAGGCAAGCGAATTCTAGCAGAATTCCCTGACATAAGTTTTTATAAGTCCGCAAATGTAAACAGTTATGTTTTTGACGTTCCATTTCTATTCAAATGCCTTGAAATTGATGACGTGATGAATTTGCATAAGTGACATGGATAATGGAGGGTTGGAGCAGAGAATGAACTGTTTAGGGATGGAAACAGCATTAATTCCTGGAATATGCTGCCTCCTTGCACCCTGAGCAAAGAGCCTTGGGACAAATGCGATATCATTGCAGGGGATGAAGAGCTAAGCCTCCCCCCCCCCCCTTCTCACAATGGATATAGAATTGTAGAGTTGGAAGAGACCTCCAAGGGTGAGCTGGTCTAACAATAATAATAATAATAATAATAATAATAATAATAATAATAATAATAATAATAATAATTTATTTATACCCCGCCCATCTGGCTGGGTTTCCCCAGCCACTCTGGGCGGCTTACAACAGAAAAATGAAATAAAACAATTAAAGATTAAAAGCCTCCCTAAACAGGGCTGCCTTCAGATGTCTTCTAAAAATCTGGTAGCTGTTTTTCCCTTTGACATCTGATGGGAGGGCGTTCCACAGGACAGGCGCCACCACCGAGAAGGCCCTGCAGTTCAGGAATCACAACTAAAGCATCCCTGACAGATGACCCTGCAACCTCCGCTTAGAAACCTCCAAGGAAGGAGAAGTGCCTGCTTTGCATTTCAAGTGTCTGTCTTTTTCCTGGGATGGCGAAGCCTCCACTCCAAAAAATGCCAGGTTGATTGCACACAATCCTTTGAGTTCCACTTTCCCAGACGCCAAGATCTGCTGAGGAGCCTTTGCAAAGGTCTCTCCTTCCCAACAGAAGAACATGGGGAGATCTCTGCTGGATTAAGCCAATGGCCCATCTAGGCCAACATCCTGCTCTCACAACTGGCCAACCAGATGCCCATGATGTGAAACCCACAAGCAGGATTCTAGCACTTGAGCCTTGCAAAGGGGTGAGGAAGCAGGAAGGGAATCCAGAGGACAGGATTCCCATGAAACACTGCACATTTCTCAATGTGCTTCCCCTTCCCAACTCCTAGATCTCATTTGAGGAGGGCTGAGCAACAGGTTGCTGCAGGGCAGGGAAAGGTTTCGGGTTGTTGTTTTTTAAGGGTGATAAAATCAAGGGAAAGGCATCTGAATGATTACAAGAAAGGAAAATCCAACTAAACATTAGGAAGAGCTTTCTGACAGTAAGAGTCATTTGAAATTTGAAGTGTTCTCCTTCGGGAGGTGGTGGGCTCTCCATCCTTGGAGGTTTCTAAGCAGAGGTTGGGTGGCCATCTGCCAGGGATGCTTTAGCTGGGATTCCTGCATTGCAGGGGGTTGGACTGGATGACCCTCAGGGTCCCTTCCCATTCTACCACACTATGATTCTGTGATAACAACATCCCCGGGTTCAAAAGGAGGCAGAATGACTCTCTCTGCTCTCCAAGGAGGCCGATTGCGCTGCCTGCAGCTGCCCCCCCCCCGCCTTCAGGGCAGTCTCGAGCAGGTCGGGCGCCCTGGCGCTGAGGGGCGGAGATCGCTCCGGCGCCCCCGCCCTCGCAGGGCGCAGCATGACTTCCGCGCCACTGGGACTCTAGACTCTACCTAGAGCCGGCCCTGCCCGCCTTATTGCTTTGTGTGACTGAGTTGGGGATGGGATTCTCATTTCCTCCAATTGGGATCCTTGCGTCCTTCGCAAGGAGCTTGGATTAGAGCCAGTTGATATCTCATCACACCTAAGAGGATCAGCATCTTGGAGACTCTTTCTTTCTTTCTTTCTTTCTTTCTTTCTTTCTTTCTTTCTCCTCTCCCTTTTCCTTCCTTCCTTCTCAGTGCTTGTTCCCAGACAACTTTGGAACTCCCTGCCTAGGGGAGCCAGACTGGCTTCCTCCTTGCTGTTCTTCCTTCTTGTCCCAACAGGCTTTTGGGAACTGACTGCTTTTCATGATAGTGTTTTGCTGCTTCTGTTATAATTATGGGTATGGTTTTAATAGATTTTAATATGCATATATTTTGTAATTCTATCAATGTTTAATGGTGTGGGGTTTTTTTAATTATTGCTTTCCCTATGTTTTTAGTCTTTCTTATTTTTATCTATAAGGGGAAAAGACAAGTTATAAATGAGTTTATTACTATTACTAATTATTATTATTATTACTATAAAAATAATAATTATTATAAAATTAAAAAATTATTTTATAAATATTATTATAAATATAAATATGATTATAAATATGATTATAAAGATAAATATTATTTTATAAAATTATTATAAAATAATAAAATTATTATAAAAATAATAATTATTATTATTATTAAAAATTTGTATATTGCTTTTCATCCAAAGATAACAGGGCAGTTCACAACATAAGAGTACAAAATGAGAACACAAAATAATACATAATAAAATAAGAACAGAACAAATAACCCCTCTCCCACAAGCACATATAATAAGCCATTGTTGAGGAGAAATATTTTCACCTAGCACCAGGTGACCCCACCTGGGGAGAGCTTTCCACTAATAATAAATGGGGAAAATGCAGCAGCAGCAGCAACAGATCCCTCCGCCTTTTCATGCTGCCCCCTGCTATGCAGTCAGGTAGGACAACCTCCTTCGGGAGGGGGTGCCATGAGAGGGTTGGGGGAGGAAAGGATAAGAAACGTTGAATGGCGGAGATGGAAGGGACCCCAAGGCTTTCCGCCCTGTCTCTCCCAGCCCTAGAACTCATGGGCATCGAATGAAGCTGAAAGTGAGGAGATTCAGGGCCGTTGGAGGCAGCCATGCTTCTGAACTCCTGTTGCTGGAAGCCACAGGAGGGAAAAGTTGCTCCCGCGCTTGAATCCTGCTTGCTGATTTCCCACTGTGAGAACAGGATCCTTCCTGCATCTACATCAGCCTCAACTTCTGAGAACGGTGAGGAGGACCGGCTGGCTGGTGATATGATAGACATGTTCAAATATATGAAAGGATGTCATATGGAGGAGGGAGAAAGGTTGTTTTCTGCTGCTCCAGAGAAGCGGACACGGAGCAATGGATTCAAACTACAAGAAAGAAGATTCCACCTAAATATTAGGAAGAACTTCCTGACAGTGAGAGCTGTTCGGCAGTGGAATTTGCTACCAAGGAGTATGGTGGAGTCTCCTTCTTTGGAGGTCTTTAAGCAGAGGCTTGACAGCCATATGTCAAGAATGCTTTGATGGTGTTTCCTGCTTGGCAGGGGGTTGGACTGGATGGCCCTCGTGGTCTCTTCCAACTCTATGATTCTATGATTCTTTCCCGGACCCCTTTCCACTTGGATCCCAGCACCGCAGCATCCCAGGTGAGGGGCTTGTGCCCTCACAGCCACCCACAAAAGATGGGGGGAAACCTCTCCCTCTTTGAAGTGCCTATCACTGTGTCCCAGTTGCTCCTCTCCTTCCATAGAGAACATGAGCTAATCTGGGCAATTGGACACAGCTGCTGCGTGGCTCTGTGGAAGTCACCTTGTCTCTGTCCTCCATCCAGATGAAGCGCTGGGGACAAGCAGCGCTGCCTCCTTCGCTCGGAGCTTCAGTTCCCGTTGCATTCCTTCACTTCTGCTCCCTGCTGCCGTCCTCTCCTGCTGGAGAATTTTATTAAGAGATTTCTTTTATTAAGAGGTCTGTTGAGAGATTTCTGTATGGCCCCTTCACCAGAAATGGGCATGGGAGCATAATGTTCCTCTGCAAACGTTCAAGCTTGTCAACATCCTTCTCAAATTGGGATGCCCAGAACAGGGCTCTGACCAAGGCAGAAGAAAGCAGAACTATGTCAGGGACCGTGCTAAGGAGAGCTGCACAGATGAGGAATGATGGGAGTGTCCCCCTCCTCCTGATCCTGATCAGGATCCTGAATCTTCCCAGGAGCAGTGGGACAGTATAGATTTGGAATAGTGGTTCACAGAGGGACATAGTTCAGAAGACAAAAGTTGGGAAGAACTGGGTGGTGAAAAGCTAGGGGAGAGAGAGAGAGTTAACAGACTCCGGTTTGCTGGAAAGTGTCCAGCCGATCAGTCCAAGGTCACGGATATTAGATAAGGTAGCTGCCCAGAAGGCACAGTGGTTGCGAGATCAGGTTGCAAGATGAGGAAGTGACAAGGGTGACCTGGGGGAAAACGTTAACTGGGAGCACCTTTACTCCGAGAATGGACTCTTTGTTCTTTCGCTGTGATCATTAAAATCTATTTAAGTGGTAAGAGACTATTTTTGCTTTGTTCTGCTTATCCACGGCCAAAGGGAGGGAGGAAGCCGCTTCCCCAATGACTTCCCTTGATCTGGACACTTATCTTCTGTTGATGCAGCCAAGGAATGCATTTTTTTTCCTTCTGTGTCCGTGAGTGGTGCCTGCCTGCCTGCCTACTTACCTGCCTGAGACACAAACCGCTTGCTGGTTTCTGATAGGCCACCTTGAGGACAGGAGGCTGGACCAATGGGCCAATGATGGGCCAATAGGCTGGCCCGGCTGCAGGACTCTTATTGCATTGGACTAGATGATCCCTGGGGTTCCCTTTCAACTGTACCATTTTATGGTTCTTTGATTCTAAGTTTACGGACACTGCCCTGAGGGAAATAAATCATCCCCTCTCCCCACTGGCTGTGAATTAATGCTTATCTTTATTTAGGCTCACCGCAGACTCTCTTTCCCATCTCCCTTTTTATTCATAACTGTTTATGGCTTTAATACACTGTGCACATTTTTGAAATCATCAAGTATTGCCATCTTTGAATCAATATTGCTTTATTGGGCTCTGCTCTCTGTGTAGTCTCAGCGTTCTCATTCTGATTTAGTTTTCTCATATTATGCAGGGAAATGAGTTTTTAAAAATCCATCCCTTTGTTTACATTTTTTTCCTAAATGAGATATATTGCTGTGGGAAATGTGCCCTGCAAATTGAGCATAAGAAACATCAGAACATAAGAGGAGCTTTGCTGGATCAGGCCAATGGCCCATCTACTTCATCATCCTCTTCTCGCTGTGGCCAATCGGATGCCCCAAACGGGAAAGCTGCATGCAGGATCCGAGCCGAGGAGCCCTCTCCCATTTTGCAGCTTCCAGCAAGCGGAATTTATTTATTGATTTCAAATGTTCTCCTGCCCTTCATCTGAGGATCACAGTGTGGTTTATAATACAAAAACATAAAGATGCCTAACATGATAACAAACGAACAAAAAGATCACTACCTAGTTTAAAAAGTCATAGATTCATACATTTGGAAGGGACCCTGAGAGTCATCACTCCAAGCACCTGTTATGCAGAAATCTCAACTGAAGCCTCTATGAGAGATCCATCATGCAGACATACATCATTTTATTTGTCTGCCACCTTTCCATAGTTAAAGCCATGCTCAAGGAAGCCTACAACACGAAACAAATCACATAATTACAAATATACCAAAAATAGTCATAAACGATAAATAAAACACATCAAGTAGAACACAACAGAACCGAGCAATTTCCATATTAAATCATAATAAGAACTTAAAATAAAGAGCACGAAAATTAATATCAATAGCAGCAACGAACCCCGGACCAAAACCCCATGAAACAATACCCCAATACAAGGTGGCCATCTAAGGGAGCCCATTGCACCGCTGGTCCAATGGATTGTTTAATTAGGTAAAGGTAAAGGGACCCCTGACCATTCGGTCCAGTCGCAGACGACTCTGGGGTTGCGGCGCTCATCTCACTTTACTGGCCGAGGGAGCCGGCCTACAGCTTCCGGGTCATGTGCCCAGCATGACTAAGCTGCTTCTGGCAAACCAGAGCAGCACACGGAAACACCATTTACCTTCCCGCCAGAGCGGTATCTATTTATCTACTTGCACTTTAACTTGCTTTCGAACTGCTAGGTTGGCAGGAGCTGGGACAGAGCAACGGGAGCTCGCCCCATCACGGGGATTTGAACCGCCGACCTTCTGATCAGCAAGACCTAGGCTGTGTGGTTTAACCCACAGCGCCACCCGCGTCCCTATTGTTTAATTAGTCAAATGCTAATGGAGGCAGAGAGCAGCCATCATGGTTTGTAGCCATCAATAGCCCTCTCCTCCTCCGTGAATTTTTCTAATCCTCTTTTAAAGCCATCCAAGTTGGACTTTCTTTTATCTGTCCTGATTCCTCTGACATTCAGCTTCATTGGATGACCACGAGTTCTAGAGCAATGAGCGAGGGAGGCAAACTTTCCTGAAGAGCTTCTGTGAGCAGGGAACCTCTGGCACCTGTGACCTTTCGGCCCTGACCATGCTGCCTCCATGTTCCATAAGTGTATCAGTAGGCCACGTGTTTTTTTGATAGAGTTACAAGATTGGTGGATCAGGGGGATGCTGCGGACATAGTGTATCTTGATTTCAGAAAGGTTTTTGACAAAGTCCTCCATGATATTCTCATGAGGAAACTGGTAAAATGTGGCTTGAACGAGGTAACTGTTAAGTGGATATGTAGCTAGTTGACTGACCAAACCCAAAGAGGACTTATTAATGGTTCCTCGTCATCCTGGGAAAGTGGCAAGTGGGGTGCCGCCGGGTTCTGTCCTGGGCCCATTGTTGTTCCTAGTCTTTATGAATTACTTGGATGAAGGAATTGAGGGGATGCTAATCAATTTTGCAGATGACACCAAACTGGGAGGGATAGCTAATGGTACAGAAGATGGAATCAGGACTTAAAATGACCTTAACAGATTGGAGAACTGGGCGCAAGCCAACAAAATGTATTTCATTAGGGACAAATGTCAGGTTCTGCACTTAGGCATGAAGAACCAGATGCACAAATATAGGATGGCTTACTAGCAGTACATGTGAAAAAGATCTGGGGGTCTTGGTGAACCACAAGCTTAACTTGAGTCCACAGTGTGATGCAGCAGCAATAGGAAAAAGCTAATGCTATTCTAGGCTGCATCAACAGTTTAGTGTCCCAATCAAGGGAAGTAATAGTACGATTCTTTTCTGCCTTAGTCAGACCACATCTGGAGTCCTGCATCCAATTCTGGGCACCACAATTTAAGAAGGATGTTGACAAGCTGGAATGTGTACAGAGGAGGGTGACCAAGATGATAAAATGAATAAATGAAGTTTGCCCCCAATGTGCTAAATTTTGCTGTAGGTTCGCTGTCGGGGGCAGTCCAAGGTTGACCGAAAAGACACAAAAATAATAATCAGATGTCAAATGCTGCCATTAAATATAAGAAATTTGCTGAATATTCATGTAGCTGGAGACTTTTGAAGAACATATGCTGTGAATTTTGCAGGGCAAATCTGTTTTGTCTGCTCAGCTTGCCCCTGAAATGCAGAGCTCTGATTTCCCCAGGACCCCATCGTGAACGAAATGGCGGGTGCTGGCAGAGGGACGCAGCGAGGTCTGCTCTTCATCCCAGCGCGAAGCCCTTTGATCTCTCCCTGCATTCATTTCCATACCTGATGAGTACACAGCTATCTTGTTTTGCAATCCCGCTGCTCAGCCAGGGCTGTGGGTGCAGAGGAGACTGTAATTATTCCAGGAAAGCTGCTTCATAATGGAGGCGTCTGCATTCTGAGCAGCTCCAAGGTGCGGCCTGCAGAATAATTCAGATGATTGTCGGAAGGGAAGAGGGGCCTCTTCTTGTACCACGTTCTGGGTTAAGTCCATCTCAGAAAGGCAGTTGGGCTTGTACTGTATCTCTCCCCTTCTCCTGCCACTTTCTTGCTAAGCAAAATGCCATGTTGAATCAACATTCTTCTTCTTTGACGATCACCTCCCATGAAACCAGGCCAGCTTCAGAGTCTTCTCAGCGGAGGCTGTGGTGTCTTCAGGATATATGGTTTCGTTGACACATAGGTACAAGGTGAGCATAGGATGCAGGGGCTCACAGCATCAACACCCAAACCGATCTTGCATTTGTTGCAGCAATGGAGCCAGCACAGGACAGGGAGGTCTCTGTGTCTCCAGCTTGCAGCCTGCTTTCCAGCTAAGTTCACACTCCAAAACTCTGCCTCTTTTACCCAGCAACTGGGTTCTCCTATCTAGCAGTTAGGTGAAGGGGTGGGGTGGGGAGAAAGGTCCACCCATTTGCCGGGGGGGGGGGTATCACTTGGTTATAGTTCTTGCAACCTGGCTCATTCTTTTGGGAGGACACTTAAGTGCCTAGCTAAGGTCATTGTCCTACAAATAAACTTGTCATAAAATCGTAGAGTTGGAAGAGACCACAAGGGCCATCCAGTCCAACCCCCTGCCAAGCAGGAAACACCATCAAAGCATTCCTGACATATGCCTGTCAAGCCTCTGCTTAAAGACCTCCAGAGAAGGAGACTCCACCACACTCCTTGGCAGCAAATTCCACTGCCAAACAGCTCTTACTGTCAGGAAGTTCTTCCTAATGTTGAGGTGGAATCTTCTTTCTTGAAGTTTGAATCCATTGCTCCGTGTCCGCTTCTCTGGAGCAGCAGAAAACAACCTTTCTCCCTCCTCCATATGACATCCTTTCATCCTTTCCTCTCTGAGATTCTGACCCTCACTGGTAGAGGACCCTAAGAACTGGAAGGCACTCGGTCCCTCAAACCTACAACTTTACACGTTTCAGAGAGTTTGAGTGACTTCTGTGTGTTCCTGGAGCCCCAGGTATACTGAGAAAAGAGTGTGGGGGGTTTTCTTCTTCTTGAGATGCTTCCAAAGAAAGCTTCAACTGCCCCCCCCCCCGGGCCTTGCCCATGAGAATGTTTTTGCTGAATGGGGCCATCTCCATCAGGGGCGTTGATGGAGATTACTTCTGAGTGCTGTTCCTTCCCATGCTGCAATTCAAGGCGTAATCGGTGCTCTGGAGATGCCACGGAAATCAATATAGATTTATTGCCAAAGCCGTGCAAATGCAAAGGGGGTTTGCCTGCTCCTCTTGAGCGAAAGCTGATTTGGCAACCAGCCAGCAGCAACGTCCTGTCGGCTCGTGTCCCTGAACCTGCAACTCTGCCCATGTCTCTGGTGCCTGTTTGGAGAGCGAGCTTCCCCTCTTTCCCTTCAATTATTCATTTGGAAAATCGCTCCCTGCAAAGTTCCTTAAAACGTGCCGCGGTGGTTCCAGCCAGATGTCTGGAAGCGACGCCACTTTCAAACATGCATTTCGACAGGCTGGGAAGAAAGAGGTGTTATTTGTCTGCAAATAAATTATACCTCCAGATAAATTATATATAAGGCCTTATGCTGGGCTTTTAAAAAAAAGAACACGTTATTATTTTTTCTGCTGCAGAAAGGAATCACAACTTAACAGCTGTTCCCGTCGCTTCAGAAAGTGCCTGTTTTTGGAAAGCTGGCCAACTTTGCTCTTCCAACTTTGCTGGCTGGGATGCTCCTGCTTGAATCCTGCAATGCATTGCAGGGGAGGGGGAGCTGCCCTTAAAGATGACCTGGAAACGTCCATTAATGCAGAGCTCAGCTTCTGGAATCCTGATGGGAACCGTCAGAGGGATCTGGTAGAAATATCTGGTACGGTACAAATACCTGTTGGAAATGTAAAGAAAAAGAAGGCACCTTTTAACATATGTGGTGGACATGTAACGTAATAAAAGCATTCTGGGAAATGATATATAATGAATTGAAAAAAATGTTTAAAATAACTTTTATTTTTAAAATAAACCAGAAGCCTTTTTATTAGGAATTGTAAGTAACTGAGATTCCAAAGGAGCAGAAAAGACTTTTCATGTCTGCAATGACAGCCGCACGGATGTTACGAGCCCAGAGATGGAAAGAAGACAAAGTCCCTACCAGAGAAGAATGGCAAATTAAGCTGACGGACTATGCTGACTGGAAAGCTCAGGAACTTTTATTTTGTTTTGACTAAGAAGACCAAAACTTCAATAAAGAATGGGGTGGGGGTATAATTTACTTGAGAGACCACTGTAAGCAGATGAAAACATTAGCAGGATTGCAATAACACTTGTATTGTAGAAAATATTATGGACAAAATGGAGAGATATAAAATTTGGATGATGAAATAATATGCAGTTGAAATGGTTCATAATAGGACCCATGGAGGGGAAGGTGGGATGTCTAGCGATTCGTATAAATCTCTAAATATAGATATGTATTTTGTATTGTTATAACTCTTGTAAAATCAAATAAAATTTATTTCAATATAGAAAGACAGATACATGGTGTCTGTATTGAAAGATCTACACTGGCTGCCTAAGGGTTCCCTTTTCTAAACTTTCCCCCAATTTTACAACCTCCTTTTTTGAAGTGAGGCAGCCAGAATCTTACAAATGTAGTCCTCATGCTCCCTAACATGGAATTTTCCACAGCTGCCGCATCCTGGGCCAATGTCTTCACCTAGCTACCCACTGCCACCTCCAGATCCATCAGCGCCAATCCAGACCTTGTGGTCATATTTGCAAAATTAAGGGATCTTGCTCCAAAGTGCATCACTTTGCACCTGCTAACATGTTCCATTTCAGGAACTTGGATAGGTGGAGAGCAGGGACAGAGGGCTGAAACCCTTATTCCAGGGTAAAGAGACCAAGCCCTAGGTACCTTCTTCTTCCTTGGGTGCCAGGTGGTAACACTTTGCCTAGGGCTAGGATTGTGGATAGGCACCCTTCTGGAGATATCCAGGAAGTCAGCCCAATTGCATTGGGAGGGATGTCTGAACAGCCTGTCTTTTTAGCCAACAAGCATCTCAAAACTCTGCCCAGACCCTGGGGTGGGTGTTGTTGATTCGGCATGAGAGAGGAAGGAGAGAAGGAGAGGACCCTCCATCAGCTGAAAGATGAATATTGCTTTGGCACTGGTCTTCAAAGACCTACATTGGCTCCCAGTATGTTTCTGAGCACAATTCAAAGTGTTGGTGCTGACCTTGAAAGCCCTAAATGGTCTCGGTCCAGTATACCTGAAGGAGCATCTCCACCCCCATCGTCCACTGAGGTCCAGCTCCAAGGGCCTTCTGGCAGTTCCTTCCCTGCAAGAAGCGAAGTTACAGGGAACCAGGCAGAGGGCCTTCTCGGTGGTGGTGCCCACCCTGTGGAACGCCCTCCCAACAAATGTCAAAGAAATTAACAACTACCTGACGTTTAGAAGACATCTGAAGGCAGCCCTGTTTAGGGAAGTTTTTAATGATTGATGTTTTAATGTATTTTTACTCTTTTGTTGGAAGCCGCCCAGGGTGGCTAGGGAAACCTAGCCAGATGGGTGGGCAGAGTATAAATAATTTTTTATTTTTATTATTTTTATTATTGGCCTTCTTGGGACACCTTCTTGGTGAACCTGTAGAACGTTGACCTTAGCTCAGCCCAAATCTGTGCCGAGCTGTTTCCAAATGGATTTTATCGGAGAGAAACAGCATCTGTTCAATGAGCACCTCCTGAGTGGTTAACAGTGAGCAGAGGCATCTAAGCAAATAGCAGGAAAGCCAGAACAATAATGTGTTGACATGTGTCAGGCTCGAGAGTCCTGTAGAACACCTTCCAAGTGCATAAGGGATATGCATTATTTACGGTCACAGCACAGAAAAAGCTCTGTATCTGCTCTGTGTCAGTCAAGGAAGACTCTGCCGCAGAGACATCATCAGAGAGACTTTCTGCCACAAGAGAATTGCGGCCAGAGATTTGTCTGATGGTGAGTTCAAATGTGGCATGTGAAATTCTGTCCCTCCTCCGCCCCTTTGGGACCTGAAACCCAAGGGGATCTAGACCAGGCATAGGCAAACTCGGCCCTCCAGGTGTTTGGGGACTACAATTCCCACCATCCCTGACCACTGGTCCTGTTAGCTAGGGATCCTGGGAGTTGTAGTCCCAAAACATCTGGAGGGCTGGAGTTTGCGTATGCCTGATCTAGACAGCAGTGAAGAAGGAGGTCTGGGTTTCCCTTCAAGCAGGCCCCCAACTGTGTTTTTTTGTTTGTTTTTTGTCCTCCCAGACTGCTCAAGAGCAGCCACCATGTACACCAGTGATGGGCAACTTTTCAAGCTTGGTGTGTCAAAATTCGCCAAAAAACCAAGCACAACTTGGGTGGTGTGTCAATTTGAGAAAAAAACCATAATTTTACGATATTTATAGTTTAAATAACAAAAATGTACAGTATAATTATTAATAAACCAAAAACTATTTAACCAAACCAAACCAAAAAACCCTTATTTATCACAAAGTGCCCAGAGTTGTTGAGCTTTTGGGGGGGAGCTGCTGACCAAAGTTTTGGAGGGTTTTTTGGGGGCGTGCAAAAGTTGTTTTGCTTTTTGGGGGGCATGCCCAAAGCGGCTGCGCTTTTGGGGGGGGAGAGAACAGAAATAAATGACGAATAATACCTTTGTTGGAACTAACACACAGCACTGACATAGTCTGCAAAAGCACCAAAAAAACCAGCACAGAACGGGTTAAAAAATGAACGCTGTTACACCCAATCATAGTCTGCCAAAGCGCCAGAAAAAACAGCACAGAAAGGGTTAAAAAACCAATCTCTGGCTACCAGGAACAACAACAAAAAAGGATCTGGGTTTTAATAGCAGAGACAACGGAGACAAGTGGAAGAACAAATTGGGGGGGGGGGACACAACAGCCACAGCGCGAATGGGCCGATGGGGCGCGTGCCAGCAGTGAGGGCTCTGCGTGTCACGTCTGACACGCATGTCATAGGTTCGCCATCACTGATGTACACTGTAGAAGAGAAATGGGGCAGGATCATCTCTCCGTCCTGATTCAGCTGCATCTGCAATGGGTGTGCCCTCTGGAGGACAGGAGAAGGATTCCAGCTGGATTTACTGATTCCCCTGCTGTGCACCCAAACAAAGGGTGACGCCAGAAAATGACTGGGCCTACAAAGAGCATCTGCTGGATAAGGGGAGTGGCCCAGTGAGTCCAGCACCTGGTTCTTGCAGGTGCCCTAAAGGGAAACCCAGAAGCAGAATCTGAGCACAAGAGCAACTCTCCCCTCCTGACCTTTCCAGCACTAAGAAGCATTGCTGAGTCCAGCCATGGAGGCAGGCGGCAGAGCCATCCTGGCTGGTAGCGATTCCTAGCCCTTTCCTCCATTCTAATCCTCTGCTGCTCCAGAGAAGCGGACACGGAGCAATGGATTCAAGCTACAAGAAAGAAGATTCCACCTCAACATTAGGAAGAACTTCCTGACAGTAAGAGCTGTTCGGCAGTGGAATTTGCTACCAAGGTGTGTGGTGGAGTCTCCTTCTTTGGAGGTCTTGAGGCAGAGGCTTGACAGGCATATGTCAAGAATGCTTTGATGGTGTTTCCTGCTTGGCAGGGGGTTGGACTGGATGGCCCTTGTGGTCTCTTCCAACTCTATGATTCTATGATTCTAAAGCCATCTAGGCTGGTGGCCCTCATTGCCTCCTGCAGTTTAACTCTGCACTGTGCAAAGAAGGGCTTTCTTTCATCTGTCCTGAAACGTCCAACATTCAGCCTCCCGGGATGTCCACAGCTTCTTCTAGTATTACGAGATAAGCTTTCCTCTATCCGCTTTCTCCATTCCATGCATAATTTTATCCATTTTCGTCCTGTCACCTCTCACCTTTTCTCTAAAAAGGTCCCGAACCCTGCAACCTTTCCTTGCAGCGGAGTCTCTCCGTCCCCTTGATCATCACTTAACCAAGCAACACCCATTTAAGCAAACAGCAACAATTATAATTCCATATATATGTATGAGTATGGGGACTTTTGATCTCGGCACAGTACCTAACACACAGTTTGCGGCCAATGAATATTCAGCAATAACAGTTCTGGAGACCTGTTGGAGCCGGAGGAGTTTCCGCAAGCCCTCGTCCTCCTCGTCTGACGCCACCTTTCGCCTGCAACATCCTGGAGGAGGCCTTTGCTTGCCGACTTTGATTTGGGGCGCTGCCAAGGGCTGCCAATTGCGTCTCGCTCTTGATCTCCTTTCCCCCCCTTTCCCACATTTGCCGGCTGGGCCCCGCAGTTCAAAGGGTGGCACGCTTTGCATGCTGCAGTCGCTGCGGCGCAGAACAGGTTTCATCTCGATCCTGCCTCTCTCCACTCGGGGCTGCCTGCCACCGCTGCTCTTGCCGGCAAAATCCTTTCCAGAAGTGATTGCAATTAAAAAATGTGATTAACATCGATGCGCCCAGCCTCTCCAAGGCACTCAAGGACTCTGTGAGCACCTCTCGGCTCAGAGCTGCTCTTATCACAGGTCGCTGCTGGTAAAGAGTGATTTCACCTGTTCCCCACCCCAAATCCTAGGCTGGAGATGAAGAGTATAGCTGATGAGCTGCAGGTCCTTGCAGAAGCAGTGGGGAATATTTGGCTCTCCCCTTCCCCTTTACGTGGGAACCCATGGCTTCTGCTGCTTCATCCAGTTTCATTTATCCTCTCTGCAGTGCTTTGAGGCAGAAATTCTGCAAAACTCATTACCTCTATAAAAGGATGTCATATAGAGGAGGGAGAAATGTTGTTTCCTGCTGCTCCAGAGAAGCGGACACGGAGCAATGGATTCAAACTACAAGAAAGAAGATTCCACCTAAACATTAGAAAGAACTTCCTAACAGTAAGAGCTGTTTGGCAGTGGGATTTGCTACCAAGGAGTGTGGTGGAGTCTCCATCTTTGGAGGTCTTTAAGCAGAGGCTTGACAGGCATATGTCAAGAATGCTTTGATAATGTTTCCTGCTCGGCAGGGGGTTGGACTGGATGGCCCTTGTGGTCTCTTCCAATTCTATGATTCTATGATTCAGTGAGGCCAGGATCATGTCTGCAAGAGTCCTGCAAGATCACTAAACTGATAAGAACCAGTTAAAAAGGTAAAGGTAAAGGGACCCCTGACCATTAGGTCCAGTCGTGACCGACTCTGGGGTTGCGCGCTCATCTCGCATTATTGGCCGAGGGAGCCGGCGTATAGCTTCTAGGTCATGTGGCCAGCATGACAAAGCCACTTCTGGCAAACCAGAGCAGCACATGGAAACGCCGTTTACCTTCCCGCTGTAGCGGTTCCTATTTATCTACTTGCATTTTGACGTGCTTTCGAACTGCTAGGTTGGCAGGAACTGGGACCAAGCAACGGGAGCTCACCCCGTCACAGGGATTCGAACCGCCGACCTTCTGATCAGCAAGCCCTAGGCTCAGTGGTTTAACCACAGCGCCACCTGAGTCAAGAACCAGTTAAGCAGCAGCCTAATAAATGAATGCTAGAAAACAGCTCCAGTTAAGGTACAAGGAGGGCTCAACGTGGACCTACAGTAAATAAAAAGGGTTGAGCAGGTGTTGGTCGCTTCTGACCAATGAATGCCCTCTCTGTGCTTGTATGAAGGGAAGCACCTTTGCCTAGGGAATTCCATTAATTTAAAATCTCTACATGAATCATGCCATATCATCCACCGACCGCCACAGTTCTGCATTGCTTGAAGGCTTTTCAGTGGACCTGACCAACTTGTTGTTGTTTAGTCATTTAGTCGTGTCCGACTCTTTGTGACCCCATGGACCAGAGCACGCCAGGCACTCCTGTCTTCCACTGCCTCCCGCACTTTGGTCAAACTCATGTTCGTAGCTTCGAGAACACTTTCCAGCCATCTCGTCCTCTGTCGTCCCCTTCTAGTGCCCTCAATCTTTCCCAACATCAGGGTCTTTTCCAAGGATTCTTCTCTTCTTATGAGGTGGCCAAAGTATTGGAGCCTCAGCTTCACGATCTGTCCTTCCAGTGAGCACTCAGGGCTGATTTCCTTCAGAATGGATAGGTTTGATCTTCTTGCAGTCCATGGGACTCTCAAGAGTCTCCTCCAGCACCATAATTCAAAAGCATCAATTCTTCGGCGATCAGCCTTCTTTATGGTCCAGCTCTCACTTCCATACATCACCTGACCAACTTACAAGATTATTATTGCTCCATGGCTGATCACAAAGTCCAAGGGTATTTTTTTTACTCATGAGCAGGGAAGTGGCAAGGAAGGAATTCTGCAAAACTCATTATTAGTAAGACACAAAACTGGTAAGAACCAATTTAGTAGGAACCTAACAGCACAACTCCAACTAAGGTGCAAGGAGGGCTCTGCATATAAAGTTTAAAAAATATGGTTTGGTTAACTGTTTTCCAAGACCGTGGTTGGATGAGAGATAGAATCAAAGAACTGTCTTCTTTTTTGGCGATCACTCATAGCCGAGTAAGAGTGTCTTCCATGAACATGGTCTTAACTGTGTGTCTGTACGTGACTGTGGAGGCCAATTCTGGATCCACAGGTCCTTCCACAGTGGGGACATTGGTTTTTCCGGGCAGGAGTTGATCACGGTGAGGGCTTGCCAAGCGTGCCTTCCTCTTAGCGCGTTTCTCCCTTGCATCCTGAGTTGGAGTGTCTTCAAAGCCCAGGACACCTTTAGTAAAGGCTGTTCTCCAACTGGAGCGCTCACAGGCCAGTGTTTCCCAATTGTTGGTGTCTATACTACTTTTTTAAGATTTGCCTTGAGAGAGTCTTTAAACCTCTTTTGTTGACCACCAGCATTACGCTTTCCATTTTTAAGTTCAGAATATAGTAGTTGCTTTGGAAGAACTGTAGAGTTGGAAGGGGCCCTGAAGGTCATCTGGTCAAATTCCCTGCAATGCTGGAATCTCAGCTCAAGCATCCATGACTCTGCTTAAATACCTCCAAGGAAGGAGAGTCCACCACCTCCCAAAGGAGACCATTCCACTGCCGAACAGCTCCTACCATCAGAAAGTTCTTCTTGATGTTTGGTCGGAATCTCCTTTCATGTCATTTGAATCCACTGGTTTGGGTCCTGATCTCCAGAGCAGATGGTGAGGTGCTGGGATGGCAGAAGGTGACCAAAAGTGGTTGGCTAGAGAATAAAGAGCCAAGATGACATATATTTTGCCCATATAGGCGGGGTGCTAATGGATGTACTCTCACTGATGCTGTTGGACTCTGTCCGGAAATGCGTTCCTGAATAAACTCGGGCTAATTGGGAATCTGGTGTGAGCTTCCATACTTGAACCCCAAAGGGGAATTTTCTCCTGCGGCATCCAATGAAAGTGCCATGTGGGTCACACTCTGGAGCCCTTCCAGGTGGGCCTCCTCCAGGCCTCATGGCACATGCTGCTCTTGTGCTCAAATCCTGCTGGAGAACTTCCCATTGGGGCACCTCATCAGCCACTGTGCAAATAATAATAATAATAATAATAATAATAATAATAATAATTTATTTATACCACGCCCATCTGGCCGGGTTCCCCCAGCCACTCTGGGCGGCTTCCAACAAAATATTAAAATACAGAAATCCATCAGACATTAAAAGCTTCCCTGAACAGGGCTGCCTTGAGATGCCTTCTAAAGGTCTGGTAGTTGTTGTTCTCTTTGACCTCTAGTGGGAGGGCATTCCACAGGGTGGGTGCCACTACCGAGAAGGCCCTCTGCCTGGTTCCCTGTAACTTGGCTTCTCGTAGCGAGGGAACCGCCAGAAGGCCCTCGGCGCTGGACCTCAGTGTCCGGGCAGAACGATGGGGGAGGAGACGCTCTTTCAGGTATACTGGACCGAGACCGGAGGCTGGACTAGATGGGCCTGATCCAGCAAGTGCTTCTTATGTTCTTATGGCTTTGTACATCGCTCCTCCTCACACCCTGGCAAGGGAGAGTTGCATGCTTACAAAGTGTGCTACTCCTGCAGTGCCACCCTCTCCACCCCCAGTGGAGCCCTCCCTGCCTCCTCCCTGAGGGGCACATTCATGAAGGGCTGAGGCTCCCCGGGGTGCCCGGGGACAGTGCCTGGCCATTGATATGCACAATTGATTCCCACGGCTAGTTTTATCTCTCCGCACCAACAAGCAGATGCTGTACCCAAGCAAGCTCCTGCTCTCTCAGCAACTGGTGATTTGGAGTTTTACTAGACATTATATTGTGCAACACAAAGTCATTGCCTCCCTTGGGCTCATCTAAACAGGTTCTTAAATCATTGTCAAATAGCACCCCCCTCCCCTGTTGCAAAAAATAAAATAAAAATCAGACAGCGCCAAAGCAAACGAATCAGATGTTGTTTTTAAGAGTCTGCGACATCTGTGCCTAGCCGGGGACCAGGGACTCAACATCCTCAGAGGCAGAAGACGAGGGAATTCATACATTTGAGGACGTCCCCTCCTTCAAGAACATTTGTATACAGGAGAAAACAAGATTTCTCCATCTTCCATGTGACAGCCCTAGAGATATTTGAAGGTCACTATATATAAGGTGGCGCTGTGGTTAAACCACTGAGCCTAAGGCTTGCTGATCAGAAGGTCGGCGGTTCGAATCCCTGTGACGGGGTGAGCTCCCGTTGCTCGGTCCCAGCTCCTGCCAACCTAGCAGTTCGAAAGCACGTCAAAATGCAAGTAGATAAATAGGAACCGCTACAGCGGGAAGGTAAACGGCGTTTCCATGTGCTGCTCTGGTTTGCCAGAAGCGGCTTTGTCATGCTGGCCACATGACCTGGAAGCTATACGCCGGCTCCCTCGGCCAATAATGAGAGATGAGCGCGCAACCCCAGAGTCGGTCACGACTGGACCTAATGGTCAGGGGTCCCTTTACCTTTATATTATAATAATAATAATAATAATAATAATAATAATAATAATAATAATAATAATAATTTATTTATACCCCGCCCATCTGGCCGGGTTCCCCCAGCCACTCTGGGCGGCTTCCAACAAAATACTAAAATACACAAATCCATCAAACATTGAAAGCTTCTCTAAACAGGGTCTAAACTATCGTATCTCCTCTCAATCTCCTCTTCTCCAGGCTAAACATACCCAGTTCCTTCAACCGTTCCTCATCAGACCTGGTTTCCAGACCCTTGATCATCTTGGTCACCCTCCTCTGCCCACCTTCCAGCTTGCCAATATCCTTCTTAAATTGTGGTGCCCAGAATTGGGCACAAGATTCCGGGTGTAGCCCACCCTGATTCAGGATCATTTCCCACCAGCAGAAAACTCTCCCTAGGATGCTTGAGGAGGCTCGGCGGGTCAGCTTCTCCCTGGAATATCAGCAGTTTGGACCAGTCCCAGATGGGCAACTAGATTGCTGAAGATTTACAACTCACCCACGAACCCCTCTTTCTTTCCCTTGGCATGGACTGTCCTGTTCTCTTTATTTATGAATGTGACCTTCCTCCCTGCACTCCTGGCATGGGCTTGATCAATTAGACTCGTCCGCTCCACTCACACGCCTACGCCAAGCATATTTCACTCTTTCAAGATTAACCGGGAAGCCTCTGGAAGAGCCTCACCTGCCAGGGGCTTAAAATATCCCTTTCCCTTTGATTCTTCACACTGCGGGAAAGTCCCTCCGGGACCAATAAGGCAGGCGAGCTGGAGAGAGCTGAACTCCTCTCCGTCAGAGGAAGAACCAGGACAACGCTCCTCACAGCACATCCCCTCCGCGTCACCCTCCCTACCTGCACGGCCTCCGCCCGGCAGAGAAGTGCAGGGGCAACAGCTGGAAGGAGCTCCTCTGTCGCCGGAGCAATTCCACTTTTCCCAGGACGGCCTCTGCTGCTCACCTTCCAGTGAGTCTGCACCCGCTTCTTAATACCGGTAAATGGAAGACGCTTCAAAAGGGTATTTCGGAGCTGGAGAAGTTTCAGAATATTATTATTATTATTATTATTATTATTTATTATTATTATTTATACCCCGCCCATCTGGCCGGGTTCCCCCAGCCACTCTGGGCGGCTTCCAACAAAACATTAAAATACAGAAATCAAACATTAAAAGCTTCCCTAAACAGGGCTGCCTTGAGATGCCTTCTAAAGGTCTAGTAATTGTTGTTCTCTTTGACCTCTGGTGGGAGGGCATTCCACAGGGCGGGTGCCACTACCGAGAAGGCCCTCTGCCTGGTTCCCTGTAACTTGGCTTCTCGTAGCGAGGGAACCGCCAGAAGACCCTCGGCGCTGGACCTCAGTGTCCGGGCAGAACGATGGGCAACCAGAAGGTTCGAAGGGAAGGAGGGTCTCCCCGATGAGGAAAGGTTGCAGGCAGCGTTTGGGGCTTTTTGCTTCGGAGGAAAGGAGAGGAAGAGGGGACTTGATAGGAAACAGAGGAAAGTTCCCCCCCCTCTCATAATGCTGGAAGCCATGGCCACCCAAAGAAGCTGGATGTTGGAAGGTCATTAAAGAATCATGGAATCGTAGAATCGTAGAGTTGGAAGGGACCCAGATGGTCATCTAGTCCAACCCCCTGCAATGCAGGAATCTCAGTTAAAGCATCCCTGACCTCTGCTGAAAAACCTCCAAAGAAGGAGAGTCCACCACCTCCCAAATGAGACCATTCCACTCTTAAGAGCTCTTCTTGTCAGGAAGTTTTTTCCATCTGTTTAGTTGGAATCTCCTTTCTTGTAACTTGCAGCCATTGGTTTGAGTCCTACCCTCGAGAGCAAGAGAAAACAAGCTCGTTCCCATAAAGAGAATACTTCTTCATGCAGCGCATAAACCGGGCATCCCCAAACTGCAGCCCTCCAGATGTTTCGGCCTACAACTCCCATGATCCCTAGCTAACAGGACCAGTGGCCAGGGAAGATGGGAATTGTAGTCCAAAACATCTGGAGGGCCGGAGTTTGGGGATGCCTGGAATGGAACTCCTTCCAGTGGCGGATTTAAAAGAGGATCAGACAAATGAAACTGAGGAGAGACAAAAGAAAGTCTTGCTTCAAACATCTTCTCTCTGCATGAAATCTCAGATAGCAACCACTAGTCAAAATAAGCAGTAGCCAGCTATGTGGACCCCTGGTCTGATTTGGAACCAGTCCACTTCTTTTGGTCCCATATTAACTCTGATTCCTGCATTTCAAGGGGTGGGACTAGATGACCCTTGGTGTCCCTTCAAGTGCTGCAGTTCTATAGGTCAGTGATATTACACAAGCATTGCAAGGGGTGTCAATGGCTCGGTGCCCAACCTCTTTCTCCAGACTGTAAAGAGACGCGAGCAGAACCCCTGATTTCAATGCAAGCCACGTCGCGTTTGGGGCTGTTACATAAAGACTCTCACTTTTGTTTCCTTGGAAAAGGTCCAGATGGAATAATTGCTTGAACCATCCTTGATCTGCATGATCAAGGCAACCAGAAATACCAGGAGGGATAGCGAATCTAAATAAAACAATAGGAAACGGACACACACACAAAAAAGGCATCAGCATTTATTTCCATTTGGGACAGATTGATTTCAGAACCAGGCCAGTTAATGATGTTTATTCCGAAACTCTATTAACTGACAGCTGTTTGGCAAAGGAAAGTGCTCTCTGCAGTAGCCCAGCCCCATACAGACGCTGCTGCAAGTGGGCCGTATCCTCAGAAATCTTGGAAATGCAATGCAATGAAGTAATGAAGAGGTCTGTTCTAAAAAGAGAAGGGCAGACTCTTGTGGACACCCAGGTTCCAGCCAGTCCCTGTGCAGGCAGCCTGTGGCTCTCCGCTGGGGAAGGGACGCACTCTGCCCACACTCGGACAAACCAAGCTGAGTCCTCCAGTCTTGCTTCTCTATTTGTGGTAGCAATGGATCCAGCGCAGAGCAAGCAGCTCTCTGTGTCTCCAGCTTCCGGCCTGCTTCCAGCTCAGCTCTCATGCACAGGCTGGCTTTTGCTGGGAGTTGGAGAAAATGCCCAGCCATTAGCTGGGAGCAGGGGCATACCCAGGATCAAAACTTGGGGGGGGGGCTAGCCATGGTCGTTCAGGGGCGGGGCCAAGGCACAGGAGGGGAGGGGCCACGAAGTGGGAACGTGGGCGAGGCTACAGGGCCAGCGGGCCCAATGACATCGCAGCAGCGGCAGCAGCGGCCACCTTGTGCTTCTGGGGCTGGCAGCATCGGCGGCTACCCTGCTTGGCCTGGAGAGGACAGGAGGGTCGGGCAGGCGAGAGGAGGTGGCAGGGTGGGCGAGGGCAAGGCAAGGCACGGCCGCAGTCATGACGGCTCCGAGGCGTTGCTGCATATCAGCATAATATTTCAACCATGTCGTGGGTTCAAGCCCCACCTTAGGAAAAAATTCCTGCATTGCAGGGGGTTGGACTAGATGACCCTTGTGGTCCCTTCCGACTACAATTCTATGATTCTATTGATATATTACCATAGCATATGCATCATTCTGCTTTCTTGAATTGTCCTAGGCATAGCAGCCAACTTCCAACCCTACAATTCTATGATTCTACCATTCTGCTGCACTGCAGAATTCAAAGCACAAATTTCAAACGGCGACCATAATTCAGTCCATAAATTATTTTGTAAAGCCCAAATCAGGTAGAATCTCCACTGAAATGCAAAGTGGAATCTGTTTTCTCCCCCTCCCCTGCCTCTGTTTATCATAGCCTCCCCAGCCTTTTTTTACACGGAATCCAGTTCCGAAAGGTGTCATTTCCCATATTTGGAGCTGGTCACGTGGTCAACTCCTGAAAAATCTGCCTCAAGGAACCATTACCGGTCCATGAATCCCACGGCATTTGACAATATTGCAAGGTAGTTTAAAAAGAAGTTTCCCCTAGAAAATGGCTGTTTCCTAAACCATCAATCTGCCCACAAAGGCAAGAGGCTGACAAACTGTCGCTTGGCATTGCAGAGAGGCAGAGCTCCTGCCAAAAGGCAAGGCAAAGTTACAAAAACCACCCTGAGATCTGTAGGTGAAGGGTAGTATACAAATTTTAAAAATAAAAATAAATGTGTGTGTGTGTATATAGTTGTTGTTTAACGCTGAATGCTCCGACTCATATATTCTCGTCTGCCCATCTTATCTCACCATCCTGGGAAAAGGTCTTGAATAATCTTTAAATGGAGGTCTGATGGCGATCCCTTAGACAGGAGCTCTTTAGCAATGCAAGCTTCCCAGGGCTTGCTTTAATCAACTTGCAAAGAAGCTTGAGATATCATCGCGGCTTCACCTGAAGGAAGCAATTAATGGCACAGGAGGTCTGCCAGGGAAAACATAGGTGGCAACTTGTCATTTCATTTCATTTCACAACCTCCTACCACTAATATTTTCGGGCTCCAGAGGAATCTGCCACTTTTCTGGTGGAGAAAAATGTCAAGCTCTGGGTCATCTGCTCGGGTGGAGCCTGAGCTCTGCTTTGGAGAAATTTTATTTTGTGAAGGATGCGGTTATTGTAAGGAGCTGCCGGGAGGTGACTCCAACCCTCAGCCTTCTCTGCCCACCTAAGAACATAAGAAGTGTCCTGCAGAATTAGGCCCATGGCCCACCTAGTCCAGCACCCTGTTCTCACAGTGGCCAAATACCCCTAAGAACCTAGGAATCTAGACAGACTGCCTTTGGACCTGGAAGCTACATAAGAGGAGCTTGGCAGCAGGATCAGGCCAAAAGGGGCCTATTGGGTCCAGTATCCTCCTGGTCTCACAGAGACAAGCCAGATGCCCCAATGGGAAGCATGCAAGCAGCAGCAACTCTCCAATTGTCATTCTCCATCAGGTGGTATTCACAGGTAGACTGCCCTTGGGTATGGAGGATCTGCTATTGCAGAACACCTCCTTAAGGAGAGCCTGGCTGCCGGATCAGGCCAATGACCCATCTAGCCCGGCATCCTGTTCTCACAGGGGCCAACCAGATGTCTCTATGGGAACCCCCTCCACCCCCAAGCAGGAACCGAGCATTATGGGCAAGTATAGACGCAGGAGCAGTTGTACTGAGGTCCAGGTTGGGGGGCGTCACAGAAAAGGCTTCTGTTGGCCTCTGTGAGAAGAGCAGGGTCCTGGGCTAGACAATCCCAAACAGATTTGCCCTGTGGATTTTCGTGGAACTTATTCCCAAGGAACTGTGTATCGGAATGCAGTCTCTGCGATGCGTCAGATAATGTTCTGTTGTCATGGCAGTGACGGACGGCCAAATATTTGCAAAATTCAAAGAGAGCAGGAGAACGAGGCGAGCTTCCATTTCCCTTTTTTAAATAAAGTAACAATAATTATATTTTCAGCAGGTGGCTCTCCGTTCTTTTCCTGCAATAAAGAAAATGAAATATACCTTTCTGGCACATTAATAGGATGTGAGTCGCCTTGTTGCAGCCTGCCTAACTGGCTCAGCTTGTAATTCTGGGCCTAATAACATGAAAGATTAATTACAGCTCAAAATAGTAATAGCAAGAAATATTACAGCTTTGCAATAAAGTGGAACATTTATATATGGATTTACCTAAATGGAATTTAAAATTAAATTAGCCTTTAGATCAGGTCGTACTGGCACAGTTGGAACAAAAGGCGCCACTCAGAGCTTCCCTATCCGCTTGATAACATCTGCCAGGAATATCTCTGGTGCACAAGCTCCTTGAGATGAAGGCAGGGGGCTCTCCTCTCCAACAACCCCAGGCAGTTTGGCAGGGGGGTGCAAAGGGGATTGCCAGGGACCCATAGTCAGAGTCCTCCTTTTCAGGTGATGAGGTCGAGGTCTCCAAGCAGGAAGAGAAAAACACATGGGACCAGCCCCAAAAGCTCTGCCCACCCCCCGAGATGACCCTGTGGGAACAGTGTCCCTCTGGCCAAGGAGGTGGCAGTGCCACCCTCAAACTCAGAAGACCCAGGGGAACCAGAGGCTCCTCCACACCAGCACAGCCAAAAGCTAGCTGAGATGCCTTCATGAAGAACGTAAGGACATAAGACAAGCCTCCTGGATCAAACCAATGGACCTCACCTGGAGTCCTGTGTCCAGTTCTGGGCAGCACAGTTCAAGATGGATACTGACAAGCTGGAAATGGTCAAAGGCCTGGAAACGATGCCTTATGAGGAACGGCTTAGGGAGCTGGGTATGTTTAGCCTGGAGAAGAGAAGGTTCAGGGGTGATATGATAGCCATGTTCAAATATATAAAAGGATGTCATATAGAGGAGGGAGAAAGGTTGTTTTCTGCTGCTCCAGAGAAGCGGACACGGAGCAATGGATTCAAGCTACAAGAAAGAAGATTCCACCTAAACATTAGGAAGAACTTCCTGACAGTAAGAGCTGTTTGGCAGTGGAATTTGCTACCAAGGAGTGTGGTGGAGTCTCCTTCTTTGGAGGTCTTTAAGCAGAGGCTTGACAGCCATATGTCAAGAATGCTTTGATGGTGTTCCCTGCTTGGCAGGGGGTTGGACTGGATGGCCCTTGTGGTCTCTTCCAACTCTATGATTCTATGAATCCTCCGCCCCGTGAAGCGGGTGCAGGGTGGGAACTTCAATTTCCAGGGTTCCTATGCGGGGAGTCTGGAGCAGTTAAACCCGCCTCAGACAAATCAATTTAAATGCGTTGAGGGCATCTGCGCCCTTAAGCTCCAACTCTATGATTCTATCTAGTCCAGTATCCTCTTCTCACAGTGGCCAACCAGGAGCCACTTCTGGGAAGCCCACAAGCAGGATCTAGGTGCACCAGCACTCCCCACATACCTGTGGTTTCCAACAACCAACGTTCAGGTGCATTGTTGCTTCCAACTGTGGAGGCAAAGCATAGCAAACATGGCCAGCAGTCATCAAGAGGCCTCCCCTCCTCCATGAATTTGCCCAATCCAAGTGGGTGGCGATCACAGCCTCCGGCAGGAGGGAGTTCCCCAGTTTTATTCTGCATGAAGGACTTTCTTTATCTGTCCAAAATCTCCCAGCGTTCAGCTTTGCTGGATGTCCGTGAGTTCTGGTATCGTGAGAGAAGCCAACGGAGACCTTGCCTTGGCCTCGTGGCACATTCAGGACAGACAAAGGAACTCATCTGCTAGTTGTCAAGGCAACCAGGCAAGTGCTTCTCATCTCAAGCCAGCGAGGTAGAGCTCCCAGTCCAGCTGAGGAGATGAGCCTCTGGAAGGAGACATCTTTCCAGGCAACTCTCGCTTCTGAAAGCAGAAAGCACTGGACGAACGGGAATGTGTTGTCCATCTGCCTCGTGTTTGGAAGGATAAGAATATACAACGAATCCTGATGGACCAGGCATCCCGTTCTCACAGTGGTCAACCAGATGGGCCCCCAAGGGGGAGCCCACCAGCACGACCTGGGCACAAGAGCCTTCTCCTCTCCTGTGGTTTCTCGCCACTGACCTTCAGAAGCATTGCTGCTTCCAACCATGAAGAAAGAGCACAGCCATCATGGCTTGGAGCGCCAGCACATGGATGATGGGTTGAGTAGCTGGGTGGGCACCAATTCTGCACCCAATGGAAAGCTATCCCTTGCAGCTATTGATTTACAGTAGAACCTCTACTTACGACCGCCTCTACTTGGGCCCGAACCAAGTCGCGACCGTGGGAAAGCCGGAAGTAAATACCGGGTGTGCCGCAATTCGCGCACACGCAGAAGCGACTGCCGCCGTCTGCACATGCGCGCAACGGCGCTTCTACCAGCGACCCGTTTCGCCTAAAGGACGGGCCGCCAGAACGGATTATGGTGGTAAGTAGAGGTTCCACTGTACCCCGCTTGCACGGGAGTAGGCAGACTTGCTCTCATGGTCAGCAAGTTCACACCTAAGGGCACTTTTCAATGCACACCAGGTACAAGTCACAGGATCCGGGGATCTCTTTCATCTTGCTGCACTGGACTGAGGTTCCATTTCAGGTGGCCTGGTGAGCCCTCTCGTTGGAGTACCAGCAGACGACAGCTCTCCGTTTGCAATGTTGACCAGGCTGAGTCCACAGTAAAGAAAAGTCACTCTCAGGAACAGGAGTGGATCTGCTCTGAAACTAATGAAGCTTTGGCTTTGGGGGGCCTAATCTCAGAGGGGCCCCAGAAGCAACTTTAGACCCACTTTCATCCATCTATGATGCCTCATGCATGTATATAACATTACTCTAATTCTCACCCCCCTCCCCCTAACTCGAAAACTATAAGGAACTTTTTATTCACACCAGTGACTTTGACATATGAGATAATCTGGCACAGCAATTTTAATCAAAATCTGAGTTGTAGTAGTTAATTAAAAGTAAAATAAAACGGAGGTGATCTCTTGTGGAACAACCGCATTGAAGAAGATAAGAGTGGTTGCCCAGATCTCGTGGCTGGTTGCAAAGGGGCCCCGTAACAGTTCAAGCTTCAGGGACCCAAAAATGTTGGTCCATCGCAGCTCAGGAGGGAAAGAGACAGGGCTAGAGATAAGTTTTCCTCCCTCTCTCATAACACTAGAACCTGTGGGATATAACATCCCTGAAGCAGTCAAGTACAACACTTCCTGTTTGCCCAGAGTGGACTCGCAGGGGGATGTTCCTGCAGCCAGGAGGACTTCCTGCCCCACCTGTCTGGAGCATCTTCCCCCTGCGTGTGACCCTGGCAGACCCCATCAAAGGGCTGGTCACGCAGCCATCTTCCTCAAGAGACAGCTGCATAATCTCTCAACTCTGTACTCCCCAAGAGTAAGAAAGACTCTTCCGTGATATCTATAACCTCGTTGATTCCTCTTTTTGAACAATTTTAGATCAAAGGGAATGCTACCAGGCATTGAGAGAAGCAAAGAAGGCACCCTAACTGAATATTTCATTTTAAAAAAAAGTTCTAATGGAAATGTTCCTGCAGACTCTTTGGACTCTTTCCTGCATGCATTACTGAATAAAACCTGACGCACTGGAAATTTGGTCTGAGCCGCAGTACTGACACACACACACACACACACCCTGGCAAGGGGAATTTCCTCCACAGCACCAAACTTTTAGGCCCTAAAATTTAAGGGGTGTCCTGCAGTTGAGATTGGAGGGTCTTTTCAGGGCATTAGTGCCCACCTTAAGGCTGGGGTGGGGATGAAAATCAAACTGAAGTGAAGCACCGCAACTATTGTGGAGTGGTTGGAAACACACCCATGTGGGATCTTGCATGTGCCTGAACAAACTGGAAGTTGCTGGACGGATGAACTCGGTGAAGCCGTTGGTTTGGAAGCGCTCTGGAGTGCCGTGTCAGATTATTTTCCTTTGCCCACCAGCTGTCCGCTGGCTTCCTCCGTGCACTCTTGCCTTCTTCAGAATTCCCCGCGCGAAAGGTTGTGCGCATATTGCTTGGAGGAGCGAGCATGTTTGCTGCGCTGTTGACTGTGCAGGAATTAATAGGAACATCTTGAGAAAGCAGAGAACCATAAATGCAACGGAGCTGAGCCAGTCCTGGGGAGGCAGCCACAGAGTCTGATTCTCCCTCTGCAATACAGTGGTACCTCGGTTTATGAACACAATTGGTTCCGGAAGTCTGTTCATAAACTGAAGCGTTCATAAACTGAAGCGAACTTTCCCATTGAAAGTAATGGAAAGTGGATTAATCTGTTCCAGATGGTCCATGGAGTACTTAAACTGAAGCGTTCATAAACTGAAGCAACCTTTCCCATTGAAAGTAATGGAAAGTGGATTAATCTGTTCCAGACGGGTCCGCGGAGTACTCAACCTGAAGCGTACTTAACCCGAAGCATGGGTGTAATTGGTTCCGGAAGTCTGTTCATAAACTGAAGCGTTCATAAACCGAAGCGAACTTTCCCATTGAAAGTAATGGAAAGTGAATTAATCCGTTCCAGATGGGTCCGCGGCGTTCGTATACCGAAAATTCATAAACCAAGGTGTTCATAAACCGAGGTTCCACTGTACTGAAAGGGCCTCCTTCCCTACAAACTTGGGTGTTGAGATCAGCAGAGAGGGGCCCTTTTGGGAGCTCCGCAGCCCTCAGATTTGGGGGGCAGAGAGAAGGCATTCTCTATGGCAACCCCAAAATAGTGGAATTTGGTGTCTGGCACCTTCACAAAACAGTTTCTGCCATATGCTGAATTGCACAGTAGAGTCAGAAGGGGCCTGAAGGGGGATCTGCGTAGTTCAATCCCCTGCAATGCAGGAATCACTGCTAAAGATGCCCCACTTTATCCTGACCTGTGATGCTCAGGGTGCATAATTGTGGAACCCACCCTACCTTCAGGGCCGGATGTACGTATGAGCTGAACAAGCTGTAGCTTAGGGCCCCACTCTCTTGGGGCCCCCCAAAAAAATATAAAGGGGGGAAAAACTGGATGTACATTTCCAAAAGATAAGATAAAAAAACAAATTAAAGTAAAACCTGCATACAGCAACAGTGTTTTGTATTGTGTAAGCTCCTATGATGTAAGTCATGGGCCCTGCCTGCTAGCCTGCTCCCTAAAATATCACTGGTTTGCTCCTTTCTATATATACTTTGGCCACCTCATGGGAAGAGAAGACTCCCTGGAAAAGACCCTGATGTTGGGAAAGATGGAGGGCACAAGGAGAAGGGGACGACAGAGGACAAGATGGTTGGACAGTGTTCTCGAAGCTACGAACATGAGTTTGACCAAACTGCGGGAGGCAGTGGAAGACAGGAGTGCCTGGCGTGCTCTGGTCCATGGGGTCACGGAGAGTTGGATACAACTAAACAGCAAATATATGTGCAAATGGCTTTAGATACCTATTAGGTCCATAAATGACTATATAGCATATATTCAACAACAACAAAACAGCGACAATTTGTTGTTGACAAAGGACAGCTGGACGTATAAAGGGCCCCACTACCTTCAGTAGCTTAGGGCTGTGTGTGGTTGTATTCTTTGCGACTGTACTCTGTAGTGGTGGACACATAGTCAGGGAGTTCTTGCAGGTGAGCTGTGTGAAAGCAAGCTGATTGGCAAGCTTAGCAGAGCCCTTTCTATTAGCACAATCTGCACATGTGTAGGAACAGTCTGACCTTTAGTGCTTTTACATCATGAGCTGGCACATATGTTTCCTCTGACATTTGCGGGACCTGCTCCACCACGTCATCTTCCTACCAAGTGGGAAGTGAGCCATGCCTCTCCAAAGGGAGGCAAAGGTCACAGACAGGACACGGTAGACTACTGAGAAAGCCAAAGGGGAGACCCAGGGCATGATGTTCAGATAGCCCCGGCTTGCCTAGGGGTGGAGGTTTGCCTCACGCCTGAAGGTCAGGCTGTGGCCTGCCAGGCGGAGGTTTGCCCCATGCCCAGTGGTCATTCCTTCATACTCTTTTGGAACTATGCTTGGCTTTGCATTTTGAATTGCTGTTGGCCACCCGGGATCCTCAGGGTGAAGGGCGGGTCATAAGTTAAAAGAATAAACCTTGCGATCATAACAAGGTGGGAGAATGGGAGAAACAACCTGGAGTACTGTGTCCAGTTCTGGGCACCACAGTTCAAGAAGGATACTGACAAGCTGGAACGTGCCCAGAAGAGGGCAACCGAAATGGTCAAAGGCCTGGAAACGATGCCTTATGAGGAACGGCTTAGGGAGCTGGGTATGTTTAGCCTGGAGAAGAGAAGATTAAGGGGTGATATGATAGCCATGTTCAAATATATGAAAGGATGCCATATGGAGGAGGGAGAAATATTGTTTTCTGCTGCTCCAGAGAAACGGACACGGAGCAATGGATTCAAACTACAAGAAAGAAGATTCCACCTAAACATTAGGAAGAACTTCCTGACAGTAATAGCTGTTCGGCAGTGGAATTTGCTGCCAAGGAGTGGTGGAGTCTCCTTCTTTGGAGGTCTTTAAGCAGAGGCTTGACAGGCATATGTCAAGAATGCTTTGATGGTGTTTCCTGCTTGGCAGGCGGTTGGACTGGATGGCCCTTGTGGTCTCTTCCAACTCTATGATTCTATGAATCCTCCGCCCCGTGAAGCGGGTGCAGGGTGGGAACTTCAATTTCCAGGGTTCCTATGCGGGGAGTCTGGAGCAGTTAAACCCGCCTCAGACAAATCAATTTAAACGCGTGGAGGGCATCTGCGCCCTTAAGCTCCCCGCCGTTCTGTGCAACGCAAATGGAGCTGGTTTTGGATTCTCCCCCTCGGCTTTTAGCAGTCTTGATAAAAACTCTCTCGCTGGATCGGCGAGGGAAAACAAATGGAATCCGTTCACTGTCGGATGTCGGGAATTTGCAGAAATGATGGTTGCCATGGCAATAAGATATGAATCTGTGTGCGTGTGCGGTGAAAGTTGCAGATGTGAGCAGTGCAGCTGTGTGCACAGCCGGGGTTTGCCGTGGACCCCCTGAGCTATTATCCGCTCTCCTTGCCCTGCCATCACCCCCAGCTTCCAGCTCCACCACTGCAGAAGAAAGAAGAAAAATGAGCCGCTCTCGCTCCATCTGTTAATCAGAAAAGCGGGCTTCGGGGGAGAGGTTTAGCGAACCGATTTTACTTGCCTTCAGGAATAAAATATGCAAATATTCCATACATTCCTACTCAAAGGCCAATTAGCCAAAATCAGGCGCAGTGCGGGCCGGGCTCAATGCCTGCCTTTCTGGTCCGCTCAAAAATAGCAGCGCTTTAGCCAGGCTTTGGAGAGTGTTTGTTCTGCGAGCCTTGTGTTGCAGAATGCTCCCCATCTCCTTTCGAGGATTCTTGTATTTTGTTTTTTTCCCCAGAGGGCTAAACTGGCTTCCCACACTGGTCTGCTGCTGCAAAAAATAATACAGAGGCCTGCAGCTTTTTAAAGGCGAACAAATTTATTACGGCATTAAAAGCTTTCCTGTGGATGAGGTGGACCATTAGATGCGAGGAGCGCTGTCCTCGGTTAAAAGGCGTGTTATGCACATTTGGGCAGGGATGTAAACACAGCAGCCAAATGTCAATGAAATGCAAAGCACACGGAAAGATACTGAACCCTGAGAGCTCAAAGTCAGTATACTGACCCACCAGTCGTAATGATAATTGATCGTAGTGCATTCCCTCCAACATTTCTCCATCGAAAAGAGGGAGATCACTTCTGCGTCAGGAAGCTTCTCCCTGTTCTGTTCTTGCTGGACATCGACATCGGCCACCTTGAGCCATCGGCAACCTCCCTAGAGGAGGGAGAAAGGTTGTTTTCTGCTGCTCTAGAGAAGCGGACACGGAGCAATGGATTCAAACTACAAGAAAGAACATTCCACCTAAACATTAGGAAGAACTTCCTGACAGTAAGAGCTGTTCGGCAGTGGAATTTGCTACCAAGGAGTGTGGTGGAGTCTCCTTCTTTGGAGGTCTTTAAGCAGAGGCTTGACAGGCATATGTCAAGAATGTTTTGATGGTGTTTCCTGCTTGGCAGGGGGTTGGACTGGATGGCCCTCGTGGTCTCTTCCAACTCTATGATTCTATTATTCTATGAATCCCTGCCTCACCTACCTTGCAGGGTTGTTGTAAAGGAAAAATGTGCGGTGGAAGGGATCGTGTTCAACACCTTTCACAGATAATTGGAATGAAATGACATTGTAGCTGTAAGCTGCCTTGAGTCCCCGTCAGGGGAAAAGGTGGCATAACAATAATAATAACAACAACAACAACAACAACAACAACAACAACAACAACAACAACAGAAATTGTGAGAACGATCAGGAAAATAGCAGAGAGTAAATCCTACTGAATTCAGTGGGACTTAGTTCTGGGGAAAAAATGCTTAGGGTTTCAATGGAAGGCTGCCCAGTTACCTGGGAGTAAGCTCCATTGAATACAGTGGGACCTACTCAGTAAAAGGGGCTCCATTTACAAGAAGGGAATCACCACTCCATGTGTTTCCTAAGAAATGGCTGGCTGCGGAAACACTGCAAAGAAAGGATTTTGAGTGACCCTTTCCTTCAAAATTATAGGAAGGGCTTCGTATGCCAGCTTCACCATTTCCTTCATTTGGTATAGGGATTTTATTTTCCGTATAAGCAGGACCTGCACACACAAACCCCTTTTAATTGTTCTCGGAGGTGTGGAGGGGAGGAAAAGGGAAAAGCGGGACATTCCAGGATCAAATCAGAAACTGGGATGACTTCTGGAAAATCAGAACAATTGGAGGGTATGTTAGCATTCTGGCTGAATGTTTCAGGACTAGGCTATTTCAAGGGCCATATTCTCACATACCAATTTCCCCAGGCCCTGAGATCTTCTTCCAGTCCCGCCAGCCTTGGTGGAGATGCAGGAGAGGGTCTTCTTGATGGTAGCTTCTCCCCGGCAGAATTGGAACTCCCAGCCTAGAGAGGCCAGACTGGCGGGTGAAGACCTTCTTGTTCCAACAAGCTTTCGCGAACTGACTCTTCTTTAAGGAAAGGGCATTTAATAGTGTCGTGCTGTGTTTCCTATCTGCATTTTTAATAGATTTTGTCCCTACTTCATTTTAATTCCTTTATAGTTGAATGTTGTTGTTGTTGTTTAGTCGTTTAGTCGTGTCCGACTCTTCGTGACCCCATGGACCAGAGCACGCCAGGCACTCCTGTCTTGCACTGCCTCCCGCAGTTTCGTCAAACTCATGTTCGTAGCTTCGAGAACACTGTCCAACCATCTTGTCCTCTGTCGTCCCCTTCTCCTAGTGCCCTCAATCTTTCCCAACATCAGGGTCTTTTCCAAGGATTCTTCTCTTCTCATGAGGTGGCCAAAGTATTGGAGCCTCAGCTTCACGATCTGTCCTTCCAGGGAGCACTCAATAGTTGAATGTAAAGGTTGAATATATATTTTAATTCCTTTATAGTTGAATATAGGACAGATCGTGAAGCTGAGGCTCTAATACTTTGGCCACCTCATGAGAAGAGAAGACTCCCTGGAAAAGACCCTGATGTTGGGAAAGATGGAGGGCACAAGGAGAAGGGGACGACAGGGGTCGAGATGGTTGGACAGTGTTCTCGAAGCTACGAACATGAGTTTGACCAAACTGCGGGAGGCAGTGCAAGACAGGAGTGCCTAGCG
Source organism: Zootoca vivipara (assembly GCF_965207765.1). Classification (NCBI taxonomy): domain Eukaryota; kingdom Metazoa; phylum Chordata; class Lepidosauria; order Squamata; family Lacertidae; genus Zootoca; species Zootoca vivipara. Next base: position 133,478,157 of record NC_142582.1, on the reverse strand, counting down.
TGCTGTGGTCCATGGGGTCATGATAGAGTCGGACACGACTAAACTAAACAACAACAATAGTTGAATTATGTCTTAATAGCTTTTCTGTGTTTTCGGTTGCCTGTTTGTATTAAACTGTGGAACTCATTCCCACAGAAGGCAGTGATGGCCACAAACCGAAAAGTCCCAAACGCTGTGATCTTTCTTCCCATCTCCTTGATCATCTCGGTTGCCCTTTTCCGAACCATTTGCAACTCTGCAATGTCCTTTTTGAGGTGAGGTGACATAGTACACCACCCTGATATTTAGCGATACGGCAGCGCAGAAAATAATTTTATAAATAAATAAATATTCCTAGTTCCTTTCCCGGCAAATGGCTGCAGTTAGCAACAGTTTGAAACGTCACGAGCCAGCAGCAGTTTCCCAATGAAATCTGAAAAATGCAAGGGGGTAAATGCGGCCTGGCTAATGACAGCAAATTTGTTTGATTTATATTATATGCTGCTCTGTTTTCTTATAAAACGCTGGAGTGGAAAGCAGATTATTCTTGTTTGTCATTTTGAATTTGAGTCTCCGCAGGGGTCCGTTTGTGTACGAGACAGCTGGAGAAATGCCATTATTCCGGAGAAAAGGACCTTTCTCCCATCGTAGCATTTCAGGCTCTCCCCCCCCCCCCGCCCTCCCCCTCTTGCTTTGACATGAAATAAGCTTTGTGTAGCCAACTTAATTACGTAAAGGTTAGCGGGCAAAAAATGTAATGTTGTGCCTAATGGCTCTAACCTTTAAACGATGCCTACAAGCGCGGAGACATTTTTGCAAAGGTGACTTCCAGGGATAAAACACCATATTCTGAAAACTTTACAAGGGGTCTGCCAGAAGCCGTCTGTACCCACATTAAAATGGGGCTGCGGGCAACTCGTATCTCTGCAACTTTACAAGGTCCGTCCTTGTGTCTGGAGGAGGGAAGAAGAGCAGGGAGGCCTGGGGGGTACCTGGGGGCGGTGGGGGGGGGACAGAATTACTGCCTCCAGTGTGGACTTAAAGCATGGCCCTCCGGGCTAGCAGTTTTTGATAGCCCTCTCCCGAATGAAGTCATCTGATCCTCTCTGGTGGCCCTCCAAGTTGGCAGCCGTCCTTGCCTCCAAAATGCCACAGTTTAACTACGTGCCATAGGAAGAAGACCGCTCGTTGATCTGTCCTGACTCTTCCAACGCTCAGCTTCCCTAAATGTCCACGAGTTCTAGTCTTACGAGAGGAGGAAAATGTGGTTTTTTTCCCCATCCATTTTCTCCATGTCTTGCCTAATTCTATCAGCTTCTTCCGTGTCCCCTCTTCCTCGCTTTTCCTCTGAAGGAAAATGTCCCAAACGCTGCCACTTTTCTTGGTAGGAGAGTCGGTCATTTGGGGAATGGTTGAGGAAGAAGGACTGCTGAAGTGGTCCCTCTTGCGGCTGCCAAACACGGAAACGTCATGCCTTGGAAGAGAGACCAGAGAAGGAAAGGGGTTTATACCCAGCCAAGATATAAGAGGCTCTCGCTGCAAAGTGGCACGGGGGTGGCCTTATACTGTTGCTTCATCGCCCTGAAATAAAACACCTCCATTTGAGAAAACAAGGTATGCGGAGGAATATTTAGGGCTATGCATAGTGCAATTGATTGGTTTGATGGACCGTGGCGCCTCCTAAGCAGTCACTGCGGCCTGCCTGGCAGATATACGGTCCTAGGCATACTAAGCAGCCGAGGTCTTGCTTTATGGCCTGCGGGAACTGCTGCAGTCTTTAGCGTAAATCTGCATTTAGAGACACTGATCAGAAAGCACACGGTGCCAGACCCGGCTCCGGCCCAGCCTTGCCGAAAGAATTCGGCTTGCACGACCGGCTGGGCCGCCACCTCCTCCACACCCCGCAGTCAATCACAATGAGGCCTGTTGACGAAAGCTTTCGGCTGATGCCTTTTCGACACGTCAGATGCTAATGCCGCCAGAGGAGCCGTTTACAGCTCGCCTTATGATTGCGGCAGATGTGCCCAAACATCGGAGAGCTCGAGCTGGAAATCCTCGCCCGCTTTTTATTGCTGGGGAATGGCCTGTGCGTGCAATGCAACAACAGCTCTCTTTCCAAAACGCGCTCCCTCCTCCTGCTAGGAGAACGGCCGGCTCTGGGGGCCCAGAGAGCACACAGTGGTTGTATGCGCAGAGCAACCGCCATCGGATTTTGGCTCAGAAGAGTGAAAGCAAACTTGGAGAGTCTCAGTGCTTGGAAATCCAGCCGTTTCAAAAGGAAGCCATTCAAGTTCATCCAACCGAATCTTTTAGTTTACCAAAAGTTTGTCCTCGTGAAGGAAGCAATGCTTCAGAATATCAGTTGCTGGAAGCCATAAGAGGGGAGAGAACTCTGTGTTCAGATCGTGTTTGCAGGCTTCCCACAGGCCACTGTGAGAACAGGATGCTGGACTAGATGGGCCATTGGCCTGATCCATAAGGCTTTTCTTAAATTTTTTCTCTATTCAGAAAGTTACATGCTGCTTTGTTAAGGAATAGGGTCCAAATGTAAGCCAGGGACCACACACAATATGTCTTACAGACAGAAAGCCAACAGGTGATGCTTTCCCCATGCTTCTGTTTCCATACTAGAAAGGTTTTTTGCCTGTTTGACTTGTTCTTGTAAAAGGCACAAAGCATCCTTCGCTTTGTTCCTGAACTTCTCACTGCAAGCTGCTCCTGTTGGAAGAGGGCAAGTCTCTCAGTAGGGAAGACAGATGAAATGTCTCTCGTTCTGATTCTTTAGCAACACTGAGAAATTGACATGGCATTCTTAGCAACTGCAGCACCTCGGTATCTGCCTAATAAGCCTCAGAACGTTGACTCCACATTTTTCTTTCTAACTTGCTTTACACATGTCTAGATGAATTCACTTTCCTTTTGTTTGTTTTAAAGTAAGAGCTCAGGCCTCCTGGTGGAGTTGAGTATGAATATGAGCTTGAAATTGTTCACACTTCCACAAGAAAAGTAGCTTCATTCACCTTTAGTTCAATTATGGGAACTACTTTCTGGTGTTGTTCAGAGATTGTTTGGAACTTGCTCAGTGAACTTTATTCAACTGTAGTAGTTTGTTCCTAGCACTGGGCAAAACTAAATCCCAACTCATTTCTCCTCCAGAATAGTTCTCAAACATGGTTTTATGCTGGTTGTGGGTTGTGGGTTGAGATACAGTCATACCTCGTGTTACGTTTGCTTCACGTTGTGGCTTTTCAGGTTACGAACACAGCCAACTCGGAAGTGTTTACTTCCAGGTTTGTCGCGCGTGCGCACACAGAAGCAATCTGTGCACTTCACGCACGCGCAGTAGTGGCACTCTACTTGCGAACTTTTCGGGGTGTGAATGGCACCCCAAAATGGATCGCGTTCGTAAGTAGAGGTACCACTGTATCATGATGGTATCTAGGGCTAGCCAAACACATTTTGCTGCCTGCGGCAGAACATCAAATGAGGTGGCTGTGTGTGTGTTGCTACAGAGACTCTAAAATGAACAAGTTGGCACAGAATTGCACATAGAGCACCAGCATCAAGGACCAGGCTCTACGCACGTGTGTGTTCTCTCTCACACCCACACTTCCTTGCGCTCCTGTTTTCCTGCTCACCTTCTAACATAAGAGGATAAGAAGAGGCTGATCAATCAGGTCAACGGCACAGGGATGCTCTCATGAGATCTTGCAGGAACTCAGATTACCCTGAGAGAACATCCCAGAACCAATTTTTTTTAAAAAAAACAAAGTTGTTCTTGTTCTTGATTAAATTTGTATAGAGTGCTGCCTTTCATCTGTAGATCGCACGGCAGTTCACAACATAAAAATACAAGGTAAAAACACAAAATACATAACAAAAAAGAGAGAGAGAGAGAAAACCAATAGCCCCTCCTGCCTATTTATTGGGTTTAAGGAAGCACTAGCTTTGGGACAAACTAATAATCAAATCTCCAAACTGCCATTAACAGGACCACAAATTCAGGCTCCTTAGCAATCCTTAGCAATCTGGCTCTGTGGTTCTGTCCCTGCTTATTCTCATGGAGCAATGATTTCATCATACAACAGAATACTTTCCATAATCAGAGCATTGATCTTTAAATAAACCATTTAAAGTTATATTGGATGGGGGGGGTAAACAAGGTGCGCTCGCTGCACATCTCTTGACAGTTTATTACACATGCCTTGCTTAATCATTCCTCTCCTTTATGAAGATGGGAAGACAATTAGTTCCATTAGCGCTCGGAGCCTAGAAGAGATGATTCATTTTTCATTTCTCCTTCAGTGAAATATATCTGGGGCAAGAAGGCTGGACACTGAATTATGCTCATGGCACTCCCCCGGCCGTAAATTTGACTTTTTAAGAATCACCTGCCTTGTCAACAAAAAGGAGTCTGGTGGCCTTCAGGCTCTGCGGTTCAGCCCTTCTCATCATGAGAAATGGAGGCTCATTACTTCATCTAATTAATATTTCCTCCCTGTCCATGTCTAAGCACACGGTGATCCCGTCATTGCAGTCGCCTGGGCAAGTCCATCAGATCTTCCCCTTCAGAACTGATGGCGGGAGTGGGAGAGGCAACTTCAGGGCAATTAATTGATAGGAACATGATGTCCTAATAATGTTGTTGCTGTTTAGTTGTTTAGTCGTGCCCGATTCTTCGTGACCCCATGGACCAGAGCACGCCAGGCACTCCTGTCTTGCACTGCCTCCCGCAGTTTGGTCAAACTCATGTTCGTAGCTTCGAGAACACTGTCCAACCATCTCGTCCTCTGTCGTCCCCTTCTCCTTGTGCCCTCCATCTTTCCTAACATCAGGTTCTCTTCCAGGGAGTCTTCTCTTCTCATGAGGTGGCCAAAGTATTGGAGCCTCAGCTTCACGATCTGTCCTTCCAGTGAGCACTCAGGGCTGATTTCCTTCAGAATGGATAGGTTTGATCTTCTTGCAGTCCATGGGACTCTCAAGAGTCTCCTCCAGCACCAGAATTCAAAATCATCAATTCTTCGGTGATCAGCCTTCTTTATGGTCCAGCTCTCACTTCCATACATCACTACTGGGAAAACCATAGCTTTAACTATACGGACCTTTGTCGGCAAGGTGATGTCTCTGCTTTTTAAGATGCTGTCTAGGTTTGTCATTGCTTTTCTCCCAAGAAGCAGGCGTCTTTTAATTTCGTGACTGCTGTCACCATCTTATGGAGCAGCCATAAGAATTGAAATATGATAGGTTCCATCCAGCGTTGGACATAATGTAAGAAAAGCCTGCTGGATCACACCAATGGCCCATCTAGTCCAGCCTCTTGCTCTCACAGAGATGCCCCAGTGGGAAACCCAAAAGCAGAATTAAAGTGCAAGAGCCACTTCTTCCTACCTATAAAATTTGCCAAGATGTATAGAGCTGCTTCAAATGTATGTTGGAAATGTAAGGAGAAGGAAGGCATGTTCTACCACATGTGGTGGACGTGCAAGATAACAAAAGCATTCTGGGAAATGATATATAACAAGTTGAAAAAAATGTTTAAAATAATGTTTGTGGGGAAAAACAGAGGAGGTTTTTGTATTAGGAATTTTAAGTGCAGAGATACCAAAGGAGCAGAAACAGTTATTTATGTATGCGATGACAGCAGTGTGGATACTACTGGCCCAGAAATGGAAAGAAGATAAAGTCCCAACCTGAGACGAATGGCTGATGAGGATGATGGACTATGCCAAAATGGCAAAAATGACCAGGAAAATCAGAAACCAGGAAGAGAGGAAATTTAAGAAGGAATGGGAAAAATTCTGAATCGGCCAATGTTCAGCTTCCCTGGGTGCCCACAACTTGTGAGAGAGGGTGGGGGATTTTTTTCGCTCTCCACTTTCTCCATGCCGGGCATCGTTTGATATGCTTCCATCCTGTCACCTCTTCCTTGCCTTTTCTCCAAACTAAAAAGCCCCACGTGCTGCAATCTTTCTTCCTCATCTCCTTCTCCATTTAGCTTCGTTGCATGGGTCCACAAGTTCTGGTGTCATGAGAAAGGGGAAAGAATTTCTCTCCACCCACTTTCTCCACGCAATAGCATCCTATATAATAAAGTGCAAGTGTCTCTGCGTCCAGTATTCCCTGTGTCCCTGGGTTTGCGCTACTGCGCATGTGCCCCACAGACACAGGGATTGGATGCAGAGACTTGGAACGCACACTCGCGTGCATGCTCTCCCCACCCACCCCCACCCCTCTGCCAACCGCTGCTTCCTTTGCCGCCACCGCAGAAAGAGGCCAAATCATGGCCTTCTCCTGGGCGCCCGCTGCCCTGCTGGGCTCAGCGGAGCGCCCCGACGAAGCGGCGGCCATGGGAGGGGCCAATCGGGCCCCCCACATGCCACCGCCGCCAAAAGAGGCCGAATCACGACCTTCTCCTGTACGCCCGCTGGCCAGCTGGGCTCAGTGGAGCGCCCCGACGAAGCGGCGGCCGTGGGAGGGGACAACCGGGGCCCCCACACGTCACCGCCGCCCAAAGAGGCCGAATTGCGGCCTTCTCCTGGGCACCCGCTGGCCAGCTGGGCTAAGCGGAGCGCCCAGATGAAGCGGCGGCCGTGGGAGGGGACAATCACCACCCCCCACGCGCCGCCGCCGCCAAAAAAGGCTGAATGCTCTAGCGCCCGTTTATTAAACAGGCTGAATGACACTAGTAATTCTATAAACTTCTATCATGTTGTAAAACAGTCTTCCATTCTGGTTTTGTGCTTTCCCACAAGGTGTGTTTGCTGAAAAAGCACACCCACAAGGATTTGAGGGTAGAAAATGGTGTAGAAATGGATTTAGACACTAGGAAAGGATGTATTCTTTGATTATTATCCTTCCTTGCTCAACTTAGTGAGTTCAGCAGAGTACGGTTCTTTGCAGCTTAAACTTAGAAGCTAAGACAAGGTTGATTTAACCTTCTAGAAACAACAATCCAGGATGCTTTAAGGCAGACTGGATTTTCCTGGTACTGTATTACCCCTTTCCCCCCCCCCTCTATTTTTAACAATCGCACACAGATTGTTTAGTGAAGACGTAAAAGTAGTATTTACTTGCATAATCTAGGTCTTAACAAGCAATTACAGGAGCAAAATGAAGGCAGGCTTATAACCATTATCTAATTTACAAAAGTACAAAATGTAAGTTCAAAAATGGTGTCTGAGCTGCAGAGCTTGGAAGCGCAATGAAGACAGAGAGAGAGAGATACCCAGGTAGGAAGGAAGTACGGTAGGTAGTGTTACAACTTCCTGCCAAGGCAGACAAAGGAAGTGATCTCACAGAGCGCTCTCTCTCTAGAACATTTTACAGGAATGCTCTGTGGGCCTCAGCCCCTTGATGTGCCCATCTGGCCAAGCATGAATTGTTGGCTTGACTGCAATAATGCCCCACAAATAGGGCCAATAGGTGGAAGGGATTCAGCCAGGAAATAGCTCACTTTTGTGGGAATGTTAGGGATGTGGATTAGGATATATTATTAGATAGATCCTATCCAAGCTTGTGTTAGCAAACTTCCAATATCAGCAGAGTGACATTCCCCTTTTGTGCGCAGCAAAGCGAGTGCGTTCAGGTTTGCTAAAACCTGTACAATAATATTATACTTTATACTTCAATATTATACTTCCTGGCATAGTCCCCTTTGTCCCTCTTAAAAGAAATACACAACACAGTGTTTATAAAATAAGATAGAGTTTACTTACAGTTTCATCCTGAGTTAACAGCATAATCTCAGAAAGGCAGGCTTGCTTAGAAAAGTTACAGATATATACATGTGGAGAGTACTTAGTAAAGTAAGGCTCCATCTGGTCTCTCTCTTGGCTGCAGGCCAAGAGGGAGAACCATCCTGACTAGAGATTCTCTGGAGATGTGTTCCTATCGAAGGAGAGAAGGCTAAGAGAGAGAATGGCTGCTGGCTAGGGGCTTTTGTCCCAGCTAATCCATCTCATCTGCATATCTGGAGGAACAGGAACTTAGTCAGGTGTCCCTCCAGGTGAGTTCCTGTTAGTGGACACTCTAGGAACTATTGTGACTTGTCTGCCCCAGTGTTCCATCCCACAACTTTGAGCTGTAGAGTTCCTCTTTGGCTCTCAGTCTACCACCTGATCTTCCTTCCATCTTCCAAAATCCTGGAATGCACCATCCACTTCCATGGCTTTGACATTCTCTCCTCCAACTCCTTTCTTGACCCTCTGCAGTTTCCTTCTACTCCCCTGAAATTGCCCTCACAGCGACGCCGTCCTCTTCCTCCTGCCAAGTGGACATGCCTCCATTTCTTCCTCTCTGCAGACTTTGACCGTCCTCTTCCTCTCAGCAGTCTCCGCATCTTAGATCTCGGGACTGACTCTGTTCTCAGCTGGTTGCACTTCCCTCCTTTTGAACTGCCAGTGCAACAAAATTCCATCTGACTTTCCGCCTGGGAATCCGGCATGGAAGCAGCACACTTTGTGTGCAGGATGTTCCTGCGGTTGCAAGTGCTCCTGAAGGAGGGAACGTGCTTTTGAATTCTCAGAGGCTTACAAGGGAGTTTTCTGTGGATTCATGGCGCAGCTACACTTTCCAGAGGCGTAGCTGCTCTGTTAGTCTATTGCAGCAAAGAGTCTGGTGGCTCTTACGAAAACTAACACATTTGTTGTGGCAAAAGCTTTTGGGCATAACAGCTCACTTCATCCGATGCATGCCATATGCATGTGACTACAGTCGCACCTTGGAAGTCAAACGGAATTCATTCCGGGAGTCTGTTTGACTTCCAAAACGTTCGGAAGCCAAAGCGTGACTTCTGATTGGTAGCAGGAAGCTCCTGCAGCCAATTGGAAACCACAAAAGCCCCATGTTCGGATGTTCGGATTCCAAAGAACGTTCGCAAACCGGAACACTCACTTCTGAGTTTCGATCGTTCAGGAGCCAAAACATCCGAGTACCAAGGCGTTCGGGATCCATGGTGTGATTGTATATAGATAAGATAGCAGAGAGAGAGCTTTTTCTGCTGGAACATACCAGAACACAGTTCCGGGACCTTTTTTAGGTCCAATCTGCTCACCTTCCCCTGTGGGCACACTTATCTCCCCGCGCAAAACCCTCTTCTCCCAGAGGGGCAAATCCATGCACCAGAGCAAGCACAAAGTGAGAGCGAGGGAGCTGCTGAGCATGCCCAAAGGGCAGAGTCCATGTGCTCTGGAGCAGCCATTCAGGGCTCTGCTGTTCCACGCAGAGTTACCTGGAGAGGAGATGAATCCCTCCATTTTCATGAGTCCCTCCATTTTCCCACCAGAGTGTGCAGCAGGGAGCGGCCACGGAGGGCAGTGGGTTAATATTTCTCACAGAAGGGGTTGGGTGGGTGGCAGGAAACACTGCCCTGCAAGCAGAGGTCAACCACTGACTAGATGATGGCAAAAACAGCAGGCACTCTTAGAAATAAGAGCCTCCAGCCCACCTGTAACTGACATTCTTCTGGTGAACTTGCAAAGCCATTCCCAAAACTTGCAGCCTGTTCGTCGACTCTCAAGCAAGGATGCAGGCATTGGGAAAGAGCAGCATGCCTCTGAGCAGTTGCAGAGTGCTGAGCAGTGCCAGTACCTTTTTTCTAGGAAAAAACCACTGCAAACACACACACTACTACAAGCCGCCCCCGTCTCCAAGGGGTTCCAGGACCTCCCCAGATTCAGCTTCCTTGGAATGAAGGTTCTATACACACCAAAGCAGTAAAGCGTCCTTTTTATATATATAGACATGTAACAGTCTCCTGCCGCGTGTTTCACTCAACTCACAGGCTTTTTTGTATCCTTATACATAGCCTGCAGTTTGCTCCCCAGCACCAGCTCGATGGAGCATGTTGCCGTTTAACCCCTGGGCCAGAACACTTCGCAAAAGGCTCCTTCTTCTTCTTCTTGAGCAGAGCTGGTCCTGTGGCGCTTGGATCCCCCTTGTGCCAGAGAGATAAGGCGGGTTTGAAGGCGCCTGTGCTTGGGGGCATGCCCAGGCTCTGCTCAGCCATCAAAGCGTCATCATAATATCCCTTTTACACCCCCCACATTTATTTATTTATTGATCGCACATAGCAAAGAAAAGAAGCGGCATTAAATACTCATGGCCAGTTCTCAAAGGTTTTCTTGGCAAGAAATTAAAGCTGGAATTCTACGCCTAGTCAATCGGCAAGCATAGGATTGGGTTGTAAGCTTCTGAGGAAAACCATCTCCCAGGCTCATTACCTTATTACATTTGTATCCCACTCCCTTTCCACCAAGAAGCTCAGAGCAGCATTCATGGATCTGCCTTCTCCCTGCCTTTTAGCAACACAGCTCTAGGCAGGCAGGTGAGGAGGACCAAGAGGGCAGGATTCAACTCCTAAGGCCCAGCAGTGAAAGAAGCCCTCCTCAAGGACTTCTTTGGTGCTGAAGGGGTCAAAAGAACACCCAGAACAATCACCTTGGGGATAAGTTGCCTCTACCCACCCAATGAGGGGTACAAGGTTACCCCCGGTGAGTTTCACAGCTGAGTGGAGATCTGGACCTGGTCTTCTCAGTCAGAGCCTTACATAGAATCATAGAACTGTAGAGTTGGAAGAGACCCCCTGGGATCATCTGGTCCACCCTTGGCAATGCAGGAAAAACAACTAAAGCATCCTTGACAGGTGGCCATCCAAACTCTGCTTAAAAACCTCCACGCAAGGAGAGTCCGCCATCTTCCAAAGGATTCCTTTCTACTGCCACACAGCTCTTGCTGTCAGAAAGTTCTTCCTGATGTTTAGTCGGAATCTCCTTTCTTGTCATCGGATGCCATTGGTTCGAGTCCTCCCTTCCAGAGCAGGAGAGAGCAAGCTTGCTCCATCTTCCACAGGACAGCCCTTAAGTTATTCGAAGAGGGCTCTCATCTCTCCTCTCCGTCTCCTTTTTACCAGGCTAAGCATAATCAGCACCCCCAACAGTTCCTTATAGGGTTTGGTTTCCAGACCCTTGAGCATCTTGTTCTCCCTCCTCCGCACACCTTCCAGCTTGTCCACATCCTTCTTCAATCGTGGCACTGAGAACTGGACCCAGTATTCCAGGTGGGGTCTGACCAAGGCAGAATAAAGTGGGACTATGACATTCTTTGATGTGGACACGCGACTTCTGTTGGTGCAGCCTAGAATAGCATTCACTTCTTTTGCTGCTGCATCGCACTGTTGACTCATGTTAAGTTTGTGGTCCACCAAGACCTCTGGATCCTTTTCACATGTACTGCTAGTAAGCCAGGTGTCCCCCCATCCTATATTTGTGCATCTGGTTCTTCCTGCCTAAAAGCAGAACCTGACGTTTGTCCCCACTGAAATTCATTTTGTTAGTTTTGGCCCAGTTTTCCAATCTGAAGCCAGCAAAGATAAGGATGTGAGGGCTACAATTGGAAGTTTAGCTGCTGTTGAGAGATTAGCAAGGCAGTAGACTGATGCACTCCACAAGCCAAAGCCTGGATTTTCTTTGAGATCACATCTGCTCTGGCTCTGCTTGCTTTAGTGTAATTGCTCTTCTCTGGCTTGGCTTGGCTTCATTTTAGAGTAAAGTCTGGGCTGGCCTTTGGTTCCCCCCCTTTTCAATACAGTTGTCTCAACACTCTCTCAAATCCTGAGGAAGAAAAGCTCAAGGGTCCCCTTGTGGCATTGGGGAATTGCTCGTTGCATCTCTACACTGCAGCTGCTCTCTCGCCTCAGTTCTTATTGTGAGGGATCCTGTTTGGAGGCAGCTGTGAGATAGAAATTCAGCAAAGCCATTGTCCGTAGGACCAGTTTAGTGGGAACTTAACTGACTACTAGAATGTATAAAAGCTCCAGGTGTGGGGCAAGGGGGGCTCAGCACGTGGAGCAAAAAAAAAAAAAAAACTTGGGTTGAGTAAGTTGTAGAATCAGAATCATAGAGTTGGAAGAGACCAAAAGGGCCATCCAGTCCAACCCCCTGCCAAGCAGGAAACACCACCAAAGCATTCTTGACATATGCCTGTCAAGCCTCTGCTTAAAGACCTCCAAAGAAGGAGACTCCACCACACTCCTTGGCAGCAAATTCCACTGCCGAACAGCTCTTACTGTCAGGAAGTTCTTCCTAATGTTTAGGTCGAATCTTCTTTCTTGTAGTTTGAATCCATTGCTCATTTCTGTTGGCTAAAATAATAAAGCATTGCTGACAGAAAACAACCTTTCACCCTCTTCTATATGACATCCTTTTATATATTTGAACATGGCTATCATATCACCCCTTAACCTTCTCTTCTCCAGGCTAAACATACCCAGCTCCCTAAGCCGTTCCTCATAAGGCATTGTTTCCAGGCCTTTGATCATTTTGGTTGCCCTCTTCTGGACACGTTCCAGCTTGTCAGTACAGTGGTACCTCGGTTTATGAACACAATTGGTTCCGGAAGTCTGTTCATAAACTGAAGCGTTCATAAACTGAAGCGAACTTTCCCATTGAAAGTAATGGAAAGTGGATTAATCTGTTCCAGACGGTCCTCGGGGTACTTAAACTGAAGCGTTCATAAACTGAAGCGAACTTTCCCATTGAAATTAATGGAAAGTGGATTAATCCGTTCCAGATGGGTCCGCGGAGTACTTAAACTGAAGCGTTCATAAACTGAAGCATGGGTGTAATTGGTTCCGGAAGTCTGTTCATAAACTGAAGCGTTCATAAACTGAAGCGAACTTTCCCATTGAAAGTAATGGAAAATGGGCTTCCGGATTCAGCGCCAGCGTCGATCGGCGGGGTTTCGTCTCGTCTCCGAGACGGCCCGTCTCTGCTAGGAGTGGGGAGGGCAGCGAGAGCGACGCTGCGCCCCTTAGAACCTCGGGAAGGGCGTCCCGAGGGCAATTTGCTCGGCACAGACCCAATCCGGACTCCCCAACTCTTCGGCTAGCTCTAATAAGAGCTCCGGAGCGAGGAGGGTAGAAGTCGCGGGGGCCATTTTGAGCGGCAACGTTATTCTAGCAGGGAGAAGCTTCAAGCCGAAGGCGGAGAGCGCTGGATTCTTCCGAAAATAAAATGATTGGAAAAGACTGTAAGTAACCTCATGATTTGGATTATTATAAAACAATTTGGATCTGGGAGAGAGGGGAGAAAAGAGGAAGCCACCCCCCCCACGGCAACAAAAGAGACAGTAAATAGAAACCCGAGGCCATAAACAGAAGATTTACAATTCAAAGGATCCCTCAAAGGCATCAAAGAGAATCTCCCCTTTGATGCAGGGTGAAAAGGGGAGAGAGACTGCGGTTTATGATGCCCTGCAATAAGAGGTACAGCCTAAGAAAAAAAACCTTTCCACTCGGGAGCCGGCAGCCCAGACAACCCAGTGAGTTGTCAGGATTTATGAGTCAAATTTTACTTCACTTTGTATTTCTGGACTTTGTGGAAACTCTTTTTTGGCTTAAGTGTTTGTGAAATGTGAGTTCGAACTTTATGGTTAATAAGACTTGAAGAATGCAGCCAGCTTGTTAAAATGGAGTCGAAAAATAAACTGTGATCATATTCCACCCCACGTGACAAGTTTTGACCTTGGCAGGACTGAAATATGTCAACAAAAAAGTGTTCCCCTGAGTTCCAGCGGTCTGTTTTGACCTTAATGTGGGAAACAAGAATAGAGTTATGTCAAGAGGAGACACGACGGCAAGAGTTACAGGAAAAATTCCAGGAGGTGATGGCGGAATATGATTTTTTAGGAGATGAAGCTTTGGACACTGAAAAAGATGAATGTGAGAATGACAATGATGGGGAAGGAAAAGAAGAAGATGAGGATTGTGATGATTCAACACAAAATGAAGCACACCACGAAAAAAATGATGACTCTACTCTACAAAAAGTTGGATGGAGTGCCCTGCTTTTGAGGGGGGCACGATTGGTATCATTGGAACTCCAGAACGCCCACAGGGAAGAAGGAAAAAATATGCAGAGAAGAGAAGAAATTCAGGGGTCCTGTATGGTGGCCTGGATGACAAAAGACTGTAAACAGGGGGTGGGGTGAAGGGAAAGTGATGTTGTGATTAAGGATGGATTAACAGGTTTATAACTGGTCTGCTGATTTTGGAATTTGCTGGATTGGGGGGGGAAGCCGGCAATCGGGGATGTAAGGTTAAATTGAGAATAGTTATAGTTTTAAAAGTGAATGGATTTTGGAAAATGTGAAAATATGGAGGCTTATAGAGGGAGAAAAAACAAAAAATTAGGCACGGGAAGAGAAAATGGGAGTTTGATTTCTCAGTGATTTGAATATTAGATGAAAATGTTAACAATTGATTTATAAGTTGTATAAGATGCAAAGGTGTATTTTTATAAAGTAAGAAACTGTTGCAGATGATAAAAAAGGGATGAAAACCGGGGAAGGGGGGGGGAGGGGAAGCCCACAAAATATGGTTTTACAATTATGAATGCAAGAAAATTTTTTTTGTTTTGTATTGTTTTTTCTTTTTTCTTTTTTCGCTCTTTCTTTTTTTTTTTCCCTTTTTTCCTATTTCTATTTTTCTCTCTTTTTTTTGGTATGACAATAGATGGTTGGATGGATGTCCTCCTGCGTACTGCCCTGGTTTGCTGGAGCTCCCTGGTGGCAGGGGGGGGGCTTTGGGGTCAGGGGAGGGGGGGGAGGACAGAAACCCAAGCATAAAATGGACCATCTCTGACTGTTCACATACATGGGATACTTCTGTGGCAGGGGAGGACCCATGTGGGTGGGTAGGAAGGAGGTGGAAAAGGGGTTTAAGTATGTACCTTTTTTTTTTTGCTTTTTTGTATTTTGTAAAATTAATAAAAAGTATGTACAAAAAAAAAAGAAAGTAATGGAAAATGAATTAATCCGTTCCAGATGGGTCCGCGGTGTTCATAAACCGAAAATTCATAAACCGAGGTGTTCATAAACCGAGGTTCCACTGTATCCTTCTTGAACTGTGGTCAGGCCCAACTCTAGGTGCACTCCCGGTGGCGCGGGGCCGGCGGGGGCGCTGTGTGACGAAGGCGCGCAGAAGCCATGCTGCGCGCTTCGAGGGCGGGGGTGCCGGAACGATCTCCGCGCCTCAGCGCCAGGACGCCCGACCTGCTCGAGACGGCCCTTACTGTGGTGCCCAGAACTGGACACAGTACTCCAGGTGAGGTCTGACCAGAGCAGAATACAATGGCACTATTACTTCCCTTGATCTAGATGCTATACTCCTATTTCAAGGACTGTGGTTGGACGAGAGGTTTTGGGGAGATGAGGTGGCAGAAGGTGGTTGGGGAGAAGATGCAACAGCCCAGATGGTGCCTATTCCCCCTAAACTGGGTGTGCATTCATGGAAATGCTCTCACAGACTCCTTGGACTCTGTCTGGGAATGCATTGCTGAATAAAAGTCTCACTCATGGGGAATCTGGTTTGTGCCTCTGTAAAGGTAAAGGGACCCCTGACCATTAGGTCCAGTCGTGACCGACTCTGGGGTTGCGCGCTCATCTCGCATTATTGGCCGAGGGAGCCGGCGTATAGCTTCCAGGTCATGTGGCCAGCATGACAAAGCCGCTTCTGGCAAACCAGAGCAGCACATGGAAACGCCGTTTACCTTCCCGCTGTAGCGGTTCCTATTTATCTACTTGCATTTTGACGTGCTTTCGAACTGCTAGGTTGGCAGGAGCTGGGACCGAGCAACGGGAGCTCACCCCGTCACAGGGATTCGAACCGCCGACCTTCTGATCAGCAAGCCCTAGGCTCAGTGGTTTAACCACAGCGCCACCTGGGTGCCTCTGTACTGAACCCCAAAAGGGAATTTTCTCCTACAACTGGAACCTACAGGGCTAGAGGGAATGCAGTTGGTGCTGTGGTCTAACCATTGAGCCTCTTGGGCTTGCTGATCGGAATGTCAGCGGTTTGAATCTGCATGACGGGGGTGGGGAGCTCCCGTTTCTCTGTCCCAGCTCCTGCCAACCTAGCAGTTGGAAAGCACGCCAGTGCAAGCAGATGAATAGGGACCACTGCAGCAGGTAGAGGTGGATCAGCCTAGAAAGGCAAATATTGTGGGCAAACCTCCTCCCCACCTTCCCATGTCTCCTCCAAGACATGGGACATGTAAATGGCCAAATAAGGCCATTGTCTTGCAAATAAACTTGCCTAACTAGCTTTGCAACCTCCTCTCTTTGAGTCTAACCCTCATTAGCAGAGCTGTCTTTACCATAGGGCTTAGTGGTGCGTCGTGCCAGTGCGCCGGCCTCTCAGGGGCGCCCCAGCAAGTGGCGGAGCTGTGCAGCTTTGCCGGCAGCCTCCCCTTTCCCTCCATGCCCGCCAGCTGCGCCCCACCAACCATAAGGCTGGCAGGCATGCAGCTTCCCTCCCAAACCTATGCGAAGATCGCTCTCCCGCAGCAACATGAGGGAGAGTTGCGTCCCCCCCCCCATGGCTGGCAGTGCACAGCTACGGCCACCCCAACACTATCCATGGTAATTTGGGGGCACTGGGTGGATATGTGCACCCCGGCAAGGCATCTGCTAAAGACGGCCCTGCTCATTAGGTACAGGACCCCGAGAATTGGAGGGGACTCAGGGCATCATCCGGACTGGCCCCCTCCAAACCCTCGACTACACTCACACAGCCTCCCTGTAGGGTTGCACCCCAGAGAGGAGACCCCCTGCCTCTCGGCCCGCCTTCCTCACCTGAATCTCCTGGTAAAAGAAAATGGGGAGGGAAGCAGCATCAGCAGACAACATTGCTCACATCTGCGTCTTTCATTTCTTTCCTTTCGTAATCATGTGTGCTCTGCAGAGTAATATTAAAGCTCTTGGAGTTTCTGTCCGCTCTGGGAGGAGGGAAGCCTGTTTAAGGACGTGATCTGGAGTGCTTCCCCTTTCTTCTTCTCCTTGCATTCGGAAAGTCGATTTGTCAGCACATCAGTCACACGGCGGGTTTTGCATCTTAAAGCTTCACAACTATCAAACTGGGAAAATCCTGCCTGAGCATGAGAAAGTGGGCGAGGGAGGGAGAGGGAGAGGGAGAGGGGAAAGGCGCCTTCATGTGCCAATTAAGCCCTTGCAGGTGCACATGTCTTAGGGAACAGGCTCGGGTGATGCATTTCTCAACTTTGCAAATTGACCTTAGATCTCAAATAAAATGACGGGGAAGCAGAGCGCCAAGCCCAAGCCACAGATGTTGATGTTTATAGAGGAATTAATTACACGGCAAAAAATAAAATAAAATATCGAGAACAATCACACGAGGCTTTTAA